>NW_026125554.1:3820000-5020000 GCF_943737965.1 Phodopus roborovskii
TAAATATTAAAAAATGTTTGAGGCAAATAGTGTTGTTTGCCTGCCTGTCTTTTGGCCATCCATCTTTACTGACATTAACTTCTGCTTCCTCGGCCCTCCATTGTAGACTGAAGACCAGAAATTTTCCATGAGATATCCAGACCTTTGAGTACCAGTCTGGAACTGCTGAGGTATCCACTGTCATAGACATATAACTAATGTGTTTAATGTGTTCTCTCCAGTTGCAGATGGCCGCTGTTGAACTAATCAGGCATTGCTGATTGTACAGCACTCTAAGAAATTGTGTGTGTGTGTGTGTGTGTGTGTGTGTGTGTGTGTGTACATATTTCTCCTATGGGACTCTACCTGATCAGGAGGATCGGTAGGAAGCGGAACTGTGATGTAGAGAAGAAGGGGGTCCTGAGGGGACTTGGAATGACAAGGGTGATTTTGGAAGGAAAAAGGACTGTGTGGAGAGAAAGCAGTACTTGAGTTGGTGGCACTGGAGGTGGTGCTCTTCCAGATGACACGGGAATGTAAAGGGTGACTATGCAATGGTCACAGTGCGGCATGAAGCAAAGAGTGCTAGGAATGAGGGGACTGCTGAGGAAGGAGTCCATCCAAGGAAGTGTAGCTATTATGGGAGAGGCCAGAGTGGTCCCTAATGACAAAGAGCAAAGTCGAGGCTGTGGTACAGCTCAGTAGCAGAGCTTGCATTGTCCCAGAGCCACAAATATAAACACAATGCTCTAGTTGGACAATGGAGTCCACTGATAAATCTTGAGAGGGTAGGCTACGATAAGAAAGAATAGGGTCTAAGGAGTTGAGGATGTATTACATGCCTGCTCAGTGTGTTCCTGTAGGTGGACAGGGGGATCATAGCTCATCACTAAATGGAAATGGCAGTCCAGAGAGGTACAGACAGTGACCCAAGGATGGGCCAGGCAGGGGCCACACCTTCAGCATGCTGCAGCAAGGCCACAAATCCATCAGTGGAAACTGAATGGGCCAGGGATGTCCATGCTTTGTGCTCCCCTCCCTGGGAGCTCCTGTGTAGGATACATTTGCATAAATAGGGGAAGAGACCACAGACCATGAGTCCTGGTCATAATATGACCTGAAGTAGGCTGGGGGCCGGGAAGGGAGAGGAGGAGTAAGGCCTCTGAGCTCAGAGTGGGCAGACAGGAACAAAGGGGATGCTGGGACTGAGGAGAGAGGCTTCCCTAGGCCCTCCCTCCCTCCTCTATTGCCTGTGTTCCAGGCCTCTCCCAACCCGAGTTCATGAGCACCTTTCCTCACCCCTTGGGAACAGATCTACTCTGACACCCCCAGACCCACCTACTGCCACACTCACCATGGCCAAATGACCCCAAAACCAGTTCGGTTTAGGGGGCTGAGGGAAGCAACGAAGGCGGCAGCAGTTGTCATAAAAGACATAGATCCAGGCCAGAATTCGGGCCAGAATCCAGGAGGCTCCACCCAGCAACAGGAGATGCCACGGGGAGGCAGCCACAGGCCCCAGTCCCAGCCAAGACAGGCTCAGCTGTAGCATCCTGCAGGGCAGCAGATGGGCAGAGGGTGAGATTCTGAGGCCCAGGAGAGAGATAGGCAAATGCAGGTTTAGTAGATAGAGTTATAACCATATAGGCTGGGATGACTTGTTGGCAGAGAAGGAGGAAGGGCAAGGAGCACACAATGAGAGAAGAGGAACAACAGGAGAGGAAGGGACTGCAGGCAGGAACTGTTTGCATTCTACAATGGCTCAGCCTGAAGCACAGACCCTAGGTGCAATTACCAGGAAACCACAAGTCTCCAAAGCCCGCAGACACCCTGCAGCCCTCCCAGCTGTGGGAGGAGTTCTCCCTGTTCAGGGCCAGGACCTTCTTTCCTGCCTCCCAGCCTGGCACCTTCCCTCAGGAGCAGCGAGTCTTACGGGACCTCTTGTCTTCTTGGAAACGTCTTTGTCCCTGGCTTCTGACCTGCCGGAAGCTGCAAACTGCGTGGGGAACTGGATGGACTGAGCTGAACCAGCCAATCCCTCTCAGGCCCAGCTGCAACCTCCCGGCTTTGGCAAGTGGCCAAGGAGAAGGGGGCGGGTCCAACCTTAAACAGACTGAAACTGGTTGAGAGCCCCGGAATCCTCAGGATTCAACACTTTCTATCTGCACCAGGGACATAGATGTCTTGAGACTCCAAGTTTACGACTGCGCCTGGCCTCCCAAGGCCAAGGGTTGGCAGATAAAAACATGAACACCATAGTTCAGGTGCCAGGGTGCCAGGTTCAGGCCACGCCTATTGCAGGAGGGCCTCTTCTAGCAACTCTACACAGCAGGCTGGGGGACAGCATGCAGTATTTCTCAGTGCAGAACTGGGAGTCTCTGAAACGTCCCTGCCCACTAACTGCACAGCCTGACAGAGGTCAATTTCTTCCTTCTCGCACCACAGGTTCTGGGTTGACAGAAGAATCCCAGAGCAAGGACAAATAATGCAACTCTGCTGGAACCAACGGGGTCAGAGTCTATAGATAAAGCTTACCTGGAGGCTGAGGTGTCAGAGGTCCAAGGGAAAGCTTGCAGGTAGAGGGGCCATGAGCAGAGGAGGTACAGGCAGTGGAGGGCAGAGCAGGCCATGGGCTAGTGTCATAGATGCTCATTCAATACTGGGGCTCAGACAACTTTTGAAGCCAAGGGGAGGATCACAAGTTTCAAGACCAGCCTTATGTATGCGGGAGAACTTGTCTCAAAAAAAAAAAAAAAAAAAAATGTTGGAGTGGCTGTCCATACAGAATCCTGAGGGCATATTGAGGGCATCACAAGACTGAATGGGGGGAATATACCAAATTCCTCAGCCAGTCTGGCAAACATCAACCATCCCAAGCTAGAAAAGGAACTCTTAAAGAAGGGGGTGGGTTCCTTCACATATTCATTCACTGGTGAATGCAGCAGGTGGTGGCACCTCACAGCAGGTCCCTGCAGATGTGGCTATGTGGAAAGTTTTATTGAGTGGGGAGCAAGGGAATGGAGAAAGGGAAGGGAGGGGGAGAAGAGAAGGAGAGGGAGAGAAGGGGGAGGGGAAGAACAGTGGAAAAGAGAGTGTAAGTGGGTGGAGTTTCCCTCTTAAAGGAACCTTTGCACCTGTGACTAGTAGCCATGACGACAGAGGGCAGGCCAGCATAAAGCCTGATCACTATAGTTGATCCTGTAGTGGCGTTGGAAGCTGCAGTGTGCCACTCAGTATACTCTTTTGCCCAAACAACTTCACTTGCAAATGTTCATTGCAACGAGTCGTTGAAGTCATTGATTTCTTTCAA
This sequence comes from Phodopus roborovskii, assembly GCF_943737965.1. Taxonomy (NCBI): domain Eukaryota; kingdom Metazoa; phylum Chordata; class Mammalia; order Rodentia; family Cricetidae; genus Phodopus; species Phodopus roborovskii. The sequence continues at coordinate 3,823,290 of NW_026125554.1, forward strand.
GGCCTCTGCCTACTGCTACACCAGCAACACTGGACCCCCACCGAGGCTCCTGTCAGATATCCTGCTCTTGCGCTGAGTCATGAAAATCCTCGGGCTGGGCTATGATGGAGAGGTGGGAAGGACGGAGGAGTGGAATGATACAGGTGCAGCAGCGAAAGCTGAGATGGGACAGCTGTGATAGAGTGAGAGAAGACTGTGGCTGCTGGTGGAGCAGGTCGTGTCCAGAGAGGTCGGCGAGATGTTTTATTTATTTGTTTTTTTTGCTTTTTGGGGGGGAACAAGTTACAATGGGGGAGGGCAGATATGGAAGGACTGGGAAATGAGTGGGATTGGGGTGTATGATGTGAAATTCTCAAAGAATCAATAGAAAATTATGTTTTAAAAAAAAAAGCAGCCCCTTCCTACCATGGTGGCAAACCATGCTTCCTCTTTCATTGAAAGCTGATTGTGCGTTTTCTGTGTCAACTTGGTTGACTGACATTGCCCAGTCATTTAATGAAAAAGACATCTAGGTGTGTGTGTGCACACGTGCGGCTGGGGGGTATATTTAATTTTCTTTATTATATTTTTTTCTTTTGTGTATGTGTGCACACTCATGTGCCATGGCACATTTCAGAGAACAATTTATAGGAGTCAGTTCTCTCTTTCCATTACATAGGTGCAGAGCGTTTATTATGCACAGCACAAGGGGGAGGGGCTAACTGGCCGAGGTCTGGAAGTTTCTACTGGGGAGCAATTTGGGCCAGTAAACATCCACATCAGAGAGGGAGGAGGAAGCTGTGATTGACAGTTTCTGCATACACAGTTTTAGCTAAAGTTCAATGGTTAGACAGTGCTCATATTTGGAGCAAGGGAAGGCTTTGCCATCCCTTTGAGCCTCATCATTTTTCATGGGTCTGAGGCCTTTGCTCTATCAATAACTATGGGCATTCAGGACTGTATTGGCTCCGTGCAGCCCCACACCCCAGGTCGTTCTTTCCTCAAGTTCTTTTTAACATCTTTGTTGTTGTTGTTGTTGTTACTATGAGAAAAGTAACTACTACAGTCAGCCTTCTGCTACTGTGGTAAAGCATAGGAACAATTATAGGGATAAATGTATATCTTGGCTCACTCTTTCAGAGGTTTTAGGTCACAATGAGCTGCTTTTGTTCATGGAGCAGAGCATAATGTTAGGGAACCATGACATAGCAAACTTCTCATGGTGACTGAGAGAAAGGAGAACAAGAACTGAGGACTCAACATTCCTCTCATGGGCATACCCCTAAAACCTAAGTCCCACCCAGTGGGCCCGACCTCTGACAGCTTCCACCCTCTATGTAGCACTCCCGGCTCAGGGCTCAGTACCAGGTCTGAACCCAACACAGTAACTTTGAGGAGTGTGCTGGCTAGTGTTTGCCAACTTGACACAACAGATTCACCTGGTAAAAGAGAAGCTGAACAACGAGATGCCTCCAGCACTGTAGGCGATATCTGTGAGGCACCTTATTGATTGTTCACTGATGTGTGAGGGCCCAGCCTATTGTAGGACAGTGGTATGAGCCAGGTGCAGTGGTATTTGTCACTAAGGATGTAGAGGGAAGAGGATTAGGAATTAAAGGTCAATTCACACACACACAGAATTTGAAGTCAGCCTTGTCCACATGAATCCTTGAGTTAGAAAAGATTACACACAAAGACAACAAAGGCAGAACAGATATTTATAAAGGGCTTACACATTTATTTGAATAAATAGGGGCTTTCTATACTTCAGGGTGGAATGACCTATTTTTATGAAGATGTAAATTTGCCCTTAGTCCTAGCACTTGGGAATCAGATTTCTGAGTTTGAAGCCAGCCTAGTATTTAGTTCTAGGAGAGCCAGAGCTACACAGGGAAATCTTGCCTTGAAAAAAAAAAAAAAAAAAAAGGAAAAGCAAAAACAAAACAAACAAGTAAAAACCTTGCCTAATAACAACAAAACAAAGAAGTAAATTATTTCTGTTAGTAAATGTATTCAATGCAACCTAATAAAATTCTACCTGAGAAGCATCTTCAATAAATGGTGCTAGTATAACTGGATGTCAACATGTAGAAAAAATAGAACCATATCTATCACCATACACAAAACTCAAGTCCAAATGGACCAAAGACCTCAACCTAAAACCAACCACATTGAACCTCATAGGAGAGAAAGTGGGAAGTATCCTTGAGTGCATAGGCACAGAAGACCACTTCCGAAATATAACACCAGTAGCACAGACACCGAGAACAACAATGAATAAAAGGGAATCTTGAAACTGAGAAGTTTCTATAAAGCAAAGAACATGGTCAACAAGACAAAATGGTAGTCTATAGAATAGGAAAAGATCTTTACCAACACCTCCTCCACCTGACAGAGGACTAATCTCCAAAATATACAAAGAACTCAAGAAACTAGACATCAAAAGACCAAGTAATCCAATAAAAAAAATGGGATACAGATCTAAACAGAACTGTCAACAGAGGAATCTCAAATGACTGAAAGACACTTAAGGAAATGCTCAACCTCCTTAGTCTTCAGAGAAATGCAGATCAAAATGATTCTGAGATACCATCTTACATCTGACAGAATGGCCAAGATCAAAAACTCTGATGACAGCTTATGCTGGCTAGGATGTAGAGTAAGGGGAACAATCCTTTATTGCTGGTGGGAGTACAAACTTGTACAGTCACTTTGGAAACCAGTATGGCAGTTTCTCAGACAATTGGGAATCAAATCAATCTACTCAAGACCCAGAAATACCACTTTTGGGCATATACCCAAAGGATGCACACTCACACCACAAGGACATTTTCTCAACTATGTTCATAACAACATTATTTGTAATAGCCAGAACCTGGAATCAACCTAGTTGCCCATCAACTGAAAAATAGATAAGAAAAGGTGGTACATTGACACAATGAAGTACTACTCATCATTAAGAAACAATGACATCTTGAAATCTGCAGGCATATGGACAGAACTAGGAAAAGCCATCTTGAGTGAGGCAACCCAGACCCAGAAAGACAAATATGTATTCATTCATAAGTGGATATTAGACTTAAAGCTAAGTACAACTAGCCTATAGACCACAACTCCAGAGAACCTAGGTAACTAAGAGGACCCATAAGAGACATACAAGGGAAAAAAGACAAGATCTCCTGAGGCAGAGGGGAGGATGAAAGGGGAGAGGGGAGGTCAGAAGGGAAGTGGGGGGAATGTATAGCTCAATAAAAAAAAATCCTACCTGGGATATGCTTTAGAATCTGACTATAGTTGTTCCTTTCTAGCACTGGCACAGAGACAGCCTTGTGCATCCAGGTAAGCCATCTCCACTGCTGAGCTGTGTCCTGGGCCTACGAAACTTACTCTGTTAAGAAGAATTAAAGCTCATTAAGAGGTACATCAAATTTAAAATAGAAAAGGGATGGTGAGATGGCTTAGTGGGTAGGGATGCTTACACCAAGTGTTATTGTGGTGAGATATTGTTTGTGATTTCTTAAAGTTTGCCTGAGGATTCAGAAAGCAAAGTCAGCCACAGGCCATAGAAGCCAGGCTCACACCTTTAATCCCAGCACCAGAGGGTGGTGGTACACATCTTCCATCCTAGGACTCAGGATTAAGAGATAGCTGGATCTCTGAGTCCAAGGCCACCCAGATCTACACAAGAGAGAATCAGTCTAAAAGAGAATTACAGCTCACACCTTTAATCCCAGCATCGGGGAAGTATATAAGACAGAAGTGAGATCTCAGAGAGGAATTTGTTCTCCAGCCACACTGAGGAGAGGTCCCAGGCTGAGACTTGGTGAAGAGCATGTGCATGGATCAGCCCTTTCAGGCTGAGCTAAGGGTGAGAGTTAGTGACCAGCTGCTTTGCTTTTCTGATTTTCAGTTTGAAGCTTGAACTCCAATATCAGTCTCTGGGTCTTTTATTTTTTGTATTGTATTCTATGTTCAGAAATCATGTTGTGGAAGAAGATATGTAGTCAGATTTTCTTTTGTAAGACTACCAACTCCAAATAATTACATGGAGACTTACTATTAATTATGAAAGTCTGGCCTTTAGCTTAAGCTTGTTTGAGACTAGTTCTTATAATTTAACCTGTTTTTATTTAATCTACATTCTGTCACATGGCTTTAACCTCACTCCCAATTCTTGTTTGTTGTAAATGCTGGGAAGAATCTCCCTTTGCATCTCAAACGCCGAAAGCTACAAAGTTAACTTAAAACACAGCTATCGTTGCAAAGATTTCTTTTTTAAAATTGAGTTTCATTATTGTATGATTTTGTGTGAGTACCTGAATGCTTATGCATGTGGAGGCCGTGGGACAACTTTGTGGCATCAGTTCTCTTACACCTGAGCCGTCTTTTGTTTGAGGGGTGGCTTTAGTTTTATTTATTTATCATGTATACAATATTCTGCCTGCATGTATGTCTGTACACCACAAAAGGGTGCATACCAGATGAGGACACCAGATCTCATTACAGATGGTTCTGAGCCACCATGTGGCTAATGGGAATTGAACTAAGAACCTCTGGAAGAGCAGCCAGTGCTCTTTACCTCTGAGGCATCTCTCCAGCCCCAGCCATCTGAGTCATCTTACAGACCCCAATTGCCATTTCTTTGTGGTAACAATACCTGAACTCTTCTAGTTATTTCAAAATGTACAAATTATTATTCTTTTTTAAAAAAAGAGCTATTTATTTTGTTTTCTGTGTATAAGTGTTTTGCCCACATGAAACTGTATACATCATATGAGTACAGTGCCTTTAGGGGTGGAGGAGAGCATCAGATCCCCTGAAGCTGGAGTTACAGCCAGTTCTTAGCCACCACTTGGGTGCTAGGAACTGAAACCAGGAACTCTGCAAGAACCACTGTTGTTCTTTAGTACAATTATGCACAATGGAACATGGACCAAGAGACTCAATGCACCCACATGGAGTTTATTGGTGGAGGGAAAAGGAGGGGGTAGATGTTGGCCAACCTGGAGCAGGGGAAGAGGAGCAAGGGGAGGGGCACATGCTTAAAAGGGGAAGGTTGCACATGCATATTGAGTCCTTAGGCAGCCCCATAAGGTGTGACACAGCCCCATAACACATGATGTAGCCATGACGTAGCTTCTCCAGGCATGTGTGTCCTGCCCATCGTTAGGGTGTGGAGTTAGCAGAATGCCGAGTTTCCAACAGCCACAAGTTCTCTTAATCACTGAACCATCTCTTCAGTCCCCAACACTTTATTCTTTATTATAGGGGTGCCAGTGTGCAGAACACCGGAACCATTCTCCCAACCAACTGTAATTCTGAACTTACTCTTTAATCACTCACCCCCGTTCCCAGACTGATTAAGAAAAAACCCCGAAAATAGGATATTCAAGGAAGTGATGTAAGAGACACCTTTGTCTGCTGGCAGTGTTATGATAAAGCTCATGGGGAACCTTGGCGGATTCCAAGGCAGGCGAGGGAACAAACATGTCAGGCAGACAGAGCTTACATTAGAAGTTTTATTAGAAAGGGAGGGGGAAAGGGAGAAAAGAAAAAAGAGGTAAAGAGATACAGAGACAGGACAGAAGAGAAAAGAGAACAGGAAAAGTACTGTCTACCCCAGGGGAACAGCAGGAAAGAGATCAGTAAGTAGGCGGGGGTCTTTCTTTTAAAGTGTTCTTTGCACCTGCGTGCAGACCAGGGTACTACCTAAGTGCATTCTGCCAAGTGACAGGGGCAGGCCAGCATAATACTTGAATCCTCAGAGACAGTAAGACTTACTTTTATTGTTGTTGTTGTTGTTTAAGGACATGGCTTCTGTGTAAAACAACCCTGGTGGTCGTGGAACTCACAGAGGTCTGTCTGCCTCTGCCTCCCAGAGTACGGAGACTAAAAGGGTGCACCACCACCACTACTCAGCTAAGAATTCTTAAAACTCCAAAAACATGAATTGTAAAACTGAAGAAGAGAGGATGAGAAGAGGAAACCGTTAAGAGTTTGAACTTTACTCAAACATGTTAGCCCACAGCCTGTGGAAGCCTGACACTGAGTTTGACCTCCACACCGTGGTGGTAGGAGAGAATGGCTGCTGTAAAATATTCCCTGAGGGTGGAGAGATGGCTCAGAGATTAAGAATATTGGCTGCTCTTCCAGAGGACCCGCTTTCAAGGCCCCCAACCACATGGCAGCTCACAATCATCTTTAAGGAGATCTGGTGCCCTCTCCTGTTAAGTAGGTACACATGCAGGCAGAACACTATACATAACAAAAATTTTAAATAAATATATAAAATAGCTTTTAAAAATAGTTCTCAGCCGGGTGTTGGTGCACGCCTTTAATCCCAGCACTTGGAGGCAGAAGCAGGTGAATCTCTGTGAGTTTGAGGCCAGCCTGTTCTATAAGAGCGAGTTCCAGGACAGGCTCCAAAACCAAAACAGAGAATCCCTGTCTCAGGGGGGAAAATTCTCTGACCTTCACATGCCCTGATATTCACATATCACATCATAACTGTGATCCCACCAAAATCAATAAATGTAATTTTTAAAAAGTCTTCTTTGTCATGTTTGAAAAGGAAAAAAAAAAAAAAACACTCGAAAAGGAAAAAAATAAAAACATGCTCCATAGTCGGTCCCATGATTCTTTTTTCCCCCTTTCCTTTCTTCTTTTTTTAAATTTTGGTTGGGTTCTTGTTTTTTTGAAACCAATTTGGTTTGTTCTAAAAAATGCTGCTGATTTTTTTTTCTTTTAAGTACCAGAGACTGAACTCGTGCTCTCAAGCAAGAACTGTACCACTGAGTTAAGCTCCTCTCATTAAATGTTTTTAAAGATTCCTTTATTTAATGTGCATGTGTGTTTACCTTCAAGAGACTGTGTATAGCATGTACATGCAGGAGGCATGTACATGCAGAGGCCAGAGAGGAGACTGGATTCCCAGGAACTGGATTTACAGGCAGTTATGAGGTACCATTAGGGTTCTAGGACCCAAACCCCAGTCCTCTGCAAGAGCAGTGACTAATCTTACCCTCACAGCCCTTTCTCTAGTCCCTGATTTTTCTTTTAAAAATTCATTTTTTATTTATGTGTATATGTGAGGGGGTTATGAACATGCCCACTGAGGCCACAATATGCTGTTGGATCCCCTAGTGCTGGAGTTCCAGACAATTATGAAAACCTGGGTTTTGGGAACCAAACCCTATGGTCCCCTAGAAGAGCAAGAAGAATTCACACACACACACACACACACACACACACACACACACACACACACACACATTTTACGTATCCCAGTTCCCTCTCCCTCTCTCCCTCCCTCCCATGCCCCCCAAACTCCCTCCTGTCCCATTCCCCCACCTACTCCACAGCGAGGGTGATGTTCCAGTAGAGGTCATCAAAATCTGTCAAGTCATTTGGAGTAGGGACTAGGCCCTCCCTCCTGCCTCTAGGCTAAGGGAGTATCCCTCCATGGGGAATGTGCTCCCTAAGTCCTTCATGAACCAGGGATACATCCTGGTTCCCCTGTCAGAGGTCCCTTAGACTGCCCAGGCCTTCTAACTGAGACATATATTCAGGGGGTCTGAGTAGGTCCAATGCTGGTTTCCCAGCTTTCAGTCTGGGGATCCATGACCTCCCCCTTGTTCAGGTCAGCTGTCTCTGTGGGTTTCTGTAGTCTGGTCTTGGCCCCTTTTGTTATCACTCCTCCCTCTCTGCAACTGGATTCCAGGATTTCGGCTCAGTGTTTAGCTGTGGGTGTCTGCTTCTGTTTCCATCAGCTACTAGATGAGGGCTCTATGATGGCATATAAGTTAGTCATCAATCTCATTATCAGGGAAGGGCATTTAAGGTAGCCTTTCCACTGTTGCTCAGATTGTTAGTTGGGGTCATCCTTGTAGGTCTCTGGACATTTCTCCAGAGTCAGTTTTCTCTTCAAACCTATAGTTGTTCCCTCTATTATGGTATCTCCTTTTTTTGCTCTCATTTATTTGTCCCCTGACTCAATCTTCCTGGTCTCACATGTTCTCCTCTCCTTCCCCTCTCTTTCTCCTAACTCCCTCTCCACTCACTGGCCCCTGCCACTCCCAATATTCTCAGGAGATCTTGTTCCTTTCCCCTTCTATGAGGGATCTTGTATTAATCTCTTAGGTTCCTCTTTGTATCCTAGTCGAGCAAGAAAAATTCTTAAGCCCAGGTCTCCAGCCCTGACTTTCTGATATTTAAGACATGGTCTTATACAGGCCCAGGCTGGCATCGAACATCAATTTATAATTCTTGTGTTTTCACTTTGCAAGCATTGGAATTACAGTCAGTTCTTCCTCTTATAGTTTATGGGGTGCTAGGTTTGGGGCTTACGCTTTCATGCATGCCTGTCAAGCATTCTACCTTTTTACATTGATTGTGTTCTGGGTACCACATCACATATGCAGAGGTCAGATGATGACTTGCAGGAAATCAAATTCAGGTTACCTGGCTTGGCAGTAAGCATCTTTACCCACCGAGCCACTTTAATGGTGTCTCCAGTCTCTTATTTGTACAGTCCAGTAGCTATGTGGGCCCAGTCCATCCTGGAACTTACTATCATTCTGTCTCTGCCTCCTGGGATCATATTCTCATCCTGGAGATCCTTTTCAAATTTTTTGTGCTCTGTGTGTGGTGACCCATGCCTTAAGTCTCCAGTCCCCAGGAGACATATGCAGGCGATTTATGAGTTTGAGGTCAACCTGGTTATGTAACATGTAGATAAGATTTTATCTTCAAAACAAAACAAAACACAAAACTCTTGTGCTTGAATCTTGTGACATTCTAGATAAGTGTTTCTCAACCTTTTAAATGCTGTGACCCTTTAGAACGGTTCCTCATGTTGTGGTGACCCCACAAACATAAAACGAATAAAATTATTTTCACTGCTACTTCATAACTATAATTTTGCTACTGCTATGAATTGAAATGTAAATATCTGTGTTTTCTGAAAGGTTGAGGAATGCTGGCCTGGATTAGATCTTTTGTTAGTCTTCTCTTGGGCCATATGTCCTTTGCTTGTTGACTTTCAGAAAGTTTTTGTATAGTCCAGATGTGTGTGTTGAGTGTAGACTTCTCTCAGTCTGTCATTTGAATTCTCACTTGGCCCATGGTATATCATTGGCAGTATTTCTTAATTTTCATGTGTACCTATTCTCTCCTCCTCCTCCCCCTCTTCCTCCTTAGAACATCAGGCTTCCGAAGGCTTTAGGCTAACACACACTTGGTTAAACTTCAAACTGTGCTGTTGATGTTTGGTTTTTCAAGACAGCATTTTACTGTGTACTCCTGGCTGTGCTGGGATTAGCTTTGTAGACCAGGCTGGCCTTGAACTCAAAAGATCTGCCTGCCTCTGCCTCCCAAGTACTGGGGTTAAAGGCATGCACCACCACCACTCTGAAAATCTCAAACTCTTAAAAGTTTCAAAATGTTGTGTCTGAGCCATGAAGATCCCCAGAGACCACCAGGGAGAGACAGACCCACTGATGCAAATGTTTAAGTTTTATTGTTCATCCAACCATGACAGTGACCTCATCTAGATGGCTGACACAGCAGCAACCAGCAAGATGTAGGCCCCCTGACTCAGCAGCATGTGCTGAGCCCTCAACCTTGCCCTAATCACTAGGAAGCAACTACCAGATATCTTCCATGTGGCAAGGAACCAATCAGAAGTTAGCTGGCTGGCTTTGGATATGCTCTACTGATAATAATGGAATGCAGTAGGTAGTAATACCCAGGCCCTTGGATGGCCTCCAAGCATAGCAACCTTTCTGCAGCTGCAGTTGACCAGTTTAGGGGTATGCTATATTCCTAATTTGGGTTGCAAAGGACCTAGTGAACTGTTCAGGAAGGTAGAAGAGCAAGAGTTTTTTTTTTTTTTTTAAATGAGGTGCTGAATAACATTGACGACCAAGAATGCATGTATGTGGCTCACTGGTTCTTTTTATCCTTCCTTTTTTTTTTTTTTTTTGTCTTCTTTTTCTCCTCCTTTCTTTCTCTTTCTTCTCTTAGCCACCCCCACCCACTGATGACAAAACTTAATTAGAATACCACCAACCATTCCAGGCCATGGAGAGAATGGAAATCCCTGAAGACTAAAGATGTGTAGTGTTATAAGAAGTGGCCATTTGTCCTCCATTTCCTGATAGTGTCAACCTGTTACTGTTATACCTAAGTCATGAAGATTCCCAAAGAGACCACCAGGGAGACAGACCCACTGATGCAAATGCATAAAGTTTACTGTTCATCCAACCATGTCAGGAACCTCATCAAGCTGGCTGATGAAGCAGCCATCAGAGGAATTGAGTTCTCTGTCTACTGTCAGGTTTTTAAAGGCAAACATCACAGGATTACATCAGTAGGTATGGGTTGGTTTCTGATTGTTTGAGATTTGGGGAACAATTGGGGGAATTTCTCAAAGTCATATTTTGGCATGAAATACCTGTGCACCAATTATTCTCATTGGTCAGTGCTGAGAGGGAACATTCTGTGGTTTCTATGGCTTTGTCTTGTTACTTGCAGGTGGCCTATTGTTTGTTCATAGATACCAATAGTTTTCAGACTCGTATCCTGGAGACTCTGGGGGAGGTTTTGGTCTCCCTTGGAGTTTCTTTTGTGGCTAAACAGTTCCCAGGAACCAAGCATCTAGGAGGCCAGGGGATCTGGAGTTTCTTTGTATCATGTGCTGAGTCAGAGGCCTATGTGTCTTTTCTGTAGTCTGTCATGGCTGCTAAATTAGGGGGCTGAATGAGGGTTTGGTCCATTTATTTCTCTCTAGTATGAATAATAAGAGTTGAATGGGAACTTAAGGCTTTGCCACATTTATACACCCCTCCAGTATGAATTATTAGAAGTGAAGCCTTTGAGTTTGGTTTACCCCTTTCAGTTACCTCTCCCATTGAGTGGTTATGATAGTAGCATATTATTTTATCAATTTCGATGGACTAAAGCACCCAATGATTTAATCAGATGCATTTATATGTGGCTGTCAAATGCTTTGTGACCCTCTGTGGTAGAGGCCATGCTCGGAATGCAAGATGCCCTGGATTCCTTTCTTGGTACTACAAAAAGAGATGATGACCTTGGTTACTGTGAATGAAAGGCCGTAAGAGCAAAAGCTGACTTACACAGTAAAGACAAAATTCTGCTCTGTGCATATAGACTCAGCATCTGTCTGAGTTTGTGCCTGGAGCCAGAGGCTCTACAGATTTTGGACTTTGTCTGTCAAATAACCACATGGACCAAGTCCTTAAAATAAACCTGCTATGATAGAAAGAAGCTAGGACCAGCACATGTGTATAATATTCCCATCTGGGAGGCTGAGGCATAAGGAGTTGAAATTTAAAGTGAACCTGGGCTATGTATCTCAAGATAAATGTGATACATATCTTCAGATAAATAGAATGTAGTTTAGTCAGAAATTGGTTGCTTAAACAAAATGCCCAGGACAGTTTATAAGGAGGAGGACTTTATTTTGGCTCATGGTTTTATGTCACAGTCAGCTGGTCCCATTGGTTTAGGTCTGTGGTGAAGCAGGGGTCCTTGGTGGGATGCCCAAAGAAAGAGCAAAGCTACTCAGCTCATGGTAGCTGGGAGGCAGAGAGATAAAAGTTAATGCCCAGGTCCTTAGGAAAGGGCTAGAGTTCCAATACTTGCTCCAAGGGCAACCCCCCCCCAAGTTTCCATCATCTCCAAACAGTCCCATCACCTATGGACAATGCCTTCAACACATGACCTTTGGGGGCGGGGACATTTAACACCCAACGCCAAACTAAAAATCAAATTATTTCATTACCACCTATAGCCTCCTACATATACACAAATAAATGTCACCACATAACCGAGATTCCTGCACACACGTTTATTGTGGCATCAAGTATAACAGTTGAATGATGGAATCAGCCTAGGTCAGTGGATGAATAAATGGACAAAAATGTGGTAATTATGTACAGTGAAGTATTCATGCACAAAGAATGTTGTTTGCAGAAAAATGTATGGAACTAGAGGAAGTCAACAAATATTACGTGTTGGATGAATCTAAATAGGAGACGATATGAAAACAGGAGTAAGATTTTTAAGGAAGAGAAATATCAGGTGCAGGGATTTTTAAAACGCTAACCAGAGTGAACACGATCAAAGTTATTTTGTAGAGGGATTTTAAAAGAATCAGTGTAGCTTTGCTATATCTTGACTCTTTCTGGCTTACTCTGATTGAGGAGCAAAGGATTTAGAATGGGATATATTTCGTAGGGATGTTGTGACACTATTTCTATGTGAAAAAAAAAAAAAAAACAGGAAGACCTCACTGAGCATAAGAGGCAGCGAATGGGGCTGGAGAGTTGGTGGTTAAGATAGTGAGGACTGGAGTTTGGATCCCAGCACTCAAGTTAGAGGTCCCCTGTACGCGCCTGAAACCCTCACACAAGAGGATCGCTAGAATGAAAAAACCCTGCCTCAAAGGAAAAGCGAGGGGACATCTGGCGCCCTCTTGTGGCCTCAGTGAACAATCGCGAGCGCACACTCTGAAACATAAGTAAAAATAAAAAAATCAATAAATCTTTCAGAAACACTGTCTCGAAAAACCAAAAACCAAACAGAAGCCCTGGATGTGTGCTGGGGGATGAGAGGACAGTCTCATTATATAGCTGTCTGGCTTGGCACTCACGATGTAGACAAAGCTAGCAGGGAACTTACAGATTTCCTCTGCTTACCGAATGCTGGCATTAAAAATATGCACCACCACAACCGGCCTGAGATGTGTTTTTAAATGTGATAACCCTCCAGGATGAACCAAGTTTGTTCCAGAGAAAAAGTCTGAGCCAAGGCCAGTCTGTTGTTGCAATTTATACTTACAGAGCCATTTGGATGGTAAATATTGCTGGACCCGCAAACTCAGTTCTTTAGGAGTTGGGTTCGGTATTATTCACCCATCAGAGACACTGTTACTCCCCCGTACTAACCAATGAGGAGCACGGATAGTGGAAGGTGGCGCCCTTGCCGCCATATTTGAGTTCCGGGTAGCGGAAGGGAGGAGAGTTGTCTCTGTGCTTCCTGACTGCCGGCTTCTTAGTCGGGGACGCCTGGATGTATCAGAAGCAGGAAATGGTGAGTGCGCCCCGGGCCTCTGGAATGGTCCGCGGCGGCTTTATGACACTGCTGCGGCTTTGCTGCAATGTGGCTCTAGCTCCCCGATGTTCCCTGGCGCTGTGCAGCCGAGTCCGAGGTGGAGTCTGGCGCTGGAGCCCTCATCCCCAGTGCACTTGAACTGTGTGCAAAGCAGGCAGCGGGCAGTCGGGAGTCTGGCGTCCAGTCCAGTCCTGTCCCTTTCCTGTGAAGCTGCTTCATTCCCAGTCCCTAGTCCTCCCGTGGTGAGTCTGCGCCGCGAACCTGCGCCTCCGCAGACAGTGCAGCTCTGGCCAGACCCTGCTGTGAAGGCACACAGTGCTGTGCGCTGTTTTGCACTTTTTTTCATTTCCTTGTTTCCTGCTTTAGTTTTACACGGTGATCATCCCAGAGAGTTGGTTTTCTTTTCTTCTTTTTTTTTTTTTCCCCCTTTAAAGGTCGTCTTTTTCTTCATTTTAAGTACTAGGGATCGAACCTCAGTCAATCAGGCTAGGCGAATGCCTTACCGTATCCCTCGTCCCGGGTTTGTTTTCTGTGAATACAACTGGATTTGTGTAGCTGTCACTGACTCTGTGTAGGCAAAAAACCCTAACTTGGAGAAAAGAGAGAAATATAAATTTACTTTAAAATTACTTATTTGTATTAATCGGTCAAGCTGACCATTTCTGAGGCAGAATGTGAGGTTTTGAAAAGCCTTTCCAGCCTTGATAGCGCTGAAAAAAAGCCCAGGGAGGGGAGGGATTATGTAATCCTTTTTTATACAGAGTTTATCTGTATAGCGCTGGCTGGTCTGCAACTAGCTATGTCGGTCAAGCTAGCTCTAGGCCATTTCTCCAAATGTAGTGTGGGTGAGGGGGTTTCTTTTATCCCAAATGGAGGTGGAGACAGGCCTATCTCAGAGCTCGTGGCTAGCCAGGGCTACACGGTGAAACCTTGTTTCATGTAACCAAAATGAACAAACAACAACAAACACCAAACAAAGCTCCACCAAGAGTGTAGTTCTTGGGGAAAATATTAATATCCTTCCTATTTTCTTAATAGTCTTTATAGACAGTGTAATTTCTTTGTTATTTTTTAAATTAAGAACATTTTAAATGAATGCATATAAATATGTATGTCTCTCTGTGTGAGTATATGCTGTGTAAGTGCTGCCTGTGTGAGGGTTTCTGCTGAGGCCCGGCGAGGGCGTGGATCTCCTGGAACTGGTTTTGCAGGCAGTTGTCAGTAGCGCTTGTGGATGCTGGGAACTGAATTGGGTCCTCTGGAAGGACAATATGTACTCATAATTGCTAAGTGATCTCTCCAACTCTGGACAGTTGTCATTTCTGACCATTGAGAAAATCTGGGTTAGTTAGTCAGAAAGAAAGAAGTGTTTGTTTTCTATCTGCTATAGAAAGTTTATTTTAGTGTTTAGAGCATTTTTGTTATTCCAGTTAAGTTCTGATGTATCCAACACTGTTAGTGTCCCAATGACCCTCCCCTCCAAAAAAAAAAAAAAAAAGTCAACAGTCACATATGCAATAAACAAGAGTGCTTTATTCTAACATGTTGGGGTGGTACATGGCAACCCCCAAAGAAGGTCACAAGCTTCTTTTAAGCAGAGTTAAGGGAATTCCAGGGAGGAGGAATTAATCTAGAGTGTAGGAAAGATTAGTCTGGGACCTGATTTGGATGCTTAGTGGTTAGGAACTTTTCAGTGGCAGGTTAGGGAAAGCTATCTTTAGTTATCAGGACTGTGGTCATCTATGGACGCCTATTGATTGATTGCCTGAGAGTTGGTTCCAACAGAGAGCTGTTTGCTCTGCTCCAGCCTCCAGTAAACTGAAACCAAGGCCTGGTCCCTGGCAGGCCAGTAGAAACCTGTCATGACTCTGGTCTGGCTCCCTGGCCCTCTCACTGAGCTTCCTGCCTCTTATCTCTCAAGTGCCAGGAATACCGGAGTGTACCAACAAGGCACGTTAGGCAACACCTGGAACCCAGGGTTTTGTCTGTCCTAGACAAGCACTCTACCAATTGAGCTACATCTGCAGCCTTGCAGTACAATTTAGAAGTTGAACCTTTTCTCAGATTCTAACAGGAAATCCTAAACTATCAGCAGACAGGCAGGTGTGTGTGAGTTAGTGCGAAACTCATGGGGTTACTAAAGGCCAAGCCAGTCACTAATTATTATTATTAACTAACACATCTGCTTGAGTTGATTTATTGATTTGAATGGTATACTATTTCTCCATGACCTCATGTGTTTGCTCACTTAATTTACAGTAGATGGTGTTGTTTGATAGGCTCCGGACCCTTTAGGAAGCAGAGTGCATAGGGATGACTAGAGGCAGAATGGCCAGTCCTTGAAGTTTTATGGCATGGCCTGCATTCCTGACCTCTCTTTGTTTCCTGACTATAGATGTAATTAATGAGGCCCATTGCATGCTGGTGCTATCATGCTTTTCTCTCTTTAACTGTGAGCCAAAAGAAATCCTTAAATTTTTTTTTTTAATTTTTATTTACCATATGCCATAGTGCCCTTGTGGAGATCAAGCAATCAAGCATCAACTTGCAGGAGTCAGTTCTGTGCCTTTATCATCTGGCACCCGAGGGTCATATTCAGGTTGTTAGCCTTGTTATAAAATATCTTGTCAACCCCTCTCTTTAAGTTGGTTTTGCCAGCTATTTTGTTATGATGATGAGAAAAATAATAAAACAGGTACTAAAGAGTGTTCAATTACCATAACAAACTTGGTCACCTGGTTCTTAGGCTTTAGAGCTGGTTTGTGGGAGGAATATTTTGTGGGTTTTTTTGTTTGTTTGTTTGTTTTTCCCCACTATGCAATGTATAAATAAATGCTTATTGTCTCCAACCACAGGACAAATGATTCCATGTGGAATAATTTAGTAAACTAGTTAGTTTACAAGGTTACTTACAGGGTAACAGGGGTAACTCAATAGCAGCAGATACACCAAAAGCTCATCCTAGCCTACTGATGGATCCTGAAAGCTATATTCCTGAAACTTCCTAAAGAACATTCAGGAAATTATTTGTTGAAGTGTCTCAGGTCCCCAATAATTGTTTTTGCTTATGGGATGACCTTAGGGAGGAATATTATGGGTCTTGTAAGTTTTAGGAGCTTCCTGAAACTAACAGGCATCCCTCCTCTTTGCAGGAGGGACTTTTAGAAATAGGAAATGGCTCCCAAGAAATGTTGAAGCATTTGATGCTGCTGGCTAGAGAAGCCCTAAAATGCTGCCAAGAAGAGTTTCGTGGGCCATCTGGTGGAAATATAGAATGTTAACATGCCAAGAAAAATGACACACTAAGAGACCCAGCTCAGAGGGAACAAGGACTATTAGGAAGTAGGTCAGAGACCATTCATGTAGCTGTGCTTAAAAGAAATATGTAGCTATATGGTTGTGTTCTAATAAATTGATTGGGGGCTAACTTTAAAGGTAACAAATCAGTTTGTGTGGTAGAGGAAATTTGAAGACAGGATAGTAGTATTTGGGTTGTCATGGTTGTTGCTTCTTATATAGTGGGAGTCAAGGCAATGCTGACTTTGTAGAATGATTTTGTTTCCTTTCTATTTTATGCAACCATTTGAAGAACATTATGATTAGATCTTTAAAGCTTTTGTAGATTTTGGCAGCTACTCTGTATGGTACTGGACTTTGTCTCAGGCATGCTAGTGTAACTGCTATAGTCTTATTGCTTATGGACGTGTTTAGATTGTTATTTTCTTGATTCTGTTTGGTATGTCATTGTTATCTGATGTTCCTCTGCCTTTTACTGGAATTTTTATAACTTTCCCTATTTCATCTCCCTTTTTGTTAATTTGTGCCCTTTATGTTGGATTTTTCTAAGTGCTTGCAAATCTCTCTCTTTCTGTCTGTAAAACAGCTGTTTGGTTTATAATATTCTTTTGGTGTTCATTTCATACTTTCTCACTTGATCTTTATTATTTCTTGTTGTGTCCTTTGGATCGGGCTTATTCTTATTTTTCTAAGGTCATGTGTTTGCATCATTAAGCTATTTAAATCTCAATCTCTCTCTCTCTCTCTCTCTCTCTCTCTCTCTCTCTCTCTCTCTCTCTCTCTCTCTGGCAGGGTTTCTCTGTCTAGTAGCTGTCCTGGAACTTGTTCTGTAGATCAGGCTGTTCTCAACTCAGAGATCCTCTTATATTGCATTGGGTGTATTGCAAAAATCATGGCAAGTTTTGCTTTTATATTCATTTTATTCTAACAATTTAAAAATTTACTCTCTGATATTTTTAGTTTTATTTCTCTGATTTATTTTATAAAATATATTATTTCAATTTTTTTTAATATCCTTGCATATGGTCTGCTTTAGAGTAGGTTCCATAGGCTCCTGAAAAGAATACATTCTGATCTCTTAGATGTTTTATATCAGTTACATCCATTTAATCAGTAATTTAACTACCATGTATATTTGTAAAATTTTAGTTTGGATGTTTGAAGGATGACAGTGGGCTACTGAATTTTCCTCCTGTTACTGTATAAAGACATAGCTGACCTATATCAGTTAGTATTTGTTTTTGAAATTGGGAGGTTGAACAATTGGCATATATATGTTTACATCCTTAAAACAATTCATTTATTTATTCATTCATTCATCCATTTGTTTATTGTACATTGTTGTTTTGCCTGTGTAAGGGTGTTGGGTCCCCTGGAACTGTACAGTTGTGAGCTGATTTGTGGGTGCTGGGAATTGAACCTTGTTCCTCAGGGAAAAAGGTTAGCCTTGGGCTATCCAACTCATAGATTTACATTTTTAGTTTTTATTAATTATATTCTTTATTAATATGTAGTGAGATTTTTATATCTTCTGATTTTGCTTTTAATGTCTATTTTATCAGAGAACAAAATATGCCAGCTTGACTTACATTTCCATTCACTGGATAGGTTGACCACCATCTTTTTACTTTCCTACTGTGGGTGTCTTTATCAATGAAGTATGTTTCTTAGACACATTAGACAGTTAGATCTGTATTTTTCTCATTAAAAATTTTCAAAGATTTATGTTCATGAATATTTTCTATGCACATATGTATGTGCACCACCTGTTTGCCTGGTGCCACAGAGGTCAGAATAGAGTTCAGATACCATGGAATTGGAGTTAATGGGGCATTGTTAACCATCACGTGGATTCTGGGAACCCAACCCAGTCCTCTGGAAGAGCAGCAAGTGCTCTTAACTACTAAGCCTCTCTCCATCCTCCAAAAAACTTTCGATGTTGCTGGGGGTGGGGTGGGGGATGTAGCATACATCTTTAATCCCAGCACTCTGGAGGCAGAAGCAGGGGGTTCTTTGTGAGTTCAAGGCCAGCCTTATCTACCGAGTGAGATCTACACAACACAGTGAAACCCTATCTTAAAAAAGTAGAAAATAAAACTTAATGTCTATGGGTGTTTTGTCTGTAAGTATGTTTCTATGTGCACCACTTGTATGCCTGGTGCCCATGGACCCAGAAGAGGGCATAGAATCCCCTGGAATTGGAGTTAGAGACAGTTGTGAGTCACCATGTACATTAGATTGTGATTGATAGAGAAAAGAAAGGTAGGCATCTCCAGGAGTAGAATTGCTCCTTTTCTTTTTTCCTGTTTTGGTTTTTCATGACAGGGTTTCTCTGTGAAGCCCTTGACTTGGCTGTCC
This sequence comes from Phodopus roborovskii, assembly GCF_943737965.1. Classification (NCBI taxonomy): domain Eukaryota; kingdom Metazoa; phylum Chordata; class Mammalia; order Rodentia; family Cricetidae; genus Phodopus; species Phodopus roborovskii. The sequence goes on from NW_026125554.1 coordinate 3,842,061, forward strand.
TTCTGGAAACTTGCTTTGTAGACCAGGATGGCCTCAACTCAGAGAGATTGGCTTGCCTCTACCTCACTCGTGCTAGGATTAAGGGTGTGCACCACCACCACTCAGCCAGAATTGTTCTTTTAATCAGAACAGTTGAAAGGCACAGTTTCTGCAGTAGTGGAGACTGTTGTAATTTTTAAAAAGCTGCTTGAGAAAGACTCCATTCGACAGAGTTCAAACAGAGGGGTTTTTTATTAAGGGAAAAGGATCACAAAAAGGGGAATGGGGAAGGGGAGACCAGTCTCTGGGGACAGGAGCAGTGGGAGAGAGGAAAGAGGGAAGGGGGGGGGGGGAGAGAAAGAGCAGGATGGGAGGTGGGTAGTGCCCTTTTAAAAGGGAACATAATGAATAGGCACAGGTGGTGGTTCTTAGTGGCAACAGCTGAGGGTGTATCTTGTCAGAACTCCAAAGGCAGGCCAGTACAAATGCCTAAATACTAACAGTGTCCATGTGGCACGGGGTTGGGGTGGTATAGGGAGGAATAGGGTTGAAATGGAAGATTTCATCTGCAGATCAGTTCCTCATAAGTCTCAAAGTGGCAGATAACCAACAGGGGAGGGGGCAGCTTTCCTGTCCAGAGCTTCTTGGGCTTTTATGTCATTAACCCTTACATACGGGTTCTGGGATTTGAACCTGGGTCTTCTGGAAGAGTGGCAAGTGCTCTTAACCCAGATCTTTTTATTTATTATTTTTAAATATGTATTTATTTTTATTATGTATTTGTGTGTGTGTCTTCATGTGTGAGAGGGTGCCCAAGGAGTTCTGGCATGACAGTTGGTCTGTAATAGCAGTGCACACTCATTAAGTGTTAAGCTAGCTCTTCAGTCCCTAATTTAAAAAAGTTTATTTTTAATGTATGTGTTTTGCCTGTATGTATGTATATCACTTGTGTCTGATGTCCTGAGAAGCCTGAAGATGGTGTTGAATCTTCAGAAACTGGACATAACAGATGGTTGCTGATTGCCATGTGGGTACTGGGAGCTGAAGCCCAGTCATTTGCAAGCCAGTACTTTTAACTGAGCCTCCTCTCTAGGCCTTGGACTATTTGAAGAATAAAGCATGAAGTAAACTAATCATGTGACTATGTATCACCTATGTTTTTTCACTACTCTTCCTGTAAATGTATGTGGATTATTTTAGGAGCCAGTGACCTTTGAGGATGTGGCTGTGAACTTTACTCTAGGAGAGTGGACTATGTTGGATTCCAGCCAAAAGAAGCTCTACAGAGATGTGATGAAGGAAACATTTTTGAACCTGATCTCCATAGGTAAAGACAAAACCACTTGGATTCCTTTACTTTAATCATAACAGTCATTTCTTGTTAATCTGTGTAGTTCCATGATTTTAAAAAGTGAAAGAACAGTGTTGTCCTGTGTCACATCCTTGGCCATACTATAAAAGAAAAATATAATTTTGAGTAAGTCTTTACATAATTTCTTTGGGTGTACTTGTAGGGAAAACAGAAGAAGATATTGAAGAGGAGTACCAGAAGCCAAAGGGAAACCTGAGGTAATTTACTGTCACAAAAAGAAATGCATCAAGTATCTGGTGGTGACGGGAAATCTGAGAACCTCTGGAGCACTTAGAATACTGAAAGATCCATAATGTTATATGATATTTTCCTATGATTCATTATGTAACTTTCCTTTATGCACAAAATTTCAGAATATTAATCAAGTTATACTTAGGCTTGACTAAAAGGGGTGTGTAAAGTAAAGTGAATTTTGGGTTAGATTGAGACCCATCTTTATTAAATCATGTGAACAATTATTCATTTATTTCAAATACCATAATGAAAGCCATTTTGCTTTATGAATGTTCAGCTGCTATCTGTGGCTTAGTGCCATATATGATTAATGCCTGAAAGATTACAGAGCCTTGTTTGATTGTATGCTATCATCAGGACCTCTGGCTAAATATTTAGCCCTTTAATGTTCATGATGATTCTCTTTTTTAAAACGTGTATTTGTTTTTGTGTCAGTGTGCATTGGTGCATGCATGCACACGGGAATGGGTTTTCTCCTTCCGTGCAGATCCCAGGGATCAAACTCGAGTCTTCAGACTTGCCAACAGATGCCGTTACCTACTGGGCCATCTCACCTCCCCAACGTTTATACGTTCTTAGGGAAATAAAGTCAATACTCTTATTTCTTTCCTTGGGAAAGGGTTTAACTGTGTGGTACAGTTGGGCCTTAAACAGGCTTTCCTGTTGCTACTACCTCTTAATATACTTAGTATTTCCCTTTTCACTTTTTGCAGAACTCTGGTGGTTGAGAGACTCTGTAAATATGATCATGGTGGTCAGAATGGAGAAACCTATCGACAGAGTCCAGAGCATATTGTGAATGAAAAAATGTCTCCTGCAATAACTGAGTGTGAAAGAGACATGGTTACTTATTTACCCTCAGATGCACACTTCAAAGGTCAAACTGGAGAGAAACCATGCCAGTACCAGGAACATATGGAGAAGGCTTTTAAATATAAGAAATGTTGGAAGGATTTCAGTTATTCTGAGTTGCTTCGGATGCATAAAAGCCCTTCTATGAGACAGAAACCCTGTGAAAACAGACAATCTAATGAAGCCTGTAGGAGTTTCACTTCTGATCATGATTATGAGGGAACTTACACTGAAGAGAAATCATATGTTTGTAAACAATGTGGGAAAGCATGGAGTGATTCCTGTAGCCTTCTCTGGCATGAAAAAAGTCACATTCAAGAGAAACGCCACACATGTAAACAATGTGGAAAAGCATTTAGTCGTCCCTCACAGCTTCACAAACATGAAAGAATTCACACTGGTGAGAAACCCTATGTATGTACACATTGTGGAAAAGCCTTTATTGATCGCAGAACCTGTTACAATCATGAGAGAACTCACACTGGAGTAAAACCGTATGCTTGTAAACAATGTGGGAAAGCCTTTCTTCGTTCCTGCCAACTTCTCATCCATGAAAGAATTCATACTGGAGAGAGACCTTTTGTATGTAAACATTGTGGCAAAGCTTTCACCTACTCCAGTGCTTGTTATTATCATGAAAGAATTCACACTGGAGAGAAACCCTGTGTTTGTAAGCAATGTGGGAAAGCATTTAAATGTTCTGCCTACCTACACATACATGAAAGATCTCACAGTGGAGAAAAACCCTATGTATGTAAGCATTGTGGAAAAGCCTTTGCGTATGCCACTGGATGTCACAAGCACGAGAGAATCCACTCTGGAGAGAAACCATATATGTGTGTGCAGTGTGGAAAGCTATTCAGTTTCCCCAGATCCCTTCACATACATGAAAGATCTCACAGTGGAGAAAAGCCCTATGTATGTAAGCAGTGTGGGAAGTCTTTCAGTCAGGGAACTTCTTTGAGAAGACATGAACGAATTCACACTGGAGAGAAACCATATGTATGTAGGCAATGTGGGAAAGCCTTCATCCAACGTGATGATTGTTACAGTCATGAACGAACTCACACTGGAGAGAAACCATACATGTGTGTCCAATGTGGGAAGACTTTCACTTTTTCCAAATCCCTTCAAATACATGAAAAAAATCACACTGGAGAAAAACCCTATATATGTAAGCAGTGTGGGAAAGCATTTACCTGTTCCACATACCTTCTCAGACATGAAAGAACTCACAGTGAAAAACTCAGTGGATAATATTCCTGCCAGTGTAAATTGTGGGGACGTCTGACATCTACTTTTGAGGTGTGAAAGAAGAAAGTGGAGAGATACCACTACATTATGAGAACTGCAGAAGTATAATTTTGGTCCTTGTGTGCAGATTTCCGTAAGATGAGAACCTGTACACCAAGTGTGCTGCCACATGCCTTTCATTCCAGCATCGAGGAAATAGAGGCTAGACAATTACAGTATTAAATGAAGCCTGTGCTATTTACTGGGCTTGAACACAGCTTGGGAGGATTAAGAACCAACTCCAACTAAATGTGTAAATATAAGAAAGTTGTGTATTTATCAATAAGATAAAATTTATAAAAATTTCTCTTGTGGTTGAGTCCAAAAGAAATGTGAAGATATTGAAGATTAATTTGTGTTGAATATTTCTTAAAATAAACCACATGAAAGAGATATAGTAAGTTCTGAGTGTTTTTTAAAAACTTGATCATTTACATAAGTATGTTCTATTTTGATGAGCTTATGATGTCATGTGTCTCAATACAAAGAACATGTATACCAAAGTAACTCACCAAAATAGCTATTAAAATGTTCGTCCAATTCATGATATTGCATATGCCTTTGCATAATTTTCCTTTCTTATTACATGAAATTAGTAATAAACAATTTGGAAAAGGTAAGCCACAATAAATTCCTCTTGTGAAAAATTGACTGTTAGCTGCCCTGGTGTCTGTTGTGCTTAGACTTCTTACACCAGGCCCAATGTGCAGTTTAGTGCCATTTGGGACAAATTACTCACTACTCTATCTGTTTTATCTATCAATTGGACAAACATTCTGGACCTGAATGAGGAAAGCATTTTTGTTTGTAGGTATGTTGCCTGCACCATATTGTGGTTAAATAAGGATCAGGATAAACAAATTTATATCCCACTACAGCACTATGTTTGTGCAGTGCTTGTGGATTCCAGAAGAACGTGCTGGTACTGAAAGTGCGAATTGTTATGAGTTGTCATGGGTGCAGGGAATCCTAACCCTGGACCTCCAGAAGAGCAGCCAGGGCTTTTAACTGCTGAACCATCTCTCCAGCCCCAAGGAAAGTATTTTTTAAATGTAATGTTGCTGCCTTTAAGGAAGAAGTGGCAGAAGCTGAAGCTATTAAATGTGCTTGGAATAAAAGAAGTCAATCTAGTAACATTGTAGCTGTATTATTTTTAATCATTGTTCTATTCTCAAACAAAACATCTTGACTTTTCACCATTATTATTATTTTGCCTTTTAAAATATGGTTGGCAAGTAATTTTAGCCTAATTTTGCTTGCCTGTGATCCTGCTCTCCATAGAATGCCAAAATAGGAGAATAGCTTTAAAGCTATTAATTAAAGACCAGTAAGACACTGTTTGAAAGAGTGTCAACAGAAGATGTATAAACTATTTGCACTGAGGCGATGTAAGTCTAAGGTTGGTAATGTAATGTATTCATACAGACATCTATAAATAAATTATATAAGCAGATACTGACTAGTCCATCATGTTTCATGTCAATGGAAATACATAAACTGTTTCTTGTCTAATGGGTCTGAAGAGGAAGGAGCCTCAGTGTACATTTGTAGTCATTCTTTGAGAATCCTGATCACACTGGCCCATTTGTGTATTAGGTTGTATGATTTGTTAATTCTTTTTTTCTGTATCTTTTACATCCTAATTCTGTCACTTCATGGTTGGCTAGCAAAGGCATTTTCCTATTCTGTAGGCTGTTAGCTGTCTTTTCACACAGTTCCTTTTGCTATGCTGCAGCTTTTTTATTTCATTCAGTCCTGCCTGTCAACACGTGCCATTATTTCCTAGGTTCTCCCCCACCCCAAATGTCCTTGTTTATAAACTTATCTTGAAATGCTTTATTTTTTTGTTGTTTTCCCTCTAAAGTTTGTGGAATTCCAGATTTTACATTAAGATGTTCAACTCATTTAGAATTAATTATTTTATGCAGAGAGACAAGTTCTTATTCATTCTAAATGTGGATAGATATCCAATTTGGTAGCATCAGCTTTTGGAGGATACTGTCTTTTCTCTATTGTATGTTTGCAGCATCCTTGCCAAAGATGGGTGGCTCTAGCTGCATAAGTTTACATATGGGTCCTCTTCCATGGATTCATGTTTCCATTTGTTTTTGTCACTGGCTCAGTGGTAGAACAGGGAATCAGGCATGGAAATAACATGAACATTTTTTTCTCAGAATTGCTTTGGTTAGTTATATTCCTTAATGCTTCCACATATAGTTTAGAATTTTATTTTCTATTTTTTAAATTAATTTTTTGTTTACTTTTCAAGACAGTGTTTCTCTGTGTTATAACCTTAGTTGTCCTGCAACTCAATTTGTAGACTAGGCTAGCCTTGAACATACCAAGATCCACCTGCCTCAGCCCCCTAAGTGCTGGGATTAAAGTTGTGCACCACCACCACCAAGCTGGATTTTTGGTTTTCCATATAAAGAATGCATGGAACCTAAAAGTTTGCTTTTGGAATTACAGCCATCTTCACATTAATTATGCCAGGGAGTTCTTTCCCTTTTGATGTATTTCTCTTGAGAAATTTCCAGTACTAATGACTTTGTCTTTACATGTGACTGTTTTTTTCAAGGTGCTTTCACCATTATTGATTTTTTAAATTATTTTTATACGTTTTAAATATAGTATATATAGGTGTTTCCCCATCTTTTCAGTTTGTATCCTAAATATTTTCTGAGTTAGAAGAGTAGTCTCTTCCTATATTTAGGTAATTTCCTGCTACAGTTCCATTGAGTATGTGATTTTTCACCATTGCTTGATGTTTCCCATCTTCATGCTTCATAAATTAGTCTATTTTGGATGGGAGTTGATCTTACATGCTCTGTTCATCTTTGTTTTGTTTTCTCTTCATCAGTGCCTGAATGTTCTCATTCATGTTTGTCTTTCAATGTTGGTGCCGTTTTCTACTTGATCTATATTATGTTTGTAGGTTTTTAAATTTTCCTTAATTAGGTTTGTTTCCTTTTAAAAAAGCCATACAGAGATAATTTTATTTTATTAATTTTACATACCAACCAGAGTTCCCTCTCCTTTTTTTCCTTCTGCTCCCCTCCCCCAATCCACTCCAAACAAAGGGTAGTGCCTCCCATGGGGAGTCAACAAAGCCTGGCACATTAAGTTAAGGCAGGACCAAGCCCCTTTTGCCTCCATCAAGGCTGAACATGGTATCCCACCATAGGGTTGTTTTCTTTTCTTTCTTTCTTTCTTTTTTCTTTTTTTTGTTTAAGATATATCTATCTTATGTATTTGATTGCCCTATTTGCAAATAGAGCCTGCACACCTGAAGAGGGCATCAAATCCTATTCTAGAAGGTTGTGAGCCACCATGTGGTCACTGGGAACTCAAGACCACTAGAACAGCAGCCAGTGTTCTTAACAGCTGAGCCATCTCTCCAGCCTCTAGGTTTGTTTCTTTATTTGTGCTTATATGTGGGTGTGAGTGTGCCACTATGGATTTGTGGAAGTCAGAGAAATCAGTTCTTTCCTTCTACTCTATGGGTCCTAGGCTTCAAACTCAGATCATCAGGCTGAAGTCTTGAGTTGTGATTCTCCATACCACTCCAACTGCAGAAGCAACCACGATTGCTGGGAAGAGTCACATTAGAAAACAGTAGTGCAGCCAGATGTAGTGGCACATGTCTTTAATCCAGCATTCAGGATGCAGAAGTAGGCAGCTCTCTGAGTTCAATGTCAGCTTTGTTTACATAGTGAGTTCCATGCCAGCCAGGGTTATATAGTGACTCTCCATTTCAAACAACCACAAAAACTGCTGCCTTTAAGTCCTGTTTATATTGGAAGAAGGATGATATGATTTATACTAAGTTGAGATGTGGAAAGGAAGTAGATCAACTGAGAGCATAAAGGCTGATAAATTTGATTAAAAAAAAAAAGGAACAGGAGAGGCACAGTGTTGATGGAGTTTTCTTGTTCTACCTGGTCCCACAACCACTTTTCTCAGCCCCAAATAAATACACAAAGACTTACATTAATTATAAAAAATGTTAGCCAATGGCTAGGGCTTTTTATTGGCTAGTTCTGTCTTAATTAGTAACTTGTTTCTATTAATCTAAGTATTTCCACATGGTCTTACCAGAAAAGGGTCTGGACGTGTTACTTTCTCCACTACATGGTGTCTCCCTCTGTAGTGTCTCTCTGCCCACCTTTCTCAGAATTCTCCTTGTCTTCTAGTCCTACCTATCTTCCAGCCTCTATTAGCCAAACAGTGTTTTATTCATGCACCAATAAGGGAAACAAATACAAAGGAACATTCCCCATCATCTCAGTTCTACAGAGGTAAGACTTATTAAGGACATGGAGAGTTACAGTTGAGAAGTAAAACTGAATGAAGGATGGAGAGAACATGACCTAGGAACAAGAGGGAGAGTATATGGTTTGTGTGGGGAAGAATAGTAGAAAGTATGTCACTGAATGAGCACAGAAACATACCAAAACACCTCATTGAAAAGTAGAAAAGCTAAAAGAAGACTGTTCAGAGATTCATACAAGACTAAAGATTACAAAATTAATTATAGACTGGACATGATGGTGTACAACTTTAGTCTCCGCATTGAGAGGAAGAGGCAAGCAGGTCTCCGAATTTAAGGCTAACCCAGTCCATATAGTTCCAAGCTAGCCACATTGTGAGACTGTCTCATTAGAAACACTGAAGTGCAATTTTAAAAGGTAAAATTAGTTAAAACATATATTTTGTATGTAAGACTCCCCTCCTGGTGCTATTTCATGTAGAAATCCATGCTGTGGAAGTGTGGTTCAGCACTACAATTCAAACCTTCAGAAGCAGCTTGTGGCTATGCAGTATCCAATGGAGTTGAAACAATTTGCCTCTTGGATTAGTCTAGCCCATCTGTTCAGAGTTCAGCTTTGTATTTTTCAGTTCCCATAGTGCCCAGGCATTTTGAGATTCTTCAGGAGAATACCCACAGGTGATCAGCTCCAGGCATATTTGCCATACTTAAACTTCTTTCTCCTGAACAAACACTGATCCCAAATATGTTCCTGAAACACTTGGTTTTATCTTTAGGCCAGTCATTTTCCACCTACCTGTTCCTAAGGTACCATTGTCAGGGAGGTGGGAGAAGTAATTACACGGATGGGATGGGGGGGGTCAGTGGAGGGTATGGGAGGATGGGACAACAGAGAGGGAACTGGGATTGATATCTAAACTAAGTTTGTTTCTAATTTAAATAAAAAAAACCAATTACCCAGTGATTCTCACTAACCACAATGGTAAACGATAGCTACTTCAGCCTCTGTCTTTGTAGCCTTGCCCTGTTCTCCTGTCTCAAGCCTGAAATGTGTTCAAGCCTCAAGAGCTGGTAGACCTAAATGTTCCTGTAGCCAATCATTCCATTTTGAAAAGAGTTGAGATGGTTTCTGCTCAGAACAGCCCAAATTCCATTGTGTATTCACTTGTTTCTTCTTTGCAGACATCCATATTTATTTTCAGCATGTCTGTCATTGGAACAGAGACTATTGTTTATTTTGATTATTTTTCACTGAATTGCAATGGTGGGGCTTTTGATTCTCTCGTCTTATTTGCTGGCATCCCCAGCATCTCTCCATTATCACATTCTCAGTGGGCCTTGATTGTGAGCTCATTTCTACATCGGCCTCCATGTGCTGCTGATTGCACTGTTCAGGGTGTTCAGGTTTACATCACATGTCTCATCATACTATTAGACCACAATACATAATTAGGAATGGAAAGTATAGGAACTTATGATGCATCACTACACAGTCTTCAATATTCTACTTACAATGGTTAAGTTTACCATTCCATCTTATGTTGGGCTAACCTTAAAGGGTTTGTTTTGTTTTCATTTATTTTATCATGAAAAGTAGCATGTCTCCTTAGGGTGTTTTACAAAGACACTGTGGCAGTTTCAGACACCCTTAAAACCTTTGCCACATTTAGGTTTTGTTTTGTTTTTGTACAAGGTGAGAGGTAAGGGTCTGGAGTCATATTTGTGTTTGTGACTATTGTAAACAAAAGTTCTTAAAAAGAAGCTGAACCTTCCACTGGACCGTCTGTAAGGGTGACCAACTGTGCAGAATTTCTGTGACTATAGAGAATTGGGAAAGCTATAAGTCCAGCACCAAATTGTCATCTTTAGCCCCCATAATCATAATTTGTTCTACTTTAGCTGACATCTTTGTGATCATTAGACAAATCCCTTTAATGTGAAAACAGCACTGATTTCTAACCAACTTTTAAAAAAGCTAGAAATGTCACTAGATGTTTGAGGCCTATGGCACAGGTTTCTCCACTTTGTTTTAGCATTCCTACCTAATTTGACAAGTGTCTCAGTTTATGACTTTCCCTTTCTGTTTCTAGAAATCTCCATGAAACTCCTTTCACATTGGAATATGGATTTTGGTTATGATCCAAACCTATGGTGCCAGGCTGTGGTCACTCACAGTGGACTTCAGAATAAACTGGCTCTTATCTCCTTTGAGGTTAGAGTTGCACTTATGCATTGACAATATCCAGTTTTCTCAGGTGCTTTTCACTTGATGAGTAGTTTTCACATCTTTGTCTATGATCAGATGGGTATGGCTTAATGGAATTATGTTTGGGTCTTCTGTTCCATTGATCCCCATGTCAATGGGGACAACATTGTCAACACCATGCTGTTTTTACTAGTGTAGCTTCCTAATATACCTTGAAAGCATCTCTGGTGAAACTTCCTCCATTATTCTGTCTTCAGGATGGCTCTTGCTATCAGGTGTGTTTTGTGTTTTCAAATGAATTTTAGGTTTGTTTGTTTTTTTTTTTCAATTTCTGTGAAGAATCACATTAGAGTTTTGATGTGAATGTCATTGAATCTAGATTCCTTATAGTAAGGCATGCTCAATTATCTGAGTACATACCTTTGTCTGGTGAATTACATGGTGTCAGATGAGTTCACTACCAAAACTTACTGTAGAGTATTTTGGGTTCTAATCATGTAGGCTTCCTTTGGAAAAATACTACAGATATTAGAACATGCAGAGGGGTAATATAAATGAAGCAAATAGCATATTGTCATAAACTTTGAGTGCTAAACTGAGCTAGTGGCATTTGTATCAATATTAATGAGCGGGTATCAGGGCTGAATAGATGATCTTCTGATACATTTTAGAGATAGGTAATTGTAGGGGTAGTGATATTTGCCTTTGTAGGCTTTATGCTAGCAAATTGTGGTGATCAAGCAACACCAACACATGCTGTCTTCTTATTGCTTTACTAAATAGTCCCATTGTAGCATCCTTATGGCTGTGTAAGGGTCTCACTATAAATGGAGAATGATGACCATAAAATTAAATAAATATTTGGAGAGCACAACACTGTGTCAAAGAAGTGACTGTCTCCTTTGCTGTATGGCCCTTCCATTTGTTTATGTATAGAAGGTATTTTAGGAGTCACTGGCCTTTGAAGATGTATTCATCATATATAGCATGACAGCTCTGTTGGATCCTCCCCAAAAGGAGCTCTATGAAGATGTGATTTTGTGGAACTGGGTCTTTGTAGGTAAAAATGGCCTGCTTCTTAGTCAATCAGAGGAAAACAATTTCTTGCTCATAGAATAAAAAAAGGAAATATTTGGGTGACTGTACTGTACATGATATTGTGCTAGTGATGTGGCAAAAAGTTGTTCTTTTTTAATGTTTAATAATTCATGAGTTGAGCTGAAGAGATGGCTCAGAGGTTAAGAACATTGACTGCTCTCTCAGAGGTCCTGAGTTCAATTTCCAGCAACCACATGGTGGCTCACAACCATCTATAATAAGTTCTGATATCCTCTTCTGGCATTCAGGCAAACATGCAGACAGAATACTGTTTGCGTAATAAATAAGATAAATCTAAAAAAAGTTCATAAATGGGCCAAAAAAAAGTATGAGTTTTGTTAGTGTACATTTTAGGAAAAACACAGGAGAGGGCTGGAGAAATGGCTCAACAATTCAGAGTATTGGTTGCTCTTCCAGAGGTCTTGAGTTCAATTTCCAGCAACCACATGGTGGTTGTCTATAAGGGATCTGATGTTCTCTTTTGGCATGCAGTTGTACATGCATATATATCACTCATACATGAAATAAATAAATAATAAATCTAAAAAAACCTTCTGGAGAAATCTAAGTTAAATTTTATTTAAATAAAGAAGTCATGCTCATGGTGAACCAATATGTTTTCAAAACAAGGAAATATACATTTTGCCCAACATATAATTGGAAAATTTAAATAAGCAAACAATGAAGACATTATGTAATGTGAAACCACAAAAATTAGGTCTAAGGGTTCTAATTTCTTAACTTCATGCAGAAAAAATAAAATAAAAGCATCTTTAAGGGACTGGAAAGATGCCTCAGTGGTTATGAGTACTTGCTGCTCTTGCTGAGGACCTGGGTTCAATTCCATCATCTATATTATGGCTTACAACTGTCCTTAACACAGTTCCTGGGCATCTAAGGTCCTCCTCTGTCCTTCATGAGTAACATACATGTAGACAAAACACTCATATACATAAAATGAAAGTAAACCTTTAAAACATTCTAAGATATAGCAAGTGAGCCTTGGGGTGTGGCTTCAAGGACAAGTTCAATAAAAATGAGTTTTGGTGTTAGGATTCATCTTCAAAACATCTTGTTATTAATATGCAAATATTTCTAAATATACCAAGCTATTATTTCCTATCATTTCTCATTTGAGCAGCATTTACCAGATAGAAATAGTATTAGATGTGTTTGCAAAATATCACAATTTGTAATAGCCGATGTGGAGCTCTGAGTGGCATTTCATCCATTCAGGTTTCCACATTCCTACTACATATAAAATTAACAGTTCTCATGAATCACTAATACTTAAAATTGCACAAATGTACTTCTCACTTTTTATAACCCTTAAGTAATAGAGTTTTGTTTTGTTTTCTTTTTGTGAACACATTTAAAGTAATGTGGAGAGACCCAACAGTGACCAAAGCATGCTATGAACATGAAAATGTTTTCCTCTATGATACCTTGTATCTTAGTTTGGGTTTCTATTGCTGTGATGAAACACCATAACCAAAAGCAGCTTGGGGGAAGAAGAGGTTTATTCCCTTCCTCTTCCATATGATGGTTCATCATTGAACACTGACAGGGCAGGAACCAGAAGACAGGAACTGATACAGAGGCCATGAAGTAGTGCTGGTTACTGGTTTGCTCCTCATGGATTTCTCAGCTTACTTTTGTTATTTGCTTTTTTTTTTTTTTTTTTTTTTTTTTTTTTTTTTTTTGAGACAATTTCTCTTTAGTCTTAGCTATCCTGCTGGAACTCAGTTTGTAGACTAGACTGGCCTCAAACTCACAGAGGTCCTTCTGCCTCCTCTTCCTGAGTGCTAGAATTAAAGGTATGGACCACAACCACCTATTGCTCAGCCTACTTTCTCATAGCACCTAGGGCCATCAGACCCACAGTGGGCTGTACCTTCCCACATCAATCACTAATTTAAAAAATAGCCTGAAGGTTTGTCTACAGCTCAATCTTATGGAGATAATTTCTCAGTTGGGGTTCCCTCCTCTCAGATGATTCCAGCTTGTGTCAAGTTGGCATAAAACTAGCTAGCACACTCATTTGTTTGTAGACATCCTCATTAATCACTTATCCATTTACTGCCCAGAGTTTAATCTTACACCAATGTGAGAAAGAGTCATATAAGTAGTGTGGAAAATCCTTTAGTTCTTTCTATGGAGACAATCCATAGAAATGTCTCATACTGGAAAGAAAGCTTATAAAAGTAAGCTACTCAATGAAGTCAATATGCACCTCACATTTGATTAGGGCCATGACATGGTTCACACTTAGGAATGCACCATGAATATAAACAATGTGGGAAAGCTTTTAGGAAATTCAAGTATGTTGAAATTCATGAAGGAAATTACCTTTTGTTTGTAACCACAATGGAACAGCCTTTGATCATTATAGTTTGCTTTAAAAATCATGAAAGGGAGAGCCAGTCCCCTTCCCTGCATGCATACCTATCAACCACCCCACTTCCTGCTTCTACTTGAGATCTTGTGGGCTCCCAATGACAGTTCATTAGCCTGTCAACAGATAGCCACACCAACTACTGTTGGGCCCCAACTCTGAATCTTAGTTAGAGATGCTAGGACCCAGTTTTCCCCTCACCTGCCAACCTATCTGCTGCCCTACCTATTGTGCCAACCTGGGAACCCCACCTGGAATCCCAGAATAGTTTTAAGACTGAAAAGTATTCAATTGTCTACAACCTGACGAGTTTGGGTGACAGCAAAGTTCCAAATGTCCACCCAACAATGTGGAGGCCAGGTGTCCTTACTGTAAATATCATAAATAACACCAGATATCTAGATCTCACCATAAAAACACAAATGTAAGATAATATGTTTCTCCCAAAAACTAGCACCCCCAATTGTAATATTCCTTGAGAAAAGTGACTTAGCTGATGCACAGGACAAGGACTTCAAAATAGCAATTATAAACATGTTCAAAGAGCTCAAAGGGGATATAAGTGCTTGAATGAAGGCCATGAAAATCCAAACAATTGATAAAATAGTGAAAATAAAGATATGAAAAGAGGATTTATTAAGGAGATATAACCTTTGATAAAAGCAAAGCAAAACTTAGAATGAAAATCTCAAAAGTCAAACACAAAGTTCAGAGGAAAGCCTCATCAACAAGTTAAATCAAGAAAAAGAGACACTATCAGGCCTTAAAGACACGGTAGAAGAAATGGATCTTTTAGCTAAATGTTAGATCTTTAAAACAAAAGAACATTCAGAGAATCTGGGACACCATGGAAAGGCCAAACTTATGAATAAGAGAAGAGAAAGAGAAGAAATCCATGGCAAAGGCACAGAAAGTATTTTCTGCAAAGTTACAGAAGAAAATTTTCCTATTCTAAAGAAAGAAATTCCTTTCAAGGTGCAAGAAGCATATAGAATACCCAATAGAGAGGGCCAGAATAGAAATTCCCCACAACACAGAATCAAAACACTGAATATGCAAAATAAAGAAAGGATGTTGAACACTGTAAGAGAGGAAAACCAAGTCATATTTAAAGACAAACTAATCAGAATTACACCTGAGTTTTTAATGATGATTTTGAAAGCAAGAAGAGCCTGAATTGATGTTTACAAGTTCTGAAACACCACAGATTTCAACCCAAATTACTATACCCAGCAGAAGTATCAGTCATAATCAAAGGAGAAAGAAACAAAAATAGATTTAAAGGGAGGCTGGAAGGATGCCTCAGTAGGTAAGAGCACTGGCTGCTCTTCTAGGGGGATACAGGTTTAATTCCCATACTCATATGGCAGTTCACAGCCACCCGTTACTCCAGTTCCAAGGGGTCTGATGTACTTTTCTGCTCTGTAAGGGCAGCAGTCACACATGGTACATAGACATACATGCAGACAAAAGACATATAAAAATAACAGATTCGGAGGATTAATGTCTACTAAACCATCTCGACAGAAGATTCCTAGAAGAGAATTATAGCTATTATACATGAAGATTGAACATACTGAAAGGAACAAAAAGCATTGTGATATTTTGTTGGTGTTCTGACAAATAAAGCTTTCCTGAAGATCAGAGGGTGGAGCTAGTCACTAGTTAACTATAGAGTTCTGGAGGTATGTACAGATAGACAAAAAGTGACAAGAATGGGTGGAGAGAGGAAATGATAAGGTGGAGTGGAGACAGATTTCAGCCCTTTTCCATTTGGAGAGGTAAAAAGTAACTGTATCTGGTCCTTTACTTCTCTGATCTTTCAGCTTTTACCCCAATATCTGACTCTGGGTTTTTATTATCAAGACTAATTAGGATCATTGTTCCAAAAGGAATAATCCTAGAACAGTTAACCAAAAGAGGTCTAGAAAACAACACCACAACAATAAAATAAATTTAATTAATAAACACTTCTAAGTAATCATTTTCAATATATGATTTATAGTAAGTAATAATACATGTTATAATTTCCAGCATGTTTGGGGTCTCATGGCTGCACACATGGCCATCATCATTCAGCAAAATGCTTAGTCATCCAGGGCCTTATATAATCTATGTGCAGTCACAGCATGGCCTTGTAATCTATGTTCATGTGTGGCATGGTTATGTAAGCTCCATATGCATGTGCTGAGTGACCTTAAAAATAGACACACCCCCTCTAGACAGGCCTGCACATGCCCCCTCTTCCCTTTCCCCACTCTTTAGTAAAACTCTTAAAGTGAGCTTTGTTGGATGTAGGGCCCTGCATGGATCCCCGAGGCACCTAGAGCAAGCCTGAAGCTGTTGGCTGGAAAATCTTGCCCCAGAGTTGTTATTGGTACTCTTCCTGTTTTGCTAACACACATCTGCTGGACAGGAGCTAAGCCTGAAAACCCTGTTGTTTTCCACTGTGCTGTGAGTCAGTATATAAGCCCACTCCTTCCCCTCAATAAACAGCATTTGGCATTCAGCATTCTGACATTGCTGTTGAACGAATGACCCACTGTCTTGCCTCTTATTTCAACCGCTAACCCTTCTCCTGATTCATGGAACAGATTGTAGCATGGGCATTACTGTTGGATATCTTGTGGTCCATTCTTAAGTACAGAAAATATCAACACATATTTTTACTGACTCCAAAAAATATACTTCAGCATCATGGACAGACATTGCCTTACAATAAAAGTAAGGTGAAAAGTAATCTAAGCAAATGGAAATAAGAACAAAGCAGGCCTCGCTATTCTAATATCTGGAAAAAGGACTTCAAATTAAAGTTAGTCAGAAGAGATGGGGAATGAGACTTCATATACATTAAAGGAAAAATCCATCCACTAAGATTATATAATTCTAAACATTTACACAACAAACACAGAGGCACCCAGTTGCCAAGTTCCTTAAAGAAACAACATTAAGTCTCAGATCACACACTGACTCTAACACAGCAGTAGTGGGTGATTTTAATACCCTTCTGTCACTAATAGACAAGTCACCCAGACAAAAACTAAACACAGAAATTCTGGAGTTAAATGACATCACTCACACACACGCACACACATACCACCACTACCACCACGAAAACAGATCTAACAGACATGTTACAGAACATTCCACTCAAACAGTAAAGAGACCTCAAATTAATAGACAATTATTTTACTACAAGACCAAGAAAAGGAAGTAGTGCTCACACTTGATTCAGCTTCTATTTGTACTTAATGAGATAGAAAATAGTGAAGATGACCCTATTGTTGGTAATGATGAGACCTGATTTAAAGGACCTATGATGTTGGTTCAGAGACTGGTGAAGAACTCCATAGAGGGGCCTGTGAGATGGCTTAGGTAAAGCAATATGTTGCCAAGCCTGGTGACCTGAGTTGAATCCCAGGAGCCCACATGGTATGAAGTTAGAATAGACTTGCAAGTTTTCCTCTGACTTCCACCATACTCAGCTTAAAATCTTTCTTAAAAATCATGAAATAGATTTTTTAAGGCCATTTCACTTTGTAAAATCCCTCCAGTTTGGTTGAATGGTAATGATTCCAAAAATTGCAGTAATTTGTTTTCTAGAACCAAAGTAAGCTTGTTTCTCTAGCCTTCCCTGCTCTTATTAATCCCCATGAAAGGCCAGCCACAGATGATATTTATCTGTCACTGTGGTTCAAGACAAGAAAGCTTCAACCCCATTCCTCCTTCATGTCCTGTAAGCAGATGGCAGGCTTCAATTCTTACACCAGAGACCCCTCTATGTTTTTCACCTGAATAAAGTCCTATACTACCATAGAGCTTCTTGTTCCCTTGTCTGCCTTTTCTTCTTCTCAACTTAAGAATTACCACTTCACAGATATATGTTGGAGGAGATACCTATGCTTATCTCATCACAGTATTATCCAAAATCTACATGTGTCAGAACATCACATTGTAGCCCACAAATGGAATAATTATAATGTACCAAAGATGTAATATTAAAATTTCAGAAGTTTCTACAAACCTCCATTATGATTTCCCCTGTCCCTAGGAAGCTTCAAATTTCCATGAAAATAATCTGGATTTGTGATAAAGTGAAGTCTTTTATGTTTAGGTCTACTCCAGAATGAGTGCAGGTTCCTTATATCATTTCCCAGTGGTGTGGAGAAAACAACGGTGTACCCCTTTATGGGGGAAGTGCAGTTCTGCCCAATAAAGAGCTAATTTCTTATCAACAAGATGGAAATCACAAGAAAACCCAAAAGTCAAAGCAAAAAGAAAAGACAAAAACTAAAACAAAACAAAAATGTTCCCAATATATCAAGCCTGTTTTGTGTTGGGCAACTACTCTTGAGACTGGGGCATGCCCTGGAGTGTTTTTGATATACCCAATGACACTCCATTTGAGAAAAGAGACTTTTTAGTTTTGTTTTTTTGAGACAAGGTTTCTCTGTAGCTTTGGAAGCTGTACTGGAACTAGCTCTTATAGACTAGGCTGTCATCAGACTCACAAAGATCTGTCTGCTTCTGCCTCCCTAGGGCTGGGATTAAAGACATGCACCACCACCACCCAGCCAAAATATATTTTCACTTTTTTTTTTTTTTTTTTGGTTTTCCAAGACAGGGTTTCTCTGTGGCTCTAGAGCCTGTCCTGGAACTAGCTCTTGTAGACCAGGACTGGAACTCACAGAGATCTGCCTGCCTCTGACTCCCTAGTGCTGGGATTAAAGACATGTGCCACCACTGCCCATTGAAGACAGACTTTTTTTTTTTTCCAGCAAATATCAATTTCAAGTAGCTTCTTGGTTAGAGGTAGAACTTTGTGCTTACACCCCTTTCTCAGTGCTGAGATTTTGCCTGGTTTGAACCTGTGCAGATCCTATAAATGCTTTCACAGTCTCTGTAAGTTCATACTGTATTAATACTGCAGTCTTTGGAAGACATTGTTTCTTTGGAGTCACTCCCACCTTTGGCTTTTAGAATATTTCCACCTTCTCTTCCAGATAGATTCCTGGCACTAGAGGTGTTAGTTGGTGGCATAAGATGTCTAGCTGGGACATTGCCTCCCCCATTTAGATTCCTCTCGTGTATGCATACATTTTAGAAAGCTTCTACAATAGTTGGTTTTCATATGGCTTTTCAAAAGGTTTTCAGTATTAGTTTTGTCTTTGCATATTACCCCCTTTATGCTGCTCTCCCATTCTCCTCCGTATTTAATCCCCCCATTCTAGTTTTCCTTTATATGCTTATAACCCTGCACTCTATTTCTTCTTCCATGGAAGATCACACCTCCTTCCTGGCATCTTACTAGCTACATAGCCTCTGTAGTTATTTAGATTGAAACATATGTAAAGTTTAAAAGTTACATCCACATATAAGTGAAAACATTCAATATTTGTCTTTTGAAGCCTGGATTTCCTCACTCAGGATGATTTTCGCTCTACCCATTTATTTGCTAATAGTATTCAATTGTGTAAATATATTACATTTTCATTATCCATCTATAAATTGATGGATATCTAAGCTATTTCCGATTTCTGACTATAATGAATAGACCAGCAATAAACAGCGATAAGCAAATATTTCTGTAGTAAGATATAGAGTCCTGTGGGTATATGTCCAAGAATGGACTAGTTGTATATTAGGATAGATTGATTCTCAGCTTCCTGAAGAAACTCCATGCTAATTTACATGGTGGCTGTAGCAGTTTGCACTCTCACCAGCAATGAATAAGTTGTTCCCATTTACCCACATCCTCACCAGCATTTGCTGCCATTTGTTTTATTGATCTTGGCTATTCTGCCTGGGGTAAGATAAAATTCCAAAGTAGTTTTGTCTTTTTCTGTTCAATTTCCTTGTGCATTTGGTTCAAGAAACCTTTCTGTTTGAAGTTCAACAGCCTCTAATTCCATTTTCCTCCGGATATTGTATAATTGCATTCCTTGTTGATATGTTTTGATTTTGTTGGCAGAAAATGGGTAGATTGAAACACAAGGTGAGGAAACCTTCACTTTACCTCATCCCCAAGTCTTGAGCTTGCTTATCAGATTTCCCTTTCTGTTCATTTGTCCAAATTGAAGATCTCTCCTAACGCGACGTCTTGGTTTTTTTCCTTGGGATATTAAGTTTAGAAGTTCTATTGCAAAGCTGCAGCACTATTTCTTTGGTGCTGGGGAGGAGGTGGGATGGGAGGTGGCTGACTAGGAAGGGCCCATTGAATATACAATGCACTAAAAAGCCTACAGAATATTTGCTTAGATGCCACGAAACTTCAGGTTGTGCCAAATTTGTACTAGCGAAGTGCAGACTGAAAGGATCACAAGTGATAACTGCCTCTTTAGCTGCACAGGCACGCCAACTGTTGCCCTTCAGTTCGGTTCATCGGAGGCGGGGAGAATTTTATTCACCAATGAACGACGCTGTTATTCTGCTTCATTAACTGTCCAATAAGAAGCGCAGATGACCGAAGGGTTCCGCCCTTGCTGCCATTTTGGAGCCTGTGTAGCTTCGGGGAGATTCGTGGCTGTTTTGCCTTGGCGACCGTCATTTCTGCCGATTGTGGGCTACTTGGAGAGGACACCAGGATGCGTCACAAGCACAGAATGGTGAGTGTTCCGTGCGCTTCTGGATTCGAGGGTGGCGGGTTTGTGACATCACTGCAGCTTTGACCAGGAGACCAGCCTCCGGTCCTGTCTCTTTCCTGTTAAGCGGCTTCATCCCACTCCTCTCAGGGAGAGTCCGTACCTCGAACTCGAGCTTCTGCAGAAATTGCGGCGCTGGCAGGTTGGTGATGCTGAATCCAAACTGATGCGGTAGTGAGCGCTGTTGCCCGTTTGTCCTCGAGCTTCCGTTTGTCCTGCTTTAGTTTTCCTCTGTGATCACTGTGTATATATGTATATATTTTTCCTTTTGGTACTAAAATTGAACCACAGGCTTTAGGCACGTTAGGCAAATGTTCCTCACTATGTGAAGGCTTTTCTCCTCTGGTTCTATTTTTCTACCTCTTATTGTATCGCTTCCTCTCTTTTTAATGATAATGCAGGTCAATTTTTTTCTTGATTAATAAATCAAGGCAGTAAGTAGGATTTTGAAAAGCTTTTGCAGTCTTGTTGCTTTTGTGTGTGTGTGTGTGTCTGTAAGCCTGTTCTTGTAACCATAATTTTGTTTTACTCTAGTGGGTTTCTCCAAACAGAAAGAACCGGATGAGAATTCGTCAATCAGAATTTAATTGGAATAGAGTTCTTGGGAGAAAATTAATCTTCAGCTCTTTCCCTTTGCCTTCAAGTATTTGTTCTCTGTAGCCGGTAATATCTAAACCTTTGGGATAGTCAGCCTGAGACAAAGACATCCTTATTTTTTTTTTCTGGTGAAAACGTTTTTGAACTTGAGTGTGCATTATGTTGAGAAATACTTTATTACTATTAAGTTTGTGAGATACTTTGTGTTGCTGCTTTCGATCCTGTACTATTGGCTTTCTTCTTTTCACTTTTTGTGTCTTCTTGCAATCAAACTCTCAAGTCATTTGGCTTATTTTGCAAGTTTTTTTATTTTTTTAGGCATTTGAGACCTGTTGCCTCCTTTCTTTTTCTTTTAAAAAAGAGAGGCAAGTTATCATTCATCTAGCTTGTATATAGAACTAAATACATAGCTGAAGGTGACCTTGAGTTTATGATATCCCTACCTCTAGCTCTGGAGTGTGATGACAGGTTTGAACAGTCAAGCTCAGTTTTATGCAGTGCTGGGGATGGAATTCAGCTGTTCAGCAGTGGTTGTTAAGTGCTATAACAACTGAGCGGCATCCTTAGCCCTACTGTATTGCTTTACAAAGCTTGGTGACTCTAGGGAAACAGCCTCTTCAGCAGTGAAGCCCCTTGGCTGCATTCTTAGTTCAGGGGTTTTCTTTCACAAGGATTTGCATTTTTACACTTTGGAACTTTTGATGAGTAGGCACTTGCCTTCATGTAACTGTTCCTCTTATTGATCTAGTAGTTGTGGCCTTGCCTTCAGTGTACCCTTCCTAATGTTGGCCATATCTGGGGATAGGTGTTTGCAGATTCCTGGCCTATTATTTAAATTATTGAAAAGAAAAATGCTCCCATTGACTTGCAAAAGTAGTCAAGTAACTTTATTCAAAGCAAGTCCACATGCCTCACTCACAAACACACAGTAAAGTGTGATAGTGAATTACATGAATCATTGTGCCAAAGGAGCCTGATTATTCTTAGGAGCTTCCATCCATCCATCCATCCACCCACCCACCCACCCACTCACCCACCCATCTTCTCAAGACAGGATTTCTTGTCCTGGAACTCATGCTTGTAGACCAGGTTGGCCTCAAATTCACAGAGATCTGCCTGACTTTGCCTCCTGAGAACTGGGATTAAAGGTGTAGTGCACCACCACCTGGTAGGAACTTCATTTTATAGAGATCAAGAAAAGGGAGAGTTTGGTTCCTAAGGAGCATAGCATGCATCGTGGTTCTCTGTTTTGATAGATTTGCACTGGGTAAACTCATTGCGCATGTCCTCTCTTACAGTGTATTTTTGCACATGTCTTCTCTTACAGTGTATCTTTTTCTAATCATATATATGCCCAGTTATCCATAGGCATAAATGGTAAATAGGTGGTTCTCCTAAAAGTTCACTTGGAAGACATGATTTGCTTTATTGTACTAGTTCAGGCCGCATAAGACCATAGGTCCTAGGTGTGTTCCAAGATATATTTAAATAGAAACAGGGCTTTGCTAAGGGTTTCCTGAGGGAAAATTCTCATTGTTCTAAGCATGTATATGTGCAGTGTATTGGAAGTGGGAGGCTTGGGTTGCAAATAGGTTCCTAGCTGCATTTTTTTTTTTTTTTTTTTTTTTTTTTTTTTTTTGGGTTGTATACTAGTTAGGTTTTTGGTTTTGTTTTGTTTTTCTTTAGTCAGCTCAACACAAGCTATGTGCTTCTGGGATATGGGAACTTTAATTAAAGGACTGCTTGCCAGTAAGTCTCATTTTGCTAATTAATGGTTAATATGGGAGGGCCCAGCTGACTCTGGATGGGGTCTTCTGGGTTTTATAACAGAACAGCTGGAGCAAGCTGTAAGAAGCCAGTCAGTAAGCAGTATTTCCTTCCTGGGCCCTTCTTCAGTTCCCACCTCCAGGTACCTGCCCTGCTTTGAGTTCTAGCCTTGGCTTCCATGATCAGAACATGTAAGTCAAGTAAGTCATATTCTTTTTCACCGCAAGAGAAAACAAACCCGAACAGATAGGGATGTACATCTTATTTTGTATCTAAAGTTACTATATTTCCTTGGAGAGTGCCAAGAACCTTCTTTTTTTGTTGGTTCAGGGTCAAATAGATGTTTCCCCTGACCCTGGTCACATGAGTGTCCTTGGTTCTTCCTGGTGACACCTATTGTTGAAGGATCATCTGCAGGTGGACCTGTTAGATTCTTGATGAAACAAACCATGTAAGCGTATTGAGAATATGAGGTCCAGAAGTAACTGAGAACCAGGGAGTGGAGGGCCACTACCTAGGAGAAGAGTGTCAACAGTATATATTTTATATTTCAGATTTACTGACATGAAAAGACTTACCTAATAGTCACACATGGAGGTGGGCATGGCTAAGTTAGAGGGCCCAAGATAAAATTGGCTCTCAGCTTGTAAAGTTTTTGCTTCACACAGTCTTTCAGTTTTCTTGTGGCAACTTTAACACACTGACTTTTCCCCTGTACATTTGAGTCTATCATTCTTCTTGTGGGCTGGGCACCACATTTTGTTCATGGGGAGACCAAATGGTGTCTTATCAGTGTTAGAAAAACCCATCCCAGGACCTAGTGTAGGTGAGGCTGATAGGCAGGAAAGCAGCAGACAGTTGGGTGCTCAACCCCAGTTGATACATTTACATATTCCCTAGGTTCAGGGAGCATCATGAAAGAGGAGGCAGAAAGATTTGAAGAGCCAGAGGACCAGCATGGCTGCAGCAAGATAGTGTCTATACAATAAGGGGTCTGCACCCATGAAATTGCAGCCATCTGGTCACCTAAGCAAGACCTACACAATTGTCAGCACCAGGTGACATGCCAACATGGATAGGGGATATGTCACAAGGCCCCAACCATAGATGAAGAGCTTCAGACAAGTCATGGCTACTAAAAGAGGGAGAATCTATCTTTTTCAGGGATGAGCCCTCTCCTAGGCTATCCAACATCAAGTGGTCAGCCCTAAATCTCTAAATGCATATCGGCAACACTGAATGGACTCAGCAGGTTGGAAATGTGTGTGTGTGTGTGTATTTGTATGTATATGTATACACACATGTAACTAAAGTTACATATATGTAACTGAAGAAGAGATCATGAATTTGAGCAGGGCATGGGAGGAGTTAGAGTTGGTAGAGGTGGAAATGCTAAAAATATAGTACTTGTGTATGAAATTCTCAAAAAATTAAAAACTAAAAAACTATTTGAGAAATATTAAAATGTGAGAGGCAGCAGGACGGCTCAGCAGGTAAAGGCCCTCACCACTAGCCCTGACAACATGAGGACAGTCTCTAGAACACAGGGGAAGAAGGCTGGTGTCAGCTCCTTTAACTTGTTCTCAGACCTCCCGTCTGCATGCCCTGGCACACAGACATACACACAAATACTATACATGAGTAAATAGGATAGAATGGAATAAGAATGCAAATTGGAAATGTTGTTGGGGGGGTTTTAAGTTTACTTAGGGTATCTAATGTCTAATTGTTGAAGATGATTGTCACCCAGCTTTCTGGAGTCCATGAGACTGTGTCTCAAATGGACGGAAAGCTGAGATGCAAAGCGTGAACTGAGAGTTTATATCCTGAAGTGTTACAGCCCAGGAGGTAGTTTGAAGTACCTGGTAGAACCCTTTCTCTCCAGGTTGGAAGGAATTGTTGCTGCCATATGTTTTCCCAACTAAGGAAATCCGTTTTTCTTTTCTCAGCATCTCACTGTGCAAATACTGTGTAAAAATTCTGAATTCCTGATTATAGTGTATTATGAAAGACCCTTATGATAGTCATTAACATTTCCTCCTCCTCCTTTTATTCCTCAGAGACATGGTCTCACTTTGTACTTCTGGCTGTCCTGGAACTCACTGTGTAGACCAGGCTGGCCTTAGACTTACATATCTAGCCATCTCTGACTCCCACCCAGGTTCTGATATTAAAGGAGTGTGTCATCACATTTCTGTTTTTGTGTTTGGTGTGTGTGTGTGTGTGTGTGTGTGTGTGTGCGCGCGCGCGCACGCGCGCGTGTCTGTAGGTACCCAGTATTTCTTTTCTTTCTTTCTTTTTGTTTGTTTGTTTGGTTTGGTTTTTTCCTTTTTTTTTTCCAAGACAAGGTCTCACTCTGTAGCTCTGGCTGTCCAGGAACTTATTATGTATAGCAGGCTCGCCTTGAACTCACAGAGATCCAGTGCTTTTGCCTCCTGAATATTGGGATTAAATGTGTGCATCGCTACATTCGGCTCCCCAGTATCTAGTTTCTGAGGAGATCATGGATATTATCTGAAAGATGTACATCTTAGATTCTGCACTAATGAGAGGGCCTTTGGCTAAGGAAACCAAGTGCTTTACTTCATTTTTATAATTAGTGCTGCTGTCTATTTAATCATCATTCTAAATAACTGAAGGTCATAGACATTAAGTATTGTGCAGTTGGCCAAATTTTACAAATAGATTCAAATATCTGTGATATAGCAGAAGTATGGGAATATTTCTTTGTAACAGAATTTTTCCTATTGTCCTGGCAGTAGTTAAGCAGCAAGTGAGGCTTTATTTGAGAGGAAAAGCATAAATCATATACACTGAGCATTTGAACAAAATTTGATCATGAAGTCTTGGCTCATTCAATAAAAAGATAAAGAATAAAATCCTTGTTCTTTGAGCCCATTTTTTTTTTTGTGGGGGGGTTGTTTCTAAGTGCAGACAAGTATTTAAGAAAACCTTATTGTTGTAAACTGAATCAGATATCAGTTTCCCTGGAGATTCTGTCAGCTTCAGGTGGGAAGGTCACAGCAAAGCATTATTGTAGGTCTCAGTTATTGTAGCTTTTGGGTTGATGAAACATAAGGGCAGGATGGTAAGGGATTCTTCTTGGAGACACAGACCACTCAGGAATGTATCATTCACAGTATCAAGGACAAGTTTGAGGTTCCCCTTTTGGGCTTCCCCTGGTTCCTTGGAAAATGAAGGAGTCTTGTTAGAGGACCATGGAGGCTTGAATATTGGGAATCTCACACCGTTTCTCTTGTCTTCTACAAATAAGATCTAGGTAAAGAATAGTATTTTATTTGAGGCTCTGTTTTGGGATAATTTCTCTGTGGGTCCCTGTTTGTCCTGGGTCTAGGCAGTATTACAATGAATGTGACATGTTTTTGTCTGGGTCAAACTATTATTGCTAGTGATTACTAATATACCTGAGGTTTTGGGCAGGTGGAGGAAATTTGTCACTACACACAAGGAGTTGCCCACGGTAACCTTAACAGGAAGGAAGAAATGGAGAATCATCGACAGTTTCCTCTGAAATGGAAAAGTTCCCTCAAAAGAGGGAATATCAGAATGTAGACTCTGGTAGATCCCCATCTAGAATCTCTGCTTTGGATGCTGAGCATCTTCAGGTGTTGTGCTTGTAAGAGATGCCATATCTCTTTTGTTTTGTTTTCATATCTCTTTGTGAGTTCCTCCATAATCTGTCCTTTTGTGACTGTATAGTACTACTCATGCAGGCAATGGCTTTTGGCTAAACTCTTCTTGGATGGAATACATAATCCTACAACAGACATCTTGTGAAAGGCACTGTCTCATGTATTGGGTTACTGACTGACAGAGTTGGTGCAAAGGTTGAAGCCATAGTATGTATGTAGGGTTATAATCCTTATAAACATAGGGTTGGGGCTAGAGAGAGATGACTCATTGGTTAAGACAGTGGTTATGAGGTTGTCTTGGAGAGGATGCAAGTTCTATTCCCAGCTACAGTTATCTATAACTCTAGCTCCAGGTGATCAGATGACCTCTCTGGTCCCTGGACACTGCATTCATATACACATATTCACACATACACACAGACATCAACACACAATTAAAAGTAACCTTAAAAATAGGGTCCTGGCAGGCTATCTACTTATTTAGTAAGTCAGTGAAATGCTGTCCTAGAAGAAAGCTTGTTTTCTCAAGGTTTCAATAGGAAATTAGATACTGACATAAACTCTTTGTTTTACTGAGTGGTAGAGTATCTTATGATATAGAAAAGATAGCATATGTGAACCCCTGACCAGTGTCAGATGTCCTAATGGCTCTTGATTCTTAGACGCTGTACACTGAGAAAGACAACAGATATTTTAAAAGTAAAAAGAGAGTAGGTAAGGGAAGGTAGAAGGTCAAAGAATCCTCAGTCGGGAGCTTGCTTCCTGGATGCTGGAGCTTGGGAGAGCAGTTTTGCCATATGTCTTAGTTAGGGCTTCTATTGCTGTGATGAAACACCATGACCAAAAGCAACTTGGGGAGGAAAGGGTTAATTTGGTTTACATGTCTTGAATCACAGTCCCTTGAAGGCCAATGCACTCAAACTGAGAGCCTGGAGGCTACAGCTAATACACAGGCCTGGAAGGGGTGCTGCCTACCTACTGGCTTGCTCTTGTGGTTTGCTCAGCTTGTTTCCTTATAGCACACAGGACCACCTGCCCAGAGATGGCACCACCCTATCTTACAGAGACAATTTATCAAGGTTCCCTCCTCTCAGATGACTCCAGCTTGTGTCAAGTTGATATAAAACTTACTAGCATATCCAGGAGTGGTGGCCTGCTTTCTTCAGATCTCAGGGCAGTTTTTCCTCTTCACCTCCCCAACATTTGATTTGGTCAACTCTATAATCCTTTGCAATTGTCACAAAAAATATTCCCACAAAGATTGTGTGTGTGTGTGTGTGTGTGTGTGTGTGTGTGTGTGTATGTGTGTGTGTGTAAGACCTTATTGTCTCCAACTTGAGCATCAGAACTCTTCAAGTTATGGCATGCTGGACACATGGGAAAAGAAAAAGAGAAAATGAAAAAAAAAAAAAAAAGACTGGGGAAAATGTATTAAAAGTAGCAGCAGAATTTGGCTTTGTTCCAGAGAACAGAAACAGTATCAGGATGCAGGAAAATTTATCTATTTATCTTGTTGTAAGGTTTGTTGATTAAGGCATTACATTCCTTTGGCTTGCTCTGAGTCTCATCCAGTCGTTGGATGAGGCAGCTGCTGATCTCCTTTCCAACTGGATTTGTGTCCTTTCTTTCACTCTTAGTCATTTGTTTTGCCTCTGTGAAACCACAGCACAAGAATACAAATGTTCTTAATGTTTGCATTTCAGGAATAGATATATCATTTAGATGGATGTGAAACTAAGGAAAAGCAAGACTAGAAAGGTTATTATTTTGAGACAGAGTCTCACTATTTAACTTTGGCTGTCCTGCAACTCACTATGAACTGTGAAGAGTCTGGCTTCCACCTCACAGAAATTGCCTGCCTCTGGCTCCCCAGTGCTGGAATTAAAGGCCGGCATCATCACCCCCAGCCTGAGAAAAACTCTTAAAATTCAGTCAGCTGTAGGGATAGAGCAGAAATAACTTCAGTGAATCCAGAGGACCCATGTTTTAATTTTGGGATAGCAAAATATAGCAGAATCACTTCAAATAAAGAAATACACAATCATAGGGAAAAAATGGAAAGAGGAGAGAAAAAAAGTCTATACATTCTGCATGACTGTAGACTTAGGTTCTGCAGCTCCACAGAGTAGAAACTATCCTAAGGCAAGGAGCAGGAATTCGGTTATGGTTTTTTGATTGTTGAGCTACCTCTTCAGCCCTTGAAGAGGCCTTTTAACCAAGTGGATTAGTTCCATCAATCATTGTAGCCATAGACATCAGTATGAAAAACTGGTTAGAAAGTAGCGGGGTTTGTGGTGTTCCCCAAACCATAAAGTTATTTTTGTTGCTACTTTGTAATTGCTAGTTATAAATTGTAACGTAAGTATCTGTGTTTTCTGATGGTTCTAGGTGACCCCTGTGAAAGGGTTGCTCAACCCCAGAGTCATGACTGTTGAAATAATGATCCTCATAGATTTGCAAAAGTAGCCAGGGCTAGTAATGCAATAGTACAGATCAGAAATAAACTCTGAATGGTGATAATTGGCTACATGAGTGGAGATACTTAAGGGCCCAGATTATTGTTTAAGGCTTCCTTTTAATGTGCAGTTGACAAGAAGTTTAGTTGCTAAGTTGTGTATCATATACAGAGAGTTGTTTTGATAGGCTTCTATTTTGTAAGCCTTTGCTTACTGCAGTTGTTCCTTCCCCAAATATACCTGATTTTAATCCTATGGAATCCTAATTATGATATGCATAAAATAATAAATAGAGAAGTCTCCGCAGAGATTCATTTTGAACGTAATTTGCCTTTTTTTGTGCACACACCCAAAATTAATTCAGGGCAGATCATTCTATTGCCTATTGTGGAATATTAGTTGATGATGTGTTGCATTCATTTATGCTTTGGATTATTTGTTTAATGATGCAAAGATGTGTTGCATTCTTTTATGTTGCATTTGTTTAACTCTATAAAGCAGGAGAAAGGGTAGGTGGCACTGGCAGGCAGAGAGAATAAATAGGAGAAAAGAAGAAGAGGGAGGAGTGAGAAAAGGAGTAGATGGGGATGCCAGGGGCCAGAAACCCTGCCACACAAACAGGAAATAAGAAGGGAGGTGGGGGAAGATAAACAGAAGTAGAGAAAGGTAAAAGCCCAGAGGCAAAAGGTAGATGGGATAATTAAGAAAAGCTGGCTAGAAATAAGCCAAGCTAAGGCCAGGCATTCGTAAGTAAGTGTTTGTGTATTTATTTGGGAGTTGGGTGGCAGGCCCCCAAAGTGCTAAGAGTAAAGAGCAAAGAGTAAAAACAACCACCTACAGTTGCCCATAAGTGCCTGAAGCATTACAGAATCTATGTGAGTAGAAGCATGGTAGTAAGGGGAGTGTTTTCATTGTACATAGTAGGTATACAAGTATCCCCCGGGTGAACATAGGGGTTGAGGTGCATTGTTCCTAGAGTGATGTTTGCATAGTCCAAGTCAATGGAGTCCCATTTTGCTAATACAGTCACTGTGCTAATTGCATGCCTCACTATTTATTGTCCCAGTGCTCAGTGCTCATCTCTTTAACAATCATGGCTGATTTGTCATCTATACTCTCCTTGTCCAAAATTTTAAGCTTGTTTATACTTATTTTCTATGTAAAATTATTTCACTTTCTTTAAATTCAACTTCTTTTGGGTCATCCGGCTCTGGGCAGAATGAAGCCAAATTTTGGTTAAAACCCAAATAGCTTTTATCCTGGTTTCTGTGTGTCCTTGTTTCCCTTTGAAACCCTTGACAGTTCCCATTTCTTTCAGCATTCTCATGTTTCAAGCTTCTGTCAGAATGGCCAGTTAACCTCTGCCTTCAGTGTACTTACAGGTGCTCCCAACATCTTTCATAACTCTGGATCCTGTCAGGTTGTCAGCTCATTTTTGACATTTTTTCATGTGGATTATTTCAGGAGCCCGTGACCTTTGAGGATGTGGCTGTGAACTTCTCCCTAGGAGAGTGGGCTTTGTTGGATTCCAGTCAAAAGAAGCTCTACAGAGATGTGATGACAGAAACCTTTATGAACCTGATCTCCATAGGTAAAAAATACAGTGTGATTTCTATACTTTAATTAGAGAACATCAATTTCTCATTCATCTGTGTGAATACATGAATTGAAATATTGGAAAGGAGCTTGATGGTAAATGTAGCATTCCTAGTCATATTGCACAATAACAAAGCATAGAATTTAGTAAGTTTTTGTATGATATTGAATTAGGTCATAATGATTTCTTTTGGTTTACTTTTTAGGTAAAACAAAGGGAAAGGAAAATATTGAAGACAACTACCAAAATCTCAGGAAAAATGTGAGGTAATATACACTCAAAGAAAGAGGAAGTCATATCAAGTATTTACAAGTGGTAGGAAATCTGAGAAACAAGCAGATGACTCAGCACATCATGGTACAATTGATTTAATCTTTAATCTCAATTTTTTTTTCATTTTTCTTTTTCTTTTTTTGGTTTTTCAAGACAGGGTTTTTCTGTGTAGCTTTGGAGCCTGTCCTGGAACTCACAGAGATCCACCTGCCTCTGCCTCCCTGGTGCTGGGCTTAAAGGTATGTGCCACCACCTGGCCCTCAAATTTTCTTTACAAGTGCATTGAGTTGGAACATTCAGAATTTGAGGGTGCCAATTCTGTAGTATATGAGTATTGCCAAAACATCCAACACTAACCTTTGTGAGATTTGTTTCTGTGTTTCATTGCCCCCAAATTGCCCTTCCTACAGAAGTAAAGTGAGTTGCAGGTTTAGATCGAAACCTATTAACAATGCATCACATAAAGAATGTTTAGCTATTTCAATGCACACTATTTTTCATTAAGAATATTCATCTTTGTTAACTGTGGTTCATACAGTATGAACTGCAGTGGTTTTTTTTTTTTTTTTTTTTTAAAGACATTTTTTATTCAGTGTTCTGTTTGCATGTATCCCTGCAGGCCAGAAGAGGGCACCAGATCTCATTACAGATGGTTGTGAGTTACCATGTGGTTGCTGGGAATTGAACTCAGGACCTCTGCAAGAGCAGTTAGTGCTCTTAACCTCTGAGCCATCTCTCCAGACCCAAGCAGTAGTAGTTAAGAACTTTATGTTTGTATGCTATCTTCAGGACCTCAGCTGAGTGTTCAGTCCATTTGTATTTATAACTTCTTACAGAAACAAAGTCAGCAGTGTCATTCCCCTCTACCAGGGGTTTGTATATGGCCCTATGGACTTTATACTTACTGTCTTCCTTCTACTGCTTCCAGAATACTGTAATAACAGTGGCACAACATCTAGCACTTCTCTTGGCGAATTATAAAAGTGTAGTTTTGCTTTTCTCCTTTTTTTGCAGAACTCAGGTGGTTGAAAGAAACTGTGTCTATGGAGATGGTCGTCAGTGTGGAGAAATTGAGCCACAGATTTCAGAGCATATTCTTCAAAGAGACATGGCTCCTGCAATAGAAATATCTGAAAACAGTGTGCTTGCAAGAGACATCATTGCTCATTTACTCTCACAAGTGCACCTCAGATGTGAAATTACAGATAAGCCATATGGGTCTCATGAAGAAGTGGAGAAAGCTTTTACACATGAGAAATGTTGGAAAGATTTGACTTACTCTGAGTCCTCTCAGACAAATAGAAGTCCTAGAGAGACAGCCTATCAAAATAAGGAATCTTCTAATGAAGTCTGTAGGAGTCTCAATTCTGATCAGTGTTGTGAGAGAATTCCCACTGGAGATAAACTCCATGAATGGAAGCAAGTTGAGAAAGCCTTCTGGAGGTACAGTTATGGTCAAATCTATAAGAGGATAACCATTGGAGAAAAGCAGTTTCTGTGTAAGCAGTATAACGAAGCCTTGGTTAATTCCAGTCATCTTATCAAACATGAAATAATTCACCCTGAAGAGAAATGTTACACATGTAAGCAGTGTGGGAAAGCCTTCAGGTATTCCTCATCCCTCCAGAACCATGAAAGGATTCATAGTGGGGAGCGGCCATATGTGTGTAAGCAATGTGGAAAAGCCTTCATCCGTTCCTATGACCTTCTCATCCATGAAAGAATTCACAGTGGAGAAAAACCTTATACTTGTGAGCATTGTGGAAAATCTTTCACCCATTATAGCGGCTGGTACAGTCATGAAAGGATTCACACTAGAGAGAAACCCTATGTTTGCGCACAGTGTGGGAAAGCATTTTCATGTTCTACATCCTTCCGGAGGCATGAAAGAATTCACACTGGTGAGAAACCTTACCTATGTAAGCATTGTGGAAAAGCCTTCACCCATTCCAGTGCTCGTTACATTCATGAGAGAATTCACACTGGAGAGAAACCCTATGTTTGCAAGCACTGTGGAAAAGCATTTCTTCGTGCCAGTCATCTTAACAACCATGAAAGAATTCACACTGGAGAGAAACCCTATGTTTGTAAGCATTGTGGGAAAGCCTTCATCCAACGTGATGCTTGTTATAATCATGAAAGAATTCACACTGGAGAGAAACCATATGTATGTAAGGAATGTGGGAAAGCATTTAGGATTTCCACATCCCTTCGTGACCATGAAAGAATTCATACTGGAGAAAAGCCTTATATATGTAATTATTGTGGGAAAGCATTTAGGGTTTCCACCTGCCTTCACAAACATGAAAGAGCTCACATAGAAAAGAAACCCAGTGGGTAGAACTCTGTACATCATGTGGAATTGTCTTTGGTCAACTTGTTATTGTGGGGTATGAAAGAAAATCGTCTGGAGGGCCAGTGAGATGACTCAGAAGTAAAAGTGCTTATCAACAAGCTTGATAGACTGAGTTGGATCCTCAGAATCCATTTGAAGAGGGAGTCCTGAGTCCCCAAGTTTTTGGATTTGCACACATGCCATCATTTGCATTCACAATCTCCTACACATGTATAAAAAAGTGAGATATTTTTAAATACCTTTTTTGTTGTTGTCTTGTTTTGTTTTGAGACAGGGTTTCTCATGTAGCCCTGGCTCCTGAAACTTGCTCTGTAGACCAGGCTGGCCTTGAACTTGGAGATCTGCCTGCCTCTCTGCCTCCCAAGTATGGGAATTAAAGGCGTGTGCCACTACAGCCTGGCTTTAAATAAATTTTCATGGTATTTTTAAAGTTTTGAATTATGGATAGGTGTGTTTATATGTGCATGAGGGTTGGTGTGTGCAAAGGCCAGAGGAGGTAGTTCCCCTGGATCTGGAATTACAGATGGCTGTGAGCTTCCTAAGGTGAGTGCTAGAAATCCAGCTAGGGCCCTCTGGAAGAGCATTATCTATACTCTGAGCTGCTGAACCTTCTTTCCAGCCCCATAAGTGTAATATTTAAAAAAGGCTGGAAAGAGGTGGAATAGGAGTTATGAAAATGTAAATTTGGACACATCTGGAATGTGATGTCGAATGAAAACCTGTCAAAAGTGCTAAGATACTTTTTTTGAGCAATCACATTTTACATAAATTAGAATTGATAAACATTACATTTTTTTAGGTATATGTACATGGATGTACACATGCCAGACTGCATACATGGAGGTGGACAGCTTTCAGTAGTCTGTGCCGCTCTTTCCACTATGTAGGTCCTGAGAAGGAACTCAGGTTGTCTGAGTTTGAAACAACCCTAACCTGTGAACAATCTTGCTGGCCCTGGTGCATGCCGTTTATTCACTAGGGAAGTAGAGGCTAGAGAATTATAGCATTAAATACAGTGAACAAAACCTGGGAGAGTTAAGAACCCCTTCCAACTGAATGAAAACTTCAGTCTTAAAAATAAAGGTGTATGTTGTTTCAAATAAGGTGAAAAGGAATTTTCTTCTGTATGTTGTTAAAGTAAGAAATTTGAACACTCTGAGCAAGTGTATTCTTTTGAAAGTTTTTTTTTGGAATTTGTGCCTGTCATCTCTCCTGCTTGGAAAAACTGAGGCTATCAAAATACTGTGTTGAAGAACAACACTAGCAGCAGCATAAACTATATGCATTGATGTCTTTTAGTTTGATAGATCAGTTTTGTTTTGAAATAAGGTCTCACTATACAGACCAGGCTGGCCTCTGCCTCAGTGAGATTGCCTCTGTCTCCCAAGAGATGATGTTAAAGGTGTGTGCCACCAAGTCATGATCAATTTTATTTTAATGAATTTTTTCCCCAAATATCAAGTGAGGTAATACTTTTTTCCATTTCACGTGAAACTGTGTTTGATTCATGAAATTCAAGTACATTTGTAAGAGTCCAGTAGACTTAATTTATATGTAGTTTTTGAATAATGTGGTTCATTTGAAATTAAAAATAGGCTGCTTGTTAATTGTTAGTGTATCCAATTGTTAGTGTTCCCTCCTTACATGACAGCTTATGTTTTTCTTAAAAATCTTCATTGGCAGTTTCCTTACTGTTGTGTGCTGCAGCTTCAGATGATGAACATGAACCACACAACTCAACAAATCCACGTGGAGTTTATTGGGAAAGGGAGCGGTTTAGAATGAGGCTCAGCAGTTGGGGTGGTTGAAACTGGAGTCATGAAGCTGCCGCTGGCCCAGCTTATGGAGCTGCTCATTTCCGAGTGGCCACAGCTCACTTGGTTTCTGTGTAGAGTCCATGCAGCCACTTAATGTAAGCACAACGTAGCTATGTAACACAGGGCCCTTTGAACTTTCTTAAGTATCTGCCAGAAGGCTGGTTTTGAGCCCTGCCTGTTGTCAGGGGTGGGGGAGTGGGGAGTGGGTAGGGGGCAGGATCAGCATAATGCCAGGATACCAACACTTACATTTATATGTACACTTGAATTTTCTAATAGTAAAAATTTTTACATAGATTTTGTAGTTTTTAACATATAGATATATATGTTATATATGTATACATATATGTTATATACATAACATATGTATATATTTTCTTCAAGTAAGATGTTTTGGGGGGAAATTGGCTTAGTGGATAAAGGCATTTCCCATAAAGTCATTAGGGTCACATGATACCAATGTGATACTCATTTGTTTGGAGAAATTCTCATTAATCCTACATATGCAGCTCAGAGTTTACACAACATTTGAACAGGGCAATCAGGAATCTGTAAGAAGGCTGAATGAGTATAAGGGGTATGGGGAATACTTCATTTTTTCCCTAATCCTCTCCAAACTTTTACTTTTATTAAAATATAATTACATCACTACTCCTTCAATATTCCCCTCTACTGCCACCAAAATTCCCTATTATTTCACTGTTATTACAGGTACATATAAGTGAGTAAATAAATGAATACAATCTGCAGAGTCCCTTCAGTGTTGCCAGCATGGATTTGTGTCTAGGACTAACCATTTAGTATGGGATAAACAATTAGGGGCATCATCTTTGGGGAGAATAGTTCTCTCTATTTTAGTAGTTGCTGATTGTAGCTATCTAGGAGTGGGGTCTCTTGAGAGTTCCCCCATCTATATTGGAAAGTTGATTGTTGGGATTGTTAGGGTCTTTTAGACAACCTTGCTTCATGGCTGTGGCTTCTCTGTCATATCTAG
The DNA here is from genome assembly GCF_943737965.1 of Phodopus roborovskii. Classification (NCBI taxonomy): domain Eukaryota; kingdom Metazoa; phylum Chordata; class Mammalia; order Rodentia; family Cricetidae; genus Phodopus; species Phodopus roborovskii. The sequence goes on from NW_026125554.1 coordinate 3,877,911, forward strand.
AAGGCTCAGGTTCACATCTGGCTCCCTGGTCCTCTGGCTCTTACCATCTTCCCCCTTTTCAGTAAAGTTCCCTGAACTTTAGGTTCAGGAGTTGTGTGGGAGTACCAATTGGACTGACTTGGCATCCCACTGTAACTTTGACTAGTTATGCTTTCTGTAATAGATTCCTGGTGCTGCAAAAACAAGCTTCTTTAATGAGGGGTCAGATCTACTTATCTGCAGGCATAAGGATAAGCTTTAGAGTACTGTTAGGAATTAAACTAATCTAGAAAAGTGCTCATAGGTTCTCTAGCCTTTGACTTACAGTACTAGGCAGGATTTTCCTCCTGTTGAATGGGTCTCAAATTCATTTGGACAGTTGTTAACACCCAAGTGCCACTTTCATCATTGTGGATATGTTACCAGTTTAGTCATTGTTGGTATTGATAGCTTTACGTTGGGTGGGTCTACCCAATGCCCCTCTTCCTTGGCAACTTGCATCTTCTGATACTCAGAACCACAAGGATGAGGCTTCTGGGTCAGTTCCATCTCTATCACTCCAAGTTTTGTGTCCAAAATGTTATGTCTTTAGCAGTCGTGGGTCTTACCTTAAGTTCTGGGAAACAACAAAAGGCAACAATAGTTTGTTTTGTTTGGAGATTCTCCTGTACTGCCCTAACTAACTTGTTTTGTGTGTATGCGTGTGTGCGTGCATGCGTGCATGTGCATGTGGTGTGTGTGTGTGTGTGTGTGTGTGTGTGTGTGACTGAGGCTTTTGTTCGATGCTATGTGGCTCTTGGGAGGAACAGTATTGCCCCAAGTCATGTAACCTTTTAAAGGGGTGTGTGTGTGTGTGTGTGTGTGTGTGTGTGTGTGTGTGTGTGTGTGTGAGATATGCATTATAGATAATTTTGGGTAAGTATAGAATTATCCCCTATGTTCTTTTTGTGCATTCTTAGTTATTTATCCCTCTCTACTCTCTCTCCTTTATTGCCCCTTTACCTGCCCAGTTAGAAGACTCCATTTTCTCATCTCTCCCTTCTTACTAGCTGTGTTTTGCCAGTTCCCACTCTTGAAGGCTTACCTCTGTCCCGGAACTACTTTTTATTTTCCTGGCATGTGTGGTTACTTGATATTTACATCTGAATATTCAAAACTAGAGCCACAAAGAGAACATTCAATGTTTGTCTTTCTGGGTCTGGTTACTTCATTCATTGTTGTGTGTTCTAATTCCACCCATTTACCTGTAAATTTCATGATGTTGCTTCTCCTTACATCTGACTAGTTTCCTGTTGTGCACATGTGCTAATTTTCATTATTCATTCATCAGCTGATTGGAAATTAGGCTGTTTGCATTTCTTAGCTACTGTGAACAGAGTAGCAATGAAGATGGCTAAGTAATATCTATGGTGTAGAATAGTGACGCCTGTTAGCCAAAGGGTGGTATAGCTGAATTGTATGATAGATTTATTTTTAATTCTCCACACAGTTTTCTGGAGTGGTTTGATTGATTTATAAGGCATTTCTAACTATACTGGCTTAGCAGAGCTGAGTTTGTAACTTTCAATTTGAAAGAATGTGTTAAGAATAATTGTCTCTTGGGGCTGGAGAGATGGCTCAGTACTTAAGAGCACTGACTGTTCTTCTAGAGGACCCAGGTTCAATTCCCAGTTCCCACATGGCAGCTAACAACTGTTTGTAACTACAAGTCTGACACCCTCACACAGACATACATGCCTAAAAAACACCAATGTAAATAAAATAAAAATAAATTATGAAAAAAGAAAATAATTGTCTTAGCCAAGTTGTGGTGGTATATACTTTTCATCCCAGAACTTGGAGGCAGAGGCAGGAAGAGTTTCAGGCTAGCCTGGTTTACAGAATGAGTTCCAGAACAGTAAGTTCCTAAAAACAAAAGAATAATTGTCTTGACTATCTACAGTGAGCTCATGTTCTTGGGGGAAAGTTTAATGGGAAACATATGTGGGCAATGATATAGAGTGGTTATTTGCAATAAAGCATGAAGAGAACTCATCAGGTGATAGTGCATCTCCACTGTTGTTCACCATTCTTCTGCTAAGTGTGTGTGTGTGTGTGTGTGTGTGTGTGTGTTTTCTTTTCCTGTGATAAACTACCCAGAGGAGAGCAACTTAAGGTAGAAAGAGTTCAAGGTTAGTATTGATAATGTCAGAGGAATCAAGAAAGCAGAAGCCCGAAGTACCTGGTCACACTGCATTCACCACACCATTCAGAATAGAGTGGCAAATGCTTCCCTGAAGCTCAGATCATTTCTACTTGTATAGTGGCGGATGCCAGCTAGAGTTGATGTCACTCCCTTTGGGCAGGTCTTTCTTCCTCAATCCAGATGACCTTGTAAGTTTGCCCAGGACCTTGTCTCCTAGGAAAGATCTTGTCCTTGTGGAAATTAACACTAACCACCACAACTCCTCCCCTTGTCACCCTGACACCCAAATTCAGCACTTTTAAGTTTCCTGCTCTTTGTCCTTATAGGATGTTGTGGCATTCTTTTTTAATACCAGCTCTCCAGAGGTAAAGGCAGCAAGAAAATTGAGTTGGGGGGCTAGCCTGATCTAGAGAGCAGTTCCATTCGAACAGGGTCTGCCCATAGAAACCCTGTCTTGAAAAACCAAAACAAATAAGCAAATCAGGAAAACAAAACAACAATGACAAAACATTATCCTTGCACTCTGGAATAAACCTGTTCCAACTTGACATTTCACTGTATTGTAGGACAACATGCTCTTGGATTTGGGGTGTGCTCCCTTTCTCTTATACTCAGTTTCCCCACCTGCCTTTCCCTCTAAAATAATGCCTTAAGTTTGCTTTGTACATTCCAAACTCATGCCCTAAAGGGAAAACACAGGGCTTCAGAGTAGAAGCAGGCCCCAGGTAGATTCAAGTACAGGACCAGGTATGAGATCTGATAGGAAATTGCAAAGATTAGGAAGACGCAAAAGCCCAGGGATATCTCCCACTTCATGTTTCAGTGAACCCATCTTTTGCCAATATAGCTAAAACACATTAACAAGGAACTACAATTACTCAATTGATACATAAAACAGATGTACATGCCAGGAATACCCCACTAAAGATTTAGAGTTACGAAAAGCAATCATTTGGTCTCCATTCACTAGACTAAATACTCAAAAAATTTCACACTGCTTAAAAATTGTAAAAAATGTGGGAAAGAATTTATTAAGGTAATTTCACCAATTGTAAAAGAATTCACAGTAGATAGATAATTTGTCCATGTGAGTAGTATGTGTAGCACAATAAATAAAAGACCCAGAAACAGATATTGGGGTTCAAGCTTCAAGCTAAAGATCAGAGAAGCAAAGCAGCCAAGGCTGTAGATCATACCTTTACCCAACTGAAATGGCAATCCTGTCTCCACAAATTCTCAAAGGCAAAAGGCTCTTGGTTCATGTTTCTTCTTCCTTTTATTCCTTTACCCACTTAGCCATATTACTCCTGTCACTACCTCCCTAGTGCTGGGATTAAACATGCTTTGTGTGAGCTATTTCTTTTAGAATTGGATCAATTTTGTGTAGTCAGTGTGGCCCCAGACTAACAGAGATCTGTCTACCTCCTAATCCTGAGTCCTGGGATTAAAGGTGTGTACCACCACTGTCTAGCTCTATGGCTGCTGGGATTAAAGATGTGTATCACCACTGCCTGACCTCTATAGCTTGAAGCTGGCTTTGCTTTCTGAATCCTCAGGCAAGCTTCAATAAATCATAAATAATATATCACCACAAGTGTGTGCTCAAATTTCTATTTCACATTCCTTCACAAACCCATATAATGTCACAGTGAAAAGAAGTGGGTAGAATTTATACAAGCAAAGTGTGCCACTGTATTTGGTCAACTTGACTTTATTGAGAGGCATGAAAGGAGAATAAATACAATTGGAACATGGGATGGCTCTGATAGTAATGGTTCTTGCCAGAAAACCTGATGATCTCAGTTTGATTTCTGGGTCTCACATGGTGGAAATGGAGACTCAATTCTCAAATGCTGTTCATACGCATGCCTCCAAATGAATACAAATAGATACAAGTGAGGAGGTAAATAAATGTCATGTTCAAAGGAGTGGAGACAGACTAACTTTTTATGTTTAAAGAAACAAGACTGAGAGACCTGCAAAAGTGTTATTTTAACTACAATATCTTACTATAGTATAAAAGTCAATTCCACTGTGCTATCCTCCCCCCTCCAACATGGTTAGGATTTGAGTACCACTGTAGCTGTCTAAGTGAACATGGCCCCTATAGACTCATCTGTTAGGATATTTTGTTCCTTATTGGTGGGACTGTTTGAGAATGATTAAGAGGTAACATTTTTTGAGAATATCTGCCACCGGAGGCAACTTTTGAGTTGAGTTGAGTTGAGACAAGTGACACCCCAGTGTGTTCGTTTGCCTCCTATTGTGCATTACGATATGAGCTGTTCCTGTACCATGCTTTTGCTCCGCCATAACGGACTCTAATCCTCTGTAACCACTTGCCTGAATAAATCGTTTCTTTCCAAAGTTGCATTAATAGTGGTGATTTGTCACAGAAACAAAAAGAAACTAACATAATTACTTAGGACTTTTAATAAAAAGCAAATTCAGTCAAGTGAAATTTGCATTGTAAAATTATGAGAAAGTTATGTTCTGTTTCAAAACAGATAAAAGTTGTGAACATTTCTATGTAACTGAATCTTATAACAGAAATACTTTTTTGAAGCTTGAGCAGACTATTTTAGAAATAAATTTTCTAAAAGACAGTAACATTTTGAGCATTTTTATTTTTAGTCCATTCCTACATGAGTTTTATTTTGTATTGTTGTTTTTAATTCATCTGGTTACTCCAGGTTATCTCTTCACATCTGTAGATTCAGAGCTGGGAAGCACAGATGAGAGGGATTTGTCTTTCAGCATCTGGGGTACCACACTTATTTCCCAGTTCCACCTATTTACTTGGAAATGTTATGATTTTTTTCTTTTTAGCTGAATAGTATTCCATTGGGTATTTGGGAGGGGATAGAGTGATTAATGTAGGATTTGGGTGATATGGAAGGGGAAAGTGGATAACTGTGAAGGAGAAACATTTTAATTGGGGATGGGATGAGGAAGGGAAATAAAGGAGAGGGAGGAGGAACTAATACATAGGAATTTTTATAAAGCCTCAAAGAATCATTATTTTGTATTTACCTAAAGTTATATAAAAGTGTTCATGTAAAATTATAAATATGAAACTTTATTATGTATAATATTACAATATAATATACATAATATATAACATATACAATATAATGAATACTATAATATATATACATATATGTGATTATATTATATGCAATAAACTTATGCCACTTGGGTTTTCAGTGCTTACCCTAAGAGTCCTACAAAAAAATTGTACACTTTGGATACAGGACTTGGCAGATTTTAACTGAATCTAACAAGAAAGCCTTCATTCATTCAGGGCTAGTTAATATAACTACAACATGAGTCCTGCACCTAAGGCCCAAGAAAGCTCTCAAAAGGAGTGGAAAGATTGTAAGAGCCAGATGACCAGGAAGTCTAGGGTAAGATTGTGTCTATTAGAAATGAAAGAGAAGCTACATCTGTGGTACCTCAACAACATGGATGCTGAAACAACCCCATTGAAAATATCAATAGACAGAAAAGGGGGTCATGGTGTGCCACCCCTAGACAAAGACTGGTAGGCCACTAATGAAAATAGAAGTAGTATCTTCCAATTATCCAATACAGAGTGATCAAGCCTAATTAACATCATACACCCCAAACACAATGGTGTCAGGAGGTTATGCACTTATAAAGTGTGTGTGTGTGTGTGTGTGTGTGTGTGTGTGTGTAAAACAATCGTAAAGACAATTAGGCTATGAATTTTAGAAGAGTTTGGGGGACACAGGATAGGTTGAAGGGACTAAAAGAAAGGGAATGTGATACAATTATTTAGTTAGAATTTTTAAAGTGGGGTTAGAAAGATTGCTCAGCAGGTGGGAGTACTTACTGTCCTTGCAGAGCAGCCAGATTCAGTTCCTGGAACCCACATAGTGGGTCACAACTGTTTGTGACTTCAGCTCCATGGCATTTAATGCCACTTCTCACCTCTGCAGACTCTTGTGATCACATAGTACACATACTTACCCACACGAAAATGAAATAAAATAATTTAAAGAAAAAGTTATGCTTAATGTTTGCATGATTTAACTTTCCTGGATTCCTGTTGCTTGGAAACCTGGAGAAAATGACAGTCTCTCCAAAAATAGCAAGTATATAAAGAAGATGATTTCATTCTGGAGAAATGGCATCACGAAGAAGAATGTTAGCTACTCTTTGGAGAGCTTGAGTTTCTTTCTCAGCACTTGTGTCAGGTGACTTGCAATCATCTATAACTCTAATTCCAGGGAACCTGACTGTTGCTCGAAGTTCTTTCCTACCAGCCTGGTCCCGCAGGTGCCTCAACCCCAAATAAACACAGAGACGCTATATTAATTATCAAACTGTTGGCCAATGGCTAGGGCTTCTTTTTTTAATTAATTAATTTATTTTATATAACCAAGTCCATTTAAATGAAAATAAAAATTTATAGACAATATTTGGGAATTTGGCCGTTGTTCTTTCCAAACTACTTCCTGCTGGTAAGGGGCTCTGTCATGGGGGATTCTAAGAAGGTGCAGAAATCCTGGCTGTAGTCTGTAAGGCTGCTTTGTCCAGCTGTTTTGAATGTAGGATCACCTGGTACTCTGTTTCAGGTGGTCTGGCTTGATCAAACCACATTAGTCTGGGAGGAATCCACAGCTTTTCATTTTCTGTGGAAACAACTAGAAATCCTTTTCCCCAGTAACTTGTCCGTGAACTTAAATTTTGGAGTCAGAGCATTTTTTTTTTCATTTAATTTATTATTTTACATGTCGATCCCAGTTCCCTCTCCCTCCCTCCCTCCCTCCCTCCCTCCCAACCTCCCTCACTCCCTCCCTTTTACCCTCTCTGCCCTCTCACATGCACCCTAACCACCCTCCCCTCCCATCCCCCCACCACAATTCCATACGTAGAGGAATGCCATCCAGTTGGGGTCATGTAGATCTGACAGGTCATGTGAAGTAGGGACTAGGGCTTCTCTCCTGTCTCTAAGTTAAGGCAGTTATCCCTCCATGGGGGGATTTGTTCGCAAGGTCCTTTTGTGCACCAGGGATACATCCTGGTTCCACTGTCTGAGGTCCCTTAGACTGCTCAGTCCTTCTGGCTGAGACCCATATTCAGGGAGGCCTGAATCAGTCCCATGATGGATTCCCAGCTATCAGTCTGGTGGCCCGTTAGCTCCTCCTTGTTCAGGTCAGCTATCTGTATGTGTTTCTGCCGCCTGGTCTTGTCCTCTCCATCTGCATCTGGGTTCTACTTCAACTCAGTGTTTATGTATGCTCCTGTTTCCATAGGTTGAGGGATCCATGGATAAGTTAGTTGTTGATCTCACTATCCGGGAAGGGCATTTATGGTAGCCTTTTCACGGAAGCTCACATTGTTAGTTGGCGGCAGTCTTGTAGTTCTTTGTGTTCAATTTTATCTTCAAACTAATATTGGCTCCTTCTTTTATGCCCTCTCTCTCTCTCTCTCTCTCTCTCTCTCTCTCTCTCTCTCTCTCTCTCTCTCTCTCCTGTCTTCTATTCCTAACCAGGCTCAATCTTCCTGGTCGCACATGTTTTCCTTTCCTCCCCCTCATTTTCTCCTACTTCTCTCTCCATTCGAGCCCCCCCCCCACTTCCCCTGTGCTCTGGGGGACTTTCCCCTTCCCGGTTCTGTGAGGGACTTTATATGAATCTCTTAGAATACACCTTGTATCCTAGTTCCTCTGGCAGTGTGAATTATAGGCTGGTGATCCTTTGATCTAGGTCTAAAATCCATATATGAGTGAGTACATACTATGTTCCTCTTTTTGTGACTGGGTTACCTCATTCAGGATGGTCTCTTCAAATTCCATTCACTTGCCTGTGAATTTCAAGATACCATTATTTTTTTCTGCAGAGTAGTATTCCATTGTGTAGATGTTCCTCATTAACCATTCTTCAATTGAGGGGCATCTAGGTTGCTTCCAGGTTGTTGGTATTACAAATAGTGCTGCTATGGACATAGTTGAACAGATGTCTTTGTTGCATGGATGTGAATCCTTTGGGTATATGCCTAAGAGGGGGATTGCCAGGTCCTGTGGTAAACTAATTCCCATTTTCCTGAGGAACCGCCATACTGATCTCCAAAATGGCTGTATGAGTTTGCACTCCCACCAGCAGTAGAGGAGTGTTCCCATTTCTCCACATCCTCTCCAACATGAATCATCATTGGTGTTTCTAATTTTAGCCATTCTGGCAGGAGTAAGATGGTTTTGATTTGCATTTCCCTGATAGCTAAGGATGTGGAGCATTTTCTTAAGTGTCTTTCAGCCTTTTTGATTTCCTCTATTGAGAATTCTTTCTTCAGTTCTGTATCCCATTTTTAATAGGGTATTTGGTGTCGTGTTGACTAGTTTCTTGAGTTCTTTGTATATTTTGGAGATCAGCCCTTTGTCGGATATAGGACTGGTGAAAATCTTTTCCCAGTCTGTGGGCTGCCGTTTGGTCTTGTCGACTGTGTCCTTTGCCTTACAGAAGCTTCTAAGTTTGAAGAGGTCCCATTTATTAATTGTTTCTTTCAGTGTCTGTGCCCCTGGAGTTATGTTCAAGAAGCAGTCTCCTATACCAATTTGTTCAAGGGTACCTCCTACTTTCTCTTCTAAGAGATTCAATGTGGCTCGATTGATGTTGAGGTCTTTGATCCATTTGGACTTGAGTTTTGTGCATGGCGACAGACATGGGTCTATCTGCAGTCTTCTACACACCCTCATCCAATTGTGCCAGCACCATTTGTTGAAGATGCTGTCCTCACCCCATTGTATAATTTTAGCTGTTTTGTCGAAAATCAGGTGTTCATAGGTGCGTGGATTAATATTAGGGTTTTCAATTCGATTCCATTGGTCTACCTATGCCAATACCAGGCTGTTTTCAGAACTATAGCTCTGTAGTAGAGCTTAAAGTTAGGAATGGTGATGCCTCCTGAAGTTCTTTTATTGTATATATAGGGTTGTTTTGGCTGTCCTGGGTCTTTTGTTTTTCCATATAAAGTTGATTATTATCCTTTCAAGGTCAGTGAAGAATTGTGGTGGGATTTTAATGGGGGATTACATTGAATCTGTAGATTGCTTTTGGCAAGATTGCCATTTTTACTATGTTTATCCTACCTATCCAAGAGCATGGGAGATCTTTCCATTTTCTGGTATCTTCTTTAATATTTCTATAGAGCCACAGAGTTCTTATTATATGGGTCTTTTACTTGTTTGGTAAGCATTACACCAAGATACTTTATGTTGCTTGTGGCTATTGTAAAGGGTGATGTTTCTCTGATTTCTTTCTCTGTCTCTTTGTTGTCTGAAAAAAGTAGGGCTACTGATTTTATTTTTGAGTTTATCTTGTATCCTGCTAGTTTGCTGAAGGTGTTTATCAGCTGTAGGAGTTCCCTGGTAGAGTTTATTGGGTCGCTTATGTAAACTATCATATCATCTGCGAATAGAGACAGTTTGACTTCTTCCTTTCCAATTTGGATCCCTTTGATCTCTTTTTGTTGTCTTATAGAATTAGCTAGAACTTCTAGTACAACATTGAAGAGATATGGAGAGAGAGGGCAGCCTTGTCTTGTTCCTGATTTTAGAGGAATTGGCTTACATTTCTCTCCATTCAGTTTGATGTTGGCAGTTGGTTTGCTGTATATTACTCTTATTATTTTTAGGTATGTTCCTGTTATCCCTGACCTCTCCAATACCTTTATCATGAAAGGGTGTTGAATTTTGTCAAAGGCTTTTTCAGCACCTAGGGAGATAATCATATGGTTTTTCTTTTTCTGTTTGTTTATATGGTGGATCACGTTGATAGATTTTCCTATGTTAAACCATCCCTGCATTCCAGGGATGAAGCCTACTTGGTCATGGTGGATGATTTCTCTGATGTATTCTTGAATTCGGTTTGCCAGTATTTTATTGAGTATTTTTGCATCGATGTTCATCAGGGATATTGGTCTGAAGTTTTCTTTCTTAGTTGTGTTTTTGTGAGGCTTGGGTACCAAGGTTATTGTGGCCTCATAAAAAGAGTTTGACAACGAACCTTCTGTTTTTATTTTGTGGAACAGTTTGAGGAGTAGTGGTATTAGTTCTTCCTTGGATGTCTGGTAGAATTCTGAACTGAATCCATCTGTCCCTGGACATTTTTTGGTTGGAAGGCTTTCGATGACTGCTTCTATTTCATTGTGGCTTATAGGTCTATTTAAGTTGTTTGTCTGTTCTTGATTTAATTTTGGTAAGTGATAGTTATTCAGAAATTTGTCCATTTCCTTTGAATTTTCAATTTTTGTGGAATACAGATTTTCAAAGTATGACCTGAAAATTGTCTGGATTTCCTCTGTGTGCATTGTCATGTTCCCCTTTCATTTCTGATTTTATTAATTTGCATGTTCTCTCTCTGCTTTTTAATTAATTTGGGTAAAGGTTTGACTATCATGTTGATTTTCTCAAAAAACCAACTCTTTGGTGCATTGATTTTTTTTTTTTTTTGTATTATTTTCCTGGTTTCTATTTTGTTGATTTCAGCCCTCAAGTTGATTATTTCCTGGTGTCGAGTCCTACAGGGTGAGTTTGCTTGTCTCTGTTCTAAGGCTTTCAGTTGCACTGTTAATTCTCTTATGTGACTATCCTCTGTTTTCTTCATATGGGCACTTAGTGCAATGAACTTCCCTCACTGCTTTCAAGGTGTCCCATAAGTTCAGGTATGTTGTGTCCTCATTCTCGTTGACTATTAGAAAGTCCTTAATTTCTTTATTTCTTCTTTGACCCAGGTGTGGTGCAATTGCACATTGTTCACTGCAGGTTTTCTGTTATTTGTGTTGTTGTTGAATTCCAATTTTAAAGCATGGTTGTCTGATAAGATACAGGGACTATTCCTATTCTCTTGTATCTGTTGAGGTTTGTTATGTCACCTAGTATGTGGTCAATTTTAGAGAAGGTTCCATGTGGAGCAGAGAAGAAGGTATATTCTTTTGTCTTTGGAATGTTCTATAGATGTCTGTTAACCCCAGTTGAGAGATAACTTCTGTTAGTTCTTTTGTTTCTTTGTTGAGTTTCTGATTTGTAGTCCTGTCTAGTGTTGAGAGTGGTGTATTGAAGCCTTTTACTATAAGTGTGCGAGGTTTTATATGAGCTTTGAGTTTTAGTAGTGTTTCTTTTACGAATGTGGGTGCCTTTGTATTAGGGGCATAGATGTTCAGAACTGAGACTTTGTGTTGATGGATTTCTCCTGTGATGAATACGAAATGACTGTCTTCATCTCTTCTGATTAATTTTGGTTTGAAGTCTAACTTGTTATATATTAGGATAGCCACATCTCTTGCTTCTTGGTTCCATTTGATTGGAAAATCTTTTCCCAACCCTTTACCCAAAGATAATGTCTATCTTTGAAGCTTAGAAGTGTTTCTTGTATGCAACAGAAGGATGGATTCTGTCTTCATATCCATTCTGTTAGCCTGTGTCTTTTTATAGGTGAGTTAAGACCATTAATGTTGAGGGTGAGTAAGGACCATTGATTGTTGATGCTTGTTTGATTTAGGTTTGTTGTTGGCAGTGGTATTGTGAATGAATATATTAGTTCTGCTTTACCCTTGGTTTCTGGTGTAGTTGGATTATCTGTTGCCTACATTTTTGTGGGCGTAGTTTCCTTCCTTGGGTTGGAGTTTTCCTTCCAATACTTTCTGTAGGGCTGGATTTGTAGATACATATTGGAAAATCTGGTTTTGTCATTAAATATCTTGTTTTCTCCATCTATAGTGATTGACAGTTTTGCTGGATATAATAGCCTAGGCTGGCATCTGTGTTCTCTTAATACTTGTAGAACATCTATCTAGGACATTCTGGCTTTGAGGGTTTCAATGGAGAAATCAGGTGTAATTTTGATAGGGCTGCCTTTATATGTTACTTGTCCTTTTTCCTTCACTGCTCTTAATCTTTCTTTATTCTGTATGCTAGGTGTTTTGATTATTATATGTCGATGGGTATTTTTTTCTTTGGTCCAGCCTATTTGGGGTTCAGTATGCTTCTTGTACTTTCATGGGCATGTCCTTCTTCAGATTTGGAAAGTTTTCCTGGATGATTTTGTTGAATATGTTTTTGGCACCTTTGAGCTGGGCTTCCTCACCTTCCTCTGTGCCTATTGTTCTTAGGTTTGGCCTTTTCATGGTGTCCCACATTTCCTGGATGTTTTGTGTTAAGGATTTGTTGGATTTATGATTTTCTTTGGTCGATGAATCTATTTCTTCTAGTCTTATCTTCTGCTCCTGAAATTCTCTCTTCAATCTCTTGAATTCTGTTGGTTATGCTTGCATCTGTAGTTCCCGATTTTTTTGTCCAGTTTTTCTATTTCCAGCATTTCTTCGGTTTGTGTTGCCTTTATTTTCTCTATTTCAGTTTTCAAGTCTTGAACCATTTCCTTCACCTGCTTACTCGTTTTTTCTTGGCTTTCTGTAATTTCTTTGCTTTCCTTTAGGAATTTGTTCATTTCTTCCACTTTGTTTTTTCCTCCATTTCTTAAGGGATTTTCTCACATCTTCTTTGAGGGCCTCTATCATTTTTATGATGGTAATTTTTATGTTGTTCTTTTTGGCTTCCTCTGCTTTGTTGTTGTGTTCCATTCTAGTTGGTGTAGATTCCCTAGATTCTGGTGGTGTCATGCTTGTCTTTCTGTTGTTAGGTGTTTTCTTGTATTGCCGTCTTCCCATAGCTTCTTCCAGTAGGGTTTGGTGGGGTCTCCCCCTCTCTCTATGGTACTTCCCTGGTGGGTTTATGTGAGTCAGAGATTCAATATCTGTAGCTTTGGGTGGTCCAAGTACTATAGGAGGTCTCTCTGCAGACAGGGACCCAGGGATGGGGTCAGGGATGGGGTTCCAGTAGAAGATGCCACTAGCAAATGGTTCTACCCAATGGCTGGTGTAAGAGGACAAAGGCTGAGCTGAAACTTGGGAAGTTTCTGCAGGATAGTCTGATCTCACTTGAAACTGGCACTCTCCAGCTGAGGTCTCTTTCTTTAGCAGAGGCCCTGCTTTGGGGGTCAAGGATCTTGCCAGCACAGGAACTCAGAGTGGACTCGCAGAGATTATCTCTGGGAGGGGCCTGGAACTCCAGCAGAGGACTGGAGGTGGGGTCAGAGACCAAGTAGGTGGAAATTACGGGTGGTCTTGCGTGGATAGTGAGGTCTCCTTTGTTCAGAGTTGCTCAGAGAAGTCTCCAATGTAGGGTGGACTGTGTTGGCTCCACCCTCTGTCCCAGTGCTCAACCAGAGCAGCAGGACAGTGGGTGGGGTAGGGCACAGGGTATGGGGGGCAGGCTCGTCGTGGGGATGGGTGGGGGTGTATCAGAGCTCCAAGGGTGCTCTTGATGGGGACAGGACACAGGAGCAGTGGGATCAGGGGCCAACCCAGGTAGTTTGGGGGGTGGGCAGAGGTTGTAGGGGAGAAGCCACCCTGATTGGGTCCAGACTCACCTCTAGCCAATGGCTGTCAGAAGAGGATGAAAACTGAGCTGAAACTTGGGAAGTTTCTGCAGGATGGTCGGATCTCACTTGAAACTGGCACTCTCCAGTTGAGGCCTCTTTCTTTAGCAGAGGCCCTGCTTTGAGGGTCAAAGATCTTGCAGGTGGGAACTCAGAGTGGACCTGCAGAGCAGCTAGGGCTTCTTAATGACTACCTCTGTCTTAATTATTAACCCATTTCTATAAATCTATATATTTTTACATGGCCTTATCTTATTGGAGAATGTTTGGCATGTCCTATTCTCTTGGTCCCTCCATGGTGTCCTTTTGTTGGCTCTCTCTGCCTACCTTTCCCAGAATTCTCCTCATCTCCTAATCCCACCTGTCTTCCTGCAGCTATTGTCTATTGGCCAAACTGTTTTATTCATCAACCAATAAGAGAAACATATACACAGAAGGACATCTCCCATCACTTGACAGCTTCCTCTATGCTTCCACAGTATGTACACAATTGTTTACACTCACACGTACATAATACAGGTTTTAAAAATAATTGTGCTTCAGAGAGATGGCTCAGTGACTGCTGTTTCAGAGGAAGTTTGTCAGTGTTCTGCATTGCATGGGATGATGAAAGAAAGAGGGTCACTCCAAAATGTAATTCAGGCTATCTAGAAGCAGAGAGGTGCAGACTTTGATGGTCTGAACCTCAAACAGCCTTTCAGAAGTGTATTTATTGATTGTTGCACAAAGATGGTTTTTTGAGTAAAACAAGTTTTTCATATCAAAGCCCTTTGATCTATTCTGTGTTCCCTGAAGGAAGGAAATCATCACACCTCTGAAACTTTCTTTAGTCTTTATTGTGTTCTGCTTGCAGTGCCAATAATGCAACATATTCCAGGTATGCCAGAATAGTCTTATGACCAAAGTCATGCAACAGATGGAAAATCCATTCAGTAAAACAACTCTATAAGTTCCAGAAAACAATCACTGTTCACTACAATGATTTCTTCAATAACTATTACATTTTAATGTTACCCTAGATACAGAGAAAAATAACTATTTAATTATAATGTTTAACCTAGGCAAAATAACTCTATGAGCTTCCAATTATAGAAGTGTTGTTGTTATTTTTGGTTCATTTGAAATTAGAATTGTATTGTTTTTTAAAGTAATATATTTTCATTGACTTTTATATACCAAGTTCCTGTTTTAAATAAGGATGTAAACTGCTGTCTAACAATGGTATGTTAAGTCATTCTGAAATAATAACAAAAGGTCTATCTGGAGATGAGGGATTCTTGTTTGAGGACAAGAGGAAATCACAGGTAGGTGAAAGTCAGAAAGTCACGGTCTTCTGAAGGCATTATCCTATTTAAAGTTATTAATTTAAAATCAGCAGTGTGTTGTGACTTTTGGTGTATTCATTCAATCTCAATTTTAAATTGTAGTTCAAATATGATGAGAAAGTACATCTGTGACTGGTGCTTTCGTGAATAGCATAATGTTATTTAGGTAAGGGTGGCCAAGTTAGTTATAATGGGCTTCTTCAGATAGTGGCCCTCACTTGTCCATCTCCTACTACTCATTTGCTCATCAACTATATACAATATAGCACAATGCCATCCATACTTTGGGATGATGAAGTCTCAAGCATAGGGAAGAAACAATTTTCATTTTTTTTTTTGTTTTGTTTTTTGAGACATGGTTTCACTGTGTGTAGTATTGCCTGTCCTGGAACTCACTCTGTAGATCAGGGTAGCCACTAACTCATACAGATTTGCCTGTCTCTCCCTCTCAAGTGTTGGGATTAAAGGTATGGTGAACCAATACGGCCCATCCTATTGATTGATTTTCTTCTATTCTTTTTATTACTCTCTGTGTAGTATTCTACTATAGCAACAGAAAATAGATTAAGTCACAGGGGTTCTTAACCTTTCTAATGCTGTGACTCTTTAATACAGTTAATGTGATGACCCTTAACCATAAAATTATTTTATTGATACTTCATAATTATAATTTTGCTATTATTATGAATCATAATATAGCTATCTGATATGCAGGGCACCTGATACATGACCCTATAAGAGTCATTGTTCCCCCAACAGTTGAGAACCACTGATCTGCCCACCAAATCAAGTAGATTCTGTGTGACAAGTTCCACAGACTGAGGCGATAACTTCAAAGGAAGGAGGTCTCCTCAAAACAGTTGTGGAACTCTTGGAAGAAAATATTGAGCTGTAGTTCTCTTGGCAATCTCTGTTTTCTCATATTATCAAAATGCTCTTTAAACAAAAGATACTAATGAGAAACCATCCCCTGAGACATGGTCACTGATCATGACCTCATCTCCAGGTAAACCAGAACTTTTAAAATCATTCACATCAATCACATAAGTACAAATAGTATTGATGAAAACTTTCCCAACAGTGGAACTTTATATGGTTATACATGTGTTGTGAGAGTAGGTTTAAACATTTGGTAAAAAAAAAGTTTTTTGATAAGAAAAAGTCAAAATAGTTCAATATTTTAAAGGTTCTTAAGAGCTAGGCAACAAATATTAAACAATAACTGATCATAAAGATTTATTAATCTAATCTTAGAAAATAGGTGGTTAGTTGTGATTAGCCTTGAATGATTTTCTGATTTATTGTTAGCTTTGAATAAGTTGTAGGTACTGTACCTAACAATGGTGATGTCATTTGTTCTATCTGGATTTGCTTCAATGAATACAATTTCTGAGAAACTATTCTATATCCTGGGTAAAAAAGCCTTGCTTGAAAGCTGCAAAATACTCTCAGATTCAAACTGCCTCTGTGTTTGTTTCTGTTTGTCACAGCCAAATCCTTTCCCACCTAGTCTTTGAGAATCCTAATCCCAGGGACCCCCATGCCCAGCTGGGGTGGTCCATGGCATTGATCTAGATAGTCAGGGCTAAAACTCACAAGTGAAACTGGACACAGGAACTGAAGTAGGAGCCATGGAGGAGTGTTAGTATTTGGCTAGCTCTGATGGGAGATGTCATTCTGTATATGTTTCTCATACTGGTTAATGAATAAAGCACTGTTGGCCAATAGGAAAGGAAGATAGGAGGGACTAGGAGACAAGGAAGAAAGAGGAAGTAGTAGGGAGGAGTCAAGATGGAGAGTCTGGAGAGAACAGAACCGCCATTCCTCTGCTCTCGGTAAAACCACGCGGAAATACATAGAAATGGGTTAATAATTAAGATAGAGCTAGCTGATAAGAAACTAGTAGCTGGCCAACAGGATTATATCAAATACAGAGTCTCTGTGTGTTAATCAGGGCTGGCGCGGCGGTGGGACAAGACAAGACTGGCGGCGGGAGGAAAAACCATACTCCTTACATAGCTCTTCATGGCTTATACACCCTGCTTTCTTGTACCATCCGGACCAGCATTCAGGGGTCGCACCATGCCCAGTGAGCTGACCTAGCCACACCAATCCTTAATAAAGAAAATGCAGACCATTAATTCCAGGGTTGAGGATCCAGAAGCAAGAGAATCTCATAGAGTTCAAGGCCAACAAAGTCTACATAGTAAGTTCCAGGCCAGCCAAGACTACATAAGGTGATCTTGCTTCCAGAAACCAATGAACTAACAAGAAAATGCACAAGAGAGTTGCCTACAGACATAGTTCACAGGAGGTTTCTTCTCAGTTGTGAGTTTCTGTGGTGATATATTATTTATGATTTAATAAAATTTGCCTGGGTGTTCAGAAAGCAAAGCCAGCCACAAGCCACAGAGCTAGGCAGTGGTGGTACACACTTATAACTCCATGACTCAGAGGATAGGCACACTGAGCTACACAAAATTGACCAGTCCTAAACAGAAACAGCTCAGCACTTGGGATCACATGTCTTTAAAACCAGCACTAGGAAGGTGAAGACAGAAGTGATATGGCTGGGCAGAGAGGTATAAAAGGGAGAAGCAAAGGCTCTCCTGTGAAGATACAGTCTCTGACATGTTGAGGAGAAGCAGCAATCTGAGGCTTGGAGGAGAGCTAGTGGAGACTGGATCAACCCTTTCAGTCTGAGGTAGAGGTAAGAGCTAGTGGTTGGCTGTTTTGTTTTCTGACCCTTAGCTTGAACCTCAATATCTGCCTTTGGGTTTTTATTTTTCATGTTACTAGTTTCTTTTCTCAAATGGTGATGACAATGTTATGTTGACCCCAAACTAATCTGAACTCCTACTTGTTTATTTTATTTGCTTTGAATACCTTCTTCCACTTTTATGCCAGGGCTGCATCTTTATTCTATGGCAAGGTGTGTTTCTTGAAGACAGCAAAAAGATGGAACTTATTTTCTATGCCAAGCTAATCTATGTCTCTTTATTGAGAACTAAAACCATTAATATTGATTTTCTGCCATCCTTGCATGCCATCACTATGGTGCACACAAATGCCCCAGCAGATGCTCTCAAGAGCATCAATAATGCTGAGAGGCAAATGCCAGGTCTCATCAGGCAATGCCACAAAGTCATTGTTTGATTACTGAGTGTGATGATGAAGCATGGTTACATTGGTGAATTTAAAGTCATCATGATGAAAGAGCTGGGGAAATCACTGTGACTGTCACAGGAAGGTTGAACAAATATGGAATGAGAAGCCCCATATTTGATGTGCATCTCAAAGGCCTAGGAAAATGGCAGGGCAATCTTCTCACATCCTATCAGTTTTGCTTGGTCCTGACCTCAGATGGAATCATGAACCATGAAGCAAAATAAAAATATACAGGAGAGAAAAGCCTGGAATACTTTTTCAAGAGATGTAAAACACATAAAAAACAAAACAGAACAAAAAAAGACCTCTCTGGATTCTTTAACAACAACAACAACAAGAAACCATTAATATTCAAAGTTATTAGTTGATATATTAGTTGATAGTTGATCCCTGTGAGTTTGAGGCAAGACTGGTCTAATTCCACGGTACCTGTGCACGCACCTATACGTGTGTGTGTGTGTATGTCTGTGACTGCTTGGATGTGTTTGTATTTGTTCTCAGATCATATATTCATTTTTTCCTTCAACTGTACTAGACAGATTTGCTGGGTATAATATTTTGTGTTGCCAACTGTTTTAGAGTGCTTGGGGACCCATCGAGGCCAGAATAGGGAAGTCAATCCCCTGGAACTACAGTTACAGACAGTTGTTAGGTATCTTATGGGTTCTAGGAACTGAACAGAGGTCCTCTGGAAAAGGAGTAAGTGCTCCTAACCACTGAGCGATCTCTGCAGCCCCAAGCAACACTGTAACACTTTTTAAAATTATTTTGTTATTTACATAGTGGTTTTTCATCAGTTAAATTTAAAAAATATTTATTCTTATTATTGTGTTTATGATGTATTTGTAGAAGTAAATATGACAGTGTGCATGTGAAGGTAAGAGGCCAACTTTTTGGAGTCATATTTGTTTCTCCTACTTATATGTGGGATTTACATATCAAGTTCAGGTTGTCAGGCTTTTTTTAGTCTAGCAGCAAGTGTCTTTACCTGCTGGGTTCCTTAGAAATGATTTTTTTAAAACAAAAATGAATTCAGCAAAATGCAAAAAATCAGAGGCTTTTCTATGCCACAATTACAAACATTCTATAAAAGAACTCATGAAAATAATCACATTCAAAATATTCAAACCCATAAAGATAAACACCCCCCAAAATACCCCACCAAAATCCCTGAAATAAATATTACCACAGAAACCAATGATAGCTACTTTGAGTTGGATTTTTTTGTTGTTGTTGATTTTCTTTTTTAAGAGAGAATCTTACTGTGTAATTGTGGCTGGTTTTGAATGCCTCTCTCTACCTCCTAGGCACTGAAATAACAGCATATGACAACATGCTCATCCAAACCAAGAATTTTAAACACACACACACTCTCTCTCTTTCCCTCTCTCTCACCTCTCAAGACAAAGGAAAAAAACTGAGTAGAAAAAGGGAATATGAGAAAAATCTTGGCTAACTACAGAGTTTACTGAGAATAAGTAGAATATGTAAAGAACTAAAAACATTGAAGAAACCAAAGAATCCATATTAGACTGAACTTGTGACTGAAGGAAATTCAGGAGCTGCTGCAGCTGTAGAATCCAGGTGAAAAGATCTCTACCAACAAATCTACAAGAGATGTGCTGGTAAGCATCTTATCCAGTAATTCCCTAGCAACTGCTGCTGGGGCCGAAATCATCACCCCAGATGGAAATGGAAAAACTGTGAAGTAACCACAGAATCCATCAACTGTGATGTGGTTTGTCTCTACTATCCTCAGTTCATTTAATGGGCTTGAGTATGGCACCAAGAACACTAACAGAAATGGAACTGGGAATATGTAGAGGGTATTATTTGCCATGATATATCTGGTCCCACTGAAGGCATAGAGGAATGGTTCATAGGCATACATACATAATTATGTATTATAAATATGTATTTATGTGTGTATACATAAATATATTTCATTATATAAATGAACCCAATGATATAAATCACAGGATTAGGGAATACAAAAGGCCTTCGGCAAAATCCTAATTCCCTTTATGAAAAAGTCCCCAGGGACAATAGAAAGGGATGGGACATATCTCAACAGGTATAAATGAAAAAATTATAGCCATCATTATGCTAAATGGTAAAATCCACAGTGCATTCCAAGTAAGATCATGAACAAGACAAAGGAGTCACCTGTCACCACTACTATTCAGTATAATGATTTAAGTCCCAGCTAAAGTAATAAAAGGAAGACATGAAAGGGATGCATAGGAATATAAGTGGTCAAAGTATCCCTATTTGGAGATTCTTTATTCTTATATATGAAAGACCCACTCATTCACACATTCAGAAATTCCCATAAAAGTACTAAGCTGAAAACTTCAATACAAATGCAGAGGACCTGTTTAGACTCTTTCCATGCAATGCCTGGCTGTGGGTTTCTGTATCTATATTTCCATGTACTGCAGGAAGAGGCATCTCTGATAGTGACTGAATAAGGAACTGATCTGTGAGTATGGCAGAATATCATTACTACTGATCCTTTTTAGACTAGTTCTATTTGGTTTTACCCTTAGTCTCTGTGCTATCTAGTCTCTGGTTCTTGGTCACCCAAATAGTTTCAGTTCTGTGGGTGTCAGTGGGTTTTGGCTTGAGGAGTGGGTCTTAAGTCAAATTAGACATTCTTTGCTTACTCTCACAAGCTTTGTGCCATCACTGCCCTAGCATATTTTGCAGGCAGGACACTTGTAGATCACAGGGCTTGTGGCTGGGCTGGTGTTTGTACATTTCTTCAAGTAGCCTGGAGAGTACCTTCCCATACCAAATATACTCGAAGATGGGGGTGAAGGATCTGTGTAGGCACCAGCTCAATATTTCCATATTTAATGAGTTTTGTGGGTGTTGTTTTCAGCAACAAGGCCTTGCTGTCAGTTTTTGGGTGGTGGTCTTTGTCTTTGCAACAGTCTGGATTGTTTGGGGATTTATATAGTGTCCCTTTGGCTAACAACTCAATTGAATGTGTCCCTGTACTGGAAGCTTCATTTGGTGACAAGAGAGATGCATACCTGGTTCTTCAAACCAGTTTTAAAGCCTGTGACTGCTGAAGTCATACATATCAGGGGAAGGGGAGAACTTTTTATTATAGGGAAAAATGGTCACTTTGTCAAACCATCTTGTAAGCACTAATACCCAGAGATTAGTGTTGTATACATTCTTCATCCAAAATGCTTCTCACTGTAGGAAGTAATGGCTTAAAAACCCACAAATGAAGTAAAATGAATAAGTAATGGTAGAGTGTTGATTCCTAAGTGGACCAGAAAAGTCACTCCCTCCAAGGACTGGGGAACAGTGCAGAAGTGGGGGTGGAACAAAGACAAAGGATAGGAAGGAATGAGTGCAGTGAGAACATGTACAAACTTGCTGGGCATAATGTCATATGACTTTAGTCCCAGCACAGGAGACAGAGGTAGGTAGAACTCTGAGTTACAGGCCAGCCTGGTCTACACAGCCAGGGCTACATAACAGATGCTGTCTGCAAAAAGTGGTGTGTGTGTGGTAAGAACTCACTGCACCTGTGGTTATCTGTACCAGATCTGCACAAGATTGGGCCAGTGAACATATTATCATGTATGGGAGAAAGGACCATGAAACTCCATATATCCAGTAGGCTATTGTTGCAGAGGAATCATCTTTTCAAAATTTGCCCTTCAGCAGATGATCTTTAATCCATGCTTGAGCAAGAAAGTTATATTAGACTCAGTGGGGCACACATAGAACATGGAAACAAGAAGGATCCCAGCATCAGAGGGACAGAGATGAAAAGGAAATGTGGAAGAGAAAGGACTAAAATTGATTGTTTAAGTGTATAAAATTGTCAGAAAAAAAATTAAGAGCAAGAAGGGGCTAGAGAGATGGTCCAGCAGTTAAGATTTCTTGCCAGTCTTCAGACAAGACAACTTCAGTTGAGTTCCCACAACCCATTTCAGCTGTTTGACAACAACCTACACCTCCAACTCCAAGCATCTGATGATCATAATCTCCAAACACACTCATATGCAGTGAACTTAAACATATACACTCACCAGTAATACTTTTTTTAATCAATTACTTTAAAAAACAAACTAAAACATACAGCCAAACATACTGGTTCATGATTTTAATTCTGGCCATTAGAAGTCAGAAGCTGATGAATCATGTTTGAGGCCAGACTTGTCTACATAACCCAGGACAGCCATAGTTATACTCCAAGACCCTTTCTCAAAACAAAACAATAATAATAAAAAAACAACAAAACAAGCAAATAAATAACTAACTGTAAAACACATATACAAAATTCCCATTTGATCCAGGTGTGGTATTGCAAGCTTTAATTCCAACTCTTTGGAGGCAAAGATAGTAATTATATGAGTTCTAGGCCTGTCACTCCTACACAGCAAGATCCTGTTTACAAACGAAAAAGAAACAAGACACTATTATTGGAACAACACATACACCAAAAAGCACAAAATATAAAATCTACATAAATACCAAAAATTCCATTTTTCCCATACAAATATAAGGAAATTGTAAAGGAATTAGCAATAGTTTAAAATAATGACATGTGAGCAAATACTTTTAAGAAGCATACATTTTTACTTTCAAATGAACCACAATCACAACTAACTAGTTAAAATTAAGTCTGTTTTATTACAAATACATCTCAGTTTAATGAATCCAATATCTCTACAGTAAAGCTGAAAAAGTATTACCTCCCTTCATTTAAACTATACCCATTGAACTGAAGTTAACCAAGCTTACATTACCTCAACCCAAATGTTTTTTATATGGTTGCTATTGTCAGAGACATTGTCTTGGTGGCTTCAGCATTCCAAGCACAGGGAATACAGGCAGGCAAAATTATGTTATTCACCAAATCTTATTTCAAAACTATAAAAAACGATATGCAAATTAAAGGTCTCATATAAGAATTGAACAATGATTTAAAATGCCCCAGCTGTACTCCAGCTTATTTTTAGAAATATTCTGTGCAAATAAATTTGCTCACTCTCCACATTACCTTTAAAAGATTAAACTACATAATATTTCATACATTTTCTTATTTGAACACACACCTTTCTATTTGCTTTATGCACTTAATTATTTAAATGTATTTTTTATTTATATATATGTGTGTGTGTGTATCACATGTGCTCTATACCTACAGAGGCAAGAAGAGGGTATCATGGTTCTTGAATTTGGAATTACAGGTGGTTGTGAGCCACACCATGTGGCCACTGGGAAACAAAATCAAGTCCTTTGCAGAGCAGTATGTACTTTAAATGGCTAAACCATCTTTTCTTTTTGTAAAGAAAATTCTACTCAGCTATAACTGGTTCTTCTTAAGCTTCCCATGTGGTGTTCAAACCCACTATACCCATTATTATTCTCTAGTCTCTACCATTGCTTCTTTACCCAGAGCTGAAATAAAAGCATGCCCTATCATGTACAGTGCAATAGGATTTTTACCATGTATCATAAATATACATATATGTCTATATGTACAATGTATATATATATACATATATATTTGCATATTGAGGATACAACTACATTTATGCAGCTTTGTTAATCTCCCCTTTAAAAAAATAAATATTAAGCTTGTGTGTGAGCCCATGTGTACACATGGAACTCAGAGGTAAATTTTGGGGATGATTCTCTATTTCCACATATGGGACCCTGGGATGGAACTCAGATTATCAGACTTAGAAATAAGTGCCTTTACCCACTGAGCCTTTTAGTGAGTTGTCCACATTCTTCTTTCATACCTCACAATAGAAGTAATTTGTCCACAGACAAGGCCATCAGAATCACTGCTGTAAACACTTAATTTCTTTTCTGTTGGCTCTTTCATGTATATGCAGGGGTATGGAACACATAAAAGCTTTCTTATTTTTACATGTGTAAGGTTTCTCGCCAATGAATTCTTTCATGCTTCACAAGATAGCTGCAATCACTGAAGGCTTTTCCACATTTTTTACATACATAGGGTTTCTCTCCAGTGTGAATTCGTTCATGACGGTAACGGGCACTCTGATGTGTGAAAGCTTTCCCACAATGTTTGCATATATAAGGTTTCTCTCCAGTGTGAGTTCTTTCATGGTTGCGAAGGTATGTGGAACACCTAAATGCTTTTCCACAGTGTTTACATACATAAGGCTTTTCTCCAGTATGAGTTCGCTCATGATTGTAACAAGCCTTACGCTGAATGAAAGCTTTTCCACAATGCTTACATGGATAAGGTTTCTCCCCTGTGTGGATCTTTTCATGACTGATAAGATGACTGGAATGAATGAATGCCTTCCCACACTTTTTACATACATATGGTTTTTCCCCAGTATGAATTCTTTCATGACTATAACGGGTACTGGAATGGGTGAAGGCTTTTCCACAATGCTTACAGGCATAAGGTTTCTCTCCAGTATGAGTTCTTTCATGATTGCGAAGGCATGTGGACCATGTAAATGCCTTCCCACACTGCTTACATACATAGGGCTTTTCTCCAGTGTGAGTTCTTTCATGATTGTAACAAGCATCACGCTGAATGAAGGATTTGCCACACTGCTTACATGCATAGGGCTTTTCTCCAGTGTGAATTCTTTCATGGTTGCGAAGGGATGTAGAACAAGTAAATGCTTTTCCACATTGCTTGCAAACATAAGGTTTCTCTTCTGTGTGGATTATTTCATGTCTATAACAGGCACTGTGATGGCTGAAGGCTTTCCCACAATGCTTACAAGCATAAGGTTTCTCACCAGTGTGAATTCTTTCATGTACAAGAAGGTGTGATGAACGAATGAAGGCTTTGCCACATTGTTTACATACATAGGGTGCATCTCCACTGTGGATTTTTTCATGTTTCTGAAGGTATGAATAATGTCTAAATGCTTTTCCACACTGATTACACACATAACATTCTTTTCCAGTATGATTTTTTTCATGGTAGACAAATTGACTGAAATTAATAAAGGCTTCTCCACATTGCTTACACATAAATGTTTTCCCACCAGTGTGGATTCTTTCATACATTTGAAAGTAAGTGTATTTCCCAACAGCTTTTTCAAACTGATTATATTCATGACATGTACCATCACTGTAAATTCGCTCATAATTTTGATCAGAAGTATGAGTCCTATAGGCTTCATTAGATTGTTTCTTTTTATAAACTATTTGCCTAGGATTTTTGAGTACCTGAAAGTACTCAGAAGTGAAATCTGTATAACGTTTCTCATGTTGAAAATCTACCTCCATATGTCCCTTATTCTTAAATGATTTCTTTTCAGTTTCACCTGTGAGATACACATCTGAGTGTAAAGAACCAATGGTGTCTCTTGCACACACATTGCTCTCATATACTGCTGTTGCAGAAGGCATGTCCTCATTAACAACATATTCTGGAATCTGGTGGTGGGTCTCTCCACACTGACAAACATCTCCATATTTACAGTCTTTCTCAACCATCTGTGTTCTGGGAAAAAAAAGCATAACTAATATTTTAAGATTAGCCAAGAGAAACATTGGTGGCTAGATGCTGTGGCTTATTCCCATCACCTCCAGTTAATAGAGTATTTAGGAGGTAGCAGTAGAATGATGCCAACTTTGAGATTCACAAAGAAAGATCCTGATCTAAGAGACAATCCTAAGTGTTTACTTTTATAAGGAATTTTTTCTTTAAGAGTATGGACCCTTGAGTTCCTCATGCTCCATTGGAATATCCTATACCCACTACTATGCAGGTAACACTAATTTGATCACATGGGTTATTAAAAACTTTTAAAAAGAAGACATGTAGTAACTGGAAGAGGGATGTGAGGAAAGATGCCAGGGGAGTTGGAGAGAGAGAAGGATATATCTATAGTCAAATATATTGCATGCATAGTTAAATTATCAAAGAATTAATTTTAAAAATGTCTATACAGTTTACTCTGGGAAAATTACTCATGCAAAGGATGTAGACTGAGAATGATGAAATTTGAAATATTGGAGCAACCTTCAAGAGATTTATTGATGCTAGATCCCAATTTAAAACTAAAATTCAAACATAAAGGCATATATCCAAATCCTAAAGACAACCTGATATAAATATATTAAAATACTTTTGTGCAATGAAGAGAAGGTTGTCTGTCTCAAATCACTGGGAAATGTTTACACTGCCTAGTATAACACATTCAGAAAATATTAATAGATTATAGAGGTGGAATCCTCAACAGTTCTGGGTGAACAAACTCAATGCAGGTTTTAGAAAAATTTGTCATAGAACCATTTTACACTTAGATGTAGTTGGATCATTGGTTTGGTTTCCATATTTCTTAAAATAAATTGCAAATATTTGCCATAAATTCCCCCTTTTGAGTGTGAATTACCTGTGACTGCTGTCATTTGCACGCTCTTCTTTAATGTTTTCTTCTGTTTTCCCTGGAAGTAAATCAAAAGAAATCATATGACTTATCCAACACTAGAAAACATTTATTATAGTCTACCTTTTACTGTGGTATACTATGACTTGGCATGCTACAGTCACCATCATGTCCTCTTTGTCCTCTTTCAATATTTCAATTCATGAAACTATACAGAAAAGCAAGAAACAGCTGTTCTCTCTCTGAATAAGCAAAAGAATCATAGTTTTTTTTTTTTTTACCTATGGAGATCAGGTTCATAAAGGTTTCTGTCATCACATCTCTATAGAGCTTCTTTTGACTTGAATCCAAGAAAGCCCACTCTCCTGGGCTGAAGTTCACAGCCACATCCTCAAATGTCACTGGCTCCTAAAATAATAGGGAAATGATTAGTGTTAATTGTCAATTTGACAAGATCTGTCACCTTAACAGGACTAGGCCATGATAGTGAAAGCTGGAAAACAAGAATGCTGACAGAAATGTAGACAAGCAGTCTACTTTGTGCCATTTTAGAGAAAAATTAGAACTCTATCAGGAACTGAGACCGAGGCCATTCATTTCCTACTTTGCCACAAATATGGATTTGTTCTGGCCAGGGCTTAAGATCCTGGATGAAGTTGGATATAAGATAATAGAATAATTTATGTGATAGAGGAGAGGAATGTATGCAATCTTAAAGTATTGGACACGTAGATTCCACCAAAGCAGCTGTATTATTAAAGAGATTAGCATTGGACACTGGGATTATAGAGAGGCAGGAATAAGGAATATTCACGAGGAATTATTGAACAATGTAAGACTCTACTTGGCTTAGACAGTGCAAATATCCCTTTCTGAAAAATGCATCTACTAACTTACTGTCAATCTAGTATCCTCGATGTATTGGGATGCAAGTATGCTTTAAACAATTAAAATACATTATTCCACATAGCAGCCTTGGTAATGTGTGGACTCCACTCAAATACAAATTAGAACACACACCAGACTATGGGCTTATCTGACACAAACAATAAGGCAAATGTTGCAAATGAACCTATAAGGATAATAAAGCTTATTTTTCATCTTGGGTATGACCAAATTCTGATGAAGTATGGAAAAGGACATGGGCAGTGAACAGAAGCTTACCTCAAATCAGCCTATCAGTTGAACCATCTGGGCATGCTACCCTCCTTAGCAACTGAACTCCTCCTCCATAACAAAAGGAGGCTAGAAACAATACTTGAGTGAGTGCCCTCATGTCTCAGGACTGAAACCAAACTTTACAGCTACTTGATTTTACAATACTTGTTTTACAGCTGGAAAGATAGCTCAGCAGTTAAGAGTAATAGCTGCTCTGCCAGGTGGTGGTGATGCATGCCTTACATCTTGGAAGGTAGAGGCAGGCAGATCTATGTGAGTCTGATCTACAGAGCAAGTTCCAGGACTGCCAGGGCTAGAGAACCCCTGTCTCACAAAAGCAAAAGCAAAACAAAAGAAAGAGTAACCACTACTCTAAAACAGGAGTGGAGTCTGTTCCCAGCACCCACATCCAGGTGGCTTACAAATGCACGTAACTGCAACCCCAGGGGATCTAACAACTTATTTGGCATCCACTGGCAACAACACACTCATGCACACTGACATACATATAGACCCAATTTAAAAGGAAATATATGTTTTCATAAAAACCGGATCTCCCCCCCCCCTTTCCATTTTATCCTCCTTCTTGTGTTCTCAATTGTGTGAGCCAGAGTGTCACTGCTTCAGTAGGCAGGGTGTTTATAGAGACAAGTAGAAAAGTAAAAGGAGGAAGGAAAAAAATTCTTTGTACGCACAGATTACACAAAACAATTACAAACTACTGTGTTGCTAACCACATACATTGATGGTGGAAAACAGCTGTACTTTGGGTAGTGGAGTCTGGAGCAAACTAAGTCCCTCTTCCCAAGGCATAATTGTTCTGCCACAAGCTCTACATCCACTTCAAGAGAGCAAGGCCCTGAATGGGGACCATTTACTTCTTTGTCTTTCCTTGAGTACTCCTTATCCCTTGAAAACTCCTGATATCTGCCCACACATTATTCATTTAAGAGGCCATAGATGTCAGCCCATTGTAAGATAACCAGGTCACTGCACTGGGAAGTCAGACCTTTCTAGTTAAGGTGAAATCAATGTCTGTCTAATATGAGCAACTTTCCTCCTCCTTTCTGTCTTTACATCTTGTGACTTTTTCTGATATCTCCACTCTCTATAATAATGCAATGTGTACATCTGAGAGCTCAGAAGCCCTGTCCTTTTTTTTTTTTTTTTTTTTTTTTTTTTTGGTAACACAAGCTGCAAATAACCTGTTCTCTCTAATTATGTAGTAATAACCATCTTATTCTCTCCCATTTCTTAATCAAACCCAAAGGCAACAGGCTCTCTCAGATCACTGCATTTCCTGGACTTTCTTTACTGGATATATAGTCCAGCAGCACTCCCTTCTTATAATTATTATGCCATTATTCCTACCAATAAACATCTTCCACTCTCATCCATACAGTAACTCAACTCATGGGTCAATGTCTCTACAAGAGGCTCATTGGGAGATTATGTTCTTCAACTGGAGGTTGCCACAAATATATTAAGGCATGAAAACATAGGAAAAGCTTTAACAACATGGGACTTTACATATCTTGGGGCTATGTACATATGCTACTCCAACAAGGCACATACATGAGCATGGTAGTAACTGGACACCCTCCCACACCCCTGCATCAGATTACTCATATACCCACTTTAAATAATGGAAATAGGTTACTCCCAATAGAAAACCCTCAGCAAAGCCCCATTTCTACTCAAATACAAACCACTACACATCCAAGACATGTGGAAATTGGGCCAATCCATTATTAGCTAGTTTTTGCTGTAAGCTCAATAAGAAAAAAAAAATGTCCTTTGAGGGATCACTTTTGTAAAGGAAGAATTCAATATTTACAATATTATGCCTATGCATACTTAGGAGTACATATTATTGAAACCAGATGCATTATAAAAATGACACATTAAATCTTACCAAGGGTAATTCCCTGTTAATGATGAATATGTGGCTTTATGGAAGAAAGTAAGTGGACAAAGACACATGGACATAGATTTTTTTTCTTTCTTTCTTTCTTTTCTTTTTTTTTTTTTTAAGACAGGGTTTCTCTGTGTGATTATCTGGCTGTCACTGTCCTGGAACTAACTTTGTAGACCAGGCTGGCCTAGAACTCAGAGAGATCAACCTGCCTCTGCTTACCAAGTTCTGGGATTAAAGGTTTGGACACCTGGCAAGTACACATATTTGTTGGTGGCCATGTCAGAGGAGCAGCATGAGACAACTGACTTCAGCAGTTCAGGCCACCAGAATGCAAGGCATTGATGAGTCTTGGATAGGCAAGGCTGTGCATGCTTCGGTTCCAGAATGTCTTGTTACTGCTGTCTTTGCATGTTTGCCACCACTCCTTTTCTCTGGTGTGAACAGGTGTGTGGGGGAATCCCTACTGCCTTTAATACAATGTGATTATCTCAGGAATATCTTGTTTTATTGGGTATTTTTACCTGTGGATTATTATGAAGATGATTTCCTCTTAATCATTAACTGAAGCAATGATTTTATACAAAAACAGTGTTGGGGCTGTGTGGTAGTAGCACATGCCTTTAATCCCAGTATTCAGGAGGCAGAGGCAGGTGGATCTCCGTGAGTTCAAGGCCAGCCTAGTCTACAGAGTGAGGTCGAGGACAGGCTCCAAAGCTACACAGAGAAACCCTGTCTTGAACCACACCCAATAGTGTTAGGTTAAATAGAATTTTGATGATTGAGGGATTTTAATAACTATATTAAAGGACTGGGATAGAGGTTAATTTAATGGAAAATAAATATAGGTAAAATGAGGATATGGTGTGGCCCATGCCCCTGATAGAGCAGGGGCTGTAGAGACTAGAAAATAAGAACAAGTAAGTGTCATGCAGCTACATTCATGGGTTTCTCTTGAGGAGCCATATACATTGTGGCTTAGGTTAATGATTAAGAAAAACAACTGAGTCCCAGATAGCTCAAGTTCTTTTAGTCTTAATGTTGGGGGATGTGTTCATGGGTTTTGGTGTGCATCATAGCAAACCAAGGCTTTAAATAATGACTTAAGGTTAGGTTAAGATGTTTTTGTTGATGATTTTGAAGTACAAAGTGCTTGGGAACAATTTAAAGTTTATTGAAGCATACCTTTTTTAATTAAAAAAATTTATTTTTCATTTTACATACCAACCCCAGTTTCCCCTCCCATCTTCTCCCATTCTCCCACCCACTCACTTCCCACCTCCCTCCACTCCTTAGATGGGTAAGGCCTTCCCTGGGGAGTTCAAAGTCATCTGGTGTATCAAGTTGAGGCAGGACCAAATCTCTCCTCTGCCTCCACCCCCATATCAAGGCTGCACAAGGCATCCCACCAGAGAGTGGGCTCCAAAAGCCCACTCATGCTTCTGGGTTAGGTCCTGGTCCCACTGCCAGCCTCCTCTCCAACACATCAAGTCACATAACTGTCACCCACATTCAGACGGCAGCAGGTTTCCCAGCTGTCAATACATAGTCTGTGAGCTCCCACCAGTTTGGGTCAGCTGTCTCTGTGGTTTTTCCCTATCATAGTCTTGACACCCTACCTTTTCACAGGATCCTCTCCTCTCTTCAAATGACCTCCAGGAGCTCAGCTCAGTGCTTGCCTATGAGTCACTGCATCTGCTTCTATCAATTACTAGATGTAGGTTCTAGGATGACAATTAGGGCAGTCACTAATCTGATTAAATGAGAAGGCCTGTTCAGACACCCTCTTCCTAGGAGAGGAGTCTTAGCTTGGGTCATCCTTGCGGATTTCTGAGAATTTCTCCAACATCATGTTTCTCCCTAACTTCAAAATGGCTTCCTTTATCAAGATAGTTCATTCATTGGTTTCTCCCTCTGTCCTCCCCCAACTAAGTCTTCTTGATCACAAATGTTCTCTTTCCCCATCCCTTCCATTCTACCCCCTCTCAGTTTACCCAGGAGATCTCAACTATTTTCTTTCCCTGTAGCCCTCCATGTGATACCTCTTAGAGTCCCCCTTTTTACCTAGCTTCTCCGTGGTTGTGGACTGCAGTTTGGTTATCCTCTGCTTTACATCTAATATCCACTTATGAGTGAATACATACCATGTTTGTCTTTCTGGATCTGGGTTACCTCACTCAGGATGGTGTTTT
Source organism: Phodopus roborovskii (assembly GCF_943737965.1). NCBI lineage: Eukaryota > Metazoa > Chordata > Mammalia > Rodentia > Cricetidae > Phodopus > Phodopus roborovskii. The sequence continues at coordinate 3,909,658 of NW_026125554.1, forward strand.
CTAGTTTCATCCATTTGATAAAAGCACACTTTTAATAGTTGAACAAGGGACTCATTGAGGTCAGGGAACACAAATGGTGGCAGCCTGGCTATTGCTGGCTGAGATGCCTTTCTTTCTAGGATAGGTTGGTGATCAAAAGTGATGATTAATTCCTTGTACCCCCTTTTGACCTCAGCTTCCTGATGTAAAAACAATGTTGATAAATGGGTGTGCACCCTAAGGACTGAAAGTAGATCTACCTGTTTTTCATATATAAAAGCTTAGATTTGTGATTCTTTTAAGTTTTTCTTATACAATTATCTTTTGAGATAAATAATAAAGTGATTGATTTTTTTTTTAAACTGTAAAATGTACCCTGCCAGCAAAAGAACTGGCTGAGAAAAATAACTCGCTTGCTTACACTCTGTTAATCTATAACAAGTTGCTTGGTTATGAATGCATGTAGGTAGGTTCTTGAGACAACTTGCTTTTCACTTGTAATACATAAAATGTTTGATCATGTAAGGGATATGAAAAACATGTAGTTTTTTAAATGTGTGTTCATTATAATCATTCACTTACAAAATAGAATACAACCACATTGCATTTTTTATTTTGCTTGAAAGATTTTGCTGGAATTTTTAAGCTGTAAGGGAAAAAATAATGTTAATTAGAAGGAAGATATCAAGGCAGACAGAAGGGGTACATCTAGATAGAGGAAAAAAATAAAGAAGAAAAATGATAGAGAAACCCTACAGGTGCATGTGTTTGTTTCCCCCCCTTTTCACCAGTCTCATAAAGTTAAGGTTAGCCTCCCTCACCAGCCCTAGAGAATTATGTTTTACTTCCTCAGATAGAAAGTGATTAGCTTGCTAACTCCATGGATCTCTCTTAATCCCTGACCTGCTGAAGGTTGGTCCTTAAACCAGCAAGATATATTCTTAGACCATAATATCCCACACCAAAATAATATCTTTATCATGGACGCATCAAAGTATGGAATTCTCACAATAGTTTATGTTGTGCTAGTTAAATTCCAGCATGGATTTGGGAGGGGCTCACAAGGGAGGAGAGTGAATATTTCTTTGTGGCTACTGGTAGGCTAATCATGCTCCAGTGGATGAAGCCACACCCGTCCCATTCATGAGAATGTTCTGTTCAGTTGCACAGTCCACTTCTTCTTCTTTTTTTTTTTTTTTAATTTGCCTTGGTGGTTTGCCTGCATGTATGTCTGTGTGAGGGTTTTGGATCCCCTGGAACTGGAGTTATTGACAGTTATGCACTGTCATGTGAGAGCTGGGAATTGAACTGGGGTGCTTTGGAAGAACAGTCAGTGTTCTTAACTGCTGAGCCATCTCTCCAGCTCCCCCAGTCCACTTCTAATTAGTGTATTTGATATCTTGATTTTAAAGATTTTTAAATAATTTTATATTATAGATATTCAGATGCATATCTGATTTTTCTCCCATTCTGTGGGTGGCCTCTTCACTCAATTGACTCTTTGTTGTACAAAAAAATTTTCAGTTTAATGAAATCCCATTTATTTCACTTGGAATCCTATTTAGAAAGTCCTTACCTGTGTTTATAAACTGAAGTGCACTTACAAAATTTTCATTTAGAAATTTCTGGATATCAAGTTTTATGTTAAGGTTGTTAACCTATTTGGAGCTGAGTTTTGTGTGAAGTGAAAAATAAGCATCTGGTTTCATTTGTCTTCATTTTACAACTATGTTAGAAGGCTCTCTCTCTCTCCAGTCAAAATGGCTGTCATGAGGAATACAGCCTGGATGTAGGTAAAAGGGAGCCCTTGTGCTCTTGGTGAAAATGTAAACTAGTGCACACCTGGTAATCAGCCTGGAGGTTTCTAAAAAGTGGGGCTGAACAGATTGTTCAGCATTTATAAACATTGGCACCTCTTGCAAAATCCCTAGGCTGTATTCTCAGCATACACATGATATTTCAAACTGTAACTTCAGCTCCAGGAGTTCCAACATCTTCTGCACTTCATGGACACTTACAACCATGCAATATACAGACATACATACATGAACAATACCAATACAAACAAAAATAAATAAATATTTAAAAAATTTGGAATAGATTTACCATATAGCCCAGCTAGACCACTCCTGGGCATACGCCCAATGTAATTTGTATCTTATTATAAAAGATACTTGCACATCCATGTTCATGGCTGATCAATTCACAATAGGTAGGAAATAGAATCAACCTAGATATCCTTCAACTTATGAATGGATAGTGAAAATATGGTGTATCTACACAATGAAATATTCAGCTGTAGAGAAAACTGAAATCATGAAAATTTCATGTAAGTGGACAGAACTGGAAAAAAAATTATAGTGAGTGAGTTCATCCAGGCTCAAAAAGAGAAAACTGAAAGGTCTTTCTCATATGAGGTTCCTTTTATTTTTGTGTGTTTCTAACACTGAGTGTACGTGGAGGAGAAGAAAGCAAAAACAGGCTACTGGTGGGGAGGATTGTGGGGCTGTAGAATATGGATAAAATGAAAGTAGAGAGGACAATACTGAGGGCCAAGGGGATCAAAGAGGTGTGGGGGTGACAGAGATGGTAAAGAGGATCCAGAAAAAGGCTTAAACAAGACAAAGCACACATGAAAAAGGTCTTTGGGCACCTATGATCTTGTAATCCACACACACACACACACACACACACACACATATATATATAGTCACTACACATATGCTATAATATAAATAGTGAAAGGGGATAATGGCACATATGTTATATAAATGAACAGCGAGAAAATGTTGGAAGTGATGTGGATGGAGCATTGGGAAAGGAGGGTTAGGAACTGTGTTAACTAAAGACATGTGAAGAAGCATTATGAAACAACACTAGCTTGTAATCTAATTGAAAATACATTTTTCTTGGAAGGAGTGGGGAACAGAGCCTTACTAGGTAGCCCTTGTTAGTCTGGAGCTCTGTATATAGACCAGGCTAGCCACAAACTCACAAAGATCTAAACAAGCAGAAGTACCACACATTAGTGAACAATGCTGCTCCCAAAAAGCCATGAGGAACTAAATGAAAATGTCAGTGTCAGGCACATGTCACTACCATATAAGTTATTGGTCAGAAGGCTTCAGTAGCACCCCAAACAATATACGCTATTGCCATTGCTCTGAGTTACCAACAATAACTAGATAATAAAATCCTACTGTGTTGAACACAGACAGACAGACAGACAGACACACACACACACACACACACACACACACACACACACACACACACACACTTTGGTTGTAGGACACCTGGAAACCAAACATGAGCTAATCCTGGAACTCCTAGGTAGCTATCTTTCATAGTGCTGAATGGTACTGTGAAAGTTGCTGGGAGAGAAGAGGCATTAAAGAAGTCATCCTGAGCTGAACCCTGGATGCTACAATACTGATATGACAGACAAGATGTGTCTACTGGAAAGAATGTTTATGAAGCTAAGAAACTGCTGTCAATGAAATTTCAGGCCTGCTGCAGAAGAGGGAAGTTATGTCTGGTAATTTAACATGGTTAAAACCTATGGTTAGGGATGCCATAGAGCCTACAGGAGAACCTATTGATGATGTTTTTCTATATGGTTATGTCGACACACTCACAGCCTTCTAAATATGTGTGCTTCTGTTCATAGATGTCTGCTGTTCCCAATCTGGGCCAAAGGAGCTTCTTACTATAGCCAGGGTAGTTAATACAGAGAAACATTACTATTTAAATTATGAAAATAACTTTGTATACTCAACCATAGTTGAGACATTGTATCTACCTTCCATTCCCAAGGCTAAGGAAATTTGGGGTGAAAATGTAAGAGCTGGTGGATGGGGAACAGTACTCTGAAATGCTGTTCTGCACCTGACATGGCTGTTGTTTACATGACATAACAATAAATCTGCTTATGCACACAAGGTCTGCATGAGATCATGCCAGTGAAAAATTCAAGCAATGGGCTTGGGAGTGTTTTCCAAAGCTCCATCCTTAACCAAGAAGCTAGATATTCTTTCTTTAAGATATATTTGTTTTAAATGACTTGACAGATTTTGATGATCCCTCCTAGAAGGCATCATCCTCCCTGTGGAGTGGGGATGGAGTGGGATGTGAGGAGGGTTGGGGGTCATGGGAGGAAGGGAGGGAGAGGGAACTGGGATCGATATGTAAATAAGAAAAAATAATAAATATATATAAAAAACAAACAAACAAAAAGATTTATTTGTTTTATATGTCTCTGTGCATGTCTGTGTGTATATCACCTGTGTGTAGGCTCTAGAGGCCAGAAGAGACTGTCAAGTTCACAGGAGTTAGACTTATATAGCTGTCAGTGAGCTGCCCAACCTGGCTGTGGAGACAGAATCAGGGTCCTCTGCAAAAGTATTTTTGACAGCTGAGTCATCTCTTGTGACCTAAACTTTCCTTTAATTTGGTATTTATCTATTTTCTTTTCAACTTCTACTAGAAAATTAAAAGTCCACTGTTCTAAATACTCTCACTCAGAGCTTTAAAAAATTCAATTCACTTACAAATAATAGTATACTATTTCATACACAATGTAAGTATTTTATCCTTTCCAAGTTGGTCTTTCTGAATATGTAGATGCTCACTATTTTACTTATCAGTGTACTTACCTAGTACACTGTTACTATTCCCTTCAATTTAAGCATGAATATGAATCTGAGGGAATTTTAAAAAGTAAACATTTTCTTTGTAGCATTTACTACATAGCAGAATAAAAAAAGTCAACATTCAATAAGCAATATCATTTCTCTATTCCCATAAGACTGGGGTGAAACAGAAAACCAGAAATAAAATCACATTCATAGCAACATGAAAAGAACTAGAAATAAAAGATCTCAACAATGAAAACGTCAAATGGTAAAGAAACTGAATACTCAAGTCCACGGATTGCCAGAAATAATACGGAAATACTTCCCCCCCCAAAGAATGTCATCTGGTAAATACTGACTAAATACTTCCAGTCTCAATTTCTTGTATTTCGAGAAGTAGCTCAGAGCACACAAACTTACAACAATGCAATCGCAAGCACCTGATCCTCTTCACAGGACTGATGAACACTAGGTTTAGCAAAGCTTTTTTTTAAAAAATCCGAATTTTGGCATCAGAAACGGTTAAAGAAAAAAAAAATCAAATTTAAATTTCTCTCCTCCTTCCTCTCAGATTGGGAATTTTGGCCCACTCTCACAAAGGGCACAATCTAATTATCGTTAAAAGGGCAGAACACACACACACACACACACACACACACACACACACACACACACACAGAAAGAGAGAGATCTGATTGATGAGATGAGATTTGGGGATGTAGTCTAAAGCCAAAGCCCTGTCCTGCTCAACTGTAGTACTAAAGAGAATATAATTCAGAAAGCTGAAGACAGGAAAAATCTAAAGCAGAGCCGACATACCTGTATGGGCAGAAGAGCAGCAGCTCACACCACCCACGTCCCCTCACATCAGTCTGGACTCAGTGCCACCAACCTGCCAGCGCTGCCGTATGTCCGGAGGCGCAAACCCCAAGAAGACAGGGACGAAGTGGCTTCCGTGGGACAGAACAGGGCGGGATGCGGTGCCCGGCAGCTGCTCTGCACACAATCCCAGTGCACTGGGGATCAGCGAGCCAGGGTAACCCGGCTGGACAGCACCAGCGCCGCAGCCTCTTCAGAATCACAACTCTGCCACGGACGACCCCAGGAGCCCAGGGCATACTCACCATTTCCTCTTTCAGATGCATCCAGGTGTTCTTCCTAATCGGCCTAAAATCGGGACAGGAGGTCTATCTAGATCGAACACCACAGGATTTCACAACAACATAGGCTCAAACATGGCGGCAAGGGCGGGCCCTTCCGAATATACGTGCTCCTCATTGGACAGTCCGTGACGGGCAGTAACAGAGTCCCTGATTGAAAAAGATACGGACAGCCTTGACTTTAATTCAGCACATCCTGAATTACTAGCGCAGGTAGAAAGGCAGATTCCATTCTGCTCCTTTTTGTTTGTTTGTTTGTTTGTTTGTTTGTTTAAAGGTTGACTAAGCCTATTCTGATCAGGTTTATAGCTTTTCATTTAAGGGGACCATGCTCCGAACTTTTTGGTGCACACACTCTCTTTATGAGAACTCGGGTTGGAGAGGTGGGTGGAGGTGGGGAGGCCAGTATTGCTTTGATCACAAGCAGTGCCCAAATTTGCTCTGGACATTCCCGCTTCCAGTCCTCAATGGAAAAACCATAGAGTGAGCGTAAAAGGTCTATCCAGAGACAGGAACAAGGAGGGCCTGCTATGCAAACACAAGAATTTGGAATGAGGTAAATGTGTTGTAAAGCTGTCTCACACCTTACGTTTCAACTTATCCACTTTGTTTTCATTGTTGTTTTTGAGACAGAGTCTCTCAGTTATGTAACTCTGGTTGTCCAAGAACTATGAAGAACAGGCTTGTCACAACTCACAGTGAGCCTTTGCCTCCAGAGTGCCCTGATTTAAAGGGGTCACTTTGCACTCCCACTCAACAAATACATTTTTTACCAAGAAAACTAAAGCAATAATCAACGTATACAATTAATGAATTACAGAAAAATGACATTGCATAGCTGCATTATTCAACATAGAATTCAATACATATAAAGAATAACCATTGAATTTAGACAGAAAATTTCCTTGGCCCACAAATGAACCATACTCATAAGCCGCCGGATCATACTGATACGGTCCTTCCCTAGTGATCAGACAGAGACACCTAAGAGCTCACCATGCCTTCCATTGTTTCCTCTGTCAAGAAACCATTCCAACACCTTAGTATCCACAAGAGGGACAATATTATCTACACAGCATTGTCATTAAAGTGTTGTTTTAGGTGAGGTGATTTGCGTCTGGAGAGCAGGTTATTGTGCCTCTTTGCAGTGACTTGTACAGAGACAGAGGTAAATATGGAGGAGCCTAGATACGTATCATATATGTACGGTGGTCTGGCTCTTAGACAGCAAAGCGGGGGTGGTGGAAAGGGGCAGAAGGGAGGGCTTTTGGGGGGTCATTAACACACTAGGCATCTCTTCCTAGGTCTTATAATGGTACTTTTCCAAGATGGCTATATTGGGCGAATGAAGCTCAGATATATTTAGGGCTCCCAGACTCTCAGCTGCGTTTTATACATGCATCCCTCAAACCTCATGTAGTTTCTACATTTTATGCCTCAACTCACCTGTGATTGCTGTGGTCCCCAAAAGCTTTTGGGGCTGCAGAAGGAGTATTCCTTACTGGTAGTGGACATAACCACTACATAAGAGGGTGCTCAGGAGTCACTAGGTTATCTGTTTCAACAGAAGGCTTTGGGTTTTCTGTTCTAGCAGTGAGGCTTCAGCTTATTTTTCCATATAAAGTTGATTATTTTCCTTTCAAAGTCAGTGAAGAATTGTGTAGGGATTTTGATGGGGATTGCATTGAATCTGTAGATTGCTTTTGGCAAGATTGCTATTTTTACTGTTTATCCTACTTATCCAAGAGCATGGGAGATCTTTGCATTTTCTGGTATCTTCTTATTTTCTTTCTTTAAAGACACAAAGTTCTTGCTTTCAGTTGTTTGGTAAGCATTACCCAAAGTACTTTATGTTGTTTGTGGCTATTGTAAAGGGTGTTGTTTCTCTGATTTCTTTCTCAGCTCCCTTATCATCTGTATATAGTAGAACTACTGATTTTTTCTAGTTTATCTTGTATCCTGCTAGTTTGCTGAAGGTGTTTATCACTGTAGGAGTTCCCTGGGGGAGTTTATTGGGTCGCTTATGTAAACTATCATATCATCTGCAAATAGTGATTGTTTGACTTCTTCTTTTCCAATTTGCATCCCCTTAATCTCCTTTTGTTGTCTTATTGCTTTAGCTAGAACTTCAAGTACAATATTGAAGAGATACAGAGTGGGCAGCCTTGCCTTGTTCCTGATTTTAGAGAAATCGCCTTAAATTTCTCTCCATTCAGTTTGATGTTGGCTGTTGGTTTACTGTATATTGTTTTTATTATGTTGATGTATATTCCTGTTATCCCTGATCTCTCCAAGACCTTTATCATGAAAGGGTGTTGAATTTTGTCAGAGGCTTTTTCAGCATCTAGTGAGATGATCATGTGTTTTTTTTTTTCAGTTTGTTTATATGATGTATTACATTGATAGATTTTTGTGTGCTGCAACCCAGGGTGGATGATTTCTCTGATGTGTTCTTGGAATTGCTTTGCAAGTACTTTATTGAGTATTTTTGCATCAATGTTCATGAGGGATATTGGTCTGTAGTTTTCTTTCTTAGTTGTATCTTTTTGTGGCTTGGTTACCAAGGTAATTGTAGCCTTGTAAAAAACAGTTTGGTAATTAACCTTCTGCTTCTATTGTGTGGAATAATTTGAGGAGTATTGGTATTAGCTCTTCTTTGGATTTGTGGTAGAATTCTGCACTGAAGCCATCTGGCCCTGGGTTTTTTTGTTTGGTAGGCTTTTGATGACGGCTTCTATTTCATTTGGGGTTATCGGTGCATTTAAGTTGCTTATCTGTTCTTGATTTAATTTTGGTAAGTGAGAGTAATCCAGAAATTTGTCCATCTCCTTTGAATTTTCAAATTTTGCATGTTATTTCTCTGCTTTTTGGTTGGTTTTGATACACATTTGTCTATCTTGTTGATTTTCTTTAAAAAAAACCCAACTCTTTGTTACATTGATTCTTTCTATTGTTTTCCTACTTTCAACTTTATTGATTTCAGCCCTCAAATTGATTATTTCCTGGCATCTACTCCTCCGGGGTGAGTTTGCTTTTTTGTGTTCTAAGACTTTCAGTTGTGCTGTTAATTCTTTAATGTGACTATCTTCCGTTTTTTCCATATGGGCACTTAGTGCAATGGACTTCTCTCGTAGGACTGCTTTCAAAGTGTCCCATTTCAGTTAAGTTGTATCTTCATTCTCATTGAATTCCAGGAAGTTTTTTATTTTACTCCTTTATTTCTTCTTTGACCCAGGTATGGTGCAATTGCGCGTTGTTCAGTTTTCATGAGTTTGTAGGGTTTCTGCAATTTGTGTTGTTGTTGAATTCCAACTTTAAAGCATGGTGGTCTGATAAGATACAGGGGACTATTCCAATTCTTTTGTATCTGTTAGTGTTGGCATGTTGCCTAGTGTGTGGTCGATTTTAGAGCTGAAAAGAAGATACAGTCTTCTGTGTTTAGATGAAATGTTCTATAGATGTCTGTTAAACTCAATTGGGACATAACTTCTGTTAGTTCTTTTGTTTCTTTGTAATTTTCTGTCTGGTGGTCCTTTCTAGTGGTCAGAGTTGGGTGTTGAAGTCTACCACTGTGAGTATGTAAGGTTTTATGTGAACTTTGAGTTTTAGTAGCATTTCTTTTATGAATGTGGGTGCCTTTGTATTTGGGGCATAGATGTTCACAATTGAGACTTTGTACTGATGGATTTCTCCTGTGATGAATATGAGTTGACCTTCTTCATCTCTTTTGATTGATTTTGGTTTGAAGTCTAACTTGTTAGATATTAGGATATCTACACCTTCTTGCTTTTTGAGTCCATTTGATTGGAAGATCTTTCCCCAACCGTTTACCCTGAGGTAATGTCTGTCTTTGAAGCTTAGATGTGTTTCTAGTATGCAGCAGAAGGATGCATTCTGTCTTTGTATCCATTCTGTTAGCCTGTGCCTTTTTATAGGCAAGTTAAGCCCATTAATGTTGAGGGAAAGTAGGGACCACTGATTGTTAATTCTTGTTTGTTTTAGATTTGTTGTTGTTGGTTGTATTGTGCATATATTTGCCCTGCTTTATCCTTTGGGTTCTGGTCAAGTGGGATTATCTATTGCCTATATCTTTGTGAGTGTAGATAACTTCATTGGGTTGGAGTTTTCCTTCCAGAATGTTCTGTAGGGCTCGATTTGTAGATGCATATTGTGAAGATCTAGCTTTGTCATTGAATATCTTGTTTTCTCTGTCTATAATGATTGAAAGTTTTGCTGGGTATTGTAGCCTGGGCTGACATCTGTGGGCTCTTAGTACTTGTGGAACATCTGTCCAGGACCTTCTGGCCTTGAGAGCTTCCATGGAGAAGTCAGATGTAATTTTGATAGGTCTGCCTTCATATGTTACCTGGCCTTTTTCCTTTGATGTTCTTAATAGTCTTTCTTTATTCTGTACGTTAGGTGTTTTGATTATCTGCCGAGGGGTGTTTTTTCTTTGGTCCAGTCTATTTGGTATGCTTCTTGTATTTTCATAGGCATGTCCTTCTTCAGATTGGGAAAGTTTTCTTCAATGATTTTGTTTAATATGTTTTCTGCACCTTTGAGCTGGGCTTCTTCACCTTCTCCTTGCCTGTTATTCTTAGGTTTGGCCTTTTCACAGCATCCCACATTTTCTGAATGCTTTGAGTTAAGGATTTGTTGGATTTAAGATTTTCTTTGGTCGATGAATCTATTTCCTGAAGTTTATCTTCAGCCCTTGAGATTTTTCTCTTCAATCTCTTGTATTCTGTTGGTTATGCTTGCATCTGTAGTTCCTGATTGTTTGCCCAGTTTTTCTATTTACAGCATTCCCTTCATTTGTGTTTTCTTTTCTTTTTCTTTTTTTTTAATAGAAAACTTGATTACAATTGATCATTTCTTTTCTTTTTTTATTTTTTAAGATTTATTTATTATGTATACAACATTCAGCCTGCATGTATCCACTGCAGGCCAGAAGAGGGCACCAGATCTCATTATAGATGGTTGTGAGCCACCATGTGGTTGCTGGGAATTGAATTCAGGACTTCTGGAAGAACATGCAATGCTCTTAACCTCTAAGCCATCTCTCCAGCCCCAGTTATGTTTTCTTTATTGTCTTTATTTCAGTTTTCAAGTCTTGAACTGTTTGTTTCTTCGTCTATTTGATTGTTTTTTTTTTTTTTTTTTTTTCTTGGCTCCCATACTTTCTTTAAGAGATTTGTTCATTTCTTGCATTTTTTGCTTGGTCTTTTCCTCTATTTCTTTCATTTTTGTTTGTTTGGTTTTTTCTATTTCTTTAAGGGATTTTCTCATATCGTCTTTCTCATATCTATCATTTTTATGAAGTTATTTTTTTTAAGTCATTGTCTTCTGCTTCATCTTGTTTGATGTGTTCAGGTCTAGTTGGTGTAGAGTTCCTAGATTCTGGTGGTGTGTTGCTTGTCTTTCTATTGTTGGGTGTTTTCTTGTATTGCCGTCTTGTCGCTTCTTCTATTGGTTGCAGGTGGACTCTCTCTCTCTCTCTCTCTCTCTCTCTCTCTCTCTCTCTCTCTCTGCTACTCACCTGGTGGGCACAGGTGGGTCTGTAACTCTGTGTGGTCCAAGCTCTCTAGCAGGTCTCTCCTCTGGCAGAGGCCTGACAATGAAGGTCAAAAATCAGGCAGGTGGGGACTCAGGATGGTCCCGAGTGGATAGGCAGTTCCAGTGTGCTCACAGCAGATCCACGAAGTTCTCTGGAGGTGGAGGGGTTGTTGGACCAACACTCTGGCCCAGTGTTTAACCAGTACAGTGGAACAGTGGGCCCAGTAGGACACAGGGAGGGGAAGGGCCCTGATTAATTTTTTATTGTCAAGTTGATACAATCTAGCATCACTTTGGAAGAAGTTAAGAATTAATTAATTTCAAGTTAAAAATTGTGTTGATCAGATGTGCTTGAGGCCATGTATGTGGGAGATTGTCTTGACTGATTTGGGGTGGACAGCACCATCCCTATGCAAGTGAGCCTACACTCTATAAGAAAGCTAAGTGATCATGAGCCATTGAGCAGAGAAGACAGTAATCAGATTCTTCCATGATTTCTGCTTATTTTATTGTCATGGGATTTTCAATGCTGGATTGTGACTTAAAGTGTAAGCCAAATTAACACTTTCTTCTCCTGTGGTACTTTTAGAAATGTCAGCTTTCTTTCTTCCTTTCTTTCTTTCATTTTTTTACAGAAGCAAAAAGAAAACTAAAACACATAATAGCATGAGAAAACTCCTCCATAGGGCATAATCTCTAAAGAATTGTGGAATTACTTTATAAGTGGTATCCTAAAGTCCTCCACTAGCTTTATCCTTCCCAAAGCACTGGGAATGTACACAAGACATGCAAATGTGCAGAAGACTTCCCACTCTCTTCTTGCCCAGGAACACTACTTTGTCCCAGGCCACTATGAAAAGGCACCTGGAATCTGTGTTTCCAGAACTTGCAGAGCTGCCAAGTTGGTGACAGAGTTCAGAGTGTGGTGTGAAGGGTCCTATGTGATGTGCTCTGTAGGTAGTCTCCTTTTACAAACGTGTCTGTCCTGCTTTAGAGTTTCCCTGTCATCACTTTTTTGATTTTGTTTTCTTAATGCTGAACCCTAAACCTTGCCTGGCATGAGATAAACCCAGGCTTTGGCACTAGGCTACTTCCCCCAAGCAAAGCTTCTCATTGTGTATGTGTTCTGTCTTCTTAAAAATGATTATGTGAGAGGATTGGATTGTTCCTTCTGCAGGAGTGGCTCAAAATCCCAATCACAGAGGATGCCAATTTTAAATTAAAAATTTTCTTTCACTGTTCATTTCTGAGGCAAACTTGGCCTTTTTTTGAAAAGCTCTCCCAGGCTTGTTCTTAGAGAGTACTTTGAAGGGGATCATGGGGTTGGGTTGTTGTATGTTTTGCTTTAGGATGCTTCTCTCCATGTAGAAGAAACTACAGTACTTATTAAGTAGTTAGCCATTTTACTCAATGAAATTCTTTGGGGGAAAAAGAGTATTTTCACTAGTGTTAAATTTTGCAGTGCAGAAAAAAATAATGGTATCTTGAAATTCACAGGCAAGTGGATGGCACTTGAAGAAACCATCCTGAATGAGGTAACCCAGTCACAAAAAGAGGAACACAGTTTGTACTCACTCATATATGGATTTTAGACATAGAGCAAAGGATCACCATTCTATAATTTACACCACCAGAGGAACTAGGATACAAGATGTGTTCTAAGAGATTCATATAAAGTCCCTCACAGAACCGGGAAGGGACAAGTCCCCCAGAGCACAGGGGAAGTGGGGGGGGGCAGCGAATGGAGAAAAAGAGGAGGAGGAAAGGAAAACACATGCGACCAGGAAGATTGAGTCTGGTTAGGAATAGAAGACAGGAGAGAGAGAGAGAGAGAGAGAGAGAGAGAGAGAGAGAGAGAGAGAGAGAGAGAGAGAGAACATAAAAGAGGGAGCCAATATTGGTTTGAAGAGAAAACTAAACCCAAAGAAAGGTATAGAGAACTACAAGATTGCCGCCAACTAACAATTTGAGCTTCCGTGGAAAGGCTACCATAAATGCCCTTCCTGGATAGTAAGATCAACAACTAACTTACCCATGGAGCCCTCAACTAATGCCTGTTGGAAACAGGATCAAACACCCATACATAAACACTGAGTCAAACTAGAACCCAGAAGCAGATGGAGAGGACAAGACCAGGTGGCAGAAACACATACAGACAGCTTACCTGAACAAGGAGGAGCTAATGGGCCACCAGACTGATAGCTGGGAAGCCAGCATGGGACTGACTCAGGCCCCCCTGAATATGGGTCTCAGCCAGAAGGACTGAGCAGTCTAAGGGACCTCAGACAATGGAGCCAGGATGTATCCCTGGTGCACGAAAGGACCTTGCGAACACATCCCCCATGGAGGGATAACCGCCTTAACCTAGAGACAGGAGAGAAGCCCTAGTCCCTACTTCACATGACCTGTCAGATCTACATGACCCCAACTGGATGGCATTCCCCTCCATATGGAATTGGGGTGGGGGGTGGGAGGGGAGGGTGGTTAGGGTGCATGTGAGAGGGCAGAGAGGGTAAAAGGGAGGGAGGAAAGGAGGGAGAGAGGGAGGGAGGGAGGGAAGAAGGGAGGAAAGGAGGGAGAGGGAACTGGGATCGAAATGTAAAATAATAAAATTTTTAAAAAAATGCTTTGACTCCAAATTTTAAGTTCAAGGACAAGTTACTGGGGAAAAGGATTTCTATTTTTGTTTCCACAGAAAATGAAAAGATGTGGATTCCTTCCAGACTAATGTGGTTTGATCACGACAGACTGCCTGAAACAGAGTACCAGGTGATTCTACATTCAAAACAGCTGGACGAAGCAGCCTTACAGACTACAGCCAGGATTTCTGCATCTTCTTAGAATCCTCCATGATAGCGCCCCTTACCAGCAGGAAGTAGTTTGGAAAGAATGACACCCAATTTCCCAAATATTGTCTATAAATGTTTGTTTTCATTTAAATGGACTTGGTTATATAAAATAAATACATATATTTTTAAAAAAATTTGCAGTGCAGAATCTGGAGACAACAGTCTGGAAAAACTCCAGAGTCTGACCTCAGCAGACAGCACAGGTCATTGGCACATATAGCAAGGGACCTCTACTTTCCTGCTGTGCAGTTAAACTGTGCAGGAGGGAAAAGTTGCTTGGCACCTTTTATAGGGCTCCAAGGATCTTGGCAATAGGAGTTTAAGCAGCTTTCTGTGCTAAGTCCTGGTACATAGTCTCTCCTTTCTCAAATTGTTTGCCCAAGGAATATAGGCTATTTTCAGAAACAGGCTTTCTCAGCAGACATTGCTCTGTGAGCTGAGCCATAATGGTTGAGAATTTTTGCCTTCCTTAGTTTAAATGGGGTTTAAATGGTCAACAAGCTCAGCTGTGATAATCTTTTTCAAGGGAGTATTTCAGAACTCCCCAATATGGAGGTTGCTTAGCTAGGAGGACTGTCCGCGACATCATGACTGTTAGGAACTAGCAGCCAGCTGACCCCCACCCCCGACGATGGGTGGGATGCTCATGGCTTTGTCATCACTACGTCAGCCTTACCTGGCAGCTCAAGCTTTACCTGGCTGCCCCCTCTTTCTCTCCCTTCTCTCAATAAACTCCACGTGGGCGCTGAGTCTCGTGTTTGTGTTTCTTAGGCATAAGCTGCAGCAAAAGAACAATAACAAAGATTAGTCAAAACAGTGCCTTCCATATGAAGAACATCTCTGATGGTCATATTTACAGAGACCCAATTGATAGACTCATTAACAAAATATTTGTGAATTTTGCTCTTTATATTGTTAAAAGTATAATGTGATTATGGGATTGCTGGCTCCTCAGTTAAGAGCACAGACTTCTTTTCCAGAGGACCACATGGCTCCCATCAGTCTGTGAATCCAGGGGATACACTATCATCTTCTGGTCTCTCAGCGAGCCAAGCACACAATAGGTTATTGATGTGCATGTAAGAAAATCACCCTTACACATGAAATAAAGTAATAAATCTTAATGTGCATGCGAGTGACATTGTCACTCTCAGAAACATTATGGTTGAAGGGCTTATTTCCTGACCCTTCAAACAATAGCAGGAATGACAAAGTCCTTGATTTAAAGTGTTTAGTGTCTTTGCATTATCATTTGAGAAGGACCATTGCCATTGAGAGGCTCTTTGTTAGCAGTCTGTGTGATCTGGAGGATTAGAGTATTTACAGTAGTGAATGGAGGCTTTCTTCATGACCTTCAGTAAGAAAATATTTTCTGATGTTCAAGGGATGCTTTTCACAACTCCGAATCCTTAGTGGAGTACTCATGCATTCATGTCTATTTTCTCCTTCCAGTACATAATTGAATTTTCATGCTGGTGTGTTTTAATTACACTGAGAGAAAATGAATACATTGAAACATGTTGGGAGACAGTTGTGGGCTTTTGTCTCATCCCTAAACTCTGAGGTTTCCTATCAACCCTAATTGGGGGTTCTGTGTTTGAATCTACCTAGGCTCTCTTCCTACCCTGAAGTCCTGTCTTTTTATCTTTGGGCCAAGAGATTGGAATGTACAGATCAAATTTCATGAAAAAAAGCAGCTGGGGAATACTGGGTATACAAAGAAGTGAGAAGGCCCCAAATCTCCCTCTGAGCATGTTCTCACCATGCAATGAAATCCTAAAATGCAAAATGTTTGTCACAGAGCTCAAGGCCTATATGATAATGTGTCTTTCCTTATTTATTCAATATATTACTTGTTTGTATATGCGTTTGTTTGTTTTTCTAGACAGAAGATATATATATATTCTTATTTTAATATATATATATTCTTATTTTACATATCGATCCCAGTTCCCTCTCCCTCCCATATCCCCTGACCCTCCCCCCCATTCCACAGGGAAGGTGATGCCTTCCAGGAGGGATCATCAAAATCTGTCAAGTCACTTGGAGTAGGTACTAGGCCCTCCCTCCTGCCTCTAGGCTAAGGGAATATCCCTCCATGTGGAATGTGCTCCCAAATAGACGGGATTTCTTTGGATAGTATGTCCTGAAGTTCTCTGTACCAAATGAGTCTCCAATTTAGTGATCTTCTTGTGTCTGCCTTAGTATTCCAGGGATCAACAAAGCTTGCAACTAGTCTGGCGTTGTGGCAAACTCCTTTAATCCCAGCATTTGGGAGGTAGAGACTGTCGGATCTAGGAAACGAACTCCTGTCACGTTAAAGAAAAAATGCCCGTCACCATAGCTGGCATATTTGTTTGGTTTGAATCAGGGTCTCACCATGTAGCCTTTATTGCCTCCGAATTCACGGAAATCTGCCTTCGTTAAAAAGTGAGGCAACAGGACAAGATCCTAGTCTTCCTAAAGTTTAGATACTTTAGGTTGAGGGTGCGGCTAGAGTACAGTTCGCCAATCAGGGACTATATTACTAGCGGAACTCTCCAATCAGAAGCAGAGATAGTCATAGTGTGCGTCCCGGAAGCCTTTTTTGCGCTTTGCTTAGTGTAGGAGATCGTTGGGAAGACCTGTTTGGGGCGACTGTTTTCTACTGACTGCAGTCTTCTTTGGGACACACCTAGACACATCACAAGTACGAAATGGTGAGTGTGCCTTGGGCTCCTGTAATCCCGGGCGGCGTGTTTGGGACACTAGCTGCTTTTCGGCACCAGCAGCTGGAGTTTACCCTGGAGCTTTGCAGTCCAGTGGAAGGTGGAGTCTGGCCCAGCAATGCCTGTGCCCACCTGTGTTTGAAGTGAGTACCCCATACAGGTGGCCTTGAGCCCCGAGTCCGCCGCTTTTTTGTCCTGATGCAGCTGCTTCTTCGCAATCCCCAGTACTCGTTGTTGAGTCCTTGCCATGAACCCTGTTTGGGTTCATTTGGTGGTTTTGTTTGTTTGTTTTGTTTTTGTCCCCCCCCCCCCCGTTATCACCTTGGAGTTCTTCTCTTCTTTGTTCTCCTCCCCCACCTCGTCTTCTTTAAACTGTTTCCCATGCCCCCAGTTATCAGAGGCATTTCCCACAAAACTGCGTGCCTATCCCCTTAACACTTCATCCGGTATGATGTTTGCATTTTTCTAACATTTTTTAAAAAATGGTAATGTGTGAGAATTTTTAATTGTTCTCGTAATTGCAGTTGGTCAGAATTTCCAGTCTGCTTCACTTTTGGTTTGCAGTGATCTTTTTGTAGAGTCCAGAATTGGAATTTTGAAAACTTTACCCAACTTGGAGTAAAGGCCAGTGAAGCTGACAAAGAGCATCATGAAACTGGCATTGTATTTGTGTTGCTGGGGTAATTTTGCTGTAAGCTGCTTTGAAAAGAAAGGATTTCGAGTGTCGATTTTGTAGCAAGTAATTTCCACATTTGCAGGCCTTGGGAAAGATATTAATACTTCATCTCTTTCCTTTTGCCTCTAGGTAGTTGCTTTATGGAAGCAGTGTAATTTCTGACCATTCGAGGAGCTTCAGAATATTTATCTGAGACAAAGGTAAATGTGCTTTCTACCTGGTGGTGAAATGTTTTTTATTTGAACATTGACTTGAGTGTGGAGTACATTTATATTATATTTGTATTGGCTTCAGTGTTTACTTATTTTGATATTTATTTAATTGTAAATTTGTAATTTGTTATTTTTCTTTCTTCTTTTTTTGTTATTTCGAGGCAGGGTTTTTCCTTTACTGCCTGACTGTTATGTATTCATTTGTTTTGTTTTCGACAACTGGTATCTCCTACTGCTGACCAGGCTAACTTGAACTCAGAGATCACTCTCCTCTGTCTCATGCCGTCTGGGATTAAAGTCTTGCACCATCATGCTCTACCTTGTGGGCTTTGGTTACCTGATTTAGTTTTCACTTTCACCCATTTGCTGGAAATTTTTTTCCTTGCTGAGTGGAAATCACTGAGTTTATGTGTTGTATTTCCATCATGATGGACATCAGCTGATGGAGATTCAGGCTGAATCTTTTTCTAGCTACTGAGATTAGAGCAGCTATGACCATGTGTGTGCATATATCTGTTGTAGTGTTTAATTATATTCAGAGTAATTTATAACTTTTGAGGCAAGCAAACACTGATTTGCTTGTGAATCCCAGCAGGTTAAACCCTCATCAACAGCAAGTATTCTCTTTTTCACACATTTTAAAATAGGATTTGAGGTCTTCTGGCTTGCAATGCAAGCTTTTCACCTGCTTACCCATATCCTAGCCTTGTGGACATCTGTTTTACTGTTTTGTTTTTAAAAAGCCTAACAAAACTTTAAATATATTTTTATTACTGAGAATATCCCACACCCAGCATACCCAATTCTTAATTTCATGTCTTTTGGTTTTTTAATCTGCATTTCTTTGTTTCTTTCTTTCTCTTTCCATTTTTTTCTTTCTTAAAACCCATGGAGTTAACTTAATTGCTGTCCAGGTGTGTGTGGCCATTCACAGGGCATGGGCATCCTACTAGTAGTCACATTCCTGAGAAAAAATAACTCCCCAACCCTCCCAAAGCCATCACTTGTCAATATGTTTGTAACCAGGGGTGTCCTTCATGAAGACCAATCCCATTCTGCACAGTGTTTTGACTGACGTGATCCAAAGTGTTGGATTTTTAATTTGATACATGCATTGTAGAATATATTGAGCTCCTTCTCAATAAGAGTATTCTTTTCCCTTTTATCTTTGTCCATTGACCTTTTACAAAACTACAAAGCTCGTATGTGTCATAAAGAGTTATTATTTGTATAAATGATGTATCAACTCAACAAGAAAACAGTTGTTTCCAACTAAATAAAATTGGCCAAAGTATTAAACTAATAATAATTAATAATTCTAAGGTAAATTTTAACCTATAACATTAAGAAGTAAGACTGATGGCCCATCTACCCATGCCCTCCTCGTTAGTGACAAGTTTGATCTTGTTCAATTTAAATTAACAGAAAAAGGTAATTTAAATACAAAACTGGTGGTCTGTTCTATGTACTTAAAGCCTTATGAATTATTAGATTAAACTCTAGCTATGTCCTTAACATCAAGGTTTTCTACTTAGATTACAATCATCTTTAAAATGACAAGGCTCAGATTCAGGATTGCTAATGCTATTAACGTGATCTTAGAGCTAATCAACAGCCTAATCTGAAACTGAAAAATGATAAAATATCTTTGTCTTTAAAATGATTTTTGTGATATCTGTGTATATATGTATTGTTTTTTATATTGTATTTTATATTGCTTCCATTATAAAATTTGGCTTATACTCAAGTGATCTTTTAATTAAAATTCCAGGTTGCCCTAATTTTTTTTTTTTTTTTAGTTCATAGTATAATTAAAGCTTCCTTTTCATTCAAGTTAGATAAGCCATTAGTCAGTATGTTATTAAGTTAGTCATAATCTCAGCTGTGAGTCTATAAGTCTAAAATGTCCTTGTTCCTTTTAGGACACAACAGCTTCTATTCAAGAGTCCAGTTTCATTATTATGAACAAGACCCTCATCTCAGAGTTGACCCTTTAGTCTCTTTGATTCCTAAAATATAAAGAAGATCGAGTCAGGGGAGGAATAGATGAGAGAGAGAGAGAGAGAGAGAGAGAGAGAGAGAGAGAGAGAGAGAGAGAGATACCATAAAAGAGCCATTATATGTTTGAAGAGAAAACTGACTCTAGTGAAATGTCCAGAGACCTACATAACTGACCCCCAACTAACAATCTGAGCAACAGTGGAAAGGCTACCTTAAATGCCCTTCCCTGATGATGAGGTTGATGACTAACTTATCCACTATCAGAAAGCCCTCATCTAGTAGCTGATGGAAACAGAAACAGACACCCACAGCTAAACACTGAGCTGAACTGGAATCCAGATGCAGAGAGGGAGGACAAGATTTGGCTACAGAAACCCACAGAGACAGCTGACCTGAACAAGGAGGAGCTAGTGAACCTCCAGACTGATAGCTGGGAAACCAGCATTGGACTAACTCAGACCCCCTGGGTCTCAGTTAGAAGGCCTGAGCAGTCTAAAGGACCTCCAACAGTGGAATCAGGATGTATCCCTGGTGCACAAAAGAACTTTGGGAGCACATTCCCCATGGAGGGATACTCTATTAACCTAGAGGCAGGAGGAGGGCCTAGTCCCTACTCCAAATGACTTGACAGATTTTATTGATTCTCTCCTAGAAAGCATCACCCTCCCTGTGGATTGGGGGGGGTGAGATGGGAGCGTGGTAGGGGACATGGGAGGGAGGGAGAGAGAGAGGAGGGGAGGGAGGGAGAGGGAACTGGGATCAATATCTAAAATAAGAAGAAAAAAGAAGTTTCCCATGGAGCAGAAGTGTCTCTTCCCCTAACTTCAATTGCTCAAAATGACCATTTTCAAGAAAAAAATTTACATTTGGTGCACATTTTATTTATTTGCACTGATCCTTTTTGAGGCCCAAATTAGAATTTTGTAAAGTATTCAAAACTTTGAATGTGCAAAAAGCCAGAAAGACTGGCAAAAGTCCTCAAGGCATTGGCATGTCTTTTTGTTGCTGTTGCTTGTTTTAGGTGACTTTAAACACAATGAATTGGGACTGTGAATTTTGTAACCAGAAATTTCCAGCATTGCAGTCTTTTGAAAAAACAAATACTAACTTTCTTTCCTGTCTAGATAGTATTAAGTATTAAGCTTGTCTTTCTTCTGAGAGATCTTAATATTGTAAAGTACCAAGTACTCAATTTGATAGACTCCTGAAGAAAGCTTTGGTGAATGTTACTGTTTATTTCTGTTAAAAATCTTAATGTGAGCAAGTCATGGAGAAATGGGCCAACTGTTAAGACCACAGGCTTCTTTTTCAGGGAACTACATTTGATTGCCAACATCCACATGGTGACTCATAACAGTTTGTAACTCCACTTTCAGGGAATGTAATGTCCTGCTTCCCATGGCACCAAGCACATATGAAGTGCACTGATGTACATGCAAAAAAAAAAAAAACCATACACAAAAAATGAAATAAACGAAAACGAATCTTAATGTTCATGTGAATGACATTATTAGTGAATTTTATGGTGTTGAAGGAATTGTTTCATGATCCTGGATGCAATAGCAGGCATGATGAAGTCTCAAGGTTAAATCACTTAGTGTTTTTTGCATCATTACTGGAGATTGTCGTTTTTTTTTTTCTTTTTCTTTATTTTTTTTTTTTTTTTTTTTTTTTTTTTTTTTTTTTTGCAGTATTCGAGATCCTAAGGTTTGGGCATATTTATTCTAGTGAACAGAGGCTTTCTTTATGACCTTGGTCAACAAAAACCTTTTCTGAAATTGAATAAGTTGCTTTGCATAATTCAGAATACATAATGGAGTACTCATGGCATACATGTCTATTTTATCCATCCAATGAGTAAATTCCCTTGTTGCTATGTTGTAATAATATTGGCAGAAACTGGATACATTGAAATGTGAAGTGAGAGAAAGTCATGGACTTTTGCCTCATCAAATATGAGGATTCTTATTTGTGGCTCCTATGTTTGAATTTACTTGAGCTTACTCCTCCCCTGAAGTGCTATTTCATTTGTTTTGTTTTGCTTAGCAAAGCATATTCTCCTGAGCACCTGTTTGGAGTGACTATGTGTTCTGCTGACTGCAGGCATCTTCAGGAGAACATCTAGACACATCAGATGCACAAAATGGTGAGTATTCCTGGAGCTTCTGGAATCCTGGGTGGCAGCTGACTGAAAAATAAAAGGACATGACTACTCCCATGTATGGTAGAGCAGAAGGTTTATTGTGAGTGAGAGATAGAGAGTAGAGCCAGGAGCATCTGGAGTGGTCCAGACAGAATCTGGGCCATGTTAGGAGAGAGAGGGTGGGGATAACAAGAAACAAATAGGAGAGAGAGAGAGAGAGAGAGAGAGAGAGAGAGAGAGAGAGAGAGAGAGAGAGAGAGAGCAAGCAAGGGACCAAGAGGCCAAGAGGCAAAAAGGCAAAAAGGCAAAAAGGCCAAGATACTAGAGTAGACAAATTGACTGTGTTGTATAGACTCAGAGAAGCTGGGGTAAGGAAAATCCAGCCCAACTGTTGAGTGGGAGAGTTTAGGATGGGGTTAGGGTATGCCAGTGAGGAAAACTCTGTAACACATGGACTGGCAGCCGGCATTCTCTTTGATATATTAGTTGACATCTCAGTTATTTGTTCAGGGTTTGAAACCTAACATGGGGTTTGAGACACTAGTTGCTTTGGAGGTATGTGGCGCCAGCACTTGAATTTTCCCCTGGAGCTGTGTAGTCCAGTGGCGGTGTAGTCAGACACAGCAGTGCCTATGCACATATGCACTTGAAGTATGCACCCTGCAGCAGCCTTGAACCATGTGTTCTCCAGTCTTACGTCCTGGTGAAGCTGCTTCTTTGCAATCTCCAGCACTCTTGAGTGAGTCTTTGCCATGAACTTATCCCAACACAGACCTTGCTGTGCTTGAGGGTTGGGGATGCTGAGTCCAGATTGCTGCATAGTTGGCTTCAGTGTGCCCTTCCTTTATAATGTGTGTGTAGCTACTTTGGTATTCATTTTATTTTATATTGAATATGTTATCATTTTCTCTATTTTTGTTTTGCTTTTGTCAATATGGTTTCCATGTTTAATCTAGTAACTCCTGGTGTTTACCAGGTTGTCCTTGAACTCACAGATCCTCCTCCTCTGCCTCATGTATTCTGGGATAAAAGGCTTACACTTCTATGCTGGATTGTCTGCTTTCCTTCCTTCCTCCCTTCCTTCCTTCCTTCCTTTCTTCCTTCCTTCCTTCCTTCTTTCCTTCCTTTCTTCCTTCCTTCCTTCCTCTCTCTCTCTAAGACAGGGATACTTGTGTAACAGCAGGCTGTGCTGCAAATGACTTTATAATGAATTTTGATACTCAAAACTTGTCTTCCCATTCCCATGCTTGTTTTTTCCTTTTCAGTCCTGCTATATTTACCACTCTGCCTACATATCACATGTACTCTGCTCTCCCTGTGCCACTCCCACCTACTCACAGATCTCAGGGAACCTTTCTTCTCTATGGTCTCTACATATACTCAGTCAAGCTTTCAAACAGATGTTTCATGGGCACTTTCCTGTCAGCCTGGTCCCAGAGCTGTGTCAGCCCCAAGATAACACCAGAGACCCTATTAGCTATAAAGCTGTTGGCCAATGGCTAGCTCTGTCTTAAATATTAACCCATTTCTATCAACCTAAGTGTTTTCACATGGTCTTAATCTTACTGGAGAGAGGGTCCAGAACTCTTACTCCTCTTGGTCCTAATTTTGACTCCTCTTTACTACATCTCCCAGAATCCTCCCTGTCTCCTAGTCCTGCCTATCTTGCCTTCCTATTAGCCAACAGTGCTTTATTCATTAACCAATAAGAGAAACATATATACAAAATGACATCTTCCATCACAGATGGGTAAGAGATCAGAGATTAAATCCCTATAAAGGAGAAACAGACATTGTTTGACTTTGTTGTGTTTGTGTTATATGACTCAGCATAATGACATTTCCAGTTACATCCATTTCCCTGCAAATTTCATTTTTATTTTTTTCTTTGTTGAGTGGGATTCTAATACGTGCATGTGTCTTTAGTCAACCTTTCTTTGGACCACAAGCTTCTGAATTATGACACGGAGATTTCTTATTAATTATCAAAACTTGGTCTTAGCTAAGGCTTGTTCCCAACTAGCTTTTAAAACTTAAATTAACCTGTTAATAATAATCTATGTTCTACAGCTTGACTTGTTACCTTTCCTCAGTATGTACATCTTTGCGTCTGGCTGGTGAATCCCCCACCCCTCACATTTTTCACAGAGTTTTTTTTATCTCTGCCTGGAAGTTCCACCTGTCTTCTTCTGCCTAGCAATTTGCCATTCAGCTCTTTATTAAACCAATCAGAAGTGCTTAGGCAGGTAACAAAGAAGAACAGAGACACATCTTCACAGTATGACCAGATATCTCCTAGCACATCTCCATTTTTGTCTAAAAAAGGAAAGGTTTTAACTCTTAGTAGAGTTAACTACATACAATAAGTACAATTATCATGTGAGAATGGCATTCACAATGTCCATTTTTTTTTTTTTTTTTTAAATCTGGCAGCTTTAGATAAAGTACTCTATTATCTATCTGAACTTGGTGAATCTAAGTTTGTACCTAAATCACTTTCTGTCATAACTTGTATTATAAACCTAAAAATATCTTTTTTGGCCTAGTAACATTTTCTTAGATAAACAACTTAAACTTTTATATCTCTCAACAGTTATAAACTTTCCATCTCTTTTGTTAGTTTCTTTTCTGATTGGGAATGCGGAAAACTGTAAAACTATAACGATTTAGTCTTCAACCCCATCAGTGACCTGGGAAGTATAAAAATATTTTGAATAAACAGGAAGTGCACAGAGCAAGCAACTTCCAAAACTATAGAAATGATAGAGACAGCTGGCTGCCTGAACAGTCACCCAAAGTTCCTGTGCAATGATAAGGCATCTGTCTTTAGCCTACAGGCCTGAACTGACAGGCTATTCTGTGAAGCAGAAATCTTGAGGGACTAGTCTACCTTGTTTGGCAAAGTTCAGCAGTAGACTTTCTTGGTTTTCTCTTAGTTTGTTAGATATCATACTGTCAGTAATTGTGGCAGGGAGAGTTTCTTGCCGCGCTATATTTGCCACATTGAAAGCAAACTTCTCTGAAGTATATTGGTGCTTCCAGGAGCAGACATATCTGACTATCATGGAAAGCCTTGTTATTTAAACATCTTAAATGTCATATTTTTTAGATCTCTGAAGTGTTTAAAGATCATCTATCTAAAATACTATGAAAACATACATAACATGACTGCATGTTTGTTATAGAAAAAAACAAAACAAACAAACAAGAAACTACTAACCTGCATTTCTTATTTATCCTAAACAGTTTGTAATAATAGCTTTCAAGGACTAGAACTTTACATTACATTTTAAAGGAGCTGCATAAGTACAAAACCTTAAACGAGTAGTAACATATATATAGTATCTTATAACAAAAATAACCTTAAATTTGTATCAATATACAAAAATCTGAACCAATGTAAAATATTTGAGACTACTAGTTGCTTTTTAGCTTAAAAGTAATTTCAGTAATCTACCCTTTTATCCTATCATTGCAATACTCTCCATCCTATTGTTTTCACTAGATAGAGAAGAAGAAAGAATAGAAGAAAATGAAAAAAAAAATCTCTTAATATTCCCTCCTTTGTTTAGTTTCCTCCCTGACTATGGCCAATAACAACTTTCAACTAACATCCCTAAACAAAGCCAAACATCCCTAACCCTCAAATGGCCTAAACCCACCAATTACACCTCTTGAGAATGTGGGTATAATGCCCTTAAAATTACTTACTGATGTCTGGGGGGCTATGGCATTTTTAAGGGACAACCAGAAAAATGGGATAATGGTTAAGTACTTGGTGAGCTAGCTGTATTTCCCCCCTACCCCCACTAGTTTATGTGTATTGAGAAAACACAATGCTTAACTGAAGCCCTGGCTGGAATAGTCTGTGAGGCTGGACCATCTCTGCTAGCTGCTTTGAAGTTGTTCTGGGTGCAGACTGGCAAATCCCCCATGTCTCAGATTCTTGCCAGTGTTCCCAACTTAGCCTAGAAATCCTTCCTATCCTCTCCTGCCTACATGTTGGACATTCTGCTCTTTCTTAAACCAGTCAGAAAGTGACTTAAGCAGGAAAGGAATTACAGAGACACATCTTCACACAGTATGATCCAATTCCAACATGTGCCACATCTCCGTTATCCAGACATCAGCTTATGGGCATTTGGGTTGATTATTTTTTCTAGCTATTGGGACTACAGCAGCAATGATCAGAGTGTGTATCTGATGTAGTATATGGATTGTTTTCATGATATGCAGAGAAATGTTTAGTTTGGTGTGAAATACTAATTTATTTTCTACTTTGGAGGCAAGCTCACACTGATTGCTTATTAATTGCAACAGTTTAATCCACCACCAATCATTAGTAAGTATGCACTTTCCCACACATCCTTGATAATGTTTGAGATTTTCAGCCTTGCATGTCAAGCTTTTCACCTGCTTACATGTATCCCAGCTCTGCAGAAATCTGTTTTATTGTTTTATTATTAAAGGTTTGTGTTACAGCTCTGAAAGGAAAGGTATCCAATGTCAGGAGCCAAGAAATACCACAAAGTCATAACTCACAACAAACCACACAACAGATTCATTGCCAGGCAAATCCTAGGAAGATGACAGCCTCTGGGGTGAGAGGCAGTAGAGAACTGAGTAAAAGACAGGATTTATATAGCATTTCTTGAGGGTGAGCTTTCCAGGGTAATACTCCCATAATAGGAATTGGTGGGTTTTCAGGTTCAAAGCAGAGCTCAGCTGCCTGTGTCTGGCAGGGGCTGGGTCTGGTCCTTATGGCAGTTAGGAATGGTCTGTGGGCAGAGCCAGGTCTTTGAAGGTCCTCAGGGGTGGGGCCTGGCCACTGGCATGCCTAAAGTAGCTTAAAAATGGCCAAAAATCTTTTAAATGTGTTTGTTATTGGCAATTTCTTCTTTATATGTGATTCATCTTAATTGTATCTCACCTTTACACCACCAGCACACCTTTATGTGTCTTTTTAGAAAAGTTGTTTTATAATGCAATGGCTTCACATAGTGTTGTCCAAATGTGCTCAGCCATATAGACAGTGTGGTCATCCTACTGGTGGCTGCATTTCTGAGGAAAAAAAATGACTTCATCTCCACAAAGGTGTCAGTTGCCCATACCTTCTTAGCTAGGAATGGCCTACTTATGGACACATCCCATTCTGCCCAGACTTTTGACTGACATGCTCCAAAGTGTTTGCGGGATTTAAATTTTTATACATGCCTATAGAATAAAGGAAAATTGGGTTCCTTCTCAATAAGAATACTCATTTTTTCCATTGTTTCTTTGTTCATTGTTAGGACTGGAGAAATGGCTCAGAGTCTAAGAGCATTGGCTGCTCTTCCCATGGTTCTGAGTTCAATTCCCAGTACCCAGTAACCACATGGTGGCTCACAACCATCTATGATAAGAGCTGGTTCCCTCTTCTGTCCTGCAGGCAAACACATAGGCAGAACACTATACATAATAAATAAGTAAAGTCTTAAAAAATAGACAATTATTATTCATGGAACTGCTAGAGTATAAAGTCAGTAAGAAGTCAGTTCTTGCTAGGCGTTGGTGGCACATGCCTTTAGTCTCTGCACTTGGGAGGCAGAGGCAAGCATATTTCTGTGAGTTCAAGGGCAGTCTGGCCTACACAGCGAGTTCCTTGAAAAGAAAAGGAAAGAAAAGAAAATTAGTTCTTTCCAATTGATATTGATCTAACTCACAGGAAGAAAAAGAAAGCAAACGAAAGAAACAACTAAACACTTTCTATGAACTCTATATGGCTGGAGACTTAGGCCAGAGAACTCATCTTATATTGAAACAGAAGAGTTCTGCATTGATCATAATTTGGCAGAGTCACCTAATTCTACTTTGCTTGTATTTTCTATTGATTTCTTGCCCATTCCTGGTAAATAATGTAGCAGAGATGATATATCCTTTACCGATTTGTATGGTAGGACATTTAGAAACCTCAGGTTGATGATTATTTTGGACCAAACTGATTAGTTTGTGAGCCACCAAGGACATCAATATCACAATGGAAATTTGGCAGAAAGTAGTTAGGGAAATTTCTAATAATGAGAGAGGAGAATATGTTTACTTCCCTACATGTGATTGTTTGCCCAGTTCATAATTGGTTGTTGGGGTCTGGGCTATTTAGAGAAATGTAACTTTATTCAAAGCAAAAATATACTAAAGGACTCATGTAAGGGTACTCAAAGGTATCAGTTACATTGGAGGTCTTTGAAGGAAAGGATTTGGTTGCTAAGAGACACATCATGAACAGACGATTGAATGTTTGAACAGACAGGATTATATTTGCTAAACCTTGCTGGTTACATGTGGCATTTCCCAAAGTCATCTGATTTTAGAACTATTTACTCCCATTTTTTTTAGGAGAGTAAATTGTGAAAACATTAAAAGAAAAATTCTTCTTGAACATTCCTTTAAGAACACAGTTTGCCCTGTTGTGCATGCACCTCAAATGACTTCATTTCCACTCAGCTGTTTTCCCATATATATCATATGTTTTCCAAAATGTATTTGAATGCAGTAAAGAGTTACTAAACCATTACTGAAAGAACTAACTTATTGCTCTTTTTAAAGCATAGGTACATACAACACACTGAAGGTAATTTTTCTGAGATTAATACTCACAGGTTCCTAAGTTCATTGTTCAGAGAGCAAACTAGGTTGCTCACTTTTCCCTCTGTTGCCTGCTTCACTCTTGTCCCAATGCTTAGTATTCATCTCGTTATCACTTCCAGCAGCTCTCCTTGTTTAAAATTTTAAATTGCTTACATTTTTTCTTCTACCAAGTATTCAATAATGTCCACTTTCAAGGTCATTTCAAGTTCTCTGATGTACAGAAGAATAAAGTTATGGCCCTTACTCTAGTTCCTGCCTAAATCCTTGATCCCCACTGAAGCTTCCTGGTACATGTCTCCTCTGTAGACATTTATTCCTAGCAGTTTTGTCTTTTAAATGTCTACATAAATGATTCATTCATGCATCTAATGTGTTCTAGATTTTTTAAATTATTATTTTCTAAAGAGATTTTTTTTTTTCCCTCAATTTTTCCATGTTCTTTCCAAATCATGTTCAAAATTCCAACAGAGGATCTGGTTAGTTTTACTTACAACAAAGGTTCAACTTTTTAAAAAAATCTAATTCTTGTTTTAGGCTTCTCATCTGACATAAATGACTCTGAGTAATGTGACTTAAAGCACAAAGAATTTATTTCATCTCACAATTGAAGGGTACTGTCCATTAAAGGCACAATTGTGAAGGGGCTGGTCAAATCACACACAATCAGAAATAGAGTGATGTGTAGTTTGTGTATCTCAGCTCCCTCCTTCTACTAATGTAATCCCTATACATTTCACAAAGTGTGTGTGTGTGTGTGTGTGTGTGTGTGTTGTTTTGGTTGTGACTTATCCCATAGGCTCATGTATTTGAAAGTTTAGTTCCCAGTTAGTAGAACTCATTGAAAAATGTTAGGAGATGTGGCCTCAGTGTAGGAGGTGTGTCACTGGAGGTGACCTTTAAAGTTTGTGAAGCTCATTTCTGGCACTGTGTCCATTTTTTTTTTTTTTTTTTTTTTTTTTTTTTTGTCTGCTGCTTTTGTCAGGAGTAAAACATACAGCTACTGCTCCATGCCTGTCTGCTTCCCATCATTATAATCATTGACTAATCCTCTAAAAGTGTAAAATGCTTTCTTTTGTAATTGGTGCCTTGGCCATGGACTCTT
Source organism: Phodopus roborovskii (assembly GCF_943737965.1). Taxonomy (NCBI): domain Eukaryota; kingdom Metazoa; phylum Chordata; class Mammalia; order Rodentia; family Cricetidae; genus Phodopus; species Phodopus roborovskii. Next base: position 3,939,305 of record NW_026125554.1, read on the forward strand.
ATCTCAGCAATAGAATAGTAACTGAGACTGGGTATCTGATGTTCTTATAAGAACTCAAGATAGCATCCTACAGATATTTTGGGATTAACTTTTGCTTAATCACTTAGAAGTATATTCAGAATCTTCAGTCCAAGATGATTCTGTATATCAACAGCCTGTCATTTAAAGGTGGCCATGTACTATGTGCACTGTTTTTAGGAGCCAGTGACCTTTGAGGATGTGGCTGTGAACTTCACCTCAGGAGAGTGGGCTTTGTTGGATTCCAGTCAAAAGAAGCTCTACAGTGATGTGATGAAGGAGACATTTTTGAACCTTATGTACATAGGTAAAAAATACAACCTGCTTCAGTTGCTTATTCAGTCAGAGAACAACCGTTTCCTGCTTATGTGTACAGTGGTGTGATTTGAATTCTTGAATGGAACGTGGGGAATTTAGTGAACTTACTCATGTCATAAGAGTGAAATTGTAATTTTTTTTTTTTTTAACCTTTAAGATGTTGTAATGAATTCTTTGGGTTTATTTCCAGAAAAAGGACTAGAACAAAATATTGAAGAGCACTACAAAGATTTCTGCAGAAATCTGAGGTAATTAATTTCATTCAATAGAAAGCAATTTATATCAAACATTTGAGAGTGAGAAGGCAACTGAGAACCTAGTAAATAGTCTAAATCTATCTAATTGCAAATTGACTCTTACCACATATTGAATTATTATTGAGTATATGGGCATATATCACCAGCATGTGATGGAACATTAATTCCCAAGAGTTTTTCCAGTACTTTTAGTACGCAAAACCTCCCCTTCATATTTAAAATTATTTAGTGTCATTCTATATACTCTTCTGAGCCTTTGAATATTAGAGCAGTGTTTATTCCCTTTCTTTTGCTATAAGGGAAAGCATCTCCGGTGGGCTCATTTTTACCTCTTTCTTGTCATATTCCCATCATAAAGGGAAGCAGGGCAGGAACTCAAGCCTGGTAGTAACTGAAGCAGAGCTGATTGAGAAATGCTGTTTACCTGTGTATTCCTCATCCTTTACTCAGTAACCTTCCTTTTTCAACCTGACCCACCTCTCTAGGGGATAACACACCTAATAATCAGGAAATGTCTCCACAGTCATATCTAAATGTCAGTCTGGTAGAACCATTTTCTCCTTTGATATCCTTCTCAGATATGTAAACTCACTTGAGTCAAGTTGATGAAAACTAACTAAAACATTTGAACATTTGACCTCTTGTCAGCAATACACATAAATCCCACACTATTAATCCAGAACCTTGCATGACTTGTTTCTCCCTAAATAAAATATTTTTTTTTTTTTTTTTTTTTTTTTTTTTGGTTTTTCAAGACAGGGTTTTTCTATGTAACAGCTTTGGCTGTCCTGGAACTAGCTCTGTAGACCAAGATGGCCTCAAACTCACAAAGATTCGCCTGTCTCTGCTCCCAAAGTGCCACCACCGCCTGGGGAAAATATTTTTTTGATTTGGTTTGGTTTGGTTTTTCAAAACAGAGTTTCTCTCTAGCAAAATTTAGAGCCTGTCCTGGAACTCACTCTGTAGACCAGGCTGGCCTCAAACTCACAGAGATCCACCTCTGCTTCCTGAATGCTGGGATTAAAGGTGTGCCCCACCAACCTCCTGGAAACCCCTAAATATTCTTAAGGGAACAATATAAATTACATCATAATATTAGAAAACAGGTTCTCAATATAATGTTGTATCCCTACTTTGTGGGGTGAGTGTATTAACCCATGTTCATGCCTGAGAGTTGGCATGTGTATTGAGAAATTGTGGGTAAAGATACTAAGGAGGACAGAGATAGAACAGAGTCCAGAGGGCAATTAGTTTATTCTTTGACATTTTAAATGCCCCAGACAGAAAGGGGAACATGGCAAAAGGCTTCTTTATCAAGATACAAGAAAGAAACAAATCTTTAATTCTCCAAACATTTGGTAACCACACCTTTGACTAAATTTCTTGTTATCTGGCCTCGAGTAACCATACCTCAGATCAAGTCTCTTGTTATTTAGATCAAACATCCACTACCAAGACCAAACATCCTACAGTAGCCACACCTTAAATCTTTAAGTGTTATGACATTAACCTTGTAAGATAGTTTTGAACTTTCTAACTTTAAGCCTAGATGAAGCAGAGCGATCTCACTGGGCCCCACCAATATAAACTATTACAGGAACTTCCCCAGAAGAGCCTTGGAGGTACCTTCCATCATCCCTAAAACTGTAGAAGTCAGACTTCCATCTTTTACATTATTGTCATCATTCATGCCCTCTGAGTCCCTGGGACAGTTCATTATCCTCTGAGACTCAGAAATGCAGGTCTTCTTGCCTAAGTTTCCAGACATTTTCACATGGTTAACTCTGTCACAGTAATACCCCATAAGCTTGGTAACCAACTTCCGGGTGAGAGTGCATTCCATTCCTGTGATAATCACCATGACCAAAGTCATCTTTGGATGCAATGGCATTTATTTTGGCTTACACTTCTATGTTACAATCCAGCAAGGAAAGTTAGGACAGGAGCTCAGAATAGGTAGGAACCTGGAGGCTGGAATTGAATTGGAAACCATGGAGGAATGCTGCTTATTAGCTTGTTTCTCATGGATTACTGGGGTACCTTTCTTATAGAACTCATACCCACCTGTCTGGGGCAGATCTCCCATGATGGGCTAAGTCTTCCCTCATGAATCAGGAATGAGAAAATTCTCCCAAAGATTTCTTTACAGGTCAGTGTAAAGTCCAGTTAAAGGTCCCTGTGTGCTGATGACCCTAGATGCTTCTAGTTGATTACAAACTAACCAACACAGATTAAGTAATCGGAATCCCAAAATGCCTGTCTTCCACGACTTTAAGTGATTGTTATGATTGTCTTTTCATGCCAAGGCCTGTGCCTGGGTGTCTACTCCCTTTATATCCATATGTTATTTTTAAATGTATACTTTGTAAACTCCCCCAAAAAAATTTGTGGAGGCCAGAATATTGTAATAGATCTTTCAACACAAGACTAACAGGAATTTGTGAGTCCTCTGCCACATGCATGCTGGTCATAAAATTCTGATCTACTGGAAGAGCAAGAATTATTCTTAACCTCCAAGACTGTGATACAGTTCCTTCATAATTTGTTTCTTTGGCTTTTGCATTTTAGTTTAGTTTTTAGAGACAGGTTTTCTCTTTGTAGTTCTAGCTGTCCTGGAATTAGCTCTGTAGGCCAAGTGGCACTGAACTCACAGAGATCTGTCTGCCTCTTTCAAGTGCTGTGATTAAAGGCATGTACCACCACTATTCTGCCACTTTCATAGTTCTTAATGAAGCATAGTCAGCAAATGATGGGCTTTTACAAGTGGTTACATTGTCCTCAACATTAGAGACATTCTGCTAGGGCCTCTAATAGTAAAACTGTAATGGACCACATGAACCAGGCTTCAACATTACCCTTGTTTACAGTAATTCTCATTTCTTGCAGAACTCAGTTGGTTGAGAAAGACTGTGGACGTGAATATAATAGTCAGTGTGATGACAACCTTCAAACAATTCCAAATAATATGGTTAATGAAGACATGCCTCCTGCAATAGGATATGAAAGCCAGTTGCATGTAAGAAACAACATTGATCATTCATCCTCACTTGTATATCTTAGCAACCAAACTAGAAGGAAACCATCACAATGTAAAGAAGCTTTTATACATCAGAAACATTGGGAAAATATCAGTCATTCTGAATCACTTCAGGTACTTGAAACTTTTCCTAGAGAGAAGTCATATAAGAATCAGCAATGCACGGAAGCTTCTAGGAGTCTCCCTTCTAATCAGCCTCAGAAGAGAACACAATATGCAGATAAACTCAATCAGAAAATATTAAGGAGAGATACATATAGCCCAAAAGATAATGGAATCCATACAGAAGTGAAATCATTTGTTCCTAACCACAATGAAGATTCTTTCAGTGATTGCAGTGACCTTATCATCCCTGAAAAAGGTCATATTGAAGAGAAAAAATACATTTGTGAACAATGTGGGAAAACATTTAAATATGCTTCTTGTTTTGAGAAGCATAAAATAACTCACACTGGAGAGAAACCTTATGCATGTAAGCATTGTGGGAAAGCCTTCACCAGTTCCAGTTGGTGCAACACTCATGAGAGGGGTCATAATGGAGAAAAGCCTTACATGTGTAAGCACTGTGGAAAAACCTTCAGAAGTTCCAGTTATTGTAACATTCATGAAAGAATTCACACTGGAGAAAAACCTTATGAATGTAAGCACTGTGGCAAAACCTTTGCCATTTTGAGGTCTCGTAACAGTCATGAGAAAATTCACACTGGAGAGAAAATATATTCATGTAAGTGTTGTGGGAAAAACTTCACCAGCCCCACTTCTTGTAGCATTCATGAAAGGATTCACACCGGAGAGAAACCTTACACATGTAAACACTGTGGAAAAGCCTTTGCCAGTTTGACTGGGTGTATCACTCATGAAAGAAATCATACTGGAGAGAAGCCTTACACATGTAAGCATTGTGGAAAAGCATTCAACAATTCCAGTTATCGTAATGTTCATGAGAGAATTCACACTGGAGAGAAACCTTATTCATGTAAGCACTGTGGCAAAACCTTTGTCATTTTGGGTTCTCTTATCACTCATGAAAGAAGTCATACTGGGGAGAAGCCTTACACTTGTCAGCATTGTGGAAAATCCTTCTCCCAAGCCAGTTATCGGAACATTCATGAAAGAATTCATACTGGAGAGCAACCGTATGAATGTAAGTACTGTGGCAAAACCTTTGCCATTTCGAGTTCTCGTAACACTCATGAGAAAATTCACACTGGAGACAAGCCTTATGCATGCAAGCATTGTGGAAAAACCTTCATCAGTTCTATTTGGTGTAATGCTCATGAGAGGGGTCACACTGGAGAGAAACCTTATGCATGTAAGCACTGTGGGAAAATGTTTGCCATTTTGAGTTCACGTAACACTCATGAGAAACTTCACACTGGAGAGAAGCCTTATACATGTAAGCATTGTGGAAAAGCCTTTACCAGTTCTGGTTATCGTAACAAGCATGAAAGGGGTCACACTAGAGAGAAGCCTTGAACATGTAAACATTGTAGTGAAACCTTTGCCAATTTCAGTTGGTGTAATGCTCATAAAAGAATTTACACTGGAGAGAAGCCTTATGCATGTAAAATTTGTGAAAATCCATCAATTCCTCTGTAATACTCATGCAAGAATTCACGCTAGAGAGAAATCCTTTTCATGTAATGTACATTGAATGTGGTTCTTCAGCCTTGTGATTATACCAAACAGGAAAGAATTCACTCAAGAATGAAGACTTATGCTTGTAAGCATTATGGAAAAGCTTTTTCCTGTTCTAGCTATTTTGACTTTCATAAGAGGCATCACAATGAACAGTTGGTTTATATTTGTGTGATAGAAAAGCCTTCTTGGTAATTAGATTTATGTGACTAGGCATTTTCTGGCTGTCATTTATGTAGGCTGTTACCCCCTCCCCCAAAGTTTTACAGTTTTTGTCAGTCTGTTTTATTTTTGTATGAATGTATGCCCATTCATCTATGTGCCTGGGGTCAGAAGAGGATATGGGACCTCCAGGAATCGGAGTTAGAAGCAGTTGTGAGATGAGTGAGCTTAGAACTAGGATTCAACTTCAGCACTGTGGAAGAGCAGTAAGTGCTTTTAACCCTTACACAGTCACATCAACAATGATCTTCATGGAACTTGTACAGTTTGTACTTTACAGTGTTCTCCAAGTAAAGAATTGGGAGTTTTCTTTTTCAGATTTTACCAGTACTTTTATTCATTTTATCAGTTTGGGGTATTTCTATAATTTTTAGTCCTCAGTAAGGGAATAGTTATACAAATGATTGATCATAATTTTTTTGTAGCTCCGTAAGTTTTTTAAACACACAGGGGAATTGAGGCAGAAAAAATAAGAAACTTCAGGAGGCTCTGGGAATGAACATATTAAGGGCAGTGGCAACTGAGAGAATGGAAGCTTTAATCTACCTAAGTTTCATTCACCCAAGGGAGCACTCTTATAAGATCTCAGTTTTAGATCTTGGAGATAGATTCTAAGGTAATGACCTATAAAGCCCTCCTCAAACACCTTTCCCCCCCCCCTTTTTTTGCCACCTATGTAACAATTCACAGTCAAGATATGGTGTATGTTTCAGGCTACTCTGTGTATCTCCCTCTTGGGTATATACAAGTCCTTATACAGGTACAAAAATAACCTGGAAGGTGTACCTGCCCTGCAGACTTAGATCAGCTCACCTATGGCAATGCCTTAATGCAACTGTAGGTAACATGGTCCCTCTTTTGCATAGCAGGCACTCCTCATCCTGTGTCTGGAGAGAAATCAAGATTCCTTCTGCCCCCACTATACTGGTTTTGGTTGTAGAATATCCAATCAGGAATATCCCAACCTTATGTCTATTCCAACAATCAAGGATGCTATTCCTTTTCATCGAATGTCCACTGAGGTGAATGGATATTTGGAAAGCTTCACCATTGCCTCTGGGTTTGTGGGTTTGAATCCAGTGTAAATGCCAAGATGTGTTGGTCCCATTCAACTTTCACTTATACCGATTTTAGGCCCATAAAGAGGATACCTTTATGTACAAGAAGCAGGAAAGAGTGTGTGTCCAGGGCTCCCAGAATCATGAGTTGTTCATGACATAGCAGAGGCTATGCTTTTGCTGCTTGGCCATTCCTCTGGCACTGTGCAGACAGGAGTGTTATATAATATACTGGCTTCATCCTCCCCAGAGCATTGGAATTGTGTGCAAAGCAGGCAGCTGTGCACAAGGCCTCTAGACCTGTTCTGTCCCTGGGAAATAACTTTGTCCCAGGCCACTTTCTTGCTGTGGTATAAAGGAACCTGGAACCTACACCTCTTCAGAACTTGGAGAGCTGCCAAGTTGTGACACTGAGTTCAGACTGTTATGTAAAAAAGGGTTGTGGGTAGTGTACTCTTACAGTAGATTCCCTTAGTCCTATATTTGTACTGCTTTAGACTGTTCCTGTCATCACTTTTGATTTTATTTATTTATTTTTTTCTTAGTACTGAATCCTAAGCCATGCCTAACATAAGGTAAACATAGGCTTTGGTGTTAGGTTACATTCCCCAAGCAAAACTCCTCACTGGATGTATGTTGTATTAAAACATAGTGTTTTTAAAATGAAGTGGGAGTATTGGATATTTCCCTCTGTGAGAGTGGGCCAACATCCCTGGTCACTGAAGAAGAGAAATTTTAATTAGTTTGTGTTTTTGCACTAAACATTTCTGCAGCAACGGGATTGGGTTTAGATTGTTGTTTGTTTTTCTCTAGGGTTCTCCCAAGTAGAGGAAACTGCATGCAGGAGTACTTAATCAGTCATTAACCATTTCCAGGATGAACTTCTTTGGAGGCAAAAAAATAGTATTTTTGTTTTGCTAGATTTTAGGGTACAGAAGACAGAAGGCTGCAAAGAAGCCATAGTCTGACCACAGGAGACAACACTGATCATTAGCACACACAGCAAGAGGCAGCAAAATTCCTGCTGTGCAGTGGGAGAAATGAGCCTAACACCCTTATAGGTGTGGCTTGGTGATGAAGTTGGATCTGCTTTCTGTACTAAGGGCCTGCTATGTAGTCTCTCCTTTTTGAAATCATTTGCCGAAAGGGAAACAGGCTTTCTGAGCAAATTTTTCTCTCTGAGCAATAATAGCTGAAAATTTCATACCTTCCTCCATCCCTCCATGTGGGGTTTAAATAGTCAACAAATTTGGCTGTGATAATCTTTTCTTCATTCCACTTTGGAATTCCTCAGGAGGGAAGTTGCTTAGCTAGAAGGATGGTCATTCAAAACATGAGTAAGGTTAGTCAAAACAGTCCCTCATATGAAGAACATCTTCAATAGTCATGTTTAGAGATCAAATTTGATACACTCCTGAATGAGATATTTGTGAATTTTACTGTTTATTTCTGTTAAGTGGACAGTGTGAATAAGGGATGGAAAAGATGGCTCAGTGCTTAAGAGAACAGATGTCTCTTTCCAAGGATGACAGCATGCACATGGTGTCTCACAATGGTTTTTCTCCAGTTATAGGGGATATAATACCAAGTTCTGGCTTCCCAGTGCACCAGTCACATGTGAGGTATAGTAATGTACATGCAAGAAAAACATCCATACTCAATGAATGAAAAAAATAAATCTTAGTGTGTGTAGGAGTGAATTTATTACTCTGGAGAATATTATGATGTTGGAAAAAATTATTTCAAAGCCCTAAAAGCAATAGCAGGCATGATGTGGTCCATCTTTATCATGACTAGGTAATGAACATTGTTGGTCTCTTTCTTAGCATTCTGTGTGATCTGGATGCTTGGGACTAGTTCCCTATTTCCTGTAGTGAATGGAGACTTTGTTCATGATGTTGGGCAACAAAAGACATTTTTCTAAAGTTCAGGGGTTGCTTTTATTTTTATTTATTTATTTTTGGTTTTTTGAGACAAGGTTTCTCTGTATTGCTTTGGAGCCTGTCCTGGAACTAGCTCTATAGACCAGGCTGGCCTCAAACTCACAAAGATCTACCTGTGTCTGCCTCCTGAGTGCTGGGACTAAAAGCATGCACCACCAACACCCAGCTCAGGGGTTGCTTTTCATACCTATGAATTCTTAGTGTAGTACTCCTGCCATAAATGAATGAGTGAATAAGCAAATAAATAAATATTCATATATACATATCTTTTATCCTGCCATAAATAAATATTCATGCATACATATATCTTTTATCCATCAAGGAACTGTATTTTCTTGTTGGTGCTTTAAATGCTCTTAGCAGAAAATGCATATCTTGGAATACCAGGTGTGAGATAGTCATGAGCTGTTGCACCACCCCTGATCTTTGTCTTTCTCTATCATGCTCCATCTTTGTTAGGGTTTTTATTGCTGAAACAATACACTATGACCAAAAAGTTGAGGAGGGAAGGGTTTATTTAGCATACACTTCCACATTGCTCTTTATCACTGAAGGAAGTCATGACAGGAATTCAAATGGGATAGGATCTTGGAGGCAGGAACTGATGCAGAGGCCATGGATGAGCACTACTTACTGGCTTTTTTTCCTTGGCTTGCTCAGTCTGCTTTCTTATATAACCCAGGCTCACTTTCTCAGGGATGGCATAACCCACCATGGACTGGGCCCTGCCCAGTTGATCACTAATGGAGAACAATGCCTTAAAGCTGAATCGCATGGAGGCATTTCCTCACCTGAGGCTCCTTCATCTCTGGTGACTCTAGCTTGTGTCAAGTTAACCCAAAAGCAGCCAATAAAACTGATCCCTTACCTTGACACTCAAACACTTCATTATTAAGCCATAACCATTCCTTTCTTATTCATCTCCATGATCTCACATAAAAGTGTCACAGTTTTAAATTCAAATTCATTAAAATTTCAGTCTTTACAATATCCAATCTTGATTGAGGCCTGCACTGGCAATAGACACAGATTGCTGCCCCCAGTCTTCTTGGTCTTCTGGCCAGCACCAGCTTGGCCCATCCTGGCCTGAATTGATCGAGGACACAGATGGCTTCCCTCAGACTTCTTGGTGTGTTGGGCACAATTAAACAGGAAACTGCCTGCCACCAAGTGCTGACTGAGTTTTCTAGGCCATGGCATTAGGGAAAAGAAAGGCAACAGCCCTGAGCCATGGTTTGAGGCTTGGCACAGGACTCAACCAACTGCCACATGTGACCCTACCTAGAGCCCCAGGGTTGGATAATGGGCACCATTGTGAGAATACAGGGTAGGGAGGTGGGGGACAGGGTAAGGTGGAATGGATCATGGGCTGGGAAGAGGTGGATCTGGAGAAGTGCTAGTGGTTGATGAATGGGCTGTCATGAATGACCTCTTGATGTCTAGGCCTTGGCTATGGTGATGTCTGGGGCTCTCAAACAGCTGAAGGGGTATGTGCTGATATCTGTGGCTCCTGTCACTGCTGGGGTCTTCAGGGTCCTGTGTCTGGGGTCCTGTTGATATCGGAGGGCCATGCTACTGCAAGGGTCACTTGGGAACATAGTGGCATACTGGCCCAGGCTGCTACTGAGGACCATATATGGGTCTGTGGCCTATGATCCAACCATGGACTGGGTCTGTGTTGATATCCCTTGCCTATGTTGGTGTCCAAGGGCTGCTCCACTGCTGGGCCCAGGTCAGTTTGGGCAGCCGGTAGTGTCAACTGGAGCCGTGAACTCATCCAGACTAGAGCTATGGCCAAGGGCCAGATCTGGGTCCATAGCCCTGCCATAGCCAAGTCTGTGTTGATGTGTACCTCCTCAGACCATCAAAGACAGTCAATGCCAGGGATCTGGGTCACCACTTGTGGTTATGTTGATGCCTGAGAGCCATGCTGCCCCCGTGGCCATGCTGATCTGAGTGGCTGTGCTGCTACCTGGGACTGTGGTGACATATGGGCCCTGGCTGCTGCCTGGGACCATGTCAGGGTCTGTGGTCCTACCACAGCCAGAGTCTACATTGATGTCTGTTGCCTACATTGCCACCAAAGACCACATAGATGGCTGGAGTCTGGGCTACATTCTGTGGCCATGAGGATATTTGAGGGCCATGTAGCCACCAGCAACATGCTGATCTGAGTGTCCTGTGCTGTCACCCAAAGACATGGTATTGCTTGGGTCAGGCCTCCTGCCAAGGGCCATGTCTGGGTCTGTGGCTGTTCAGCAGCCAGGGTCTGAATTGACAACCATGGATTCTGTTACCATGGACAGCTCTGCAGATGCCCAGAGTCTGGTTAGCTACCTGAGACCAAGTTGGTGCCTGAGAGTCATGCTGCCATGAGGGCCATATTTATCAGGGAGGTCTGTGCTGCCACTGGGCCATGATGACATCTGGGTCCGAGCTGCTGCCAAGGGCCATGTTTGGGTTCCTGGCCCTGCTACAGCTGGTGTCTGATGATGTCACCTACCCTTGTTAGCACAGGGGCTCATTGGTGCCATGCTGTGGTCAGCCAGCCCCACCCTTCACTGTCCCTAAGATGGCTGTCCCCACCCTCAATGGATACTGCAGCAGCAGATTTGGCCTTCCCCACAGGAGGCAACTGGCCCCTGCCCTCTGGAAGGATGACCCCACCCCTCACCAAAATTCTCCCACCTATCTTCCTGCCTGTATTGGCCAAACAGTGTTTTATTCGTCAACCAATAAGAAGCATATACACAGAAGGACATCCCCCAACAGCGAGTGACCTGAATCTGAAGAACTGAGAGCAGGAGAATTGGCCCTGCTCTGTTGTGTGATATTTTGCTTGTGTTCTGATCAAGCTTGCCTGGAAATCAGAGGATGGAATTAGTCACTAGTTAACCATAGAAGCTGAGCAGTGGTAGCACACCTCTTTAATCCCAGCACTCATGGCTCATGCCTTTATTTCTAGCATTTGGGAGGTCGACACAGGAAATGATAAGGTGGGGTGGAATAGAATCTCAGCTCTTTTGGGTACTGGAAGGAGATAGGTAGGAAGCAACTAGTTCTGGTATCTTGTTAATCACAGCTGATTCTTCAGCCCCAGCTAATTAGAACCATGGAATCTTAATTCAAAATAACAATTGACCCTGATAGCATCTTTAAACTTCCCTCTGAAACTTCGAAATTAAGGCATCCATCCTTTGCTCTCAATATCCTTATCTTCCAAATTCTCACAGAACATCCCACAGTGCTCTTAATAATCAATGGCTTTTCTAGGCCATAGTTCCAAAGTCCTTCCACCAGCCTCCCAAAAACATGGTCAGGTCTGTTACAGCAATACCCCACTATGCTAGTCCATTATGTCTTAGGGTTTCTACTGCTGTGATAAAACACCATGACCAAATAGCAGATTGGGGAGAAACAGGTTTATTTGGCTTACACTTCCACATTGCTATTCATCACTGAAGGAAGTCAGGATAGGAACTCAAACAGGGCAATCTTGGAGGCAGGACCTGATGCAGAGTCCATGGAGGGGTGTTATTTGCTGGTTTGCTTCTCCTGGCTTGCTCATCCTGCTTTCTTAATAGAACCCAGGACTAGCAGTCTATGGACGACACAACTCCCCAAAGGCTGTGTCCTCCCCTCTAATTATTAGTTAAGAAAATACCTTATGGCTGGATCTCATGGAGTCATTTTCTCAACTATGGTTCCTTCCTTTCTGATGACTAGCTTGTGTCAAGTTGACAAAGCCATCCAATACAAACCCTATATGTGCTTCTCATGCTTGAATTTACCCGAGGCCAGAACATACCCTGAAGTGCTGGTGTTTTTCCTTTGGGCCATGGGTTTTGAATGTACAGAACAAGCTTAAGGCACTACACAATGGAAAAAGGACATTGTGGAATTCTATGTATTCAAAAAGGGAGTCAATGCAGTGAAAATCCTAGAGAATGGTGTCTTACAATGCAATGACATCCCTAGATTGAATAGGTCAGTTTCAGAGCTCAATAATATGTTAAGGTTTTTGTTTAGATTTTGTAGAAATCGTTTGGTTTTGTTTATATTTTGCTTCTTTTCCTTTCTCCCTTCTTTTCTTCTTTTCTTTGTTTTAATTTTTCGAGACAGGTTTCCTTTAGGTATTATCGGCTGTCCCCACCCTTAACCCCTTGAACTAGTTCTCTGGAACAGGCAAGAGTCCAATTTAGTGATTATCCTGATTCTGTCTCAGGAATGTAGAACTTAAAAATGTTTGCCACCATGCCTGGCTTCTGTAATTGGTTTTGAGTATGCATCTCATCATGTAGTTTTGAATTTACAGATATTCACCTCCTTGAGAGTGGTAGCATTATAGGCTAGCACCTAAACTTTTCTAAAAGGTTTTGATATTATAGTCTGAGTTGTGTGATGAGTACAGTTAACCAATCAGGAACAATATTCCTAAAAGAAATTAACTCTCTGATGTTGAGTACAGATAGTCCCAGTGTGCTTCCTGGAGCCTTTTTAAGCTTTGCTTAGTAGAGACCCCCAAGAACCACCTTTGGGTGTCTATATATTCTGATGAGTAAAGACTATAGTAACATATTACTTATTGTTTATTAAAGCTTGCCTGAGGATTCAGAAAGCAGTCAGCCACAAACCATAGAAGCCAAACACAGACCTTTAATCCCAGCAGTCAGAAGCTAGGAGATGGTGGTACAAACCTTTAATCCTAGGACTCAGAATTAAGAGGTAGATGGATCTCTAAGTCCAAGGGCACCCAGATCTACACAATATTGAATCAGTCTAAAAGAGAATTATAGTTCATACCTTTAATCCCAATGGCTTTATTAAATCATAAACAATATATCACCAGAGTCACATTTTGTAAGTTTATATTTTTCTTTGTATTGAGTTACAAGCCAAGACTTACAATGACTTTAGGCATCATCCCTCAATTCCCAACTACTTACTCATCATGTTTGAATTTGTGTGTGTAACTGTGTGGTTGTGTGTGTGTGTTTATTCTAACTTCTTAAAAATGAGGATGAAAGATGACTGAGTTTTTGTTCTCTCTGTGAGAATGAGTCAAAATTGACAGTCATGGAGGAAGAGAATTTTCAATTAGATTTTTTTTTTTTTTTTGCATTGATCTTTCCTCAGGAGAAAAAATGGGCCTTAAGAAAAAGCTGTGTCAGCCTTGACCTTTGTGAGCCCCATGAAGGGGATCTTGGCCTTGTGGTTGAAATGTTTGATTAGTTTACTCCAGGTTGCTACTCCAAACAGAAGAGATTACATGAGGTAGTACTTAATATATTTTTTCAGAAAAAAATTATTTGAAGAAAAAAATATTAGTGTCTCCAATAGTGTTCGATTTCACAGTGAGGAGTAAAGAAAAGAGTCCAGAGTCTGATCACCATAGAGTATCACTGGTCATGAGCACATACAGCAAATGACACTGATTTTCTTCCTTTTCAATGGGACCAAGCTGCCTGGGACCCTTTATAGGCCCCTGGAAGGACATGGGAATGAAGAACTTGATGCATCTTCCCTGGCTACTTGATTTTTATGCAATCTCTTCTTAAAATTATTTGCTCAAGGAAGATGTCTGTCTCAGCAGACTTCCTGCCGGGGATGACCCATAATGGTTGAACAAGGCTGACCATATTTCCACAAGAATGCTGTGTTTACAGCTAAGGCACTCTATCAAGGCCAATGTTCACTTGTACAATATTATTCCTGGTAAATTCTTTATTATTGGAGGTTGTTATTGTGATCATCTTTTACCTCCTTGCTTGGTTTCATTTCTAAATAATTCATTTCCTGTTACTCTGAATATGATTTTTTACTGATCTTCTCTTTGACCCTAGTCTTTGTTGGAGCAGAAAAACGTTATTGTTTATTGAATGTTGATATTTTATCCTGCTATGTTACTAAAAGTATTAAATGGCTAAAAAATGGTGAATACAGTTCAGTTCCCTTATTTTAGTGTAAATTCTTGCTCAAATTGAAGTGAATATTATAAGTATACTAGGTAATTCTAGCCAATGATAAGCAAAATAATTGCATATAAGATAGAACAACTTGGAGCTTTACTTACAATTTATATGAAACAGTATACTATTATATGGAAGTGTAGTAACATCACAAGTATAAAATTGTGAGTGAGTCTTGGGCTCCTGGAATCTTTGATGGTGGCTTGAGACACTAGTAACTTTGGAGGTATGTAGCGCCATCACCTAAAAGTTTCCCCTGGTGCTGGAATGTGGAGTCTGGCCCAGCAATGCCTATACCACAAGCACTTGATGTATGCACCCTACAAGCATGCTTGAGTCCATAGTCCCCAATTGTTCTACACTGGTGAAGCTGCTTCCAGCAGCTCAAGGTTTGAGTGAGCAGACTATCAATTGACTATACTTTTTGTCTATATGCAAATGTATTAACAGATTTTAAGATTTGTACAAAATTAACTTGAGGGCTCTTACACATGCATGTTAAGTGACAAGGGCAGAATTTTGAGAAAGCACTAGAGAAACTAGCAAATCTTCCTTCCATGGAGAAGGTAAAAGCAGATAAGGTGTACTCACTGCATGGTAAGGTCAACAATAAGCATGTTTCCACACAAGGGCTCCTGCTCCCCATGCTCAGGAAGGAAGGCAGGATAGGAACTAAATGGAGCAGGAACCCGGAAGGAGGAGCTGACATATATGGCCATGGAATATGATGCTTACTGGCTTGACCTGCATGCCTTACTCTGCCTGCTTTTTTTTTTTTTTTTGGATTATCATGTACACAGTGTACTGCCTGCAAGTATGACTTCAGGCTAGAAGGGGCCACCAGATCCTGATAGATGCTTGTGAGCCACCAAGTGGTTGCTGGGAATTGAACTCAGGACCGCTGGAAGAGCAGCCAGTGCTCTCTTAACTGGTGAGCCATCTCTCCAGTCCCCCCCCTTTTTATTTAAAAAAAATATACTTTTTAAATTTTATATACCAACACCAGTTCTCAATCCCACCCCTTCTTCCACCCTCAAAGGGGTAAGGCCTTCCTTGGGACAGAACCAAGACTCTCCCCCTGTATCGAGGCTGAGCACCATTGGGAATGGGCTCCAAAAAGCCAGTCCATGTCCCTGGGTTAGGTTCTGGTGCCCCTGCCAGAGGCCCCCCAACAGATCAGGTAAGATAACTGTCACCCACATTTAGATATACAGGTTCTCCAACCATCCATATTCCATGAGCTCCCACTAGCTCAGGTCAGCTGTCTCTGGTTTTCTCCATCATGGTCTTGACACTCCACCTCTCCACCCCTGTTCAAGTGATCTCTCTTCAACTTTACAGTGCTTCCCCACAGGAACCCTACATTAATGAAAATACGAGTACCAGGCATGAGAGATATCCATTTGAGTTGTTCATGATAGTCTATGTAATCCCAAAAGTAATCTAGGCTATTACTATTTAATTTGGTCATCTCTCAGGGGTTGAAGTCTGAAATACTAGAACCATTGCATACATTGGATTCAGGACTTCAAAGGGTGGCACTGAATCTAATGGTAAAACCACTTTCATTTAGTCTTTAGAGAAAAAGTGCTTGATGATGAGGAAGGAAAGCATTCAACAGCCCCCTTCCCAACTGTGATTTCCATAGTGGTTTGAATGAGAATGGCCCGCATAGACCCGTATATTTGAATGCTTGGTTATCAGTTGGTGGAACTGTCGGAAGGTATTGGGAGTGGGAGGGCAGTGTGTGGAGAGGGGCCTAGGAGAAAGAAAAGGGGAGGAGAGGAAAGCATGTGGGACTAGGAAGAATCTTCCTAGTCAGGGGACTAATAGGGGAGTCAGGGGAGGAATAGATGAGAGACAGAGAGAGAGAGAGACTCTAGAGAAATGTCCAGAGACCTACAAGAGTGACCCCAACTAACATTTTGAGCAACAGTTGAAAGGCTACCATCAATGCCCTACCCTGATAATGAGATTAATGACTAAGTTATCCACCATCATAGAACCCTCATCTAGTGGCTGGGAATCCAGCATTGGATCGACTCAGACCTCCTGAACATGGGTCTCTGTTAGAATGCCTGGGCAGTCTAAAAGGGACCTCTCACAGTGGAACAAGGATATATTCCTAGTGCACAAAAGAACTTTGGGAGCACATTCCCCATGGAGGGATACTCCCTTAATCTAGAGACAGGAGGGAGGGCATAGTCCCTACTCCAAATGACTTGACAGATTTAGATGACCCCTCCAGGAAGGCATCACCCTACATGTGAAGTGGGGGGGGGGGGAATGGGACGGGAGGGTGGTTGGGGAGGCCATCAGAGGGTGGAAGAGAGGGAGGGAAGGACAGAGAGGGAACTGGGATAGGAAGAAAGATGTAGTCTAGTTGGAGAGGGTGTGTCCCTGAGATGGTTTAAGTTTCAACCCTTACATTGTTCCACATTAGCACTCTCTCTTTGTCTCCAATTTTCAGATCATGATGTAAGCTCTTAGCTACTGTTCAATCCCCTTCTTGTTTGCTACTGTCATGTTGTCTGCCACGATAATCAGGGGCTTAAGAAATGTTGTTATTCATAAGTTGTTTTGGTCATGCAGTCTCTTAACAGCAATAGAAAAGTACTAAGAACACTAAGAACCAAAATAGTGATCAACTTGGCAAAATATCAAAAAAAAAAAAAAAAAATACAATAGTGGCATCCATGTCTTGTTGGTAACCAGTTACTATATAATTAGAATTAAGGCCTGCCCAACAGGAGAGATATCATGCTTTGTACTAGAAACCTGACAAACCATGATAACAGAAAATGGATTTTAAAGTATCTACTTCTGCCATTTTACCAGGACAGCATAATGCCAAACTGAACCTTAAAAGTTGTTTTAATATTTATAGAAGTAGTGCCCATACATTTCTTTAAATAGAATTTAGAAAAAAGAAACTGGCAATTCTGGTAAAATATTACTGTTCATAATGTAGAAATCAACTAATGACCAACATCCCAGAACCACTGAATACATCTGCAAGACATCACCTGCTAAGGGAACACCTTCAAAAGTAAATCAAATTTTAAAAAGAAGTGCTATATTGGGCTTGAAGTTGCATTGTGTTAGAATCTGTTCTGGTGGAGCAAAGGCATAGTGTCACAACTGACAGCTCACAGGATAATCTACAATCAGGAGGCAGGGAGACTACACTAGTAGCTTTTAAAAATCTCAATCATGCCTATAGTGACTGATATTCACCACAGGCCATACCTTCTGATCATTCTCAAACAGATCCATCAATGGGAACAAGGTTTCACACTTATTTGTGTATTGGCCATTCTTACGCACGTCACAGCTACACCTGATTTCAAAGCTTCTGCCATAGTCATGGTTAAAGAAAACAAATGAAAAACCGACAAAATACAGATATTATATTGTTCATAGTGAAAATGGTTTGCATGCTATATACAGTAAAATATTGGAAATTAAAATTACATTTTTGCGGGTCTCCTAATCTGTATCTTTCAGTATAAAAATACTGTATTTGTTAGTTATGTCTCCATTCTTACATAAACATGTCATTATTTCTTTACTCATTTGTATCTCTGTTTTACTTTCTCTGTGTTCATTACAAAGTATGCATGTGCACAAGCAACATAAAGTATCTTGGTGTAATGCTTACCAAACAAGTAAAAGACCTATATAATAAGAACTTTGTGGCTCTAAAGAAAGAAATTAAAGAAGATACCAGAAAATGGAAAGATCTCCCATGCTCTTGGATAGGTAGGATAAACATAGTAAAAAATGTCAATCTTGCCAAAAGCAATCTACAGATTCAATGCAATCCCCATTAAAATCCCACCACAATTCTTCACCGACCTTGAAAGGATAATAATCCACTTTATATGGAAAAACAAAAGACCCAGGATAGCCAAAATGACCCTGTACAATAAAAGAACTTCAGGAGGAATCACCATTCCTGACTTTAAGCTCTACTACAGAGCTATAGTTCTGAAAACAGCCTGGTATTGACACAAAAATAGACAGGTAGACCAATGGAATCAAATTGAAAATCCTGATATTAACCCACACACCTATGAACACCAGATTTCCGACAAAACAGCTAAAATTACTCAATGGGGCAAGGACAGCATCTTCAACAAATGGTGCTGGCACAATTGGATGAGGTTGTGTAGAAGACTGCAGATAGACCCATGTCTGTCGCCATGCACAAAACTCAAGTCCAAATGGATCAAAGACCTCAACATCAATCCAGCCACATTGAACCACTTAGAAGAGGAAGTAGGAGGTACCCTTGAACAAATTGGTATAGGAGACTGCTTCCTGAACATAACTCCAGAGGCACAGACACTGAAAGAAACAATTAATAAATGGGACCTCTTCAAACTTAGAAGCTTCTGTAAGGCAAAGGACACAGTGGACAAGACCAAATGGCAGCCCACAGACTGGGAAAAGATTTTCACTAGTCCTATATCTGACAAAGGGCTGATCTCCAAAATATACAAAGAACTCAAGAAACTAGTCAACAAAACACCAAATAACCCTATTAAAAAATGGGGTACAGAACTGAAGAAAGAATTCTCAATAGAGGAAATCAAAAAGGCTGAAAGACACTTAAGAAAGTGTTCAACATCCTTAGCTATCAGGGAAATGCAAATCAAAACAACTTTGATATACCATCTTACTCCTGCCAGAATGGCTAAAATTAGAAACACCAATGACAATTCATGCTGGATTGGATGTGGAGAAAGGGGAACACTCCTCCACTGCTGGTGGGAGTGCAAACTCATACAGCCATTTTGGAGATCAGTATGGCGGTTCCTCAGGAAAATGGGAATTAGTTTACCACAGGACCCGGCAATCCCCCTCTTAGGCATATACCCAAAGGATTCACATCCATGCAACAAAGACATCTGTTCAACTATGTTCATAGCAGCACTATTTGTAATAGCAAGAACCTGGAAGCAACCTAGATGCACCTCAATTGAAGAATGGTTAATGAAGATGTGGCACATCTACACAATGGAATATTACTCTGCAGAAAAAAATAATGGTATCTTGAAATTTGCAGGCAAGTGGATGGCACTTGAAGAAACCATCCTGAATGAGGTAACCCAGTCACAAAAAGAGGAACACAGTATGTACTCACTCATATTTGGATTTTAGACCTAGAGCAAAAGATCACCAGCCTATAATTCACACCACCAGAGGAACTAGGATACAAGGTGTATTCTAAGAGATTCATATAAAGTCCCTTACAGAACTGGGAAGGGACAAGTCCCCCAGAGCACAGGGGAAGTAGGGGGGGGCAGCGAATGGAGAGAGAAGTAGGAGAAAACGAGGGGAGGAAAGGAAAACAAGTGCGACCAGGAAGATTGAGTCCGGTTCGGAATAGAAGACAGGAAAGACACACACGCTCGCACACACACACACACACACACACACAGAGAGAGAGAGAGAAAGAGAGAGAGAGAGAGAGAGAGAGCATAAAAGACGGAGCCAATATTGGTTTGAAGATAAAACTGAACACAAAGAAAGGTCTAGAGAACTACAAGACTGCCGCCAACTAACAATTTGAGCTTCAGTGGAAAGGCTACCATAAATGCCCTTCCTGGATAGTAAGATCAACAACTAACTTCCCATGGAGCCCTCATCTAATGCCTTTTGGGAACAGGAGCAAACACCCATACATAAACAGAGTCAAACTAGAACCCAGATGCAGATGGAGAGGACAAGACCAGGCGGCAGAAACACATACAGACAGCTTACCTGAACAAGGAGGAGCTAATGGGCCACCAGACTGATAGCTGGGAAGCCAGCATGGGACTGACCCAGGCCCCCCTGAATATGGGTCTCAGCCAGAAGGACTGAGCAGTCTAAGGGACCTCAGGCAGTGGAGCCAGGATGTATCCCTGATGCACAAAAGGACCTTGCGAACACATCCCCCATGGAGGGATAACTGCCTTAACCTAGAGACAGGAGAGAAGCCCTAGTCCCTACTTCACATGACCTGTCAGATCTACATGACCCCAACTGGATGGCATTCCCCTCCATATGGAATTGGGGTAGGGGGATGGGAGGGTGGTTAGGGTGCATGTGAAAGGGCAGAGAGGGTAAACGGGAGGGAGGGAGAGAAGGAGGGAGAGGGAACTGGGATTGACATGTAAAATAATAAATTAAATAAAAAAATTCTTCGAATCCAAAATTTAAGTTCAAGGACAAGTTACTGGGGGAAAGGATTTCTATTTTTATTTCCACAGAAAATGAAAAGCTGTGGATTCCTTCCAGAATAATGTGGTTTGATCAAGCCAGGCTACCTGAAACAGAGTACCAGGTGATCCTACTTTCAAAACAGCTAGACAAAGCAGCCTTGCAGACTACAGCCAGGATTTCTGCATCTTCTTAGAATCCCCCATGACAGTGCCCCTTACCAGCAGGAAGTAGTTTGGAAAGAATGACACCCAATTTCCCAAATATTATCTGTTTGTTTTCATTTAAATGGACTTGGTTATAAAAAAAAAAAAAAAAGAAAAAAAAAAAAGAAAAACAAAGTATGCATGTGATTTTTGGGAATTGTATCTCTATTTCCACTATGTAAGGTCCAAGGAGGTAACTGAGATAATCATGTTTTCCTGGCAAGAACCATTACTAGCGAATGAATCTCATGTTATAACCGCATTCATCTTTCATACCTCACAACAGAAGCAACTTAACCAATGCAGTGTCAGAGAGTTAATACTGGTTACAGACTGCAGTTTTCACTGTGGGATCATTTTGAGTTTGAGCATAGATTTGAAACAAAGAAATTCAGAGGCAGATTGTTTAAAAGGACAATGTTTTTTTAAAAACCGTGAATATTTCTTCAGTGGAAAACAATTTTGAATAGAATAGGAAAAGTGGCTGCTAAAGGATTTTCCATAGCTATGCAGGTAAGGCCTGCCTCTAGGGTGAATTCTTAAGAACATCATGGCAAAAGGAACTGATGAAGACTTCTGCACAATACTTAATGCATATATGCATTAGGCCTCTTTCAAGTGTAAATGCTTGCAAGGCAAGGGGAATACTGAAAATGGAAATGGTGAAGGCTATCCCACATTGCTAATGTTGATAATATTTCTCACCAGGGTGAGATCTTTTATGCTTGATAAAATAACAATGACAAAGAGTTTACCAAATGTTTACACACAGAGGATTTTTCTCCAATGTGAATGTTTTTTATTACTCTTGTGCCAAGTGGAGTACTGAAGGTTATCTACAATCCTTACCACAATTATGCTACCAACTGGTGTGAGGCATTTCATGTCTGTTAACATTACCAGAGCACCTGAAGGCTTTTCCACAATCCTTATATGCATAAGCCCTGTTTTTTGAGTGAACTCTTTCATGCCTTTTAAAGTCACTAGAGTTAAATCTTTCAAATGTTTTACACACAAAGGGTTTCTCTCCAGTGTAATTTTCTTTCATGCAAGTTACAGTTAGAAGAAGTTTAAGGTTTTTCCTGCAATGTTTACATGAATTAGGCTTCTCTGCAGTGTCTTTTCATAAATGTTCAGATGACTGGAGCAGGTGAATGCTTTTCCACAACACTTAATACATAACACTTCACTCCACTGTGGACTATTTTGTAAGCCTTACACAAACTGAAATTGGCCTGTCAACAATGCTTATATGCATAAGGCTTCTCTCCAGTGTGACGTCTTTCATGTCTGTACCGACTACTGGAGTCACTGAAGGATTTTCCACAATGCTTACATGCATAAGGCTTGTCTTTGGAGTGAACTCTTTCATGCTTGTTAAGATCACTAGACTGAATGAACAGTTTCCCACATGTTTTGCAGACAAAGGATTTCTCTCCAGTGTGAATTTTTTCATGTAAATTTCGACAAGTAGAAGTTTTGAAGGTTTTTCCACAATGTTTACATGCATAAGGCTTCTGTCCACTGTGAACTCTTTCATGAATACTCAGTTGATTGGAGCGAGTAAATGCTTTCCCACAAATCTTACACACATAAGGCTTCTCTCCAGTGTGAACTCTTTCATGAGCTTTACATGAACTGAAATTGGTGAAGGTTTTTCCACAATGCTTACAAGTATAAGGTTTCTCTCCAGTATGAATCCTTTCATGTCTGTTACGACGACTGGAGTCACTGAAGGCTTTTCCACAATACCTACATGCATAAGGATTCTCTCCAGTGTGACTCCGTTCATGTCTGTTACGACGACTTAAGTCGCTGAAGGCTTTTCCACAATGCTTACAGGCATAAGGCTTTTCTCCACTGTGAATTCTTTCATGAATATTACAATAAGCCGAACTGGTGAAGGTTTTCCCACAATACTTACATGCATAAGGCTTTTCTCCAGTGTGAATTCTTTCATGGATGTTTCGGTAAGTGGAGCTGGTGAAGCCTTTTCCACAATATTTACATGCATAAGGATTCTGTCCCTTGTGACTGCTTTCATTACTGTTATGATAACTGTACCGTGTGCAGGCTTTTCCAAAATGTTTACAAACATAAGGCTTCTCTCTTTTGTGAGTTACTTCATGGTTTTCTAAACATTTTGCATAATTAAATGTTTTGCCACATTGACTACAAATATATCTTTTCTCTCCAATATGACTTTTTTCATGGTTTATAAAGCTAGTGGAATCAATGATGGACTTTTCATAGAGCTTACACACAAATTTTTTAACTTCTTTATGAAGTCCATCATTCTGGCGACATGTGTATCTCATTAATACATTCTTATTGAGTTTATCTCTATCGTGAGTTCTCTCCTGAGGCTGCTCAAAGGGGAGACTCCTACAAGTTTCATTACACTGTTGTCTGTTGCAGGGTTTCTCCTTGGGAGAAGTTTCCAATACTAGAAGTGATTCAGAATGGTGGATATCTTCCCAATGTGCCTGATATGTAAAAGCTTTTGCCTTAGCTTCCTTACATACAGATGGTATCCCTCTAGTTTTTTCTCTGAGATACGCATATAAGGCTGAATGACTAATGATGCTTCTTACATGAAAAGGGCTTTCACAAACTCTTATTGCTGGAGGCATGTCTTTATTAATGCTATTCCCTGTAATAGGTTCCTGGTTTGTATCACAACTACTAGTGCATGCATATCCACAGTCTTTCTCAATCACCTGAGCTCTGAAAAAGAAATGAGAAAAGCATTATTGTAGCCAAGAAAAATATTGGAGGTTGACTTGTGTGGACCACTACAACTATATCTTTCAGGGGCAATAAACAAACAAACAAACATGTAAAGATCCTATCATGTGTACAGAAGTAGACTGTGGACTTTACTTTTATAAGAAGTATGAAAGAGCTGTATCACAGGCTTTGATATTAAGAACAAGTCTTAGTCTTCCAGCAGACAGATTTGATGACCAGCATTCATGTGGAGGGCTCACAAATTAACTTTTATTCTTGATGTAAAGGATCACTTGTTCTCTTCTTCCTTCCACAATTTTTTTTATTAATCATAAGTGGTGTATACAAGAATACAAACACATGAACATATGAGTGGCATAAAAGGAGTGAACATAGAGGCTAGAGTCCTATTGTTAGAAGACAATCATAACAATCACTTGTAGTGATGAAACACTGTGGCCTTTGAGTGTTCTATATACTCAGCCAGTGTTGGTTTGTTAGTTATTAACAAGATCCATCAGAATGAGACCCTCAAATAAGAAATTGGCTCAGATTAGCTTGTAAACAAGTCTGTGGGAGCATTTTCACATTCTTTATTGATAAAGGAGAGATTCAAAAATGTCAGGTAGTGTGCCCATGGATAGGAGTACATGAGCTGTGTGTGAAAGATGCCTGCTGGTTAGTTTTGGTCAACTGGACACAAACTAAGACACACATCTGAGAAAAGGGAACCAGAAAGGAGAAAATTCCTTTATCAGACTGACATTTAGGCCTGCCCATGGAAGCATTTTCTTGATCACTGATTGAGGCAGAGTGCCCCAACCCAATCTGATGTCTCTGGGGAGATGTAGGGCAGGGTTGAATAACCCAGAAGCTGAGTAATGGATAAGGAGCACCCCTGAAAACAGAATTTTTCTCCATCACCTCTGCCTCAGTTTGCACCTCCAGATTCCTGCCATGTCTGTGTCCCTGCCCTGACTTCCCTTTATGATGGGACTGTGACAAGAAAGTGTAAGCAAAAATGAACTCCACCCCTGGGGGTGGGGGAGGGGCTGTCATATATATATATATATATATATATATATATATATATATATATATATCTCAACTATATTACAGCTCTAACCTAAAATAAAAACTCAGAATGATGTATAGAAAGACAGTAAATACTTTCGGATATGAAGTGAAATTGGGTATAATAATCTGCAGGAAAAGCTTTCAGAGCTTAATGTTACATGGCATATTTGTGATGTTAATAGATTACACAGGCAGGGTACTCAAATATTGAATGGTGGAGCACTACTCCATTGCAGGAATTTGTGTAGTATCATTTTTCACTTAGGTGTATTTGGAACATGTGGCAGGATCTTAGTTGTCTTTTGAGTCCCACATGTTTGACATAAATTCTGTTCTACTGAATATAAATTACCCCATATTTCTGCTGAGTTCTTTGTAGTCCTCTTCACTATTTTCTTCTAGTGCTTTCTCTAGAAGAAAATCCAGAATACTTTATGACATTCATATTGAACATAAAGAATTGTTGCAACCTAGGTTTTATGACATGGGTATTCACATGAAATTCACCACAGTTCCTTCAAGAATCCAAATCACAACCACAACACTACACACATAAGCAGAAAACAGTCCTTCTCTGACTGAAGAAGCAATGAACTTTTTTTTTTTTTTTTTTTTACCTATAGAGATCAGGTTCAAAAATGTTTCCTCCATCACAGTACTGTAGAGCTTCTTCTGAGTAGAATCCAACAATGCCCATTCTCCTACAGTAAAGTCCACAGCCACATCCTCAAAGGTCACTGGCTCCTAAGAGTACATATATTAGGATAGTTATTTGTAGCAGACACACTGATGGGATACAGAATTATGAAGCACATATGTTTCTAAAAAATCTCTAAATGTTTCTTTAGTAAGATTAAAGAATACCTGGGGGATGCTACTTTGATTACTTGATGTAATGAAGGAGGACCCAATGTCTCAGTTATTATTCACCTGCTAGAAGAAACATTATCATCAAGCAACTATTATAAAAGAAAGCACTTAATTGGGTCTTATGTACACTTTTAGAAGTGTACAGCTGGAATTTCCAACTGGGCCCCATTCCTCTCACTCCAAATCCCACTCTCTCAGAAAGACCTCCAATAGGTCTGCTTCCACATTCCTGGTGATCACAGCAGCCAGAGGCTCTCAGAGGGTCCACCAAAAGTGTTATAATCGGGCATGAATCTAGCTTGTGGAAAATGCACCATCACCTCTTGCCTACAGGGGATTTAAGGCCCTAGCTTTAGAGCAGCCATGTGATTTCTCTCCTGTCCCCTTCTCCCAAGCATCACTCAGGAGAACTTTGCCCAAATAAACCTTGTTTTTTACTTCTAATTCATCTTGATCTGGCTTACTGTGTTGGCAAATAAACCTATTATTGGATTACAGAAAACTCATTAGAGACTTAGTTAATGATTTTCGGTGATGGAAAGCAGAAAGACATAGAATTAAAACAGTAGCTGAATGTTTTAGTCCTTATCCAAAGGCAGCAGGTAAAAAGATGCCTGGCACTGTCTTTTAAAACCTCAAAGATCATCCCCACTGACACACCTCCTATGATAGGGTTACATTTCCTAAAAATGTTGCACACAATTCCACTAACTGGTAAACAAGATTTCAAATATGTGAGCCCAATGGAGCACAGTCAAATTCAAGACAACACAGGAATGTGAGAGGCAGTGTTTCATGAACTATATAGGGATTACCTTAGTGGTAGGAAGGAGCTGACAGACAATTACACTTTATTCCTAATTGTGTTTGATTTAACTAGCAGTTTCAGGGTTCTGCATTTTATGGTCTGTACCCTTCAATTGTGATATGAAATGAACTCCTGCCTTCAGTCACTTTTCTGAGGCCTCCATGACCTACAATACAGGTTGGCTGACAATATGCCATGTTTGCTACAATATTTACCAGATATGGATAGGAAATTGTACTGTTTGTTTTAGGTTAACTTTACACTAGCTAGAGTCATCAGAAAAGAAGGAGTCTCAATTGAGAAAATGCCTCCATAATGTCCATCTGTAAGGCATTTTTTAGTAATCAATGGGGGATGACCAATCCAGTGTGGATGGTGCCATCTCTGGGCTGCTGGTCCTGGGTTCTTCAAGAAAGCAGGCTGAGCAAGCCATGGGGAGCAAGCTAGCAAGAAGTACTCCGCCATGGCCTCTGTATCAGCTCCTGCCTCCAGGTTCCTGCTCTGCTTGAGTTTCTGCCTTGACTTGCTTTGGTAATAAACACCAACATTGAAGTGTAAGCTGAAGAAGCCCTTTCCTCAACTT
Organism: Phodopus roborovskii; assembly: GCF_943737965.1. Classification (NCBI taxonomy): domain Eukaryota; kingdom Metazoa; phylum Chordata; class Mammalia; order Rodentia; family Cricetidae; genus Phodopus; species Phodopus roborovskii. The sequence goes on from NW_026125554.1 coordinate 3,966,249, forward strand.
GCTTTTTCATCATGGTGTTTTGTTACTGTAATAGAAACCCAAACTAAAACAGAACTCAATAGGAAAGAAAATTGGATTAATAGATGACTCTTCTGAATAATAAACAATGTAGGGTTCCACAGTTTGAATTTAGGACAGTTTTACTGCCCTAAATCTCCAGCCACCTGGAATTTAAGAGAAAAATTATGTTTCCCTTTCTCTATGTTTTTTTTTTTGTGTGTGTGTGTGTGTGTATTTAGAACAACATCCACCTAAACAAGTGATTTCTTAATGACTTACAGCTATATCAATTACAGAAACAAAATTATGTATGTTAAACAAGAACAGTTAAGTTTTAAGTAAGGTCAATGGCCAAAGACATTAAGGGAAATGAATACAATTATTGAGAAGGAGCTTAATGTCACAACCATGAATGTTTCAAATTCTTAATGTCACCAAAGCACTTTAGATAATATCAGCCAAACACTTTGGCATGATGGGATTGGTCATCAAGAAGGTCATACATAACCAAAACCAAAACCAAAACAAAAAAGAAAGAAAGAAAGAAAGAAATTCATGGCTCTCTGGGGATGGAGAGTCTTTTGCTTTGTGAGTGTGGTCACTGGAACGTTGTCATGCTAATTAATGCAGATGACCACACACATCTGTACCCACTAACTGAACTCAGTGGGTTATAAAATCAAAAGAACCCAAGACACATGAAATTAAATGTTGGGTACGCTGGAGTTATAAGGGCTAGATATGACTACAATACATTATTCATATGGCGGAAATTCCCAGTAATAAACATATATTAAATGATTTTTTCATCTTTTAATAACAAAGCAATAAAATAGATATCTGTTTGATTATGAAAGAGGTAAACAGATGAAAAGCTTGCTATGCAAGCCTGAAGAAAAGCGAATAGTCACCTTGGTGGGAGTTTAAACTGCTGCAATTAACAAGCAACTTAGTGGGAACTTGCCTCAAAAGGGGAAACAGAGCACTATTTCACCAGGTTATACATCTTTCCACATGTAAGGAAAACTGTCTTGTACACTACAACAGATACATGTACTCATGGTCATTGCTGTTCTAGTACCAATACCTAGAAACAAATAAGCCTGATGTTCATTAACTAATAATGTCTGAATAATGGTGCTATATCACATAAATATGGAAATTTGAATCTGCAATAAAGACTGAAAGTTTTCGGCAAATGGATGTTACTGGAAATGTAATTATATCTAGCCAAGTATCTGTAGCACACAAAGATAAGTGCTGCCTGTTTATCTTATCAATAGATTCTGTCTTTGACCTCTTACTCATCTGCTTCATAAAGAACATGGAGAAGAGAGGTTCCATGAGATCTGGGGGCAGTGAGGGTGGTATAAGCATAGCAGCAGGTATGTGATGTGCAAGTACAGTGGTAGATATAGTGAGGATAAAAAGGACAAAACAAGTATGGGAAAGAAAACAGGAAAAGTTTGCAGTATCAATGTTCAGGATTTTCCTTCATTATACAGTGATTTCCACGTCAACCTGATGGTACAGAAGTAGTGGTGAAGACTGGTAGTGGTGTCCTATGTTTTTGATCCCAGCATTTGGGAGGCAGAGGCATGTGGATCTCTGTGAGTTCAAGGTCAGCCTGGTCTATATAGTGAGTCCCAGGACAGCCAATGTTGCTACACAGAGAAGCCCTATCTCAAAAATCAAAACAAAACAACAATAAAATGAAGTGGTGATACAAGCCTTTAATCCAAGAATATGTGAGGGTATCTCCAAATGCAAAGATAGCCTGGTCAGCACAACTAGTTTTCAGGGCTACACAGAGAAACCCCGTTGCCAAAAACAAAATAAAACAATGAAAGCAATAATAATGTGTTAAATATTAAATAAAAATTAAAAATAAAATGAAAATCAAAGTAGCTATACATACAAGTATAATAAATATATTAAAAATATATAGCACATTCAAGTCAAGGTTCAGTTATAACACATTGTCCTCAGCAGGTAAACAACAGCTTGTCTTTCTTTCAGATGAACATTCCGAAGCTTTCGTATTAGTCAGAAATTATATTATGAATAAAACCAGCTATCTGAAGGCTAAAGGAAGGAGTTGAAATGACAGCACTATTTCTCAATGTCTGTAATCTTGAAAATTACTGATTACTCTCCCTTCTGGTTGGACTAGAACATAGGAAAACTATGAGCAGCACAAAATCCAATTCCAATTCCATGAAACTGCCATAATCCCTGGGCTTTTTCATGTTCCGTAAAGTTTGGAAAACTTTCCAAAATTCTAGGTTTAATTTGAAAAATGATCACTCCTGGCCAGTCCTTCCAGGGCTGAATAGGATGAAGGAAGTCCCAATCTTCTCCTCCAGCTCCTGAGATCAAATCCCAAGTCTCATATCCAGCTCTGTAACAAAAAACTTGCCATGGTCTCCCTTTCTTCTCTGACCCCCAACACCAAAAGATCACAAGCATCTATTCTCCAACATTCCTTCCATCAATTCATCCAATTTTCCCAGCCTAAAACATCAGCAGGCATTCCCTAGAAACACACCAGCTGAGCAGGTCAGAATAGGTAAGCTAATAATTCCTTCACCATTCCCTCCTCTCCTCCAAATCCAATTCCCCAGTCTCATCACCATCTCTGCAATAGAACACTTACTGCAGCTTTCCTTCCCACTTTGGCCACCTCTCCTGGGCATTCCACAGACCCTCCTAACTTACTTCTCTCTACTTGTTGCTTTAGCCCAAACCCCAACTCCAGCAGGCCTCTCTGCTAACCACAGACCTCTCCTGTATGGGAAGCAGGTAGACTGTCTGTAGATCCACTCCTTCAGTTCCTCTAGGTCCAACTCCCAAGTCTCATCTCCAGCACAATATATAGCAGAGCCTATAGGGGGACCTCTCTTCACGGCCTTCCCATTATAAGAAGATGAACTAAATGGATTCTAGTTGAACACACTGCTCTGCTCCCTCCTGTGAACCCCACAGGACCCCTGGCTTATCCTATTCCTAAGTGTCAGCTCCAACACCCGGAAATATATTTTACCTTGAACCCACAGTGGCCACAACTATCAGGGCCAAAGAAATTCCTATGAGGCATAGTCATCAGACTCTATGAGGATCCAGAGGAGAACCAGACACCAAGAAACAAAATGCCCATCCAACAAAGACAAATCCAAAATCAGTCCTTTGCATATAATTCATCCCAAACCCAGATGCCTAGATACCAGCATAAAAACACAAGCAATAAGAGTCTGGGCAATGTCTCCACTACAATCCAGCTATCCTACCACAGCAAGCCATGAACATCACAACATAGTTGAAGCACAAGACTGTAAAATCGAGTATATGAAGATAATAGAGGTCCCTATATGAATACTTTGTTTTGGAATGGATTTTCATTTATTGATACAATTTAAGGTCAATCTTATGATGTGTATATTTCTCCTTTTGTTTAGGTATTGTGTTTATATAGCTCATTTAGAAATGTAATGTATAATTCAATACAGATTATAGATAGTACCTATGATAGTCAGATATTATAGTTAAGTTAGTTAAGATTTCTAGATATACAGACATGTATTTGAGATGAATAGGCATTCTTCAAACCTTTCAAAGACCTACAGAATATGGCATTTAAAATGGTTTAGGGTTTTTCTTGACAGTGAGACATAAATGCTCGTGGCAACACCACCTGCGTCAAAAAGGAAGATGGACATTGAGGAAACTCGTTATGGAGTTTACTTTCAATATGGCAAGACTAGCCATTTGGACAAGATACTGCTCATGTCTGGACTGTTTGACTTCATGAAGTATAAACTGGACATGCAGGACCTACAGAAAAGTGACTGCTGATTCAAGCTGGACATTGCTACAGAGTTCCTGCTTCATGGAACAGTCTTCCAGACAGTCTTCAGGACACAGAGAAAAGTGACTGACAAACTGCCAATACAAGAAGACAGTTTAAAGTTTCCTGCTTTGCTGAAGAGTCTGCCAGACACACTATGGCCTATGGGCTAAAGATGGAAGATTACAGAAGAACTTCAGGTGACTAACAAGGCAAGATGTCTCTGTCATTTCTAGAGTTTATATACTATCCTTCTGTGGTCTTTAAAGGAGTTGAAGACAGTTATGGTTATAGTTTTTCTTAGTTAGGATTAAAGATAAGTTACTTTAGACACACAAAGATAGGATAGATGATGGAATATTTTCTCCAAATCTTGCTAAATGTTAATGGACTAAATATTGTTAAATGTGATTCTTATTTGATAACTGTTGTGTGATATATTTTACTATGTTAAGGTTAAAACTCTTCATTTAGACAGAAAAGAGGAGATGATGGGAAATGAACTAAATATTGTTAACTGTGATTCTTACTTGATAATTGTTATGTGATATATTTTGCTATGCTAAGGTTAAAACCCTTCTTTTTATTTAGACAAAAAAGAAGAGATGATAGGAGATGCCATTATGTATATATGTTTCTCATACTGGTTAATGAATAAAGCACTGTTGGCCAATAGGAAAGGAAGATAGGAGGGACTAGGGGACAAGGAGGAAAGAAGAAGTAGTAAGGAGGAGTGAAGATGGAGAGTCTGGAGAAGGCAGAACCCCCAGCCGCCTCTTGCTGTAAGACCATGTGAAAATACATAGATCAACAGAAATGGGCTAATAATTAAGACAGAGCTAGCCGATTAGAAACTAGTAACTGGCCAACAGATTATATCAAATACAGAGTCTCTGTGTGTTATTTGGGGCTGGCACGGTGGCAGGACAAGACAGGAGAAGGCGGCGGGAGAAAAAACCTTACTCCTTACAGAAGGAAATGAATTAGACTGTCCAAGGGCTGAAAATAAAAATTGAAGCAATAAAGAAAACACAAACTGTGGGAATTCTGGAAATGAAAAATCTAGGAATTTGTACAGGAACTACAGAGGCAAGTTTAATCAAGGTGGGAGAGAGAATCTCAGGCTCTGAAGATATGATAGAAGAAATAGATACATCTGTGAAGGAAAATGTCAACCTAAAAATCTCCTGACACAAAATAGCCAGGAAATCTGGGACACTATAAAAAAAAAAAAATCAAATCTAAGAATAACAACAATAGAGGAAGAAGAATAATTCTACCTCAAAGGCCCAGAAAGCATTTAAAAAAAATAGAGAAAAATTACCCTAACCTAAATAAGGACATACCTATAAAGGTACAAGAAGCATACAGGACACCCAAATAGAATGAACCAGAAAAGAAAGTCTCCTCACCATATAACAAAACACCAAACATATAAAACCAAGAAAGACTATTAAAAGTTGCAAGACCAAGTAACATATAAAGGGAGATGATTGACTTCTCAATGGAGACTAAAGCCAGAAGAGTCTGGCCAGATGTGTGTAGTCTCTAAGAGACCACAGGTAACAGTTACCCAGCAAAACTTTTATATACTGTAGATGGAGAAAACAAGATATTACTTGATAAAGCCAAGTTTTAACAATATTGAGCTACAAACCCAGACATACAGAAAGTCTAGAAGGAAAATTTCAACCTATAAAAATTAACTGTATTTATAAAAACACAGGGAATAATCTGAGACAAGCAAAATCAAAAGAAGGGAAGCGCGCGCACACACACACACACACACACACCATCACCAACAACAAAATAACAAGAATCAGCAATCACTAGTCATTGATATCTCTTATTATCAATCATATCAAGATCCTAGTAAAGACATTGACTAACAAAATAAATGCAAAAAAAAAAAAACAGAATCCATCCTTGTGTTGAATCCAAGAAACATACCTCAATATCAAGCACAGACATTACCTCAGGGTAAAGGGATGAAAAAAGATATTCCAAGTGAATGGACCTCAGAAGTAAACTGGTGTAGCCATTTTAATGTATATAACAAAATAGATTTCAAATCTAAACTAATCAAAATATATAGGGAAGGATATTTCATACTCATCAGAGGAAAGATCTATCAAGACATTTCAATTCTTAAAATCTATCTCTCAAACACAAGAGTACCAAAGTTTGTAAACGAAATATTTCTATAGCTTAAATCACACATTGATTCTCTCACCCTGATAGTGGGAGGCTTCAATAGCCCACTTTTACCAATAAACATGTCACCCAGGCAAAAACTAAACAGAGAAATATTGGAGCTAACAAAAAATTATAAGCCAAATTGACCTAACATATATTTACAGAACATTTCACCTCATGAAATGTTCTCTCAAATTGACCACATACTTGGACAGAAACTAAGACTCAAGAGATTAAAAAAAAAAAATTTTTTTTAAACTCCTCAAATCCTATCAGATCACCACAGATTAAATCTGGATGTCACCAAGAAAACAACAGAAAGCTTGAAAACTAATGAAAACTGAACAACTCTCTATTCAATGAAAAATGGGTCAAGACAGAAATAAAGAAATGAATTCCTAGAATTCACTGAAAAAAAATATTAGGCATACCCAAACTTACAGGGAACAATAAAGGCGCTTCTAAGAGACAAGTTCACAGCACTAAGTTCCTACATAAAAATATTGGAGAGATCTCATACTACCAATTTAACAGCACACATGTAAGCTCTAGAACAAAATGAAAGAAATATATAGGAAAAGCAGACATCAAGAAATAATCAAACTGAGGCCTGAAGTCAACAAAATAGAAAGAGAGCAACACAAAGAATCAATGAAACCCAGAGTTGGTTCTTTTAGAAAATCAGCAAAATGGGGGCTGAAGAAATGGATCAGAGGTTAAGAGGACTGTTTGCTTTTCCAGAGGTCCTGACTTCAATTCTGCACAACCACATTGAGCTCACAATGATCTATAGTGGGATCTGATGCCCTCTTCTGGCTTAAAGTTTCACATGCAGATAGGGCACTCATATACATATAAATAAGTAAATAAATGTTTCAAAAAAGATCAACAGGATTAAGAGAGAGAGAGAGAGAGAGAAAGAGAAAGAGAGAGAGAGAGTGGGGCATTGGTGTCCCACGCCTTTAATCCCAGAACTTGGGAGGCAGAGGCAGGCAGATCTCTGTGAGTTCAAGGCCAGCCTGGTGCACAGAGCTAGTTCCAGTACAGGCTCCAATGCAATACAGAAAAACCCTGTCTCAAAAAAAAAAAAAAAAAAACCGAACAAGACAGACAAACCCTTACCTAAACTAACAACTGAAAGATGGAGATGGAATACTCAAATTACCAAAAACCAGAATGAAAAGGGGACATAACAATAGACATCAAGGAAATCCAGAGACTCATAAGGACATACTTTAAAACCCTGTACTTCACCAAACTGGAAAATCTAAAAGTCACAGACAATTTTCTCAATAGATACTTCACCAAAGTTAAACCAGGATCAGATAAACAATATATATACATCTATAATCCTTGGTGAAATATGAGTCATTAAAAATCACCTAACCCCTCCCCCGCAAAAAAAAAATCCATACCAACTGGCTTTAGTGCAGAATTCTACCAGACTTTCAAAGAGTTAATGCCCACACTACTCAAATTATTCCACAAAAGAGAAACAGAAGAAATGCTGTCCAATTCATTTTATTAGACCACAGGTTCCTTGATATGGTTTATGACAAACCACATAAAGAAGTAACAAAAAAGGAATTATAGATCAATTTTACTAATGCATTAGTATAAAAATACTCAATAAAATACTTGCAAACTGAATCCAAGAACACATCAAAAAGATTATCCACCATGAACAAATAGGCTTCATCCCAGAGATGCACAGATGATTTAACACACAAGATAAATGTATTCCATCAGATAAAGATAATGAAAGGGGGAAAAGATGATCATCTCATTAAAAGTAGAAAATTCCATTTGGCAAAAGCCAACACCCCTTCATGGCAAAATTCAGGAGAGATTAGGTGTACATGGAGCATACCTAAGCATAACAAAGGCAGTTTACAACAATCCTACAACCAACATCAAATTAAATGAAAAGAAACTCAAAGCAATTTCACTATAATCAGGAACAAGACAAGGTTGTCCACTCTCTCCATACCTATTCAATATAGTACTTAAAGATTTAGCTAGATCAATAAGACAACTGAAGGAGAAAAAGGAGATACAAATATAAAGAAAAAAGTCAAAGTATCTTTTTTTGTAGATGATATCATAGTATACATAAGTGACCATAAAATTCAACTGGAGAACTCCCACAACTGATAAACACTTTCAAAAAAACAGTTGGAAACTAGATTAACTAAAAATAATCAGTGCATTTCCTATACAGTAATGTTTAATGGACTGAGAAAGAAATCAGGGAAACACCACTTTCATAATAGTCTCAAATAATATAAAATATATTGAGGTAACTCTAACCAAGCAAGTGAAAAACGTGTATGATAAAAACTTCCAGTCTTTAAAGAAAGAAATTGAAGAAGATATTAGAAGATGGAACACTCTCCTATGCTCATGGATCAGTAGTATTAACATAGTAAAAATAGCCATTCTTTCGAAAGCGACCTATAAATTCAATGCAATCTCCATCAAAATTTCAAAACAATTCTCCACAGACCTTGGAAGGGCAAACTTCATATGGAAAAATAAAGTACTCAGAATGGCTAAAACAATTCTGACCAATAAAAGAATTACTGGGGGTGGGTCTCAATATACCTGATTTCATGTTGTACTACAAAGGTAGTAAAAACAGCATGATGTTGACATAAAAACAGAGAAGTTGATCAATGGGATCAAACTGAAGACCGCAACACAAATCTACATACCTCTAGACACCTGATTCTGGATAAAGAAGCCAGAAATACACGTTGGAAAAAAAAAAAAAAACAATATCTTCAACAAATGCTCTGGTCAAGCTGGTATTGGTGTGTAGAAAAATGGAAACAGTTCATACCACCGTGCACAAAACTCTTAGTCCAAGTGGATCAAACATCTCAACAGAAAACAAGATACACTGAACCTGACAGAAGAGAAGGTGGGGAATAGCCTTTAACACATCAGCACAGGAGATAACTTCCTAAACAGGACGGCTGTATAGCATAGGCACTAAGATCAATGATTAATAAATGGGACCCCATGAAACTTAGAAACTTCTGTATGGTAAAGTACACCATGGTTCAGAGAAAACAGCAATCTACAGAATAGATATCCAAAATAGATAATGAACTCAAGAAACTAGGTATCAAAAGATAAGCATAAAACTGCCAACAGAAGAAACTCAAGTAGCTGATAAATCTTAACTGTTCAAAATCCTTAGCCATGAGGGCAATGCAAATCAAAAGAACTGTGAGACTCCATCTTACACCTGTCAGAATGGCTAAGATTAGTAACACCAAGTAATAGCTCACATCGGCAAAGATGTGGATTAAGGAGAACACTCATCCATTGATGGAGGTACTGTAAACTTGAACAGCCACTATAGAAATCAATAGGGCATTTCCTCAGAAAGTTGGGACTTGATCTACCTCAAGATCTACATATACCATTCTTGGGCATAAACCCAAAGGATGCTTCATCATACTACAAGGATACTTGCTCAGCCATATTCATTGTTGCTCTAGTGATAATATCCAGAAACTGGAAACAGCTTAGTTGTCCTTCAACAGAAGAATGAATAATGAAAATGTAGTACTGATTACACAATGGAGTATCATTCAGGTGTTTTTTTTTTTTTTTTTGTTTTGTTTTGTTTTGTTTTTTTCTTGACATCATGAAATTTGAAAACAAATGAATAGAACTAGGAAAAAGATCATCCCAAGTAAGGTAACCCAGAAACAGAAAGATAAATATGGTATGTATTCATTTATATGTGGTTATTAGCAGTTAAGCAAATGATAACCAAGCTAAAATCCATAGACCCAGAGAGGTTAAGTAAGGAGAAAGTCTAGGGGGACATATAATGGAGGAAAATATAATAGATTTTACAGGTGGACTGGGGCAGGTGGGGAAAGGAACGAGGGGGTCAGGTGGGGAAGGGGAGCATAGATAGGGCTGAGGGAGAATATTCTGGAAGAGACAGCAGGAAAAGAAGGGACACACACACACACACACACACACACACACACACACACACACACACACACCAGACCCAAACAAACAAAAAACAGGAATACAAAAGGGAAATCCCAAAAACCATACTGATTCAAGTGTTAAGGAGTAGACACACTGATCTGTGAGGAGAAAAAAAAAAAAAAAAAAATTACAACACCAGGAGGCTTGGAGGAACAATTCTGAGGTCGACCAGATGAGGGTCGGGAGGGAAGGAGACAGAAATCAAATCCGTGATGATAACGGATAAAGCCTAAATCAAAGCAAACAGAAGCACAAGAACACCCTGCTCCCTACACAGCACCATCTGGACTCAGTATCCCCCAACCCGACCGCACTGCAAAGTCTATGGAGTGTAAGTCACGCCAAGGACTCGCCTGAGGGTGCTGGGGATTGCAGGGAAGCAGCTGCATCAAGGACAGAAAAGTGGTGGACTCAGGGCTCAAGGCCTCCTGCGGGGTGCACACTTCAAGCACAAGTGGGGATTGGCATTGCTGGGCCAGATTCCACCACCTTCCACTGGACTGCAGGGCTCCAGGGGAAACTCTAAGCGCTGGCTACGCAAACCCACCTGTCCCAAACCCGCCACCTAAGATTCCAGTCGTCCAAGGCACACTCACCATTCCGTGCTTCTGACGTGTCTTGGTATCCTCCCAAAGAGCAACGGAGTTAGCTGAACCCAAAACAGATCCCCACAAAGCTTAAGAAAGGCTTCCGGGACTCACGCCGCGACTGTCCGTGCTCCTGATTGGACAGTTCATTCCTTTTTAGTAATATGATCCCTGATTGGTGAGCTGTACTCACTCAGCGAAAAGGAGCTAAAATTTTTAGGGAAATTCAGGTCAAAGTCCTGACTCCCCGGACTCTAGAAGAAGGCGAACTTATGTGAATTAAAATACATGTAGGACTACATGATAAGGCCCTGACCCAAAACGAAACAAAGAAGCCGGCATGATGGCCGGCATTGGTCCAGAAAACTAGGTCCAAGACGGACAACAGTACCAAAAAGAGAACCTGTCTCGAAAAAAACAAACAAACAAAAAAAAAGACAAGGTAGCAAAATAAAGAACAACAAGTTTAAAAACAAAAACTCCAATGTATTCTCCTACCCTCTGGAATGGCCCTGTTTCTGATTTAGCATTTCACTCCATTGTAAGGTAACATGCTCTGGGAACTGGGATGTACTCGCACACTCTGTATTCGCCACCTGTTCTGTTCTGTACATTACCGTCTCCCCCCCCCCCCCCCGCCAAAAGGGGGGGGGTGCAGGGTAGAAATACGCCCCAAGTAGGTTTAAGCACAGGAAACACATGTAGTGCTTTATAGAAAACCTCAACCTCCAAGGAACTTCCTGGGTCTGCTCTGAACACACTGGGCCTGCCTATCCATGCCTCACTCTCCAGTATCTTATCAGACCACCATGCTTTAAAGTTGGAATTCAACTACAACACGAATTGCAGAAACCCTACAAACTCATGAAAACTGAACAAAGCACAATTGCACCATTCCTGGGTCAAGGAAGAAATAGAAAGAAATGAAAGATTTCCTAGAATTCAACAAGAATAAAGACACAATATACCCGAAATTATGGGACACTCTGAAAGCAGTGCTACGAGGGAAGTTCATTGCACTAAGTGCCCATATGAAGAAAATGGAGGATAGTCACATTAGAGAATTAACAGCCCAACTGAAAGCCTTAGAACAAAAAGAAGCAAACTCACCCCAGAGGAGTAGGCAACAGGAAATAATAAATTTGAGGGCTGAAATCAATAAAGTAGAAACTAGGAAAACAATACAAAGAATCAATGTAACAAAGAGTTGGTTTTTCGACAAAATCAACAAGACAGACAAATCTTTATCCAAATTAACCAAAAAGCAGAGAGAGAATATGCAAATCAACAAAATCAAAAATGAAAAGGGGAACATAACAGAAACTAAGGAAATCCAGACAATTTTCAGGTCATACTTTGAAAACTTGTACTCCACAAAATTTGAAAATTCAAAGGAAATGGAAAATTTTCTGGATAACTATCACTTACCAAAATTAAATCAAGAACAGACAAAAAATTAAATAGACCTATAACTGCTAATGAAATAGAAGCAGTCACCAAGAGCCTCCCAACCAAAAAAAAAAAAGCCATCTTCAGTGCAGAATTCTACAAGAAATTCAAAAAAGTGCTAATACCAATACTCCTCACATTGTTCCACTCAATAGAAGCAGAAGGTTCATTATCAAACTCTTCTTATGAGGCAACAATTACCTTGGTACCCAAGCCACCCAAAGATATAACTAAGAAAGAGTACTACAGACCAATACCCCTCATGAACATCGATGCAAAAATACTCAGCAAAGTACTGGAAAATGGAATCCAACAGCACATCAGAAAAATCATCCACCATGATCAAGTAGGCTTCATCCCAGGGATGCAGAGATGGTTCAGCATATGAAAATCTATCAATGTGATCCACCATATAAACAAACTGAAAAAGAAAAACCACATGATTGTCTCACTAGATGCTGAAAAAGCCTTTGACAAAATGCAACACCCTTTCACAATAAAGATCTTGGAGGGATCAGGGGCAACAGGAACATACCTAAACATAATAAAAGCAATATACAGTAAACCAACAGCCAACATCAAACTGAATGGAGAGAAACTTAAGGCGATTCCTCTAAAATCAGGAACAAGACAAGGCTTCCCATTCTCTCCATGTTTCTTCAATATTATACTTGAAGTTCTAGCTAAATCAATAAGACAACAAAAAAGAGATCAAGGAGATACAAATTGGAAAGGAAGAAGTCAAACTGTCACTATTTGCAGATGATATGCTAGTTTACATAAGCGACCCGAAAACCTCCACCAGGGAACTCCTACAGCTGATAAACACCTTCAGCAAACTAGCAGGATAAAAGATAAACAAAACAATCAATAGCCCTACTATATATAGACAGTGAAAGGGACGAGAAAGAAATCAGAGAAACAGCAACATAAAGTAGCTTACCAAACAAGTGAAAGATCTATATAGCAAGAACTTAGTGTCTTTAAAGAAAGAAATCTTGTCAAAAGCAATCTACAGATTCAATGCAATCCCCATCAAAATCTCAGCACAATTCTTCACTGGCCTTGAAAGGAAAATACTCAACTTTATATGGAAAAATGAAAGATCCAGGATAGCCAAAACAACCTGTACAATAAAGGAACTTCATTACCATCTCTGACTTCAAGCTCTACTATGGAGCCATAGCCCTGAAAACAGCTTGGTATTGGCACACAAATACACAGGTTGACCAATGGAATCTAATTGAAAATCTTGATATTAACCTACACACCTATGAATACCTGATTTTTGACAAAACAGCTAAAAGTATACAATGGAAGGAGGAAAGCATCTTCAACAAATGGTGCTGGCACAATTGGATGAGGGTGTGTAGAAGACTGCAGATAGACATATGTCTATCGCCATGCACAAGTTCAAATAGATCAAAGACCTCAACATAAATACAGCCACACTGAACCTGTTAGAATAGAAAGTGGTAGGTACCCTTGAACAAATTGGTACAGGAGACAGTTCCTGAACATAACACCAGTAGCATAGACACTAAGATTGACAACTAATAAATGGGACTTCCTCAAACTGAGAAGCTTCTGTAAGGCAAAGGACACAGTATACAAGACCAAACAGCAGTCCAAAGACTGGGAAAAGATCTCCACCAACCCCACATCTGACAGAGGACTGATCTCCAAAATATACAAAGAATTCAAGAAACTAGTCAACAAAACACCAAATAACCCTAATAAAAAGTGGGTGTAGAACTGGAGAGAGAATTCTCAATAGAGCAACCCAAAATGGTGGAAAGACACTGAAGAATGTGTTCAACATCCTTAGCGGTCAGAGAAATGCACATCACAAGTATGAGACACCATCTTACTCCTGTCAGAATTCCTAAAATTAGACACACCAATGACAGATTATGCTGGAGAGGATGTGGAGAAAGGGAAACACTTCTCTACTGCTGGGGTGGGGGGAGAACAAACTTGTACAGTCATTTTGGAGATCAGAATGGCAGTTCCTCAGGAAAATGGGAATTAGTTTACCACAGGACCCGACAATCCCCCTCTTAGGCATATACACAAATGATCCACATCCATGCAACCAACACATGTGCTCAAGTATGTTCATAGCAGCACTATTTGTAATAGCAAGAACCTGGAAGCAACCTAGATGCCCCTCAACTGTAGAATGGATAAAGATGTGACACATCTACACAATGGAATACTACCCTGCAGAAAAAAAATAATGGAATCTTGAAATTTGCAGGCAAGTGGATGGAACTTGAAAAAACCATCCTGAATGAGATAACCCAGTCACATATATGTACTCACTCATATATGGATTTTAGACCCAGAGCAAAGGACCACCAGCCTATAATTCACACCACCAGAAGAACTAGGATACAAGGTGTATTCTAAGAGATTCATAAAAGGTCCCTCACAAAAGGGGGAAGGGACAAGTTCCCCAGAGTACATGAGAAGTAGGGGGTGCAGTGAATGGAGAGAGAAGTAGGAGAAAGAGAAGGGGAGAAGAGGAAAGCACGTGCGACTAGGAAGATTGAGTCAGGGTAGGAATAGAAGATGAGAGAGAGAGAGAGAGAACATAAAAGAGGGAGCCATTATTGGTTTGAAGAGAAAACTGAACCTAAAGAAAGGTCTATAGATCTACAAGACTGACTCCAACTCTAACAATTTGAGCAACCATGGAACGGCTACTACTATAATGCCCTTCCCTGATAGTGAGATCAACAACTAACTTATCCATCATCATGGAGCCCTCATCTAGTATCAGTTGGAAACAGAAACAAACACCCATAACTAAACACTGAGTCAAACTAGAATCCAGATGCAGAGAGAGAGGACAAGACCAGGCTGCAGAAAGACATAAAGGCAGCTGATCTGAACAAGAAAAGAAAAAGCCTGTCCTAAAATCCAACACCTCTCCATGATAAAGGTCTTGGAGAGATCATGGATACATGAAGCTACCTAAATATAATGAAAGTAATATATAGCAAGCCAAGAGCAAACATCAACTTAAATGGAGAGAAGCCCAAAGTGATTCCACTAAAATCAGGAACAAGGCAAGGCTGCTCACTTTCTCCACACATACTCAGTACTGGAAGTACTAGCTAGAGCAATAAGAGAACAAAAGGAAATCAAAGTAAGAAGTCAAAACTTCACTATTTGCTGATGAAGTGATAGTGTATGTAAGTGACTCCAAAGATTTTACCAGGGATTTCCTACAGCTTAAAAACATCTTAAGAGATGTTGCTGGATACAAGATTAATTAAAGAAAGAAATCAGTGCCCCTCCTAGATACTAATGATATACGGGCTGAGAAAGAAATCAGAGAAACACCACCCTTCACAATACCCTCAAATAATATGAAATATTTGGGGGTAACTATGTAAACAAGTGAAAGACCTGTATGACAATAACTTCAAGTTTTTGAAGGAAGAAATTGAAGAAGATACCAGAAAATGGAAAGATCTCCCATGCTCTTAGATGAGTTTGTGGCTATTGTTAAGGGTAATGTTTCTCTGATTTCTTTCTAAGCCCATCAATCATTAACATATAGGAGGGCTATCTTTTAATGTATCCTGCCACTTCGCTGAAGGTGTTTATCAGCTGTAGGAGTATCCTGGTAGAATTTTTCAGTTCACTTATGTAAACTATCATAAAATCTGACAGCTTGACTTCTGCCTTTGCAATTTCTATCCCTTTGATCGTCTTTTGTCATCTTATTGCTCTAGCTAGAACTTCAAGTACAATATTGAAGAGATATGGAGAGAGTGGACACGTTCCTGATTTTAAAGGAATTGAATTGATATTCCTCTCCATTTAGTTTGATGTTAGCTGTTGGCTTGCTATATATTGCTTTTATTATGTTTAGTATGTTTCTATTATATCTGATCTCTCCAAAACATCATAAAGAGGTGCTGGACTTTTGTCAAAGGTTTCTTCAGCATCTAGTGATCATGTGGCTTTTCTTTTTTTTTCAGTTTGTTTGTATGGTAGATTACAATGATGGATTTTCATATGCTGAACCTACATGATTGTTCTGCTGTGTTCTTGGAGTGAGTTTTCCAGTATTTATTGACTATTTTTGTGTCAATGTTGATGAGTGAGCTTGGTCTGTAGTTCTCTTTCTCAGTTATTTCTTTGTGTGGTTTGGCTACCAAAGTAATTGTAGCCTCAAAAAAGTTTGTCAATGCTCTTTCTGCTTCTATTGTATAGAACAATTTGAGGAGTATTGCTATTAGCTCTTCTTTGAATTTCTCATAGACTTTTGCACTGAAACCATCTAGCCCTGGGCTTTTTTTGTTTGGGGCACTTTTGATAACTGCTTTTGTTTCATTAGGGTATTAGTTCTATTTAAATTGCTTATCTGCTCTTGATTTAAATTTGGTGATGTCTATTCAGAAAATTGGCCATTTCCTTTAAATTTTCCAATTTTGTGGGGCACAAGTTTTTAAAGAATGACTTGATGATTCTCTGGATTTCCTTGGTGTCAATTCTTGTGTCCCCCTTTTCATTTCTGATTTTGTTAATTTGCATGTTCTCTCTTTGGTTTTTGGTTAGTTTGGATAAAGTTTTGTCTATCTTGTTGATTTTCTCATAGAAACAACTGTTTGTTTCATTCTTTGATTGTTTCCTTTGCCTCTATTGATTTCAGCTCTCAATTTGATCATTTCTTGGCATCTACCTCTCCTGGGCGAGTTTTCTTTTTTTTTTTGTTCTAGAGCTTTCATGTGTGCTGTTAAGTCTCTAGTATGACTATTCTCCAGTTTCTTCATGTGGCTCATAGTGCTATAAACTTTCCTCTTAGAACTGTGTTAAAAGTGTCTCATAAGTGTGGGTATGTTGTGGCTTCATTTTCATTGAATTCTAGGATGTCTTTAATTTCTTTCTTTATTTCTTCCTTGACCCAGGAGTGATGCAATTGACCATTGTTCAATTTCCAAGAGTTTGTAGGCTTTCTGCAATTTGTGTTGTTGAATTCTAACTTTAAACCACAGTGATCTGATAAGATAAAGAGGGTTATTCCAATGTTTTTTTTTTTTCTTTGTATTTGTTCAGGTTTGCTTTGTTGCCAAGTATGTGGTTGATCCTAGAGAAGGTTCCATGTGGTGCTGAGAAGAAGGTATATTCTTTTGTGTTTGGATGAAATGTTCTACTGATGTCTGTTAAACCAAATTGGGGCATAACTTTTGTTAATTCCTTTATTTCTTTGTTAAGTTTCTGTCTGGTAGTCCTGCCCAGGAGTGAGAGTGGAGTGTTGAAGCCTCCCACTATAAGTGTGTGGGGTTTATGTGTTTTTTGAGTTTTAGTAATGTTTCTTTTACAAATGTGTAAAGCGTGGTAAATAAGAATCTGGGAAATGATACGCTAATCAATGTTTACTTAAGGAAAAATCACTTAAACCAGAAACAGATGACAGCTGTAGATTCCTGTCCCAAGGATGCCTTTAGATGCTCTCTGTCTAGGACCAGGAATTAAGAGATCAAGCTAGGGTCCTGGACCCTAGACCTAGTCCCCCCCCATGTCAGGCCCACACCTGTCCCCACACCTCAATGGGCATGGTCAGTGCAACAGGTGTGAGCAGAGTGGATATCTCATTACAATTCCCCCTTTAGTCTTAAGAAAAAAAATTAGGCTTGATACAAAACTATATACAAAGACAGTAAACATCAATTATGCTCTAGGAAAAGGTAAATTAAGAACATAAAATGTAAGACCTATTGCCAGTGAGGTAACAAGAACAAATTAAGAACATAAAATGTAAGACCTATTGCCAGTGAGGTAACAAGAACAAATGGCAAGAACTACAAATTCAGTCCTAGGGTGAAGGCATAACAGAGATTACTATAGAGTTGTCCTAAGCTGGAAAGATTAAGTCTCATACCTAATATTTCTATCTAGGAAGAGAGAACAATAATTGTGAAAGTCTAATCTCCAACCTCATCAAGACATGAGAAGGAAGATAACAATACTATGGTAGGCAGGAAATGCAGGCAAGCAGCTTTTAAAAGGTGCAGTGAAGACAGAAATAACAAGCTACCTGGACAGTCACTTAAAGTCTCACAGCAACATCGGAGCAATCAGTTTTGGCTAAGACCTAGACAGACCACTACAGAAGCAGGGAGGTAGTAAGGATGTCTTACCCTGACTTGGCAAGGTTCAGCAGTCTTTTATGTTTGTTTCCTGTAAGCACAGTAGGACAGTATGTTCAAAGTCAGTGGTTGAGGTGGGTGCAGTTCTTTGCCCAAGAGGCAATTAGCTGAGGGGAGGATGGACTCCAGAAGGAGTGACATCATCAGTGCCCAGCATATTCTTGGGAAAAGCTCGGTGCTGCCAGGACAATAGTGTCTCATGTCAATGGAGTATTAATATTAAAGCATTTAAATGCATGTTCTGCAGGTCTATGAAGTGTTTGAAGATCAAACATCTATGTCTGGCTAATCTCATAAGTATAAGAAACATGGGTGAAGATAATCTGTAATTCTCAGGAACATAGCTATACTAATGGTTGAAACTTCCCTAAGTAATTAGCAAGGACAATAATTTTAGCAATATAACTATATACATAAATATAAATGAAAATCTCTAAAACAGAGGTAGAATTGAAATATTTTCACCAGAGATAGAACCATATAGTGCAACATAATAGAAAATATTCTAAATTGTATTAATATACAAAATGTCTTGAACATATGTAAAGGTATACATACTTAGAATATGATAAAGATTGTGCACAAAACATTGTACACAGAAAGATCTTACACAATATTGCAAAATATAATATGCAAATTATCCAAGAAAGGAATTTTACATAAGTTACAATGTATAAGAATCTTCAATAATGTAAGTTGTACATAACTAATAATTACTAAGATAATTCACAAGAAGATTAATCTACCTATACCCCATCTAAACCATACCCTTCACAACCATACCCTATACTATCTAAAAGAGATACCCCAGTCTGAACATCACCTTCCATATCCAACCCTAAGTAACTAAAATCAACCCTAAGCAGATGAATATTATCCTTTAATGCCAACAGTAGGGAAAGGGGGCATTGTTTTCTTAAGCTCTCTGCCAATATTCATTATCTTTCCATAGGGAGGAAATTTCCTTATTTGTTAAAGGTACTACAGTTTCTGCTGGGTCCCTTCCTGTGAGTTGACAAAGTCTTAATTTACTTTTTAAAATCAAGTCAGAGATCTTTTCTATGTATGTTTTAAATTTTTATTCTGTTTAAGTGGTAGAAATATCCATTGTAGATATCTTTCCTCTGTATCATAATCCCTGAAGGTATTCTCTAGATGATAATATAACAAGAATTCAGTCTAGTTTTGGATCCATACTGTCCACATGTGCTTTTTGTATCCTCTTTTCTACTCATTCTAATTCCTTTTCAGCTTCTGCTGATAGTATTTGTAGATTATTTAAGTCCTTGCCCCCTTTTAGGGCCATTTTCAAGTTTTTCAAATCATGCCCTTCTATTCCAAAAATGGTCTGTAGCTGAGAAATCTCTCCTAGTAATTTTTGAAGATCATTAAGAGTCTGGTAATAAACTCTCCTTATCTGTACATTTTGTGATCTAATTTTTTGTAGACTTATTTTATATCCCAAGTAATTAACAGAATCTCCTCTTTGTATTTTTTCAGGGTCAATTTGTAATCCTCAATGAGGTAAAACTTCCTTTACTTCCTCAAACATTTTTTCTAATATTTCTACTTTAGAATCAGCCAACAATATATCATATACATAATGATAAATTATGGATTGTGGAAACTGTTTACAAATTATTTCCAAAGGATTTTGCACAAAATATTGGCACAGGGTGGGGCTATTTAGTGTTCCCTGTGGCAAAACCTTCCATTGATAGCTGAGAATTATTGTAATTAGGTACCATGAAGTCAAATTTTTCTCTTTTTCTTGTAAAGAAGAAGCAGTCTTTTAAATCAGTAACTATAATAGGTCATTCTTTAGGTAGCAAAGAAGGCAAGGGCATTCCAGGCTGTAGAGAGCCCATTTGCTGGATTACTTTATTGATAGCTCTCAGGTAATTTTATAGATTGTTTTTTGATAAAAAAAAAAAAAATACAAGAGAATTCCAAGGGCTGGCAAATTTTTTGATCTGTCCAGCATTTAGCTGTTCCTGAACCAGCATTTCTAAAGCCTCTAGCTTCTCAGAGGTCATAGGCCATTGCCCTACCCAGACAGTTCATCTGTTAGCCATTTTAAGGGTAGGGCTTTTGGTTCCTCTGTTAGTTTGGCACTTGTATTTTGTTTTTGTACAGCCTGCATATTTGGTGTCTGTCTTATATAGTACTTTACAATATTCTTTCTATAACCATGAGTTCATTTATGGTTCATATATAATAATAGAGTAATGTTATTCTGTGTATTCCATTACTGCAATAGATCATGACCCCCCAATCAACTGGTTATTTATTCGTACCCTTAGTTTAGGTCTTTGATCATTTATAGACATTTGCCAAAATATACGGTTGTTCCCTCCATTTGCATTTGATTCATTTTCCATAGCTAATCTGTCACCCAGAGTGGTGTGATTTTTTACGACAGGCACTGGATTTTCTAATCGTCCTGGGGAAGATTGTCCTCTGCAGCATCTGGGAATGTTTAGACCACCTTTGACATGGGAGCCTTCTAGCAGACCCCCAAGGAGTTTCCCAGTTGTGAAGGGTTTCCTTGCTTGTCTCTGGTCAATCTACATTCATTGGTTCTGTGTCAACCTTTGCCATATCTTGTACATAATCCAGGAGGCTGAGGCCTTCCTTTTGAT
The DNA here is from genome assembly GCF_943737965.1 of Phodopus roborovskii. Lineage (NCBI taxonomy): Eukaryota > Metazoa > Chordata > Mammalia > Rodentia > Cricetidae > Phodopus > Phodopus roborovskii. The sequence continues at coordinate 3,987,154 of NW_026125554.1, forward strand.
TCATTATTAGAAGAAGTGTTATTTCTAGGAATACTTTGTCTACAATTTCTTGTTAGATGTCCTATTCTACCACAATTGAAACAGCTGGTATTTTGATGTCTTTTCAATCCTTTGGAGATCACTTTTCCTACCCAAGCTTCCATGTCACCACAGTTAAGACATCTGTTATCTTGATGTCTTCTTAAACCTTTGGATATCACTTCTCCTACCCAAGCTTCAGTGTCATTGTAATTATACTCAATGTTGGCTGTATTCAGGACCCATTCATGCAATGATGCTGATCTGATTTTTAAGGGCTAAAGCACTTGTTTTCATTGTGGATCCCCATTCTCATAAGATAATGATTCTATGAGTGCCTATAATCTTGGTCTGCTACCTCTAATTGTATTGCTCTAGATAATCTTTGTAAAAATACACTAAAGCATTCTCTCAGCTCCTGCCTCACCTTGGTATAGGATTCTATTCTCTCTCCTGATTTATGAGCCTTATCCCAAGCATTCAAAGCTGCTGTATTGCATAGAGACAAGATGTGTTCATCATATGCAGCTTGAGTTTCTGAATCAGCCTAAAGACCCTAACCAAGAATTTTATCTTGGGAAGCTTTATAACCTTTCCTTTAGCCCTGAAGTTTAAGAGCTTCTGCTTCTTCCCTCTATAAAGTCCTCCATTCTAATTGAGATGAATTTTTAAGGACAGCTGATTTTAATTGATCCCAATCCTTAGGGGTTATCTTATTAATCCTTGCCAATGACTCTACTAATTGCTTTGCATATGGTGAGCACATGTCATAAGAGATTACTGCTTCCTTTATACCCTTTAAATCTTTTATACATATTAGTTCCCACTGATATGCAATGAAACCTTTCGGGTAGATTTATTTATTTATTTTGTTGCTGGTTTTCCAGTAACTGATTCAGGGAAAGCCATAGGAGATGGTATACTGACTTTAGCCAGGTCTCCCCTGACCCTGAAGGATATAGGAAATTTCAAATCTCTTTTGTGCCCTACTACTTGTACCTCTTCTTCTGGTGTATCAGACTGAAGGTCTTCTAAAGTCTGTAATCTATTCACTATTGTTTCTCTGAGTGTTTGAACTTCTTGAATCATATAAATTTCCAAAGACTTCATCAAATCAGTCAGCTTCTTGTTTTCTCCAACTGTGAATGATTCTATGTATTTAATATTTTCATCCTTTGATATTATCTGAATGGCTTGTAAACTGCCTTCCAGAAACAATGTCCTATCTTCTAGCTTGCCATTATCCTCAGACATAGAACAAATTCTATCTGCCAGTTTTTCTGTCTGATATTCCAGTCTATCTTATTTTTCAAGGTGTAAGATACGGAACAAGCTGCTTCTGCTATCATGTTAATGTGCTGCAGTGTTCCTATTTTGGTCATTGAAGCAGCAGACACAGAACAAATTCTGACTTCTAGTTGGTCAGTTTTATGTTCCATGTTTTGAATTCTACCTGTCAGATCTCCATTGCCATTTTTAATATTCTGAATCCTTGTTACTAACTGTCCTATGGTTTGTTCAATAGTCTTCGCTCTAATCTCAAACCCTTTCTTTAAGAATATTATATGGATCATGAAACTAATCACCATTATTTTAAAAATGTATATTCTGGTTAAGTTATGGCCCTCTTCTAAGATCCCCTCCATATATGAAATAAAAAGATGCCTAATGTCCTGCATTGTTAGATTATCTGCAATTGGTATTGAAGAATTAATCTCAGCTATTATATAAGCTTAAGTTGTGAAGGATGTTGTATTACCTTAGATATAATCCTGCTGTCCTGGAACTTTGACGCTTTTTTGTTGCAGATCTCAACTTGTAATTATACCTGGCCAATAGGTGCACAGGTGGACCACCAAATAGTGCCTGGCAGCAGGAGGTCCTTCTGATCCCAGTCCCTGTAGAATAGTTCTTAACAAGCTAACGCAAGCAAAATTTTGTTAAACGGAGAAGTGAAACGAGCCTTGTCAAATTGCTCAGACAGCAGGGCCAACAGGTCTCACCTCCGCTAGTATAGGGAACAACTGGTGCTGGGCAGCCAGAGCAAACAAGTGTGGTGGGGCTCTGGGCTCTGCTTCAGGTCTCAGCACAATATGGAGGAATGGGCCACAGCACCTGTGAGTGTAGTCTCAGGGCTGTGGCAGAGATAAAGGAGTTGCAGCACAGATGTGTAATAAGCACCCCATGGGAGCAGGGGAGTAGGGAAACTGCAATTGCAGAATAGCTGGAGTGGGGGGAGGGAGCAGCTCTGTGAAGATGCCCCACCACCTTGGTGAAACCTAATTCCCCAGCCCCGTAAAAATCCTTACCCCACTCCTGGTACCAGAGAAAGCGTGGTAAATAAGAATCTGTTTCTTAGGTCCATTTGATTGGAAAATCTTTTCCCAACCCTTTACTCTGAGGTGAAGTTTTTGAAGTTGAAGTGTGTTTCTTATATGCAGCAGAAGGATGGATTCTGTCTTCGTATCCATTCTGTTAGTCTATGTCTTTTTTATAGATCAGTTAAGACCAATTATATTGAGGGATATTAATTGATTGTTGATTCTTGTTAGTTTGGGATTTTCCATTGTTGGTGGTATTCTGTGTGGATTTCTCCTTTTTTATGGTTTTTGGTAAAGTGGGATTATCTATTGCCTATGTTTTCTTGAGTATAGTTAACTTACTTGAGTTGTAGTTTTCCTTCCAGTACTTTTTGTAGGGCTGGATATGTGGATAAGTATCATTTAAATCTGATTTTGTCATGGAATATCTTGTTTTCTCCATCTATATTGATCAAAAGCTTTGCTGGGTATAGTTGTCTGGGCTGGCATTCATGGTCTCTTATTGTTTGTAGAACTCTATCCAGGACCTTCTGACTTACAGAGTTTCCATTGAGAAGTCAGGTGTAATTCTGATAGGTCTGTCTTTATATGTTACTTGGCATTTTTCCTTTTCTGATCTAAATATTATTTCTTTATTCTGTATGTTTGGAATTTTGATTATAATATTGCAAGATTGCAAGGGGACTTTCTTTTCTTTTTCTTTTCTTTTCTTTTCTTTTTTTTTTTTTTGTCCAGTCTATTTGGTGTTTTGTGAGCTTCTTGTACTTTCATAGGCATGTCCTTTATTAGGTTGGGAAATTTTTCTTCTATGATTTTGTTACTATGTTTTTCTGAACCTTTGAGCTGGGCTTCTTCACCTTCTATAGCTATTATTCTTAGGTTTGATCTTTTCATGGTGTCCCATATTTGCTGAATATTTTGTATTAAGGATGTGTTAGACTTAAGATGAATCTATTTCCCCTAGTATATCTTCAACACCTGAGATTCTCTCATCCATCTCTTGTATTCTGCTGGATACACTTGCATCTGTATTTCCTGATTGTTTACCCAGATTTTATATCTTCAGCATTCCCTCAGTTGGTGCTTTCTTTATTGTTTCTATTTCAGTTTTTAGGTCTTGAACTGTTTGGATTTTTTTTTTCCCTTGACTTTCCTTGCTTTCTTTAAGAGATTTGTTGATTTCTTACATTTTTTTGGGGGGGGGGTTGTCTTTTCCTCCATTACTTCCATTTTTTGTTTGTTTTTCCTTCCATTTCTTTAAAGTGTTTTTCTCACTTCCTCTTTAGGGCCTCTATCATCTTCATAAAGTTGTTTTAAAGCTCAATCTTTTTTGCCTCATCTGCACTGGGAATGTTCAAATCTTGCTGGTGTAGAATCCCTAGACTCAGGTGTCATGTTAGTCTTTCTGTTGTTGAATGTGATCTTATACTGTCATCTTACCATTCACTCTTCCCTCTCCTTGTGGGTATGGGTCCAAGGCTCTCTCCCAGTGGGTGCAGGTGGGTTCAAGACTCAAACAGTGGTGGATGCTAGATGGTTTGTTATCTCTCAAGGTCTTTCTGGGAAATTTGGGGGTAGAATGGGTCTGAGGCCCATGGGTCAGGCAACTCCAACTGAGAAAGGGGGGCAGGAGAAGGCACGGCACTTACCTCTCCCAGAATATCGCTGAAGACTATGGCATGCAGTATATTTCTGTGACATTCTATGTGTTTGACTATGGTTTTTGTTGTAGTGATGAGTACCATGACCAAAAGCAAGTGAGGCAAAGAGTTAATTTGACTTACACTTCCTGGTCACAAAGCATCATTGAAGGAAACCATGACAAAAACTATGGAAGAATCTGATTACTGGCTCTGGATAATTAGCATTCTTATAAAAGCAGGCCGACCTGTGTATTGATGGTGATACACACTCTGGATGAGGCCCTCCAAAATCCATTAAAAATATCCCTCATAGACATGGACACAGGCCATCTGAACAAGAGTTCATTAACTGGGGTTCCCTCTTCCAAAGTGAGGTTAGTTTGAAGAAAGTTTGCTTTTAAAAATAGTCAGCACATTATGACAGCAAACACATTGTGTTTCCTAACTACACAAGAAGCACTGAATGCCTTCAACCTTCAACCAGTTATGTGCCACCATAAATGTGCCTGTAACTTAATCTGAATTCTCAGGAAAACAGAAAAACAAACAAACAAACAAACAAAAAAAAAAAAACCAAAACAAAACTCTAAGCACCCACAACTGTTCAGCATACCTTCCAAGATCTTTTTAAAAGTCTAATAACAACCACACTCTGCTTCCACTTCCTCCCTATATTTCCTTGTAATTCCTTCCAAAAATGATGGCACGGTTTTACTTTTGTTACACATGACTTCATATATAAGATAAAAACCATGTAACACACAATAATCCACACTCAGAAAGATAAATCTTGTCTCTCCTATTTGCAGTTTTGCACTCCAAAACTTCAGATGTGAGAAGATAACCTGTAGTAACCATAGAAACCATATATTGCCTTCCTAACAAATACACAATGCAAAGTAAATCTCCTACATAGGAATGGGCCTATAGTAAATATTCTCAAAGTTTGAATGTACTTCTTTCAAACTGTCTCTAAAATATTGGAGTACATTTCAGAAAGTATTTAGTTTATTGCTGACATAAAATCCAATAAAATGAAAAGGTTTCACAAATTACAAATGACAAGTAGTGGTCTGGAGAGATGGCACTGAGTTTAAGAGCACTGGCTGCTGTTATATGCAGTTTCCTGCCAGACTGGTCCCACAGGCACATCAACCCCAAAATACCTCACAGAGACTCTATTAGTTATAAAGCTGATTGCCCATGGCTATAGCTTCTTATTGGCTAGCTCTGTCCTAAATATTAACTCATTTCTATCAATCTAAGTGTTTCCAAGTGGTCTTCTTACCAGAGAGAGGGTCCAGACCTCTTCTCTCATGTCCTACATCTTGACTCCTCTCTACTACATCTCCCTAAATCCTCCTAGTTTTGCCTATCTTGCTTTCCTATTTGCCAATAGTGTTTTATTCATTAACCAATAAGAGAAACATATTTACAGAATGACATCTCCCATCAGGCTGCTTCCTCCAGAGATACTGAGTTGAATTCCCAGCAATCACATATTGGCTCACAACAATCTATACTGAGATCGTGTGGCTCTTCTGGCATGCAGGCATACATGCAGGCAGAACACTGTATGTATAATAAACAAATAATACTTTAAAGAAAATGACAACCAGCCTTTTCATCCTGCAATGAAAATTTCTTTTGTCTGGATTTGGTTCCTCTGAAAGCACCAAGGTGTTTATGAGTTTTTTTTTCCCCCTATAGCTGTAATAGAATTCAATGTGCAAAGCAATGTTGAAATGGAAGTGTTACATTGGCCTTGTAGTTACAGAGAGTTGGAGCTTGTGATGGTAGAGCAAAGGCAGGCTGCCTGAAACAACTAGAAGCACATATGATAATCTGCAATCTGGAAACAGGAAGAATGTACTACAAATATTAGTGTTTTCCCAAATCTCAAACTTGTGTAGAAGAACATATATTCACCAGACAACCATACCTCTCATTAATCCTCAAGCTGTCCATGAATGGAGCCAAGTTTCAAAAAGCCATTCTCAAGTGGTACACTACTACAATTGTTTTCAAAGTAAACACCAAAGAATAAATGAAGCCAACCAAACAAACAAAACACAAACCAGGCATTATTACACAGACAGTAATGATTTTTTTCATTCATATATGAAAATATTGGGCCTAACAGTGTTTCTTTCCACATTAAAATATTGTATTTCTTAGTTAAGTCTCCACTCTCACAAACATATTACTATTTACTCATTTGTGTTTTGGTGTGTGTATTCATTTGAAAGTGTGTGTGTGAGACTGTCAGAAGACCTCTTACAGGAATTGGTTCTCTATTGCCACCATGTAAGATCAAGGACATAACTGAGATAATCATGTTTTCTGGCAATAAAGTGTTACTAGCTGATGCATCTCACTGTCCACTCACATTAATCTTTCATCTCACAATAGAAGCAATTTGACCAATGCAGTTTCACACAATCAATTATGGTGCAAATTCTACACACTACACTTTTCACTGTGAGATTATTATCCAGGGATGTGGGACACACAAAATCAAGAATACTATGCTGAAAATGACAATGACTTCAAACTTCATTTATTTTAAATACTTTAAAGGTTTTCCCACATTTATTCCAAACATAAAGGCTTTCACCAGTGAAATAAATTTTCCAATATAATAGGAACTATTGCTGCTAAAGCATTTTGCAAATGGATACCCAAGTCTATAGGATAGATTCCTGAGAACATTCTGGCAACAAGAACTGGTGAAGTCTGTGGCACCATACTTAGATGCATACTTGCATTGAACTTCTTTCCAATGTCAGTTCATGCATGAGGGTCATAGAAACTTGTAGTGGCCAAGTGTTTTCCAAAGTGCTGACATTGAAAAGGTTCCTCACAAGGGTGAGGTCTTTTATTCTTGATAAAATCACAAGATCAAAGAAACAGTTTCCCAAATTCTTACAAAGAGAGGCTTTCTCTCTAGTGTGAATGTTTTTGCTGCTCTTGCGCCAACTAGCACTATAGAAGGCTTCTCCAAATGCTACTAAGCATTAGGCTACTAACTAGAGTGAAGCAATGTCATGTCTGCTATTATCACCAGAGTGCCTGAAAGCTTTTCTACCATGCTTAAATGCATAAGGCATTTCTCCAGTGTGACCTTCTATGTCTACGGTTCCTAAGGAGTCACTAACGGCTTTTCCAAAATGCTTACATGAATAATACCTATCTTTAGAGTGAAATTTTCATAGTTGTAGAAATCACTAGACTGAATGAACAGTTTCCCACGTGTTTTACACAAGAATTGTTTCTCTCCAGTGATTTTTTTCATTCGTTAGGCTGTGAAAGGGCCTACATAACACTTTACATAACACTTACATACATAATACTATCTAGTATGAGTCCTTTCATGATTCTTAAGACTACTGCACAAGCTGAAGGCTTTCCCACAATGCATGCATCCATAAGGTTTCTCTCCAGTGTGCTTTATTTCATGTTTCTTATGACTACTGGAGTCACTGAAGGTTTTTCCACAATGACTGCATGAATAAGTCCTCTCTTCAGTGTGAGTCCTTTCATGATACTTACGGCCATTGTACTGGCTGAAGGCTTTTCCACAATGCCTGCAAGCATAAGGCTTCAACCCAGTGTGAATTCTTTCATGATTCTTATGAGTACTGGAGTCACTGAAGGCTTTTCGACAATACTTACATGCATAAGGCTTCTCTCCAGTATGCTTTCTTTCATGTTTCTTATGACTACTGGAGTCACTGAAGGTTTTTCCACAATGCTTACAAGCATAAGGCTTCTCTCCATTGTGAATCCTTTCATGTCTGTTCAGATGACTGGAAGTGGTAAATGCTTTTCCACAATCCCTACAAGCATAAGGCTTCTCTCCACTGTGAATCCTTTCATGTCTGTTCAGACGACTAGATCGGTTAAATGCTTTTCCACAATGCCTACAAGCATAAGGCTTCTCTCCGCTGTGAATCTTTTCATGTGTGTTCAGAAGACTGGAGCGGTTAAATGCTTTTCCACAATGCCTACAAGAATAAATCTTCTCTCCACTGTGAATCCTTTCATGTGTGTTCAGAAGACTGGAGCGGTTAAATGCTTTTCCACAATGCCTACAAGAATAAATCTTCTCTCCACTGTGAATCCTTTCATGTCTGTTTAGATGACTGGCGGTGGTGAATGCTTTCCCACAATGCCTACATGCATAAGGCTTCTCTCCTCTGTGAATTCTTTCATGTCTGTTCAGATGACTGGAGGTGGTGAATGCTTTTCCACAATGCCTACAAACATAAGGCTTCTCTCCAGTGTGAATCCTTTCATGAACATTCAGGGTACTGGAGTAGTTAAAAGCTTTTCCACAGTGCCTACAAACATAAGGTTTCTCTCCACTGTGAATCCTTTCATGAACATTCAGAGCACTGGAGTAGTTAAAAACTTTTCCACAATGCCTACAAGCATAAGGCTTTTCTCCATTGTGAATATTTTCATGTATATTCAGATGACTGGAGCGGTTAAATGCTTTTCCACAATGTCTACAAACATAAGGCTTCTCTCCACTATGAATTCTTTCATGTCTGTTCAGATGACTGGAGCATGTAAAGGTTTTTTGACAACTCTTACAAGCATAAGGCTTCTCTCCAGTGTGAAACCTTTCATGTTTTTTCAGATGACTGGAGCATGTAAAGGTTTTTTGACAACTCTTACAAGAATAAGGCTTCTCTTTTGTATGAGTTACTTTATGCTTCTCAAAACATTTGGCAATTTTAAATGTTTTGCCACATTGCCTACAATTGTATTTTTTCTGTCCAGTATGGCTTTTTTCATGGTTGTAAAGGTCACTGGACTCAATGAAGGATTCTTCACAGAACGTACATACAACCTGTTTTACTTCTTTATGGATTCCTTCATTGTTCTGAACATATGTGTATCCCTTTATGTCATTTTCATTGAGTGTAAACCCAGTGAGAGTTCTATCCTGAGGCTGATCCAAACTGAGACTACAGGCTTCATTATATTCTTGACTTTCACAGAGTTTCTCCTCAGGAGAAGTGTCAAGTACCTGAAGTGATTCAGGATGGTGGATATCTTTCCAATGTTCCTGATGTGTAAAAGCTTTTTGCCATTCAGATGGTATCCCTGTAGTTTGGTCTCTGATATACCCATGTGAGGATGAATGACCAATGGTGTTTCTTACGTGCAAAGTTCTTTCACATATTCTTACTCCAGGATTCATGTCTTTATTTATGATATTCTTTGTAATGGGTTCCTGGTTTTTATCACACTCATGATCATGAGCATATCCACAGTCTTTCTCAATCACTAGACTTCTGCAAAAAATGAGAAGAGAATTACTGTAGCCAAGAGAAATGTTAGAGGCTGGCTTGTGTGGCCCACCAAAATCATACTATCCTAGAGGCAACAGAAGAACACTGTGACTGTGAAGGACAATGTGGACTACATGGCCCTGTCATATGCAAAGATGTGGAGTGTTGACTTCACTTCTATTAAAATTATGAAGTTGTTATCACGGATTTGGAGTTTTTTTTTTTTTTTTTTTTTTTCTTTTTTTGCTCATCAGTAGTCCAGATTTTGATGCCAGAACTCATCTGGAGGGCACACCAGTTTCTGTTGTTACTAATGGTCTAAAGGATCTTTTGCCTATGTCTGGAATACAGACATAGATACACATATACAGGTACAAAACAATATGTATACAAGGTATGAACAAGAAGGCAAAAGTTCTGCTGTTTGAAGACAAATACTACAATCAGTGGAAGTGGTGAAACACTGTAGCATTTTGACATTTAGAATTCTAAGGCAGTGTTGGTTCATTAGTTATCAACTACATGCATCTATGGCCAACTGAGAATGGGTTCCCTCAAAGGACAAAATGACTCAGATTGGCTTGTAAATAAGTCTGAGGGAGCATTTTTACATTCTTGACTGATGAAGGAGGGCTCACACTATGATGTGCATTGTGACCATGGGCAAGAGGGCATTATCTGTGTAGGAAAGTTATCTGCTGGTTGCACAAGGTATAAGACAGGTAGCTGAGTAAGGGATAAGGAGCTCACTGGTAAACAGCATTTCTCCATCACCTCTGCTTCAGTTTCTGCCTACAAGTTCTTGCCCAGCTTGAGTGCCTACCCTGACTACCCTTTATAATGGGTCTGTGACAAGGGTGTGTTAGTAAAAATGAGTTCTACCCCAGAGTTGCTTTTTTCTTTCTTTTTTTATTGTCATAGCATATGAAAGCATAACAAACAAACAAACAAAAACAAAACAAACAAAAAAACCCCCAAAATCCAAAAAACAAAAACAAAAAAACAGAACTTATGGTCAAACCCTCAAAATCATACATAGAAAGACAGAAAATAATTTGAAGGTTTGTGTGTAATAAACCAAAGATAAAATCCATTCAAAGGTTAATGTTACATGACACATTTGTGATCTTAATATACTATAAAGATGAAATACTCAAATATTGAATGGCACAATGCAATGCTCTATTACAGAAATATGTTTAGAGATTATTATTCAGTTACTTTTCTTTAGACATTTTGATAGGCATTCAGTTGTCCAATGATTTTCAAATATATGAGATCAATTCCTTTCTTTTGAATATGAATTACCGCATGTTTCTGCTGATGTCTTTGCTGTCCTCTCCAATATTTTCTTCTACTGCTTTTTCTAGAAGAAAATCCAGAGGATACAGTATGACATATTCATATTCAATGTAAAAGGTATTATACCCTAGCTATTTGACATAGGTTTTCACACTATATTTACCACATATTCCCTTTAAGAATTCAAATGCCAACAGTACACCCATATGCAAGACACGGATGTTCTATGATGGAATAAACAAAGAGAACATATTGAAATTTTACCTATGGAGATCAGGTTCAAAAACGTTTCTTTCATCACATCTCTGTAGAGCTTCTTTTGACATACATCCAACAATGCCCACTCTCCTGTGGTGAAGTTCACAGCCACATCCTCAAAGGACACTTTCTCCTAAGGGTGCATATATTAGGATGGTTAGTTTTAACTGACAGACTGACAGGACACAGAATCATCTAGCATGTAAAGTCCTGAAAACACCTCTAAATTATCATGTAAATAGGAGTAACTGAATCTCTATGGGATGCTATCTTGATCACTTGATGTAATAAAGGAGATACATTCTCTCAAATACTACTCACCTGCCTTAGGAAACATCATGACCAAGCAACTATTATAAAAGAAAGCATTTTGGGGGACATTGCTTATACTTTTAGAGGGTTGGTCAAAGATTTTCATGGTGGGAAGCAGAAAGCCATAGAGCTGGAACATACTCAAACCAATACACACTACAAGTTGAGAGGCAGCATGTTCTGAACTCATTAGGAGTTACTCTAGTGGAAGAGGAAACCTACAACATACAGCCACACATTATTCTCTTCACGAGTGAGTGCACTTCAGAGTTCTGCAATTTTTGATCAGTACATACCCTTCAATTGTGATATGAAATAAACTCCTTCTGACTGCTTGTCTTTGTCATTTATGACAGCCAGATGAAAAGCCTGATAGAAGCAATACACACAAAGCCTGAAGAGACAGCTCATTGGTGGAGAGCATTCACCCTTCGTGAAGCAGGTGTTAAACTCATGATCAACTTGTAATAGAATTATCCCTAGCAACTACAGAGACTTGGTTAAAACAGTCTTAGAGTCTTGCCTTCAAGACTCTAATGGAATATCTGGTGGAAAGACGAGGTTAAGACCATTGAACAACAAAGTAGGGCTAGAGGGGTGAAAAATCTCCAAAAACCAACTTCTTGGAGAGGGAAATCATGCAGATGTACAGAGGCAATCTCTATATAATGATCATGTATGTCCTCGATTTATACCACACAGAAGTTTTGAATGTTTGGGACAGAATTTGAGAAGTAGGAAAGGAAATTGAGTCATTTACTAAAGTTATATGGGGCCCAAAGGAAGTTTTTACAGATTTCACAAAAAAGACTGACTTCAGGAGAAAATAAAATGATACAAGATTTTGAAGCTAAACAAATGATAATTGAATCTCTGGCTTTTGAAATTGCTAATTTTCATAATGCAAAAGTGTAATTACTCCTTAACAGCATGATTAGCACCTTTGGGGGAATGGATTTGAGATTTACAATCAGTATTCAATCACATGACCAAGATGATGCATGGATAGGTGAGGTGATTTCCAGAGGTTTAAAGAAAAACTGGAATGTCAAGTGTTTCAATTGTGGAAATCAGGGTCACTTGAAAAGAGTTTGTAAGCATGGCATTTCTGGAAACGATTTATTTCATTTTATTATTATTATTATTTCTTATTTTGCATATCGATCCCAGTTCCCTCTCCCTCCCATCATTCTCTCATGCCTCTGACCCCCCTCTCATCCAATTCCTCACCCTCTCCACAGGAAGGGTGAGGTCTTCTAGGAGGGATCATCAAAATATGTCAAGTCACCTGGAGTAAGGACTAGGCCCTCTCTCCTGTCTCTTAAGGGATTATTCCTCTATGGGGAACGTGCTCCCAAAGTCCTTTTGTGCACCAGGAATACATCCTGGTCTTACTGTCAGAGATCCATAGATTGCCCACGTTCAGGGGGGTCTGGGTCGGTCCAATGCTGCTTCCCAAGCTATCAGTCCATGAGCTCCCCCTTGTTCAGGTCAGCTGTCTCTGAGGGTTCCTGTAACCTGGACTTGATCCTTTTTCTAATCACTCCTCCCTCTCTGCAACTGGATTCTAGGAGTTTGGCTCAGTGTGGGAAAGATTTTTCTAAGCAGAATTCAAATAGAATCGCTCTCCCTTCTGGATTATGCAGAAATGTAACCAAGTCAGGCATTGTAAAAGTGAATGTAGGTCAATAAGTGTCAGTCAAGGTAATAGAATACCATTGGGAAATAGAGGAGCTTCTTGCAGGCCCTCATGCAAATTCAGTTGAGTAATTTCTTGTAACAGTCAATGGAACTCCTTCACAAAGCAATTAAAGAACCTGTTACCTATTATATGAAACCACAGTGCTCTGGATGATAGAAAAGCTAGAGAGGAGAGAACAAAATACTCAAAAGAAACCATAAAGTAAATATTTCTATAAAAGAACAGAGACCAAAATTAAAAGTGCAAATAAATGACATTGTCATTGAAGGCCTTATAGATGTAGATGTCACAATTTCACCAGTACCTTGGCATCAAAATGCACCTTTTCAAGAGGTAAATATTTAACTTTTAGGGAGTGGAACTTTATCTCAAGTTAAACAGAGAAAAATTGAATGTATAGAGCCAGAAAAACAGAGAAGAAAATTAAAGCCTCATTTCTATATATAATGAACTTATGGGGACATGATTTGTTACATCGATGGAATACACAGATTAACATTCCTCCAGTCTCAGAAACAAACCATTTATTAATGTATGTTCTGGGGGGGAATATTAGAAGGTATTATAAAGAACAGTCACTGACAATTCAGGGTATACATGAATAGGGCACAACAGCTGCTAATCCTTCTAAGGCACCCACATCCCTACCAAAGAATGGTTGATGGACAAGCCTGTATGTGTTAAGAAATGGCTTTTAGCAACACAGAAACATAGGCCTTAGAACAGAGTCAGCTAAATGCTCAACATATTGAAGAATTAACCAGCCCTTTAAATTCTCCTATATTTGCTATTGAAAAGAAATCTAGAAAATGGAGAATGGTAACAGATCAAGAACTGTTAATTAGGTGATTCAGGCAATGGGATCACTACAGTCTGGAATTCTTTTGCCTTCTTTATTATCTAAAGGATGGTCTTATAATTATTGATTTAAAAGATTGTTTTCTCACTATAACATTACAAAAATAGTGAAAAATTTGTCTTCATGATGCATACTTATAATAATTCTCAGCCTGCTAAGAGACCAATGGATAACACTCTCACAGAGAAAGTTAAATAGCCCCACCCTGTGCCAATATTTTATAAGTCACCCAGTTGAAATAGCATATAAGGAATTTTTGTAATCTATAGTTTACCATCATATGGACAATAATTTACTAGCTGACTCAAGTGTGGATAATTTAGAAACAATATTTGGAGAGGTAAAGAAAAATTTGCCTTGTAGGGGATTACAAATCACTCCTGAAGAAAAGCAAAGAGGGGATTTTATTATTTATTAAGGATATAAAATAGTTCTACAGAAAATTAGACCTCAAAAGATGCAAATTAGAAGAGATCAAATGCTACTCTTAATGACTTTAAATGATTTGTATTAGTTATAATGCTTTTGGCCCATATCTAGAGCTTCTTATTGGCTAGCTCTGTCTTAATTATTAACCCATAATTACTAATATATGTATTTCTACATGGTTGTATCTTACCAGGAATGCCAGACTCACACATCTGCTCCTCTCAAGATCACATCACAACACTGGCCTTTCATTTCCCAGAATCCTCCATCTCCCCTAGTCCCACCTATCTTGCTTTCTTATTGGTCATTAACCAATAAGAGAAACATATTTACAGAATGACATGTCCCATCACATGTCGTGCTTCTGATGTGTCCAGCTGCCCTAACAGCTGCCCTGAGAACAGACGGTCACACAAATCTGGGCTTGACATTGCTCCCCTCTGTATCACAAGTCCTAAAGAGGCAGCATGGGCAGCACCGTATGACAATTAGTGGTACTGATTGGACAGTTTATTCCTTTTAGTACTAAGGTCTCTGAATGACAAACAGTTCTCACTCTGCCTTTACTAGTAAAACACTTTAGGGAAGTGATAGTGCAAACCTTCACTGCCAGCACACTTGAGGAAGCTGCTCTTCTGAGAACCCAAAGCCATTCAGGGCTACTCACTACTCCCCTTTTCCACCAAGATACTGCCTTCAGTTTGCTCTGTACAGTCTAAACACATGCCCCAATAGGAAAAGCAGGACTCTAAGGAGATAGCTCCAGATGGGTTTGAACACAGGATCTTGGTATAAGGCTGGAAAGGAAACCTCAAGGATCAAAGATGAGGTAAGAGCCCATTGCTCAGATCTATTTGTGAACTCATCCTTCACAAGGCAGAATAGCCAAGGAAAAGAAAACAAATGATAGTAACATTTTGTCTAGGGTTTAGAAAGATGGTGCTCTACTCAAGAGTGTTTGCTGATCTTGGAATGAAATCAGGTGGCTCCCAAATGCCTGTCACTTCACGTCCAGGGGGTCTGATACCTTTCTTGGGCCACCATTAGAATTAATGCTCTTATGGTGACATAACATAGACATAACTGAAAATGAGGCACATTCATAACAGCAAGTGCCTACATAAAAATCATAGCTCTCATACTAGTAACTTGGCAACATACCTGGAATGAAAAAAAAAAAAAAAAAAAAAAAAGGACTCACTCAAAATGAGTAGATAGCAAGATATGTTTTTGATTCTATCCAGTTTTAATTCATGATTCAGACAGAACGCATCTGTTCTTTACGGTAGAATTCTTTCTTTCCTGAGTTCTTAACAATCATTTCAGTGCTTTTGACCTTGGGTTTCTTTTAATTTTCTATTCCCATTATTCTTAGATTGGTATTTCTATATTGTCCCAGATTTCATGGATGTTTTGTGCCCAGAGTTTTTTGTTTTAATAATTTATTTAACTTTTATTTTATGTGCATTGGCATCAGATTCCCTGGAACTGGAGTTATAGACAGTTGTGAGTAGCCATGTGGTACTGGGAATTGAACACTGGTCCATCAGGAAGAGTAAGCAGTGCTCTTAACCACTGAGCTATCTCTCCAGCCCTAGTGCCCAGAGTTTTTAGAGTTAACATTTCCCATGACCTGAAGTTTTAACGAATATGAGCTCTTGATTACAAGCTAATTGTACAATGGGAACAATATAAAAACAGAAGTACATGCAAACAATACATATTTGCATAGGTAAATGAAGATCATTTTAAAAACACTGATACTTTATCAGTTTTCCATTTTAGACTAGGCTGTTAATTATCTCTTACAATATATTTTACTAGTATTAGCAATCCTAAATCTAAAGCCTGTCCTTTTGAAAATATGAGTGTAATCTAAGTAGAAAACTTAGGATGGAAAAGACACAGAACCTAAGCTGATTACTGGGAAGACTCTGAAGAGGCTGAACAGACACCAAAAGCTTGGTATTTAAATTACTTTTTTCCTTTAGTTTATATTGGACAAGATCAGAACTTGTATAACTTTGTTATTAAAGAGGAAGGCACAGATAAGATAGGGCATTGGGTATATTGCTTAAGGCTATAAGTTCAAATTTATGTTAGAAATACACAATATTAATTATTGTTATTTTAATACTTAACAGCATATCTCATTTTATTAAGTTAGAAACTAATTTCTTATTAACTAAATACATCAGCTACATAAACAATTGTCTATGTTAAATGTTAACATTGCAGATTTATAGAAGGTGAATGGATAAAGGCACGAGGGAAAGAATGGTATTCTACACAAAAATGTCCTATAATACTTGTATCAAAGTTAAAAATCCCCAAAACACTTATGATTGTGTGGGTCAAGACGCTAGAGAGAATGCGATTGATCCTTGTAAGGGCAAGTAAGTTTAGCTGCTTTGTTGTGCACAGACTTTGACTTTCAATTTGATCTATGGGAAAGAACTTCCAAGAAGCCACAAAATTAGTTGATGAAGAGAAATTTATTCTACAAGGAAGCTTAATTAAGATAAAGAAATAGAGTGGGAAGCTAAATTAAAATAAAGAAATAGAGTGGGAAGCTCCTAAGAAAGGGGACTTCACCCCGAAGAATTTACCACTGGGCATTTTCACACAGCACAAAATGCATGGGAATATGCATGTATAACCAGTAGTCATCACGGTACAAGCTTCATACAGCTCAAGCTTTCCATTTGTCTGACTGTATGCTTCTCCCCGGTTCAAAGAGCAGCAGTCAGAGATGTTCTGAGGCAAGCAACCTTTTAAGCCTCACAAACAAAGGTGGCTCAAGTCCAGTCCTCGGCAACCATCCAAGTACATGTTCCAGTATACACATCTACTCCCAGACATTGGCCAGATGTCAAGGTTGTGAAGTGCATCAATATGTTTCTTCTCAATTAAAACAAAAAATGCTCCAGTTCACGATCCTGAAAACTGACCAGGCTCTCAAAACAGAGAAGAGGGGTCATCTGCAATTCATGCATTAGCATGTGCAGAGCCTTAACACAAGCCTCCCCATTTTAAAATCACTTTCCTAACAATCATCTAGAAAGCTACTCCTAGCTATGAAGTTATTGGCAACTGACAGTCTGGGGTGGGAGGCAGGTCACTTTCTCTCCAGAATATGGCCACTAGAATGTTGCCAAGGCTCTAATGCATGACCACAAACACCTACCAGAACTCAGTGGGTTATAAACAACAAAAACAAAAGACACATAAAATTAAAAGTCATAAAATGCTAGATCTGATTAAAACATGTCACCTATGTTTAGGAAATATCCAATAATAAAAATATATTTTCAAGGGTTTGATTGGATTTTTAGTAATAAAACAATTGTACACTGGCTAGGATATGGATGAGCAGGTGAAAAGCTGGCCATGAAAGCCTGAAGACCCATACTCTTGTTGAGCATGTGTGGAGAAGTGAATACTAACCTTTAGAGGAAGTTTAAACTGCTGCAATTAATAGGCAAACCAGTGTGAGCTTGCATCACAAAGAAAAACAGAAATACAACTTCTTCAAGCTATTCGTTCTCTGAGCTAATAGTTATAATGAAAAGAGCCCATAGATTACAGGCGATAAATACATAGTCCTGATCTTTGCTTCTCTAGTCCCGTCGGCCATAAAAAGAATCAGCCTGTCTGTCCATCAGCTGATTTTCAGAAAATAGAGATTGGAATTTGACTCTGCAATGAAGAAATCTGAAATGAAATTTTCAAGCAAATGGATATAACTCAAGTCCACAAGGTCAAGTCCACTGTTTCTTTGTACAGATACTTTCTTTGAACTCGTACCCATCTGTTTCAATACTCGAGTGGATGTTGGTAGACACCATGGAGAAGAGAGGTTCCATGAGATATGCGGGTAGGTGGAATACTTCCGGAATAGTAGACCGCATGTGACATGCAAGCAGAGTGGTGAATACTCTAGGACTTGAAAGAAAACAAAACAAAACACAAACAAGCACGGGAAAGAGAAAAGGAGGAAGTTGGAATATCAAAGTTTAGTACTGAATTGGCCTCAGCTGCACAGTGGTTGCTTGCTCAGCCTGCTGATAAACAGTGCCCAAGTCTTAAAAATAAAAACAAAACAAGGGAAGGCTTGGTGGTGTCAGCCTTTAACCCCTGAGGAAGGTGATCTTCGTGTCCAAGGCTACCAAAACTAGCCTGGTGAAAACAGCGAGATCCAGGGCTACACAGGAAAACCCCCTGTCGCCAAAACCAAAAGAGAAATGACAATGTATTAAATGTGAATTAAAATAAAATGAAAATCAAAGTAACTACACACACAAGCGCAATAAATATTATAAACAAGGCACACTTAAGTCAACCACACACAGTCTGGTCAGTAACATCACTCCGCCAACTCAAGCACTCACCCAAGAGAGCTGCTGGTTCCGACTAAGCAGCTTCACTAGAGCACAAGGTTAGGGGACGCGGGACCCAAGGCTGCCTGCCGGGGGCATACTTCAAGACCACGTGGGCATAAACACTGCTGGGACAGACTCCACCGGGGAAAACTTCAGGTTTCCAAAGGAGCTAGTGTGCGCCACCCGCCACCTGGGATTCCACGAGTCCAAGGCACACTCACCATTTCTGCTTTCTGATGTGTCTAACTGCACTCCCAAAGATGCCTGCAGTCGGGAGAACTGCCCAAACAAGTCCTCACAAGAATACCCTTATCCTAAGCGAGGCGGGGTGAAAAAAAGAAAAAAAGAAAACAAACAAACGTTTCCAGGAAGCGCACTATGAATATCCGTGCTCCTCATTGGACAGTTCATTCCTTTTAGTAATGCTGTTCCTGATTGACTCCGCCTTCTCAGCCTTCCGTATCAAAACATTTTGGGAAAGTTCAAATGGAAGTCGCATAATGACAGTACACTTGAGAAGGGCACAATTCTATGAATTCAAAGCCATTCAGGGCTACACGATGAAGCTGCGACTCAAAATGAAACACAGAATCCGGGCACGGTGGCAGGCATTTTTACTCACTCCAGTCCTGAGACGAAGGAGGAAGATCACTAAATTGGAGGCTAGTTCCAGGGCCGCCAATACTACACAAAGAAATTATGTCCCGAAAAAAACCAAAATAAACAAGCCAAAAAAAAAAAAAAAAAAAAAAAAAAAGCAACAAAAACAAATTTTTGAAAACAACGTATTATCCTAGCACTCTGGAATAAACGTGTTTTGTTTGGGGATTTCACTATATTGTAAAACAACGTACTCAGAGATTTTGAGTGCATTTGCTCCCTTGCTAGCATATTCACTATTTCTCACCTGCCTTTTCCACGACAATCGTACTTTAAGTTTGCTCAGTGCATTCCAATCTCTTTTCCCAAAAGGAAAACAAAACAACAGCAACAAAAACCACAGGACTTCAGGGTAGGAGCAGGTGCTACATAGGTTCAAACACAGGAACCACACACAGGGCTTGACAGAAATCTCCAAAGATTAGTGATGTGGCAAAATTCCATGACGTTCTCACATCTTATGTTTAAATGTATGCCTTTTCTGCCAAGAAAATTAAAACACACCAACAAAGGAATACAGTTCCTTGACAGATGGCTAAAACAGACATAAAGGCAGGAGTAATCAACTAAGGATACAGTTATAAAAAGAAACACTTGAAGTTCAGAAAAGGTTTTCTATCCCTTATCAACTTGACACATAAATTCATCACTCTAAAAGCCATAACCTTAGCAGGACATACTGGTGAATGCTTTAAATCACAGCTCTTGGGAAGCCAAGGCAGGTGGATCTCTGAGCTGGGTTCAGCCTATTCTACAGAGCCAGTTCTGGGACAGCCCCCAAAGCGACACAGAGAAACCCTGACATGAAGAAAAAGAAAAGAAAAAGTTTTCTTTTCCCAGGGCCATGAAGAAAGCCTCCATTCACTACTATATATTCCCTAGTATCAGGATCACTATGACTGTGCTAAGACAGAACCAGAACCCACAATGGTCATTCTCAAGTGAAGATACAAAGACACAAATGCTTTAGCACTGTGACTTCATCATTCCTGCTATTGCTTTCAGGGCCATGAAGTAACTCCTTCCACACCACGGCATTAATCAAAGTAGTAATGTCACTCACATGCACTTTAGGATTTATTTACTTCACTTCATGAGTATGGATTTTTGTTTTTGCATGTATATCAGTGTACCTCATACTGTTGTTAACTACCATACTGGTGCTGGCAATCAGCTGTAGTTCTCTCGAAGAGAAATCAAATCAGTGCTATGAACTCCCTACTCATCTCTCCATCCCTTATTCACATTAAGCATTTAACAGAAATAAACAGTAAAAAACACCAAAATTTTCTTCAGCAGATGTTCTTCATATGAAAGGACTATTTTGACTGCTGCCATCACGTGAATGACTGTCCTCTTGGCTGGACAACATCCATCTTGGGTACTTCCAAAGTGCCCACCTGAAAAGGATTATCAGAGCCGGCCTTACTGACCATTTACAACCCCACAAGGAGGGGTGGAGGCACAAGATCCTTACCTGAGGATCCAGCTGAATGAGGTCTGGGTAAGGGAGAGAGCATATGAAGGCAAAGATGAATAAAGGCTGCATAGAGATAAAGGGCAGCTCTGACCCTTTCTGGGTTGTGCTTTCCAAGGGCAGTTGGCTGGGGGAAGAGTAAGCAAATCCTTATAAATAATCTCTATTCTATGTGCTTTAAGATCTCCAATGAACACTTGGGATCCCCAGAGGGAACTGTAACTGAGTCCTGTCTCAGTTTGCTGTTGGGACCTTGGGAGGAATTGCTTGACATCTCTCCTTGGGAAGGAAGTTTAGCTATGCTTAGCTTGTTGGTAAAATATGTTACCCAGCATGTTGTATTCTATTAGGTTAAGAATAAACAGGTTGAGACACATTTCCATTGGAATGTGAAAGCCAGCCTTTCCCAGACCAAGATCCACAGAAACAGCCATGCTTAGAGTAACAATCTGACATTAAGTAGAGTTATTTTTTTTTTCTTTTAAAAAAGGAACAACAACAAAACCCCTTTTGTCTCCTGTGGAACTGATAGGTTATACAATTCAGATGTCTCAGAAGAAGCCAGGCATGATACCACACATCTATAGTTTCAGGAGTTAGGAGGCAGAAGGACTGCATTCCAGAAAAGCCTAAGCCATCCATCCACTTCCAGAATAACCTAAACTCCATGGTGAGACCATTCTATAATGGAAAGCTCAGTGGGAAGCTCCTTCCTAGAGTTATTCACACAAGTGAATATAAACAAGTTTCAGGGACTGAGCCCCAGCGTTTGAGACGTGACTGAAGAGGAGTACATTACCTAGTGTGGAGAGTAAAAACCTGGCTTGCTACAGCCACTTAACACCTCACTTCCTTATGTGTGAACCTAGCATGTTGCTGTGTTTTTATTGCAATACCTATTGAGGAATTTCAAAGTTCATTCTTGGTTTCTTTCCTTTCCAGTGATCATTCAGAAGTGTGATGTTTGCTTTCCCTAAATCTGTGTACACTGTCTAGTGTGTACAGCTGAAGATATCCACCTTCACCCCAACTATGCTCAAACAGAAGGCACATAATTATTTCAGTCTCTCTATATTTGTTGACACTTTCTTGAGATCCAAATATATGGTCAGTTTTGTAGAATGTTCCAATGGATTTCAGGGATGAATGCCCATTCTTTAGAGTTCAGATGAATTATCTATAGATGTATATGAGGCCCACTAATGATATTAGTAATTCCAAGGGTAGTTTAGTGTAGGTTCTGATGCCACATCATTTCAAATTGTGAGGGTGTTGAAGGCACTCAGTCTTGAGATTAATATGTAACTTTTAGACCTAGAATTATATAATTTACCAAATTGTGCATCTCTCTCTCTCTCTCTCTCTCTCTCTCTCTCTCTCTCTCTGTGTGTGTGTGTGTGTGTGTGTGTGTGTGTGTGTGGTGTCGTGTGTTTAGGCAGGTGGGTTATCTCTCTAATGAGCACTAAGTGACCCTCTTCTGACTAGTTTTGGCTGAAGTCTATTTTGTTTGATATTATACAAGGTATGTCCCCTTGTCTTAGTAAGGGTTTCTATTGCTGTGGTAAAACACCATGACCACAATCAGTTTGTCTTTTGTTATTGGTTGGTTGGTTGGTTGGTTGGTTTAGTGGTTGGTTTTTTGAGGGGGGTTCTATTTGAGGCAGTTGTGAGCTACCATGTGGGTGTTTGAAACTAAACCTGGATCCTCTAAAGAGCAGCTAGCGTTCTTAACCACTGAGCCATTGCTCCAGCCCTAACTACAATCAATTTGGGAATAAATATTCTTTTCTTTTCTCTTCCACATCACAGTCCATCACCATCAAAGGAAGTCAAAGCAAGAAATTTGAAGCAATAGAGGAATGCTGTGTAGTGCCTTATTCTTCACACGTAGTTTAAATTACTTTCTTATACCATGTAGAACCACCTCACCAGGAGTGACACTGTCCCCAAATGGACTGTGCCCACCTACATCAATCATTAATCAAGAAAATGATCAATGAGAATGCTAGTGCAAGCCTTTAATCCTTTGATGGAGTCTGAGTGGGTGGTAGGGTTCTTTACTTTATTCAAGGCCAGTGTATTCTATCTATATAGCAAGTTCCAGATCATCCACAAATGCCTAAGGGGAAATTTCCATTCAGAAAAACCGCCAAACACTAAAATTCACTATAGGCTTGTCTATAGGAAACTCATAGGAGAATTTTCTCAATTGAAAGTCCCTCTTCCCAAATAAGTAGGTTGTGTTAATTTGATACAAAACTAAGTTGGGCACCCCTTGATTTTTGTTTTTTGTTTTTCTTATTTGAATAACTTTTCCCATTCTCTCCCTCTAAGGTGATATCTTACTTTAGAGTAATTAGCATTTTTTGAAGATAGCAAAAACATATTTATGGCATGCAAATCTGTTTCTCTTTATTACGAAGCACAGACAGTAATATCAAGAGTCATTAGTGGATAACAGAGGAAGGCAGACATCAGTACATCTCTGTGATTTCAAGGCAAGACTGGTCTATCTAGCATGTTGCAGGAACTCAAAGGTTAAATAAAAAAACATGGTCAAGAAAAGAAAACAAACAAACAAGAAAGACCTGTGTTACAAAGTAGTCTCAAAGTTGAAAAACTATCACTTAAAAACTGTAAAGCATTCAGCACCCTGGGCCATTAGGAAATGGCAAATTAGGTATATTTTGAGAATTTACATTTCACAAGACAGGATATCCAAGATTAAGAAAACAAATAATAGTAAAAGACAATATTAGGATTGGAGAGATGGCTCAGTAGTCAGTAGTGTTTACTGCTCCCAAAGAGGAATAGAATTTGTTCCCAGAACTTATGCCTTGTAGCTTGCAAGTGCCTATATCTCCAACCCCAAGGGATCTTCCTTAGGCCTTCTTTGCTACCAACCCTCTCATGTTCACATGCACACAGCAAACAAAACAAACAACAGCTGGTGATTATATATCAAAGTGTGGGGAGAAACAAAGATCGATTTGAAGACAGTATCTGTTGGTAGAATAGGTGACAAAGAAGTTTTGGGTTGCAACTGTTGAATACCAGCAGTGGTGATAGAAAAACAAGGAAGAAAACCAGAGCACAAAATATGGATGAAAGTACAGGCACATTTAGATAAACCTATCCAAAGGGATTTATATATATCATATTATTCCATTATACTTGGGGGGGCTGTGACTGTCCTAACTTGTATATCAGTGGTTCTTATATAGTAATTTATGGGAAGACCTAATTATATCTAAGTTATAATTTCTCCCTTTAAAAGTCTAGATTAGCTTTTTGTTTTATACCAATCATTTTAATTTTGGTTATACCTTCTGGTGGTGTGTAAGACCACATGGGTCAACAGAATTACTATTATTATTATTATTATTATAGCAATTGTTATTTGTATTTGCTATTACAACTGCTGCAGTTAAGGCTAATTTGGACTCCATTTCTTTAATTACTGGCTATTTGGGAGAGTATCAAAGCCCTTTTAACCTTTTACCAGTGATTTTGACAGTTGAGATGAATCAGGCTACTTGTTGACCACATGGCTTCTCTTGGGAACACCAATGGCATTTTTTCTCTATATTGATTCTCCATTGTGAAGAATGTACAATGCTTAGATCAAATCTCTTTTTTCCCCTTCTCAGTGACTCTGATCTATGGGTCAGGACACTTACCAGACTTGAAGGAAGCTTCAAGGTCACCTGTAGTCACATGGGATTTAGTTGGCCTGGAAATGGGTCCAAATATTATTCTCCTGGTTCTACTCTACATAGGAACATGTTTCTTGAACACTGAGCTGTTCTGGCTACAGAAATGGTGCAGTGGCTAAGAGCACTTATTCCTCTTTCATAGGTCAAGAATTCAATTTTCAACAACCACTTGGTGGCTCACAAAATCCATAACTTCAGTTCCAAGGGATCTAGGGTCCTCTTCTAATTCCCCAAGCACCAAGCATGGCAAGGATACATACATGCAGGCAAACATTCATATATACACATATAAAATAAATACATAAAAATCTCTTTAATTAAAATAAAATTTGACCCTAACTAAAGTTTGACAGTGAATGATTTCAGCCTTATGATTCTCTGAGTGTTCTCAGTATCCATCGTAACATCTGCCTTTTCACAATTTTATTTATTTGGATCTTAATATCTCTTGTGATGTTATTTAGCTACAATGTTTCTTTTTGTTTAGAACTTTTCCAGATTCTTACTGCAATGCAAACCAATTGAAATTCAACTCAGTCAAAAGGTAAGCCTTTTAATCAATTAACAGTATGTTTCCTTCCTTCCTTCTTTATTACCTCACTTCCCTTTACTGTCTTCCTTTCACAGGGAGTAAATCTGTGATGATCAGGTTTAATGACACATTTTACTAGATAGAGCCCTGGAGAAAGTATTTGTGAATTGGAAAGTTTACATTGGTTAAAACTTTATTGTGACCATGGAAAACCTTGTCCCTCTTGTGAATGTTAAGGTGTTGAAGGAGTCCCTCTCTCTCTCTCTCCCTCCCTCCTTCCCTCTCTCTTTTTCTTTCTCCCCCCCTCCCTTCCTTCCTCTTTCTCCTCTCTCTCCCTCCCTCCCTCCACCTCCTTCTCTCATAACCAAGAAATACTCCTCTGTAATGCTTTCTGTGCTGCATCTCAGGCTTTCTGTGAGGCCTGAGATGAGAATGTGTTTACACTTGACCATGGGCAAAGTAAGGTCTCTATCTCCAGTTCAAGATCTGTTCTTCCTCCTGAATCTTTTGTAGAATATTGCTTCCGGGTGATTCTATTTTATACATTCATTCAATAAGTGCATTTGTCACAAACTCCTAATTGGTACATTGGGCCTTAGTTCTTCATCCTGTGCTAAAATTACCCGAGGCCCTTCCTGTTATGGTCATGGGTTTTCTTTAATGGTACTGAATCTGGGATGTCCAGAGCCAACCTGAGGCACCATTTTATGTGGAATGAACAGTAGGAGCGCACTGAGCACACGATGATCCGAGTCTTTGCACTATAAAATCCCAGAGGGTGTTCCTTTAAATTCAATTGTCCCTCAGGTTTACTCCAAAGGGAACGCGTGGGTTACGACTGGGTATTGCTTTTATCAATCATTTTTTATTTGCTTCCGTGATAGGAAAGGATGTTGATCCTGTTACTCATGAATAAGAAGGCGGGTCCAGAAGCTTTCGCCAATCAGGGAAGCTGTTGCTTCCTTGTTGGAGCTGTCAAATGAGGAACAAGAATGTTTTGGGGTTTCCGCCCCTGGCTCCATTTTTGAATCCCGTGTAGCTTTTGTGAGGTGTGTGACAGCTGCTTTCACTCAGTGTCACCTATCCTGGCGGCAGGCCCCTCGGAGAGGACCCCTGCGTGCGCCCGAAGCAGGAAATGGTGAGTGAGTGCTGTCTCCGGGAGTCACGCGCTGGCCTTGGTGCAGCCTGGCGCCACCGATCAGACGGTCCCCTGGCGCTGTGCTGCAGATGAGGTGGAGTCTGGCACCCGATGAGCCGACACTCGGGACTGGGGACTGGAGACGTCCCTTCTATACTGTCGCCATAAAAGTAAAAGTACTTCATCCCAGTCCCCAACCTGCCATGGGGGACCCACGATGAACCTGCGCCTCCGCAGACAATGCAGCCCTGACTGGTTGGTGACGCAGGCTCCGCGGGCTGTTCTGTTAAAGGACTTGGGTGGTGAGAGTTGCTGACTGTCTGCCCTTGCACACTCGCGTTGCCGGAGATCTCTTTGGGGTTGTATTGGGTTTTGTCTACTTATCCAAACAGAAGGGGTCTGTAATGTGAGTTTGTTTTTATTTTGTTTTATTTTTCCACTTTTCGGTCCCCCCCCCCCCGAACTCCGTATGTAGCTGTATGACCTTGAACTTGTGATCCTCCTTCGTTCATCTCCCAAGTTTTGGGGTTGCAAGACCTGTGTCGCCACACTTGGTTTGTTGTGGTGCTGGGGAGGAAAAGGAGGGAAGGAGTTCCTGCATGTATTAAGCAAACCCTCTAC
The DNA here is from genome assembly GCF_943737965.1 of Phodopus roborovskii. Taxonomy (NCBI): domain Eukaryota; kingdom Metazoa; phylum Chordata; class Mammalia; order Rodentia; family Cricetidae; genus Phodopus; species Phodopus roborovskii. The sequence goes on from NW_026125554.1 coordinate 4,013,827, forward strand.
CAAGTAAGCCACATCCTTAACGCTGCTGTACAATTTTAAAAGTAGGTCATTTTTCTCTCGCAAATTCTGACAGAAAGATGCCACGATCTTCTGAGTTTCCTGAGAAGTAGGTGTGTCATGGATTGCTCAGCATAACCCTCTTTTGTTGCAGACACTGAATGAATACTAATGAGGTTATTGGAAAAAAATTTGAGACAGCATTTTTACTTTGTAGCCTTTGCTGACCTGGAGCTTGCTATGTTGACAAGGCTCTTCTTGAACTGACCAAGAGCAGCCTGCCTCTGCCTCTCTAGTGCTAGGATTAAAGGTGGATGCACTATACCCAGCCTTGGGATATAGATTATTCAAGTGCGTTATCACGATTCTCTGAATTTTGGGGTGTCTATTGTGCTGCCTCCTTTCTCGTCTCTAATTTGATTAATGGGGGGGGGTCTTTTCTCTCTTGTTTAATTTGGCGAAGGAATTATCAACCATGTCTATCTTTTCAAACACCAACTCTTAATTCTGTCGATCCCATTTATTTATTTATATTTATTTTGTTTTACCCGAGTGAGTTTTGCCGGCACAAAAGGATATGCGGCATGATAGCATGTTTGCCAGGTGCACAGAGCTCAGAAGGAAGCATTAGAGCCCCCTGTAAATGGAGTTATAGGTGATTCTGACCCACCTTGTTGGTCCTGAGAACTGAATTCAGATCCTCTGCTAAAGCAACACATGCTCCTTGAGCCATCTCTTCACCTTGGTGGGTTTGGTTTTGTTTGTTTGTTTTTGGTTGTTGCTGTTGTTTTATAACCACTTTTGTATTAACTTTAGCCCTGATCTTTATTTCTTCTTCCATTTAGTGATTTGGAGTTTGGGTTCTTGTTCACCCAATACAATACCTAAGGTCCTTTAGGTTGTTCATCTGAGATCTGAATTTTTTGGAAAAAACTTATATTTTGTTTTGTGCGCTCAAGGTTGTGTGTGTGTGCACGCTTTCCTGCATGTGTGGTCTCCTGTGCATGTGTATGTGTGTGTGTACTTGGGTTTCTGTAGAGGCCAGAAGAAGGTGTTGGATCCCCTAGAGCTACAATTTTATGCAGGTGTAAGTCACTCGTTATGAGAGCTGGAAACCAAACTTGAGTCCTCTGGAAGAGCCACAAGCATCTTAACTGCTGAGCGGTCTCTCCAGCTTCATGTCTGATTGTTTTCTCCAAAGTGTAAACTCATATTTTGTAAGAAAGCTTGCAGAATAATATTGCCCTAACTCCCAAGATGACGAATCCCTTTTGACCCCCCATCCTAGTGCATAGGGGTGAAATGAACATGGTAGTCTTAAAGCCAACAGAGGATTCTTCTCACAAACATGGGGTGGTGAGGCACAGTTTCATGAGTATCATTCCTCTAGCATAAAGCCAGGGCTTGGTGCTTTGGGGTTAGGAACTGGGGTACAGAAGAATAAGGGATGCATGAACCCCGAGATTCTTGCCTGTGGGACTGGGAGGAGATGGGGATGAGTCTTCACCTATGGGAGGAGACAGATGGGCTTCTGCCACCTGGCAGGCTTAGTTGTGAGCAGTAAAAAAGCCTGTAATCCCACACTTTAAACTTGCAGGCCTATGGCTCTACTGCCTGAGGACACATCAGAGGTCTGGAGTTTTCTTTGGGACTTTGGGGGGAGTTAAGGTATGAGTGGGAGGTAAATGGCATGGGGCGGAGGGCGGGGGGAAGATTACAGTCTTTGACAAGAGTCCGCTGGGCCAGAAGTAGCACCGAAAGATCCATTGAACCCTGTCTCATAGGGAGATGAAAGCCCCAGTTTTATAATTCTGCCAGTTTCTCTGAGTCAGAAATTGTAGAGGTCATGGTAGAGCCACTAAGGTAGAAATGACAGATAGAGACTTCAAGGTGATAGCTCATCAGCATGGCATGTCTGAAAGTCAGGCCAGGGCATTCTAGATCCCTGACAGAAAGCTGAGGGATCAAGGGAGAAAGGTGAGAGATCAGAGCTTCTGGTCCTCACTGATACATGTCCTGTGACATGGTTGGAGTTGGAGGGGTCAGGGTACACAGGGTACATAATGTTAGTATTATTCATTAAGCTTTCCCCCTCCCTTATCATTGAGACCAAGGGACATCCCTAAACACCAGGAGATACTGAAGACAGTACAATGGAAGGTCCCAGACCTCTGAGCTCCAACATTAGGGCCCCCACCTGTCTTCCAAGTTGGGCAGCTAGTAATATGGAGCTTTACCAGATCAGCACAGAGAACAGCAGCATCAAAGTAGGTCATTTGCAGTGGGCTGTGCTCTGAGACCCCAAAGTGAACAACCAAGAGGGGAAGGAGGAAATCCCTCTTGTCTGATTTTTTGTTGTTGCTGTCTTTGTATTTTGGTTTGGTTTGGATAGGGTTTTTTGTTTTGTTTTGTTTTTTGTTGTTGTTGCTGTTTTGTTTTTCAAGACATGGTATCTCTGTGTAGCCCCAGCTGCCCTGGAACTCAACTCTGTAGACCAAGCTTAGAGATCCACCTGCCTCTCAAGTGCTGAGACTAAAGGTGTGCATCACCACCAACCACCCAGCCATTCTTGTATGATTTTTTTAACATAGGAAAATGAGTTATAAATGTTCCTATTAGTAGTCTTCATTATATTTTATCTGTTTTCTAAAATTATGCCTTCATTTTCATTTGATTCAAGGAGGGACTTGATCTTTATTTCTTCAGTTACACATTCATCACTCAATAGTGTGTTATTTAATCTCTCTCAGTTTTTAGATTTTCTATAATTCCTCTTGCTATTGGCTTTAGTCTTATTGCATTGTGGTCAGATATAATACAAGACATTGTTTTAGGCTCCCTCTGTTTGTTGAAACTTGCTTTGTAATCTCATATAGAGACATTCTTTTAGTTGCTTAGACTGTGTTTGAGTGGAATATTTTTTTGTGTGTTTAGTTGGTTTGTTTGTTTTATAATGTCATTCATTCTGTTTGTTTGTTTATTGGCCTTTTGAGACTCAGTCTTAATTATGTAGCTCCAGCTGGCCTGAAACTTGCTATGTAGACCAGAGGGGCCTAAAATTTATGGAGCTCTACCCGCCTTTGCCTTCTGAGTGCTGGGATTAGAGGTACCCCACCACACCTCACCTCTTTGTGGGTTACCTAGTTCATTAGTTGGGTATTGAAGTCACTGAGTATTACTACATTTGAATTAATATGTGACTTTATTAGTAGTTGTTCTATGGTGGCATTCTACTGGAGATATGACCAATTGTCTTCTTAAGCCAGACAGGAAAGCAGCAATAGACTAAAGTATGGTTATTACCAAAGCTCAGTTTAGTGAACCAATGAGCTTTATTGGGATGATTACAGAAATGTAAATTAAGAGTTACTTACAGGGTCAGAAATGAATCAAAGACAGCTGCTCCACCAAGCCAATCTTAACATGGGTGACAGCTCAGCAATGCTGGTCACCCAGAGAACCTTCCACAGCCTGTCGGCAGCTCAGCAGCTCAACTGGTTTGACCCTCTTTCAAGCAGGTTGTCTACTCTGCTTTTTCCAGGCTGCTCTGCTTGTAAGAAGGAACCAAGATGAAGCCATTTTGAATAGAATTCAGCCTGGTCTACATAGTGAGTTCTAGGACAACCAAGGCTTGCTTCTTGGAGAAACTATATCTTGGGGGGAGGGTATTCTTAATTCCTACCTTACAATCAAGGATGGATACCATCTTAGGAAAAAAGAATTTAAACTTGTCTTCCAAACAGATAAACCAAGAAGGTATAGCTGTTGTTGATGTGATAAAATACACTTCAAAACTGGTCAAAAGAGATAGAGTGTCACTTCATACTCATTATAAGAATAATCCACCAAGAGGAAATTACAACACTAAACATACACAACAAACACAGGTACACCCCAATTTTGTAAAAGACATATCACTAGATCTAAAATTAGAAGAAATTCATCTAGACCAAAAAAAGTAAACAAGTAAACATTATGTCATAAATCAGTGGACCTAGTAGCCATGTACTAGAACAATCCAGCCAAACAATAAAAAGTACTCAATCTTCTCAGGGTCCTATGGAACTTTCTTCACACTCAACCACGTTAGGACACAAAAAGAGTCTCTACAAATGTGAGAAATTGTCTTCTATTTGACCAAATGGATTAAAGGTGGTTATTATCAGCAATAGAACTACCAAAAATATACAGATTCATAGAAACAGAGCAACATACCACTAAATAATAATTCGATCAAGGAACGAATGAAGAAAGAAAACTTGAAGTTCCTAAATTTAAATGAAAAAAAAAAATACAGTGTAACCAAGCCTTTGGGATAGAGTGAAGGCAATTTTAAGGAAAGATTATAGTATTGGTTGGCTGTATTTGAAAAACTTTGTTATGCCACAAATTGTTAAATTAATGATACACCCAAAGTCCTTGAGGGGGAAAAAAGAACAGTTTCACATTTTCTTTTTCCCTTGGAGCCAGTCTTTATTTTCCTTTTTGTGGTCCAGGCTGCCCTCAAACTAATGACCCCCTGCTTTAGTCTTATGGCTATCAAGATTGCAAGTATGCATTGCCATTCTTAGCATAACCACCTCTAATTGTAGGCTTATTGGTAGCAAAGCTTAACACTTGACAAGCACACTGAGAGTTTTTCCTATGCACATGGCTATTTCACATAACAAGGCCTCACTCCCTACGAGAAGTATGAGGTCACAGCAGCATAGCCAACATATGCAACGAGAGAAGTGAAAGGAACATGAGAGGGCGTCAGAAAGTGCATGAGTTGCAAGTGTGGGATCTGCAAATATGTTGGGAGGTTCCATCTCGAATTATCAGAGCACAGCCCACTATAATTGACCTACTTTGCTGCTGCTGTCTTTAATAATATTAATTCAAGGTCTTTCCCAGTTGTCTTCAATTTTCTTCCTATAATAGCCAAACCGTGGGTTTGAACAGGGTCGGCTCACCATTTAGTGTGCTTGGGCTTTGAAAGGAAGGATTTAATTGTTAAGGAATAGAGCATGCACAGAGAGTTTTGTATTTTTACTGATTGGGTTACTTTTGGAAAGCCATCCTCATGTCCTTTCCCATCATGCATCTGAGTTTAATCATGTGCCTTATTCAGAAGCAAAATGGTAAAAAAAAGACTTTCTTTAGGTATTAATTTTGAGAACACAGTTTGCTTTATGTTACACGTGCCCCAAAGTAGCTCATAATTTTCAGACCATTTTCCATTGTTACCAGATGTGTTCCAAAATGTAATTGAATAGATATAAGGGATTAATAAGGTGTTATTAGATGAACTAACAGATTGCCATTTTTAAAGCATCAAACCTGAGAATGGATGTGGTCCAAGGTTGGTAGGTGCATTGTTCAAAGGGGACAGTGTGCAAAACCCAAGTAAAGTCTCAGGTTGCTGAACTTGACCTGTACTTGCCTGTCTCACTGTTGTCCCTGTGCCTAGAATTATGTCATACCAGTTACTGCTTTCTCGTCACCTCCTGTCTAAAATTGTAAGCTTGCTTCCACTCTTCATTTACCAAAGTGCTTCACTGTTTTTTTTTAAATGCAAGTTCCTTTACACTCCTGGGCCCCAGGCAGAATTCTGGACCCAAGTAGCAAAGTAATGGTCCCATTTCAGTTTCAGACTGAGTCCTTGTTTCCCTCTGAACCTTTCTGAGCTGTGCCTCTTCTGTGAGCATTTCTTTCATAATTTTTATCTTTACAGCATCTACCAAAATGATCCATTCATATTTGCTTTTCCTAGTATGCTGATTCTCAATCTCCTTTCTCTCTCTCTCCCTCTCTCTCTCTCTCTCTCTCTCTCTCTCTCTCTCTCTCTCTCTCTCTCTCTCTCTCGTGTGTGTCTGCCTGTCTTGCCTTAAGAAAAAAGAAAACAATTCTTCCAACACACACACACACACACACACACACACACACAGAGAGAGAGAGAGAGAGAGAGAGAGAGAGAGAGAGAGAGAGAGAGAGATGAAATGCTCAGAGAATCTAGTCAGGTTTATTGCCTCACTTCTTTGTCTGTTCCTGTCTTTGATAAACTACTCTGAAAAAAATGACTTAATACAGAAAAAGATTATTTCATCTCCTGGTTGAAGGGTTCAATAAATCTTGAGGGAAACTATAAAGCAATCATGTGGAACAGATGGTCAAAATCACAACCAAGCATAAGAGTCAGGAGTGGCTGTATGTTGCTCAGCTCTGTGGTGATATCTTTCTTGCACAGACCCTGTCTGGGGGTCAGAGAATGGAGCTTGCCACTAGCTAACCATAGAGGTCTGGAGGTCTGTACAGACAGACAGGAAATGTCATAGCTGGGCAGAAACTTGGCACTAGCTAACCATAGAGGTCTGGAGGTCTGTACAGACAGGAAGTACTGTAGCTGGGCAGAAACAGGATATAAGCAGGAATTTCTCTCTGTTTGCTGAGACACTAAGGAGGTAAGGTGTGCTGTGGCTTGTTCCTTCTCTCTGATCTCTCAACATCTCCCTCTATAGCTGACTCTGGCCTTTTATTATTTAGACCAATTAAGAACTCCTTTTATACAGCTCTCTTCTTCCTTTAATGTAATCCTGCACACAAGTCAGAGAATGCTTCCACACACTGTGAATGGGTTTTCTTACATTAATCCATGTAGTCACTGTAGTTTCTCATGTTAACCTTTATCCACGTAATGACTTACAGCTGTCTTCAGAAGTGTATGTGCTAGATGATTCTGTATCTGGTCAGCCTGTCAGTTTAAACCAACCATCCTAATATGTGCACTGTTTCAGGAGCCTGTGACCTTTGAGGATGTGGCTGTAAACTTCACCTCAGGAGAGTGGACTTTGTTGGATTCCAGACAAAAGAAGCTCTACAGAGATGTGATGAAAGAAACATTTATGAACCTGCTCTCCATAGGTAAAAAACACACTATGCTTCCTGAGCTTATTCATTCAGACAATTGGTTCCTGCTTATGTGTATAGTGATTTGTGGCTTGAAATATTGAAAGGGAGCATGTAATGAATTTTATGTGCCTGGGCACATCATAAGATTTAGAAAATAATAAATTTTTATAACGTTGACTATATCATAGTGCTTTTTTTTGGTTTACTTCTAGAGAACACACAAGAAGAAAATATTGAAGAGGACTACCAGAATCCCGGGAGAAATCTGGGGTAATTTATCTTCAAAAGAGAGGAATTAACATCAAACATTTGGGAATAATAAGACAGCTGAGAACCTAGTAAATTATCTAACTATATATAAGTATAAATTAATTTTAGTACATGTTTATAAAACTCCATTGGATGTGATCATTCAGAATTTGAATTTCCCGTGTCTATAATTTCTGAATGTCACAAAAATGTGATGCAACATTTGTCTGTGTAAGAAATTTTTCAGTGGTTTATTACATAAAAGCTCTCCTCATTCTCAGAAGTATTTGATGTATTTTTTTATGATCTTTTCTTGGAGCTTTATATATAAGGGCTGTTTTGTTGTTATCTTGGTTTTTTATGTATGCTTTGTATGCCTGTGTACCACATTCATGTAGTACCTCTGGAGGCCAGAAGAGGGCATAAGATCCCCCTCCTCTGGGATTGTAGTTCCAGACAGTTGTGAAACACCACGTGGGTGCTGAGAATCAAACATAGTTTGATTCTTACCTTATGAGTCACCAACATCAGAATAGCTGTGTTTTTTTTTTTTTTTAATAACCAAGTCCATTTAAATGAAAACAAACATTTATAGACAATATTTGGGAATTTGGGCGTCGTTATTTCCAAACTACTTCCTGCTGGTAAGGGGCGCTGTCATGGGGAATTCTAAGAAGATGCAGAAATCCTGGCTGTAGTCTGTAAGGCTGCTTAGTCCAGCTGTTTTGAATGTAGGATCACCTGGTACTCTGTTTCAGGTGGTCTGGTGTGATCAAACCACATTATTCTGGAAGGAATTCACAGCTTTTCATTTTCTGTGGAAACAAAAATAGAAATCCTTTTCCCCAGTAACTTGTCCTTGAACTTAAATTTTGGAGTCAAAGTATTTTTTTATTTAATTTATTATTTTACATGTCGATCCCAGTTCCCTCTTCTCCCTCTCTCTCCCTCCCTCCCTTTTACCCTCTCTGCCCTCTCACATGCACCCTAACCATCCTCCCCTCCCATCCCCCCACCCCAATTCCATATGTAGGGGAATGCCATCCAGTTGGGGTCATGTAGATCTGACAGGTCATGTGAATGAAGTAGGGACTAGGGCTTCTCTCCTGTCTCTAGATTAAGGCAGTTATCCCTCCATGGGGGATGTGTTCGCAAGGTCCTTTTGTGCATCAGGGATACATCCTGGCTCCACTGTCTGAGGTCCCTTAGACTGCTCAGTCCTTCTGGCTGAGACCCATATTCAGGGGGGCCTGAGTCAGTCCCATGCTGGCTTGACTGCAGAATAGCTGTTTTTTAATTTGCTTTTTATTGCTGAGGTAAACACCAGGACAAAACTTTAGCGGAAAGGGGCTTATTTTGGGTTCTGTCCTGTCCTATCCATATCACAGTCCCTCATCATGGGAAGTCAAAGCAGGAACCCATGCTGGTCAGGAACCTGAAGACTGGGACTGTAACGGGTATTATTGAAGAACACTACTACTGGCTTGCTCCTTAAGACATACTCGGCTTCATTTCTTATAGAACTCAGGCTCATATACTCATGGGTGGTACCCACAATAGGCTAGGCCCTCACACATCAATTATTAATCAAGAAAATAACCCCACAGACTTGGCTACAGGCAAATCTAATGGAACCATTTTTCTCAATTGAGGTTCCCTCTTCTCAGATGATCATAGCTTATGTTAAATTGAAAAAAAAAAAATTGTAACCAGCACAACTGACTCTTTGTCATCTTGACATAAAGATTCACCATGATCACACATTAACTTTTCCTTTCTTGTTTGTCCTCATGATTTCATGCTAATATCACAATGTAAATGAGAGCATAACTTTAAGAATCTCTTGGTCTTAAACAAAATTCATATGCTTTAAATATTCATTGTTTCCTAAACCTAAAACAAACGTTCCTCTGTAAAATCAAATATAAGATATGCACTTCTTGTTCCAAAGGGGGAGAAGAAGAGCATAATTACAATTAGATCAAAGCAAACCCCAAATTCAACAATGTTAATTAAATTCTGTAGCTCAATGTACTTCACCCGAGTGTCACTTGTGATAGTCTGGTCTCAAAGGGGCTTAGGGTACACAACTTTTATGTCTCTGCCATACACAGCATACAGCACTTGACTCATAGGCTGAGGCTGGCTCCAGTCCACAGCTGCTCTTGTTTTTGGCAGTCATCTGTGGTATTGACATTTCAGGTGCTAGGGTCCCTACAGGGTTACAGCTTCACCATCATTCACCCTCTGACCTCTCTTCAGGAGCTCAATCCTTGACATTGGGTGCAAAATCTCATCTGTTCTCAACAAACCCTTCATTCGTGATGCTTCCTCTGCAACTGGGGTTTCAGCAGTGATATATCCTGGCCTTTCACCATACTGTGCCTCAGCTTCTCTCCCTGGACCCCCTTCATTCCTATGGTTCTCACGCTGTCAAAATCAATACCACCTGACAGAATCTTACACATTGCAACCTTGTGCTGACAGAAATCTCTGAAGATTTCACCTCAGCACTGGTTGTGTATCATAGCTGATTCTTCAGCCGCAGCTGACCAGAAAGCATATTTCTTAATGCAAACTGTCCCTTAAACCACTCACTTAGAGTCTTTGGGGTTCTCTGAAACATCCCTTTGAGATTTGCTTGTCTGTTACAGCATGGGAGCGCAGCTACTCATACACCCTTAACATAAGACTGACATTCCCCTACTTCAGGAAGGTTTTCATCTTTGACAAAGCACATATCTTTAACAGGGATTCACATGGAGATGTGAGGGTGGAAGGGGACATGCTCTCACCAGCCACATCAACCAAATCAACCCTGGTTATCAAGGGTCTGATATGAGTTGCAGCCAGGTCACTTTCAGACATCCTTTTGAAACTTGACAAGGTAGGCTTTCATTGTCTACATTGCTCTTAACATTGTTATACTCCAAGCTGTCAAAACAGATCATTTAAACTAGGAGCACTCTCTGGCTTTTCCAGTTGAAAGTTCTAATCTAAGCATTGTCACAGTCCTTCCAAAAGTAACACAGTCAGGTCTGAACAGCAATACCAAATGGATCTTGTACCAATATCTCTCCTAGTCCTGTGGTAAATGCCATGACCAAAAGCAACTTGGGAAAGAAAGGATTTGTTTTGGCTTACACTTCGTGTCATTGTCTATGATCAAGGGAAGCCAGGCCAGGAGGGTAAGCTTAGCAGGTACCTGGAAGCAGAAACCATGGAGGAGCACTGCTTACTGGCTGCTTGGTACCTTTTTTATACAACCCAGGCCCACTTGCCCAGGGGAGGAATCAATCACAGTAAGCTAGGCCCTCCCACATACTTATTATTCAAGAAAGCACCCCATGGAGATACCCACAGGACAATCTGATAAAGCCATTTTCTCAATTGTCATGTTGACAAAATCTAACCAGCACATGTTGTATATTTCAAATGCCTAAGTGGAGTCATATTTCCTGATGTCATATCATTGCCATTCTTTGATACTAACCCCAGAACCTTGGCAGAAAATTCTTGCCTCTTATGTTCATTAATCATTTTAGTTTATATGTATGCCTGGTTTCATGTGAGTGTATGCCACACCTGTGTGAGAAGTATTTATAGAGCTAGATAAGGGCTATAGGTCCCAGAAAGCCAAGGCCATATACCACTATGAACCTACCCGTAGGGATGCTGGACTTTGGTCTTCTGGAAGAGGAAGAGGTGCTCTTAACTATTGAGCTATCTCTCCAGATTCTTCATAATTCTTATAAAAGTAAAGACTCTATTTACTCATGACAAGATCTTCATATGTGGTCCAGGTTGGCCTTAAATTTGTAGTGTTTCTGCTCTTGCCTCTAGAGTACTATAACTATAACTCTAGTAGGCCAATGAAGTCAGTCACCAATGTTTCTTTGCCTAATAAAAAAATATACCAGCACTAATAGCTTCTCATGCACCAAAGGATTCATTTATTGGAAACACCTTCTCACACACTACAGAGTTCACACTGGAGAGAAATCTTAATAATGTAAGCATTATGAAAAGGCCTTCACTATTTCTAGTTTTAATAATGCTCTTGTCTTTTTTTTTTTTTTTTTTTTTTCAGAACTCAGGTGGTTGAGAAAAATGGTGAATATGAACATGAGAATCAGTGTGAAAGAAATCAGCAACAGATTCCAGCACATGTTGTTAATGAGGGCATGCCTCCTGCAATAACATATGGAAGCAGTTTGTGTGTAAGAGACATCATTGATAATTTACCCTCAGATGTGCAACTCAGTGATCAAACTAAAGAAAAACTATTTGAGCATAAGGAACCTGTGGAGAAGGCTTTTAAACATGAGAAATGTTGGGAAGAGGTGGGTCATTCTGGGTCACTTCAGGTACATGAAAATTCTAGTGAGAAATCCTATGGAAATCAATGCAGTACAGTTTGTGGGAATCTCTCTGATCAGCATCAGGAGAGAACTTACACTGGAAATAAGCTTAATGAGAATGACTTTACAAACTGTACATATGGCCAGATAGATGAAAGAATCTATAGTGAAGTAAAACCATTTGTGTGTAAGCAGTGTGGAGAGGCCTTTGTTAATTCCAGTCACCTTATCAGTCATGAACGAATTCATATTGTAGAGAAGTGTTATATTTGCAAACAGTGTGGGAAAACATTTAGATATTTGTCATGCTTCCAGAAACATGAAAGAATTCACAGTGGAGAGCCTTATGCATGTGAGCAATGTGGGAAAGGATTTATTCAGTTGAAAAACCTTCTCATGCACCAAAGAATTCACACTGGAGAGAGTTCTTATGAATGTAAACATTGTGAAAATGTCTTCACTATTTCCAGTGCTGATCATGTTCATGAAAAAATTCACTGTGGAGAGAAGCCGTATTCATGTAAGCATTGTGGGAAATCTTTCACTAGTCCCAATGACTATAATAGTTGTGAAAGGATTCACACTGGAGAGAATCCCTTTGTATGTAAAAAATGTGGGAAAGCATTCAAACGTTTAGGTCATTTTATGAATCATGAAAGAATTCACACTGGAGAGAAGCCTTATGCATGTAAACATTGTGGAAAAGCCTTCACCAGCTCCAGTGACCGTAACAGTCATGAAAGAATACATACTGGAGAGAAACCCTTTGTATGTAAAACATGTGGGAAAGCATTCAGTCGTTCTGATTATCTTATCAGTCATAGAAGGATACACACCGGAGAGAAGCCTTATGCGTGTAAGTATTGTGGAAAGCCCTTTGCCACTTCTAGTGACAGAAACAGCCATGAGAGAATTCATACTGGTAAGAGATCCTTTCTATGTAAAAAGTGTGGGAAAGTATTCATTCTTTCTGGTGATTTAATCAAGCATGAAAGAATTCACACTGGAGAGAAGCCTTATGCGTGCAAACATTGTGGAAAAGCCTTCACTACTTCAAGTGCCCGTAACAGTCATGAAAGAATTCACACTGGAGAAAAGCCTTATACATGTAAGCATTGCACAAAAACTTTTGCCACTTCCAGTACCCGTAACAGTCATGAAAAAACTCACACTGCAGAGAAGCATTTTGCATGTAACCCTTGTGGAAAAACCTTCAACAGTCAGAGTTCCTATTACACTCATAAAAAAATTCATTCTATGAAAGAAAAACTTTACATATGTAAACATTGTGGGAAAGAATTCACCTATTGTGGCAATTTCCTCAAGCATGAAAGAATTCATGCTATAGAATCCTTATCCATGTGAGCAATCTGTGAAAATGTCTCTGTGTCCTACATACCATCACAAACCCATACATGGTCTCATAATGAAGAACTTGTTCAACTAGGAACAGTATCGTATTCTGTGTGGTCAACTTGCCTTTATTATGAGGTAGGGAGAAAAGCATTTGGATGACCACGAGATGGCTCAGTTAGTAGACGTTCTTTTGGGTAGCCTGGTCTCAGTTTTAACCATGGAAGTCATATAGTGAAAGTAGAGAAACAATTCCCAAAAGTTGTCTTCTGAGTTCCACATGCACACCATTGAATGTAAGTGTGTGTGTGTGGCACATATCAAGTAAATAAATATAGTGCTAAAGCAAGAAGTTTGAAGTGAAAAGAAACAGATAGGATCAGCAATAGTATAACTTTAGCCCTATTACATAAGCAAAATCAGGATGAAATCCTGTTCTGATATACATTTTAATGCTTGTCTGTTTATTAAAGCTCAGGTAGGAGACTAGCCAAGAAGGACATTTAAATACCACTTGGGGCTTTTAAGGTGAACTTGTTCCAACCAATGAAAATTTTAATGAAAAAAAAAAAATAGGAAAGCTGTGTGATTTTCAGTTGAAATAAAGCTTGTAAAACATTTTCATGTATTTAAATATTACAAAGAGAATTTAAGTTTGTGTAGCATATTTTAAAAATAATATGAAAGAAGTACAATAAAAAATTTTACCATTTTAATCTTTGGTCCATTCCTATGCAAGACTTATTTTCGCCTTTTTGTTTTTAATCTTGGGGGTAAGATTTGTATAATAATGTTGGCATAATTTTCTGGTCTGCTTCTAAAAAGGATGTGTTCATAAATAGCTAGCATTTAAAGAAGCTGGTTACAGCCTGAAGAAATGGTTTAGTGACTAACAACATTTGCTTGTCTTCCAGGGAACCTCAGCATGGTTTCCAGCCTGTATATTGGGTGGTTTTCCACTAACTTAACTTCAATTTGAGAGGTTCTTAATACATTTCTGGTCCTCTCCACATACCTGTACAATCATATACATACACAAATAAGACACCTGAAAAGAAAAGAAAAAAAAGGAAATTGGTACTTCAGAGAGATGGCTCAGAGCACTGACTTCTCTTTCAGGTTTTTTAGTGTCTGTGGGTGAAGTAGAAAAGTTATTGCACCCTATTTTAGTATTTTCTATGTCCCTTTCATAACAAATAATTTTTCTAAATGACTTTTCTTTTTGGCTTTTTGAGACAAGGTATCTATGTGTAGTCCTAGTTGTCCTGGAACTCCTTCTGTAGGCTAGGTTGGCCTGGAAGAGAACCACCTGCCTCTGCCTCCCAAGTGCTAGGATTAAAGGTGTGTGCCATCACTGCCTGACCCTGAGTTATTTATATAGATTATTTTTTTAATTCATTATATTACTTGCGTGTTTGTATGTGTCTATTTCTATGTGAGTTTATGCACATGCATCCAAGTGTCTGGGATCTGAAGAAGGTGTAGGACCTCCTGGAACTAGAGTCAGATTCAGTTTTGCCACCCTACAATGAGTGTTAGGAGTCAAACTTTAGTCCTCTGTAAAAACAGCAAGTACCTTTAATCTTCGCGTTATTTCTCCAGCCCCTATATTTACATATATTCTATGTGTGTTTTTAATGTTTATGTGTGCTTCAATGATTATATTTTTAAAAGCAGTTTTAACTGCTCATTTTTCCTTTTTGATAGTCTCATGTATTTCTATAATAAATTGAAGTATTTTAAGTTCCCAGTTCCCCTCTTTCATCTTCTTCCTTCTGTTCCTTTAGTACTTCTCAACAGACATGCTTTTTAATTTATGAGCATGAACATGAGAATTTGCAAGGCATTTTAACATGACTATTTATCAAGACAATAGTATTATGTAACTGCTGAGCACCAGTGACCTGCCCAGCCACAGGCTCTTGGTAAGATTTCAGGTATCAAGACTGGAAAAGTAACTATGCATCTAAGAGTACTTAACTAATCTTCCAAAGGCTTCTAATTTACTATCCAGCACCTACATTGGGTGACTTCCAACGATCTCTAACTTCTAGGAATTAAAGACTATCATCTGGGCTCTAAAGACAACTACAAACACACAGCATACACTCAAACACATATAAAATATGATTGTGTTCCTGTTTGTGTAGCTGGTCAAAAGGCCAAGAAACAGGGTGGGTCAGCCTCATAACTCTTCTTCCAGTATTTTACAATACATTTTGCTCAGTCAGTTATTTTAGCTCACTGAATACACAGCTTATCCTTTCCTAACAACTTGCATAGCAAGTTCTCCTAATTTTAAAGCTGTATGGAGGAAAGAGCTTCCAGCTCATTCTAGCTTGGTTTCTCAATGTCCTGTCACCAAAATGGATACTTTCTTCAGCCATAGGATTTTACCATCAAGTTCTGTTTGGCAATCCTGAGCGAGGATATTGACCTACATTTTAAGGGAGACACTGTGTCCTCTTTGAGCAACAAATGGTAAGGAGGTGTCATAAGCTTAACACTGGATTCTCATGTAGTTAACTGTGGCTTTGAAGAGATGCATTGCCCATCAATAGAGAAAGAGTCCTTTCAAGCTTTTTTTTTTTTTTGTTATAACCAAGGTTATAAATACTTTTCTATATGTTTTCCCTCTGAATAGCCTGTCTAATTTTTCCCAGTTCTTCCTCTTCTGTATCCCTTCTTTCCCCCATCTGCTTACACCTATCTATTCCTCACTGTTACCCCATTTCCATATTTATGTCTACTGTGTTCTGCTATCCACTCTTCCTCTAATGGTCCCGTTCTGTCTTTATGATCTTTGTGAGCACTTATTTTTTTTTTTTTCCAGTTTACATACCAACCCCAGTTCCACCTCCCTCCCCTTATCCCACCTCCCCTCTCGCCATCCCCCCCTACTCCCATCCACTCCTCAGAGAGGGTAAAGTCTCTCTTGGAGTCAACAAATTCTAGCATATCAAGTTAAGGCAAGACCAACCCCCCCCCCACCCCCGTGTCAAGGCTGAACAAGGGAATGGGCTTCAAAAAGCCAGTTCATACAGCCATTGCAGTACTCCATAAAGACAGCGCCGGGGCAGGTGCGAGCCGGATGGGCACTGGGCGACTCTGTGCCTCATGGACGAAAATCAACTAAAACATGGGCAAAGGAGATCCTAAGAAGCCAAGAGGCAAAATGTCCTCATATGCATTCTTTGTGCAAACTTGCCGGGAGGAACACAAGAAGAAGCACCCGGATGCTTCTGTCAACTCAGAGTTCTCCAAGAAATGCTCAGAAAGGTGGAAGACCATGTCTGCTAAAGAAAAGGGGAAATTTGAAGACATGGCAAAGGCGGTCAAGGCTCGATATGAAAGAGAAATGAAAATCTACACCCCCCCCCCCACCCCAAAGGGGAGACCAAAAGGAAGTTCAAGGACCAAGAGGCCTCCTTCGGCCTTCTTGTTCTGTTCTGAGTATCGCCCAAAAATCAAAGGAGAACACCCTGGCTTGTCCATTGGTGATGTTGCAAAGAAACTGGGAGAGATGTGGAACAACACTGCCGCAGATGACAAGCGGCCCTATGAAAAGAAGGCTGCCAAGCTGAAGGAGTAGTACGGAAAGGATATTGCTGTTACAGAG
Source organism: Phodopus roborovskii (assembly GCF_943737965.1). Classification (NCBI taxonomy): domain Eukaryota; kingdom Metazoa; phylum Chordata; class Mammalia; order Rodentia; family Cricetidae; genus Phodopus; species Phodopus roborovskii. Next base: position 4,030,297 of record NW_026125554.1, read on the forward strand.
CTAAAGGGAAACCCGATGCAGCGAGAAAAGGGGGTGGTCAAGGCAGAAAAGAGCAAGAAAAAGGAAGAGGGTGATGATGAGGAGGATGAAGAGGATGAGGAAGAGGAGGAAGAAGACGAAAATGAAGATGATGAATAAGGTGGTTCTAGCGCAGTTTTGTGTGTGTGTGTGTGTGTGTGTGTGTGTGTGTGTGTGTGTGTGTGTGTGTGTCTATAAAGCATTTAACCCCCTGTACAGAACTCATTCTTTTTAAAGGGAAAAAAATTGTGTAAGATTTGCTTTTAAACTCTACAGTGTCTTTTTTTGTATACTTAACACACTATCGAATGTGTCTTTGGATAACCCTGTCCTGGTGGTATTTTAAATAGCCACTAACCTTGCCTGGTACAATCTGGGGGTTGTAAATTGGTATGGAAATTTGAAGCAGGTTCTTGTGGTGCACAGCCCAAATTGGTTATATATGGGGATGGTAGTTTTTTTTGGGGGGGGGTTCATCTTCAGTTGGCTCTGATGCAGCTTATACAAAGATAATTGTTCTGTTAACTGAAAAGCACTCTGTAACTGCAAAAAAGAAAAAAACCAAACAAACAAAACAAAACAACAAACTGTAGTTGTTTTGTTGACATTCTGAATGCTTCTAAGTAAATACATTTTTATTAAAATAATAATAATAATAATAATAATAATAATAATAATAATAATAATAATAAAGCCAGTTCATGCACCTGGGTTAACTCCTGGTTTCACTGCCAACCCCTTCCCTTCCCTAACAAATCAAGCCCTATTACACCAACATTCAGAGAACCTAGTTTAGTTCAATGCAGGTTCTCCAGCTGTCTGTCCAGAGTCTGTGAGCTCCCACTCCTCCGGTCAGCTGTCTCTGTGTTTTCCCAATCATGATCTTGATCCCCTTGTTCATATGATCTCTCCTCCCTCTCTTCAACTGAACTCCAGGAGCTCAGCCCAGTGCTTGGCTGTGGATTACTGCATCTGCTCCCATCAGTTACATCATTTCTTAAATGGACTACAGAACACAATTTAGCGCTGATAGCTTCTCAGTGCAGGGGTTTCACGAGATAATGCCCTCCAGGACTTGGTCATGTGTGTCAGCTCTTCAATCAAATAATGCAAATCTAATAAAGCTTTTGCTAACATTAAAAAAATAAATAAAACTGCTCTGTGATCCAGCAATACCAATCAATATAGCAATAGGACTATATAGCAAGCAACAGATACAATTGAATTTCCATGTTTCCTTCTACTAGAAGATAAAATTTTCCAATAACATTGAAGAGGCTTTTTTTCCTTCAATTTGACTTTTTTTTTTTTTAAAGAAAAATCACATCGGTGGACTTAAAATTTAAAACTCTATTTTTTTAATGAAATTTTTTAGTGTTATTAGTCCTCCATATCACCCAGAAAACAGAATCTTAACTCCTTTTGCTATTATCCAATGTCTAGTTCACTTTTGATCTGCACCAATTGAGGCCTTTGTGTAAACCATTACCATAGTTTTTGTTGTTTTTTTCTTCTTCTTCTTCTTGTGTTCTAAAGGCCTTTTCTTTTCATAGAAGCCATTCATCATGATAACTCATATATAATCCCAAGAAATAAGAAGCTGAGACAAGGTGATTGCCTTAAGATTGAGTTGATTGTTGCATACAGTGAGAACATGTCTCCCAAAAAGAAACAAACTAAGAGTGGTGGCTTACTGCTCAAGCTAAGACATCATGTACTACTTCAAATTGTACTGAGGAGATCAATTACCTTAGTCTGTTCCTGACCCTAATGGGAACGCTTGGAGTTGTTTTGTTGTTGTTGTTATTGTTTTCATGTAACATGAATCAGCTATAATTCTGTCATATAACCTTTATCAAATCTATCCCTTTCCAAGTTGTTGGTCATGAAGGGAAATTGAATTTTAAAAAAAAAAAATGGCATGTGTGTACAGTTATTAGTGTAATCACTCTTCCTGACAATTTATGAAATTACTGTTAAGCATTAGTGAATATAGCACCATCTTTGCTTGCCTGGAATGAAGCCAGCTTGAACAAGGTGAAGGATTATTATGGCTTGTTCATGAATTCCATTTGTAGGTTATTTTTGTTGTTGTTGTTTTGTTTTGAGAACTTTGGCATATATCTTTACCAAAGAGATTATCCTTTAATTTTCTTTTTACTGTGTCCTTGTTAGGTTTTAGAATTGGGATAATACTGGCTTCATGGGGGAAAGTATTTGAAATTCTTCCTTTTATGTGTTCCAGAATTATTTAAGATTTTGTTATAAGGTATTATTTGTGTTGTGCTAAAATTCTAAAGCTATTTTACTTTGTACTGGTTTAACTCTCATAGGTCCTATATGCCAACAAATTTATCTATTTCTTGTCATTTTTCCTATGTAGTAGAATATAAACTTTTGAAGTGGATTGTCACGATTCTCTGAATGTCCTTTGTCTATTGAAATGCCTTCATTTTCTCTAACTTTTTGTTGTTTACTTACGTATATGTATGTATGTGCATTGTGAATGTAAGTTCATGTATGTGAGTGTCTAAGAAGACTAAAAGATGACATTGGAGCCCTTTGAGCTGAAGTTATGTGCAGTTGTGACCACTCCACATGGGTGCTGGGTATCAGATACAGGATTCCTCAGCTCTTAACCACTGAGCCCTCTCCTGCCACTGTTTGGATTTTGTTTTGTTTTGTTTTGTTTTGTTTTTTTTGTTTTTTTTTTTGAGACAGGTTTTCTCTGTATTGCTTTGGAGCCTGTCCTGGAACTCCCTCTGTAGACCATTGTGGCCTTGAACTCACAGAGATCCACCTGCCTCTGCCTCCCAAGTGCTGGGATTAAAGGCATGTGCCAATGCCTGGCTACACTGTTGGATTTTTAAAGTTGTCACTTAGGGCTATAAGTTTCCCTGTTAGTTCTGCCTTCATTGTAGTGTGTAGATTTTCTATGTCACATGTTAATTTTCCTTCAGTTGAATAATTTATTGGTGTCTTGATTGTTTCATTCATCAGACAATTGTCTGTTATTTCATCTACATAAAGATTTTGCTTCCTATAATGCCTCCTTCTATCTGTTGTCAGTCTTTTTCTGTGGTATTCAGATAGAATACAAGAAATTGTTTCAGTTTTTCCTGTATGTGTTGATACTTGCCTTGTGTCGTCATATATGATCTTTTTTTTTTTTTTTGGCATTACGTTTTTTATTTTTTTTTATTTATTTTTATTTAATTTTATATAACAAAGTCCAATTAAATGAAAACAAACATTTATACACAATATTTGGGAATTTGGGCATCGTTCTTTCCAAACTACTTCCTGCTGGTAAGGGGCGCTGTCTTGGGGGATTCGAAGAAGATTCAGATATCCTAGCTGTAGTCTGCAGGGCTGTTTTGTCCAGCTGTTTGGAATGTAGGATCAGCTTGTACTCTGTTTCAGGCGGTCTGGTGTGATCAAACCACATTAGTCTGGAAGGAAGCCACATCTTTTCATTTTCTGTGGAAACAAAAATAGAAATACTTTCCCCCAGTAACTTGTTCTTCAACTTAAATTTTGGAGTCAAAGCGTTTGTTTTTTTTTAATTTATTATTTTACATGTCGATCCCAGTTCCCTCTCCCTCCCTCCCTCCCTCCCTCCCTCCCTCCCCTCCTCTAGAGATAGGAGAGAAGCCCTAGTCCCTACTTCATAGGACCTGTCAGATCTACATGACCCCAACTGGATGGCATTCCCCTACATATGGTATTGTGGTGGGGGGCTGGGAGGGGAGGGTGTTTAGAGTGCATGAGAGAGGGCAGAGAGGGCAAAAGGGAGGGAAGGAGGGAGGGAGGGCATATATGATCTTTGAGAATAATTTCTATGAGCTACCTAGAAATGTATATATTCTATTTTGTTTCAGTGGAATTTTTTGTATTTGTCTATTAGGCCCATTTGATCTATGTTGTTATTTAATTGTAGTTTTTCTGGTTGTAGTGTGTGTAGTTCTAATGATGAAACTGTGATATTATATTCACTAACTTACTGTATTTGGATTAATAAGTGACTTTGGATCTAGTAGTATTTTTATGAATTTGAGTGAACTTTTGTTTGCATTTGTACTTAAATTTTTAATTATTTTTGATTAATTAATCTTTGTACACAAGGAAGTGACCTTCTTTATCTTTTTATTATATTTTGTTTCCTGTTTTGTCAAATATTTTAATAATAAGTCTTATTTGTTTTGTATTCTGATTTGCTTTGAAGACCTTTTTCCTTTTTTCCACCCTAAGTTAATCTCTATCCTTTTGTTGATGTGTATCTTTAGGATGCAGTATAAGGGGGAAATTCTGTTTTCTAATCCAGTCTGCTAGCCTGTGTCTGTTTTTTGGGCAAATCAATACAATTAATGTTCAGATTTAGTATTCAGAAATGTGTGTGTGTGTGTGTGTGTGTGTGTGTGTGTGTGTGTGTGTGTGCATGTGTTGATTTGGGACATTTTGTTATTGGTTTTATCCTCTTTGATTTTTGAAAGTCTTATCCTCGTTTGTTTTTTCTGTGGAGCCTATTGAGTATATATTTTTATTCAGTGTGAAATTTTCCTTGCAGTAGGTTCTGCCAAACTTTCTTCTTGGTCATCAAGTCTTTTAGTGTTTGTTTTGTTTTGTTTTTGAAGAAAAGCTTTTCTCTTCCCTCTCATTATGGTGATAGTGTTTCCAGGTTATAATAGCATCAGTTGTCAGTTTTAATCTCTAACAATTTAAAATACTTCTTTCCAATTCCTTCTGACTTTTAAGGTTTTGCTTGACAAGTCAGCAGGGAATAGGGTTTGGACTTTTTCTCATGGACTATTCCATAGTTGCCTTTTTCTGTATATTACTGTTTAACTTTCCTATGTTGTGTGTTTTTTGTTTGTTTTGTTTTTCTTGTCCTGTCTCCTTGGTGTTCTGGGAGATTCTTTTATCTGAATATGAATCTCTTTTCCTTGATTTGAAAACTATCTTCTCTAATGTTGTTCAAATTGTTTCTTATTTCTTTGGAATAAAATTCTCATCTTATGTATTTTGCTCTTTATTATATAGCAAAGAAGATATGACATGTTCTGTTCACATTCACTTTTAAATTCCTCACTTACCTCAACTAAATGATCCAAGCCCCCAAATTCTACCCTCCACAAAGTCTTTTCAATTTGTGAGTCCACTGAACTTCTTAGTTGATTTTTGTATTTTTCCATCATCTTTTGATTTTATTTTTTCTTCAATATCTTCATCTTTGTTCTTGTTTTAGTTTGGTTTTGTTTCTCTTTGTAGCTTTGGAGTCTGTCCTGCAACTAGCTCTTGTAGACCAGGTCTCAAACTCACAGAGATCCACCTGTCTCTGCTGGGACTAAAGGTGTGTGCTGTCACTGGCCAGTCAGTTTCTTTACCTTTTAATTGAATTATATTTTTATATCTGAGTTGAATTTTTCTTTCTAACTATTGTGTTCTCTTGGAAAACATTCTTGTTCTCTTTAACTTGTCTGAACATATTTATTGTCATTCTTTGTATTTTGTGTCTGAACTTTCATCTGTGTTGTTTTGGTTGAGACCATACTGTGTGATTAGTAATTTTTGGAGTTGACAAATTTTATTTGGTATTTATGTTTCAGGTACTGTGGGATTGGGATCTGTCCATCCTGGGTTAAATGGTTGATTACTATTTTTTGTTCCTGTCTTTTTGATCCAGTCACCTCTACTATTAGTGAGGGTGCTTACAAGTGTTCATCAAAGACTTTGTTGTAATATAATTGAAGTGATATTTACTCTGAGACTCTTCTTTAGGGTAGCAGGCTCTATTCTCTGATTTTACTGTAAATTGAAACTTGGCTGCAACTGCAGTCAATGCCAAACAACAATTCCACTGTGAAAATGGAATGATGGGCACAAAACAGTCATTACTTTTGAAGTAATTTTCGAGGAAAGTAAAGGGACACCTAGTAGTACTGTGTGCTTTAGTTATCTACTTATTGTGGAGAAAATAAAAATAATAAATCACAACATGATTAGTGATCAATATTAGTTGGTATATACAAAGTAAAAGAGAGGAAGAATTGTAAAAGTACAGAAAGCAGGTTGAGGTTAAGATGTGAGAATTTAGGTTAGAGTGAAAAGAATTGTGTAAGGATTAATTTAATAATATTAAAGAATGGTGTAATTTCTCACAATATTTGAAAAAAAATAAGGTAATATAATAGGTCATAGATATAAAGCAAGCCCATGGGCAAACTGAAGTTTGCCTCATTGACTTTAGAAATAAGGAAGCTCTGTGGAGAGGTAAAATAGCCTAGAGGAGACTGACTCTGAGCTTGAATATTCATCTGAATACTTTAACTATAGGCCCACTTCAGGCGAGAGCTGAAGTCTTTTTGCTCTTTCTAAACTCATCTTGTGAGAAATAGCTAGTATTGATCAGGAGAAACAAATAGGCCAAATAGATGTTTATTAAGGGAGAAATAACTCAAAACATAGACAGACGAACACCAGGTTCCTGGTCCCAAGGATGCCTCAGGATGTACTCCTGTCCCCATGCTGCAAGCAAGAGAGAGAGCTCTCTGAGCCCCCTCCTCAGCCTTAATTCCCCCAGGTCACATCCGGCCCTGTCTCCACCCCCAATGCAAGTGTGCCATAAGAAAAAGAAAATCGAGAACATACAAACTTAAGACCTAACTATCTAGTCCTAGGGTGAAGTCAAAACGGGGTTTACAATAGAGTTATCCTAAGCTGGAAAGCTTAAGTCTAGTACCTAATATATCTAACTAGGAAGAGAGAATAATAGTTGTGATAATTTAATCTTTAACCTCATCAAAGACCTGAGAAGGGAAATAATAATACTAGGGTAAGCAGGAACTGTTGATGGGAAACTTCCAAAAGGTGTAGCAAGGACAGAAACAGCATGCTACCTGGACAGTCACCCAAGGTCTCACAACAACATTGGTACAGCCAGTTTTGGCTAAGGCCTAGAGGACCTGACAGGCCACAACAACAGCAGGGAGGTAGAAAGGCTGTCTTACCCGACTTGGCAGGGTTCAGCAGTCTTCTATGTTTGTCTCCTGCAAGCACATAGGACTTCATGTCCAAATCAGTGGTCGAAGTGAGGGCAGTTCTCTGCCCAAGAGGCCATTAGCCAAAGCGAGGATGAACTCCAGAAGGAGTGACAACAGTGTCCAACATTTTTCGGGAAGATGTATGGTGCTGTTAGGAGCGATAGTGTCTCATGCCAAGGAAGTACTAATATTAAAACATTTAAATGCCATGTTTTGCAGGTCTATGAAGTCTTTGAAGATTAAGCATCTATTTCTGACTAATCTCATAGGTATAGGAAACATAGGAACCTAGCTATAACAATGATTGAAACTTCCCTGAGTAAAGCAGGGACAAATACCTAAAGAATGTAACTATGTACACATATACATGTAATTCCCTAAGGCAGAGGTAGAGTAGAAATGTCTAGACCAGAGGTAGAACTATAAAGTGCAGCATGATAAAAATATCCTAAATTGTATCAATATACAAAATTGTCTTGAACATAAGTAAAAGTATACATACATAGAATATGGTGAGAATATTGTGCAAAAACATTATAACTGGAGAGATTTTTACAATATGACAAAATATACAGTTTATATACAATTCGGGGAAGGGAATAGATTACAAGCTTGGGCTGAAGTAAGAGCTGTTTTTTTTGTTTTGTTTTGTTTTGTTTTGTTTTGTTTTGTTTTCTTCAATCACTAACTGGATCTGGAGCTGAAATATTGGTTTGATCTCTAAATAATGTTGAATGGAAGTGGGCTAGAATTAAATGGGGATTCCTTATCTCCTTTTCTGATTTTCTTTTAACCCCTGAGATGATGTCTGTGTAACAGCCCAGGCTGTCCTGGAACTCAAGAGATCCACCTGCCTCCCAAATGCTGGGATTAAAGGTGTGTGCCACTATACCCAGCTTTCGTTTGATGATTTCTCAGTTAATGAAAGAATATTTATGTTTTAGGCTGGTCATTAATGAAGAACTTATATAAATATATTGTTAAAAATATTTACATTACTTCCTGGGTTGGCCCTGATCCTGCTGCTCCTGTCTCCAGTCCCCATCGAGAGCACCCTTGGAGCTCTGATACACCCCCACCCATCTCCACCGCGAGCCTGCCCCCCCTACCCTGTGCCCTACCCAACCCACGGTCCTGATGCTCTGGTTGAGCACAGGGATAGAGGGTGGAGCCAACAGTCCACCCTACTTTGGAGACTTCTCGGAGCAACTCTGAACAAAGGAGACCTGACTATCCACGCGGGACCACCCATAATTTCCACCTGCTTGGTCTCTGACCCCACCTCCAGTCCTCTGCTGGAGTCCCGGTCCCTCCCAGAGATCCACCTATCTCTGCAGGACCACTGTGAGTACCTGCTGGCATCTTCTTCTGGATCCTCATCCTTGACTCCATCTCTGGGTCCCTGTCTGCGGAGAAACCTAGAGAGCTTGGACCACACAGAGCTACAGATATTGAATCTCAGACCCACATATGCCCATCGGGGAAGTACCATAGAGAGAGGGGGAGACACCACCAACACCTACTGGAAGAAGCTATGGGAAGAAGGCAATACAAGAAAACACGTAACAACAGAAAGACAAGCATGACACCACCAGAATCTAGGGAATCTACACCAACTAGAATGGAACACAACAACAAAGCAGAGGAAGCAGAAGGGAACGACTTAAAAATTACAGTTCTTATTCTAATAGGTATTCCTGTATCTCTGGGTGGTCCAAGCTTTGTAGGAGTTCTTTCCACATGCAGGGGCCCGGCCATGGGGGTCAGCGATCAGGCTCCAGCAGAAGACTGGTGATGGGGGTCAAGGATCCTGTCTGCAGGAACTCAGAGTGGTCCTGCAGATATAGGCGGATCTCTGGGAGGGCCCAGAACTCCAGTAGAGGACCGGTGGTGGGGGTCAGAGACCAGGCATGTGGTCCTGCACGGATAGGCAGGTCTCCTGTTTTCAGAGCTGCTCCTGGAGGTTCCCTGAAGGTGTCTGGATTGTTGACTCCACCCTCTGTCCGAGTGCTCAACCAGAGTGGTGGGATAGTGGACAGGGTAGGGCACAGGGTAGGGGGAGGGCAAGCTCTCAGTGGGGTGGGTGGGGGTGTATTAGAACTCCAGGAGCGCTCTTGATGGGGACAGGACACAGGGGCCGGAAGACCCGGGGCCAATCCAGGGAACTCCTGGGGAAGGGTGTAGGGGAGAGTCCACCCGAATTGGTCCCAGACTCACCTCTAGCCAAGGCCTGACAATAGGGACGAAGGCTCGGCTGATACTCCGGATGTTTCCTGCACCAATAGGTGGATCTAGCTGGGACCTGGCACTCTCCAGCTGAGGCCTCTTTAGCAGAGGCCGAATCACTTCTTTTAACACCTGGTATTCACAGAGTAGTAATGTCATTCACATGCTCATTAATATGTATTTCATGAGTATCTATGTTTTATCTGCATGTACTTCAGTATATCTCATTGTGTTTGGTGCCCTGGGAGGCCAGAAGATGATATTCCATATTTGAAACTGGAGTCACACACTGTTGAAAGCCACAATTATTATATCAGGAATCAAGCATTGTTCACAGGAACAGAAGTCTGTGCTCTTAACTGCTGAGGCATCTCCCCATCTATTATTCACATTACTCCTTAACAGAAATAAATTGGAAAGTCCACCAGTATTTTGTCCAGGAGTGTAACAAATTGTGTCTCTAAGGGTGACCAACATGTGTTTTCTTCATGAGAAGGGATGTTTTGACTAATCTTTAGTCATGATGTGAATGACTGCCCTTCCAGCTAAGCAGCATCCCGCTTGGGGAGTCACCTCTTGGAAAGTTTATCAGGGCTGGGATTGTTGACTTTCTAATGTCCAGTTGAACGTGTTTTGGGGAAGAGATAGAGTATATGGAGTCACATTAGAAGACACAGTGCAGAGGGGAGGCTCTGAAGCTACTGAGAATTTCTTATCCATGCTGGAATGTCTGAAGATATTGAGAATTTCTTATCCATGCTAGAAATGTCTTTTCTTGTCAGCTGGCTGAGGAAAGAGGATCAAATCCCATTAAATATTCATGATCCTATGCTCATTAAGGAAGGCCAATCAACTTGTGGGTTACCCAGAGGGATTGGTGGCAGAATTTCTGCCTTAGTTTGTTGTATGGGCCCTTGGAAGAATTGTTTTACATCTCCCCTAGGGAAGGAAATTTAGCAACATAAATAAACTGACATTGAAATCAATAACATCACTAAAGAATAGACATGCTTCTGAGAAGCCCAATAGAACTTTCTCTGAATTGACCATATTTTAAGACACAAAGTCTGTGTTAAACATATAAGTAAGTGAAAACAACTTGCATGTTATTTGATGAAAATGGAATGAAGGTGGATAACATCAGCAGTAGAAACTTGAGAGTGCAAACTTTGAGAAACTAAACATCAGTCTTCTGAATGACCATTGTAAAAAGAAAGAAATCAAGAAAGAAAAAAAAAATGATCACTTGACATGGTAGTGCATGCCTTTAATCCCAAGATGGAAATTTCTCAATCCCCATGAAAAGAGAAACAACATAGCAATATAGTATAATTGCACAGGAGGAAGAGAGAATTCAGATGTTGTGGTAAGTCATGTATTTAACCTTCATATTGAGCAATCTCTTCTTCATCAAGCACTTCTCAAATGCTGGGTATCATTCCCTTAATGTGGGAATCACTTTAGGAAGAAACTTCCCACTGAGGTTTCCATTCCAGATAATGACTCACTATGTACTTTATGGTACCTTGAAGATTGATAGAGTTGTTGGCATTTCTGGGATTGCAGTTTTTCTCTATTAGGATCCTGATTTCTCAATTTGTAGATGATGACATTATGTCTGAATTTCTTCTGAGAAATATCAATTTATAATATAAGAATATCAAAAGAAAATGTATGCATTTTATAATTCTACTTGCTGTCACATTGTCAATCTAAGAATGGTTGTTTTCATGTATCTTGGCAGGGAAAATGGTGTCTTTCATATCCCACTGAAGAAGATGGTATTATTTGCTTTGAATACTGTTTTTACTTCTTTTACCCTGTGGCAGTGTGGTGAGGTGTGTTTCTTGATTGCAGCAGAGAGTTTATGTGACAATGTTTTTGGAGTCTCTGTATTGGGAAGCACAAATACTAATATTAAGAGGCATTAGTGGATAGTCATGGTGACATCTGCCTTTATTTGTAGTGCTCAGGTATAAGAGGCAGACTAATCTCTGAAATTTTAGGCAACATTGCTTTGCCTGGCTACTAGCAGTACCTCCTGGGTTACACAGAAGAGTCCATCTTTAAAAAACAAGAAAATGTCCAGTTTGGAAATGTGAAATTAGATCAGTTTTTATGAATTCATGTTTACAATTGAGAATGACCAAGATTAAGACAACAAATGATATGCAAGGTGGGAAGACCAAATAACATGAAAGGGAATACCTATTAGAATAAGAACTGTTTTCTCAATTGAGATTCTAATACCTAGAAGGGCCTTAACAAATTTGTACAGAATTTGGTAAACAGATGCTTTTCAAGACTTGTATAATCAGAAAAACACTGAATCACAATAAATGGAAAAAACAACACATACAATAATGTATTCCTCAGGGTTCTCTAGAGAACCAGAACTGATAAAAATGAATCTCAATCAGAGAATGTTGTGAAGTCAATGTGTAAAGAAACTCCATCTCTGCCGCCATGGCCACTCTTTTCATTGGGCAATGCCATGAAAGGCTGGAGGAAGGGGCCAGCTTTCCACAGAATGGGTCAGCCTATCTACTTGACTACTGAACTCTTCCACAGCTGGACTTGCCTTCTAATGAGTGTTTCCATAGGACACAATTATCTTCACATCTTTTGACCATTTGGGTGTATCTATCCACATATTTCTTCCCCAAATACCTTTCTCACCAATTTTCTGATCACAATTTTTCCAAGTTCATTATCATCTGGCCAATCCATTGCCAACAACTAATGATTCAGTGAGCAATCCCACATCTGTTCATTCCTCCTTCCAAACAAAATATATGACCATGTATACTGTTCAATGTTCTGCCCACTGCGAAGATTTCCCTTTACTGCCATCTTTCAGGGCTTTCCTGGAAAGAGGTTGTAATCCTGCCACTGTCTACTTCTGCATAGTGCAGCCAAGTTGTTCAGGACCATCAGTAAACCAGGCCCCACTCTTCGCCTCCTCCATAAGTGGATCATGGGAAATACCCCATGATACTAATTGTATATACTTGGCAGCAGATAGCATTGTAATGGGAATAAAAACTGGGCTGAAGAGATGACCCAGAGGTTGAGAATACTGGATGCTCTTCCAGAGGTACTGAGTTCAATTCCCAGAACCACATAGTGGCTTGCAACCATCTATAATGTGATCTGATGCCTTGTCCTGGCATGCAGGCACACAGGCAGACAGAACACTGTACAAATAAATAAATAAATAAATAAACCTTTAAAAATAGACACTTAAGCAACTTCTTCATGTAACTTTCTTGTGCCTTCAAGAACTGGTTGGGGCTAGAGAGATGGCTCAGAGGTTAAGAGCACTGGCTGCTTTTCCAGAGGTCTTGAGTTCAATTTCCAGCAACCATCCAACCATGGTGGATCACAACCATCTATAATGAGATCTGGTGCCCTCTTCTGGCATCTAGACCTTCATGCCAGAACATTATATAAATAATAAATAAATCATACATATGTATATATATATGTACATATATATATATATATCTCATGTATACATAACTTCCACTTGATAATAGATTGCTGATGTTTACATCCTACTGGTGGATCTGATAGTACCCAGCTCATTATGGAAAGCTCAGGTCACATTGTAACTTGGTGACCTATTGTGGAGTGTTCAGTTTTTACCAAGGCCTAGTAACAAGTCAAATAGCTGTCTTTCAAAAGCAGAATATTTCTTTGCAGAAGATGGCAGAGCCTTGCTCCAAAATCCCAAAGGTCTGTGACTCACATTCAGGAGTCTGCCAGAGGTTACAAACAGCATCCCTATCTGCCACTGGCACTTCAAGTGGGTCTGCTGGATCATATGATTCAAGTGGTAGAGTAGGCTGTACAGTAGCCAGGACCTTATGGAAAGCCTTCTCTTCTTCCAGGTAGCCCATAGAGATATCAGTTTTATGAGTCAGTAGCTATTTGGGCCACAGAAATGCACACAAGAAATGAATTGCTATTTCCATAAATATTTAGCGCATTGCAAGCATTGCATGTGGCAAGAAAAATGATACACAAGAGGAGAAGAATGAAACTTGGCCAGCACTACTTTCACTTTGGGGAGATCTTTCTATCTCCTTATGTAAATCATTATTGACCATTAAAAGTGTGAGGATAATCTGACACAGTAGAGCAACACATGCCAGGGAACTATTGAAAACAAAGATTATGTTTGATCAAGAAATAATCTATAGTAACTCTATTTGGTAAAACAGTGGTCCTAATTTGTCCATCTTTATTGCAATATTACTAGTTTTACTAATCATATAAGCCATTTTTGAAACCTCTCATTGCATTCCAGTAACTGTTTCTGGGATAGGCAATAAAAAGACATTGTGGTGGCATCCATTACAGGATGTAATAGATATAAAAAAATCATTATGATCCCCAGAGAGAGATCTCTTAATTCTATTGATTGATTACAAAGACTTGCTGATCAAAATAGCTATAATATGACCTATTCTATATAAAGCTTTATAGGCAGCAGGCAGGGCATTATAAGTAGCATTTTCAAATAAATGATTCATTCCAAAGACATTGTCTACCAAAGTGAAGTGTGATTTGGGGTGTTTATAAATGGATATATGTGTATTCAAAGCATAAACGGCGGGATTAAATAAAAACATTGATAAGACAATCTATGGGGGGAAGGCCAAAGAACACAAGTATGGGTGGATTTCTATATTGCTCCTAGTCATTTGTGCATATTACTTATGAGTGACTCCTATTTCAAGCAAATTTCTTTTTCAGAGTCCAGGAACAGGCAGGTCTCCTCTGATACAAAATATTGTTCCTCTTGAATGCCATGTGGCATATGAAGGCACATGTAATTTTCCAAGTCATTGAAGATAGCATTATTTTAGGGGCCATAAAATTGATTTTGGTAAGCAATGCCTCAGGTATTTTCCATAAGGTTTTTCACACAACTATAATTTCCGCTATTAGAACTTTCTCAAGAATAATTAATTATGCAAAAATACATATTATTGCATTTGGGCTGATCAGTTTAGATTAATCCAACCAAAGTATCACCCATTCATGTGCCTAAATATTTGTATGCCATCTTTTCCACAAACAACTTGACCTGAAGGATAAAGACAATCCATATCCTGGCAAAACAATATCATACTCTTTCCTATAACATGTGTGCCTTTTGCTCCCCTTCCAGCAAAGGGTATTTAAATTCTGCATTGACAAGAAGAGTGTTAACATGAAATACAGCCAGTAAACATAATAGTAACATTTGGGGTGGGTTAGGGTTTGTTGTGCCATGGCTCCTTAGGGGCAAAAGCAAGGTTGGGGGAGTTGTTCAACAGAAGATTCTCATGGATCATTACTGTAGTATTCATCTTCAAGATCTCATTATAGGGTTTTCTCACAGTGTTAACTTTGCTGAATGAAGCTCAGTTAGCTAAAGGCATCTTGTATCTCAGCTGCCTCTGCCTTTTTATACATTTATCCCTAGAACCATCTGCAGTTACTAATTTTTCTCCAGTAATTCACCTTGGAATGAGGCAGTTTCCAAAAGCTGCAGAAGATAATGATCTATCATCCTGAGCTACTATTTCCTGTTTGTTGATGGGCATAATCACTGCCTAAGAGGGAAAACTAGATTCATTAGGTTATTTGTTTCAAGAAAAGTCATGGGAATTTCAGTCCTAAGAGTTGCTTGAATCCCTGATACTAATTGTATATACTTGGCAGCAGATAGCATTGTAATGGGAATAAAAACTGGGCTGAAGAGATGACCCAGAGGTTGAGAATACTGGCTGCTCTTCCAGAGGTACTGAGTTCAATTCCCAGAACCACATAGTGGCTTGCAACCATCTATAATGTGATCTGATGCCTTGTCCTGGCATGCAGGCACACAGGCAGACAGAACACTGTACAAATAAATAAATAAATAAACCTTTAAAAATAGACAGGCAGGATTTAGCCAAGTGGGAAATCCAAACAGGAATAGAGAGAACTAATGGGCAGAGTAAAGGAGAGACCATGGAGTTAGTGGGAAGTTAGAATGCCCAGGAATTCTCCACTAGGCCATGACTAATCCTCTGTAATAACCACATCTTTTAATACTTCTCAACAGTTATGCCAACTGCCAACTGAACTAAGCCTTCAAATACTAGAATATATGGGGTCTATTCTCATTCACACCAACACAGATGTCACAGTTGGGAAGGGCTATTGACTGCTTCTCTCACTTGGCTACTTGCACTGTATCTATTACTATGACTGTTAGACTAAATGAAGGTGGTTTTAGGGTTAGATGCAGCATCCAAAGTGTGCAATGGTTCCAGCCAATACAACTTGCCTTCAATGTAGTACATATGACCAAAGGAAACAGTGATAGCATAAATCAACTGTGGAATTACATAGACTATCATGAGCAACTTAAATGAATATTTTGCATGCCTAATAGTGGTGTTTTATTATTGTAGATTTCTTGAGGGTAGGGACTGCCAAGCCAAGTGACATAGCATCATTTAATACAGACACGTCAATATGTGTGTGTGTACCAATTCTCATATTTACACCTGCATTTTAATAATACGCCATTATTAAAATATATTGTGCATTATAACAGATATTACATATATATATTAACCACTCCATATACAATATAAAACTTCTGGTATTTATAAAATAACCACTTCTTAACCATTAACCATTAACAACTATGACATTTATTCCTCTATCCTCTCCTAGGTAGACCATTCTCATTTCATGCCTAATTAGACATCTCCTCCATACTTTTCATTTTTCCCCACATTCTCAGTCACTTCCAGTGATTCCCTTCTTTACCCTCTCCCCTACTTACCAATGGAAAATTATCCAGGAACACAGAAAATTTCAATTAAAAAGTGGTTTGGCACATGAAATTAATAAATGGAAGTGTGGTAACCCAAACTGAGACAGAAAAATCTTTTTTCTCTTTTGCAGTTCTCACCTCCAAAACTTGAGACATGAGAAGATAGCATGGAATAACCAGAGAAACAATGCCTTGCTTTCCTAATAAACATAAAATGCAAAGTAAATTTCATGTGTAAGAATGAGCCAGTAATAAGAATGCTCAAATTTTGAACATACTTCCTTCAAGCTGTTTGCAAAAATTTGGAAATAACTTCCAGAAAATATTTAACTCATTACTGACACAAGGTACAAGTATTTGAAAAAGATTCAAAACTCACCATCTTGTTAGGTGGTGGTGTCATTCGATTTTTTTTTTTACATTTTTTTTATTTTAAAACAATCTTTTCTCATTTTACATACCAATTCCAGTTCCCACTACCTCCCTTCCTCCTGCTCTCCCTACCTTCCCTCCACCCTACTCCATTCACTCATCTGAGTGGGTAAGGCTTCCCATGGAGAGTTAACAAAGGCTGGCACCTTACTTTGAGGCAGAACCAAGGCCCTACCCCTACCTCTAGTCTGAGCAAGGTATCGCTCCAACAAGAATATTCTCCAGAAAGCCAGTTCAAGTACTAGGGATAAATCCTGGCTCCACTGCCAGTGGCCTCACAAAATGCCCAAGCCACAAAACTGATACCCACATGAAGAGAGTCCAGTTTGGCTCCATGCAAGTTCCCAAGCTGTCAGTCTGAAGTCAGTGAGCTCCCTCCCACTAGCTCAGGTCAGCTGTCTCTGTGGGTATCCCCAACATGGTCTTGACCTCTTTGCTTATATTATTGCTCCTACCTCTCTTCAGTTAGACTCTGGAAGCTCTATCCAGTGCTTACCTGTGGATGTCCACATCTGTCTCTATCAGTTGCTTGATGAAAGTTCTATGATAATAATTCAGGTAGTCATCAATCTGATTACAGGGGAAGGTCAGTTACAGTACCCTCCCTTCTAATGCTTAGGGTCTTAGTTGGGGTCATCTTGTGGATTCCTGGGAATTACCCTATTGTCAGGTTTCTCATTGGCTCAATAATAACTTCCTGAAACAAGATATCTCTCTTTGCTCCCCCTCTCTGTCCTTCCCCCCATATCCACCACCCAGTTATCCCATGTTCTCCTCCCCTATCTCTTTCTCCTCTCTCCCCACACTTCTGATTTCCCATCTCCTCCCCCCCCAACTATGCTCCCATCTTGTGCATTTCCCTTTCTCAAGGGGAAACATGTATGTCTTTCTTGGGGTTTTGCTTGTTACCTAGGTTCACTGGGGTCATGAGCTGTAGGATGGTTATCCTTTGCTGTGCATTTAATATACACTTATGAGTGAGTACATACCATGTTTAACTTTCTGGGTATGGGATACCAAACTCAGGATGGTTACTTTTAGTTCCATCCATTTGCCCGCAAATGTCCATGTGATATGAGAGGGCATCTATTGTGTATATGTCCAACAGTGGTATTGCTTGGTATTGATATAGATTGATTGCCAACTTTCTGAGAAACCAACATACTGATTTCCACAGTGGCTGTTCAAATTTGCACTCCCACCAGCACATCCTCTCCTACATATGCTAGTATTGATGTTATTTGATGTGATCCATTCTTCTGACTTGTATATGATGGTATCTCAGAGGCAATTTGATTTGCATTTCCCTAATGGCTAAAAATGTTGAGCAATTCCTTACACGTCTTTTTGGCCATGAGGGATTCTTCTGCTGAGAATTCTTTGTTTAGATCTGGAATATTTGACATTTTGATGTCTACATTCTTGAGTTCTTTGTTATTTTGGACATCAGTCTTCTGTAAAGTATGGAATTGGTGGAGATCTTTTCCTATTCTGAAGGCTGCCAGTTTGCTTTTTTGGCTGTGTTCTTTGCCATACAGAAGGTTCGCATTTTCAGGAGGTCCCATTTACTAATTGTTGTTCTCAGTCTCTGAGAACTCTGAGGAAATGTTCTCCTGTTTCATTCAAGACTACTTCCCACTTTCTCTTCTATGAGGTTCAGTGTGGCTGGATTTATGTTGAGGTCTTTAATTTTGTGCATGAGGATTGATATGGATCTATTTGCATTCTCATACATGTTGACATCCAGTTTTGCCAGCACCATTTGTTGAAGATGCTTGCTTGCTTTTCTCCATTGTATAATTTTAGTTTACTTGTCAAAAAGCAAGCATTCATAGGTGTGTGGATTAATATCAGGGTCTTTGACTCAATTTCATTGGTTCAACTGTCTGTGTTTATGACAATAACAAGCTGTTTCCATTACTAAGCTCTGTAGTAGAGGTTGAACTCAGGGATGGTGATGCCTCTGGAAGTTCCTTTATTCTACAAGATTATTTTTGGATATCCTGGGTTTTTTTTGTTTTCCATATGAAGTTGAGTATTATTCTTTCAAGATCTGAGAAGAATTGTGCTGGAATTGTGATGAGAATTGAATTGAATCTGCAGATTGCTTTTGGTAAAATTGCAATTTTCATTTTGTTGTACCTCCCTATCCAAGAGCATGGGGGATCTTATCATTTTCTGATATCTTCTTTAATTTCTTCCTTCAAAGACTTAAAATTAATGTTGTACAGCTATTTCACTTCTTTGGTTAGAACTACTCCAAGATATTTTGTTATTTGTGACTTTTGTGAAGGGCGATGTTTCTCTGATTTCTTTTTCAGCCCTTTTATTATTTGTATACAGGAGGGCTACTGATTTTTTTTTTTTCAGTTCTTGTATCCGAACCCATTACTGAAGGTGTTTATCAGCTGTAAGAGTTCTCTGGTAGAATTTTGGGGATCACTTATGTATATTATCATTTTGTCTCCAAATAGCAAAATTTGACTTCTTCCTTTCCAATTTGTATCCCCTTGATCACCATTTGTTGTCTTATTGCTCTTGCTAGAACTTTGAATACTATATTAAGTAGATATGGAGAGTGGACAGCCTTGTCTTCTTCCTGATTTTAGTGGAATCACTTTGGGTTTCTCTCCATTTAATTTGATGTTGGCTGTCAACTTGTTGTATATTGCTTCTATTATGTGTAGATGTATCCCTGATCTCTCCAAGACCTTTATCATGAAGAAGTGTTGTATTTTCTCAAAGGCTTTTTTCAGCATCTAATGAGATGATCATATGGTTATTTTTTCTTTCAGTTTATTTATATGGTAGATTAACTAGACAGTTTTCATATGTTGAACCATCTCTGTATCTCTAGGATGAAGCCTACTTGATCACAGTGGATGATTAATTTTGACGTGTTCTTCTATTAGGTTTGCCTGTATTTCATTGAGTAGTTTTGCATCATACTCATGTAGGAGATTAGCCTGTAATTCTCTTTCTTAGTTGAGTCTTTGTGTGGTTTGGGCATCAGGGTAATTGTAGCCTCATAAAAGGAATTCAGCAATGTTCCTTCTGTGTCTATTGTGTGGAACTACTTGATGGATATAGGGATTAGCTCTTCTTTGAAGTTCTGGTAAAATTCTGCCCTGAAAAATAAAGCCATGGGCTTTCTTTGTTGGGATCTTTCAATAACTGCTTTTATTTCATTATGGATTTTAGGTGTATTTAAAATGTTGTTGACTTTGATATGGGTACCTATCAAGAAAATTGTTCATTTCTTTTAGATTTTTCAATTTTGTGGAGTGCATATTTTCAAAGTGTGACCTGATGATTCTCTGGATTTCCTCAGTGTCTATTGTTATGCCCCACCTTTTCATTTCTGATATTATCAATTTGGATATTCTCTCTCTGCCTTTTGGTTAATTTTGGATAAAGGTTTTAGAATCTTGTTGACTTTCCCAAAGAACCATATCTTTGTTTCACTGATTCTTTGCATTGTTTTAATTGTTTTGTCTTGTTTTGCTTTTTTGTTTGTTTGTTTAATTTCAGTCCTCTGATTATTTCTTGGCATGTTTTACTGAGTAGTTTGGTAATTTGCTTCTTTTCTTCTAGAGCTTTTGGGTGTGTTGTTAAATTGCTTGTGGGATATTTATCTACTTTTTTTTTATGTGGGCACTTGGTGCTATCAACTTCCCTCTTAGCTCTGCTTTCATAGTATCCCAAAGGTTTGGATATGTTGTGCTTTTATTTTATTTGGATTGTAGGAAGTATTTAATTTCTTTCTTTATTTCTTCCTTGCACAGTGATGATTAAGTTGAGCATTGTTCAATTGCCATGAGTTGTAGGCTTTCTGTAATTCGCTTTGTTGTTGAATTCTAACTTTAGGCCATGGCAATCTAATAAGATACAGGGGGTTATTCCAATTTTTTCATATCTATTGACATTTGCTTTGTGAATGAGCATGTGGTTAATTTTAGAGAAGGCTCCACGAGGTGCTGAGAAGAAGATATATCCTTTTATTTGTAAACTGCAGGATCTGATGGGGTGACACTGGGGCAGCCTGCCTGCAGATTTGCCAGCTGCTCTGCAAGTGTGGCTGAGAGGGCCCAGGGTATAGAGACTGGGCTGTCCAGCAGTGGGGCTGGTCACTCCCATCTTGGTCCTGTCTGTGTAGTTGCAGTCTGCATCTCAAGGGCCACTGAGAACGGGGGTGGGGGCTAAGTGGGATTTGTAGGTTACAGTATTTGCTGTAGGTTACACATGGAGCAGCTTTCCTCTGGCACACACCTTTGATCCCAGCACTCAGGAGGAAGAGGCAGGCAATCTTGTCTACAGAGCTAGTTCCAAGACAGTGAGACTTGTTGCATAGAGAACCCTGTGAGAAACTATACTCCAAAAAACTATTATATCTTTTAAAATGACACCAGCTTTTTCATAGTTTTGCAGTAAACATTTTTGACTGGATTAGGTTCTTCTGAAAGCCGCAAGGCAGTTACCAGAGTTTCTTTTGTATATCTGTGACAAGTCACAACTATATAAGCCATCCTTTTAAAGGAAGTTTTATATTGAAGATACAGAAGGATACACTCTGTGATGGGGGAGTGAAGGCATGGTGACAGGAACAGCAAAGGGCTCACATGATAATCTATAATCAGGAGGCAGAGAGAATACATGGGGAGGGTCAGTGTCTTTTGAATTCTTAAATTTCCCCAGTGTGATAGTCATTCACCATAGACCATACCTCCTAATCATTCTCAACCATTCCACCAATGGGAACAGTTTCCAACAGCCTATTTGGGCCAATATTCACATGGATCATAACTATAGTTGTTTACAACACTACTGTTCTAGCCCCAGCTACAATAAACAAAAACAGGTATTATTGCACATACTGCAAAGGATTTTCATCCTTTATATAGTAAAATATTAGAAGTTAAAAGAACACTTCAGCAGAACTCATAATGTTTCTTTCTACTTTAAAACACTATACCGGTTCCTTAAAGTCTACTCTTATGAACATACTTTACTCACTGGTATTCCTGTGTGTGTATTCTTGTGGAAGTGTGCATGTGACTGTCAGAAGACTGCTTTCAGGAATAGGTCCTCTATTGCCACCATGTAAGATCCAGAAAGGTAACTGAGATATGTTTTCTAGCAATAAAGCACTACTAGCTGATGCATTTCACTGTCCAATCACATTAATCTTTCTTACCTCACAACAGAAGCAATTTAACCAATGCACTATCACTCAGTTAATACTGGTAAGAGTTTCAGACACTGTAATTTTCACTGTGAGATCATTGTGGGTTTAAGCCAAATGAGAAATGTAGAAATTGAGAAACACAATGCTTAAATTGACCAACAGTTTAAATTTTATTCACTCTAAGCCAGGTGATGGTGGCATACACTTTTAATCCCAGCATTCAGAGGCAGAGGCAGGTGAATCTCTGTGAGTTCGAGGCCAGCCTGGTCTACAGAGTGAGTTCCAGGACAGGCTCCAAAAACAGTAGAGAAACTGTCTCAAAAAACAATAACAAAAAATATTCATCCTAAACACTTTGAATATTTTTCCTCATTTATTCCAAATGTAAAGGCTTTCACCAGTGGGGGTGGAGGGGTGAGTATAATAGTAACTATAGCTGCTAAAGAATTTAACACACACACATGTAAGGACTCTCTCCAGGGTGAATTCTTGAGACCTCATGGCAGCAGCAACTAGTGAAGGATTTTGAATAATACATAAATGCATACATGCATTGGGCTTCTTTTCAGTACAAATTCTTACATGAGGATTACAGAAACTAGAAGTGGTCAAGGCTTTCCCATTATGCTTGATAAAATGACAAGAATAAAGTTTCCCAAATGTTTACAAAGGGTTTTCTCTCCATTGTGAATGTTTTAATTAGTCTAGTGCCAAGGGGGACTACTGAAGGCATTCCCACAATGCTAACAAGCATTAGCCTACTGACTAGTGTGAACTGTTTCATGTCTGTTATGATCAGCAAAGCAGGTGAAGGCCTTCCAAATGCTTCCATGCATAAGGCCTGTCTTTACATACAAAGGGCATCTCTCCACTGGGATTTTTTTCATGGAAGATGAGGACAAGTAGAAATGCTGAAGGTTTTTCCACAATGTCTATATGCATAAGGCTTCTCTCAAGTGTGCTTTCTTTCATGTCTGTTACGACCACAGGAGTCCCTGAAAGCTTTGCCACAATGCCTACATGCATAATGCTTCTCTCCAGTGTGACTACGTTCATGTTTGTTACGATTACTGGAGTCGCTGAAAGATTTGCCGCAGTGCTTACATGCATAAGGCTTTTCTCCAGTATGAATTCTTCCATGAATGATCAGAGAACTGGAGCGTGTAAATTCTTTTCCACAATGTGTACATATATACAGCTTCTCTCCTGTGTGAAGACTTTCGTGTCTCTTAAGGTTCCTAGAGTCAATAAAAGCTTTTCCACAATATTTACATGGATGAGGCTTCTCTCCAATGTGCTTTCTTTCATGCCTTTTACAATTACAGGACTCACTGAAAGCTTTGCCACAATGCTGGCATGCATACAGCTTCACTCCAGTGTGCCTTCTTTCATGTCTGTTTCGACTATTGGAGTCCCTGAAAGCTTTGCTGCAATGCTTGCATGCATAAGGCTTTTCTCTAGTATGAATTCTTCCATGAATGATGAGGTCACTGGAGCGTGTAAATGCTTTTCCACACTGCTTACATGCATAAGGCTTCTCTCCAGTGTGAACACTCTCATGTCTTTTTTGACTACTGGGGTCAGTGAAGCCTTTTCCACAATGCCTACATGCATAAGGCTTCTCTCCAGTGTGCTTTCTTTCATGTGTGTTACGACTCCTGGAGTTCCTAAAAGCTTCTCCACAATGCTTACATGTATAAGGCTTCTCTCCAGTGTGAGTGCGTTCATGTGTTTTACAATTACCAGAGTCCCTGAAAGCTTTGCCACAATGCTTACATGCATAAGGCTTCTCTCCAGTGTGACTCCGTTCATGTTTGCTACAACTACTGGAGTCCCTGAAAGTTTCTCCACAATGCTTACACACATATAGCTTCTGTCTGGTGTGAAGACTTTCATGTCTCTTAAGACTCTTAGAGTCAACAAAAGCTTTTCCACAATTTTTACATGGAAAAGGCTTCTCTCCAGTGTGCTTACTTTGATGTCGGTTACGACTATTGGAGTCCTTGAAAGCTTTGCTGCAATGCTTACATGAATAAGGTTTCTCTCCAGTGTGTCTCTGTTCATGTCTGTTACGACTACTGGAGTCCCTGAAAGCTTTGCTGCAATGCTTGCATGTGTAAGGCTTTTCTCTAGTATGAATTCTTCCATGAATGATGAGAGTACTGGAGCGAGTAAATTCTTTTCCACAATGCTTACATACAAAAGGCTTCTCTCCAGTGTGAACACTTTCATGTCTTTTTTGACTACTGATGTCAATGAAGGTTTTTCCACAATGTCTACATGCATAAGGTCTTTCCCCAGTGTGCCTTCTTTCATGTTTGGTACGGCTACTGGAGTGACTGAAGGCTTTTCCACAATGCCTACAAGTAAAAGGTTTCTCTCCACTGTGAATCCTTTCATGAACATTCAGAATACTGGAGCCGGTAAATGCTTTTCCACAGTGCCTACAAGCATAAGGCTTCTCTTCTGTATGAGTTACTTTATGACTCCCAAAATATTCTGCATACTTAAATGTTTTGTCATATTGCCTACAATTGAATATATTTTGTACAATATGACTTTTTTCGAGGTTGAAAATATCACTGGGATTAATGAAGGATTCTTTACAGAGCTTATACACAAAGGGTTTCACTTCTTCAAGGATCCTTTTATCATTCTGGTCATGTGTGTCTCTCATAGAATCATTCTCATTGAGTTTATCTCCGTGACTTCTCTCCTGAGGATGATCAGAAGAAAGACTCCTACAGACTTCATTACATTGTTGACATTTCCGGGGTTCCCCGCTAGAATCCTCAAGAAACTGATGTGATTCAGAATGACTGATATCTTTCCAATATCTTTGATATCTATAAAGTTTTGCCATAGCTTCCGTATACACAGATGGTATCTGTATAGTTTTTTCATGTGAGGATGAATGGCCAATGATGTTTCTTAAAAGCAATGGTCTTTCATGAACTCTTACTTGAGGAGGCATATCTTTACTGGTGATATTTTCTGAAATAGGTTCCTGGTTTTTATCATACTCAGTATCACAGTCTTCCTCAACCATTGGAGTTCTATAAAAAATGAAAAAAGATTAGTGTATCCAAGGAAAATATTGATCTCTTGCTCTCTTATCCCTTCCCCAAATGTTATTAGCTCAGTCTGTGTACACAAGAATACATACACATAACAAACAGGTAAAATAATTATGAGGCATAAAAGGAGTGGACAAGAAAGCCAAAGTTCTGGTAGACAATCACAATAATCACATAAGGAGGTGAAACACTGTGGTCTCTGGCATTCTATATACTAAGCATGTGTTGGTGAGTTAGTTATCAACTAGATCAGTTGAGGGATATTGGAGAACAGGGATCTTCAAAGGAGAAAAGGACATAGGTTGGCCTGTAAACAAGTCTCTGGAAGCATTTCACATTCCTGATTGATGAATAATGGTTTAAATTATGATGTGTATTGTTGCTATGGTTAAGAGTGCATGAGTTGTGTCAGATAGGCACCTGCTGGATAGTTGTGGAAAGTTGACACAAACTAGGACACATCTGAAAACAGGGAACTAAAGGAGAGAATGGCTCCATCAGATTGAAATTTAGGAATGTCCTCAGGGGCATTTTCCTGATCACTGATTGAAGTAGAATGCCTCAGCCCACTGTGAGTGGGGTCTCCCTACAGATGTGGGTGAGGGTTTAATAAGGCAGGTATCTGAGTTAGGGGTGAAGAACACACCAGTAAATAGCATTTCTCCATCACCTCTGGTTCAGTTCCTGCTTCGAGATTCTTGCCAGGCTTGAGTTCTGGCCCTGGCTTTCCTTTACGATAGGACTGAGACAAGGAAGTATAAGTAAAATTGGGCTCCACCCCAGAGTTATTTTGTTGCAAGAAAGCAAATAAAACACAGCACTTATGTTCAAAGTCTCAAAAATAATACATAGACATATGGTAAACTCGTTTGGATATGAGTCTTATGTAATAAAAAACTGTAAAAGCTCTTTCAGAGCTAAATGCTGCATGACACATTTGTGATATCAATAGATTATATAGATCAGCTCACATATTGAATGACAATTTAATTCTCCATTACAGGAATTTGTGAAGAATCATTTTTTCACTCAGGTATATTTGGAGCCATTGGTAGGTTCTCAGTTGTCCCATGATTCCCAAATGTTTGATATAAATTCTGTTCTACTGAATATAAATTACCCCATATTTCTACTGAGATCTTTGCAGTCCTCTTCAATATTTTCTTGTAGTGCTTCCTCTGGAAGAAAACCCAAAGAATGCATTATGACATGGTCATATTCAACATAAAAATTATGACAACCTAGGTTTTATGATATGGGCTCTCACATTATATTCATCACATATTTACTTCAAATACCAACACTATACACATAAGCATCATGCAGTTGTTTTCTGAATAAGAAATGGGAGCAATTTTTTTTTTACCTATGTAGATCAGGTTCAAAAATGTCTCATTCATCACATCTCTGTAGAGCTTCTTTTGACTAGAATCCAACAAAGCCCATTCTTCTACAGTGAAGGCCACAGTCACATCCTCAAAGGTCACTGGCTCCTAGGAGTACATATATTAGGATGGTTTATTGTTTCTGACAGACTGTCAGGCTACAGAATCATCTAGTATATATGTATCTGAAAAACCACTGACTGACTATACAAATAGGATTAACTGAAGAATATCTGTGGGATGCTAGCTTGATTACTTGAGGTAATGAAGGAAGACCCCTTAGTTACTATCCAATTGGCCTTAGGAAATATCATGACCAAGCAACTCCTATAAAAGAAAGCATTTAATTGGGGCTTGTGTACATTTTTATGGGGTTAGTCAATGAATACTACTGATGGGAGATGTCATTCTGTAAATATGTTTCTCTTATTTGTTAAAGAATATAAAGCACTGTTGGCCAATATGAAAGGAAGATAGGAGGGACTAGGAGACAAGAAGGAAAGAGGAAGTAGTAGGGAGGAGTCAGCATGGAGAGACTGGAAAGAACAGTGGTCCGGGCCCACTCTCCGGTAAGATGAGACCACGTGGAAATACTTAGATTAATAGAAATGGGTTAATAATTAAGACAGAGCTAGCCGATAAGGAACTAGTAACTGGCCAACAGCATTTATATCTAATATAATGTCTCTGTGTATTATTTGGGCTGGCATGTAACAGATTACATTCTGGGAAGCAGACTGCTATGGAGTTGGATGGAATACATTCAAAACAACACACTTGTTAGGCACATTTTTTTAAAACTCTATAGGGATTATATTAGTGGAAGGATGGAGCCGAGACCCATAACAACTACACAATACTCTCTTCCTGACTGTGTGCACTGTGACTAGCAGCTTCATAGTTCTGTATTTTATAAACCATACATACCCTTTACCCTGACTACAGTCACTTTCCTCAGAGGGGCCCTAACTTGTAAAATATGTGGCAAACTTAAGAAGTAGGGGAGAGTTAAATGGAGTAAGGGACAAGGTGAGACCCAGAGGCTGAAGCTCTTACCACTGATGCCCCAGTGAAAAGGAATTTCCTTTCTCTGGGCCTTGCTGAGACTGTAAAGTACCCAGCATGTATTCTATATATGAAGATTATACAGGCAAATTCATAGCAACAAATATTCTGGAGTCTGTATTTCCTACAGACTTTACAAGGCAAGTTTTCTCATCAGAATTCGATTCTGGTGGGTTTATACCTATAATATTAATTGCTATTGCTGTAATAAATAATAATGGCTCTCTGTAGCATGAAAAATAAAAGACCCAGGGACACATATCAGGCTTCAAGCTGAAGACCAGAAAAGCCACTAGCTCTTACCTTTACCTCAGACTGAAAGGAGATCCCAGCTCCACCAAACCTCAGATTGCAATCCCAGACTGCTATGCTCTCCTTGATGTGGCTGGAAAACCCTGAGACTGACCACTGAAGATCCTGCTCCTATCTTTTATATCTCTCTAGTTCTGGAATTAATGGTTTGAATTCTGTTACTCTTTTAGACTGATTCAATCTCCTGTAGCCATAAGAGTGATCTCTGAGTTCAGGGCTAGCCTGGTCAAAGAATTTCCAGGGGTACACACAGAAAACCTGTCACCAAAAATATACAAACAAGCAAACAAACAAAACAAAAATCAAGGAAAGTAATAATGCTATATTAAGTACAAATTAAAAACTGAAATGAAAATTTAACCACACACACGAGATAATAAATATATTATAAATTTTTCTTCAAGTAAACTTTCAACTAAAAACATTTTTCCATCAGGTACAAAGCACACTTGACTTTCACATGAACATTCTAAAGTTTCCCAAGAGAAATCATACTGTCTACCAAAACCACCTATCTGGAGGCCAAAGGGAAGAGATTAAATATTAATATTTTCCCAAAGGCCTGCAACACTAAGAAGTACTTTTTGCAGAATGGACACTCCCAATCCCTTCTGTCTAAAGAAGCCAACAAGCAGCAACAACAAAAACACAAAGCCAATTTTTTTTTCTTCTCTGTATTGCTTTGGAGCCTTTTCTGGAACTCGCTGTTGACCAGGTTGGCTTCGAACTCACAGAGATCTGCCAGTCTCTGCTTCCTGAGAGCTGGGATTAAAGGCGTGTGTCACCAATGCCCAACACTTTTCAAAATTCTAATTGGGATATCAAAAAAAATCACTGCAAACAAAATATGAAACAAATTTAAATTTCTCTCTCTCTCTCTTTTTTTTTCTCTCTCTTTTTTTTTTTTTTTTTTTTTTTTTTTTCTGACTGGTAACTTTGAACAACTGCAGTCAAGAGAACTAGAAAAAGTCATCTACAATATTACAAAAAAAAAAAAAGGAAAAACTGAAAAACAAAACAAACCAAACAAACAAACAAAAAATCATGCAGGATGTGGTGATAAGTGGTAAAGACACAGCTCTGTGACAAACCTCTCTAACTCCAGGAAACATGGAAATCAATTCTCAGGCACACCAGATGGCGGAGGGGAATGCAGGAGAGAGGAAAGAACTCCAAGGTGATAATGAGAAAAACCTAAGTCACCCCAAACAGAAGCACAAAAGGAGACGGGAAACTAAGGGGAAATGCATGAACCTACAGGACAGTCTGGACTTGGAATCACCAACCCACCAGTGCTGGGAAATCTGTGTACCCAAAGATTCACTGCAAGGACTAAACCAAGGAGGCTAGGGATTGCCTGGAAGCAGTTTCATCAGGGTAGAAAAGTGGGGTACAAGAGGCTCCAGGCTGCGGCCTGTGGAGTGCTCACTTCAAGGGCAAGTGGGCAAGGGCATGCTCCTGGGCCAGACTCCACCTTCCACTGGAATGCACAGCTCCAGGAGAAAATGCAGCTGCTGGTGCTGAAAAAGAGCTAATACCCCACACCCACCTCTCAGGACACCAGCAGCCCAGGGCACACTCACCATTTTTTGGTCCTGATGTGTCTGGGTGTCTCCCAAAGAGTCTTGCAGTCAGCAAAAGCACATGTCCACCAAAACAGGTCTTCAGAAGGAATCCCTCAGCTAAGGGAACTTTACAAAGGTTTCCTGGAAATAGCACTGAGACTATCTGTACTACTCATTGGACAGTTCATTCCTTCTAGTGGACAGTTCATTCCTTCTAGTAATGTTGTTCCTGATCGGTCATATCTACTCACTCCGCCCCCCTCAGTCTTAAGCTCCTAAAACTTTTAGGAAATACCAGGTTCAAGCCTTTAATAGAAGGCAGACCTTTGTGAAATAGTCATTCAGGAATAGATGGTGAGACCCTAACTAAAAACCAAACAAAAATTTCAGACATTCTCGTCTTTTTGGGTGGTTAGAAAATTCGTGCTCTGTACATTCCAAAGGAGAGTACTGTTCTATTGTACATTCCAAACGACTTACATAATAGAAAGTTGTTAGGTCAGGTACAGAAGATGGCCACAGATGGCTATTCGGAGGGCTAAGAAGGGCCCAAAGTAATGGACCTGTAACACTCCAAAGTGTCTCCTATGTTTGATGTTCTCATCTGTTAACGGGCCTTACAGAAGGTTCAGCTTTGGTTCGCATGCATCATCCTTGAGCGTACACACCAGACGATTCTTCCCAAACCTGTGTCTAGACTGACCTAGGGACCTCTTCTCCCCTGATTTCATGCCTTGTACTCCTAAGGTACTGAATGTGGTTGCTGGCACTATTTCTAAGTGAAGAACCCATCGTGGCCCACTAAATACACCAGGGAAGAGTCTCTAAAAACCCAAACATGTGTTTCCTTAAATGCAAGGTTACCCCAGGTTGGACCAGGTTTATTCCAGGAAGGAAACAGGGTAGAACAGGCCACGGGGGAAACCTGTCGTTACAGTTGTACCCCTGCAGGAAGGCGTGTTTTCTAGGTTATAAAATGGTTCCCCACCCACAACCCATACCCATCCTACAATCCCCCAACCCTCCCAAATCCCCATCGCCTCTCCTTACCATCCCCCTTCACTGCGCATATCATTCGCCAACCAGGGACTCTGTTGTGACTTTGCATTAACTGTCCAATGAGAAGCACGGATATTTGGAAGGTGTGGCCGTTACCGCCATGTTTGAGTTCCAGAAGCGGTTGAGAGGTCCCCCGACCTTGTTGACCATGCCTCCAGCTGATGGTAGGCCCTTTACGAGGGGGACCTGGGGTGCATCAGAAACAGGAAATGGTGAGTGCGTTGTGACACTGCTGCGGCTTTGGCGTAATGTGGCACCGCAGTCCTGACGTTTCCCTGGCGCTGAGCAGCTGAGTCTGAGATGCAGCCCCTGCGCTGTCGCCCCTCCTGCTCTTAAAGTGTGAGCGGAGCAAGCAGCAGAGAGTCCGGGAACCTGCCCTGTCTCTTTGAAGCTGTTTCACTCCAGTCCAGTTCCTGTCGGGATGCTGAGTCTGAGATGCAGCCCCTGCGCTGTCGCCCCTCCTGCTCTTAAAGTGTGAGCGGAGCAAGCAGCAGAGAGTCCGGGAACCTGCCCTGTCTCTTTGAAGCTGTTTCACTCCAGTCCAGTTCCTGTCGGGATGCCTCGGGGTTGTGAACTTGAACAGCGAAAGACTTTGCAGTGGACGGACTGCTTAGTCCTGCACCGACCCCAGGCTGTACTGTGAAGGCTGTGAGTGCTGTTGCTCATTCTCCCCTGTGGTATTTCCCTTGGATCATAACATTTTCTGGCTTTTGTTTTTTGCTTTGCTTTGCTTTTGATAATAGCGCAAGAAGCTCCTGGCTGAGGATGGGTCAAAATTTACTGGTTTGTAGGAAGGAAAGAAATTTAAACTTGCTTTAGAACTGTTTCAGTGTAGCTCTTACTCTCTGAGGCATTAAGTGAGATTTTGGGGAAGCTTTTCCCAGCCTTGCTGATAGTGAAGAAAGTGACTTTTAAGATGTAACTCACTAATAAGAAACCAGGTCTCTTGGGCGGTGGTGACACACACCTTTAATCCCAGGACTTGGGAGGCTGAGGCAGGTGGATTTTTGTGAGTTTGAGACCTGTCTGGTCTACAAGATCGAGTTCCAGGACAGGCTTCAAAACTACACAGGGAAACCCTTTCTTAAACTCCGGCCCCCCACCCCCCAAAAAAACAAAACAAAACAAAACAAAAACCAGAAACCAGGTCTGCAACCTGGAGACACATGGCTTTGCCTTCACACCCTGGGCTCTCTGATAAGAATTAAGTGTCTTTTCTGAATTATCAGGGAACCTGATACTAAACCCTGAAACTGTAAGCCTCCACTCCAATAAATACTTTTTCTTTCTTAGCCTTTTAATTTATTAATTGAACAAGTATTTCACCAATATTATTTGTTGGTGGTAGCCATGTCTAGAGTTAAGGCCCACTCAATAGGAGTGAAGCCACGCCTGGTAATGAAAACCTAGCCATTTTCCTAGGGCTAGTGACATTATGAGTGTTAATAAAGAATCTACTACCACTGCTTTGCAAGACCACAATTATTCCTTACTATATTCTAAATCTTTTTTGTTTTGAGATAATGAGATTTTGTGTTATTTTGTTGATGGATAACTAATTTCAAAAGTCAAGGTGGTGTTTAAAAATTGCCAATTGTTGAAATTTTGTGGAATGATTTCTTTTTTAGTTTTTAAGCACTCTTTTCTCATTTTGCATACCAATCCCAGTTCCCATTCCCTCCCCTCCTCCTGTTTCCCCCTTCTCCCAAACCCCCTTCCACTCCTTAGAGAGGTTAAGACTTCCCATGGGGAGTCAACAAAGTCAGGCACATCATTTTGAGGCAGGATCAAGGCCCTCCCCACTATATTTAGGTTGAGCAAGGTATCCCTCCAAAAAGAATGGGCTACAAAAAAGCCAGTTCAAGCACTAGAAATAAATCCTGGTCCCACTACTAGTGGCTCCACAGACTACACAATCCATACAACTGTCACCCACATTCAGAGGGCATAGCTTAGCCTATGGAGGTTCCCGTGCTGTCAGCCCAGAGTCAATGAGATCCCATTAGCTCAGGTTTGCTGTTTCTGTGGGTTTCTCCCACATAGTCTTGTCCCATGTGCTCATATTATTTCTCCTTCCTCTCTTTGACTGGACTCCAGGAGCTCAGCCCAGTGCTTAACTGTAAATCTCTGCATTGACATCCGCATCCATCAGTTTCTAGATGAAGGTTCTATGATAACAATTAAGGTAGTTATCAATCTGATTACAGGGGAAATCCACCCTTCCACTAATGCTTAGGGTCTTAGCAGGAATAATACTTGTGGAATCTCCTTATACCCACAGATAAGTTTGGCTACCATGCCTCATCAAGAATGTAAGAGCCAGAGGAGTAGAAGGCACAAAGAAAACAGGGTTCTCTAAATCATCATGAGCAAAACTCACATAAACTCCCAGAGGCTGAAGCAGCATGCACAGGGACTGTACAGGTCTGCACAGGTCCTCTGTGCTTGTATTATGCTTTGTAAGCGTTTGCCATGTTCATGGTGTCTCTTCAGAAACTGAAACCATAACTAAGACAGAAGTTGGTACCAGGGATTGGGATATTGTTGTGATAGGCCTGAGCTTGTTTTTGTTTGGAAGAATTTGGACTTAAGTACTTTGCATTAGGAAAGCAGTTAGAATGTGTTCAGCACTGCTTAATGGGCCGTAGTAGTGGTAGTATATAAGACAGTGGTACTAATAATTATTTAAACTATGGGGGCTGGCTCAAAAGGCTTCAGAGGGAAAGACTATTAATGCATGGCCTAGAGATGGATCTTGTTATATTTTGGATAAGAATGTGACTGCCTTTTGCCCTTGTCTGAAGAAGTCTGCCTGAGGCTAAAGTGAAGGGATTTGGGTTAACTCAGCTGGCAGAGGAAATTTCAAGACAGCCTAGTATAGACTGTGCTGTGTGGTTCCTATTGTTCATGCTTATAAAGATTTATAGTGAAAAGAAGCAAGCTGAGCAAATATAAATACAAAGTGCACAGATTGAGAAAAGGGGCACCAGGAAGTAAAATCGTGTGTTAAAGGAGATAAACAGATTAAGATATGGAATGGAATTATGGAATGGAATTAATTCCAGCACTTGAGAGGCAGAGGCTGGCAGATCTCTGTGACTTGGAGGTTAGCCTCCAAAGCTACACAGAAACCAAACAAAATAGAAGATATGAAATAAAGTGAGTGATAATCTCAGGGCAAGATCCCACCCAGCTAAATTTCCAACAAGTAAAAAGAAATTAAAGAAAAGCTTGGAGCCAGGTGTGGTGGTGCACACCTTCAATCCTAGCACTTGGGAGGCAGAGGTTGCCAGATCTGTGCATTTTAGGCTAGCTTGGTCTACAGAACAAGTTCTAGGAAAGCCAAGCTTATGCAGTGAAGGTAGAAATCGAAAACAGAAAGCTGGTGAAGATGAATTGAACTAGGGAACCATGTTCTAGCCCCAGCAAGCAGCAGAACAAGTCAGCTAGGTCACATGGTTTCGGCTCTAGAGTTAAGGATAGAAGAAACAGGTTATGGAATTTGCCTCCACTTCTAAGGAAATCCATTTTACTATTTAAAAAAAAATTGATAAATATTATCCAGATATTATGGCACATGCCTATAATCCCAACACTCAGGTATAACACAACTAATAAAAACCCAGAGAGATATTGGGGTTCAAGCTGAGAGTCAGATGAGCAAATCAGATGGTCTCTAGCTCTTACCTCTACCTCAGATTGAAAGGGTGAGCTGGCTAGCTCCACAAATCCTCAGACTGCAATCCTAGAGTGCTGCCTTTTTTCAACGTGGCTGGAGACTAATTCCCAAGACTGACTTTGCTTCTTCCTTTTATACCTCTCAAATCCTGGGATTAAAGGCATGTGATCCCAAGTGCTGAGTTCACTTTTGTGTGAGCTGTTTCTCTTTAAGACTGGATCAATTTCCTGTAGCTCAGTGTGGCCTTGAACTAACAGATATATCTGCCTCTGTTTCCTGCCTTTTGGAATTAAAGGTGTGTGGCACCACTGCCTGGCTCTATGGCTTGCTAGTATGGCTGCTGGGATTCAGGGTTTGTATCACCACAGACTGACTCTGTAGCTTCTGGCTAGCTTCGCTTTCTGTACCCTCAGCAAGCTTTATTAAATCATAAACAATATATCACCAAACTCAGGATTTGAGGCAGGAGAATCCCAACAAACTTGAAGCCAAGCCAATTTGGTCTTTCTCACAACTTCATGGCCAGTTACAACAAAAATAAGAAACTAACAAACAAAAAATATTAAAAATAATATTTAATAAAATTAACAGTGAATGTTTGTCGTACATATTAATGAATTTTATGATGACATACTATGCTTTCATCATATTCACCCTTCCAGATACTGTTTTATTGACACATCTTTTCTTCCACAAAACATCCCCATGTCCTCTTGTCATGAATTGTTGTTGTTGAATTGTGCCTGTATTGTACTTTCCACATATGAATAAAAGCACAGGACAATTTTCTTTGTCTGGATGATTTCACTTAGAACTGCCATAGTATAATCCATTTTCCTAAAAATGATTGCTCTTCCTTATGGGCGAGTAATAATCAATTGTTTGTATGTAAGTATGTATGCATGCATGTCAATATCTGTCTATAGACATATAGTATAGTACATACACCATATTCTCTCCATTTGTTCATATGTTGATGAGATCTCGGATGACTCCACATCTAAGATATTTTTGAGCAGTGCTACAATAAACATGAATGTGCATACATTTCTTATGTATACTTAATTCTTTTCCTTATATAGCAAAGAGGGCTATTTCTAGTTCCTTAGGTGGTTCAATTTTGAGGTGTTTTTGTTTGTTTGTTTTATTGAGCAACTGCCATACTTTATTTTCATAATGCTTGTGCTAGTTTACATTATTACTAACAATTTGTAATTGTTCCTTTTTTCCTGTATCTTGGTTAGCATTTCTTATGTATTAAAATAATAGCCACTGTAAGAAGGATGAAATGGACTCTGAATATAGCTTTGGTTTCAGTGTTCTTGTTGGTAAATAAGGTTGGTAAATAAGGAAGATGGTTGACCATCTTCCCCAACATATTCCCAACATTAAGTATTTGTAATTAAAAAATATTTTCATTGTGTATGTGTGTAAACGTGCACACATGTGCTATAGTACATGCACAGGTTGATGGACAATTGGAAGACCTTCTTTCCTTCCACCAGGTAGTTGAGTAGAGGTGATTAGACTCCAACTGTCAGTACTGGTGGCAAGTTTACACACTGAGCCAGGCAACCAGCACCCCTTTCACATTAATGATCCACATAAGTGACTTTACGTTATCCTGGGTTTTAGAAGTAGGCTGTACATGCAGCATTCACAGTTATTTTGAATGAAGGCATTAGTTACAAAAGAACATGCAGGTATTTTTCAAATGCACTTTCTGTTGTTATTTTTATTGGGACATAGTTTCAACATGTTATTCAAATGGGTTTCAAACATGGGAGCCACTCAGTCTCCCTGACTCAGTTTCTTAAGCAGATGGAAGTACAGATCCATGTCACCATACCTAGGTTCAAATGTACTCCTTTTTTAAGTTTTAAGGTTATTTTATTATATGTGTGTATGAACACTTTACCTCCATGTATTCATGCACACCATATAAATACCTGGTGCCAGTGATATTAAATGATGGACATCTTGGATTTAGGATAGTTGTGAACCACC
Organism: Phodopus roborovskii; assembly: GCF_943737965.1. Taxonomy (NCBI): domain Eukaryota; kingdom Metazoa; phylum Chordata; class Mammalia; order Rodentia; family Cricetidae; genus Phodopus; species Phodopus roborovskii. The sequence continues at coordinate 4,066,170 of NW_026125554.1, forward strand.
ATTGGAATCAATCCCAGGTCCTCTGTGAGAGCAACAAGTGTTCTAAACAGCTAAGTCATCTCTCTAGCCCTGGAAATGTATTTATTAATGAATATATTCAAATTAACTACATGACCTCATCCTCTTCATCAAGAAGTTTAACAGCACAGACTCTCAAAGAGCCAATCCTTATCCCTTTGTCCAAAATTCTCTCTCCATACAGAATATTGTGCTTATATATGGGACAATAGTTCATTGCCTTACTTTTAGCACTTTATATGTGGGAAAACTGTGTATACATCTCCATGATTTTGAATGTATACATGAAATTTATATTAATTCAACTGTATTCAGTTCAGGCTAACAGAAAACCTTTCTTTAAAGATTTATTTATTTATTATGTATACAGTGTTCTGCCTGCATATATTTCTGCACACCAGAAGAGGGCACCAGACCTCACTACTGTAGCAGGCAAAGGAGATGCAGGTCGGGCATTTCCAGTAAGCCAATAACATGTGGAAATTCTTAGGTTGATAGAAATGAACTAATAATTAAGACAGAGCTAGCCAATAAGAAGCTCTAGTCATAGCCTATTGACCAACAGTTTCATAATTAATACAGCATTTCTGTGTGTTATTTGGGGCTGATACGACTGTGGGACCAGGCTGGTGGGAAAGTGCTCAAAACACATTGCAGATGGTTGTGAGCCACCATGTGGTTGTGAAAGACCTAAAAAGTAATGTTAATGATGGACTAACCTAGAAACCAATATCTGTTCCTTGGAATTTGCTAGCTTCCTCTCACAAGGCCCTGAGATAAGAATTCACACTGCCCCCCATTTCCTGTGAGTCAACAGGTGGTAAATAGGGTCAAGAGATAGCTGTAACTCTGGTTTGCCCAGACAAGATTAATTAGCACACCTGAAGCCCTAAGGTCTGCTGACCCTAATAGCGAGACCATCCGGCCTCCAAGGGTCACGAATGGACAGAGAGTCCCACCCCCTCCCTAAGCTTGTGGGTTTGCCTTTAAAAACACCTGGGCCCAAGGGAGGGGGCTTCTCCCTAGCCTGCATGCTGGAGGAGCCCGTTTGCGCAAACGTTTCCTGTTCATTAAAGCCTCTTGCGTTTTGCAGCAACTGGACTGGACATTGAGTTCTTGGGGTATCGACCGAACCTGGAAGACTCCTCATTCTGAGGGTCTTACAGTTGCTAAGAATGGAACTCAGGACTTTTAGAAGAGCTGCCAGTGCTCTTAACCTCTGAACCATCTCTCCAGTCCCCCATGAAGCCTTTTCTAATATTTTCACCATAGTGCTGTGACCTTGGACTCTAACTCTTTCCCTGTTATGTAATTCAAGTGTCATAATCCTGTAAATGGAGTTCTTAATTAGTCTAGATAATAAAAAACCAGAGTCAGATAGAGAGATGCTGAGAGATAAGAGGGAAGGAGCCAGCCACAGCACAACTTACTCCTTAGTGTCTCAGCAGATCAGAGAGTGATTTCCTGCTTGTCCCAGCTTATATCCATTTCTGCCCAGCTACCTTACTTCCTGTCTGTCTGTACAGACCTCCAGACCTCTATGGTTAGCTAGTGTTAAGCTCCATTCTCTGACCCTCAGACAGGCTTTATTTGTACAGGCAAGATATCACCACTGTCTGGAAGGAAACACTTTATTGGTGTGGTGCTCATGTCCTCCATCCTATCTTATTCACAACAAGGTAGAGGGGAGAAGAAAGAAGACCTTGGGCAATACCTTCTTCCTCTAACTCTTCCCCAGACCTCTGGCTGGACCTGGTTTTGTGACAGCAGACATAGTAGATGGCAGCCGTCAATGTCTGCGTTTTTTCCATTTTTTTCCATCATGTTTCCCATCCTCTCTGCTCCTTTTTCAAAAACTGTGCCCAATGTGGTTGCACACATGCACTTAGGAGGCAGAGTTGGGCAGACCTCGGTGAGTTTGGGGCCAGCTTGGTCTACAAAACAAGTTCCACGACAATCAGTGCTGTTATATAGAGAAACCCTGCCTTGAAAAAAAAAAAAAAAAAACCCTTTAAAAATTTAAAGAAGCCCATGAAAGAAATTCAAATTCCTCCAGGCTCAGCACTTCTTAAATACATATTCAAGAATGCATCCTCTTCCCAAACTTTGTACTCTGCTAACCAGCTGTGCTGTCTTGAACTCTCTCTCTCTCTCTCTCTCTCTCTCTCTCTCTCTCTCTCTCTCTCTCTCTGCGTTTGCATACCAATGACCCACATTAAAAGCAGGGCAAGCCTCTATCTCTAGGGATGTCATCGGCTTTTTGCTTGCCACTGAGCCCTCACTGTTCAGAAACAGTAGGGCTGTGTGTGTGTGTGTGTGTGTGTGTGTGTGTGTGTGTGTGTGTGTGTGTGTGTGTGTGTGTGTGATGAAAAGGGCAAGAGGAATTCACTGAGTACACGAGGAAGCAAGCGTGTATTCAAAAACTACCGGAGTATATTCTCTTTAAATAGAATGACATCCCAGTATATCCCGGGTTTACTCCAGGGAAAAGAAGCTAGATTTAGGGAGGTTCGGTAGTCAGAGCTTATCAGCTGATCGCCTTTTGAGCAGGAAAGACAACGTGCTGATCGATATAAGGGTCGGTATCATTCACCAATCAGAGATGCTGTTACTCTCCTGCACTAAGTGCCCAATGAGGATCACGGATAGTCAGAGGGTGCCGCCATTGCCGCCCTGTTTGAGTCCTGTGTAGCTGCAGGGAGGCCGGTGGTTGATTGTCCTGGGTGCTTGTGCCTTCTGCTCTCTGAAGGCGCTTTAGGAAGGACAGCAGGACACGCCCGAAGCGGAAAATGGTGAGTGGATCCTGCAGTTGTGCGTGGCGGGTTTGTGACACTGCGGAGGCTTTGTCACTATGTGGCGCCGCCGCCCACAAGGTCCCCTGGCGCTGTGCTGCAGAGTCTGAGGTGGAGTCTGTCACCGTCGCCCTCAAACCCACGTGCATTTTAATTGATGGTACAGCAGGCAACGGTGAGCCTGGGGTCTAGTCCCTTCGGGCAGGCTCCGCCCCGCCCTGCCCTGCCCTGCGCGTCTGAAGCTGTGTTATCTAGTTCTCAGTGCTCTCAGGATGAGACTGCGCCTTCCCCCGACTTCGCGTCACAGGCCAGTTGGTGCTGATGCTCTGCAGAGTCCAAACTGCTCTGAAGGCACTTCAGTGATGAGCCCTGTTACCCTTTTTTAAAGTACTGGGCACTGAACATTAGGCTTTGCTCGTTCTAAGCAAACCTTTTACCTCTGAACCATAACCCCGTCCCACATCCTGGGGTTTTTGCTGTTTGTTTAGTTGTTAATGAGGTTGGATTTGTTTGCACCTTCTGACTGAGAGTGGGAGAAAAATGCCCAGGCTTTCAAGGAAGAGGGGATTTTCATTTTGTTTGTTTTCACCTATCAATTTGGCAGTTAGTTGTCTAGACAAAAGTGGAAAATATTTCCAGCATTGCTGGCTGTGGAAAAAAAGAGCATGAGATGAGGGGAGTGTGTGTGTGTGTGTGTGTGTGTGTGTGTGTTGCTCTAGACTTGAACAAACAGAAAGGATTGTGAGGTGGGAATTTTTCTTATGTATGTTTCAGTCTCAATGTTTATTTTTTATTATGAATATGCTTAAGTTGTTTATGTCCACTTGATTTAATTTTAGCATGTTGTATGTGAGTTAAATTAACTACTTAATTTAACACATTATGCTTTTTCTTTTATTTATTTTGGTATGTGCTCAAATATTACCAAATGGGCCTCTGCATTTCACTGGAATCTCTTGTAACCTCCCCTAATTTATGACTCATTTTATTAATTTGTATCCTCCTTCCCCCTTCTTAAAGACTTATTTATTATATATACATATACATATATATATATATGTATATATATGCATGCATGCCCAAAGAAGGCATCAGATCTCATTATAGATGGTTTGAGCCACCATGTGGGTGCTGGGAATTGAATCCAGGACCTCTAGAAGAACAGGCAGTGCTCTTAAACTCTGAGCCATCTCTCCAGGCCTGCCCCTTCCCTTTTTTATTAATTTGACTAGAGTTTTGCCTATTTTACCGTTTTTTAGAAAACCACCTATGAAATTTAAGTCTGATTGTATTATACATTTCTCCCCATATCTTTTCTATTTCTTGCTGTCTTTGCTTTTGAATCTGGCTTATGGCTTATTCTTGTTTTCCTAAGACCTTGTACTTGCATCATTATGTTGAATTGTTTGTCTCTGAGTTCTCAATATGTCTCCCTGGAAGCTGAGGTTTGATTTTGGTTTTGTTTTTTGTTTTTTTGTTTTTTTTTTTTTTTGGTGTTTTTGTTGTTGGTTGGTTGGTTAGTTGGTTGGTTTCTTGGTTTGTTTTTGTTTTTATTTACTTATTTTTGCTCTTTAGTTTCTTTAATTAAAAAATAAAATAATGATAGACTTAGAAGGTAACCAGAGGACAATCTAAGAGATTGAAAGAGAAAAGAAAACCCAACAGGACAGGCAAGCTTTAAATATTGGCATTTGTCATGAGCTAGCAGAGGACAAAAACCATGCCTTTTAATTTTGATATGGATGTCAGAGAAACAGTGAGGAATCCCAGGGTGTTAAAAAAAAAAAAAAAAGCATATGTTCTAAATGTTGAGACTTGGATCTGAGTTCAGAGGGGACCCGATTCTAAGATCTGGTTTCCCAAAGCAAAGGATTACACTAGAGACACATGGTTAGAAACAGTATAGGTGGCTTACTGAGAAAGGGAAGGCATTTCCAAGAATAAGAGAGTTAATATTGAGGTGAGGAAGGAGCCCCAAAGACTGAGGAAGTGTGGTCCATGACACTGTGAAACATTTGCAGAACATCTGCCTCTCCATGGTTTATATACCAGAAGTTTTTCTTGAGCATGCTCTGTTCCTTAGTAAAAGTCCCAGTAACAAAGGTCTTCTGAACTTCCTTTGCAGACTGGCTTCTTCCATATAGTAATCTTCATGTAGCTGTTTTCAGCCCCTATTTTGCATATAAACATTTGTAGCTATAAACTTACCTCTTGCTACTATCTTTTTTTCCCACTTGCATTAAAAATAGATTCCCCACCACATACACAGTATATGCTGGTTATGGTTTCTTCTCCCTCTACCCCTCCCATTTCCTCCCCATATCCCTTTCCATCCCTATCTACTCCCTTTCTGTATCTCATTAGAAAACAAACAGGGCTCTAGGAGATAATAATAAAATGAGATAAAACAGAAATCAATACATCCGAATTGGACAAAACAAAAAGAACTCAAGAGAAGGCCCAAGAGTCAGAGATCCACTCATTCACACACTCAGGAAACCCATTTTAAAAAAATCTGGGTGTTGGTGATGCATACCTTTAATACTCAGAAGACAGAGGTAAGTGGATTTCTATGAGTTTGAGGCCAGCCTCTCTATAGAACTAGTTCTAGGACAGCTAAGGCTACAAAAGAAACCCTATCTTGAAAAATGGGGGTGGGAGGGTAGTGGTGGAACTAAACTGGAAGCCAGAGGTCCTGTACAGGCCCTTTACATGCTGCTTCAGACTCTTCAAGTTCCTCCATAAGAGCTTTGCTTCGGTTGATTTTAGAAGGTTCTGTTTTCTTTGTGTTCTCCATCTCCACTGTGTTCTATATTCTTTCAACCTCCTCTTCCAAATGGTTCTGCTTCTCTGAACTCAGGGGAGGGATTTTATGGAGACATTCCATTTAGGGTTGAGTGCTACAAGGACTTGTTCTCTGAACGATGTTTGGCTGTGGGTCTCCATTTGCTCCCATATGCTGCAGAAGTAAGCTACTCTAATGATGGCTAAGCAAGGCAGTGATCACATATCTCTTTCTGGGTCTGGGATACCTCACTCAGGATAATTTTGTTTTCTTTCTAGTTCCATCCATTTGCCTGTGAATTTCATTGTTTATTTTTGACATTTTGAGATAGGGTTTCTCTGTAGCTTTGGAGTCTGTTCTGAAACTCACTCTGTAGACCAGGCTGCCCTCGAACTCACAGAGATCCACCTGCCTCTGCCTCCTGAGTACTGGGATTAAAGGCATGCACTGCCACTACCTGGCTTGCATCACTATCGATTCTTTTTTTCTTAATGATTGAGGAGTAAAACTCTTATTTTGTCAAAGTATTACAATTCTTTTTATCCATCCTTTTGTTGAGGGACATCTAAGTTGTTTTGAATTTCTGGCAAAGAACATGGTTGAGGAAGTGTCCTTGTATAGGATAGAGCATCCATTGAATATATGCCCAAGAGAGGAACCACCACATTGTTTTCCATAGTGGCTGTCCAAGTTTGCCTTCCCAACAGCAATGGATGAGCGTTCCCCTTACTCCACATGTCCTCAGCATGAGCTGTCACTTCTTTTATTTATCTTAGCCATTCTGAGAGGCATAAGATAGAATAGCAAAGTAGTTTTCATTTGTATTTCCCTGATGGCTAAGGATGTTGAACATTTCTTTAAGTGTTTCTCAGCTTTCTGAGTTTTCTCTGTTTTGAGCTGTACCTGATTTTTAGTTGGGTTGTTTTTTTTTTTTTTTTTTTTTTTTGTTTTGTTTTGTTTTGTTTTTTCATGATATATAGTGTTTTGAGTTCTTTATATATTTTCGATATTAGTCCTCTATCAGACTTGGAGTTGGTAAAAATCTTTTCCCATATTCAAGATACAGCTGTCTGAATGTTACTGTTCTTTGCTGTGGAGAAGCTTCTTAGTTTCATGAGGTTCCATTTGTTAATTGTTGATTTTAGTGCCTGTGCTAATGATGTCTATTCAGAAAGTTTTTGTTTGTTTGTTTTTTCCTGTACTGATGAGTTAAAGGAATTTAACCATATTTTTTTTCTATCAAGTTCAGTATATCTGGATTTATGTTGAGGTCCTTGATCCATTTGGAATTGAATTTTGTGCAGAGTGATAACTATGGATGTGTTTGTCCAGCTTGACTAGCACTATTTGTTGAAGGTGCTGGGTTTTGTTTGTTTGTTTGTTTGTTTTGTTTTTGTTTTTTCCAATGTGTGTTTCTGGCTTCTTTATTTAAAAAAAAAAAAGGTGTCACCAGGTGTGTGAGTTTATTTCTGAGCCTTCATTGATCAACAAGTCTCTCCTAATATCATGCTGTTTTTATTACTACAGCTCTGTAGCACAACTTGAAATGATACCTCCTGCAGTTGTTTTAGCTATCCTGGGTTTTTGTGTTTTCATATGAAGTTGAGAATTGTCCTTTGAAGATCTGTAAATAATTGTGTTGAACTTTTGATGGCCATTGAATTGAATCCGAGGATTCCTTTTGGTAAGATGAACATTATTAATCCTGCTAATCCTTGAACATGGTAGGCCTTCCCAACCTCTAATGTTTTCTTTAATTAAAGTTTTTATTATCTTTCATGTTTGTTTAGAGTTACCTGAAGATAATTTTCTATTATTTCAGGCTTTTGTGAAGGGTGTTGTTTCCCTGATTCTTTCTCAAATCATTTTTTTCATTTGTATATAAGGGCTACTAATTTTTGTGAATAAATTTTGTAGCTTGCTACTTTGCTGAAAATGTTTACCAGCTGTAGAAGTTCCCAGTGGAATTTTTAAGGTTAGTTACATATACTATCATATTGTCTGCAAATAGGGACACTTGGGTTTCTTCATTTTCTACTTGTATTCCCTTGATCTCCTTTAGTTGTCTGGGTGCTCTAGCTAAGCCTTTAAGTACTATATTTAATAGGTTTGGAGATAGTAGACAACCTTATTTTGTTCCTGATATTAGTGAAATTGCTTTGAGTTCCTCTCCATTTATGTTGATGTTGGCTATGGGCTTGTTGTAAACTACCTTTATTATTTTGAAACATTTTCCTTTAATCCATTATTTTTCCAGAATTTTTATCCTGAAGGGGTGTTGGATTTTGTCAAAGTCCATTTCTGTATCTATTGAGATGATAGTGTGGTTTTTAATCTTTCAGTTTGTATGGTGGGATAATTATATTTATTGATTTATGTATGTTGAACCGTTGCTGCATCTCTGGGATGAAGCCTACATGATCATGGTGGATGATCTTTTTAATGTGTTCTTGGATGTGGCTTGCAAGTACTTTGTTAAGAATTTTTACATCATTGTTCACAAGATAAATTGGTCTGTAACTTTCTTTATTGGCATTTTATAAGGTTTAGGCATCAGGGTAATTGTGGTCTGGTAAAAAGAATTAGGCAGCGTTCCTTCTGTATGTATTTTGTGGAGTAATTGGAGGATCATTGTCATTAATTCTGCTTTTAATGTCTAGTAGAACTCTTTACGAAAACCACCAGGGCCTGGGTGTTTAATTATTTGTTTGGGAGACTTTTAATAGCAGCTTCTGTTTCAATAGAAGTTATTTGCCTGTTTAAGTTGCATATCTGATTTAACATTGGTAAGTGGTATATATCCAGAAACTTATCCACCTTTAGATGTTACAGTTTGGTGGAATACAGGTTTTTTGAAGTATGTCCTTATAATTTTCTGAATTTCCTCAATGTCTGCTGTTGTTTCCTCATTTTCATGTCTAATTTTGTTAATTTGGATCTTCTTTCTGCTTTTTACTTAATTTGGATACAAATTTGGCAATCTTTCTGATTTTTTTGTTCAAAGAACCAACTGTTGTAAGATATTTGTACACTGTATGAAGATATATTGACGTGATTGCTGTAATAAAAAGGTGAATGGCCAATAGCTAGAGAGAGAGTATAGCTGGGACTTCCAAGCAGGAAGAGAACTCTGGGAAACAAACAGTACTAAGATGAAGTAACGAGCTACATGAAAGAACATAGATTTTTAAATGTGAGTTAATTCAAGATCTAAGAACTGGTTAAGAACAAGCCTAAGCAAAGGCAGAGTTTTCATAATTAGTAAGTTTCCATGTCATTGTTTGTGGGTTGGCTATCCTGATGAAAAGTATTGCTATAACCAACTCTGATTTATTGATTCTTTTTGTTTTTCCCCTCCCAGGGGGATTGTTTATTGTTTTCAGCCCTGAGTTTGATTATTTCCGTGTGTGTGTGTGTGTGTGTGTGTGTGTGTGTGTGTGTGTGTGTGCGCGCGCGTGCATGCATGTATGTGAGCTGATAAGCTACTAGTATAACATCTATTCAAGTTTTTTGTTTGTTTCTCTGTAGCTTTGGAGCCTGTCCTGGAACTCACTCTGTAGACCAGGGTGGCCTTGAACTCACAGAGATCTGCCTGCCTCTGCCTCCCAAGTACTGGAATTAAAGGGGTGGGCCATCACCTCCCAGCCCTATCCAAGTTTTTTTATGTAGGCACTTAGTACTATGAACCTGCCTCTTAGAACCACCTCTAATGTGTCCCTTAAGTTTAGATATGTGATGTATTCATTTTCATTCAATTCTAGAAAGTCTTTAGTTTCTATCTTGACTCATTTTTCTGTAAGTAGAGAGTTGTTCCGTTTCCATTAAGTTCCATAAACATTCCAGTTGTTTCTGTTGTGTTGTTCTGTTGTTGGTATGGTCAGATAGGATGCAAAGAGTTATTTCAGTTTTCTTATACCCAATGAGACTTGCTTTGTGTTCAAGATGTGGTCAGTTTTGGAGATTCTTCTAAGAAATGCTGAGAAAGTATATTCTTTTGTGTTTGGATGAATCTTTTTTATATCTGTTCAGTACATTTGGTTTATAACTTCAGTTAACTTCCTTATTTTTCTCTGTTTAGTTCTTGTTTCTTATCTCTGTTGACAAGAGATCTCCCACTCTCTGTGTGTGAGGCTGCTATGGAATACTTACTCCCTTTGTAAACTTTAAAGATTTGTCATTCTAATTGGTTTAATAAAATGCAGGCTGGCCAGTAGCCAGGCAAAAACTATAGGACAGCCATACTGAGAATGCTGGGGAAAATAAGGGCAGAGCTAGAGGAGTCGCTGGCAGACACAAAAAGAGCAAGATCGTACTGAGGGAAGGTACCAAGACACAAGACAAAGCATAAATAAGAAATATTGGCTAATTTAAGTGTAAGAGTTAGCTAGTAACAAACCTGAGCTATCAACTGAGCATGAGTAATTAGCATTATGCCTCTGTGGTGGTTACTTGGAAATTGGCAGATGGTACAGGAAATCTTCCACTTACAAATGGCATTCAAACTTGTGGCCAAAATTTCCATATAAAACCTGATAAAGCTGAAGAAAGGTTTCTAGACACACAGGAACAGAGTCAAGCAAAGATTCTTGATAGCTGCATTTTCTCAGGTGGATTCTGTTGTCTGGTATTGAGTGGAGGCATAGCTCCTTTAAAAGATGGCATCTTGACTCAGTGCTAGCAGCAAAAATGGGCCACTCCTTTGAAGACCCTGCTGCCGAACACTTCAATGTTGTTTGTGGGCGGCAGATGACATGCTGCTCAATGATGAAATAGACCCAGAAACGTCCCAGAAGACCTTGCTGCCGAACACTTCAATGTTGTTTGTGGGTGGCAGATGACATGCTGCTCAATGATGAAATAAACCCAGAAATGTCCCAGAGTTGGGGCAGTAAACATAGCTCCCAGAGCTGGGAGTGAACATACCTCTCTGCCTTGAAACTAGGCTCTCAAGGAACTGAGGAGGAGGAGGCAGCCACCAGTAAACAGTGATCTAAGTTACATAGCAGTTTAAGTTTTGCTCATGCAGACAAGAAAAGGACAGATTCAGATGGAAATTTTAAAAAAGAAAAAACAAAAAACTGAACAAGATATAGTGTGTTTAAAAATATACACAGGCTTGAGAGAGAGTTTTAAAATAAGACAAAGTCTTTGAAAAGTAAATATACCTAGGCTTGGGATATATATATATAGATATAGATATAGATATATATGTATATATAGTCTTTTAAAAGGAAATAAAGTAATATAAAAGAAACAAGACACATAAAGTTGAAAAATACACAGAGAGCCTGGATCTTGTATGTTTTGTTGTCTTTGGATGTTTTGGCTGCTAAGAGACACTGGATTATAAAAACTGCTAGATTCAGCCAACCTATATATTTTTAAAAATATCTTGACTCCAACATTTAAGTCAAAAGATGTGTTATTTTGGAGAAGAGATTTTGATTTTATTCTCAAAAGAAATGAGAGGTGATGGATTCGTTCCAGGTTAAGGAAAATCAGGGTTGAATGAGGAATAACCCCCACCCTGAAAATTTTGACTACAAACATAAAGAAATAAACCTAGAAGAACTACATGTGGTGAATATTTTGCCTGCTCAAACTATAACTATATATATAAACTGTAAGAGTTTATATATTTTCAGAGCAAGGAGACCAAACACCAGTGAAAATGTGTGGTTCAGGTGATCAGCATTTCAAAATGCCTATGTTACAGTCTCAAAATTCTGCATATAGAACAGTTACAAGGCTGCTGCCTGAGATGATCCAGCCTCACAGAATATGCCCATCAGGACTTGACCATAATCCTAAATTTTCTGAGGGTCCCACAAGATTATTAGCACTCCCAATCAACAGAAAGTTATCTAAGAGAACTATGTCCACATTCCCCCAAAAAATGGGTTATGGTTGTTTATTATCATTTAAGGGAGGTGGGTTACAAGTTGTTATTGGGAGTAGTTAGGGAAAAAAACTAAACAAAACAGATCTGATTTTGGGATCTCATTCTAAAAAGGGGGGCATATAAAATGAGATTAAAAGGGTAGATTATTGAATCTACTTTTAAGACAAAGAAGCAATTACTGTTCTTAAATATTTTACAGGTACTGATTTGGGTATATTGACACAAATTTAAAGTTTATTTTATTAGGTTGTATGTATATCTATTTTTCTTTACGTTATTGTGTTATACAAATGGCTTAAAAATGTAATGTATAATTAAGGTTAGTAGTCATCTATAATAGTCAAGCTTATTGTCATGTTAGATATGTTTCCAAGGTTAAACAGATATTTAGGTAGAGATGTGGTCTTCAAACACCTACAGAATATGGCATTTCATATGTTTAATAAGCTAAGACCTTTCTTGAGAGTGAAATATGCCTGCTCCTGGCAATACCAATCTACTTCAGAGGAGATAATGGACATCGAGGAAACTCTATATGGAATTTTCCTTCTTTATGGCAAAAGGTAGCCTTTTTGGGCAAAGAAACTGCCCTCGCCTCAATTACTCATAGTTTCTGTCCAAACTAAACCAGGAAGATGCAAAAGAAAGCAACTACCAAACTTTGCCAAGACAAGCTAGGACAGTTCTAAAGTTCCCTGCTCTCAAAAAAGTCTATGTATGACACTAGGCCTGCAGGCCAAAGATTGATGCCCCAACATTACAGAGGAATTTGAGGTAACTGTTTAGACAGCCTGATGTTCTTGTTATTAGGTAACATTTCACCCTTCTGGAATCTTTAATGGAGTTGAAGACTAGATAGTTACAGTTATTGTTTTCCTTAGTTATGATAAAAGGTAAATTAGATTTAAAAAAAAAAAACAAAAAACAAACTTTGGGCCAGGAGATAGTGCCACATACCTTTAATCCCAACACTAAAGAGGCAGAGGCAGGTGGATCTCTGTGAGTTCAAGGCCAGCCTGTTCTACAGAGCGAGTTCCAGGACAGGCTCCAAAGCTATAGAGAAATGCTATCTGGAAAAAAAAAAAAAAAAATTAGACTCACAAAGATAAAATAGGTAATAATTTTCTTTAATTTTGTCAAATACAAATAAACTAGATAGTGTAACTAATTCTTACTTAAGTTAAAACCTTCATTTTAATTAGACAAAAAGGGGGAAATGCTGGAGGATACTCCCTTTGTACACTGTAAAGATTTGTCACTCTAATTGGTTTAATAAAACCATAATTGGCCAGTAGCCAGGGAAAAAAGTATAGGCATAACAGCCAACCAGAATGTTGGGAGGTAGAGAGGCACAATCAGAGGAAACACCAACCAGCCCCTGAGGAAGTAGGATGTGTATAAAATGAAGTAACAAGCCAGGAGCCACATGGCAAAGCATAGATAAGAAATATGGGTTAATTTAAATGTAAGAGTTGGGTAGTAACAAGACTGAGTTGTTGGATGAACATGTATAATTAATATTAAGCTTCTGTGTCAGTTATTTGGGAACTAGTGGGTGGGACAGAGACTTCCACCAACATGAGGTTCAATGTGTGATTAAACTTGTAGTAGTGTTTCTTTTAAAAACTTGGGTAGCTTGTAGTTTGGGTGTAGATGTTAAGAATTACCATATCCTCTTGGTGGATGTTTTTCCCCCCTCTGATGAGTATGCAGTGTCTGTAACCATCTCTTCTGATTAGTTTTGATTTGAAGTCTATTTTGTCAAATATTAAAATGGTTACATCTGCTTGCTTCTTGGTTCCATTTGCTTGGGATATCTTGTTGCTTCCTTTTACCCAGAGGTGATGTCTATCCTTGATGTTAAAACAGGACAGATCCTGTTTTCAAATCCAGTCTGTTAGTCTGTTTGTTTGGGGGGTGGGGTGATATATTGAGCATTTGTGTTAAGAGATATCAGTGAAAAGTATTTGTTGATTCCTGGTTTTTTTTTTTTTTTGTTTTGTTTTGTTTTTTGTTTGTTTTTTGTTTTTTGTTTTTTTTTGTGGTGGTGGCGGCGACGGGGTGTGTGTATGTATTGTTTGATGGTCTGGAATTTATTCCTGTGTTTTCTTGGATGTGATTATCTTCTTTATTTTGGAGTTTGCCTTCTAGTACCTTCTGTAGGCCTGGATTTGTAGATTAGATATTGCTTAAATTTGGTTTTATCATTGCAACGTCTTCCTTTCTCCATGTATTATGATTGAGAGTTTTACTAGATAGAGTTGCCGGGCTGCCATCTGTGATCTCTTAGAGTCCATAGAATATCTGTCTAGACCTCTCAGTCTTTTAGAGTCTCAAAGTTAGACATTATTTTAATAGGTCTGCCTTTATATGTTACTTGGTCTTTTTCCTTTGCAACTTTTCATATTCTTTCTTTGTTCTATACATTACTGCTATGATTATTATGTCCCAAGGGGGCTTCCTTTTCTGTTCCAGTTGACCCATGGTATTCTGTATTCTTCTTGTACCATTACAGGTATCTCCTTTTGGTTAGGGAAATTTTGTTGAAAATATTTTCTGGTTTTGACCTGGGTTCCTTATGCTTCTTTTATTCCTGTTATTCTGAGACTTAGACATTTCATTGGTGTCCCAGATTTCCTGGATGTTTGTATCAGTTTTTTAGATTTAACATTTTCTTTCATCAAGGTATCCATTTCTTTTATTGTGTCCTCAGTGCCCAAGATTCTCTCTTGCATCTCTTGTATTCTGTTGGTGACCCTTACCTCTGAAGTTCCTGTTCCAGCTCCTAAAGTTTCTATTTCCAGATTTTATCTTGTTTGCTTTTTCTTTATTGATTCTATTTTCACTTTCGGGTCTTGAACTGTTTTGCTCACTTCCTTCTATGTTTTTATAGATTTCTTTAAGGTATTTATTTTCTCTTTAAGGTCCTCTATCATATTCATAATGGATATTTTAAAGTCTTTTCCTGGTGCTTCAGCTATGTTGCAATAGTCAAAGTTTTCCTTGGTAGGGTTGCTGGGCTCTAGTGAAGATATATTGTCCTGGCTGTTATTGACTGTGCTTTTATGCTGGCATCTAGGCAATTGGGTTTGGGAAGATTGTAATTCTAGGGGCTGATATCTGGTCCTATTTTTCTTGGATGGGTGTTTTGTTTCTTGGTTTCTGTTTCCTCTCTGGTTCTTAGGAGAGCATGATGGCTATATGTTGCCTGATAGGAAATTCTTCTAGGATCCTGATAGGCATGGCCAATTGGGATGCCAGGTAATGTGTGTTTCTAGGTTTTGTGATCTGACAGTAGTGGGGTGAGCTAGAAGAAGGGAGGCTAAGGGGTCCACAGGAAGGAGAGAAACAGAGTGTTCTGCTAGGTCTGCTTAGTCCTCTGGGAATGGGAGCACAGAGTGGGGAGAGGCCCTAGCAAAATGTCTGCTCCAGATCTGGGAATAAGAATGGGGAGTTGGACTTGGAGGAACAAAAGGACAAGTGAATATCTGCATTTATCCTACCTGCATTGCTGGCTGAAGTGGCCTGCTGGTGTCCAGGGAATGTCTGTTAGATTTGGGTCCTGGGATAAAGCAATGAATTAGAGGAAGGAAGTGTAGAGAGAAAGATCTATGTGATCCCCTGCAGAAGAGGGTAGAAAGGAAAGAGGAGACCTTGATGAGCTGTCTGCTGCAGAGTTGGGAATGAGATGAGGGGACTGGATTTGGAGGAGCATAGAGAGAAGTGAAGATCTGCAGTTAGCCTACCTGCTTTGGTTCTCTGGCTACAATGGAGAAATATGAATCAACCATAGTTTGCACTGAAGTTCACATTACAGGAAATGACAGTGGTGTAAATTTTATACATGTGTAGATTTTTTTCTGTCCATTAGTTTTCAAAATAAACCACTTTAGGTGCAGGATAGATAGGTCAGCAGTTAAGAGTGCCTGTTGCTTATCCAGAAGATCCAAGTTTGGTTCTCAGTGCCCAGATCAGGTTACTTAAGGGAATGCTAATGTGTAGCACTTTTCTGTGACACAAAACACTTCATCTTGGATGGAAGGAAGCTTATTAAGACACAGGATGTTTTGGAAAGAGGAAAAACATTTCATCCCCCTGGAAAGCCCATTAAAACAAACAGCTCTAAAGCCTCAGGAACTTCCTTAAACTGACCAGATTCACTAGGCCCCTTGTTCTCCCAAGATTATATAAACAGTAAAGACTGCAGAAAAATACTTAGTCCAACAGAGCTGCCTGATAGAGGCTCAGACCAACTAGTGGGTGCCCAGAAAAGATACTGTTGAGCTGCCTGTGCCATGTGCAGTATACTACTGGTTTCCAACTTTTTTGAGCCATCACCCATGCTGGGGTAGGCCTTTGGTGATGCAAAGGTCTTTCAGGCATTTCTGCTCACACATTCCTGTGTCTCCCCCCCCCCCAAAAAAAAACCACGCACGCACGCACACACACACACACACACACACACACACATTGATTTATCAAGTTTGACTTTGGTGAGATCCTTTGGTCAGTCATCAGTTTCCTATCTGGGGTGAGTAGATATTTGCTCATGTCTCTTCAGAATTGCTGTCGCACAACAGATCTAACACCCTCTTCTAGCATCAGAAGTGTGCACACAACCATGTCAATTTTTTAAGAAGAAATACATTTTGCGTGTTGATTTCTTTACTGAGGACTATGGATATTAGTTCTTATATGTTTAACGATGATTAGTTACGGAAGTCAGCATTGTATAGCACTCCTCTCTTCCTCTGGCTATAAAATTGTTTTCATCTTTTCTGTGATGTTTCCTTAGCCTTGGGCATGGGAGCACTGATACAATTTTTCTGTTTTTTTTTTTTTTTTTTTTTGAGTCAGGATTTCACTACATATGTAGCTCTGGCTGTTCTAGAATTTGCTGTGTTGACTAGGGTGGCCCCAAATTCACAAGAGATCCATCTTCCTCTGCCTCCTGTATGTTGGAATTAAATGTGTGTACCACCATGCCTGGCACATTTATAGTATTGATAAGAGAGAATTCATCCAAAGTTCATTGGGGTTTTAATCTCTTAGTACATTAGAACTAGGTGAAAAGTTGGAAAGTTACTAGAAATATATAAAATACTATGTTGTTATAAAGCATTGTATGGTAGTAGTTCCCTTTACAGGTACACTGCTTGTTTCTATTTCAGTGGATGTCTTCAGGGTTCATAATTAACTTCTATTGGCAAGTAGACATGTCTAAAAACTATACAGTTTCCCTAGAACTAGTATCTACTCTGGTGGGTACCAAATTACTAAAGATGCAGTGTACAAAGAGTATTGAGGCAAATATTACAACAGGTGATCATGTTCTGGTGTTCATTTTTCATACAGTTCCATAAAAGCATGAGAATTATGTGATAATGTGAGGGTTGGAATGATTAGTAAATATGTATTTACTATGTCTAAGTAGTAAAAAGCAGTGCCAGCTGTGATGTATAAAGAATAGATGAAGAACAAGGCATGAAGTGGAGGGATCAAGTCAGTCTGTATTGCCAGTGTTTTTTCACCATTAGTCTTGTATGTGAATTATTTTAGGAGCCAGTGACCTTTGAGGATGTGGCTGTGAACTTCACCCTAGGAGAGTGGGCTTTGTTGGATTCTTATCAAAAGGAACTCTACAGAGATGTGATGAAGGAGACCTTTTGCAACCTGATCTCCATAGGTAAAAATACAGCATGATTCTTTTCCTTGTTCATTCAGAGAAATAACTGTTTCTTGCTCTTCTCTATAGTTGCCTAATTTGAAATATTAAAAGGCAATACATTGGTGAATATTATATATTTTGTTATGTTATATCATGGGGGCAGCTAGAATATAAAATCTAATATTGAATAATACTTTCCTTGGGTTTACCTTTCAGGGAAAACCGAAGAAGAAAATATTGGAGAGGATTACCAAAATATTTGGAGAAATCTGAGGTAATTTATACTAAGAAAGAAGAATTTACTTTGAATATGAGAGTGATAGGAAATCATAGACCCAAGTAAATAATCTAAGTACAGCTAAATGTAAATCAATTTACTCTAAAAATGCATTGAACTTGAGTGTTCAGAATTGAAGGACCTCAACTCTGCAATGTAATGTTGCACAGTACCATGCAACCTTAAACTACAGGGGCATTTTCCCACTTCTTTCATTATACAAAAACTTTCCTTTGTGCACAAAATTATTTTAAATATTTTTATCAAGTTACCTTTAGATTTTGAATATAAGATATATGTGAATTAAAAGTGCATTTAAGGTATACTGGAACATACCGTCTATAGCTGCATTAAAACTATTCAGCTATCTCAATTCCATAAAGCCTGACCCACACCATTTTGCATAAGAAATACTCAATTTTGGTTACTTTCATAAAGACCATGTTTGTCACATATGAGCCAACCATGAAATAAGAATAGTTAAAGAACAAAACGTTACTGTGTATCTGCAATGTTTTTTCCCCATTCTTTTTGTAATATATGTGGATTATTTTAGGAGACAACTTGATATTAGAGAAACAAAGAAGATTATATGTTGTTCTCAAGTCCTGTGGCTCAATGTTCATTCCTTTTAGGTTCATAAATTCTTGTAGCTATAGTCAACACTCTTCCCTTAGGATGAGGTCTTTCTATATGGCCTATGTTGGCTTTGAACTTGCAATCCCTCTGCTCTTGCAGTCCTTCTTCCCTTGTCTTCTAAATACTGCAGTAACAAGTGTGCACCAAAATACTCAGCCTCCAAACACTTCTCTGGACTAGCCATAAAACCATAGTAATTTTCTTTTCTTTTTCTTTTTTTTTTTTTCCAGCACTCATGTGGTTAAAGGAGTCTGTGAATTCCAACATGCCATTCAATATGGAGAAGCCTACCAACAAATTCGAGAGCATATAGTAGTATATGAAAACAGTGTGTGTGAAAATGATGTCATTGGTCTTTCACAGTCAAATGTACACCTCAGAGGTCCAACTATAGAGAAACATATGGAAAAGCCTTTTAAACATAAAAAATTTTGGGAAAATTTTGCATATTCTAAGTCCTTTCTTACCCTTGAGAATCCTTCCAGAGAGAAACCCTATGAAAATAAACTATCTAATGAGCACTGTAGGAGTCTCATTTCTGAACAAGATTATGAGACAACTCATAGTGGAGATAATCTCCATGAATATAAACAGTTTGAAACAACTCTTATGACATGTAGTTATGTTCAGTCATATGAAAAACTCCAAACTGGAGAAAAACCATTTGTGTGTAAGCAGTGTGGAGAAGCCTTCATTAATTCCACTTACCTTATCAAACATCATAAAATTCATACCAGAGAGAAGACTTTTGCATGTAAGTATTGTGGAAAAGCTTTCATCCATCCAAGGGCCTGTTATAATCATGAAAGAACTCACACTGGAGACAGACCTTATGTTTGTAAACAATGTGGGAAAGCATGTATTCATTCTTACCACCTTCTGCAACATGAAAGAAGTCACACCCGAGAAAAACTTTATGCATGTAAGCAGTGTGGGAAAGTATTTGGACGTTCTTCATACCTTCGCAAACATGAAAGAATTCACACTGGAGAGAAACCTTATTTATGTAAGCATTGTGGGAAAGCCTTCAGTGATCCCACAACCCGGAACAATCATGAAAGAACTCACACTGGAGAGAAACACTATGTTTGTAAACAGTGTGGGAAAGCCTTCATTCGTTCCTCTCAGCTTCTGATCCACGAAAGAATTCACACTGGAGAGAAGCCTTACTCATGCAAACATTGTGGGAAAGCCTTCACTTATTCCAGTGCCTGTTATATTCATGAAAGAATTCACACTGGAGAGAAACCCTATGTTTGTAAGCAGTGTGGGAAAGCATTTACATGTTCCACATACCTCCATAAACATGAAAGGATTCATACTGGAGAGAAACCTTATTCATGCAAGCAATGTGGGAAAGCCTTCATCCAACATAGGGCTTGTTACAATCATGAAAGAATTCATACTGGAGAGAAACCATATGTATGTGTACAATGTGGGCATGCATTCACTTTTTCAAAGTCCCTTCAAATACATGAAAGAAACCACACTGGAGAGAAACCATATGTATGTAAGCAATGTGGGAAAGCCTTCACATGTTCTACATATCTTCACCAACATGAAAGAACTCACAATGACAAGAAATCCAGTGGATAGAAGTTACAGCAATGTGAATCATGTGAGAATATTTATAGCCAGCTTGCTGTTATTTATTGTAAGGAATGAAAAGAATGGAGAAAAACCAAGAGAATATGAGGCCAGCAGTTATGTAATTTTTGCTTACATATGCAAGTGTACATAGGATGAAACCATTTCTTGTACCAGGCCTGTTGGCATATGCCTTTTATTCCAACACAGTGGAGGGTTAGATGACTGCACATGGAGTAAACCTCAGGCTACATAGTGGGTTTGAACTCTGGGAGATTTAAGAACCATTTCTAACCAAATAAAGTTGTCATTGTAAAAAATAAATGAAAATTCTGTTTCAAATAAGAGTCATTAAATTTTATCATGTGGTTGATTATTGTTTAAGCAAAAAACATGAAGAATTACAAGAAATTTTTATAGAATATTACTGAAAACCTGAAATACACTAAAAAATTTAATAAATATTTTAATTTTTCAATTTTTATGCATCTATAAGACCTCTTGACTTAAAAAAAAAACTTTTGAAATCTGATTTGGCAAGTAAAATAATTTTAACACTATTTCACCTGCCTGTTTCCTCAATGACTGGAAATTGGGGGCAAGACAAGAACTTTAGCACACAGTTGAAAGCCAGTAGGATACTCTGCAAGGAACAATAGCAACTGTATAAAGAAACTACTTGAATTCGAGTAATAAAAGTCTGTTTGGTAAATTAAAATTGAATTTCATGGCTGTTTTTAAATCAAGTGATACAGTTTCCTTTGGTAGAAAACTGTATTCAGTTTGTTTAGTTCAGATGCATTTGTAATCATTCAGTATGCTTAATTTTAAGTTATATTTTGAATAATAATGTTTCATGTAAAGTTGAAAACACACACTTTTTAATTGTTAGTATTTTCTGTCATTTTAGAGCATGTTCTTTTTAAAACTGTTATGATTAATTGCTTGGCAGTTTCCTTACATTTAGGTACATATTTAGATTTTGTCACAGCAACATTCTTACATAGATTTTATATTTTGTATTTTTAGTGTATATTTTCTTCCAAAAAGTTTTTGACGTTTTGTTATTTAGCGTGTGTGTGCGTGCATGTGGTTTGTGTGTGTGTGTGTGTGTGTGTGTGTGAGAGAGAGAGAGAGAGAGAGAGAGAGAGAGAGACTGTGCCATTAGCACAAGTGTGGAGCTCAGTGGACAAGATTCGAGATTTTCTTCCCTACCAGACTTACTCAGCAAGCACATTTACTCATTGAATCTCCTCACCAGCCCCAAATACAAAATTGTTTTGTTTATTGAGGCATTCTACATAGTTCTGTCTCTCTGTGAACTCACTGTGGAGACCAGGCTGGCTTCAAACTGAAATCTGCCTGCTTCTGACTCCCAAATGCTGGGATTAAAGATGTGACACCATTCCTGCCTGACTTTTGTACATTTTTTTTTCTAATAAGTATTTTAAAAAATGTTAACTTTCCCGTTTACTCAGAAGGCACCTTCATATTTAACATAGTTTAAAATTGTATGGATTTTTGTTTGTTTGTTTATTTGTTTGTTTGTTTTGTTTTGGGCTTCTTTGAAACAGGATTTTTCTGTATAACAGCCCTGGCTGTCTTGGAACTTACTTTGTAGATCAGGCTAGCTTCAAATTCACAAAGATCCACCACACCCAGTTTAAAATTCTATCTTTACAAGTTAAAACCCATTGCCATGTTCATAAATATGAAAGTGGTTTTTAACATCTAAAATTTATTTATACCTACATTGGTAAGCTTTTATTATGTTTTCCTGTGCTCATCAAAACAAGACCTGTACTATGCTGATGTAAGTGGTTCTTTGACCAAAAAATGAGCAAGACCATATCATTTATCTCAATAAAAGATAGTGAATTCTAGTGAACCTTTTCAATTAAGATTAATGATAGTGTTATTCCTCATTAGATACAATTTCTAACCTACTTGATACTTATTTTAAATGAATTGAATACACTTTAAATGAATGGAGTTTGGGGTTTCTATTTGTTAAAAGTACTTTGTGATTGAATATAATTCTGTCTTTTGTAATTGTAATAATGGTGTCATCTAGGAAATTGTGATATAATGAGAGGAAGTAGGAATTCAAGAGTATGAGTTAAGCTCATTTTAAAAGGGTGGCAATTTTGTTCATTTTTATGATTCAGATTATGTTTGAATTTTTCAGCAGATATCTGGAATGTTACTATTTTTAATATATCCTAATTACTGAGGAGAATTTTCTATTTTTGCAAGAATCACTTTTCTAGGCATTGCTTTTCCCTATTTCACTTGCTATCTACTCAATATTTCATTAAAATATATTGAACTCTTTTCCATTAATATCAATGCTTCTTAGATTCTACAAGATTGCATCCTTTTCAATCATGGCAAGTGGTAAAAAATGAAGATTTATATTTAATACATCTAAACTGGTGAATATTAACCTTTAGCCTACTTAGCCATGTTACTTTTAGTTAGTGTAGAGTTCGTTAAACCATCAAACCATGTGTATTTCATTTGGATTTAATGGGCTATGGAATTCTTGTTAAGTGTATTTGTATACATGCTCATCACAGTGCATCACTACCACTGCCCTTAATCACAATACCAGAAAATATAATTCAGCATATTGCTACCAAGCATGAGATTAGCCATTAAGAGCATATGCCCATTTATCTTTGCTCTTTTGCTTTCCCCTTCTCATGAGAAAAAAACAAGCAAGCAAACAAACAAAAACATAATGTGTCAGATATCTTTCTTATGTCAGTGGGCATAGATAAGTCCATTCAGTTAGATGTCTTAAAATCTCCTAGTTTCCTTTGTGACTACAAAACCAGAAGTATGTATATATGAGTTTTCCCAGTAGATGCCTAGTAATGGACAGAGAGAGCACCATTGTTTCAAACAAGTTTGTGATTTTCAGAAAATATGTATTAGACTGTACTTTTCAAATTTATTTCACATGTCAGCATGGTAGATTAGAAACTTTCAGAATTAAGCATAAGAAATATAGAGGTACCCTTTGCTCTCCACAGTTGTGAAAAAAACTTATTGTTGCAATGCCTGGTGTTGATAATTTGAAAAATGTGAAGTTATATACAAATATTGAGCAAATATTTATGACATGGAAGTAAAGCTAAGGTTAGAATTCTGTTTTAGAATACTTGTCCAACATTTTTTACCTTGGCTTTGATCCCCACTACTACCAAAACAAGAGAAAGCAAATATCAAAATAAAGGTTGTTGATGAAATTAAACTTTGTAAATATGATTTACTCATAGCAAACTTGTTCTTCGTTTATCTCATCAGATAACTTTTCATTTAGTATAACACATTTTTAAAAAGTATTTGGTTGCATTGTCTCATTTTATTTCTGTTGGTCTCTAAATTGTCTAGGCTTTTGGGAAACTTATGTATTATAAACTGGTGAAAGAATTACATAAAACTGTCTATAAGTGTTGAACACCACATTAGAAAGTAAATTTAATTTTTGAGAGTTGGTATAAGGACAGTAACTTTCAGACATTACTGATTAGTTGGAGCTCTTTGCTTAGAATTTTTTCATTTCATCATCTCTTTTGATTTAGGGGTTCTTTTAATTTTTATTTGTCCATTTTCATTTCTTTGTGTATGTAAGAGAGAGTTTGCAGGCACCACAAATATGGAGGAGCCCACAGAAGTCTGAAGAGGTCAGAACTTGAGTTGCAGGTGGTATGATTTACCATGTGTACTGGGAATTGAACCCATGTCCTCTGCAAGCGCCATAAGTCCTCCTAACCCTTAAGCTATTTCTGCATCCCAGAATTTAGTTGTTTGCATATGAATTTAATTGTTTGCATACATATTAGTCCTCTGTGGGCTATGCATATGGATTCTCTATCAACAAATATCTACTCTGTAGGCCTTTCACTAAAATGTTTCTTTTCTGTAGTGCAACTTTTTAATGAAATTCTGTATTTTAATACTTGGCACTATTTCCTAAGTACTTGGAGAAAGAGAGAGAGAGAGAGAGAGAGAGAGAGAGAGAGAGAGAGTAGGATTTAACAAAAAACAAATCGGTAACTTTCCATATTTCCAGGCTTTGAAAGATTTGTCAAGCTCACCTGGAGTATAGTTCTGAGCTGAATTAGTAGACCAAATGTAAATACTGTCATCCTTTCTGACCAAAAGGACATGGGGACAAGTGGGACTCTCCCTCAGCCCCTCCAGAGCTCAAGCCAGGCTAGAATACTTGCTGACTCTGCTCTGAGTCTTTTAAAGAATTATTGTTGTGTGTGTGTGTGTGTGTGTGTGTGTGTGTGTGTGTGTGTGTAGTCTAACCTATCTTGCCAACTTCTTGCAATTAGCCCTGGTGGCCCTGGAACTCTATGCAGACCAGGCTGGCCTCAAACTCACAGATCCACTTGCCTCTGCCTCCCCAGTACTAGAATAAAGGCATATATCATTATGCCTGGCACCTTTTTGTGATTTTGTTTTTACATGCATTTGTATGTGTTCATCTGTGTGTGTGTGTGTGTGTGTGAGTGTGTCAGAGAGAGAAAGGGAGACAGAGAGAGAGGGTGTATATGAAAGCCAATGAGAACTTGCTGGAGTTGCTAACTGATTCCATCATATGGGTCTCACAACTGAACCCAACTGTTAAACTTGGAGTCAAGTACCTTTACCTACTCAGCCATCCTTTCAGTTCATGCTTTGAAATCTTTGCCCACTGTCCATGTGAAGAAACAGAAAAATTTCACACAATGCTTTTAAAAATGATTTACTACCTTACAGTTTTTTTCTGTGTAACATTCTGTATGTATTTTATGTATATGAATACCCCATTTCTATGTCTACCTCCAGACCAGAAAAAGGCCTCAAATCCCATTTTAGATGGTCATGAGCCACCATGTGGTTGCTGGAAGTTGAATTCAGCCATCTCCCAAGCCCCCACAAAACAGTTTTCAATACTACATAATAATAATAATAATATTTCTAAGATAGTATAACAGGAATGCCAGTGTACACTAAAAGAGCAGTGGTACTTTGCTCTTGATCTCAGAGAAAAGATGGAGTTAGTGCTCTGTGGGATTATCTTTTTTGCGCAAGCCTGGGTTCTTTTTTCATGTTTCAGATCCTGTACAAAACCTGCAATTATTAATGACATAACCATGGGTCTAGTCCTGCATAAGTATCATTAGCAGATGTTCTCATTAGAACCTGAGTTTAAGCAATAAATAATAATAGTTGTCATGTCTACATAAGCCATTTAGCTAAGGAGGTTTTACAGATTGAGGTGAATTACAATTTTAAGGGAAATTGTGTGATTTTCGTATTCATATTATATCATGAGAAAGAAAACTCCAATCTCTATTTAGAACTTAAAACTGTTCTTGAGTTTTTTTAAGATTTGATCTGATTTCCTAGATATTGTGAAGCAGAAGTTCCCAAAGTTCAGATCAATGTTTCTCAACCTTCCTAATGCTTCAACCATTTAATATAGTTCATGCTGTAGTGACCCATAAACTTATTTTGTTGCTACTTCATAGCTGTAATTTTGCTACTGTTATGAATGTAAATATCTGACATGCAGGATATCTAATATGTGGCCCCTGTATAAAGGTAGTTTGACCCTGAAAGGGTGGAGAACAGCTGATCTAAATACGATCTACAGGTTCCCAAGACATTTCATAGATTTTTCAGTGACTTGTTAGGATCCATCTATCCACCCCCCCCCCCCCGATCCACTCCTCAGAGGGCTTCCCTTGGGAGCCAACAAGATCTGGTATACCAAGATGTGGCAGGATTTTGCTCCAAGCCCCTGAATTCAAGCTGAGCAAAGTATCCCACCATAGGGAATGGGCTCCAAAAACCCATGCACCTGTGCAGGGTCTTAGCCTAACCATGGAAGGTTGAACTGGGTCGGAGAAAGATGTGATGTTCGCCAGTTCCCCAGCCTCCAAGATTCACGGAGACAATCAGACACAGCAGGGAGTCTAGTCAAACAGGAACTCATTGTCCCATAGCAGGCATCTTTTAAAGGAAAAAAAAAAAAAAAAAAAAAAAACACAGAGCAGGGAAAACAATCAGCCAATGGTTTTAAAGATCAGTATATCATGAGCCTAGGCAGTCTTATGCTTTACCTAGTAATCATGAGCTGTTCATACAGTGACCTCATCTAGTTCACTCTAGGTAACCAATCATTTTTTTTTTTTTTTTGTATACATCACAGGACTTGCCCTCTTGTCTTCCCCTCAGTGCCATCTTTAACTGGAGCATGTACCCTACACACCTGAATAAGGTCCTGTTCCCATGAAGGATCTCCAGCTGTCAGTCCGAGTACATGAGCTACCACTAGCTCAGGGCAGCTGCTTGTGGTTTTTCCAATCATGATCTTGACCCCACCTGTTGCTCATATGATCCCTCCTCCCTCTCTTCAACTAAGCTCTAGAAGCTCAGCCCAGTGCTTGACTGTGGATCACAGCATTTGCTTCTATCAGTTACTGGATGTAGGTTCTATGATGCCAATTAGGGTAGTCACTAATCACATTAAAGAAAAAGGCCAGTTCAGTCACCATCTCCACTATTGCTAGAAGTCTTAGCTGGGGTCATCCTTGTGGATTCATGGGAATTTCCCTAGCAGCTGGTTGTTCCCTAACCCCTTAAAGGGTCCCTCTATCAAGATATCTCTTTCATTGATCCCCATCTACATCTCCATGTCTGCACTCCTCATGTTCCCATCCCCCATCCTCTCCTTTCTATAACCCTTCCCAGTTTAGCCAGGAGATCTGAACTATTTCCTATTCCTGGGCCCTCCAGGGCCCCTCTTAAGGTCCTCCTTTTTACCTAGCTTTTCTAGGGTTGTTGATTGTAGCTTGGTAATCCTTTGCTTTCATTAATATACACTTATACTGTGTTTGTCTTTCCTGGTCTGGGTTACCTCACACGGGATGGCTTTTTTCAAGCTGTCATTGTTTTTTACTGCTGAGTAATAATCCATCGTGTAAATGTACCACATTATCCATTCATCAGTTAAGGGGCATCTAGATTGTTTCCAGGTTCTGGCTATTACAAATAATGCTGCTATGAAATTTTTTGAGCAAGTGTTCTTGTAGTGTGATTGAGTATACTTTGGGTATATGCCCAAGAATGGGTATTGCTGGATCTTGAGGTAGATTGATTCCCAATTTTTTGAGAAATAGTCATATTGATTTCCAAAATGGCTGTACAAGATTGCACTCCCACCAGCAGTGGAGGAGTGTTCCCCTTACTCCACATCCTCTCCAACATAAGCTGTCATCAGTGTTTCTCATTTTAACCATTCTGGCAGGTATAAGATGTTACCTCAGAGTCATTTTGATTTTCAATTCCCTGCTACCTAAGGATGTTAAGAAATTCCTTTAAATGCCCTTTAGGCATTTGAGATTCTTCTGGTGAGAATTCGTTGCTTAACTGTGTACCCCATTTTTCAGTTGTGTTATTTTGGAATTTGATGTCTAGTTTCTTGAGTTCTTTGTATATTTTGGAGACCAGCACTCTTATCAGATGTGGGGCTGGTGAAGATGTTTTCCCATTTTGTAGGCAGCCATTTTGCGTTATTGATGATGTCCTTTGTCTTAAAGATGCTTTTCAGTTTTAAGAGGTTCCATTTATTGATTGTTAATTTCAGTGTCTGTGCTACTGGTGTTATATTTACAAAGTGGTCTCCATGCCAGTGCATTCAAGGCTACTTTCCACTTTTTCTTCTATCAGGTTCAATGTAGATTGATTTTTGTTGAGGTCCTTGATCCATTTGGACTTGAGTTTTGTGCATGGCAATAAATATGAATCTATTTGCAATCTTCTATATGTTGACATGCAGTTACATCAGCACTATTTGTGTGGGTTTTTTGTTGTTTTTTTTTTGTTTTTGTTTTTATTTGTTTTGTTTTTTTTTTCAATACAAGGTTTCTCTGTATTGTTTTGGAGCCTGTCCTGGAACTAGCTCTGTAGACCAATCTGGCCTAGAACCCACAGAGATGCCAGCACTATTAAAGATGCTTTCTTTTTTCAATTGTATCATTTTGGCTTCTTTGTCAAAAATCAGGTGTTTACTGGTGTGTGGATTAATGTCAGGGTCTTTGATTTAATTCCATGGATCCACCTGTGTGTTTTTATGCCCATACCAAGCTGCTTTTAGCTCTATAGTAGAGTTTGAAGTCAGGGATGGTGATACCTCCTGAAGTTCCTTTATTGGATTGTTTTAGCTATTTTGGTTTTTATTTTGTTTTGTTTTTCCATATGATGTTTTGTATTGTTCTTTCCAGGTTTTTGAAATTTTGTGTTGGAATTTTAATAGGGATTGCATTGAATCTGTGGATTGTTTCTGGTAAGATTGACATTTTTACTATGTTGACCCCTCCTATCCAAAATCATGGGAGATTTTTCTATTTTCTGATATTTTGTTCAGTTTCTTTCTTTAGGGACTTAATGTATTTTTCATTCAGGTATTTCACTTGTTTGGTTAGAGTTACCCCCAAGATATTTTATGTTGTTTGTGGCTAATGTGAGGGGTTATGTTTCTCTGATTTATTTCTCAGCCCATTTATTATTTGTATATAGGAGGGCTACAGATTTTTTTTTTAGATGATCTTGTATCTGGACACAATACTGAAGGTTTATCAGCTGTAGGAGTGCCCAGGCAGAGTTTTGGGAGTCATGTATGTAAACTATCATATCATCTATGAATAGTGATAGTTTGACTTCTTCCTATCCAGTTTGTATCTTCTTGATCTCCTTTTGTTGTCCTATTGTTCTAGCTAGAACTTCTAGTACTATATTGAAAAGATATCAAAAGAGTGGACATCAGTGTCTTGTTCCTGATTAGTGGAATTGCTTTGAGTTTCTCTCCATTTAATTTGATGTTGGCTGTTGGCTTGTTGCATATTGCTTTTACTATATTTAGGTACATTCCTTATATCCCTGATTTCTTCAAGACCTTTATCATGGAGTCCTGGATTTGTTAAAGGCGTTTTAAAGCATCTAATGAAATGATCATGTGTTGTTGTTGTTTTTTTTTTCAGTTTGTTTACATGGTGAATTACTTTGACAGATTTCTATATGTTGAACCAACCCTGCAACATTGGTATGAAGCCTATTTAGTTATGGTGATTTTTTTTAATGTGTTCTTGGATTAAGTTTGTCAGAATTTTATTGATTATTTTTGCATTAGTTCATGAGGGAGATTGTTCTATGATTCTCTTTCTTTGATGTATCTTTGTGTGGTTTGCGTATTAGGGTAATTGTAGCATCATTAAAGGAGTTTGGCATTGTTCTTTCTTATTATTTTATTTTATTTTATTTTATATAACAAAGTCCAATTAAATGAAAACAAACATTTATACACAATATTTGGGAATTTGGGCGTTGTTCCTTCCAAACTACTTCCTGCTGGTAAGGGGCGCTGTCATCGGGGATTCGAAGAAGATTCAGAAATCCTGGCTGTAGTCTGTAGGGCTGCTTTGTCCAGCTGTTTTGAATGTAGGATCACCTTGTACTCTGTTTCAGGCGGTCTGGCTTGATCAAACCACATTAGTCTGGAAGGAATCCACATCTTTTCATTTTCTGTGGAAACAAAAATAGAAATCCTTTCCCCCAGTAACTTGTCCTTCAACTTAAATTTTGGAGTCAAAGCATTTTTTTAATTTAATTTATTAATTTACATGTCGATCCCAGTTCCCTCTCCCTCCCTCCCACCATCCTTCCATCCCTCCATCCCTCCCTCCCTACCTTTTATCCTCTCTGCCCTCTCACATGCACTCCAACCACCCTCCCCTCCCATCCCACCACCCCAATTCCATATGTAGGGGAATGCCATCCAGTTGGGGTCATGTAGATCTGACAGGTCATGTGAAGTAGGGACTAGGGCTTCTCTCCTGTCTCTAGATTAAGGCAGTTATCCCTCCATGGGGGATATGTTCACAAAGTCCTTTTGTGCACCAGGGATACATCCTGACTCCACTGTCTGAGGTCTCTTAGACTGCTCAGTCCTTCTGGCTGAGACCCATATTCAGGGGGGCCTGAGTCAGTCCCATGCTGGCTTCCCAGCTATCAGTCTAGTGGCTGTTAGATCCTCCTTGTTCAGGTAAGCTGTCTTTATGTGTTTCTGCCGCATGGTCTTGTCCTCTCCATCTGCATCTGGGTTCTAGTTCAACTCAGTGTTTATGTATGGGTGTTTGATCCTGTTTTCAACAGGCATTAGTTGAGGGCCCCATGGAGAAGTTAGTTGTTGATCTCACTCTCCAGGAAGGGCATTTATGATGGCCTTTCCACGGAAGATCAAATTGTTAGTTGGGAGCAGTTTTGTAGTTCTCCAGACATTTCTTTCTTTTTTTTTTATTTTATTTAATTTTATATAATAGTCCAATTAAATGAAAACAAACATTTATACACAATATTTGGGAATTTGGGCGTCGTTCCTTCCAAACTACTTCCTGCTGGTAAGGGGCGCTGTCTTGGGGGATTCAAAGAAGATTCAGATATCCTGGCTGTAGTCTGTAGGGTTGTTTTGTCCAGCTGTTTTGAATGTAGGATCAGCTTGTACTCTGTTTCAGGCAGTCTGGTGTGATCAAACCACATTAGTCTGGGACTTCTCTAGACCTTTCTTTGTGTTCAATTTTATCTTCAAACCAATATTGGCTCCCTCATTTATGTTCCCTCTCTCTGTCTCTCTCTTTCCTATCTTCTATTCCTAAGCAGGCTCAATCTTCTTGGTCGCACATGTTTTCCTTTCCTCCCCCTCATTTTCTCCTACTTCTCTCTCCATTCGCTGCCCCCCCACTTCACCTGATCGCTGGGGGACTTGTCCCTTCCCAGTTCTGTGAGGGACTTTATATGAATCTCTTAGAATACACCTTGTATCCTAGTTCCTCTGGTGATGTGAATTATAGGCTGGTGAGCCTTTGCTCTAGGTCTAAAATCCATATATGAGTGAGTACATACTGTGTTCCTCTTTCTGTGACTGGGTTACCTCATTCAGGATGGTTTCTTCAAGTGCCATCCACTTGCCTGCGAGTTTCAAGATACCATTATTTTTTTCTGCAGAGTAGTATTCCATTGTGTAGATGTGCCACATCTTCATTAACCATTATTCAATTGAGGGGCATCTAGGTTGCTTCCAGGTTCTTGCTATTACAAATAGTGCTGCTATGAACATAGTTGAACAGATGTCTTTGTTGCATGGATGTGAATCCTTTGGGTATATGCCTAAGAGGGGGATTGCCGGGTCCTGTGGTAAACTAATTCCCATTTTCCTGAGGAACCGCCATACTGATCTCCAAAATGTCTGTAGGAGTTTGCACTCCCACCAGCAGTGGAGGAGTGTTCCACTTTCTCCACATCCTCTCCAACATAAGTCATCACTGGTGTTTCTAATTTTAGCCATTCTGGCAGGGGTAAGATGGTATCTCAAAGTTGTTTTGATTTGCATTTCCCTGATAGCTAAGGGTGTGGATCATTTTCTTAATTGTCTTTCAGCCTTTTTGATTTCCTCTACTGAGAATTCTTTCTTCAGTTCTGTACCCCATTTTTTAAATAGGGTTATTTGGTGTTGTGTTGACTAGTTTCTTGAGTTCTTTGTGTATTTTGGAGATCAGCCTTTTGTCGGATATAGGATTGGTGAAAATCTTTTCCCAGTCTGTGGGCTGCCATTTGGTCTTGTCGAATGTGTCCTTTGCCTTACAAATCTTCTAAGTTTGAAGAGGTCCCATTTATTAATTGTTTCTTTCAGTGTTTGTGCCCCTGGAGTTATATTCACGAAGCGGTCTCCTATACCAATTTGTTCAAGGGTACCTCCTACTTTCTCTTCTAAGAGGTTCAATGTGGCTGGATTGATGTTGAGGCCTTTGATCCATTTGGACTTGAGTTTTGTGCATGGCGATCGACATGGGTCTATCTGCAGTCTTCTACACACCCTCATCCAATTGTGCCAGCACCATTTGTTGAAGATGCTGTCTTTGCCCCATTGTATAATTGTAGCTGTTTTGTCGAAAATCAGATGTTCATAGGTGCGTGGATTAATATCAGGATTTTCAATTCGATTCCATTGGTCTACCTGTCTGTTTTTATGCCAATACCAGGCTGTTTTCAGAACTATAGCCCTGTAGTAGAGCTTAAAGTCAGGAATGGTGATGCCTCCTGAAGTTCTTTTATTGTATAGGGTTGTTTTGGCTATCCTGGGTCTTTTGTTTTTCCATATAAAGTTGATTATTATCCTTTCAAGGTCGGCGAAGAATTGTGGTGGGATTTTAATGGGGATTGCATTGAATCTGTAGATTGCTTTTGGTAAGATTGCTATTTTTACTATGTTTATCCTACCTATCCAAGAGCATGGGAGATCTTTCCATTTTCTGGTATCTTCTTTAATTTCTTTCTTTAGAGTCACGAAGTTCTTATTATATAGGTCTTTTACTTGTTTGGTAAGCATTACACCAAGATACTTTATGTTGCTTGTGTCTATTGCAAAGGGTGATGTTTCTCTGATTTCTTTCTCTGTCTCTTTGTTGTCTGAAAAAAGTAGGGCTACTGATTTTTTGAGTTTATCTTGTATCCTGCTAGTTTGCTGAAGGTGTTTATCAGCTGTAGGAGTTCCCTGATAGAGTTTATTGGGTCTCTTATGTAAACTATCATATCATCTGCAAATAGAGACAGTTTGACTTCTTTCTTTCCAATTTGGATCCCCTTGATCTCCTTTTGTTGTCTTATAGCATTAGCTAGAACTTCTAGTATGATATTGAAGAGATATGGAGAGAGAGGACAGCCTTGCCTTGTTCCTGATTTTAGAGGAATTGGCTTAAGTTCCTCTCCATTCAGTTTGATGTTGGAGTTGGTTTGCTGTATATTGCTCTTATTATGTTTAGGTATGTTCCTGTTATCCCTGACCTCTCCAATACCTTTATCATGAAAGGGTGTTGAATTTTATCAAAGGCTTTTTCAGCATCTAGGGAGATAATCATATGGTTTTTCTTTTTCTGTTTGTTTATATGGTGGATCACGTTGATAGATCCCTGTTAAACCATCCCTGCATTCCAGGGATGAAGCCTACTTGGTCATGGTGGATGACTTCTCTGATGTATTCTTGAATTCTATTTGCCAGTATTTTATTGAGTATTTTTGCATCGATGTTCATCAGGGATATTGGTCTGTAGTTTTCTTTCTTAGTTGTGTCTTTGTGAGGTTTGGGTACCAAAGTTAGTGTGGCCTCATAAAAAGAGTTTGGCAATGAACCTTCTGTTTCTATCTTGTGGAACAGTTTGAGGAGTAGTGGTATTAGTTCTTCCTTGAATGTCTGGTAGAATTCTGCATTGAATCCATCTGGCCCTGGACTTTTTTTGGTTGGACGGCTTTCGATGACTGCTTCTATTTCATTGTGGGTTATAAGTCTATTTAAGTTGTTTGTCTGTTCTTGATTTAATTTTGGTAAGTGATAGTTATCCAGAAACTTGTCCATTTCCTTTGAATTTTCAATTTTTGTGGAATACAGATTTTCAAAGTATGACCTGAAAATTGTCTGGATTTCCTCTGTGTCTGTTGTTATGTTCCCCATTTCGTTTCTGATTTTGTTAATTTGCATGTTCTCTCTGCTTTTTCATTAATTTGGGTAAAGGTTTGTCTATCTTATTGATTTTCTCAAAAAACCAACTCTTCATTGCATTGATTTTTTTTTTTGTATTATTTTCCTGGTGTCTATTTTGTTGATTTCAGCCCTCAAGTTGATTATTTCCTGGCATCTAGTCCTACAGGGTGAGTTTGCTTCTCTCTATTCTAAGGCTTTCAGTTGCACTGTTAATTCTCTTATGTGACTATCCTCTGTTTTCTTCATATGGGCACTTAGTGCAATGAACTTCCCTCGTATCACTGCTTTCAAGGTGTCCCATAAGTTCGGGTATGTTGTATCCTCATTATCGTTGAATATTAGAAAGTCCCTAATTTCTTTCTTTATTTATTCTTTGACCCAGGCGTGGTGCAATTGCACATTGTTCATTGCAGGTTTTCTGTTATTTGTGTTGTTGTTGAATTCCAATTTTAAAGCATGGTGGTCCGATAAGATACAGGGGACTATTCCTATTCTCTTGTATCTGTTGAGGTTTGTTATGTCACCTAATATGTGGTCGATTTTAGAGAAGGTTCCATGTGGAGCAGAGAAGAAGGTATATTCTTTTGTTTTTGGATGGAATGTTCTATAGATGTCTGTTAACCCCAGTTGAGACATAACTTCTGTTAATTCTTTTGTTTCTTTGTTGAGTTTCTGATTTGTGGTCCTGTCTAGTGTTGAGAGTGGTGTATTGAAGTCTCCCACTATAAGTGTGTGAGGTTTTATATGAGCTTTGAGTTTTAGAAGTGTTTCTTTTACGAATGTGGGTGACTTTGTATTAGTGGCATAGATGTTCAGAACTGAGATTTTGTGTTGATGGATTTCTCCTGTGATGAATATGAAATGACCATCTTCATCTCTTTTGACTAATTTTAGTTTGAAATCTAACTTGTTAGATATTAGGATAGCTTCACCTGCTTGCTTCTTATTCCCATTTGATTGGAAAAATTTTTCCCAACCCTTTACCCTGAGGTATTGTCTATCTTTGAAGCTAAGATGTGTTTCTTGTATGCAGCAGAAGGATGGATTCTGTCTTCGTATCCATTCTGTTATCCTGTGTCTTTTTATAGGTGAGTTAAGACCATTAATGTTGAGGATGAGTAAGGACCATTGATTGTTCATGCTTGTTTGATTTAGGTTTGTTGTTGGCAGTGGTATTGTGAATATATTAGTTCTACTTCACCCTTGGTTTCTGGTGTAGTTGGATTAACTGTTGCCTACATTTTTGTGGGAGTAGTTACCTTCCTTGGGTTGGAGTTTTCCTTCCAATACTTTCTGTAGGGCTGGATTTGTAGATACATATTGGGAAAATCTGGTTTTGTTATTAAATATCTTGTTTTCTCCATCTATAGTGATTGAGAGTTTTGCTGGATATAGTAGCCTAGGCTGGCATCCGTGTTCTCTTAATACTTTTAGAACATCTATCCAGGACCTTCTGGCCTTGAGGGTTTCCATGGAGAAGTCGGGTGTAATTTTGATAGGTCTGCCTTTATATGTTACCTGTCCTTTTTCCTTCGCTGCTCTTAATATTCTTTCTTTATTCTGTATGCTAGGTGTTTTGATTATTATATGTCGAGGGGTTTTTTTTTCTTTGGTCCAGCCTATTTGGGGTTCAGTATGCTTCTTATACTTTCATGGACACATCCTTCTTCAGATTTGGAAAGTTTTCCTCGATGATTTTGTTGAATATGTTTTTGGCACCTTTGAGCTGGGCTTCCTCACCTTCCTCTGTGCCTATTATTCTTAGGTTTGGCTTTTTCATGGAGTCCCACTTTTCCTGGATGTTTTGTGTTAAGGATTTGTTGGATTTATGATTTTCTTTGGTCGATGAATCTATTTCTTCTATTTTATCTTCTGCACCTGAGATTCTCTCTTCCATCTCTTGAATTCAATTGGTTATGCTTGTGTCCGCAGTTGCAGATTTTTTGCCCAGCTTTTCAATTTCCAGCATTTCTTCAGTTTGTGTTGCCTTTATTTTCTCTATTTCAGTTTTCAAGTCTTGAACTGTTTCCTTCACCTGCTTAATTGTTTTTTCTTGGCTTTCTGTACTTTCCTTAAGGATTTTGTTCATTTCTTCCACTTTTTTTGTTTGTTTTTTCCTCCATTTCTTTAAGGGATTTTTCTCACATCTTCTTTGAGGGCCTCTATCATTTTTATGATGGTAATTTTTAAGTTGTACCCTTCTGCTTCCTCTGCTTTGTTGTTGTGTTCTGTTCTAGTTGGTGTAGATTCCCTAGATTCTGGTGGTGTCATGTTTGTCTTTCTGTTGTTAGGTGTTTTCTTGTATTGCCTTCTTCCCATAGCTTCTTCCAGTAGGTGTTGGTGGGGTCTCCCCCCTCTCTTTATGGTACTTCCCCGATGGGCTTATGTGGGTCTGAGATTCAATATCTGTAGCTCTGTGTGGTCCAAGCTCTCTAGGAGGTTTCTCTGCAGACAGGGATCCAGGGATGGGGTCAAGAATGAGGATCCAGAAGAAGATGCCAGCAGGTACTCACAGTGGTCCTCTGGCCAATAGCTCTGGCCAATAGCTGGCGGAAGAGGGCAAGGGATGAGCTGGAACTTGAGAAGGTTTTGCAGGATAGTCGGATCTCACTGGCAACTGAAGCTCTCCAGCTGAGACCTCTTTCTTTGTCAGAGGTCCGGATTTGAGGGTCAAGGATCTTGCCCACAGGAACTCAGAGTGGACCTGCAGAGATAGGTGGATCTCTGGGAGGGACCAGGACTCCAGCAGAGGACTGGAGGTGGGGTCAGAGACCAAGCAGGTGGAAATTACGGGTGGTCCTGCGTGGATAGTCATGTCTCCTTTGTTCAGAGTTGCTCTGAAAAGTCTCTGAAGTAGGGTGGACTGTTGGCTCCACCCTCTGTCCCAGTGCTCAACCAGAGTGGCAGGACCTTGGGTGGGGTAGGGCACAGGGTAGGGGGGGTAGGCTGGCGGTGGGGATGGGTGGGGGTGTATCAGAGCTCCAAAGGTGCTCTTGATGGGGACCAGAGACAGGAGCAGCAGGATCAGGGGCCAACCCAGGGAGTTTGAGCGGGGGATGGGGGAAAAGAGGTTGTAGGGGACAGGCAGCCCCAATTGGGCCCAGACTCACCTCTGGCCAATAGCTGGCGGAAGAGGACAAGGGCTGAGCTGGAACTTGAGAAGGTTTTGCAGGATAGTCAGATTTCACTGGAAACTGGCGCTTTCCAGCTGAGACCTCCTTCTTTGGCAGAGGCCAGGATTTGGGGGTCAAGGATCTTGCCCACAGGAACTCAGAGTGGACCTGCAGAGATAGGCGGTGGCATTGTTCTTTCTGTTTCTACTGTGTGTAACAATTTGAGGAGTATTGGAGTTAGCTCTTCTTTGAAATTCTGGTAGAATTCTGTGCTGAAGACATGGTCCTGGGATTTTTTTTTTTTTTTTTTTGCTTCTATTTCCTTGGAAGTAATAGGTCTATGTAAATTGTTTATCTGGTCTTATTTTAATTTTGATATGTGGTACCTATCCCAAAAAGTTGTTCATTTCTTTTAGATTTTCCACTTATATAGAGTACAGGTTTTTGAAGTATGATCTAATGATTCTCTGGACTTCCTCGGTGTCTGTTTTTATGTCCCCGTTTTCATTTCTGATTTGTTAATTTGTATACTCTCTCTGACTTTTGGTTAGTTTGGATAAACTATCTTGTTAATTTTCTTGAAGAACCAACTCTGTTTCATTGACTCTTTGTATTGTTTTCTTTGTTTGTATTTTATGGATTTCAGCTCTCAATTTGATTATTTCCTGGTATCTACTCCTGAGTTTGCTTTGTTGTTGTTGTTGTTATAGAGCTATCAGGTGTTCTATTAATTCAATAGGGTAGGATTTTTCCAACGTTTTTATGTAGGCATTTAGTGTTCCCTCTTTGTACTGTTTTCATAGTATCCCATAAGTTTGGGTAGGTTGTGTGTTTATTTTCAATGAATTCTAGGAAGTCTTCAATTTCTTTATTTCTTTCTTGGCCCAGTTATGATTCAGTTGAGAATTATTCAATTTCCACGAGTGTGTAGGCTTTCTAGAATTTGTGTTCTTGTTGGTTGAACTATAACTTTAAGTAATGGTGATCTGATAAGATACAGGGTGTTATTCCATTTTTTTATGTGTGTTTATTGAGATTTCCTTTATGACTGAGTATGTGGTCAATTTTAGCGAAGGTTCCATGAGGTGTTGAGAAGGTATGTTATTTTGTGTTTGGGTGGAATGTTCTATAGATGTCTGACCCAACCTTTTACTCTGAGATAATATCTGTCTTCAAAGTTGAGCTAAGTTTCCTTTATGCAGCAACTTCTTCTTCTCCTCCTCCTCTGTGGGAAGCCATAGCCCCAAGATGGCTCCTGGCTGGATGCCAGGTAGTCTGAGCTTAGCTGTAAACAAGCCTTATTTGGAAGTGCTTGATGGATCTGGTGCGCTTCCTCCTTCTGTGGCCTATCCAGGATTGCCAGGTGGCATGAGCTGATTGGGCAGTGAGCACACATTTAAGGGCTTGCTGGGGCTGGGAGAGAGAGAAGCTGATGTACAAGGTTCCTGAATAAGCTGCTTGAAGAAGAGTCATGGTTGTGTTTCCTTGCTGGCCGAGGTAGACGTGACGCTGCTCCTTCTTTTTGGTCCAGTCTATTTGGTGTTCAGTATGCTTCTTGTACTTTCATAGGCATGTCCGTCTTTAGATTAGGAAAGTTTGTTCTTCAATGATTTTGTTGAACATGTTTTCTGCACCTTTGAGTTGGGCTTCTTCACCTTCTTCTATGCCTATTATTCTTAGGTTTGTCCTTTTCACAGTGTCCCACATTTCTTGGATTTTTGTGTTAAATATTTGTTGGATTTAAGATTTTCTTTGGTTGATGAATTTATTTTTAGTTTATCTTCAGCACCTGAGATTCTCTCTTTAATCTCTTGTATGCTTTTGGTTATGCTTGCATCTGTAGTTCCTGATTATTTACCCAGTTTTTCTATTTCCAGCATTTCCTTGGTCTGTGTTTTCTTTATTGTCTCTATTTCAGTTTTCAGGTCTTTAACTGTGTGAATTGTTGCCTTCTTTTTTTTTTTTTTTTTTTTTTTTTCTTGGCTGTCCTTACTTTCTTTAAGAGATTTGTTCATTTCTTGCATTTTTTGCTTGGTCTTTTCCTCTACTTCTTCCAATTTTTTGTTTGTTTTTTTTCTTCCATTTCTTTAAGGGATTTTCTCACACCATCTTTGAGGGCCTCTATCATTTTCATGAAGTTATTTTTTAGGTCATTTTCTTCTGCTTCATCTGCTTTGATGTGTTCAGGTCTAGGTGTAGAGTCCCTAGATTCTGGTGGTGTCATGCTTGTCTTTCTATTATTGGGTGTTTTCTTGTATTGCCACCTTCCCATTGCTTCTTTCAGTGGGTACAGGTAGAGTCTCTCTCTCTCTCTACCCTGCTCTCCAAGTAGGTGTAGGAGGATCAGGAGTTCCATTTAAGTAACTGTGGATTTTCCTAGCTCTCTTGGAGGTCTCTCAAGCAGGGCCAATGATGTGGGGAATAGAGGGTCTGGGTGGTCTCAAGCACTAAGGCAGAAGGCAGGCAAAGGGTCCCAAAGGTCAGTTAGGGCAGGCTCCAGATGGGTTAGGTCCAGTGCAGAACCCACCCAGGAAGTTCCACGGGGAGGATGCTCTGGCCAAATACTCATCCTGATCAGTGGGTCCAACAGAGCCAAGGCTGAGGGGAAGCTCTCTATTGTATCTTCTAAGCCTGAGATTCTCTCTGCCATTTGTTACATTCTGTTGCATCTGTAGTTCCTGTTCATTTACCCAAATTTTCCATTTCCAGAATTCCTTCTGTGTTTTTTGTTTTGTTATTTTTGTGGATTTTGTTTTGTTTTGTTTTTTGTTATTTTTTTGAAACAGGGTTTCTCTGTAGCTTTGGAAGCTGTCCTAGAACTTGCTCAGCAGACCAGGCTGGCCTCGAACTCACAGAGATCCACCTGCCTCTGCCTCCTAAGTGCTGGGATTAAAGGTGTAAGCCACCACCACCTGGCTAGTTTTTGTTTTCTTTATGGCCTCTATTTCAATTTTCAAATCTTGAACTGTTTCTTTCACCTGTTTGATTTTTCTTGGCTCTGTTTGAGAGATTTACTGATTTCTTCCAATTTTTTGTTTGTCTTATCCTCGATTTCTTTAAGGGAATTTTTTCATTTTCTCTTTAAGGATCTCTGTAATCACCATAAAGTTATTTTTAATGTCATTTTCTTCTGCTTCTTCTATATTAGGGTGTCCAGGGCTTCCTGTTATAGAGACACTAGGTTCTCTTTAGGCTGTTAAATAGATTCTTGCATTGGAGTCTACCAATCTCTTCCTCCAGTCTGTGAAGGCAGTTTCTTAGCCACTTAGTCCAATCCTTGCAGTCATTGTCTATGTCTCAGTGATCTGTTCAAGATAGGATAGGAAGCTGCACTTGGTCATCTCTGTACAGTCACTGTCTGTGTCTAAGGGCACCTCTGACATCTAAGGGGTTGTGTGTGAGTTTGGAGGAGGTGGTTTTATAGATTACAGGGTCTGATGGGGGGGGTGTTAGTGCAGGCTTTTCTGCTGACCATCTAGTGTGGCTGATATGGGTGTGGGAGGGGCCCAGGGTCTTGCTCCAGGGCCTAAGGCCTAGAGGCTGTTTGGTCCAGATGGGAGGCTCTCACTCACCTCTTGGTCCTGTCTGTGCAGTGGGTTAACTTAGAAACTCTTATCTCATATACATTATATCCTACTTAGCCAACACCTCAATAGATATTAAAAGTTGAAGACATTGTTTTTAACTACTATAGTTAGATGCTGTGTCATTCTTGCAATTAATATTTTCTCTGTCCACTGAGAAAGAACATAACCTAAAACTTTCTATAGACTGGCTCTCTTTGAATATTACAAAAATCTTACCTGAAAAAAATACAACAGGTATGGAAAGAAAAATCCAACTAACAAAATAACCTGAGATGTAGAATCCCCAATGAATAAACAAAAAATATTAAAATCCAAGGCAGAATGACCACTTTGTGAAGTATCAAATCCAAAGTAAATAATCACAATGAGAATTGATAGACCAGCCTTCTAACTGTAACATTAGAAGCCATGTTGTTACAAGGTCAAAATAAGTTCATTTTTCTTTACTGCAAAACTCAGGTCTCTAACCTATTCCTGGAATTGGACATGTTCTGCACTGTATGGTATTTGACTGGACCCTCAACTCTGCTCTAATAATATAAAGTACTCTGCCAAGCAATCTTGAGATATTCTTCCAAGATGTTCTATCAAATAATCTTATCTGCTATTTGCTTCTGTAATTCACTTGTCAGGTCCTTAAATACCAAATTCCTTTGGAAATCCCAAGTCTGAACCTTGTTCTCCTCTATAGAGAGGCCCGAAAAGTTCATCCATACAGTCCTCCCAAATCCTGCTTTGGAGAGTCAGTCCTGTAAGTAAAATAAAGCTTGATTCATTGACTCTAGCTTAGTAATGCTCTTTACTTTCACTCAGTGGGATAAAAAGAATGAATTAGATGAAGTCTTGAAAGAATAGTCCAAGAATACAGGAAATGTCATGGGGGACAAAAACCTATATACAGCATTTTATAGTTCAAACAACAGACTTCCAGCCCTGTGGTGAGTGGTTACACACGCATAGCATACACATGCACACATAGTGTCAGAGAGAGAGAGAGTGAGGGAGAGATATAAAGTAATAGTTTTAAAAAGAAATAAGAAGAGGAAATAAGCTAGACACCAAGTACTGTTACAGCAGAGTTGGTGCTGTCAAGACTTAAACCACTTTAACAAACTCTTAGTCAAACTAACCAAAATAGAACACCCACGTTCTATATAGGTAAAAAGGACACCAACAAAATTCAGAAAATCATTATGACATACCTTTAAAATGCATATTCCACTGAATTGGAAACTCTTAAAAAGAATTTGTTCATTTCTAGATGCATATAATCCACCAAATTAAGCTTAAAGATAAACAACTGAAGCACATCTATAACAATCAATGACAGTGAGATTGTAACATCAAAACTTCCAAGGCTGGGGATAGGTTAGACTGTTGGAAACTGGCTACTCATTCCGAATTCTATATCTTTAAAGAAGTATTAACCAAATGCTACACAAACAATATGAAGGATGATTTAAAACTAGTATCTAACACAAGTGGTGCTGTCTCTGGCCATTACTCGGCTTAAACCAAGAGAACTCAACTTTTTGTTTAGTCATAAATGACACGAAGATTGTATGCTATGTAAAAAGATGTATTTCTACTGACCTAAGAAAAATGACTTACCAAGGTCTGACTTGGCATGTTTGTATGTTTTTAATGATAGTTGAAAAGCAAACATGAAAGATGAGTGTGGTACCTTTAGTACCAGCACTAGGGATGCAGGGGTAGGCAGATCTGTGAGCTCAAGGACAGTCTGGTCTAAACAAAGAGGTACAGGCCAGCCAAGACTCCATAGTGAGAAGCTGTCTTTAAAGACAAACAAAAAACAGAAACCCACAGCCAGACATTATACACAGAGAACTTGGAACACAGAACTCTAAATAGGATGTCACCATCAAATCCCTTCCCTCAGAGCTGAGGAAGAGAACCTCAAAGAAGAGGAAGCACAAAGAATATATATAGCACTAGAGGGAACAGAGGTCACCAGAACAAGGCTGTCTAACTCAACTGAGCAAAGCTCATATGAACTCAAAGAGACTGAAGAAGCAGGGATATGGCCTACATCAGTCTGCACCCCATAGCTTCCACCTTAGTGTCTTTATGGGACTCCTGAGTGTGTGAAAGAATGGACCTCTGATTTTTGTGCTTATTCTTGGGCACTTTTCCTTCTGTTGGAATGCCATGTCCTGCCTCCATG
This sequence comes from Phodopus roborovskii, assembly GCF_943737965.1. Taxonomy (NCBI): domain Eukaryota; kingdom Metazoa; phylum Chordata; class Mammalia; order Rodentia; family Cricetidae; genus Phodopus; species Phodopus roborovskii. The sequence continues at coordinate 4,108,317 of NW_026125554.1, forward strand.
TTTGACTTTTATCTCTTAGAAAACCATTCTTTTCTACTGAAGGGAGGGGAGGTGGGAAGGATCTGGTAGGAAAGTGGGGTGGGGGGGGGACTTCAACCAGGATACATTGTATGAGAAAAGGATCTATTTTTAATAAAAGGGGGTAAAATGATAAAAAGACAAGGGAAGCTGGGTCTTTTAAAGCTGGATTTTTTTTTTTTTTTTTGGGTTGGGTAATATACTGAATTGTACTTTCTGTTGAGTATGGAAAGCAAGAGATCTCTGTTGTGTGACAATCATGTGTTCCCTTGCACAAAACTAGTACTATACAGATTACACACAATGAATAGTTTATTTAAGAATCAAGTTTTTTTTTTTTTTTTTTAACCAACTTTACAATAAATGATTGAAGTGTTTTTTAGCAGTGTAAGGTAGAAGTTAGTGTTCACTACTTTGGCTGTATTAAACACACATCTCATTTACATTTTCCTTTATCATACTTTATAAATCTTGTGCTGCTAAGAAGTATTGACAGTGATAGAGAACAGAGTCCAATATATTTTGTGAAACACTGAATAAGGGAGAAAAGCAAGTCTACACAACTAGGACTTAACTCCTATAAAAGCCAATCTTCTGGAACTTCTTATGTAGACTAGGCAGGACTTGAACTCCGAGATCTGCTGAGTGCTGGGATCAAGGTGTGTGCCACCACATCCTGCCATTGGCATCTTTAAAATGAAAGTAACTTGTAAGCATGAATTACTTCTTCTTGCTACATTACTACAGCCAAGTGAGAAAATTAAAGTGATAGAATTTTATTCAACCCCTCAGTTGAATAAGCAATATCAAAATACTGTTCAACAATAACAAAACAAAGCCACACTTAATTGTAATCAATTTACGTGCATTTGTGTGAGTATGTGCATGTGAGTACATGTGTTCTTAGAGGTCATATGGATTGGATTTAGTGGAACAGGAGTTAGAGGGGGCTGTTAGCTGCTGGACATGGGTCCTAGGAACTAAACTCAGATCCTATTGAACATCAATGCATATTCTTTTAGCAGTTGCACCATCTCAGTGTGCAACATTCCTTAGTACTAGAAATAGTTACAGTGCTTAATTATAGTTATAATTATTTATAGCACATAAAAACATTTAAAAAATCTTATGTAGGTTGGGCAGGGCTCAGGAGGTAAATGACTTGATACTACAGCCTGTCAAAGGACCAACTCTTGAAGGCTGTCTTCTGACCTCTACTTCTGAATATCTGCAATAAACACACACATACAGACAGACACACATACACTAATAGGGAAACACAAAAAAATTTCTTATTTCGAGATAGTATATATCACAAAATACAAACCATCAAATCTAAGTTTGAGAAAACTGGAGTGCCCACTCAAACATGGAAACTGTCAAGGAATTAACAATGAAAAGATCTTCTTCTTTTTTTAAGAAACTACTGTGTAATGATGGGTCAGAAAATACTAATCAAAACGTCTTAAAGGGCTGGTAGGATGGTTTAACAGCATGCCTGTAAGCCTGACAAACTGAGTTCCAACTTCTGGACTTGTGTAATAAGGAGTGTCCTCTGATATCCAAATGTACACTCAGAACACTCATGCCCAAACACATATGTGCACAACACATAACTGCAATTCAGTAAGTCCAATATAGCTTTATAGTAAAGGGTAAAGCATCACCTCATGATTTCAAAACAATACCCATAAAAAATACTCATTAATTGACTAAAATGCAATTGATTTGGCAAAGTTCCATCACCACTACAATCCAGACAGACAGTTTATGTTTTGCTCCTTAAGGAGTTGTCTTTATGGTCTTTAAATGCAAACTCAAGTTTACTCAGCTCTGAGCAGCAGGGATAATAGGCATGTGCAATCATACTAAATTATTCACTAAATTATACTTTCAATGAAAAAAGAAGTAAAGCAAAGTCAAGAAGTCTTCAGTAAGAATAGGCAAATATTGTAGACATGCATGACTTTTACTTAATTTCTTTCAGGGTATTTTCAGGAATAGTTTATTTACAGATTTAATTGGCTCAAGATATTCACCTTTTTCATTTTTATAAGATTCAATTACATAAGAAAAACACAACATTCTTTTCTTTTCTGAGTTTTGTGTAACTCAGGCTGACCTTGAACTATCTACATTACCCCCCACCCTTCTTTCCTTTTTTGAGACAGGATCTGAGTATCCCTAAATGGCCTGGACCTCAGACAGATCTGCCTGCCCCTGTATCCCAAGTGCTGGGATTGAAGATGTGTGCTACCACCCCTGGATCGCTCATATTTTTAATGACAACTTAAATTGGTTGGAACTTGTTTTTCTTAAGTTTCAAAAGTATTTGTACCCCCTGTATTCAGTGTTGCAATTTTCTAGGCACTATTAGCCCCAGTGTTTGAATAAAGGGCATTTTATGATGCCTGATGCAAGAGCAGGTTTTCATCCTATGTACACTTGCACACATGGGAGAAGTTACACTTTTGCAGATTTTATATTATCCCTATCTTTTTATTTAAAAGTCTATGTGTGTATCATATATATATATATATATATATATATATATATATATATATAATCCTAAATATATGTATATTTTTGTGCATGTGTGTACAATTCAAAGGTCAGAAGAGAGCATTAAATCACCAGCAGCTATAGCTCTGACAGCTGGGAGCCACCATGTGGGTGTTATAAATTGAACCCAGGTCTTCTGCAAGCACAGTGGGTACTCTTAATCACTGAGCTATCTCTCAAGCCCAAACTCTCCATTTGTTTTTGGAGAAAGTATCCACAGAAAAGAACATAAGAAGCTCCAGTCATAAGAAAAGCGAGAAATGACTGCTGGAATGGTCAGAAGGGAAAGGACCACTAACAAGCTTAAGGACCTGAGCTCCATCCCTGAGATTCACACAATGGAAAGAGAACAGATTCCAGCAAGTTTTTGCTAATCTCCACATGTACACCAGGGCATGGGTGTATTCTTGCCTGAAACCCCATGCAAATAGATAAATAAACAAATAAATAAAAGATTAATAAATATTTTCAAAAGCAGGTTGAGCACAGTTACACATGGCTTACACAAATATAAGTTCTACCCACTGGGTTTCTTTTCACTGTGAGATCTTTCATGTCTTTGAAGGAATGAGAAATATGCAAATTCTTTCCCACACTGATTACACTTGTGAAATTTCTGTCTAGTAGTGTGAGTTTTTTCATGTATTTGGAGGGATCTGGAGAAAGAGAATGCTTGCCCACATTCCACACATACATATGGTTTCTCTCTAGTGTGAATTTTCTCATGCCTATAATAAGCACTAGAATGGGTGAAGGTTTTTCCACAATATTTACATCCATAGGGTTTCTCACCAGTGTGAATTCTTGCATGTTTTCTAAGGTATGAGGAAAATGTAAATGCTTTCCCACACTGCTTGCAAATGTAGGTTTTCTCTGCAGTGTGAATTCTTTCATGGTTGTAACAGTTGCCTGCACTGATGAAGGCTTTTCCACATTGCTTACATGCATAAAGCTTCTCTTCACTGTGAATTCTTTCATGTTTGTGAAGGTTTGAGGACCTTCTGAATGCTTTGCCACATTGATTACATGCATAACGTTTCTCTCGAGTGTGACGCCTTTCATGCTGGAGAAGTTGGTAAGAATGAATACATACTTTCCCACAATGTTTACATATGTAACTACGCTCTCTCTTGTGAGTCTTTTCATGATTTTGACGGGCCATGGAATACATGAAAGTTTCACTGCAATGTCTACAGGAATAAGTTTTCTCTCTTGTGTGAATTCTCTGATGGTGGGCCAAGTGACTGGAATTAATGAAGGTTTCTCCACATTGTTTACATGCAAATGGTTTTTCTCCAGTATGGATCCTTTCACATATTTGAACATAACTTTCTTCCTTCAAGGATTTCTCAAATTGCTTACATTCATGTAGTTCATCTCCAGTGTGAGTTCTCTCACAGTCTTGATGAGAAGTGAGATTACTATAAGATTCATTACATTGTTTGTTTTCGAAGATGTTCTCTGTAGCAGGAGTACTCTTAAGTGTCTGAAAAGACTCAGGATAAGTGAAATCTTTCCAACATTTTTCATGTTTAATAACCTTCTCCACATGTTCCTGACACCCATAAGATTTCTCTTCAGTTTGACTTCTACTGAGCATATCAGAGGACGAGCGACCATTGATGTCTTCCACATACATACTGCTTTCAGAAACTGTGATTGCAGGATGATTGTCCACACTAACAATATTCTCTGGTATCTCCTGGTGGGTCTTTCCATACTGACTACCATATTCATAATCACAGAATCGCTCAATGACCTGAATGCTGAAAAAAAGGGGGGGGAGGCATTATTCCTGTTTTATAACTAGGTAAATACTAGATGATGGATTTTGTGGTCTCTGCCTGTTAGTGCAATATTCAGGAGGTAGTGGCAGATAGTGATCAAGCTGAGGGCAAACAAGGCCACAGAGAAAGACCCTGTCCTGAGAAGGAAACAAATGTACTGAGTATATTTCCAATAGAATTTATGAACATAAAAGAACTGAACATTCAGCAAGGTCTCAGGACAGCATCCAACCATAAAAGGTTCTACAGTGCCATTTTGATAAACACTGTCTATGGCACAGTTAACAAAGCTGAATATTCATAGCACAATACAATGTGAATCCGACATTCTCAAATTTTAAATAGCTGAATATCTTTCAGGCAATTTTTCGAAGATGGGTCTCAACCTAAACCCCAAACTCACCTTTAGTTCACACATAAACACTATAAGGTCCAAAGTAACCCTTCTAAAAATACATCAAATGTTTCTGTAGACAACAGGCAATTTTATGTAAGGGACCACTAGAGAATATCTTAGCTAAAGGGTACACCACATTTTGTTACAGGTGTAGGGCACAAAATCTACATGAGTACTGAATTAAAGTATTCATCTATTTATGAAGTCTCAAGCTTGGTGAAGTTTTACAGAAAGTTTGAGATAAAGTCAATTTACAATTTGATCTATTGTGATGGCTTCCTTATTTCTCAGATTTTCGCTCCTTCTCAAATATCTGATGCAACTTCCCTTTTCTGTAAGTATAAATTACCTCAGATTTCTCTGGAGTTTTTGATAGTCCACATCAATATTTTCTTTCTCTGTTTTCCCTAGAAATTAAAAAGCAAGAAATCATTATGTTATTCAACCTTATTTTCCAGCTTTTTCTCTTGTATAACATGACCAGTCATGCTATGACAAGAATATTCCCTTTGAATATTTCAAGCCATATAATTATACAGATGACCAAAAAACAGTTTTTCTCCAATTGAATAAGGAAAAAAAAATCATACTGTTTTGTTGTTACCTATGGAGATCAGGTTCATAAATGTTTCCTTCATCACATCTCTGTAGAGCTCCTTTTGACTTGAATCCAATAGAGCCCACTCTCCTAGAGTGAACTTCACAGCCACATCATCAAAGCTCACTGGCTCCTAAAATAATTCAGAGCATTACTAAAATGTAATTATTAGAAGAAAGATAAAAGTGGAGACACATTAGTTACTTGATAAGTTCTCTCCATGCTTTCTTAATATGTTCACTTTATATCATGGATAGCACAAACTTACTAATCATTCTCTCATCTTGGCACACAATTCTAAGGGTAGTGTATGCCTATATAATAAAGGTAATATAGATCCCAGTGCTTTGTTGTGATGCTGGTTTCAATTATTCTTTGTACTGCATACCACAAGCTTCAACAACTTAGAACCCACAGTGAGCATCAGCTCTGCTGAGCATGTACAGTTATATATGTCTGTTAGTACACTTCATCCACTTCTAGAGCCTGGGAATTTTACATTAAATGGGTTTAACAAGCTAAACTATAAGGAGGGGCTCACTGCCATTCAGCAGTTTACAACAACATAAAACAGTATTCTGTAATTATCATTGTCATTCTTAGCATATTTCTTAAACAATGAACTTCCTTTTGCAAGAGAGAAAAAAAGTTATTTCTATAGAATGTATGAAGGAATACAATACACAAAAAGAAATGGAAGTAAAAGGCAATAAAACAACAGTATTTGCAGTAGATACAATGTACACAAAACATGAATAAGTGAACAACACATGGCTTAAAAGATCCACTTAAAACAAAATACAGGAAGTAAGGTCCATAGCTCTTAGTGAGGACTTTGACAAGTTAATGTATAGTTTTGAGAGTCACTGAATACCAATATTTACACATAAACAAAGGATCACTCAATTCACATCACTCCCATTTCCTACAGTAGAAATAAAGGTATTCTAGCCAACCTTGCCCCCCCACCCCCACTCCCTTTGTCAGGTTAAAAACCATTTGATTACACTCCTAAAACTAGCTGCCAAGTTCTATTCCCTTATTTGCCCACTTCCTCCTCCTGAGGCTGACTACAAAGGCTCAGCTATTAATATGTTGACATTCAGCAATCGAAAGCCCCCTTTGGCTCACCTAATTAACATGCCCAATCAAAACTAAACATCTCATCCTAACATGGGTCTCCCATTTAGCTTTATTAACTGCCATCTGGCTATGAGTCATGTCTGTCTCCTCTATCCAGAAGCAGTCCTTTGTCCTCTGGGACTATTGTAAAATATTAGTTGAAGATGTACTATATTCATTTGTGCTGTACAATATTTGTTTAATGATGCAAAGATGTCTTGCATTCTCTTTTTAAATTTTTATTTAAACACAATCTTATTTTACATACCAACCCCAGTTCCCTTTCCTTCTTGTCTTCCCATTTCCCCACCAACCCCCAATCCCACACCTCATCCACTCCCCACAAGGGAGGGTGAGTCCTCCCATGAGGGATCATCAAAGTATATCACATCATTTGTGGTAGGACCTAGGCACTCCCCATGTACCTAGGCTGAGAGTGTATCCCTCCATAGGCACTGGGCTCCCAAAGCCCATTCCTGCATTAGGGATAAATACTGGTTCTGCTGCTAGAGGCCCCATAGATTGCAAATGATGAATTTGAGGCCCACCCCATAGGACATAATACAAGTCTGTGTTTTCTACAAGGATGCTGGGAGAAGCATTTATTTCTTTGATACCAAAAACTGATTTTTACATCTGTGGTAACAACAGATGGCAGCTGTTTCTTTCTAGGACTGGCATACATTATTCTTTGATACCCTGGCCTGGAGCTTTACTGTGGAGATGTGTTTTCCTTTTATCAATCATTTGGCAGACTGCATTTGTACTTTTCAGTTTTCCTTGGGGAAATTCCTATTTCTGTTTTGTATAACTATATACTTTTTTTTTTTAATTCTTTCAGTACCTCACACCATCTTTGATGCCAAAACCTTGTGAATTTGGTTGCCCATAACTGATGTTTTGAAAGGTATAGTTTAATTTTTTTTCATTTTTATTTCCTTTATTTTTCTGGATGCCAACCTTATTTAACAGGTTTATATATATATTCTCCTTGGTGTAGTCTACGGGTGGTATTATTGACTAACCTTTTATTTACTATATTAAGTATTTCATTTTCAAAATGTCTGTAATTCTTTTAAGGATCTTTATCTTGGACCAGGGAAGTGGTTTATTGGATAATCATTTGTTGCCATGCATGAGGATCTGAGGTCAGTCCTGATGGGTGATGTCCTTCTGTATATATGTCTCTCTTACAGGTTCATGAATAAAACACTGATTGACCTGTGGCCAGGCAGGAAAACAGGCGGGGCTATGGGATGAAGAGAATTCTAGGGAGAGGAGGCAACAGAGAAGATGCCTGTTGAGAGCTATTGAGAGACAAGATTCTCTGGTAAGATAAGACCATGGGGAAATAGTTAAATTAATAGAAATGGATTAATAATTAAGAGAGAGCTAGCCAAAAAGAAGCCTACGCCATTAGCCAAACAGTTTAACAATTAATATAAGTCTCTGTGCGTTTATTTGGGGCTAAATGGCTGTGGGATAAGGCTAGAAAGAAACTCCAGCTACATAGTCCCTGACCCCACATGGTGGAAGGCTACAACTCACTCCTGGATATTGTATTTTGAACTTCTCACATGGCGCACATTCATGTGTGCACTCGAATGTACACACACACACACACAGAAATAAATACTAAAAAATTAACATCCTATGGTTGGAGCTAGTTAATTTGGAGATTGTTCTGAAGTATTAATTACATGAAACTGCTTTAAGGAAACCAGAAAGACAGATTAGTGTGTGAGGGTATTTGCCCCCAACCCGGATGAGCTGAGTTCAATTGCTGGAAATAGAAAACTTGTCTCCTATGAGTTGTTCTCTGATATCTAGGGATGTACGTGTGCATATGCATACCATAAATGCACCATAAAATTTAAATACAGCAGAGTGTTCTATAAAACATTTGTCTGAAAAAATCCATACATACATAAAAAATAAGATTGGGGGCAGCATGAGCAAAGACTGTACAGAAGCACACAAAAATGCTGAATGATGAAGTAACAAAATGAAAATAGAAATTCTTACAACAGGAGATAGCAGATAGAAAAAGTATTTCTCTCTCAGAAAAGTTTGTATTTGGGCTGGAGAACTGGCTCAGAATTTAAGAATACTTGTTGCTCCCTCGGAGGACCAGGGATTGATTCCCAGCACCCATATGGGAATACACAACCATCTAACGCCAATTCCAGGAACTCTGATGTCCTCTTCTGACTTCTTCAGGCAATGCATTAGTGTGGTGCACAAACATACATGCAGGCAAAACACCCATACATATAAAATAAAAGTAAATCTTAAAAAATAAAAAGAAGAAGAAAGTAAGAAAAAGCTCATATGTGCTTTTGACTGAGAAAGAATCCAATTTGGGTAGTCTAGGCTGTATATTAAAAATTCTTATTCTGAACTACTTGGAAATAACCTAACCAAGGTGAAAAAAACAGCTACAATGAAAACTGTCCATAATAAAGTAAGTGAATTCTTATGCCTATGATGTCAGAGAAATAACATTGTAGAAGTAAATAATTTTACTGAAAGCAGTCTATACATTCAATGTAATACTAAAAAAAAAAAAGTTTCAATGATACACTTCATAGAACTAAAATATTTGTAGAAGTATACTCTACAGATACAGAGACCAGTAGAATACATTATGTTTTCAGTAAGTTCCATGGGGTGGAGTCTTTTTGCTCTAACTAAACAGAAATTATAAACAGTCAAGAAGGTCTTTTAACAACTTGTCTTTGGCATACTTATATCCCTGGTGGTTAGAAACAAGGGGTGGTGGTAGTAGTCACGTGGCAGTAACACAGATGGTGCCCGGTGCCCTCAAGTGTGGCAGGACTCAAGTATCAGGACTTTTGCTGTGCATCTTTCCATTCTGTTGGGGGCTCAGGAAGCTGGAATTCCTCAACCCAAGAACCCAAGCACTTGCTTCCTCTCTGGACCTCTTCTACCAACTGTAGCTTTAAGTTCCCCCCTGTGGTGTGTTAAAATCTTCAAGCCATCTTCAGTTTCTGCTGTCTACCTTTCTTTCCATCACCCTACATTTGTGTCATTCCTCTTGCCCCAGCTGCAGTCTGTCCAGCTGCTACTACAATCAAAACTTCTCAGCTATTGAATTCTAATTCTGAAATAGATTAAAAAAAAAAAAACTTCAAAGTTACTAGTAGAAATGATCAAGGACTTCAAAGAGCATGCAAACAAGGTGGTACTCAGAATGTCTTTTGAGCAAAAGCAGACAAAAAAGGACAAGAAAACCATCAAGGTGAATAAAAATGTCAATGACATTAAAGAGAAAGTGAAAAGCAACTGAGATTATCGGGGGAGGGGGGGAGGGAAGGAATAGAATACTAGGAATGAAAAACTCAATGAATAAAAATGGGGGAAAGTATCATTCACAGACACAACTAAGTCAAAGGAAGCATATCTGGATGGAGATTAAAAACCAATAATCCTGGAAATCATTGCACAAAATTAGAAAAATAGTAAAGACATAATGGGGCTGAATAGAAAATCTAGACAAATAGATATACAAACACAAAGATGTTTAAAACACAGCAACTTAGTAAAGGGCCATTTAAATGTGACTAAGAATTCCTAAAAAAGAAGCTCTGTCTGCAAAGACTGATTGATTGATTGATTAGAACTAAAATGATATGGAGAGTCAGAACCTATACCATACCTTTGGGCTACCTTTAGCTCCCCTGAATGGCCATTCCTCATCCTTCTCTACGTCAGAACTAACATCCTATGACTAACAGATAAAAACCTTTGGAACTTATTAACTTAGCAGACCACTAGTTTCTGCCAATCCCCAAACTCAGAGTATCATCAGGCAGCATCTGAGACCTACATGAGAGACTCCCTGTTTTGCTATAAAAAACCTCTCAAAAGTATCCATCTATGTATGGATCCTTTTTAAAAAGCTGTGATCTGTGACTTTCGTTCTGCTGTCATAAAACATCATAAAATTGCTCCCGTGTGGAAGCATGGAGCCTGGGGTAAGCTAGCTCCATGTTTCCCAGGTTTTGAGTCTTCTTATCTTGCTCTAAAATAAAACCATCTCTTACTTATGAGGTGACAGCTGGCTTTTTCTTTGGGGGGTGGGGAGAGATGAGGGAATTGGTGGTGGATTTGTGTGTGTGTGTGTGTGTGTGTGTGTTGTATAAGACAAACTAAAATGAGTTCTTTCTAAATACTAGGATGTAATCTATGGCCTAGGTGGAAAACTAATATTCCAAACTCCACACAAGTTTGGCCTATCACCAGACTAAGATTAGAGAAAACAAAATTAGCAAATCAAAACACAAAGGAGGTAATATGGTCTGGTCTGTCACTAAACCAAACTTAGTCAGAAAACATTACACAAAAAAGGAAGCAATCTAACAAAATATGTATAAAGCATACATGTCTACACAGCAAATGTGGAAGCTCTGTTTCACTTATGAAACAGTAATGGGCATGAAATGCCAAGATACATCTCTGCCCAGTAACATAACATCCTACATTCAGTTATAGTTATATATATATAAAACTTGAGAGTTAAACTACAACATAGATAAATGAACTTACCCTACTCAATAGATAAAAGAATCTATTCTTCTTGTTTATCTGTTTGGAGACAGGATCTGACTACTATGTATCTCTGGCTAACCTGGAACTCACTACCTTTGCAAATCTGATATCCAGGTTCTATTCCTAGAAGCCATGAAAAGTGATGAGTGAACAGACTCCACCAACTAGTCCTCTGACCTCTACCTCACACTGTGGCATGCACATGCACATGCTCATGCACACGCACGCACACACACACACACACACACACACACACACACTCACACTCCGATAATAAAATTTTGAAAGAATTTAAGAGAGATTTTAAATAGTGTCTTAGAAAAACAAGAACAAGCCTATTTCAAAAACATAAGACAAAGAAATAACAAAGACCATGGAAGAAAATAATAGGTGGAGATACATAGGACAAAATACCCAAAAATCGCAGGGCTGATTGCTAATACAATGAAGTTTAAAAAAAAAAAGGAAGAAAGAAAGCAAAAAACAAATATAAGGCTAGCAAACCCTAGCCAAACAGACAGAGAGCACACAATTTAATAAATTTAATAAATAAAAGCAGTGAAGCATGAGCAAACAGGAAATACCTTGAAAACCCTGGAAAATGTAAAAAAATGGTTAAAACCTGCCAAAATTAAATAAAAAGAATATAATCAACTTGAATACATCCACAATAAGTGACTGAAGCAGAAATAATAATAACATTTACTTATTACTAAATAATAGTAATAATAAAAACCCAGCTCACAGTCTGTTTCAAGAAGCAGCAAGGAATAATACAATTAATAAAAGACCATACAATTACGTGATCACCCTTTCTGAGCCCACAGCCTTTTTTCATACTAAGCAAGGCTGGAAAAGCTTTCCAAATATTCCAGTTTTCCCTCAGGAATAATAAACTAAACAGACAGTACCAAAAATAAATAAGTAAATAAACTATGTGTCGGGACCCATAAAGATTAGGCTGCTCTCCATCTTGCTCAAGGTCACAGAGTTTAAAACTGTCCTTAATAAGTCAAAAAACCTAAAGTCTAAGGCTGGGCTACTACAGGATCTTTCCAGCCTTGGTTAGAGGATGTCTTAAATAAATAACAACAGACTTGGGATCAGGTGTGTTCACTCTTGACCCTGAAGGCCCAATGGCAGGTGTGGCTAACAAATGCCTGGAGATTTAAGGGAAGTAATTTTGTTTGCTTCCTACACAGGATAAATAGACATCTTCTGCCATGTGCCTCTTTCTGGTTTGGTACTTAAGAATGTTGAAGAATAAACTAGGGGCATTCAGTGATCACAGGATTGCCCTCCTGACTCTGCCCCACGTCTCTATCCTTCTCTTAGTGTCTTTACCTACCCTTTCTCAATCCACACTCCCCCTCTCAGGTACGAGCTGGGCAAGTCATCTGGCTCTGACTGCATGCCCACAAAAACAACAGGCTACACAACTATGAAGAAAATTTAAATTTCTCAGCAGAAGAAATTTAAGGATTGAGTAATGGGCATGAATTCAAAGGTAAAGACTCTTTATGAGGAGACCTAGGGTTCAATCCCAAGTACTTAAGGAAGTCACAGACAGTATTCCTGACAGTTGGGAGCTGGAAAAGATGTCCTAACACTCTGTGGGCTCCCTAGTCACTTGCTTCCTTATTAAGTTGAACCAAGAGGCTGGAAAGATGACTGAGCAGTTAAGAACACCTTCCTATCTCCCAGAGGACCCAAGGTCTATTCCCAGTTGGGCAGCTCAGAAACCACCTGTAACTCAGCTCCAGGAGGATCCAATACCTTGGACCCCTGCGGGCATCTGACTCATGACTCCACACCCAGTCACCCAATTAAGACCAAAAAAAAAAAAAAAAAAAAAAAAAACCACTTTGGGGAAAAGAAAATCCAAAAAATGGACTCAAACTGAAAATTCTCAAAAGAAGAAACATGTAGCTATGAGAAGAAACACTTTAAAGAGAGCTCAACATCTTAGGCATCAGGGAGATGAAAATAACAACTGCTTCACATCAGACAGGCCACTATCAGGAATACAAATGTCAGTAAGAGCTGGTGTGAATGTAGCAAAAGGGGAACCCATACTGTTCATGGGGGTGTAAATTAGTGCAGTAACTTTGGAAACCAATCAGAAGGTTTCTCAAAATATTTCAAATGGAACTGCCACATGATTCAGCTATAACCACCCCTGGGCTTATACTCAGCAGACTACATCCTATTATGAAGATGCATGCACATCCATGTTCATTGCAGCTCTATTCACAATGACAAGAACAGATTCAACCCAGATGTCCATCAGTAGACAAATGGATTCAGATATAAAGAAAAAAAAAATGACATGTGCAGGGAAATTGAACTGGAAAAATATATAGTGAGTGATATTGTAATGTTAGCAAGAAAAATACTCTATGTTCTCTCTTTTATGAAGATTCTAACTCCAAGTCTTGTTTAATGTGTTTAACTTAGAGAACAAGTAAAAAGCAGGAAACTAGAAAAAGCCCCTTTGATTTGCGAGGGGTATGCTAAAGGGGGAAGTATATATAGTAAGTAAAGAGAAAGTAATGGTGGCATAATGATGGAGAAACGGCTTATGAGAATCCAGGGATGGAGAGGGGCTAACTCATATGGAAGCCTAACTTTAACAACTAAGTGAAGGGTAACAGAATACATGCAAAAGTACCTGTGCATGAGTGTGGAAGTACAGGTAATTAAAGGGTTAAGTGATGATAGGGTGAGGGGGTGAAAAGGAGGGAGTAGTCAGTCAGTAGGTGAACCCAAACTGAGAATGCATAAAACCCCTTTTGGTAACCCACTAGCTAGTAAACTAATTTCAAAATACAACTTAAAAAAAAAAAAAAAAGTTCAAACACAATTACCCTGTGGGGGTGGACAATCTTGCTTCTAGAAAACAGGAGTTATTAAATGAAAATTACAGAGATACCTCCTTGGGTCAGGAAGACCCCAGGGGTTTCCAGAGTAACACAGACTACTGCCATTGCTTTTGGTTACCAAACACAACTATGCTATAAAACAATATTGCTAAACAAATCACACTTTGGCTGCAGGACATAAGAATTCTTGCTGCTACCTAGCTTTCAAGATTCAGAAAGAGCTATTAAGGGTGCTGGGGTAAGTCTTACTTACCTAATGCTGGTCCTCATGAGGCAATGCCAAACTGCTAAGCAAGACAAGCCCCTGGAGCAATGGTACCACAAATGTTACAAGGGTGACTAACTACTTAAACTGTATTTGAGGCCCACTCCACAGGATGAAATTTCATGCCTGGTACTGCATGTTGAGGAGGTCATGGGCCCTAGGGTAGAACCTGCCTTTGTTGTTTCGTGAAGTAGTCATGCTGTCAAAGTGCCTTCTAAATATTGTAGACCTGGCCACTGACCCACAAACCTAGTTAAAGTAGCTTCTCTCTGCAGTGGGCAAAGCTGTCTCAAACCCTGAGACAAATGGCAGAGGTGCCTACTTAACATATTAAAGCAAACCTTGCAGGCAGGAGCTCCTTGCATCCCTCTTCCCCTACCTGTTCTAAGGTCCTCCTGGCTTGTACTCAGTCAGTCCTTACCCTGAACTCTGGGGGGAGGGGCGGGGGGGAGTGCGGGTGGGGATGGGGAGGGTGCAGGTGGAGGAGATGGGTGGGGATGGGGAGGGTGCAGGTGGAGGAGATGGGTGGGGATGGGGAGGGTGCAGGTGGAGGAGATGGGTGGGGATGGGGAGGGTGCAGGTGGAGGAGATGTTCTTCCCTATATGATCTAACCACTATGGCTCCCTAACCTTATTGTACCTTTTGCCTCCTGGCTGCTGCTGGTTCCCCTCTGCTAACATGGCACATGATTATATCCACTCTGGACTCTCCCAGATGTCTCTGCCCCTGGCTATGCGCTCCCTTTTATCTACAAAAAACTTTCTCCGCCACCACAGGGGCAATCATGCCCTTTCTTTTTTATCTTTTTTTTTTTTTTCCATTCAGGCAGCAATCAACACTGAGATGAATAAAAGGTAAAAAACTGCTCACAGCAAAAGGCCAAATGCTCCGTCCTAAATGGGGTACCTAAACTTACCCCCAGCCTCCTCCACCACTGCTCAAGGAACATCTCAGAAGAGGAGGCAAAAGAAATAGAAGAGGCTGAGGACGCCGTCTTTTTGACGTGACAGAGCTACTGTACCCATGAGCTTGGAGCAGCTGTGGCCACCTGCACAAGATCTGGTATAGATGGGGAATGTTGTACAGTACTCGGGAGTTAATGGCAATTAACAGTTTTCTGCAGAATCATTCTGTTTAAAGAAAATAGCCACTGATAGGATTCCCTTTCCAAACATGCATGCACATACTAGCAGAACTAATGGCTGGATTTATTATTATTATTATTATTATTATTATTATTATTATTATTATTATTATTAATTTGGAAGGGTGTGCTTGAGTATAGTGGTGTGCTGGAAGGAGGGACAGGGTGGATATGATCATATTTTATTGTATATACGCATAAAAATGCCAACATTACAGAAAAACCCAGAGGGATCACAGGGGTAAGCTAAAGCAAGTCAAACGGGAGTGCAAGGACAAGAAAACAGCGCTCAGCAACCACGCCCTTCACAGCACAGCCTGGGGTCTCAGCAGGACTAACCCGCCAGCACCGCAATGTCTACCACGGCTCAAGTTCAAGACCTCGACAGCACCTGGACTGGAGTGAAACGGCTTCACAGAGACAGTGCAGGATCCCAGACTCCCTGCTGCTTGCTCCGCTCACACTTTAAGAGCAGGAGGGGCGACAGCTCAGGGGCTGCATCTCAGACTCAGCTGCTCAACTCCAGGGGAACGTCAGGGCAGCGGAGCCACATTACGCCAAAGCCACAGCAGAGCCACAACCCCGCCACTAACAACTCCAGGGGCACTCACCATTTCCTGTTTCTGATGCACCCAGGTCCCCCTCGTAAAGGGCCTACCATCAGCTGGAGGCATAGTCAACAAGGTCGGGGGACCTCTCAACCGCTTCTGGAACTCAAACATGGCGGTAACGGCCACACCTTCCAAATATCCGTGCTTCTCATTGGACAGTTAATGCAAAGTCACAACAGAGTCCCTGGTTGGCGAATGATATGCGCAGTGAAGGGGGGATGGTAAGGAGAGGCGATGGGGATTTGGGAGGGTTGGGGGATTGTAGGATGGGTATGGGTTGTGGGTGGGGAACCATTTTATAACCTAGAAAACACGCCTTCCTGCAGGGGTACAACTGTAACGACAGGTTTCCCCCGTGGCCTGTTCTACCCTGTTTCCTTCCTGGAATAAACCTGGTCCAACCTGGGGTAACCTTGCATTTAGGGAAAAACATGTTTGGGTTTTTAGAGACTCTTCCCTGGTGTATTTAGTGGGCCACGATGGGTTCTTCCACTTAGAAATAGTGCCAGCAACCACATTCAGTACCTTAGGAGTACAAGGCATGAAAGCAGGGGAGAAGAGGTCCCTAGGTCAGTCTAGACACAGGTTTGGGAAGAATCGTCTGGTGTGTACGCTCAAGGATGATGCATGCGAACCAAAGCTGAACCTTCTGTAAGGCCCGTTTACAGATGAGAACATCAAACATAGGAGACACTTTGGAGTGTTACAGGTCCATTACTTTGGGCCCTTCTTAGCCCTCCGAATAGCCATCTGTGGCCATCTTCTGTACCTGACCTAACAACTTTCTATTATGTAAGTCGTTTGGAATGTACAATAGAACAGTACTCTCCTTTGGAATGTACAGAGCACGAATTTTCTAACCAACCAAAAAGACAAGAACACAAGATCAAACTGCATCTGAAGTCTAACGTTTCCAGCAATGATTTTTTTTTAAGTGTCTTGATTTTATGATTTTTTTCATTCTGTCGCTATAAAACATCATATTTGCTGGAAGGAGGGACAGGGTGGGTATGATCATATTTTATTGTATATATGCATAAAAATGCCAACATTACAGAAAAACCCAGAGGGATCACAGGGGTAAGCTAAAGCAGGTCAAACGGGAGTGCAAGGACAGGAAAACAGCGCTCAGCACCCACGCCCTTCACAGCACAGTGGGAATAATCTAAATTCTGTGTTTTTTGGCCGTGATCACATATATTTAGCTTCAGAATAGATTCCCTTTGAAGTGAATATTGCTTTTAAGTTGACAGGCTGGTGCCCAAGGCTTTCTCACCTCTTATCCTTTTATCTATCCACTGCAGGCAAGATAATTAAAACACACCAAGAAGGATATAATTACTCAATTGAAGTGTGTGAATGTGTCTCTCTGTATGTAGTTACATTGTAGCAATAGTATATAAAGGATTCAAAAGGTATGTAAGGGAACCCTTAAAATTCTTCAAAATGAGAGGTTTCTATGTCGAAGATTCATAGACGAGCCTACATGTACAAGTGCAAACATTCCCAAGCCCCAGGATCCCACGAGCAGCTGACATGAGATCACCAGAGTGGTCATTCACAATTGATGAGTTAGAGACATTGTTCTTACTGGTTAACTCTGGGAGCTCACTAGGACATCTTTCAGTTCCTCCATTATAAAATCTTTCTTCAACACCTTAGTATTCATAAGAACAATGCAATCCCCATTTGTATTAATATTTAAACCCCAAAAAGCTACTACAGTAGAGGGACTATTAGAGAAAGGCAGGAGGATATAGGAGGCTAGGCATGAGAGAGGGAAGAATAGTGTCATGAGGTCACATATGATCAATTCATGATATATCACAAGGAAAGCCATTAATGTGTTTAAAAATGTGGTCTAATAAATTGGCTAATTAGATTTTGAGTGATGTTTTACTATTTTTATTTGTGAGACAAGGTGCACCATACCTAGATTGGAACTTGGTATGTGGACCAGACTGTCTTCAAACTGTGAAAATCCTCTTTTCTCAAATCCCAAGGGATTGGATTATAGGTATGTGGCACCTGGAGTACACAGCTCATCAGAAAGAAAAGAGAGAGCTGTGTCCTATAAATTGTCTCAATATTCAGACACCCAAGGTAGCATGCACGTGTGAACACACACATACACACACACACATGTGCGCGTGTGCATGACAACAATCTTAAAATATGCCACTTATATACTACACCAAGGAAAGGACAGAATATCAAATACTGAAGGCTAGTTTTCTGAATTATACCATTAAGTCAAGGAAAAGGAGAAATTATAATCACGTTTTTTAAGATTTCCTGTGCATGATTAAGAGAACAACCTTTTAAAAGTGTTTGGTACCTAAGTAGTTGCTGACATAGTACTTACAGAAGGAATAAAAATCTTGAGTATCACAAAATTATTTAAAGTATTTTTATTGAAGAATATTTTCATGCAATATATTGGGATTATCTTATCAAGGCATCCTTTGGCTTTTAATATAAGGTATGTATCAAGCAAATACTACTTTTCTACTTAAGTTGAAATCAGTCTTTAATAAATTTCATTAAGGATATTCAACTATTTCAAATTCTGTAATGTCTGATGTTCAGTCTTGTTCACTGTGACATAGACAATGTTTTTCAAAAGTCCAAAAGCAACAGTGTTGCAGAACCTTATGTTATTGTATGTTGTCATGGAGACCTCTTGATGAATAGTCACTGCTTTATTTTTCACAAATTCTTAAAGAACAAAAGACAATACTATATTTTCCCTTGGGACCATGTCTTTCTATGCGGTCAAGTTTGCCTCAAGCATGACAGCCTGCTGACACTGCCTGTGGAATACTGTAACATTCAAGAGTCACTACACTGACGTGTAACAATTTCCTCGCCTAATCATCAAAGTGCTGTAATGATCTCAATTTTTTTTGCAGAACCTGGTAATTAAGAGAGATTGTGAATATGAACATGGTAATCAGTGTGCAGAAGCCCAGCAAGATATTCTAGAATGCATTGGTAATGAAGACATATCTCCTGTAGTAGCATTATATGAAAGCAGTTTGTATAAGAGTCTTCATTGCCCATTCACTGTTATATCTGCACTCCAAAGGTAATCATGAAGGGAAACCAAATGGGTATCAGATGTGGAAAGGGATTTAAACATAAAAAATGTTGGAAAATTTTTACTCATTATGAGTCGTTCTGACTCTTTTACCTTACCTGGCAAAGCATCCTCTGACATAACATGTTTGCCTCATCCTCAGTGACTTTGACATGCTTCTTGATAAACACTGGTGGTCAAATTTACCCAAGAGAAGTCTACCCCTGGGATTTTACTTTTTTTGGATGAAATCACTGTGACTGTCTGGAGAAGGAAATATGCAAATATATTCTGTAGCATTTATTTGTAGAGACTGTGTTATAGCTTTGATGGAAAAGATTTTCCCAGTGGAAGTGTTACATCTCTGAAGGTTGAGGTACCCTGGCAGCCAGGAGTCAAGGAATACCCCAAAGTAACACCACACAACAAAATCTCACACAGGAGATTTATTGAGAAAGGCCTCTCTGCTCCAGCAAGAAGTAGTAGGGAACTGAAGGAGATACAGGCTTGTAAAGGGTTTCTTAGTGGAGTTTCCCAGGGTGGAAATTTCCAGGGAAGGCATTGGTGGGATTTCAAGTCCTGAGCTTGGGGCAAGCCCAGTGGAGTTTTAAGTTTAGGGATTTGTGGATTTTCAAGATCAGAGATTGGTAGATTTGGGAGCTCAGGTATTGGTTGTAGGCAGATTTTTCTGCCCTCCAGTCAGTTCCCAAATAACCAAACAGAGACTTATATTAATTATAAATGCTCAGTTGGGTAGCTCAGGCTTGTTGCTAACTAGCTCTTGCGTTTTAAATTAACCCATGTTTCTTATCTACACTGTCACCTGATGGTATCTTCTTGCAACATGGAAAGTTCGTCTTGCATCTTCTCCACTTCTCCTCTCAACTTTGAGACTCCTCCCTTCTTCCTCTTTATGTTCTCTTTTTGTCTGCAAGTCCCACCCAATCTCTCCTGCTATTGGCCAGTCAGCTTCTTCATTAAACCAATCACAGTGACATATATTCATACAGTGTAAAGAAATATTCTACAACTGCTACAACTGGTGGGTTTTGTTGATTTTTTCCAACCAGGAAGCAAGTTCAGACCTTTTACCCTACAGAGCCTAAAGGAAAAAAAATGATCCAGAATTCTCCAGGGGAGAGGACAGGCTCATCAGGAAGTCTCGGGGTGATAAGAGCTACAATTTTAGTCATTATCAAAATGATAAACACAAATATACACAGACACAAAACAAAGCAAAATGGAACAGAAGTACATGAAAATGCCTTTTAGTTCATTTTGTGTTCACTATCTACTCCTGGGCATGGGACCTCCCCTGAAGTCTGCTTGACATACCCAGTGCATAAAAATGGCTTCACTTCATCTTGGCTTAAAGTCAGAGAGTTCCAAAATCAAAGCCGTAAAACCTAAAGGTCTAAGGCATGGTTACTATAGGATGTTTTCTCTTAGGCATAGATAGATATCTAAATGACAACAGACTTGGTCTAAGGTGTGGTTACTCTTAATCCTCAAAGCCAGATAACGAGAGGTTTAGTCTAAGGTGTGGTTACTAAATGTTTGGAGAGTTAAGGAAAAGAGTCTGTTTGTTATTCGTATCATGATAAAGAAGTCTTTTGCCACCCCCCTTTTTGTATTTGGGTATATTAGAATGAGAATAAATTTGGAATATTCAGTATTCACTGGTTTGCCCTCCTAATTCTATTCTTTGTCTCTGTCTTTTCCTTGGTGTCTTTACCTGCCAATTCTCAATCCACATTTCCCCCCTCAGGTATAAACTTGACACACAAACATGGATTGCAACACATTGAAGAAAATTGATTTCTCCTTTGCAAATGTGTATCAATTGCAGACAGCTTCTTGGTTAAAGGTGTCCATTTCCCCCTCTCAGTGCTGGGTCCCCATCTGTGTTGAACCTGTGCAAGTCTTGTATGTGTTGCCATAGTCTCTGTGAGCTTATACATGTATCAGTCCTGTTATGTCTGGACAACAGTTTCCTTGGAATCACTCTCTGCCTCTTACAATCTTTCTGACTCATTTTCTGTGTGGATGCCAGGCCTCAAGGGAAGAAAGCATTCCATTTAGGACTGAATGCTCCAAAGTCTCTGCATACTATCTAGGTGTGAGTCTCTGTAATTTCTCATCTTTTGCAAGAAGAAGATTCTCTGATCTAGGCTGAGTAAGGCACTCACTATAGCAGTGTGTGATTAGGAGTCATTCAGTTACTATTTTCCATTAACAGTCTTTCAATCAAAAACAACAACAAACAAATGAAAACACATACAGATAGATTTATAGTAGAGGATTACCACATTTTCAAAGAAGACATGCAACCAATACTTCTTAATTATTTTTTAAAATATAGAAACACAAGAAACACTTTCAAATACCCTCTATTAAGATAGTACTGTTCTAGTACCAAAACCAGATAATGACAGAGAGAGAGAGAGAGAGAGAGAGAGAGAGAGAGAGAGAGAGAGCTATGGGCCAATATTCCCATTGAACATTTCATTCAAATATCTTCAATAAATTGTTTTGATATATATATATATATCAAAAGATTATCCACGATGATCAAGTTGGATTTATGCTCAAGATTCGGGGATGGTTTAATATACACATTAGTAAATGTAGTAAATCATATAAATGGATTTAAAGACAAAAAATTCATGATTGTCTCAATAGAAGGAGAAACAGGCTTCAACAAAATCCAACATGCCTTCTTGATAAAAAGTTCTAGATGGGGCTGGAGAGATGGCTTAGTTGTTGAAATTACCCAATGGTGTTCCAGAGGTCCTGAGTGCAAGTTCCAGCAACCAAATGGTGTCTTACAACCATTTATAATGAGACCTGATGCTCTCTCTTGGTGTGTAGGCATATATGCAGACAGAGTACTCAAATACATAAATAAAACAAATCTTTTCAAAAAAGTTCTAGAGAAAGTAAGATACAAGGAAACAACACAATGAAGACTATATACAATAAACATAGTCACCACCATCCAAAATAGAGAAAACCTAGAATCAATACCATTAGAATCAGGAACAATGCAAGAGTTGTTCTATCCCTACTCTTTTTCAGAACACTGCTCAAAGCACTTGCCAGAGCAATAAGGCAAGAGAAAGAAATTAAAGGGACACAAATAGGAAAACAAGAATTCAAATTATCCCTACATGAAGATGATGACAGAATATATAAAAGAACCTGAAAAAAGTACATGGGACTCTTCTAGAAAGGATGTGCAAATTCAGCAATGTAGCAGAATATTACACCAACTTACAAAAAGCCTTTAAATGCACCAACAACAAAGAAGCCGAGAAAGAAATCAAGGATACACTCTCATTCATAATAGCCTCAAAATACCTAGGAATAAATCTAAGGAAGGAGGTGAAAGACCTCTACAACAAAATTTTCATTATCTCAAGAAAGAGATGAAAAAGACACTAGAAAGTGGAAATATCTTCCACTCTAATAGATTGCTACAATTAATATTATGAAAATGACTATTGTGACAAATGCTATTTACAGATTGAATGTAATCCCAACCAAAATACACACAGAAAAAAAAATCCTAAAACTTCTATGGGACCATAAAAGAACCCAGATAGACAAAGCTATCCTGGGAGGAAAAAAATAAAATTGTGGGTATTAATATTCCAGACTTTAAGATAAATCATGTAGTTATAGTAATAAAAATTATATGCTAATGGCTGGCAAAAAAGAGATATGTAGAGCAATGAAACAAAATAGAAGACCCACACATGACTACACATAACTATAGCCATCTGATGTTTGACAAAGAAACAAACAAAAGTAAAGACAGCATGCTCAATAAATAGTGCTTGGAAAACTGTGTGTTTATATGTAGAAGAATGAAACTATACCCATCTATCACTGTGCTAGAAAAAAAGTAGGCAGTACTCTACTAGATGTGGATTTAGGAAGGTATTTTCTAAATAAGACACCATTTCACCAGGAATTAAGACAAACAATTGACAAGTAGGCAAACAATATCCCCTATAAACTCCAGTGCCATGCATACACTCTCTCTCTAGTTACTTTTCAGAAGAGAATAAGAGACTACCCAGACAAGATAGGCTGCTGCTGTTGCACCTGGATGTCTCCTAGAAGTAGAAGGTAAGTCCCTATTGCTGAAGACACCTCACACTTCAAACATGGGACTTGAGGGATTCAAGCTAGATCTGACCTGAAAACCTCCCTGAGGACTGGCTTTCATAATATTGGAAGGTACTATGCAAGCTGCCCAAAAGGGAAGCAATCAATAGTCCTACCCAGATGTGATGCCTATGAATCACAACAATGACTAGCATAGCAAGATATACCTATAGATGCACTAGTGATGCTTATATCTCAGCAATAAACAACAACTCAGTACTTGGACTTGTATGCTCAACAGGAGAAAAATCATGCATGGCAATGGAAAGCTAGCCAACTATCCAGGGTCTCTGAGGTCGTGGATCTTAGAGGAGCATTGTATAAATGAGCATAATTTATAATTTTATTCTAAATACTTAGCCTTATACCCACAGGTAAGCACAGGTCTCTCCTCTTATCAAGGAAGTATCTCTGTAGCAGATGGAGACAATTGCAGAAAGCAACAGCTGGTCAAAATACAGAGTTCAAGTAATCACAGGATATTCTGATACATCTACAACATTTCCTATATACCTAAGACTCAAAGAGCACCTCAGAAGAGGCATGGAAATAAAAAAACAGAAAATCAGGAAGTTGGCTGTGGAATTGTATCTACTAGAAATGACAAGAAGCTACACTTATGACACCTCAATAATATGGCTGTCTAAATACAACATGAATAATGGCAACATCAACAGACATGCTAACATGGGATGGGGATATTTCAAGTGATCCCACCATAGACAAAGAACTATAAGCAACTAATGACTTCTGAGAGAGAGAGAGAGAGTAAGTGTTCCCAAGAAAGAGTTCCATAGCTGGTATCCAATGCCAAGTAATCAGTCCTGAAATCACATACATACAAGCAACACTAAAATGACTCAGCAAATTCTGTTTATATATTTATGCACTATATATGCAGCAATAATTAGAGGTCATGAGTTTGAGAGAGAACAAGAGTGGAATATGGGAGCATTTGAATGGAGGAATGGGGGTGAAGGATGTAATTATATTTTAATTTTAAAATGCAAAAAAATAAATTAATAAAAATCATTAAAATAAAAAGAAAGAGGAGTGATATGATATACTGAGATATAGACCATGTTCAGGGCTGTTAATGTAGTATATGGTGAATTGTTCTGTTTTCCTTTAAATTAAGTATTGTTTATCTTATTGTGCTAAACTTATACATTAAAATCTGTCAGAACATAGTACACATGGTGTTTCAAACATTTGACTTGGATCTTAAAAGATATTCTTTTCAACCAATGTGAGTACGACGCCATTTATTTTAAATTATTTGTCATATTGTAAAGGCACATCCTTTGTGTTAGACTGACTTTCTTCACTAGGATTGAAAGTGACAAATGAGAGCAGTCAGGCTGTCTAGTGTGACCAAGTGAATGAATGCATACAGTGCCCAAGAAAAGGAAGGCATGCTTCCACACACTATTCCAAACTGTGGAAGCCTGCAAACTGCCTTTACAGTAGAATGTAGTCCTGGCCTTGCACTTGGGTCTCCCCCAACTCCTGTCTTCCCTGTGACACTATCTTGACCTCCAGTTTGTCTCTCTCCACATTGGGAATGATTCATCCTTGGCAGAGATTCTCTGGGGAGTCGGGGTGGCAGGGAGTTTGTTATGTGTTGGAAGGAGTCAAGACTTCTGGTCTCTGAAGACCCACTGAGGTCCTTTCATATTCCCATAGGCTGAGTGAAACTTTTCTAGGCTGGGTTTCTGAAAAGGCCCATGGGAAAGGCTGGTAGGAGGGGATGGCATAGATAAGGGACAAAGAATCTCTTCAAAATATCCTGTGTGCTTGCCCCTAAACCATCTTTTGGGATTCACATACAAGTTCCAGGCAGGAGAAGCATCTCTATTGTCCTACTCTGGACACCTCACAGAGGTACCAGCCCAGGTAACAAGGATCCAAGAGGCAGAGGATTAAAAAGACTTAGCAGCAGTAATTTGTAAACTGTCCTGTCTTGGTGTTGGGGTATAGAAACAAGAGTCTTAACAGCTGCCTGAGTTTTTTTCCCCAGAATGCCTTGACTTTCAGCCTCCCAGATGCTCACTTCCAGTACTATGTTAAAGGCCTTCAATAAATGCTGATACTGATTCATAAAGAAAACATGGATGTGTCTGGAAAAAGAGGGAGGGAAAGACAGAGAGAGACAGAAACAGAGAGAAGGAGGCAGAGACAAAGCCAGACTAGGATTTACTGGCCTATTGTGGGTGAGAGCCAAGATGCTGTTATACACACATCACATCACAAGACATCATCCACTACAAGAAAGTACGAGCCTTTGTTGATACCCTAATGCTGAGGTGGGGGATCCCTGCTACAGGTATCTGGCTTCTGCAATTGTGCCCTGCTTCATCAACAAAAGATCATACAAATTATTCCAGTGATCCCAAATACAACGATGTTCTAGAGTTCACCATGGTTTTTCTTTATTCATTCAGTATTATTTGCGAGAGCCACTTATATTGCTGTGTGTATTTCTAATTCCTAGCAGTGAGTTCGCTGTCTCCTTCTACTCCATCTTGCCTGCCTTCTCCGCAGTTATGAACAAGCAGACAAAAAAAAAAAAAAAAACCCTAACTAAAATTAATGCTACAGGAAACATTCTGATACATGATGGCTCACAAACAGGTTGGAAAACTTGTAGACCCTGGGGAGGAAGTTCACTAGATTGTGTATCATGAGCCTATGTAAATTTTTTATTATAGCTTTCCACCCAATTGCTTGTTCATTTTGTGTATGCAGGGTCAGGGGCAGTGCATGCCATGTGGGTGTATCTGGTGGTCAAAGGACTCTCATTCTACCATGTGGGTCCCAGAGGTCAAACTCAGGATATTAGGCTTGGCTAAAAGTGAATTTACCACTGAACTATCTTATGGCCCTGAGCCTATAAATTCTTAATTTCCACTTTCTACACTCTTAGCAGCATTTCTGAGGATTTCTTATACCTCTCAGCCCAGCAAACACCGGACACTTTCTGCTTTAGGGACTTATACTAAAAACAGTGAATGCAGTGGCTGGCTTCATTTTCTTCCTTTTTTGTTTCCTTCCTCTAGTCCCTTTCTTCTGATTATTCCTCTAGTAACCTCTTTCTGTTCATATCCTCCTCCCTTTTTGCATCAAAATTACTACTCATTGGTTTAACTTGTTTCTCCTTTGTTCTGTTTACATTTTCTTGTCAGTTTTAGACAATGTAATTGTCTATTTTACCAATTTTCCATCTGCTTACTAGCATTATTTGAGCTATCTTGTTGACCAGAGAGGCCTATATTTTGATGGTTCCCTGATATTGGTATTCTACATATTTATTCTAGCTTAGTCCAAGACAGCAAACTTATTCTCCTACACTTTATTCTCTATAGCTAGGTATTTCTTTTTCATACTTTCAATCCATCTGGATTCCAATTTAAAGTGGAATTAGATGCAAATAAGATTTGTAGTTTCATTGGAGGCATTTTCTTACCTCAAACAAGTAAACACTCTTTCTCTTGATAGATATTGCCAGGATTGGGGGGGTGGTAGTCTTATGTTTGATTTTGAATAATTCAGTACTTTGAAACCTTCTAATAAGTTTAATCTGTTTCTAAGTTGTTTCAATATTGCACTTTAAAAATAACTATGGTATGGTGTGGGAAGGGCTCAGAGTTCCCTAATTCCCTAGCTAAAATATTATGGAGTGTTGATGATTGCTGGATAGGGAGACTCAGTTTTCTTTGTGAATGAGGTCTCTGGTTGACCTGGTTGATAGCATTCATTGGATGGCCTCAAACCTATGAATATGTAGGGAGCACAACCTAGAATTGGTGGGTAATAAAAAATGAGGACATGGAGTTGAGAGGAAGGTAGGTGAGGAGTGTATCTAGGAGGAGTTAGGGGAAGATGTGAGAGTGGAATAAAATAAAAGTACAATATATATATATATATATATATGTATATATATATATATATATATATATATGCATATACATATGGAATTCTCAAAGAATTAATACAAATACTGTATTTTAGAAATTACTATGTGATAATTGCATATTGCAGGAGAAAAAGATCTATTGTCAATAAAATGGAAAAAATACTGTTTAATTGTCCCTGAAATTTGGGGAGGACAGCTCTACTCCTTCTTCTTTTGTAGAATAATATAGGTTAGGGGCTGAAGAGATGGCTCAGCTATTAAAGGCTAGGATCACAACCAAAAATATATGAAGATTAGTTTAGTGTCACACTTTCTTTTTCCTTGAGGAATTTTGGGAGACTTTTTAAAATAATACTTTTTGCTGAATCACTGAGCTTTCAAATAAAATTTCATGGCAGAGATGATTTGCAGAGGTGATGTCATAGAAAATCTTCAACTCATGACCGTAAAATTTGGTCATTTATATTACCTTTTACACTTTTATTAACCCTGAAAACTTTCCTTTTGGTAAATACTACATTTTATTTTGGTGCAAACCCATGTATATTGTATAGAAGAGGTTTTAAAATATCATGGGACATCTACTGAAAATCTTTGACACCATTTCAGTATCTACATGAGCTCTTTCTCGTGACACAAAAAGAGGTAATTTTTCCAATTAATCAATGAATTTCCAAAGACAGAATAAAAACAGACAGAAGAATATAGATGTTACATGTAACCTAAACATAGTATATATTTGTAAAAACATTAAATAATTTAAAACATACACATTTTAATTTCTTTTTTTAAAAGATCTATTTATTAATTATACACACAGTCTTCTGTCTGCATGTATGCCTGAAGGCCAGAGGAGGGCACCAGGTCTCATCATGGATGGTTGTGGGCCGCTGAGTGGTTGCTGGGAATTGAACTCAGGACCTTTGGAAGAGAAGCCAGTGCTCTTAACTACTGAGCCATCTCTCCACCACCCCCACCCCCATTTTAACTTCTAATATGATAAAAAGCTGTTGTTAAACCAACTTAGAAACCTCTTAAGAGCTTTAGTTTTTATTGAGTGTAAAAAGTGAGGAAGAATTCCTAAGAGTAGGAAGGGCTTCAAGAGAGGAGTACTCTAATATATTTTAGAAAATACATTTATATCGGGATTGAACTAATTACATGATATCCTTGTTTAATCGGTCAATGTGATGTGTGCCAAGACATGATTTTTTTGACACTGAATTATTCTTGTTATTTAAGAGATAAGCCAAAACCACTTGACCACAAAAACTTTAAGTATGCCTTTTTCATTAACGAAGTAATTTTACTGTGAATTTTAAAATTGGCATGCCTGGTGAAATGAGCACATACTTCTTTTTTCCACAATTATTATTCAGAGTCATTCAATTATTTTAATTATGTGTATGTGTCTCTACTTGTGGATATGTGCATATGTGCAGGTACCCGCAGTGGCCAGAGGGGGTGTCAGATCCCCTGGAGCTACATGCAGTATTAGCTGCCCGATGTAGGTGCTCAGAAATGAACTCTGGCTTTCTACAAAAGCAGTCTCCAGGTCCAATCCATGAACATTCTGTTTTGTCTGTTGGCTAGTTTGGTTTGTTCTTTTGAGACAGGGTCCATATGTGTAGCCCTTGACTGTCCTGGAACTCACTGTAGACAGGCTGGCCTCAAACTCAGAGATTCACCTGCCTCTGTCTCCAGAGTCCTGGGAATAAAGGCATGCACGACCACATGTGGCAGACCATGGACATTCTTACATGGATTTAGATGAAGATTGAATTAACATGTTGAAGTTGTCTAAGTTTTCTCATCTTTTCAATATTTTTGAATAATACTAAGTGATTGGTTTTTCAAATATTAGTAGGACTCATTTATAAGCTCATTGGGGTCACCATTTTAGGGAGGATGAGACCTAGAAATGTGCAGTAAGTTTTTCAAACACAGACCTTTTAAACTGCTGTTGGTCTATGCCAGAGCAGTGTTTTCATCTGAATTTCCAATCTCGTCAGCCTCAGAAGCCATGCCTGGTCAGAACTACAGCACCATGTCAGGATTTATCCTCTTTGGCTTCTCAGCCTTCCCACAGCAGATGTTGCCTGCTCTCTTCCTGCTGTACCTGCTGATGTATCTGTTCACACTCCTGGGGAACCTGCTCATCATGGCTGCTGTCTGGAAAGAACACAGACTCCACACACCCATGTACCTCTTCCTGTGTGCCCTCTCCATCTCTGAGATTCTCTTCACCGTGGTCATTACTCCCCGCATGCTGGCTGACCTGATGTCCACTCATCGATCCATCACATTTATAGCTTGTGCTAACCAATTATTTTTTTCCTTCACATTTGGCTACACTCATTCCTTCTTGCTCATGGTCATGGGTTATGACCGCTATGTGGCCATCTGCCGCCCCCTGCATTACCATGTACTCATGAGCCTCCAAGGTTGTGCTCGCCTTGTGGCCTGGTCTTGGGTTGGGGGTTCACTCATTGGGATGACAGTGACATTAATAATTTTCCATCTCACCTTCTGTGAATCTAATGTGATCCATCACTTTCTCTGTCATGTGTTTTCCCTCTTAAAGTTGGCCTGTGGGGAAAGGGCAGCTTCTGTCACCATTGTTGTGATCCTGGTGTGTGTCACACCCCTCATAGGATGCCTGGTCCTCATTGTCCTCTCCTATATCTTTATTGTGGCTGCCATCTTGAGAATCCCCTCTCCTGAGGGCCGGCACAAGACATTCTCCACATGTGCATCCCATCTCACAGTGGTGATTGTGCACTATGGCTTTGCCTCCATCATCTACCTCAAGTCCAGGGGACCCCATTCACTATACACTGACACCCTCATGTCTACCACCTATACAGTCTTCACCCCCTTCCTTAGTCCAATTATTTTCAGCCTCAGGAATAAGGAGCTGAAGAATGCTATAAATAAAAGCTTCCACGGGATTTTCTGTCAACGAAGTTCCTAAGGGTCAGTTCTGTGGCAAAGTGAGAAGGGTGCAGGTTTCCCTAGAACTGTTGAAATGATTCACAGAAGTCTGTGTTTTAATCACACTAGTGATTTCTTTCCACGCTTCTGCCTTAGTCTCAAGAGGTTGTGCTGCCTTGTGGTCTGGTGTGACCATTCCCCCCCCCCAACCATCTTCAACTATGATACTATCATGGATGCATGTTATTTTCTACATTTGATGAACATGAAACACTTTCATTATTTGTGCACTTTCTATTTAATTCTATAATTTTTAGCTGACATTCTCAACTTCAATATATCAGCCCCTCTGTATCTGTTGTCCCTGTTCAGAAGCCCAACTTCTTAACCTTTCCATTACAATATTTTATTTTATCCTTCAGATTCACAAATTGACAGTGATGAAAAGCAGTTCTTTTATGGAAATTTGTGTCTGATACTTAACCCTGTGATGTATAAATTCATAGGGACAAGAGAATATAATAGTCACACAGTTGGTAATATACATGATTCAGATTAAATGAGCAAATGTAAATATAACCAAGTCTACCTCACTGCTAACAGAAAAAAAAAAGTGCTTAAAGCTACTGGATTAGTTTTTCATTTCTCATAATAGAAATATTTTTAAGTAGGTGATTTATAAACCTTATTTTCTTCATATAGTTCAGAAAGTTGGGAAATCCAGGGCTATGCAAACAGCAGATTAAATGTGCAGTGAAGGCTACCTTCTTGGCTTATACCCAGTGCCTTCTAGTTGTGTTCCCACTTAAAAAAATAGGTAAATAGTCTTACTTTCATTTCTTTTATTTGTTAAAATTCATTTGTGTGTGTGTACATGACATAGGGGTGCATATGCCACAGAGGTTAGATAATAACTATGTAGAGTCAATTTTTCCTTCCACCCAGGGTCCTGGGAACATATTAAAATCATCGGGCTTGCGCAGAAAGCACCTTTTCCTGCCAAGGCACCTCACCAGACCAACTCCCTTAGTTCACTAATCATTAATTAATTTTATTAATTAAATTTGTTTTTTAACACTTCATTTTCATCTGTGTATAAGATGTATTTTAGTGACTCATACCTCCAACCTTTGTAAGTTTCACCGCCTCCCCACAAATAATGTCTTTGTTTTGTGACCCCCTGAGTTTAGCCAAGGCCATCTCTGTGACCATAGGTTTGGAAATATGCACTAGAGCTTGGTGGGGTTACTAGTGAGTACACAACTGAAAAAAAGTGATTCCTCTTTGCACAGAATCGTTCAGTAGCAGATAACTCATCGGGAAAGGAAGGGTCACGTGAGTTCCTTGCCAATTCATAATGGACTGTTCACAGCATCACATTTGTGCAGGCCCAATGTTGCTGCAGTAGCTCTGTCATCCCATTGGTGATATTTTATAGATAAAATTTATATGATCAAAATACTGTAAATTTTTTGTGGGTGCATCAATTATTCCACATTCAGGAGGCTGAGAAGATTGTGCATTTGAACCTATTGTCTGGATTACATAATGAGACATATTCTTAAAATAGAAAGAAAGAAAAATACTGATTTCAACACTATCCAAAGACTACATGTATCAAAACATCACATTAGGTCTGGGAAGATGCCTGAGTAGGTAAAGATGCTTGCCACCAAACCCAGTGACCTGAGTTTCATCCAGGTAATACGTGGTGAAAAGAAAGAGTTGTCAAGGATGCAGAGGATAATGTCTGGAGTTCTTATTTGAGGTAGTATATAGATAAGGATCCACAGATTAAAGGAAAATATTACACTAGAGGTGTATCTTCTGTCTGTATGATACAACCAAGAGCAATAGCAATATCCTATGTTTTAGGAGTCTCCTAGATGAGCCCAATCAACAAATAAAAATGGGCTTATTTTAAAACTTTCTATACTCCTCCAGACTCATTTGCTGATACCTAATAAGAGTAAAAGCATCTTGGAAAACATTATCTAGACACCTGATTCATTTTTCTCAAAATACTAGATAGTGAGAAGCCTAACCCAGCCTGGATAACTCAATATTGATGGGGTGGGATAAGGTAATGTTCATGCATAAGTGCATGAATTCATACATAAATGTATGAATGTGTGCATGTATGCATGTTTGGGGTGCAAGTACATGCACTCATGATGTAGATGTATTTGTGTGGATGCACTAGAGGAGGACATTAAGTATTTTATCTAATTGCTTATTGAATAAGCCAGGTTCTGTTAAATACCCTGGCTCAAAAGAATTGTTTCATTGAACATGGTGTAATGCATGCCCCCTCTATCCTCATGTTTCTTGCCCCTACAATTCTGGGGCTATAGGCATGTGCAACTATGTCCATATTTTTATGTGGGTGCTGGGGATTTTGTAGTTACACTGCAGCACTTTTATCCATTGAATCATATGCCTAAGTCCCTGATGAGATTTTTTTTTTTTTTGAGGGTGGTATCTAAGTTGAGATCTAAAGGAAAACAGAGAGAAAGATTACAGGAAGCATGAGAGAATGAGGTTCCCCAAGTAAAAGAAGGAGAGAGAGATAAGAGAAGGAAAGGGGGGGCAAAGGAAGGAAAAAGAGAGAGAATGAGAGGGGTATACAGAGAGAACCAAGGAAAATAATAGATGTTAATGGATGATAGATAACTAGTAGGTAAGTGTGTGTGGGGGGAGGGTTGTGAGAGAGAGAAGGGGAGGAGAGAGAGAGAGAGAGAGAGAGAGAGAGAGAGAGGTGCATTTCTGGGTCCCTAGCCACCCTCCCTGGACATACAGGACCATGAATCCCTCATCCCCAATCAGGTTCAGTGGAAAGGCACCTGGGAACCTGCCACTGGGGAAGGCACCTACAGAGATAAAACTCCTATCCCCCCATTACAGCTTTAGTGGCCTACACACAGGGCTCTGCAGGCTGCACTATAGCCCATCCCCAAATTTTTCCACGAAGGTAAGTGGAGACCTTTCTTTCCAGGATAGATAGGGCTGTGTGTAATGGACAGAAGACAGATTAAAATAGAGCACAGAGCAGCTTTGAAGTCTAGGTCAGGAAAGGAAGGTGAAAGAATGTATAGTGGGTCATCTACTGATACAGGGACCCAGTTCCTAGCTACGAGGGCCTGTCCTGGTCCCAAGTGGCCCACTATATCTATTTGCTCCCCATCACTTCCCCTTTCTGTGCTAGTCATTCCTTCCAGGCTTTATTCTGGGGTGATGAGTTTTCATGCTGTGTGGAACAGAGAACATTTCCGAGGCAGGGCAAGATCAAGTGTCTGTCCTGTGTGTTTGTGTCACCTGTATTGTGTGGATGTGCTCATAGTGTGTGTGTGTATGTGTGTGTGTGTGTGTGTGTGTGTGATGCACCACTATTAGATTCTCATTATTGCCACAACAAACTATTATAAAGATCATGACATAAAACAAAAGAAATTAACCCTCATAGCTCTGAAGACTAACAGTCCTATACCAATGTTATCAACAGGACCACAAGCCCTCTAAAGACCTAAAGTCCTATACTAATGTTATCAACAGGACCACACACCCTCTAAAGACCTAAAGTCCTATACCAATGTTATCAACAGGACCACACACCCTCTAAAGACCTAAAGTCCTATACCAATGTTATCAACAGGACCACACACCCTCTAAAGACCTAAAGTCCTATACTAATGTTATCAACAGGACCACACACCCTCTAAAGACACAGGAGAACTTTTTCTTGTGTCTACTAGCTTCTAGTAGCAACATCATTCCAATCTCTGCCTTTAGCTTTATGGGCTTTTTATGACTATGCGACTTCTATTATTTTTAAAATTTTTAAGCAACAATTTATTGTGAGTATACATGCATGATGTGTATGAGTATAGGCATGCATGTTCACAGGTAGAAATCAGAGGCCAGCTTGTGAGAGTCAGGTATCTCCATTTACCTACTATGTGGGTCCTGAGGATCAAACTCAGTTAATCAAGTTTGACAGACAATACTTTTACCTACTGAACCACCTTATTAGCCCCTACTTTTTTCATGAGGATGCCAGTCTCTGTATATAGATCACATTACAATTTAAGATGAGCTTATCTTTACCTTGGTTAAAATCTGCAAAGATCCTATTTCCAAATAAAGTCACAATGTGAGGTTAAAGATAGACATGTCCCTTTGGAAGATTTATTCAAAACAAAACCCTTGCATGTACTGCTATTTGTCCTTAGTTTATTGAACTCTCAGATAAGTACTAAGTTGCTGGTCAGTTCTCAGTAGGTGTGTGTAGAATGAGTAATTATCTCCATTTCTGTCTGTATATTAGTATAACCAACAGTGTGCACATCAGAAGCAGGGTATGGCTCTCTGCTTGACTTTTTCTGCTTTTGTACTTGTGTTTACAGTTTTAGATCTATGACACATACCTACAGAGCAGATAGAACTGCATCAGTTTTGTGATGTTCCCCTTGAAAAGGGCAGGCACTGGGATCAGATTGGTGAAACACCTCCATATGAACCACGTTGGGGCTCTGCCTGGTGAAAACATTGGCCTTTATTTTTCTCCAGATCCAGTTTCCTGTAGGTGTTTTGAAAGGCTCTCATGGAGAGTCTTTCAAAGAAGTTGTCCTGAGAAATTGTATAATGGAGCATATACCAGAGACAAAGGGAACCAGGGAACATTTCTGTAATTTTAGTGACATTTGTACATTTAGGAGCAGGACTTCTGGAGACTGTAATTTTGAGGTTTGGGAGACATACAGGAACAGAAGAAAAATTAGTCAGGAGTCAAGGTGAGATCCTGGAATGTTGTGGTACCCTATGGATAACTTGACTTGTGAGTGACAGTCAGCGTATAGACATCCGTCAGCAATGGGAACAGATGGTGGTGATTCTAACAATGCCAGCTAGTAGGTTTCATACTGAGAACTTGGTATAGTATTCTCTCTAGGATCAGGTATTTGGTTATCAAAATACTCAATTTAAATCTGTGCATGGAGCCACAGGTCTGCATGATTCCACAATTTGCAATTTACTCAGAGAATTATCTATGCTATGAGAGAAGACTGGGAAGAAAAGGAGGAAGAAGATGAAGACCCAGTGGTTCATGAGATGGGACACAAGGCCAGTGCTGAGGCTGGGTACATGTTATGGCCACAGAGGGAGTGAGGTCCAGAAACAGTGGCTAATGGGTGGGAAGGATAGAGAAGCAGTGTTAGGCATGAGGTCAACTGGAAGGGTTCAGTGTAAACCATAAGTAGTTCTTTCACATATGACCCTTCCCTGAGTTAAACTGAACTGTTCATTTTCCAGGATTCTGTTCTTGGCTCAGAAGTCACAGAAGCAAGAATTCTCTGTGCCTGGTAGAGATAAATTTGTAATATTGGAGCACATCTAGTTGCATGGTGAACATTTGAACATGTGTTACCAAAGCAGCAGCATAATTAGTCAATGACAGAGACACATGTGTGCATACATGAAAAATATTTACATGCAAATTCTTGTTGAATTTAAAATGCAGACTTTTGAGTTCATTTCTATTGTTATTTGTATGTGTGCATTTGTGCATATGTGATTCTCTCTCTCTCTCTTTCTGTGTGTGTGTGTGTAAGAATATATGCCATGGTGTGTATGTAGAGGTCAGAGAACAGCTTGCAGGCATCAGTTCTCTCCTTCCATGAGCATCAAATGCAGGTTATAAGACAGTGGCACCATGCCCAGACTGAGCTTTTGTTTTCCAATGTTTAGTTTTAAAGAAGTCTTTTCTCAACTTAAAGATCACCCAACTTTTCTTAAAATTTTATTACATTTATTTATATTGGAGGGTGTATATGTGGGCATGCATGTGGAGGTCAGAAAACAACTTGTAGAAGCTGAATCCCACCTTCTACCAAGCGGGTCCTGAAGATCGAACTTATATCTTCAGACTTGTCAGCAAATGCCATTACACCCAAGCCATCTTGACAGCTTTTTCAATATTCTCCATTTTCTCTTTGATTGTGATCTCACAGGGGGGCTAGGTTTGATTTCCTGTCTATATAAAGATACTTTCCCTCACAGCATCTCTTAAACAATTCCTTCTTTGACTATGAATTCATGCTGTAAGAAAGCATCTTCGTACTTCTCAGATGCTGATGCCTCTATCCTATTTGGTCTTGCTCTAATCCCTAGTGCTTTATTTGAAAGATTTACTCATCTGACTCAGTGTCCTAGAAGATATTTTCCTGCCTGCTCCTTCTCTTCATGATTTTCAAGGTTTACTTAATTAGTCATGGATCTTTGCTCTGTTTGGAAGTTTCTTCTTGTTGTTGTTTTAATTTTTCATTTTTTCAAAACAATCCAATTGTCATTTTGAAATCATGTTTTCAGCTCACCTCAGGAAGAATTAGCATCTTACTGCCATAGTCTTTAAATTTCATCGAGTTTTAAAAAATACCTGTCATGTTTCTGCTCTTGGATGTTGTAATTGATCTCCACAGAGGACATCTATTATCTATATTAAACTACTTTCTATATATTTTATCAATTTTGCTGCTACTTTGGATAGAAACTATGTTTTCACTGTTTTAGTTTTAGCTAACTTTGATCTTACCCATCCAAAAAAATCACAGGCAGAGTAGAGAAGTCCTTTGTAGTATATTTTTAAATATTTATTTTATTTTCAATTATATGTATGGGTGGGTATGGGCACAGGATTGTAGATGCCTGTAGAGGCCAGAGGGATCAGATCCCCTGGAATTGGAGTTGGTTTATAGGTGGTTGTGAGCAGCCCAATGTGGGTGCTGGGATTTAAACTTGGGTCCTTTGTACCTCATCTACCTTCTCTTGACAGCACCACACATACTCTTAATACAACCATAAAACCGTTAACATCTATACAAACTTTTAGACAAACTGTAGGCCTTACTTAAAATCTGTCACTTTTTCTGTTAACATTCTTTCAATGTTTCTCTCTTGATATCATTCAATTATTGTAACTTTTCATTTTGATTTAGTTCTTATATTTTTCCTCCTACTTTCTCCCTCTCTCTCTTCTCTTATGTGTGTGTGTGTGTGTGTGTGTGTGTGTGTGTGTGTGTGTGTGTAGTGTATGTGAGGCTACAGGAGGACATCAAGCATCCTCTATCACTCCCCACCTTTGCTTTGAGACAAAGAGTATGTCACTGAATCAGGTTTTGTTTCTAGCATCCATGTTGGGTGGCCCATAGCTGCCCATGATTTCATTTCTGATGCCCTCTTCTGGCCTCCATAGGCCACTGCATGCATGTAGTGCACATACACACACCCAAGCACACACAGAGACACACAAATAAAATGAGTAAATAATCTTTTAAAAATATGTACATGTATACATGAGTGCAGTGTGTGTGTGTGTGTGTGTGTGTGTGTGTGTGTGTGTGTGTGTGTATTCTGTATTTGTGCTCCTGCCCATCTATGTAGCCAGAGGCCAACCTTGGAAGTCATTCCTCAGATAACATCTAGTTTGTTTCCTGAGACAGGGTCTGTTGCTTGTTCCTGAGGATTACTGGCAAGGCTATGCTAGGTGACCAGTGCTTCCCAGGAACCTTCCTTTCTCCATCTCCCCAGTGCTGAGATTATAAGTGTAACCCATCACACCCAGCTCTTAAAATGTGCCTTAGGAAAATGAACTCATATCCATATGCTTGCATGACAAACAATTTAACAAGTTATATCCCTACTCCCTTATCATTATCCATTAAATAATTCAGTATAACAACTATTTATGTAATGTGTACATAATACTAGATATTCTAAGCTATCTAGACAAGATTTAAAGTCTGGAGAGGATCCACATAGACTATGCAAATACCACCACATTTTACATAATGCACTTGAGTATCAAAAATTTTAGCGTATGGTGGGGAGTCTTAGAAACAATTCCCTATGACTACTAAGGGATAACTGAAAAAACACATTTTTTTTTTCAGGTAAACTAATCATGTTTTGATAGGTAAAGAAGCTTCTCAGATATCTTTTTAAGAAGAGCACACACACACACACACACACACACACAAATCAAACAAACAAAAAAGTCCTGCGATCCTAATTACTAAGTCATGTTCCTTCACCCTTTTCAGGTGTGGACGCCATGTTGGGGCTAAATTACTCCCTTGTGTCAGAGTTCATCCTCATTGGCTTCTCTACCTTCCCTCACCTTCAGATGATGTTCTTTCTGCTGTTCCTGTTCATGTACCTCTTCACACTGCTGGGCAACCTGTTCATCATGGCCACCATCTGGAGTGAACGCAGTCTCCACACACCCATGTACCTCTTCCTGTGTGCCCTCTCCATCTCTGAGATTTTCTACACCTTCGCCATCATCCCACGCATGCTGGCTGACCTGCTCTCCACCCTTCACTCCATCGCCTTTCTGGCCTGTGCCAGCCAGATGTTCTTCTCCTTCACGTTTGGCTTCACCCACTCTTTCTTACTCACTGTCATGGGCTATGACCGCTACGTGGCAATCTGCCACCCACTGCGTTACAATGTGCTCATGAGCCCCCGTGGCTGCACCTGCTTGGTTGCCTGGTCCTGGGTTGGTGGTTCATTCATGGGGACAGTGGTGACAACAGCCATTTTCAACCTCACTTTCTGTGGATCCAATGAGATCCGCCATTTCTTCTGCCATGTTCCACCTCTATTGAAGTTGGCATGCGGAGAGAATGTGCTTGTGGTAGCCAGAGGTGTGGGGATGGTGTGCATCACAGCTCTCCTGGGATGCTTTCTCCTCATCCTCCTCTCCTATGCCTTCATCGTGGCTGCCATCTTGAAGATACCATCAGCTGAGGGTCGGCACAAGGCTTTTTCCACCTGTGCATCCCACCTCACAGTGGTGATTGTGCACTATGGCTTTGCCTCTGTCATCTACCTCAAGCCCAAGGGCCCTAAGTCTCTGGAAGGAGACACTCTGATGGGTATCACTTACACAGTGCTCACCCCCTTCCTCAGCCCCATCATCTTCAGTCTCAGGAACAAGGAGCTGAAGGTAACCATGAAAAAAGCTTTCCTCAGCAAATTTTTTCTGCAAAACTGAAGAGAGTGGTTTTCTGGAAGGAATGTGGTAGGGAAAGATTCTCTTGTCCTCTCTCTGTTTTTCCATTCTGTATTTCTCTTTTCCTTTTTCCTTTTCTTTTCTCTCCTCCTCACCCCCTTTATTTCTTCTCCCCTCCTTTTCTCTTCCCTTCCCACCCCCTCTTCTACTATCCTCCCTTCCCTCTTCTCCTTGCCCCTTCTACTGCTTAATAGTTATTTATAGGCATCTCCACCCAAAACTTAACATACCATATTTTAAAGTTTACACAACCCAGTAGCTGCCACTTTAGAAACTTTTTCTTTAAAATCTCATGTAACATCCCCTTCTCTGAATCCTAGCTGAGTTCAGTGTTGTATAAATATACTCTCAGTACTTAGGAGACTAAAGAGGATAGCAAGAGCAAGGCCAGCATGAATTACACTATGAGGTAAATGCATACCTGGATTATATAGTGAGGCTATCTCAGAAAGCGGGAAGGCAAAGGAGATCTTTTGTGTGTTTGTGTATGTGTGTGTGTTTCTGGTATGCATGAAGCCATAGGACAACCTCAAGAATACTGTCCACCCTTTTTATTGGAGCTGGGAAGGGGGCATTTGAGACATGATTTCTATGAGTAGCCCTGGCTGACCTGGAACTCGCTCCATAGATCAGGCTGGCCTCAAACTCAGAGACCTGCCTGTCTGTGCCTCACAAGTGCTGGGATTAGAGATGTGTTCTACCATTGCCCAGCGCAATTGCCTACTTTTTATTTTTAAGATAGGGTCTCTCACGGAATCTGGGACTCACCAAGTAGGCTGGCTGGCCTTCAAGCCCCAGGATTCCTTTTGTCTTTGCCTCATGAGGATTGAAATTACAAGTGCATGCCACCTCTCATGGTGAACACTGGGGCTCAAACTCAGGTCTTCAAACCTGAGTGAGGCAATCACTTTTCTGACTGAATTACCTCTCCAACCTGAAAGAAACTCTTAACCTTCAACCATCTCTTTCTGTCAGTCTCTCATAATCGATAATATACTGCATCTGTGGATTTGTTACTTCAGGTTTTTTTTTAAATATATAGAATCATATAATGTATAATCTTTTATGATGGCTCTTTCTACACAACATCGTGTCTTCAAGATTTCATCTACATTGTAGTGTGGACAAGTGCATTATTCCTTTACACAGGTTCAAGCTGTTCCATTGATTGAGTAGTCTACATTCACCCAACAATTGATGGACATTTACATTGTCTTCACCTTTTGGGATATGCTGCTATAAATGTTTATGTTGTTTTGTGTGTCTTCATAACTTATACTGTATATATTGGAATGGAATTTGTGGATGATAAAGTATACTTATGCTTAATTAAGATCCGCCATAGTGTCTTTCAAAGTAACTATTTCATTTTATATTCCTACCAGCTGGGCATGAGGTTTCTGATTTCTCCACATCCTTGACAAATCTTCATTATTTCTTGACTTTTTTATTATAGTCACTTTGGTGTATTTTAATGGATTTCATCTTCTTTCAAATTTTTAATATTATGTTTTTTATTGTGTGTATTTATGTGAAGAGGAGTGCACACCATGAAGTGGAGGTCAGAGGACAACTTTGTAGAGTTGGTTCTCTCCCTCCATCTTTCTGAGTTCAAATTCAGGACTCTCCTTCTTAGCACCTTTACCCATTGGAAACTTTGTGCTAGTGCCTTTATTTTAATTAAAATTTGCAGTGCTGGTACCCAAACCAAAGGGGCAGTGTGTGTGGTAGGTAAGCATTCTACCAGTACAATTGTAGCTAGACTATAGATTTATAATAGATTACACCTTAGTAAGCTATATGCCCAGCCTTATTGGGCTTTTGATTTCAGTTATTTCAATTTCCCCAGAGTAATGAAAGATCTTAAGTATTACAAGTAAAAACATATGAGTTGTTTTACTTTACAGAGGAGTAGTATTATTAGTCCCATTTTGAAGATGAGCAAACTGAGCTATAAAGAGATTAAGACTGCTAGCTAAAGTCTTACCCAGTAAATTACAAAGCTAGAATGGAACTTTTTCTCAGAGTTGGATCTGAATATTAGACACATATTTCTCATGGATTGTGAGTCAGGGAAGGCAGTCTTTTCTAGATCAGGAAGGGAAGGTTCGTGAGGACAACAGACAAAATCTGGAATGCATCAACCAAATGAGTCAAAAATTCCAGGACATACTCTTATCACGATTTGGAAAGAAACATTCAGTGTGCAAGACTTGAAGAGGTGCATTGTAAATTTAGACAATCTGGCTCTCTTGTTTTAAGGCAGTGGTTGTAGATGCATTGATACAGAAAAAAAGAGCATCATGAGTAAATAAAAAGAGTTTCTATTATCTAAAATGTCTAGAACCAGCAATGCCTCAGACACTTTCGTTTTAGATCTTAGAATGTGTCCATATATATAGTAAAATATCTTGGGCATAGGACCCAAATGTAAATATAAAATACATTTATATTTTATAAGCATCCTAGGCACACATTTAATGCAACTTCCTGCAATAGTTTTAGTGTAACTACATCTGGGCTGTGGGATTCATCACACAGTCAAATGTGGAAATTTCCACCTGTGGAAGCATGGGACATTTCAGATTTTGATGTTCATATTAGAATGCTTAAACTGTATTAAATTGTTTATCCTAAAATAGCCATGCCCTCTTCTAAAGCCATATTTTTATGCCAGTGAGATGACCCAGGGGTAAAGTACTTGGCTGCTGAGTCTGAGTTTGATTCATGAAACTCACATGGTAGAAGAAGAGAACTTACTTCCACAAACTATTTCCTGACCTCCATATGTGTGACACAGCATGTGTGTTCATATGCATCTCTCCTCCACCCACAGTGCCTCAAAATAGTAAATAAATGCTTTTAAAAGTTAAAGGCAAGTTCCTTGGTTATATTAGAAATTGTAGGGGATAAGTCACAATACTTGGGAGAGGGGCATCTTTTGCCTTCCCTCTAAGACATGAAGGTTTCAAGACGCTGAGCTAGTCTACATCATCAATATCTGGAATTGTCACAGTTGAGGACAGCTAAGTGGTCGGCATAAGTACTGAAGTACAGTTAATGTTCCTCTGGTGAAAATGATAGCAGCAATGAGGGCTTATTAGTTATACCATAGAAACTTGTTGTTGTTTGTTTTTGAGACAAGGTTTCTCTGTGTACTCCTGGCTGTCCTAGAACTCACTCTATAGACCAAGCTGACTTTGAACTCAAGAGATTCTCCTCTCTCTGCCTCCCAAGTGCTGGGATTAAAGGCACCTGCCATGTGTCATTGCTATTCTAGAAACTTCACCACTATTCCCTGTGACCATTAGAGAAAAAGCCAAGTAGTTGTTTAATTGGCTAACTATCAATTAATATGAAGGTAAAAGAAACCTTGGGCAAACAAGATGGCTTAGCTAGTAAAGGTACTGATGCCAGGCCTGATGACCTGAGTTCCAGCCCTGGAGCCCAGAAGGTGGAAGAAGAAAACCAACATCTACAAATTGTGTTCTGACTTATACACATGCACCTCTGTGATTGCACACATGCACACACACACACACACACACACACACACATGCACACACACACACTCACACGCACACACATTGCACATACACACATGAACACACATACACACACACACAAATACAAAATTTAAATTTCTTAAATTATAGCAAATCCTATTATTTGCTTTAGTTAGCATTAGTTGTCATATAAATTTAAAAGGGCCAGAAGGTTTACTGAATGAATGTCCTATTTCTAAACTGAGGTCAGTGTGAGTGAGACTTAGAAAGGGAAGTATGCTATTCCCTCTTCATTTAAAATGTTGACATAGTGGTTCATGTGGATTTTTAAAATTATTATTATTATAACTATTATTATTATCATTATTGTTGATTTTTTGAGACAGAGTTTCCCTGTGGCTTTGGAGGCTGTCCTGGAACTAGCTCTTGTAAACCAGGCTGGTCTCAAACTCACAGAGATCTGCCTGCCTCTGCCCCGAGTGCTGGAATTAAAGGCCACCACCACCTGGCTTAAATTTTTAAACTTATTTTTAACTGGATTTAGTGGCACATGCTTGTAATCTCAGCATTTCTGAAGTGGAGGCAGGAAGATCATGAATGACTTCAAGGGCATCCTCAATCAAATAACAAATCTGAGGATAGCCTAGGACACATGAGACAATGTCATCAAAAATTAATTTTGATTTTATGTGCATCAGATTACCAAACTGTATGCCACATATATGTGTAGTGTGTATGTGTGTGTATGATTTGAAAGTGAATACGGTATGGATTTTACTGAACATGATTTATGATTTATGTTGGTTACTGAAAGTTTTGGTGTCTCTGAGTTGAGTACTCATGATGCCTGTCTCTTCTGCTAGCCTCCCCCACAAAAATGAGAAATGCTTACATTTCTTTTCTCTCCACAGACTAAAAATAGAAGTCATAATTAATTTTTCTAGTGATAGAATATGAGCAAATGCAAATTTTGTCTGAAAAAGTCTGCAAACATAGTGAAGTCTTAGGAAAATGACTACCCACATACTGTAGGAGAGGAGATAGTCTTCAACTCTGACCACTAACACTGGTTATTCTCACCACTACCCAAAAGCCCAGTCCTCATCTCTGTGTTGATCAGCTTCTAATTTTTGAATCCCACACTCCCTTCATCCTTTACTGTTTGTGCTTACTTCCTTCTTAATGGTTCCCTCTGTGCATTCTTTGGTCTCCCCAAGGCAGAGCCCAGAGAAGTAATTAAGGGCAGGTGCACAAAGACAAGCCTTTTGACATGAAGGTCCCCAGACTTTCAGGCACCCCTTCTTGAACTAATTGGAACTAAGTGTTCAGAAACTAATTGCTAGAGAACAAGGCCAGCTTGGGAGAGGAGACATGCTGCCTTCAATCCTGTTCTGCTTTCCTTCCACATTGACCCAAAGGACTTATTGTGGATGGAATTCTAGGCTCCAACACAAAGATATTTTTTCTCTTGTCTTACCACAGACTCCCCAGGATGTTTCTTCCCAGCAGCTAGAAGGAACTTCCTAAAGGGAAACTCTGAAAAGGCTACTCTGTTAAACCACTAATTCTAGCTATAGAACCTCATCAACAGTTGCCACTTTGCATCCACATTCAATCCCTGGCTCCTTTCAGCTCTCCAGCCATAGCATCCTCCTGTGGAAAACTTAGCCAACTCATCCCTCAGATCCTTGCATTTGCTCTAGCATCTGTCCTGGATTCCATCTCTTTTATTTCTATATGTTTAAATGTCTGACCTGAATGCCATTTCTTTTGGAATGCCTTTACTGACGTCTTCCCAATGGCTCACCTCCTCTATCAAAACCAAACAAAATTTATTATACATATTAGTTAATGCAACAATCCATGGCTATCCATAAGGCCTGATGCTAGAATACCCCTGTGAAACAGCAAATTCTGAAGATATTCAAATTCCTTGTA
The DNA here is from genome assembly GCF_943737965.1 of Phodopus roborovskii. Taxonomy (NCBI): domain Eukaryota; kingdom Metazoa; phylum Chordata; class Mammalia; order Rodentia; family Cricetidae; genus Phodopus; species Phodopus roborovskii. The sequence goes on from NW_026125554.1 coordinate 4,152,892, forward strand.
TAGAGTAATGTCATATGCAATGGAACCCAAAAAACAATCCATGTGCTTTATATCACCTGTATATTAGTTGGAAAGAATAATGCAATATAAACACTGTATGAATAACTATTATCCTGAAGTGTTTAGGTAATAACCACAAAACAGTACGGATGCCACTTTAAATATGTTCAAGACCAGTGAGATGCTTGAGTGGGTAAAAGTGCTTGCTGCTAAACCTGGTGTCCTGAATTTAATCTCAAGGTCGAACATGATAGAAGGAGAGAACTTATTCCTGCAAGTTTTCCCTCTACATGTTCAGAGATAAGCAGCACATATTCATATCATGCACACATAAATAAATAAATGAAATGTTGTTTAATATGCTCAGTCTGCACTTGGTTAAATGTAAAGATGTGGAGCCCATGTAAGCGGAGGTCTGACTATGCAGTAGTTTTATGCATATATAAACATGTATATTGTTATATGTTATACATGTTACATTATATGTTATATATGTTACATTCTATATATATATGTTACAGCATATATAATATATATAACACATATAAGCTATGTGTGACATGTGTATATGTACTCTATATTATAGGTCATGTATGTATATGTATTCCCTGTTAAATGTAACCACAAAGATTGTTGTTACTGTATAATTGGGTCACAGTTTTATTTGTTTTTCATTTGTGTGTGTGTGTGTGTGTGTGTGTGTGTGTGTGTGTGTGTGTGCAGGTTTGTACATGTAAGTTAGTGCCTACAGAGACCAGAAGAGGGTGTTGACCTTGTGGGATCTGAAGTTCTAAGTGGTTGTGAGCTACCTGATATGGATACTGGAAACTGAACTTGGGTCCTCTGCCAAAAAATAGCATGTGCTCTTAACCACTGACCTCTCTCTCCACCTCTGAGTCAATGTTTTAACATTAGCAATGGCAAATTGTCCTACATACAGCAGGAGCTCAATATATTTTGTTGAATAAATATAGCAGAACTTGTATCTTTTCCCCTGTTTACATACAGAGCCAGTATAGAGAGGGAGTTATTCTGTGTATTGTAATATAACCAAGCAACATTCCTGTCTTTGTTCTATCAGTTGCTGTTTCAAAAACCCCTTGCCTTGCATTGAAACAATCAAAATAACTACCAAAATTTCTAAATGCCCTCTAGGTGAAGAAAAACCACAATGGGATGAGAAACTGAGACAGAGATGAGTGCATCTCAAACCATAGCATTCTTGACTTTATTTGTAACCTTAGAACTTTGTCTACATGATACTTAATTTTAAGTGCCAACCTGCCTAGGTCATGAACTGTTCATATACCTGATTAAGTGGTGTTCCTGGGAACATTAGGATGGTGTTTCTCAAACACATTAGCATTTAATTGCATTGTGGTTTGAATGTAAAATGTTTTCCCATAGGCACATGTATTTAAACACGTGGTCAGCACCTAGTGGTACTATTTTGGAAAGTTGTAGAATTTTTAATAGGTGGAACCTTGTTGGAGGAAATGGACCACTTGGGGCTGGGACTTGAGGTTTATAGGCTAGCAATGCTTCCTGATCACTCTGCTTCCTGATTTCAAATATAATGTGACTGGCCAGAATCCTGTCACCATGCCTTTCCCAACATAGCTCCCTCACCAGGATGGAATGTATCCCTTTGAAATATAAGCCAGAATAAACCTTCTTTAAATTTGTTGTGACTGGTTTTTTTTGTTTGTTTGTTTGTTTTTCAGTCAGTTATTTTGTTGCAGCTACAAATTGTAGCCCCCCCAAAAAAAACCCAACAACAACAGCAAAAATTTTTGCTGGTAGTAGTTGTTGTTCTTTTGCTAGTTAATTGCCAATGAAACAAGAACAGGAGACTCAATGTGCCCACATGGAGTTTATTGGTGGAGAGAAGAGAAAGGGAGGTAGCTGGTGGCCAACCAAAAGCAGGAGGGGGGGAGAGGAGAGAGAGGGGGTAGGGGGGACAGTTGCTTCAAAAGGGAAACTCACACCTGCGTAACTGAGTGCCCTATGGGCTGTGACTTAGCGATGACATGGCCATGTGTGTTCCACCCATTGTTAGGGGGCAGGGTTAGCAGAATGGCAGTTTCCAACAGTGGTAGCACATCTTTAATCCCAACACTAGCCATGCAGAGACAGGCAGATCTCTGTGAGTTTGAGGCCAGCCTGGTCTACAGAGCAAGTTCCAGGATAGGCTCCAAAGCTACAAAGAAACCCTGTCTCAAAATAAAAGAAAATTATAGCTAATACAAATTACAAAATAGATGACCCTCTCCAGTGTGTTGTAGGTAGGTACAGTCTAATTTGCCATGAAGCTGTCTAAAATTTAAAATAGTGGTTACACTCATTCTTCTTCTGCCTACCTGCATGAGCCAGGACATTGTTCTTCTGCACTAACAGACACAATTTGGAGCCTGTGCCATTAGGCCACTGGTTCTTGAACACTTAAATTGTAACAATGACTTCTTCAGATTAAGCTTGCATATGGCATTTTATGATATTTTACAATTTCCATGTCTGCATGAACCAATAAAACACCAAATAATATCTGTTCACCATGCATCTATGAACCACCTACTTATCACCTGATTACATATATATGTTCTTGATTCCTGATTCTTAGCTGGAGCACTCAAATACTCCTCTGTGTGACCACTGAGCCTTGGGTGAATATCTCAAATACAATGGTCCCTCTCTTTTACCCCTTGACTGAACATGGATAGTGAAACATGGAGTTCAAAATGATTGTTAAAGCTGGTACTTCTTAACTATTTTATTTTTAAAAGCAATTTCTACTTATTGTATTTTTACATATGTTTGCATGTGAACATGTGCATGGAGCACATATGTAAGTCATGACAACTTCTGGAACATTGGTTTTGTCCTTCTATCACGTGGATCCTAGGGATCAAACTCAAGTCATCAGGCTTGGTGGCAAGTGTCTTTACCCACTGAGTCACCTTACTGGCCACTCCATGTGTGCTTTCTTTGTGCCAGAAGCTATCAATTGTCATGTATGAGATGTGCTATTTAATTCTAGTAGCCATTCTAAAATTCGTGGTCATTATAATTACACTCATTTTAGTACTAGAAAATCATGTTTAAAAAGGAAGAACTTACCCAAGGAAATTTTATTTTTATCATTTAACCAGTGCACACACATTCCTATAGATCATTTGTCTTTGAAAGCATGTTGCCACATGTGTCACTTTCTACAAAACACTGTCATATTATGAATCATAGGACCATTCTTGGAGGCTAGGTACCACAGAGAAAGCAGTTCCTGGTGAAAAGGATTATGGGGGACTGTGACTCTCAGTTGGAGTAGTGTTAATACTTCTCCCTATTTCTCTTCTTTGTAGATCACAGGCTTTTGTCCAGTGTCCTGTAAAATCAGTCCCCCCATACTTCATGCCAAGACATATGCAACAAAGTTTCTGGTCTTCAAGAGGACAGTTCTTTGTCTCACATTAGTCTGCTGAAATATTCAAGTGAAACTTCCAGTATGACTGAATTGTCAGTGCTATTTTTTGAGTGTGTGTGCTAAGCACCACACAATGATGTTCACAGACATTGTCTCACTTTGATCTTGTTACTGTCTTAGAAGGCATGTACTTATTACAGAGCGGGCCTATACACAAGATGAGAAAACTCATTCCAACACATTTACTACACTATATAGCAATTGAATAGACAAAATTCGTTCTGCCTGTTTAGATTTACTTTCTGTGATCTAAATCAATGTATTCAACAAATATTTGGGAGCCTATCATATGCTACTATACAGCAATGGACCAAATAAACAAGCCCCCGTACTCCCCAATTATCCATTGGCTAGAAAAAGACAATATCTAGCAAACACAGAGATGCCACATGACAATATGTACATAACGTTAAGTGAACACCAAGAGAAAGAGTACATGACAGGAACTGCTGCAAAGTGGAGTGTGGCTAGGGAAGGGCTCTCATATACAGTCAAAAAGCTTTAAGTAGTGAACACAGAGCCAGGCAGACACACTTTGAAAAGAGATCTAATTTTGATTTGCAGGTGTGTGGGACATAAGGTAAAGGAAAGGAATCAGAATGCCCCCCCAAAAAATGGAGTTGGATTTATGTTTTCTCAGATGTGAAGTGGTACCAGGGACAATAATAAAAATATTTGAGGGTCTAGGGACGGCTCAGCAGTTTGAGAACAGTTAGCCATGAAAACATGATATCCAAAACCCACATGTGGATATCCAAAAACCCACACAAAATTTTGGTGAGAGTAGTATCTAGCACTAGAAGATTTAGACAAGAGATGCCTAGAGCAAGGCAACCAGTAAGACTAGCCCTATCACAGGGCTCTAGGTTTGAATGAGTTTTCCTTCCTCAATAAATTGGAAGAGTGACCAACAATGACTCTGGATATCCACTTAAAACTACACGTGTGTGCACATGCATGCGTGCACACATGTACATAAGTGCAAAAAAAGCAAGTATGCTTCACACATGAAAAACATAAAAATAAAAAAGACTATCCTATAGTTAGTCATTAGATATAAGATTCCTATTCCATATTCAAGAAAAGGTGTTGAAAAAGAAGTTGAGAATGGTAAGAATTCAGGGATTACTCCTCTGTAGATAACATATAAAGCTATATCTAATGGGACAACTAGGGAAGGTGAGATTCCAATGAAGTATAAGATGGAACTATTTTCATGGTTGCCTGTGTCCCACTGCATAAACTGAACAAATAGTTCTACAACAGTCTTTTATTAGTGAATTTATTCATCATCTTCAGATAATAAATGTCAGTACTGTGTACAATCTTTTTTTTTACACAGATGTGGAATATACATATAAGGTATTGATCTTTTTGGATGGGGAATCTCATCCATAAGCAATATTTGAAGCCAGATCAGCTTGGCTCAAACACAGATTTGCCATGTTTTTGAAGGACAACAAGGTCTCTCACAGTAAATACACAAGCCAACAGTCTGGACTGTTTATTATCATGGGGCAATTGATGACATACAAGTATCATGCTGTTTGAAGGAGGGGCAGAGCAATCAAATATCCTGATATTACAAAGTTTGTAGCCTGAGTCCTCACAAGTTAGCCCGAGACATTGCCCAAGTCATAGTAGACATTTATATATTATCCAGGCTGTCTATTCATATAGATAACAGTGCAGTCAAGTGTCAAGACTGAGAAGATCATAGTTTGTGGTGGGAAGGGACCTCTTAATGTTGTTCTGCTAAAGGGACAAGTTGTCAAACTGCCTTCTATTTCAGTTACACACATAGAGTCATGTTTCTCTCACCCTTAGCTAGAGAAGTAACTTTCTAGAGTAGGTGGCAGTTTCTGTAGCAAATCATAACTAGTGAAAGAACTGAGAATCAGTAACCCTGGAGTTCCCAGCCCTACATGGGATCCCCACTCCCCCTCAAAGGCTCAGGGGGCATAGGAAATAAAGTTGGAGTAGAGGATTGCTCTGAAATGCTATTTCCTGGATATGATATGGTTGTTTTACACATGAACTCACTGAAGAGATTTACCTGTACAAGTCAAGCCAACAAGATCAGTCAACATTTCAACAAGCAGTAGTAATGACCTAATGACTTTCAGGAAGGAGATAGAAGGGGGGAGGAGAAGTAAGAAGAGGGAGGAGCTGGGACAGGTTGGGCTGAGTCAGAAGAGATGAGAGGGGAAAGTTGGGGGTAGCAATATCAAAATGGATTGTATATGTGTATGAAATGGTTAAATAATAAATTCAAAACTAAAAAGGAGAGAAGAAAATAAAGAAGCCCATATTGGCTTTGTTCCTGGGGAAATGGACATCTTATCTCAAAGCATAGGAATTATTGACAAATTCCTAAAAGATAAAACTTTATTTAAAATCGTGAAGGACTCAGACTTGAAGTCTTTCATTAGTGTTCAAAGGATGCCAGTGCCCACCTGTGCCATAGAACATTCTGAGATGTTAGACTCTTGATTGTGAAGAATGTCCAGTTTCTCTGGAATTTGTTCCCATAAAGCCTCTAAGAACATTTCATGAAACACACTGACTGAATGGAAAAGATGTGTAGCCAGAAAAGACCCATGTTGGAAACTGGGAGTTTTGATGTTTTGTGATCTTTGACAGATCATGCATCTTTGGAGCAGCAGTTTGACCTCATCACATGGCAAAGGCTGATTCTATTTGTCCTGTTCCTGCCTTGAGAGTCTGTAATGATAAGGTGCCTGATTAGTAGAAAGAAAGAAAAATCAGAAGAAGGAAGTGCAGCACATGTTCTGCAAGGAGACTTTTCTGGGTTTCCAGGGTTTAGGTGAAACTGTTCCACTTGTCTCCACCTTCACAGAATTGCTGAATATTTTCATTGCTCAAATGATTAAGACAGAATTCATACTTTGGTAGTAGTGGTGTGTCATTTCTTTTTATTCAATATCAATATGAAAACATCTATTTTAACAAATAAAATACCATCCTGAAGTCCCTCTTTGTGGAGAAACTGATAAGAATCTAGCCTTTGGAACCATGACATAAACTTACATCCTGGGCCCCACAAGCAATCTTTGTTAACAGAGCTAGCTGCTGGTCTCTGAACTCTTAACAGACAGTAGCTTACAATGGGAGTTTTTACTTGAATCAACAATGAAGAAATAGAGATTCACACAAGGTTTCTTCAGTTTATTCTAAGAATCCGCTAATATATTGCTCTTTTCCTGTTTCTGCCTCTACCACTGCCTGCATGGCCCCCTCCCTCCCTTCTCCCCTCTGCCCCACCTCATCTCTTTATACTTCTCTATCTAGAGTCTATTAATGACCCTGCAGCCCCCTCCTTTACCTAAACCAGCTGGCCACCAAGCTTGAGTAATCCGTCCTCCTGTCTTTTCCTCCTCAGTGATGAAGATTACAAGTACACACTGCTATGCTCAGCTTTCTATGTGGACGCCAATGACCAAACTCTGATTGGTCCCTATGCTTGTAAACAGAAAGCACTTACCAACTGAGCCCTCTCCTCGGCCCCAATATTGTTCTTTATCTGTATATATGTTCATGTATATAAGCATGCACATGTCTGTGCGCACACGCATGCATACACATATGTTCACAGGTACACTTACGAATGTAGAAGCCAAAAGTCAATGTTGGAAGCCTCCATCAATCACTACTTCACCTTAACATATATTGGAAGGGTCTATTGGTGAAACTAGTCTTCACTAATTCAGCTGACTGCCTAGCCAGTGAGTACCATGGAGTCTCCTGTCCCTTCTCCCCATGTCTAGAACTGAGGTTATAGCTGCACTCTGCCACACCTGACTTTTTTTTTAACATGGACATTAGCACCCAAACTTAGGTCCTATATTTGCACATGACAAGTACTTCACCCACTGAGTCATTTGCCCATTTTTATTTATTGTGCTTTGCAACTTCTATGTGTACGTCATGGCAATTCTGAAACTTAATGGTGTTTTCTTTTCCTCTGCTATGATCAAAGGACAGTCTGAGGCAGGATTTCTCTGAGTAGCACTGGTTGTCCCAGAACTCTCTCTCTCTGTCTCTCTCTGTCTCTGTCTCTCTCTCTTTCTCTCTCTCTCTCTCTCTCTCTCTCTCTCTCTCTCTGTGTGTGTGTGTGTGTGTGTGCGTGTACACTGGGCTGGCCTTGAACTCAGAGATTTTCCTACCTCTGCCTCCAGAGTACTGATATTAAAGGCATGTACCACAACTCCCAGCTTGTCATTGGTAAACGTAAAGATTATGCCTACCTAGCACAACCAGACAAAAGTATGTCATGAAGTCTTCCATTTCTTGTTGTTTTGTAGATATGTGTTGCTGGGGATAGTAAATGACTGATTTTAGGAGACAGAGGAAAATAAGTGTTCTCACAATAAATACATAAGCCAACATTCTGGTTTGTTCAGTATGTGAGGCTTGTATTTGTCCTCCTGAGAAATATATAAGACAAGTTGAGAACTAATAATGTGTCCTGCAGCAGGTAAGAAAGGTCAATTATTATTTTCTCTCTATTGCCTCATACTTATTTCCACCCATAAATAACTCCCAGGTGATAACCCTTTCGTGTATACTTACAGATGACTACAAAGGTTTTATCAACATGAAAGTGTCGTAAGTAAACACATAATGATTGAGTATTGTCTCAAACAGTAAAATTTGGTAAACCAATTTAGTTATCCCTATAGAATTTTCTTATAGGTCATTAAATTATCTCTGGATAGAGTTTGCTTAGGAAAGCCTTCTTCATGGCATTCTTCAGCTCCTTGTTCCTGAGACTGAAGATGATGGGGCTGAGGAAGGGGGTGAGCACTGTGTAAGTGATACCCATCAGAGTGTCTCCTTCCAGAGACTTAGGGCCCTTGGGCTTGAGGTAGATGACAGAGGCAAAGCCATAGTGCACAATCACCACTGTGAGGTGGGATGCACAGGTGGAAAAAGCCTTGTGCCGACCCTCAGCTGATGGAATCTTCAAGATGGCAGCCACGATGAAGGCATAGGAGAGGAGAATGAGGAGAAAGCATCCCAGGAGAGCTGTGATGCACACCATCCCCACACCTCTGGCTACCACAAGCACATTCTCTCCACATGCCAACTTCAATAGAGGTGGAACATGACAAGCAAAATGGTGGATCTCATTGGGTCCACAGAAAGTGAGGTTGAAAATGGCTGTTGTCACCACTGTCCCCATGAATGAACCACCAACCCAGGACCAGGCAACCAAGCAGGTGCAGCCACGGGGGCTCATGAGCACATTGTAACGCAGTGGGTGGCAGATTGCCACGTAGCGGTCATAGCCCATGACAGTGAGTAAGAAAGAGTGGGTGAAGCCAAACGTGAAGGAGAAGAACATCTGGCTGGCACAGGCCAGAAAGGCGATGGAGTGAAGGGTGGAGAGCAGGTCAGCCAGCATGCGTGGGATGATGGCGAAGGTGTAGAAAATCTCAGAGATGGAGAGGGCACACAGGAAGAGGTACATGGGTGTGTGGAGACTGCGTTCACTCCAGATGGTGGCCATGATGAACAGGTTGCCCAGCAGTGTGAAGAGGTACATGAACAGGAACAGCAGAAAGAACATCATCTGAAGGTGAGGGAAGGTAGAGAAGCCAATGAGGATGAACTCTGACACTCCTGAGTGATTGACTCCCTGCATGGAGGCCACACCTGAGGTGAGGTAGGGAGAGGTCATCTACTAAATGGAGGAAGGTTATCAGTTTCCACCCTACACACCCAGGAGGTTAATCCTAAGAGAAGATTACAGGTGGCATTAATCTTGTTCCTACTGTTATAGCCTATAACTTAATTCTGTCATCATATTAAAAGAGATGATCCTCATTTCACCACCATCTTGAGTGTCTTTAGCATTTTCACTGGAAATATTGGAATGTAGAAATTCCGAGCACATTCTCAAAGTGAAGCTCTTGAAAGGGCAGAGCCAAGATTCAAACCCACAGTTGAACTGACTTCTTAGACTGCACTCCCATGTGTTCCCACATGTTCCTCCTTTCTTTGCACCCCTCAGTGAGACTATTGCTTTATTGGAGCTTCCAACCTTCAGGTGAGAAATCCTGGTTACTGCCCCCGTTTCAGGTGCCCGATTATATGCCAACTCATGACTATAAGGCCTTTGGCAAGGTTCATCTCCAACTTAATTTACACCAATCTAATCATTACCCATGGGTTGCATACTCTAAGGTAATCAGCCCAATGAGAAAAAAAAAAAAGAAGGTAGTAGAATCAGTTTGATCTACTACTCTGCCCAGTGGGTGCTTCAGCAAATTTCTTCATCCTTTTTTTTTTTTTTTTTTTTTTCTCCATGTCTCTCTCCATACCTCAAAAGTTGTTGTAAGAAGTAGTAAGTTTTAGGCTGGGCAGTGGTGGTGCATGCCTTTAATCCCAACACTCTGTAGGCAGAGGCAGGAGGATCTCTCTGAGTATGTGGCCAACCTGGTCTACAGTGAGAATTTTAGGACCGGCTGCAAAGCTACACAAATAAATCCTGTCTTGGAAACCAAAACAAGAAAGAAAATAAGAGGGGGGAGGGGAGAAAGGAAGGAAGGTAAGTTCTTTTGTAAAAGGGGCTAACCTAGAAGATGCAACATAGCATATTTAAATCTATGTAAGTGGAGAGAAATGCTGTTTTTGCACAGTAAATAACCTGCATTTAATGAGGTCTCCATGTTTCTATGTGAATCATTTAACGATTATCTTCAGTAATAATTAGACAATGTAAAGTTTAAAAGAGCAGATCATTACTCTGTTTTCTGGTCTCATGGTTTTGCCTGTTGTACATATTTAATGTAAATGGAATTCTGAGATATGTGGTCTTCTGTGTTTGACAGCTTTTGCTAAGCATCATGTTTCAAGGTTCAACTACAATGTAACTGTGTGTGCTTGTATGTGTGTGTGTGTGTGTGTGTGTGTGTGTGTGTGTGTGTGTGTGTGTGTAGTATCTGCAAGTGTAGGGGGTGGCTGCACTGCTTGTTGCTCATGCAGGGTAGCCAGAAGAGTGTACAGAATACACTCTCTACTTACTCCTTTGAGGCTGGATATCTCTCTGCACCTGGAGTTCAAACTTTATTAGATAGACTGGGAACCAGATTCTCCTGTTCCTTCTCCCCTCTGTGCTACAAGCTCCAGGGTGCATAGGCTGCCTGACTTGTTATGCAAGAGCTTATGCAGTAAGGGCTTTTAACTACTGAGCTGTCTCTCAAGCCACAGAATTTCATTTATTATAGCAAACAATACTTTCACATATGGATACACTTCCCCAGTTGGTGGACATTTGAGTTATTTTGTCTACTTTGCCTCTAAGAGTGGTTTATTAGTATACATACTTTTAGGAGTCTAAAGCCTATAGAAAGTTGTCAGGGTCTGACAATAAGACAATAGGACATGACCCGTAATGTGTATAAAATTTATTTCTGGGGTAATAAAGCTGTCTGTCACTACAAAGAACAATTGAGTTCTGTGATAGCATAATTAATTATGCTTACTACCATTGAATTTAACATAGTGCTTATATTTATGGTGACTTGTTTTAAAATGCAATATTAATATAATCTTTCTACTTTAAAATTTTTTTCACACAGAGTAGGAAGCTTTCTTATGACATCTTTATACACACTGGGCTTTGGATGACCCTCCTCACTTCCCTGCCCCACATCACCACTAAACACGTGCCCCTCTAGTATTTGATATCACAGTGTCCCATCACCTTCCTGTCCCTCTCCCTTGAAGCCTCCTTTCCCCTTTTCATGAGCTCCTTTCCAGTTGCCTGGTGTAAACATACACACTCCCACACATTTTTCTGACATTTTCATAACTTTATTTTTCTTTATGACTGAATTAAATTCCATTTTCTATATGTACTTCATTTGTATTATCCATTGGGCTGTTGATGGGCACCTAAGTTCATTCCATTTCCTCCCTATTTTTATTGTTGTTTTTGCTATTTACTCGGTGTGTGTGTGTGTGTGTGTGTGTGTGTGTGTGTGTGTGTGTGTGTGTGATGTGGTCAGGTGCATGAGAAGGCCAGAAGAGGGTGTGAGATGCCCTAGAGCTTGTGAGACCTGAAATGTGGGGTTTGGAAACTGAACTAGGTCCACTGGAAGAGCAGCAAACATAGTTACTCTCTGCATCTCTCTAGCTCCTGGTGAATGGCCTCTTCAGTCAGTTAAGGTCTTTGGATTGAGTATTTACAGACTTATCATCAGAAACCAAGGAAGAGCATCTACTAAAGTGAGTGGTGGCTGTTCTACCCCAAACCCACCACTTTTCAGTCTATTGGCTCCAATTCTAGACATCATTTGACCATTTCAGGGTTACCACCTTCTAGTTACTTCAGAGATGGTGGTTCCAACAGCCCCAAACAATCCTACCAGTCTGAGATCACGCAGGTAAAAGGTTTTTGGAAATAACATCCTCTAAGAAAAAAGTGAATGGATACCACCAGGACACATGGACTCATAAAGTTCCTTTGTGCATAGAGCAGGGTTTATTTTTTTATTATTTAATTATTATTTTTTTATTTTACATGTCGATCCCAGTTCCCTCTCTCTTCCTCCCTCCCTGCCTCGCTCTTACCCTCTCTCCCCCCTCGAATGCACCCTGACCACCCTCCCATCCTATCCCCACACCCCCATTCCACATGTAGGGCTATGCTATCCAGGTGGGGTCATGTTGATCTGTCAAGTCATTTGAAGTAGGGACTAGGACTTTAGAGCAGGGTTTCTTAACACAAGACTGTTGAATTTAAACTAAATACTTTATTCTGTGATGCCCCAACCCCCCCCCCACTGCCTTGTGTGGTATTTAATAACATCCCTGGTCTCTACTGTGTAGACACCTGAAGCTGCTGACCAAATGTGACAAGAAAAGCCATCTCCAGAAAACATGAATGTCTCCATAGCAAGAAGCATTTCTCCTCGTTAAAAATCACTGGCCTATAAAGAATACAGTTGCCTCATTGGTACCCTTCATCTGCACAAGTTGCCCAAGTCCCCCTTCTCTATTCAGCAAATATGGGTTTCTGTTTAAGACACAGATTAAATGCCGTGTCCCTCTTTGGAGATTTTGTGCAGATTTTCTTCCCAAAACAGATTGAGTCATTCTTTGCTAAGCGACTAAAATACTCCAAGTTTATGACTTGGTCATAGATCCATCAATTTGCATTGTGCTGGAGCTTAAGATTCTATATCAATGACTGTTGAAACTATAGCGCCAGTGCTGTGTACTAAACAAAACTGATTCCCCGTAAGAATATCTGTTCTTTTCTGGATTTGTCTTGTGTACCCTTGTTCACCTATCACTAGGCCTGGCACCATTCATGTGATTTTTGAATCTTTCCCCTGATACTGGGAAGTACCTTCTGTGTTCCCAGTTATGTAAATGAGAAGAGAGAATTCCCACAGAGAATTCATCACTTTCCCAAGGAATGACAACTGTAGAGCAGAGGGGCCAGGATTTGAGCTTAGGCCCTAGTGCTCACAAAGCTTGTCTTTTCTCGACCTCCTGTTATACTATTCATCATTTACTAACAACTGTTTAAAAAAAAAAAAAATCAGAGGCTGCTCTCAAAGGCAAAGAATGTCTTTCTTCTGTGGCTGACCATGCCCACTTTTATTCCTTATATTACTAATAACCCAAGCAATCCATAGAAAGCAAGAATTCTGCAATGAGAGCTGGGAAGAAGAGAACAAGGTTGCATATGCCGCCCATTGGTATAATAGGAACTGGGGTGTCTATTTATTAAGAAAATGCAAAATGGGAAAGAGAATAAAAGATCTGTGGCTTCCAGGGAATTTTGAGGACAAAGGAAGGAGGAAGAGACAAAGTGTTGAGGCTTTTTAAAATAGTGAGAGTGTGCTGTGGACTATCATGGTGTACATGTGGCACTGCACAATTGTTCAAACCTGGGAATGTACAACACCAAGAATGACATCTAATATAGACATGGAGTTCAGGGAGACACAGAGTGGGGGGGAGGGGAGAGGGAGAGAGGCCAAGAGGCATGGGGGTGGGACAGGACACATTGAGTCTCACAGGTAGCCATGGATGGTGCCACTTTGATATCCAGATTCTTGCAGATTAAGCCTGGCATGGATAAATCTTACCCATAAATTCCTTTAGTGACTACTACTTCACAGGACCTGTCAGATCTACATGACCCCAACTGGATGGCATTCCCCTACATATTGTATTGTGGTGGGGGGTTGGGAGGGGAGGGTGTTTAGAGTGCATGGGAGAGGGTAGAGAGGGCAAAAGGGAGGGAAGGAGGGAGGGAGGGCTTGGGGGGAGGGAGGGAGGGAGGGAGAGGGAACTGGGATCGACATGTAAAATAATTAAAAAAAAAAAAAAAAAAAAAAAAAACGCTTTGACTCCAAAATTTAAGTTGAAGAACAAGTTACTGGGGAAAAGTATTTCTATTTTTGTTTCCACAGAAAATGAAAAGATGTGGATTCCTTCCAGACTAATGTGGTTTGATCACACCAGACCGCCTGAAACAGAGTACAAGCTGATCCTACATTCCAAACAGCTGGACAAAACAGCCCTACAGACTACAGCTAGGATATCTGAATCTTCTTCGAATCCCCCAAGACAGCGCCCCTTACCAGCAGGAAGTAGTTTGGAAAGAACGACGCCCAAATTCCCAAATATTGTGTATAAATGTTTGTTTTCATTTAATTGGACTTTGTTATATAAAATTAAATAAAAAATACTCTATATGCATAAAAAAATTCCTTTAGTGTTTCTCAAATGCAGCGTTAGGGACATTTAAGAAAGTATTATTCATTTTTAAATTGATAATATAGATGATTGGCTAATCATGACTATGTACATTTATGGAAAGCAATGAATATTTTTAATGACTACCTATATGCTAATACAATGTGTCATGTTTAAGTCAAACTCTTGGCCATACAAAATCACCTCAGCTGCTTACCAGTTTCTGTGTTGTGACAGATGCAATTTGTTCCTTGACATGATAGATTTTTACTGACTAGAGTTAATCCCCCTAAGTGATTTGTTGGACCAGCAAATCTAATTACTTCCTTCAAATTACAAGTGTCTGGCAACCACTCACATGAGGCACAAACAGGCAAATTCTACATGATCCCAATGATGTAGAATACAGCAAAGTTGAACTCAAAGAAATAATGAAGAGATGATATGGCTAGACTGTGTTTTTATGGTGAGACCTATGCCCCGAATCTGACACATTGATTTTCACATATTGTCAAATATCCCCCAAAGGAAGGTCCCTGTTTTTTTGTCTAGGATCCCATCTTGCCCCTCCTGTTTCCTGTCACAGACATCTTTGAGTAAAACTGCTTTCCGTTTTCTCCCATCTCAGCTACCTTGCCGTTCTCTACTTCTGTTACTTCACCTTTCCCCATGGAGTCTTTATTCTTTGCACCCCTTGGAATTGGCATCTCAGTTCTGGGTGTCTCCTGTCTTCCTTATGCCCCAGTTTGCTGCCAGACTCTGACTGCTCAGACCATACATGTTAAAACACAAAGACATGCTGGGTAAGAGAGTCTGCTCTTACCTTTCTGCAAGCCAGTTTTCTCAGTTGTGCAAACAACCTACCTCATGAAGTGGGAGATCTTGAAAAGATACAATCTACTGTGCAGTTGTCAATTGTCACACAGTCTTGATGACCACTGACTCATTTACTTGAATTTCTTGAAGAGTTACATAAGCAAGTGGCTTCTCTGAGTCCTGGGCTGATACGGGCTTCCCAGGTCTCTCCTGGTGAGGTGAATGAGTCGAAATGGCTGTGCATATGGAGACTGTACTGGTATGGCTAGGGCCAGCTTGGCAGGGGGCTTGAAGGAGCCTGATCACCATTACTTATCCTGCCCAGTGCCTATTGTGGCTGGCTGTGGTCCTGTTGCCTCTGCTTCTGCTACAGGGAGCCCAAGGCCCCTAGGGCACTGCCAGGGATGAGGCAACCTTGGGGAATCTGTGTCCTCCTTTCCCTGCTCCCTGCTTTCCAGGACTGAGGCAATTACCCGAGCTTCTCTGTGGCTTGAGAAGAGACAATTCTCAACAATCTGGAGATTTGGAGTACTAGCTATTAGAGTTAATTGGACAACAGCCCACAGGACTAAGAGGCTATCAGTATACTTCCTCCACTTTCCTCCTTCTTCATCTTGAATCTCTTGTTCAGGCAAGAGGTATTTTAAAGCTTCATTTTAAAGAACACACTTGTTTCTTTTCCTTGAGCAATTAAAAGGCCATAAATAATGTTGGGGGCCATGTAAAACCCATGAAATCATTTTGTGGGAATTCTTTAAGATACCTCTTTAAACACATCCCTAGGAATAGTGGCCAACACAAAGCAAATTCCATGTGGATTTTGGTTCTTGCATATTTTGCTGCACTATTTGTTTATTTTTCTTTTGGGAGATAGAGAGAAAGAACACGAAATTGGATGAGTACAGATATTTGGGAGATCTGTGAGGAGCTGTGGGAAGGGAAAACATGACAAAAATGTATTGTATAAAAGAATTTTAATTGGGCCGGAGAGATGGCTCAGACGTTATGAGCATTGACTGCTCTTCCAGAGGTCTTGAGTTCAATTCCCAGCAACCACATGGTGGCTCCCCATCTGTAGTGAGATCTGATGCCTTCTTTTGGCATCCAGACAAACATGCAGACAGAACACTCTATATAATAAATAAAACAAATCTTAAAAAATATTAATTAAGCTAGGTAGTGGTGGCACATGCCTTTAATCCCAGCACTTGGGAGGCAGAAACAGGTGGATTTCTGTGAATTTGAGGCCAGACTGGCCTACAAAGCAAGATCCAGGACAGCCAGAGCTGTTACACAGATAAAGCCTTTCTTGAAAAACCGATAGATAGATAGATAGATAGATAGATAGATAGATAGATAGACAGATAGATAGATTAGATAACAATCACAAGTAGACAAAGAGGCCTAGGACAAGATATATTCACTAGAAAATCCTCCAGCAACCTATTTCCTCCAATTAGATTACATCTCTTGAAATTTTTTACCACCTCTCAATACACATCATTTTTATTTGAGGAGGCAGTGTTTACATCTATGTCCAATGCTAGAAAATAAAATGTTAGGCAAGCCCGGGCTGAACTTAAAATAACAACTTTGCTGCCTCTAGTTTACACGTGCTGGGATTAAATTCTGCACCACTAAACCAGGCCTACAGTAAAGTTTTTAATATATGCTTATCTTGTTGGCTTCAACATGAATAAGAAAAAGCATTAAATTCAACCATTCAATCCTACAATATCAGTAAACCTTCAACATATTATACACAGAATGATAAAAAAAAAATTACAACCAAAATAAGTAAGTCCTTTCTTTCCCACCTAAAGGGGTGCGGGTGGGTTGGACATATAATTCAGTGCCATTTTTCCTTCATTGTGAACAACTCATTTGAGGGCTAGTACAGAAGATGGAGAGGTAAGAGTTGAAGATTTTCACCTTTAAAAAAAGTCTCCTCCAGCTCATGGACCCCAGTCTGATAGCTGGGAAACCAGTATAGGACTGACCCAGACCCCCTGAATGTGGGTGTTAGTTAGGAGGACTGGGCAGTATATGGGGCTTCTGGTAGTGGATCAGTATTTATCCCTAGTACATGAATGGACTTTGGGAGCCCGTTCCATATAGAGGGATACTCTCTCAGCCTAGACACATGGGGGAGGGCCTAGGCCCTGTTCCAAATGATAGGACAGACTTTGAAGACTCCCTATGGAAGGTCTAACCCTCCCTGGGGGTTGGGAGGGGGACAGGAGAAGAGGGGAGGGTGGGGGAACTGGGACTGATATGTAAAACAAGCTTGTTTCAAATATATATATATATATATATATATATATATATATATATATTCACAAAAAAGAAAAACCAGAAAAACATCAATACCTAGAAAAAGAAAGTCTCCTCCAAATGCAATTCCTCAACTCACCCCCCCCCCGCCACCGCCTCAGCAGCAGAACAGCTGCCAGCAGAAAGCTTGTTATCCCTTTCCTGCCCCCATCTACAATTGGTCACACAGATACTTTTTCTTAACCCCCCTCCCCCATTGCTTATCCTAGCCCAAAACTGCAGCAGGCCTCCCCTGGGAACCTACATGCTACTCAAGCCAGGGAAGCAGGTAGGCTAACTGCAAATCATCTTCACCTCTTCTTCACCTTCTCCAAAATCAATCCCTCATTCTTCCCCCGGCTGTATAGCAGACCTCCTACTTTAGCCTCCCTCTACCCCACCCCCTTCTCCAGTGATTTCACAGATCTCCCAACCCAAACTTCCTCCCACTTACTGCTTTATCCCAACCCCAGCAGCAGTTGCCTGGGAACCCAAGTGTACTCCAATCTAGGATTCATGGAGAACTAAGCAGATCTTCACATCTCCCTTATCATATTCAAAACCAATCCCCAGTCTCATCCCCAGCTCTGGAGCAGACCACTGTGCCTCCCCTTCCCCTCTGCCCCCATCTCCAGTGGATCATGCAGATCTTTCCCTCCAATCTTTTCTCATGCTTTATTGCTTTATCCCAGCCAACTCCATTAGGTACTCTCCAGGAACCCACAGACCACTTCATACAGCCAAGCAGGTAAGCTAAAAGCAGATCTTCAACCTCTCTCCTTGTCTTTCCAAGTCCAGTCCCCTATTCTGATCCACAGCTCTGTAGCAGATATTTTGCTGCGGCCTCTTCTCATTCTTTGCCCCCATTCCTGGAAAACTAAGCAGAACTTAGCAGAACACTCCACCATCCTACCACCCCTACCACAGCAGATCCTGAGTATTGAAACATAGATGAAGTACAAGAAAGACATTAAAATAGCCTTTATAAATATGATACAGGTCCTTAAGAAAAGAATAAATCCCTTGAAAAAAAATCTATGAAAACACAGTGGACAGAAATGAAAAAAGCAGTTTGAAACATGAAGGTGGAAATAGAATCAATAAAGAAAACTTGAACTGAGGGAAATTCAGAAATGAAAAAGTTAGGAATGCAAATAGGAACCTCAAAGGTAAGTGTTAACAACAGACTATAAGAGATAAAAGAGTATCTCAGGCAATGAAGACATGATAAAAGAATTGGATACCTCCATCAAAGAAAATATTAATTCTAAAACAACTCCTGACACAAAACATGCAGGAAATCATGGACACTATGAAAAGACAAAATTTAAGAATAATAGGAATAGAGGAAGCAGAAGAAAAACAGGTCAAAAGCAAAGAAAATATTTTCAAAGAAATCATAGAAGAAAATTTCCCTAATCTAAAGAAGGAGGGCACAAAATAATCAAAATGTTAAATGTACAGAACAAAGAAAAATATTAAAAGCTGCAAGTAATATATAAAGGCAGACAGAATAATACCTATTTCTCCATGGAGACTCTAAATATCAGAAGGATCTATACAGATGATCTATATACTGGAATAGACTACAGACTCCATCCCAGGCAACTATACCCACCAAAACATTCATTTACAATAGGTGGAGAAACTAAGACATTTCATGATAAAGCCAGATTTAAGCAATCTATACATCCAGCCCTACGAAAGGTTCTAGAAGAAAAACCTATCTTGTGTTCTAGCTACAAGCTTGGCTTCTGGTAAAGCAGGGGGCTTCTGCTGGATATAGGCCAGGATATGGTGATGAGGAGAGACAGACAGTTGGGGGTAGACTGCACAGGCACTGAGGGAATGTTGATGTTTGGAGGGCAAGAACACACCTAGGTTTCCGGGTGCAGTCATGGCCTCTGGTGGATCAAGAGGCTTCCACACGAATTGTGGGCTGGAAGATGGTGAAAAGGAGAGGACCAGCCTATAAATGGGATTCAAAGAACAATGTAGCCAATCTAAAGAGCAGTTGGATTTATATACTTTAGCTGAAGTTAGGATGATCACTAATTTATGATGTTCTGGTTTATGATCTTTCAATGCTAAAGTGCTGGGAAAGAAATGACCTTTTATTGTATACAGTGGAAATGACCTCCAACTGTCAAGCAGCTGTTCAGAAATATAGAAACTGGCATTGAAACCGGGTATCAAAGCATATGTATACAGTGCCAGGTATCAGGAAACTGAAACAGGAAGATGAGGAATACATGGTTAGCCTGGGCTACAATCAGGCCTGTGGCAAGGAAGAAAACAAAATTGATATAGTATAATATATTCAATGAATTTTAAAAATCCAATATACAATATAAGACATAGTGTAGTATATGATTTGACCTGAGATAACCTCAATGTAAGTGATCTGACAATACTGAAGGTAGGCTAAACCCTTCTTTGATGTTCAGCAGCTCAAGTGTATTAAGTATATTGTATTTTTTACTTTCTTTTTTTAGAGATTTATTTATTTACTATGTGTACAGTGTTATGTCTGCATGTATCCCTGTAGGCCAGAGTAGGGCATCAGACCTCATTACAGATGGTTGTGAGCCACCATGTTGTTGCTGGGAATTGAACTCAGGACATCTGGAAGATCAGTCAGTGCTCTTAACCACTGAGCTATCTCTTCAGCCTATATTTTTAACTCATGGTAATTTCACCTCACCATGAGTTCATGAATACATAACACCACTGTATTTGTGGAGAACAGTGTTCATTGAGTGCATAATAGGCAAGGTATAGAAAAACTGGTTCAAAAGAGGGTGGTTTGCCTCACACAGGAAGACCAAGTCTTTTTTATTGAGATACCTATCTCTGTCTTCCAAATGCTGGGAGCAAAGGCCTATGCTAACATACCTTATGTTGTAGATCAAGTCTGAAAAAGACATGGCAGTGTGTGCAAGATGGCTCAGCTGGTAAAAGAACTTGCTACCAAGACTGACGACATACACACACACACACACACATACACACACACACACACACACACACACACACACACACACACACAAATGAAAACAAGAAAAGGACACGATGTGTTCTTCCAACATTGGGTAAAGTTGAACTAGGCCCAAAGTGAACATATCCTGTACACATACTCTAAAATTTTGAGTCAAAAAGTACTGAATTTTGCCTCTTCTCATTAGAGTGACAGATTGCAACTTCTCATAAAGTAGACGTGTTTACTCATACTCATCCGAATTTCAGGCTTGTAAGTAAGAACTATCAATTACCAAACAAAATTTCTTTCATCCATTCATTGTTTGTACCCAGAGGAAGGAGAAACCACAGAACGATAAAAAAAAAAAAAAGCAGTTAATGAACACAGGTATTCAGCATTAATGCCAGTACTCAGGAGGCAGAAGAGGCAGGCAGGGTTTGAGGCCAACCTGGCCTATATAGTGAGTTCTAGAACAGCCAGCTAAGGTTATATAGAAAGACCCTGCCCCCAACTCCCAGAAAAAAAGAAAGAAAATAAATTAGGAAGTAAGAAAGAAAGCCTTTGTAGTCGTGGGGTGTGATACTACACACCTTTAAAACCAGCACTTGGAAGGCAAAGAAGCCAGTGGATCGCTATGAGTTTGATGCCAGCAAGGGCTACATAATGAGGAGACTCTGTTTCAGAAGAAGAGAGAAGGAGGAGGAGGGGGAGGAGAGGGAGAAGGAAAAAGACATCCTGGGCTGGAGAGATGGCTCAGTGATTAAGAACACTTACTGTTGCTGCTAAATTCTTTCTGAAGGGGAGACATGAATCACTTCTATCTTTCTTCCTTGATCCCAACAACAAACCAGGTCACCATTCCACCAAAGTTCACTCTAGGGAAACAAGTACATTGGGCCTCCTTACAGAGTATAGGGTTACTTACAGGAATGTGGGTGCTCCACTCCCAATAGACTGTACCCGCAAAGCCTTTAACCAGTAGGAATAGGGTTTCCTGGTAGCCATATAGAGAGAGCCCCTCCCTCAAGGTCTTCCCTGGCCTTACAGTTCACCTGCTACCAAGGCCACATGCAGTTCCTTCTACAACAGGTAGTAGGGAGTGGCTGGACACTCCAGACTGACCCTACCAATCTTCTAAGGAAGTAGTCAACAAGCCTAGCTAGGATGATCTTTTGCAAATGGGTAAAGCTGAACAATCCAAGGTGGCAGAGGATAGTTCTGTCCAACACTGTTCTTGGAGAGGACCATGGTTTGGTTCCCCACACCCATGGTGAATGGCGCACAGCAGCCTGTAACTCCAGTTCCAGGGGATCTGACACATTCCTTTGGCCTCTGCAGGCAGCTGCATGCACATAGTGCATATACACTACACTACACACACACACACACACACACACTCATATTAGTGAAATTAAGAAACTTTCAGTGGCAGGTGGTGCACACATTTAATTCCAGCACTCAGCGGGCAAGAGACAGGAGAATCTCTGGGAGGGCTTGCCTGCTCTACTGGGTAGGTTCTAGTCACAGGATAGGCTCCAAAACTACAAAGAAACTCTGTTTCAAAAACAAAACAAAATAAACAAAGCAAAAAAAAAAAAAAAACTTTCAAGAAGAAAGAATCCTTTGCTGAGAAGCTACTGAGTCATATAAACATATGAAGCATGGCAACAAGGTGTCTCTCTTTTCAAGATGGCTGGGACTTCCCTTCTTCTCTGAGATCATCAGATCTGGAATTCTGTGGTGAGCTTCTGACTTCATTTCCAGTAAGAAGAAGCATTAATCAGGACCCAATCAGGAATGGAGAGGTCGGTATCCATGCTGGAGAGTTGGGGCAATTCTTCTTAAATTTTATTATCCACAATCTGGGCTAGGTATGCAGGACATACATGAAAAGCCATTGACACTGTAATATGGTATTTGCAGCCCCATCCTACCGTAGCCAGGACCCCTTTCACTCGGGTTTCAGATGATGTATCCTGAATCACTAGCCAATTAGAATTGCCTGGGCAGGCAAATTTTCCAATTGGATATAGGCAGGAGCCCCACCTTAGATGTCGCCAATCCTGGGATACCACAAATGCTGCTAGATAACTCATGGTGACCAAACCTCTGTCTGTGACCTTGCACAGGCCACAAACAGCTGAAGAGGACTAGAGGATACACCAGAAGCCAGAAAATGTAGGTGTTTGTGTTCAGTGTCAGACACATGGTTCACCCTATTCCAGCTTTTCTGTATGTGATTCTGTTGAGTCTTCATTACTCATCACCCCAGGTATGTGTAGTTTGTGTCAGTCCATAACGGTAGAAATGTCATGGCAACAGGACCTTGATACAGCTGATCATACTGTATCAGCAAATCAGAGTTAGAGAGAGCAGGCTTAGAGAGGTTGCCAGTAGTTAAGAGTACTTGGAGAGGGCCCAAGTTCAGCTCCTAGCACCTACATCAGGCCACTTACAATCACTATTATCTCCAGCTCCATCAGATCCAATGCTTCCTTCTGGATTCCCTCAGCACCTGTAATCCCACATGCAAAGGCACCTCCCCACGCCATATATGTATGTATGTATGTATGTATGTATGTATGTATATGCATATGTAATATTATATATGTATAATGTATATATATATTATATATATGTTTCTAAATAAAATAATTTTTAATGAAAGAAAGAAAACCCAAAACTAAGTTCTTTATTTTTAAAAAATGACCACCTCACAGTTCTGAATGAAAGGATGTCCAAGATCAGGATATCTGTACTCAGTGAATACATTCTTGCCACATCTTCATATTTGGAATGTTGATGGGCAACAGAGTAAACTAATTTCTATAAGACATTTTATTACTGAATTTATCTTGTAAGGGGCAGACCTTGTGATCTAAACTGCTCTCTTCTGAAAAAAAAATCTACAATACTAGTCCGTTACCGTAGGGATTATCCTTTCCACATAGGATTTTTGAGGAAACATGGAGACTATTGGAGAGAACTACACATTGTTTCGCATCAAGTCTAGGACCAGAGCCCTATATTTGAGAACCTTTGTACAAATTTAAATTGGACTCATCATAATTACTATAAAGAAGCATTGATACCTGTCATGCTGGGAATGTTGAGCCCAAGTCTCAAAGTGAAAGTATTTACCAGACCAGAATTGACATAAAAGTTTTAATAAAGAATGGATACTGTGAGGGCTGGAGAGATGACTCAGTGGTTTAGAACACAGACTATCTTTCAGAGGACCCAATTTTAGTTCCTACCATTCACATCAGATGACTCACAACTTCCTGCTAACTCCATTCTCAAGGTATCTGACACCTCTGGCATCTATGTGTGCCCATATTCATGCTCACACTCCTCATAGTGACATACACAATTAAAAACAATAAGATTTGTACAGGAATACACTTGTGGAGGAAACAGGAACCCAGTGCAAAATTTCTGTAGGTATATTAAAACAGATGATAAATAAGCAACTCATGATCTTTTAAGGAATAGATTTTCCAACATTCTTTGTTTTTTCCTGTGACTAGCCATTTGAAGCAAACCATGGCATCTAATTATATAAGATATCACATGTCATGAATCTGGGTGCCAAGCAGTCAGGGTCTGATTGTTCATGAGGATGTTTTTGCTTTGATTTATTGCCTTTTCATCTATATATTCCCTGTCACCCAACATATGACCAAAGTCAAATTTCTGATAAGGAATGAAGGATCATTTTCTTTTAGAATTGCCTCATAGCTGAGAAGGGGATCTTATTTGACATTGTAGACTTGTCCTATGGTTTTAGGACCACAGAATTTTGAGGAAGGGAAATCTTGGAGGAAGGGTTATTTTAAGATGTTGAAGGCTGTGATTTGCTCTTAGGTCAAGGAGGTCCTTAGTGGTAGGACACAGGTGTTGGTGTTAATGGTAATGACTGAAAATCCTTAGACAATACCACTTGGAGCTGAACAACTTGGAGTCTTTGTTGCACTTAAAGAGATGATGGATGACTCTAGGAGATTCAGAGGAACAGGCCAATTATGTTTTTTTGGACCAGACTGTCTTAACTCTAAAGAGATGAATACACAGCAATTGTCCTTGCAATTTGACAGCAGTTGGACACTTGATAAGTTCCAGTCCAGAAAGCCTCAAGTGGGCCTGTAGTGGTGTGAATGAGAATGGCACCATAGGCTCATATATTTGAATACTTGGCCCTGAGTTGGTTGAACTGTTTGGGAAGGATTAGAAGGTGTGGCCTTGTTGGAGAAAATGTGCTATTGGGAGCAGGCTTTGAGGTTTCAAAAGCTGGTGCCATCTTCATTAGCATTCTTGGCCTTTTCCTTGTGAATTAGGATGTTTCCTCATTAAGGAAGGAACTGTTTCTTTGTAACAAAGACCATTACAGAAAACCACAACCAATCAAAACACAGAATTGCAGAGGTTCAGTCCCAACAAATACATCCACAAAACACCCCTGAGGTGAGGCTGAGGCTGAGGGAACATTTCAGAAGAGGAGGCAGAGAGAATATAAGAGCCAGAGGAATAGGGAGCTTGCTGTGGGACTGTCTCCTAGTAAAGTTAGAAGCTACACCCATAAAGTATCAATATCACCAACATGGCTGCCTAAGCATAAGCTGAACAAGGACAATAGACAGGGCAAAGTGGGCAAGAAAAATACCATGAGAACCTCAACCCTACACAGAAAACTACAGGCAAATAAGGTATGTCCTAAGTAGAAAAAAATGGTCTTCCCCAGAGGAGAGCACACCAATTGGTTATCCAATAACAAATGGTTGGCCCTGAAAACAAATATACAAGTAACATTATGCAGACTTAGCAGGTTATATTTAGGAAAATACATGTTTATGCATATATTTATGTAACAATGATTGATCCGTGAAACAAAAGAGGCCATGAATTTGAAAGAATACGAGTACAGGTATATGTGAGGGTTGGAAGGGAGGAAAGAAAAAGGAGCAATGATGTGATTAATTATATTATAATCAAAGAAGAAGAAGGAGGGGAAATAGGAAAAGAAGGAGGAGGAGAAGAAAAGATGTGTGAATGTGTGTGTAAGTGAGGGGAATCACATGAACCCATTAATAAAGTATCAACAATTAACAAAACTGCTTTTATTCTTGATGTAGCCAAAGGCGAAGTGAATTCCTAATCCTTCTGCCTCCATCTCCAGTGGTATAATTATGTATGTAACGAATCCAACTCAAACATTCATTTTCCCAAAGGTTACTGCTTATAGGGGCTGGAGAGATGGCTCAGAAGTTAAAAACACTGGCTGTTCTTCCAAAGGATCTAGATTTGGTTTCCAGCACCCACATGTTGGTGACTCCAACCAACTCTAGTCTCAGGTGATCCAACACCATCTTCTAGACTCTGTAGGCAAGAAACCCATAGACATAAAAATAACAAGTAAATCTTTTTTAATTTATTATTTGTACATATGCATGTTGGTAGGTACCCAAACACTGCCCTGGGAGACACCTAGGGAAATGGAAGGGTAAGGGAGGAGAAGAACAGCAAGTCCATATTCTGATCAAGCTGTCAAACTTTATTTTCTCAGGGGAGGCTTATATAGGACCATGGGCAGGATGTGAACGGGGGTATGCAAGTGGGCAGGGTGAAAGGGTCAGTAGAAGGAATGCCCTGAACTAATCTTTAACTGGCTGTAAAACTGTAGCAGGAGGAATATCCTGAGCTATTCTTTAACTGGCTGTAAAGCTGCAACAGGAAGACTATCCTAAGCTATTCTTTAACTGGTTGTAAAACTGTAAGCCTGTATCTAGGAACAGTCTGCTAAACATTCTGCTTGTTTACTTCTTAAGAGGCAGTAATTTTCTATCTTAGAGGCCTGAGGTATTGAGGATGGTGATGGTCCACAACAAAACACCAGAAGGTATCTCATCCCCTGGATCTGACAGTTGTGAGCTAGCCAAAATAAGGGATGGAAATTAAACTTAGGTCATCTAGAAGAGCAGCTGGTGCTCTTAACCACTGATCCATCTCACCAGCCCTATAAAAGACTCATTTTTAAAATGACCCATTAATCACAATTACTTGAAAGCTACATAGAAATTAAGACTAGTGGAACATGGAGAAGACATCTCAATTCACCCATGAATTCAACCTAATTTAAAATAAATGTAGACATAGACACAGAAGTATGCACATGTAATGTCCCAACTAGAAGAAAACCTGTCTGGTCTCAAAAGAAACCAAAGTAAGTAACAAAACAAACACAGAAAAGAGGTATTACTACATTTGATGACCTCTTGGCTGCTGAGCAGTCCCTGTCCCAACTCAGGCCCTGACACCAAGCATCTCCTTCACAGGTTTCATCCCAGACCCCAGAGTAGTGGGAGGGGCTCAGGGAGCCCTGCTGTCCTGACTACCATCAATAAAGTTCACTGAACGCGCGCGCGCACGCACACACACACACACACACTTGGTTAATAACACTTGGTGCTCAATCATGAGAATCAAAGTTTAGGTTACAGCACCACAAATGGTGGCTCACAAACACTTGTGAGGCCAGGTCCAAAGGATCCAATGCCCTCTTTGCCTCCACTGGCACCCACCCACACATACACATACAAATAAAAATATTAAAGATCAGTAAATATACAAATAACAGACATACTGCCAACTAAGTACATAATTAACTTTAGAATCTTATTTCACTTCATTATATACTTTCAGGGGTATATTTAAAAATACATTGTCCCGATATCTACTTCTGAATTACAAAGTCAGGCAGTGGCCATCTACACCTTGAATCCCACATTTGGGAAGCAGAGGCAAGCAGAGTTCGGGGCCAGGCTAAGTTCCAAGACAGCCAGGGCTACAGAGAGAAACTCTGTCTCAAAAAAAAAAAAAAATCAAAACAACAAAAGGAGTTCTTAAATTTTTTAATTACATTTTTTAAATTTAATGTGTGTATGTATGCATCCTGGTATCATGGCATTAGAGACCCATATTCAGGGGGGCCTGAGTCAGCCATGCTGGGTTCCCAGCTACCAGTCTGAGGTCCCATTAGCTCCTCCTTGTGCAGGACAGCTGTCTCTATGTGTTTCTGCAACCGGGTCTTGTCCTCCCTCTGCATCTGGATTCTAGTTCGACTCAGTGTTTAGTTGTGGGTGTTTGTTTTTGTTTCCCACAGGTACTAGATGAGGGCTCCATGATGGTGGATAAGTTAGTTGTTGATCTCACTATCTGGGAAGGGCATTTATGGTAGCCTCTCTACTGTTGCTCAAATTGTTAGTTGGCAGCAGTCATGTAGGTCTCTAGACTTTTCTTTAGGTTCAGTTTTCCCTTCAAACCAATAATGGCTCCCTCTTTTATGTTCATTCTCTCTCTCTTTCTCCCCCCCTCTCTCTCACTCACACACTCTCTCTCTCCTGTCTTCTATTCCTCCCCTGACTCAATCTTCCTAGTCCCACCTGTTTTCCTCTTCTCCCCTTCTCTTTCTCCTACTTCTCTCTCCATTCACTGCCCCCCCACTTCCCCTATGCTCTGGGGGACTTGTTCCTTCCCCCTTCTGAGGGTCCTTATATGAATCTCTTAGAATACACCTTGTATCCTAGTCCCTCTGGTGATCCTTTGCTCTAGGTGACTGGGTTACCTCATTCAGGATGGTTTCTTCAAGTTCCATCCACTTGCCTGAGAATTTCAAGATTCCATTATTTTTTCTGCAGAGTAGTATTCCATTGTGTAGATGTGCCACATCTTCTTTATCAGTTCTTCAGTTGAGGGGCATCTAGGTTGCTTCCAGGTTCTTGCTATTACAAATAATGCTGCTATGAACATAGTTGTTGCATGGATGTGGATCATTTGGGTATATGCCTAAGAGGGGGACTGCCAGGTCCTGTGGTAAACTAATTCCCATTTTCCTGAGGAACCGCTATACTGATCTCCAAAATGGCTGTATGAGTTTGCACTCCCACCAGCAATGGAGGAGTGTTCAAGGGGGGTTTCTTTAGACCATAAACAAATATTTCATGATGAAGGAAACTATGAATAGGAACAGTTTGCCCATATTGATGGTATTCACAAGGTGTAGAAATCACTTTTCTTGATGCCATGACAAAATGCCAGACAAAAAACAACTTACATAATTTTTTAAAAATCTCAGTTTTAAGGAAAATGGTTCATTTTTAGCAAGGAATATATGGTGGTGGTCTGTTTTCACCTTTCTCAATTTGTATTCAGTCTGGGCCCCACGCCATGACATAGCACAATGATTTTTTTTTAAGTGACTATAAATCCATCCAGATTGACAATAAAAACTAGCCATCATCAACTCTACTTTTTGTCAAGCTGATGCTCAGAAGTATCCTTTTAAATCCCATTGTGCTATCCCTGGCCCTCAAAGGTTCATGGTCATCTTATAGAGCAAAAATAATTCATTCCATGTTCAAAAGGTCTCACACTCTTAGTACTTTAAACGCTGCTTAGTAGGTAAAGTCCAAAGGGTTTTGTTTTTGTTTTTCTTAGATTCAAGGTAATCTTGGCACTCTGAGCCCTTAGAGGAGAAAAAAGTTACAAAGCTCAATATACAATGACATATGATAAACATTTCCATTCCAAAACAGAGAACTGAGAATATAGCAGAGAAAGACTGTGCCAAATCAAAGCCAAAACCCAGAAGCTCGAACACCAAATCCTGAAGATCTTTGTCAGCATCCAGAGCGATTGTTGATATCACCTGAGCTCTATCAGCCTTGTATAAATCCACTCTTCCAATTCTGTACTCTGCAGCACCCATAGCACTAGACTGATTCAGCTTCCTGCCTCTTCATTAGACCAACCATGGTCCCGACATCTCCTAGACTCTCTGCTATAGCACAGGGCTCACCTTGACAGCTTCACAACAATGAAAAGAGGCTCTCAGGACCCCATTTCATAAAAGGAGGTGCTACATACTGAAAGTGCTATAGATTGCCTTCCTTGCAGGGCATCTAAATGGGACACATCTCACCTGGCCTTACTGGGCTTGGAGCAAGCCTCTAACTTGGGTCAGGTCTTGCATTTTGCATTCATGAAGGATGAAAGATGTTTTCAAGTTCTGCTGCTGGCTTGGGGTGTAGACTGGCTACTTTCTAGTAGAATTGAAATAGCCTGTGTACCTTAGTTGTTGAACCAGGAAATTATGGGAGATGTTATTCTGTAAATAAGTTTCTCTTATTGGTTAATGAATAAAGCACTGTTGGCCAATAGGAAAGCAAGATGTGGGACTAGGAGAGAAGGAGAATTCTGGTGGAGGGAGGAAGTGATTCAACATGTAGAACGGAGAGAGCAGAACTCTGGCCCCTACTATCTGGTAAGATAAAACTATGTGGAAATACTTAGATTAATAGAAATGGGTTAATATTTAAGACAAAGCTAGCCAATAAGAAATGCTAACAACAGCATTATATCTAATACTGTGTCTCTGTGTGTTATTTGGGGCTGGTGCAGCTCTGGGACCAGGCTGGCAGGAAAAACACTCGTAACAAGGAAAAATACTTCCCTCGGCAATTATTTTGAGCAAGATATCACTTTAGTCTCTCCTTTCAAACAATCCTATATACTTTCAATCTGGAGTCTTCAGTGGGTGAACTATTATCTCAATGTATCCTTCCTATTGTCCTAGTGCAAAATGCATGCTTGATACTTAGTTGTACTAATCTTTTTAACAATGACAGCCACCCCACCATGCATTCCTTTTGTACAACGTTAAACTTGCTTATGATTTTCTCAACAAACCAGACATTTTTTCTATCTCTCTCT
This sequence comes from Phodopus roborovskii, assembly GCF_943737965.1. NCBI lineage: Eukaryota > Metazoa > Chordata > Mammalia > Rodentia > Cricetidae > Phodopus > Phodopus roborovskii. The sequence continues at coordinate 4,182,993 of NW_026125554.1, forward strand.
CTCTCTCTCTCTCTCTCTCTCTCTCTCTCTCTCTCTCTCTCTCTCCATCTCTCAGGAAACCCTGGTAAGAGTGGTGAGCAATAACCATGACACACTGAATACTAGTCTTCAAATTGCATTGGTGTAATAAAACATGTCCTTTAATTCAATCTTGCTCAGATTCTTCGGATATGGGCAGAATGTAGCCAGATTACTTGTAAAAATGAAATATGAATGGCTTCTAGTCCATTTCCCAATAGAGCACCCATTTCTTTATGAAACCTAATGAACAGTCTTTATTTTCTACATTTCTATTGGCAGTTTGACCTTCCACACCCACCAAAGTGGCCAGCTAAACTCTTTATAGCATTCTAGGGCTTCCCTAGCTCACAGATACACACTCTTTTGGACAGGGTTTCACTCCAGAGTGAATTCGTTCATGTCTTTGCAAGGAACTGCACTGCATGAATGCTTTCTCACACTGCTTACACCTATAAGGTTTCTCTCCACTGTGAATCTTTTCATGGTACCAAAGGGAACTGTGATAAGTAAAGGCTTTGCCACATTGATTGCATACATACGGTTTCTCTCCACTATGGACCCTCTCATGGTCCCGAAGAGAACTATGGAGAGTAAAGGCTTTACCACACTGATTACATACAAAGGGTTTAACTGTACTGTGTGTTTGCTCATGTCTCTGAACCTGATTCAAAGAAGGGAAAGCTTTCCCACAGTGCCTACATACATAGGGTTTCTCTCCACTATGAATCCTTTCATGACGTTGAAGGGAACTAGAAAAAGTAAATGCTTTCCCACATGGCTTACATACATAAGGCTTCTCTCCATTGTGAGTTTTTTCATGGCGCTGAAGAGAACTGTAAAAAGTGAACACTTTTCCACACTGCTTACATACACAAGGTTTCTCTCCACTGTGAATCTTTTCATGGTATTGAAGGTAACTATTTTTAGAGAAGGCTTTCCCACATTGTTTACATACATAAGACTTTATTCCAGTGTGAGTCTGTTCATGCCTTCGAACCTCACTCAGACATGAAAAGAGTTTCCCACAATGCTTACATCCATAGGATTTCTCCCCACTATGAATTCGTTCATGTCTTTGTAAGGACCTGCACAATGTGAAAGCTTTACCACATTGTTTGCATCCATAGGGTTTCTCTCCAGTGTGGGTCCTTTCATGGTGATAAAGGGAATTCTGTGTTCTGAAGGCTTTGCCACATTGCTTACATACATAGGGTTTCTCTCCAGTGTGAGTTCTCTCATGGTGATGAAGGGAATTATGTGTAGTGAAGGCTTTACCACATTGTTTACATACATAGGACTTTTCTTCACTGTGAATTCTTTCATGGCATCTCAAATAATTTGAATGAGTGAAGGCTTTCCCACAATGCTTACAATCATAGGGTTTCTCTCCACTGTGGATTCTTTCATGATATCGAAGAACACTGTGAACATAAAAGGCTTTACCACATTGCTTACATTCATAGGGTCTCTTTCCACTGTGAATTCGTTCATGTCTTTACAAATATCTGTACAACATGAAAGATTTTCCACATTGCTTACATTCATAAGGTTTTTCTCCAGTGTGAATTTTCTCATGGCATCTGAGGGAAGTGTGGGTAGTAAAGGCTTTCCCACATTGCTTACATGCATATGGTTTCTCTCCAGTATGAGTCCTCTCATGACATTTCAAGGAACCAGAACGAGTAAATGTTTTCTCACAGTACTTACAAACATATGACCTTTCTTCACAATGCATTTTCCCATGGCATTTAAGATAAGCAGGATTAGGGAAGTCTTTATCACAATGTTTACATACATGCAGCTTCTCTCCAATATGAGAACTTGAATGCATAAAAAGTGAAATGGAATAGCCAACGTCTCTAGTACACTTACATGGACCATCATCTTCGTGTGTTGTCATCTGCCTTTTGATATCTGCATTTTTCACTAATTCTTTCCTATACTGTTTGTACACATCTGGTTTCTTTGAAGCATGGGATCTTTCATGTATCTGGAAGAAATTATCACTAAAATTTTTTCCACATTGCTTGCTTTCATAAGGTTTTTCTTCAGTTCGGGTTCTTGGATGCATCAGGAGGCACTGGGGAAAGCTGCAGTTGTTTCTACATTCCTTACATTCATACAGATGTTTTGCATACTTCTGATATTCATATGGTTTGTGCTCATTTTGAACTGTGATAGGTACATTTAAGGATGAATGGCCACTGAGGACAATTCTACACATATGCCTTCTACATGGCTTGAATCTAAGAGGATTATCTTTATACACAGTAGAATCTAGAATCCAGCTGAAATTTTCTACACATTGACTATCTTCATTATGTTCACAAAGATCTTTTCCTTCTTGAGTTCTGAAAAAACAAGGTTGTATTATTATTTTCCAACAAAATAACAATTTTATGCACTAAGATTTTAAAACACGAATACATGAAATTCTACAGTTTGGTTTGAAGTTCTTATCAACAGTGGTATTCCTAGAGAGTTTTGCTTTTTCCTTTTGTATTGATTTTTGTCTTGATTTTTTTTAAAGGTGCATAGGTCTTTCAAGACACAGTATCAATCTGTTTCCCACTGGCAGGGCAAGCTGATAACCCCAACACTTGGGAGTTAAGCTGGAGGATTGGGAAGCTAAAGCCAAGCTCAGGGTCACAACCAGAGCTCAGGAGTTGAGAACCTAAGTACAGCTCCTAGCACCCATGTCAGACTGCTCACAACCACCTGTAGCTCAAATTCCAGGGAAACCTGACACCTCCAGCCTCTGCGGACACCTGCACTCACATGCACATACCCATGCATATATATGTAACTTAAAACAAACCTTTAAAAAGATAATAGTAACAAGTATCCCTTAAAGAAACATTTTGACACTATGAACATCTAAACTACAAGAATATCCTGAGCTTGGGGATTTTCTAAATACAGATAGTCAACCTATGTGCAGTTTTGGAGACATTTTCTGAAGCTTTGGGCTTTGGACTATCTCTATCATTAGATTTGTTTTTAAAAGTCCTCATTCAAAAGAGAATATTGCTTCATTTTTTGAGGACAACTTACTTTGGATTTCTCTGGGAGCTTCTATAGTCATTTTCAAAGTTCTGGTCTTCTTGTCCCATTCCTAAATGCAGGTCCAGAAAAAGAACTGACTTATTTTAGCATTATACAAAAGTATGAAATCTAGGAAATTTCATGATATAACACGGAATATGGTACATTGGACAAAATTCTCTTGTATATGCCACATCATATGGGTGTTCACTGATGAGCAGAGTGTATGTGATTACATCATAGGGTGACCTCATTCTTACCTATGCAAGCCAAGTTCCTGAACGTCTCCTGCATCACATCTCTGTGTAGATGTAGAGCTCCTTTTGAGAAGGACTCAGCAGTGTCCACTCTTCCACACTGAACTTCACAGCCATGTCCTCAAAGGTCATAGAATCCTAAAACATGCCACATATTTCCAAGAGAAGAGTAAGTCACAACACTGTTGATCTAAAGTCAGATCATAAGTCCCATGATGCTGGCAACCTCCACACAGAAATTCTCACATTAGATGTGACAGCAATGGCCAAACTGGATCACCCACTATATTGCTAGATAACCTAACAACTATAAACAGAGCCTGCTGTATTGATTCTGTTTTTTAAATATTTATTTGTGCTGGGTGGTAGTGGCACACACCTTTAATCCCAGCTCTTGGAGGCAGAGACAGGAGGATCTCTATAGTTCCAGGCCAGCCTGGGCTACAGAACAAGTTTCAGAACAGTCAGGGCTACACAGAGAAACAAACAAACAAACAAAGACCCCTATTTCTCTACTGGTTTACTTTGGGGTTGGAGTACATATGCTACAGTATTTATATAAAGGTCCAGGATCTGGTTGTCTTTCCACAGTGTGAGGCAGCACTTGGAGACTGGTGCCTTCACCCACCAAGCCATCTCATCAGCCTTCTTCTTAGAAAATCCTGAGAACCAATTCAAACCGTTTGTAGGATCTGGTGCCTGCTACTGGAATGGTCCAAATGACCCTGGGCAAAGCAGTCTGCTACTCTAGCCCAGGCTAACAACATACTTTAACTGATGCTTTCTCTCTACATGTTTGCAAGTTTTTGACATACCTATCAGAAGGAGCCAACCTTATGACAAAACACACTCCAGATGATGAATCCCTAAAGATCTTAGAAAGAGAATGCTTAACATCTCTTGAGGCAACTTTGAATGAAGCAAACAAGGGCATGAATTGGGAATGCACAGAGAAACAACTTTAGTAAGTCTGTGTCTAATAGCTCAACTGTCTACCCTGTGTTAAATACTAAAAAAGACATATGCATGAGAATTCTCTATGCAAACAGGAAAACATTCCAGCTCTTATTGGAAAATGTCAAAGGACCCAAGAAGTAATGAGAATATTGTTAGCAAGAGCTCATTGCCCCCCCAATCATCTCTTACATACATTTATAAAATTATTCCCCAAAGCAGACCTTTGGGAAATCAAAGGTTTATCTAGTCAAACAGAGGAAAACTCTTTGGGCCCGGGGATGCATCTCAGTGAAGCATTTGTGTCATGGGTGAAGCTATGGGTTCGATCCTAAGGGAACTGTAGTGTATGAACTCAAGTATATGTCTTTCCATATGCATGTCTTAGAGTGGACTTCTGTCCTATATTTATGATGACTTTCTCACAAACAAACAACAAACAAAAGATCTTTCCCCTTTAAGCTGCATTTTCCAGGGTATTTTTATCACAGCAATAGGAAAGGAAACTGGGATTGTCTCAGAGTCAGTTGAAAGTCCTCACTTACGGTGCGTTTTGCTAGCATCACTTGTGAACAAAATGTCTTGTATCTGCTGAACAGCAGTCAATATTCAAATGCTAAGTAGGTGTACCACAATTCAGTTCTGGCTTGATCCAGTGCTAGCCAAACCCTGAAGCATTGAGGGCTCAGTACCAACACACATCTCTACTACAGATGCCAAGCCAAAGCATGCATTTGTTCTTCTATGTCCCATTTATTTTTCCAGACATTATAGATAGATGGCAGTGAATAACCTTATTAGCATAAATTCAGATATTATATGAAAGGAGCTTACGGTAAACTATCAGATACTCCTATTGCTCCAGAAATCCTAAGTGTTTTAAGTTCTCTGTGGTTGAAACAAGGACAAAGGCAACTCATGTTTAAATTTTATCATATACTTCAGAAATCATCAAACTGTAAAACTCTTACCTGCAATAGCTTCTCAAAGGTATCTCCCAGAGAATCCTTTGTGGAGGGAGTCAGGGGGTGAGACAAGTAAAGAGACTGGCCTGGAGAAAAGTCTAAAGTCTAATCCAGGATTATCTTGTGACAATGCTCCTGCCTCAAATTACAAGCATGTCCCAACACACTAGGCTTGGGAAACCTCCTTAAGGAGACTTTCCTTAAAGCCCTTCCTTCTGTTTTGTTTGTTTGTTTGTTTGTTTTGGGTCTTTCCTACAAAGTAAAGGCCTTAACTACCTAACTCTTGGCATACCAGGTACCAGGGCTAAAGACATTGCAGATATAGTAGGCCCTACCTCAGTCTGCATCTAAAAACAAAACAAAATCAAGGTGTGTGGGCTGGAGAGATAACACCAACAATTAAGAACTTTCTGCTCTTCCAAAGGACCAAAGTTCAGTTCTCAGGACCTGCATTCTTGTGCACATACCCACACACATGCACACATAAATAAAAACAAATCTTCTATAGGAAATGAAGAGAAGGACAAAGGGGAGGTAGAGGAGGATGTAGACAACAACACTTAGAACAACAACTGCAACCTCAGAAAAATAAACACCTCTCCCTTGAATTCCAAGTTACAGACATTTGGATATGAACCCTAGCTTTCCAGTGTCTCATTAACAAGGGCTCCTCTTCCTGTGAGAAAGCACAGACATCTCCAGGATAAGGTTTCAAGAGGAAACAAAGGTCTTCTGTGACCTTTCTTTGCTGACTCAACATTGCTCTTCACTTGAATTTCAAATCCCCAGTTAAGAATAGTCAGTCACTTATCTTTTTCTGCCTGTATTTATTTACCTATTGAATGTGTGCGGGGGCACACGGTGAGGGGAGGGACACATGTCAGAGGACTTTGTGGGAGGAATCAGTTCTCTCTTTCTATCATGCAGACTCCAGGGACTGAACTCATTAAGTTATCAAGCTTGTCAACAAGCACCTTTACCCACTCAGCATCTCACTGACCCACTTTTTCTGTGTGTGTCAGAGAATGACCTCAGATGTTCACCTTCTGTTAGTCACTGTTGTGCATGCCACGTTAGTTGGCCCAATGGTTTCAGAGGATTCTCCTGTCTCCACCTCTCATCTCATCATGGAAATAATGGGATTACAGATGTGCACTACCACATCTCACGTTTACATGGCTTCTGGGGGGAGGGGGGTTCAAACATAGGTCCTAACACTTGCACGGCAAGTAATTTACCCACACTGCTATTTCCTCAGCCCTGGGCAATTACTTTAAAGATAAAAAATATCTAGTGTTTAAAGATTTCAGTAAGACTGAATCTCAGATTCAGTATATATACATATACATACACAAATTGTAAGACAAACAGAAACTGTTGCTTAACAAGTAACCAGCCAGGCATGGAAGCAAACTCCTATAACACAAGCACTCAGGAAGCAGAAACAGGACTACTGCTACAAGACTGAGGGCAAGTTGGTCCACAAATCAAATTCCAGACGAGCCTTGGCTCCACAGAAAAACCCTCTCAAAAATATAAAAGTAAAGCACAACTACCTATTTCTTCTAGACAACAAAGATGTCAGTCATTTTAAAGACTTCTCATGCTTGTGTATACTTGTAATACTAGCACTCTGGAGGCAAAGGCAGAAAGATCACAAGTTCAAGGTTATCCTGAGGCAGGCAAACATAGGGTATAGTTTAGCAACCTGGCACTCTCCTGTACACATACTTCCTCTGATAATGAACATGACAGACTGAGCATATTACCTGTATATACTCTACACATCTCATCAAACAATGTACTGAGCAACCTGCTATCTTAGGGCCCCTATCTACAATGAGATACATAGATAGCTGCTTTGAATGGTGGAAACAAGTTATGTTCTTCAGCAATCCTCAATAGCCATTTCTATTCAAACACACCCCAGGATACATCCAAGAACTGTGGGTCTAATCTGGCCTAGACTGACTTTGGGTGCATGTGCAATAAAGCAAACTGTGTCCTCTGAGTGAAGTTTTACATAGAATGTCTTCCTCCTGTGCATAATTGGGTGTGCATATGATTAAAATAAGACACACCATGAAAGAGACACTCATAGTAGGCAAAGGCCCACCCCATCTAACCCTGTCAGCTAAGACCGGGATCTATCTTCACTACAGCCATTTGCAACCAAACTCCTCCTCTTTAACTGTATAAAATGAAGTCCCAATTATTTTAAAAAGATGTATTTATTATGTATACAGTATTCTGCCTGTATGCATGCCTGCAGGCCATCAACCATCACTATAGATGGTTGAGAGTCTCCGTGTGGTTGCTGGGAATTGAACTAAGGACCTTTGGAAGAGCAGCCAGTGCTTGCTCTGAACCTCTGAGCCATCTCCCCAGACTCCAGAAGTCCCAAACTTTTAAGTACTTTTTCATTCAAGTGACCTGCTGTCCCTCTAGACGAGGTAATGAAATGGTCCTATGGTTTTGCTTAGAATAAAGTTACCTTTACTACTTTTGCACTCTGTGGGTCAGCTTTTATTTCAAATCTTTGAGTAAGAGGCCTGCAACCTGGAAACAACTGATCTAGACCCTAACAATTGGTATAACTGAAATCCACGATAACCAGTGCTACAGAGAGCAGTGTTTTCAACTTTCCTAATGCTGCAACCCTCTAATACATTTCCTGATGTTGTGATGACCCTTAACCAAAAATCATTTCCATGTAATTTTGCTACTATTATGAATCATAATGTAAATACCTGTGTTTTCTGATGATGTTAGCTGACTCCAGTGAAAGGGTCATTCAACCCCCAAAAGAGGTCGCAACTCACAGGTTGAGAAACCCTGTCTCAATTAATTAATTCATTACAAATTATTAACAATAGGCGCTGGGATGATGACTCAATGGTTAGGAACAAAGAAACACACACACACACACACACACTTACATACATAAAAATAATACTACCATACCAAGCTCCTTCTAAATTGGTACTTCCATTCCCATAGATTAGTGATTCTCTCAGATTTCCATTAGAGAAGGAAGTCTCTTTGCTCAGTGACTACCAGTGAGTGTAGAAACTCACAACTGGTAAAAATGTCTGCAGAACACTCATCCACAAATAGGATATTTGTATCATATTACCACAATCCCACTCCCTAGTGTGGCTCAGGAACTACCACAAAGGAGAGGCTAAAAATCCTAGCAGAGTAAAACACTGTTTTCTGGACATAGCATTGCACTCACGAACTCACAGCAGATGTGGATACCTACACAAGAACTGTCCAAGATTACTCAATCAGTATTCCAACATGGAGAGGGGAAGGTTTCACGAGCTGTTATTCCTAGATGAGGAGCCATTGACAGTTGATGGCTTCTGAGAAGAGAGGCTTGGTTTTCTTTAAAAATATAGCTCCTAGTAGGCCAACTACTCTCCAGTAGATGGTCCCATACCTGTGGTGATTAAATCATCATTCCTGACTTAATAATGTAAAGCTAGCCACAGCCATAGAGGCTAGGCAGTGATGGCACAAATCTTTAATCTCAGGACTCAGAAGACAGAGGCAGATGGATCTCTGTGAGTTCAAGTTCACCCAGGGCTACATGAGAGTGAATCAGTCTGAAAACATAACAGAGCTGATGACTTTAATCCCAGCACTAGAGAGGTATATAAAAAAGAAGCAAAGAGTCCCATGTGAGATTTAGTTTCCAGTCACAGGGAAGACAGGCTCTCTATTTCAGCCTTGGTAAATAAGAGCTACTGCCTGGCTGCTTACTTTTCTGATCTTCACCTTGACCTTTAATATCTATCTGTCTTGGGTTTTTATTATGCATGCTACACATATCTGTTAGTATAAAGGCAGCATAAATTGTCATCAAAGAGGGAGAGAGAGAGAGAGAACGGACAAGGTGAAAAGTTGGGAGGGTGAGAGCAGATCTAGGAGTTATAGGGAGGAGTTGAGAGCAATGACCCATATATACTTGTATGCTGAACATGGGTCTCAGCCAGAGGACTGAGCAGTCTAAGGGACCTCTCACAGTGGAGCCAGGATGTATCCCTGGTGCACAAAAGGACCTTGCGAACACATCCCCCATGGAGGGACAACTCCCTTAACCTAGAGACAGGAGAGAAGCCCCTAGTCCCTACTTCACATGACCTGTCAGATCTACATGACCCCAACTGGATGGCATTGCCCTACATGTGGAATTGGGGTGGGGGGATGGGATGGGAGGGTGGTCAGGATGCATATGAGAGGACAGAGAGGGTAAAAGGGAGGGAGGGAGGCAGGGAGAGGAAACTGGGATCGACATGTAAAATAAAATAAAATTAAAAAATCCAGATTCTGTTTAAGCAAAAAAAAAAAAAAATCTCAAAAAATCAATAACATGTCCTATTTAAAATACAAAAAAAAAAAAAAAAAAAAAAAAAAGGATGAGGTGCACAATAAGAAAAATAATAATAACAAATTAATGAATGTAATATAAACTTAGCTATTTAAATGTTCCCCTAAAATCTAAGTGTCATTGCCTCTTTGGATCTTATGTTTGAAGTTGTTATGAAATTTGGAGAAGGCTACCCAGGCAGTGGTGGCACACAACTTTAATACTAGCACTTGGGAGGTAGAGGCAGTGGATCTCCTGATTTCAAGGCCAGCGTGGTCTACAGAGCAAGTTCCAGGACAGCTAGAACTATACAAAGAAGCCCTGTCTTGAAAAACCAGAAAGAAAGAAAGAAAGAGAGAGAGAGGGGGGGGGAGGGAGGGAGGGGGGAGGGAGGGAGGGGGGGAGGGAGGGAGGGACGGAAAGGAAATTGAAGAAGGCAGGTATACCGCACATTTGTAATTTCAGAACTCTGGTGGTAGAGACAGAAATTAACAGTTCAATACCAACCTGAGCTATAAAGTGAATTCTATGCCAGCATGGGGCTAGAGAGCAAGATTTTGTCTCAAACAAACAAACAAGTAAATAAATCAATGCAAAAAAGAAAGCAAGGTGGATGGAAAAACAGAAAAACGGCTTAATGGGCTGTTTTGTGAAAACAAATTAAAGCCAGGTCATTTTGGATCCTGACTCCAGTTTGGGCATTTTGTTTATTTGCTAAGAACAGAATGTCACGCATCTCAGACTAGTATTGACCTTCTGAGTATCCTGCCTCCACCTCCAACATGCTTAGATCACAGGCATGTGTCATCAAGCCCAGTCTGACTAGGGTTTTCAGAGATATCACAGTATTACCTAGGGTGCTCCTGACCCTATCCATCCATCCTGTTCACTGCAGGACTCAAGGTCCATCACTACCAGGCATCCAACCTGTGTCTCCCAAGTCATATATGGCCATGTGCAACCAAGGAGAGCTCTGAATGTGACACAAAATAGAAAATGTACCTAAAACATGGAGATTTTTGTTGCTGTGATGATTGTGCAGTTCTACAACATGAACTGTAGAGATGACAACATCATGTTTAAATGTTGCACACTCCTGTTTGTGTCCTGTGTGCCCAATATAAACTGGGCTGGCCAGGGTCTGGCATTCCCTTTACTGTGGCCAATTTTCTTGTCCTCTGAGATTGTCTTTCTCCCTTAAATAGTCTGAGAGAACTTAGAAGGCAGAATCATTCCTACCCGTCTTTTCAATACTAGTATCTAACTAGTGGATCATCTTTAAAAAATCTGCTAGGAAAGGGGAACTGTAAGGTCACAAGGATGTACAAGACTTGTTTCAATGCCAATGCATCCGCTGAGCTCCTGAAAGATCCTGGATCTCTACCCTAATGTTCACTAATATTCACCCAAAAAAACTTGGCACTGCGGGCATCTTAGGTCACCATTGCTTGACAATTCTAAAACCCAGGTCTAGAAAAAGAACAGGAAGTTGTATTGAGGATATATCAGATGATAAAACTCACAAGACAGAATCTCAACCCAAAGACATTCTGATAAGATGTCTGTAGTTAGGGCAGGAGAGCTGGCCCAGCAGTTAAGAGTACCGACTGTTCTTATAGAGGATGGACAAGGTGGCTGACAACCCCCTGTATCTCCAGTTGCAGGGGATCTGATGACATTTCTGGCCTCCATCAGCACCACATATTCACAGGATACAGAGACATGCATGCAGGCAAAACATCTATATACCTCAAAATAAATGTCTGTCCTTATGGAAACTAAAAGAGATGCAAAGATGTTTTCCATACATGTGTAAGGTATCGGTTCTCCTCCCATGTGAGGAGAAAAAGTCATTTTTAAATGACATATTTATTTTCTGGCCTATGGAAAAATGAAAGCTATAGTAAGGAACATGAATCAAATGTTTTTGTTCAAGTGGCGGATAACGTTGCTATAAATTAAGAAGGTGGTGTTTGGGCATGTAGAAAGATATATGGAAATTTGGGGACTTAACTTATAGGCCTCTTGCTGTGGTTTTAATACATCTTTCCCCCTAAGAAAGTAAACTGGAAATTTAACACCCACTAGGAAATTTTAAGAGGTGGGACCTAAACCTAAACCTAAACCAGGCACTGGTGTCATGAGCCTTTAATCCCAGCACTTGAGAGGCAGAGGCAAATGGATCTCTACGAGTTTGAGGTCAGCCTGGTCTACAGAAAGAGTTCTAGGACCACCAGGGCTGTTACACAGAAAAAGAAACCTTGTCTTTAAAAACAAACAAACAAAGGTGGAACCTAAACAAAGGAAATGGCTCACTGGACATAAATCACCTACTGCCAAACCGGAGGACATAGGTTCAATCCCTTAGACTCACAAGACAGAAGGAGAAAAACAATTTCCGCAAGTTGCCCTCTGAGCTCCACATTCGTCATGGCATTCACACACCTACACACATAAGCAGACAGTCTTAGTTAGGATTTCTATTGCATGGACAAAACACCATGACCAAAAAGCAAGTTGGGGAGGAAAGGGTTTATTTGGCATACACTTCTACATTGCTGTCCATCACTGAAGGAAGTCAGCACAGGAACTCACACAGGGCAGGATCCTGGAGGCAGGAGCTGATGCAGAGGCCATGGAGGGTGCTGCTTACTGGTTTTCTCCCCATGGCTTGCTCAGCCTGCTTTCTTATAGAACCCAACACAACAGCCCAGAAACAGCATCTCCCACAATGGGCTGGGCCCTCTCCCATCAATCACTAATTAAGAAATGGCTTACAGCTGGATCTTATGGAGGCATTTTCTCAGTTTAAATTCTCTCCCTGCTGCAAATAAGTCTAGTTTTTCTGTCAAGCTCACATAAGATTAGCCAGCACAAAGATTAAATGAATAGTGTAGGAACATTTATTCTTCAAAGGGAGGGGCAAGGTGAAAACGGCAGAGGATTTTAATTTAACCTTCATTAATGAACAACTGCCTTCAGTTCATGCAGGAGTTAGTGGGTTACCTCTACTGAGTCTACCACAAAAGCTGATGCCTCTCCTGAATTCCACAAATTCTTTTTTTTTTTTAATTAGTACACAGAGTGATGATGGGTATCATAATGGCATTGTGTGTCTGTTGATTCTCCTACCTCACTTTTCTCTCCTGCACCATCATCCCCAGTGGCCCACTTTCCACCTCCATAGCTCATGTATTCTATGGACCATTGCACCTGCCTTCCTTACCCCAACCTGCCATGATCTTCTTTCTCATTTCATAACCTGTACACATGCTTGCTCACTCACTCCAAATACAAACACATTCACAAAAACTTGAAGTTTGAGCCCAAATATGAGAGAGGAACATGGTCATTGTTGGAGTCTGGGATTACTCGATATAACAATTTCCAGACTCATCCATTTGTCCTGCAAATTTTCATTTTCCTTTATGGCTGAGTAAAATTACATTACATAATGAAATGTATACCTCATTTTTAACCCATTTAATCTTTTGATACTTGTGCTGAATTATTTCCTTGCTATTGTGAAAAAAAAAAAAAGCAGTGATAAACAGGAATCCGAAAGTAGCTATGTTATAGAGTATAGATATATATATGCCCAGGAGTGGTATATGACTGTTCATTTTTTACCGTTTTGTGCAATCTCTCCATATCAACCTGCACCCTATTCATTTTGGGGCACTGCTATGGTCTGTACCACCTCAGGGCGTCAGCAATAAGGCCATAAGCAGACGGTCGGTATTCATCCAGGTCCACAATCTTCAGTCCAGAAAGAAACAGACTGAAACAACTATGAAATCCCATACGGGGCTGTGGCCAGGAGTCCCTGTTTACATGTTAAACAACTTCAGGACAATCCGATCTGAGCAGAACGCAGAGTGCGGGAGCCTAGCTCCTTCCATGCAGAACCCACACAGAAGTCTGCAGCCTCGAAGAGAAGAACCAGACAAGGACCAGTGTAGAGCCACGCCTGACCCAGGACAGCACTAAGGGTTCTGCAGGCTCGAGGAGGCGGGGCCTAATGACGTTGCTGATCGGACTATACTGTCCTGCAGCCTCCGGCACTCGACCCAACACCTACCATTTCCAGCTTCCAGCTTGTCCCTGGTCCTCCTCAAAATCACAAGGACTCGGGCAGGTTCACAGCGCGGTAGAGGTTTTGTCCCTGGTGTCTCTGAGCTACAGATGCTGGGTCAGGACAATGGCGATATAGAAAAGGCCCGCACCTCGGCTTAAGGCGGGACTCCTCTCCATACAAGACTCAGGATTGGATAGGTTGCACAGCTCCAGCGCCTCTCATTCGCTAATGATTCAGGATCCGCCCTCTGAACCCAGAAAGACTCCTTAAACTAGCTGGAGTCTGTGCACAAACAGAACAGAACATCAGCACCCTCGCAAGCTATTCCTGAGAACTTTCCACCTGGTGCATACCCGTGTTAGACTGGGTGTTAGTAGAATTTAAAGAGAATTGGCCCTGATCCTCCAAAGCGGACTCTGATTTCCCTGTTTTACTGGCCATTTCTTCTTCCTACTGGAAATGAGATCAAAAGTATGCTCAGGGAATTCCTTACTCTATGACTCTTTAAGACAATACCTGATGTTGTGTAACAACTTCATTTGATTTAAAATATTCTCTTCTGAAGCTAACTACATTCACAAAGACGTAGGCAATAGATAATACCACTCTACCAGAACCCAAAAGAAAAAGCAGGGAAAATATACTCAAAATTCCACCGCCAACAAGTCTAAAACAAACAAGAATTAACAATCAATGGTCCTTACTTTACCTCAATATTAATGACAGGCGCCTATAACTCGCCTATAAAAGAGACAGGCGGACAGAATGGATGCAAAGACAGAATCCATCCTTCTGCTGCATACCAGAAACAGATCTAAGCTTCAAAGAAAGACATTACCTCAGGATACAGGGTTGGGAAAAGATCTTCCAATCAAATGGACTCAAGAAGCAAGCAGGTATAGCTATCCTAATATCTAACAAGTTAGACTTCAAACCAAAATCAATCAAAAGAGATGAAGGAGGTCATTTCATATTCATCACAGGAGAAATCCATCATCACAAAGTCTCAGTTCTGAACATCTATGCCCCTAATACAAAGACACCCACATTCGTAAAAGAAATGGTACTAAAACTCAAAATTCACACAAAACCTCACACACTCATAAGGGGAGACTTCAACACTCAACCCTCACCATTAGACAGGACCACCAGACAAAAACTTAACAAAGAAACAAAAGAACTAACAGAAGTTATGTCCCAATTGGGTTTAACAGATATCTATAGACCATTCCATACAAACACAAAAGAATATACCTTCTTCTCAGCTCCACATGGAACTTTCTCTGAAATCAACCACATGCTAGGCAACATGACTAACCTCAACAGATACAAAAATTGTAATAGCCCTCTATATCTAATCAGACCACCATGCTTTAAAGTTGGAATTCAACAACAACACAAACTGCAGAAACCCTACAATCTCATGGGAACTGAAAAATGCACAATTGCACCATTACTGGGTCAAGGAAGAAATAAAGAAAAAAATTAAAGTTTTCCTGGAATTCAGCGAGAATGAAGACACAATATACCTGAAACTGCGTGACACTTTGAAAGCAGTGCTATGAGGAAATTTCATAGCACTAAGCCCATATGAAGAAAACAGAGGATAGTCACATTAGAAAATTAATAGCACAACTGAAAGCCCTAGAACAAAAAGAAGCAAACTCACACCGGAGGAGTAGACTCCAGGAAATAATCAGTTTGAGAGCTGAAATCAATAAAGTAGAAACTAGGAAAACAATACAAAGAATCAATGTAACAAAGAGTTGGTTTTTCAAAAAAATCAACAAGATTGTAAGGAGTATGGTTTTTCCTGCCAGCCGCCTAGTCTTGTCCTGCCGCTGCATCAGCCCCAAATAATACACAGAGACTCTGTATTTGATATTATGCTGTTGGCCAGTTACTTGTTTCTTATAGGCTAGCTCTGTCTTAAGTATTAACCCATTTCTATGTATTTCCACGTGGTCTTACCAGCGAGAGGCGGCTGACGGTTCTATTCTCTCCAGACTCTCCATGTTGACTCATCCTTCCTACTTCCTCTTTCCTTCTTGTCTCCTAGTCCCTCCTATCTTCTTTCCTACTGGCCAACAGTGCTTTATTCATTAACCAGTATGAGAAACATATATACATAATGGCATCTCCCATCATATATGTGTGTGATAAATTTATGGGGTCGTGATCTATTACAGCAATGGAATACACAGATTAACATTCCTCCAGTATTACATAGGAACCATAAACGACCTCATGATTGTGGAAAAAATATTATAAAGTACTATACAAGACAGATACCAAATATCCAGGCTGTACAAAAACAGAATACAAGTGCTGAACAAACAGTGGAACCAAAAGCCCTACCTTTAAAATGGCTAACAGAGGAACCTGTCTGGGTAGGACAATGGCCTATGACCTCTGAGAAGTTAGAGGCTTTAGAAAGCCTGGTTCGGGAACAGCTAAATGCTGGACATATCGAGGAATCAACCAGACCTTAGAATTCTCCTGTATTTGTGATCAAAAAGAAATCTGGTAAATGGAGAATGCTTACAGACCTGAGAGCCATCAATAAAGTTATCCAGCCAATGGGCTCTCTACAGCCTGGAATGCCCTTGCCTTCTTTGATACCCAAAGAATGGCCTATTATAGTTATTGATTTAAAGGATTGCTTCTTCACTATACCTTTACATGAACAAGATAAAGAGAAATTTGCCTTCACGGTACCTAATTACAATAATTCTCAACCGGTGAAGAGATATCAATGGAAGGTTTTGCCACAGGGAATGCTAATAGCCCCACCCTGTGCCAATATTTTGTACAAAAACAGTTATAAATAATTCGTAAACAGTTTCCACAATCCATAATCTATCATTACATGGATGATATATTGTTAGCTGACTCTAAAGGAGAAATATTAGAAAAAAATGTTTGAGAAAGCAAAGGAAGTTTTACTTCACTGGGGATTACAAATTGCACCTGAAAAAATACAAAAAGGAGAGTCTATCAACTACTTAGGATATAAAATAGGTCTACAGAAAATTAGACCACAAAAAGTACAGGTCAGAAGAGATCGCTACCAGACTCTTAATGATCTTCAAAAATTACTAGGAGAGATTTCTCAACTGCAAACCATTATTGGAGTAGAAGGGCATGATTTGAAAAACCTGAAAATGGCCCTAAAAGGAGATAAGGACTTGAATAGTCCACGAATACTATCAGCTGAAGCTGAGAAGGAATTAGAATGGGTAGAAAAGAGGATACTAGAAGCACATGTGGACCGTGTGGATCCAAACCTAGACTGTATTCTGGTTATATTACCATCTAGAGAATATCCTTCAGGGATTTTGATGCAGAGAGAGAAGATATCATATTAGAATGGATATTCCTACCACATAAACAGAATAAAAAACTAAAAACATATATAGAAAAGATCTCTGACTTGATTATAAAAGGTAAATTAAGACTTTGTCAGCTAATAGGAAGGGACCCAGCAGAAATTATAGTACCTTTAACTAATGAGGAAATTTCTTCCTTATGGAAAGATAATGAATATTGGCAGAGAGCTTGCAGTAAATTTTTGGGAACGATTAGCAACAACTACCCCAAAACTGAGAGAATCAAATTCATAAAGAAAACGATTTGGATCCTTCCACGCATTGTAAGAAAAACACCTATTTCTGGAGTTCATACATTCTACACTGATGCAAACAAATCAGGTAAGGCAGGATATAAATCAGCAAAAATTAGCAAAGTGGTTCAAAGCCCTTACAGTTCTGTACAAAATGCAGAATTGTATGCCATTTTCATGGTACTTATGGATTTTAAAGAACCCCTCAATATAGTTTCTGACTCTCAATATGCAGAGAGAGTAGTTTTATACATTGAGACTGCAGAATTTATTCCTGACAATACAGAATTAACTTCATTGTTTATACAGTTACAAGATACTATCAGAGAGAGGATTTTTCTATCACTTAGGAACAAGCTAAGGAAATAGTAAGGAAATGTCCTACTTGCTCATTCTATAACCAAACTCCTTTACCACCAGACATTAATCCTAAACGTATAAATAGGAATGAAATATGGCAAATGGATGTGTTTCATTTTGCAGAATTTGGAAAATTAAATATGTACATCACACTATAGATACATTTTCAGGGTTTCAATGGGCTACTGCTCTGAGCTCTGAAAAGGCTGATTCTGTTATCACACACCTATTAGAGGTAATGGCCATTATGGGCATACCTGAACAAATAAAAACTGACAATGCTCCAGCATATGTCTCCAGCAAATTGAAACGGTTTTTTTGAGTATTGTAACATAAAACACATAACTGGTATACCACACAATCCTACAGGACAAGCAGTGGTTGAGAGATCCAATCGTACTTTAAAAGAAATGCTCCATAAACAGGCAGGAGGAACCAAGACACCCAAACACAGATTACATAATGCTTTATTAACATTAACCTTTCTTAATGCTGATGAAAAAGAAAAAACAGCTGCAGAAACACACTGGACAATAGAAAAAACTTCTGAATTAAATCAACCAGTGTACTTCAAGGATGTACTGACCTCAGAATGGAAAGCAAGATATGTGTTACGTTGGGGTAGGGGTTTTGCATTTGTATCTATAGGAGAAGAAAAACTATGGATACCATCTAAGTTAATCAAGATCCGAGTTGAACAAGAGAAACATCTTAATGAAGAGAAATGATAAGTCATCCAACAAATTAGGTCCCATGAGGTGTGTGGAGGCCTCTCAAAGGTAGGGGAAGTGTTCTGTTCTTGTTCTTACAGGAAAACAGAGAAAACCTATCATCAAACAGCCAAAAGAACTGAACATGTAGGTACCTACAGAAGGGAAGACAGCTCTTCAGAAACAATCACTTAATGAAGCAGAATCTGATATATGGTAAAAAAAAATATTTAATTGTAGTAAACTGTTTTTATACAGAAATCTATTTCTCTCTACTATCTAGTATTCCTGAAGTTCCAATTTATGTAAACCAATGGTGGCTTTGGAGTTGGATTTGGCTTTCCTTCTCTAAATTCAAACATGTTGTTAAGATTAAATTCATGGTTTCTGCCTTAAATCAAGAAGCCAATTGGTATAAGGCAGAAGAAAACAAAATCTGGGGACTCATTTCTTATACGCAATTTTCTCTCTGAAATCCTAATTTTCTCACATACTTTTTAATGCTTATTGTTGTCTTTCCCTAATGCATACATTAAAACTTGAAAATTCTACTTTAATATTGATGTGTAACTTTTCCACAAGGAATAATAACGATTCCTAACAGCAGTCTTTGAACTCTCCGGAAAGAAGATGGGGCCCCACATCATCGTTTCCACTTGACTCAACCTGATGCATCTGAACTACAAACATCACCCTAAAACCGGTTTGAGACTGTTTTGCTCGAGACAACTCATGACTAGCTAGCTGTAATGGTGCACCTTTTTATTACACCCTGGCCAGAGTTTCAAATAGAACTACAGCCAAGCATTTTCTGCCACACAGTGACTAGCTACATATGTCACAGCCAGTTCTGTTGAGAATTTTGGTTGCTAAAAATTTTCTTCCTACAGGATCCATTGGAGCAATCATTGTCCCATTTCAGCAGGAAGTAACCTTAAGATAATGACGCCCCCTTTCCCTACCCTTGGAATTTTGGGATAATAGTCATCGTCTTTGGGTTGGTTTTAGGTATTTAGGGTTGGGTACGGAAGGTGATGCTTACACTCGGGTTTATCTTTTAGACAGGAATAGGGAATGGTTGGGAAAGGTATGGTTTAGATGGGCTATAGGTAGATTAGCCTATTTTCTTGAGAATTTGAGTAAGAATGAGATAGTATTTTACAGCTTACATTGTTATGTATTCTTATATGTGGTAATCTATGTAAAATTAAGCTTATATTTTGTTATATTGTGTGAAATCTTTCCACTTACGATGTTTTATGCACATTATTTTTTTACCATATTCTATGTATGTATACTTTTCTTGTATTCAAGACATTTTGTATATTGATACAATTTGGGATATTTATCATGCTGCCCTTTATAGTTCTACCTCTTGTCTTGACATTTCTACTCTACCTCTATTTTAGGGATTTATATGGATGTATATGTATATAGTTATATTGTTTAAGTATTTGTTCCTGCTTTACTCAGGGAAGTTTTAATCAGTTTTTAGCTAAGTTCCTGAGTATTACAGATTATCTTCACTCACATTTCCTGTACCTATGAGATTAGTCAGATATAGATGCTTAATCTTCAATCACTTCATAGACATGCAGAACATGGCATTTAAATGTTTTAATATTAGTACTCCATTGACATGAGACACTGTTGCTCCAGACAGCTCCGTGCACTTTCCAGAAAATATGTTGCTCCTGCTGGAGTTCAATCTCACCTCAGCTAATGGCCTGTTGGGCAAAGAATTGCCCCCACCTTGACCACTGATTTGGACATGCAGTCCTATGTGCTTGCAGGAGACAAATATAGAAGACTGCTTGACCTTGCCAAGTCAGGGTAAGACAGCCATTCTACCTCCCTGCTGTTGTTGTGGTCTGTCAAGTTCTCTTGGCCTTAGCCAAAACTGGGTGTACCAATGTTGCTGTGAGACCTAGGGTGACTGTCCAGGTGGCTTGCTGTTTCTGTCCTTGCTGCACCTTTTGGAAGTTGTCCATCCGCACTTCCTGTCTACTCTAGTATCGTTATCTTCCTTCTCAGGTCTTGATGAGGTTGAAGATTAAACTATCACAACTATTATTCTCTTCCTAGTTAGATATATTAGGTGCTAGACTTACGTTTTCCAGCTTAGGACAACTCTATTGTAAACTCCGTTATGCCTTCTCCCTAGGACTAGATATGTAGGCCATTTTGTTCTCGATTTTCCTTTTCTTAGAGCACACTTGTTATTCACTGTTTTGTATATAGTTTTGTATTAAGCCTAAATCTTTTCTTTAGACTAAAAGGGGAATTGTAGTGAGATAGTCCTTCTGTGGCACTGACCACGCCCATTGGGGGTGGAGCCATGGGCGGAAGTGACCTGTGGAAGAAGGTCGGACGAAGAGCAGGAACAGCTCTCTTGCATATATTTGGCTTATTTGTTTATCCTGATACTAATTTAACCGCGATACAAGATAAAGCTTTATCCTAACTAACCAAAAATCAGAGAGAAAACATGCAAGTCAACAAAATCAGAAATGAAAAGGAGGACATAACAACGGACATTGAGGAAATCCAGACAATTTTCAGGTCATACTTTGAAAACCTGTACTCCACAAAATTTGAAAATTCAAAGGAAATGAACAAATTTCTGGATAGCTATCACTTACCAAAATTAAATCACGGACAGATAAGCAACTTAAATAGACCTATAACCCCAATGAAAAAGAAGCAGTCATCAAATCCTCCCAACAAAAAAAGGCCAGGACCAGATGGCTTCAGTGCAGAATTCAAAGAAGACCTAATACCAATGTTCCTCAAATTGTCCCACACAATAGAAGCAGAAGGTTCATTACCAACCTCTTTTTATGAGGCCACAATTACCTTGGTACCCAAGGCACACAAAGACACAACTAAGAAAGAGAACTACAGACCAACATCCCTCATGAACATTGATGCAAAAATACTCAATAAAATACTGGCAAATCAAATCCAAGAACAGACCCGAGAAATTATCCACCATGACCAAGTAAGCTTCATCCCAGGGATGCAGGGATGGTTCAACATATGAAAATCTATAATTGTGATCCACCATATAAACAAACTAAAAAAGAAAAACCACATGATTGATCATCTCACTAGATGCTGAAAAGGCCTTTGACAAAATCCAGCATCCTTTCATGATAAAGGTCTTGGAGAGATCAGAGATAACAGGAACATACCTAAACATAATAAAAGCAATATACAGTAAACCAACAGCCAACATCAAACTGAATCGAGAGAAGCTTAAGGCCATGCCTCTAAAATCAGGAACAAGACAAGGCTGCTTTCTCTCTCTATATCTCTTCAGTATTGTACTTGAAGTTCTAGCTAAGGCATTAAAACCACAAAAGGAGATCAAAGGGATACAAATTAGAAACGAAGAAGTCAAACTGTCACTATTTGCAGATGATATGATAGTGTACATAAGTGACCTGAGAAATTCTATCAGGGAACTCCTACAGCAAATTAGCAGAATACAAGATATGAACACCTGATTTTTTACAAAAAAAAAAAAAAAAAGCTAAAAGTATGCAATTTGGGGAGGAAAGAATCTTCAACAAATGTTATATAGAAGTCTGCAGTTAGACCCATGTCTATCGCCATTCACAAAACTCAAGTCCAAATGGACCAAAGACCTCAACATAAATCCAGCCACACTGAACCTCTTAGAAAACAAAATTGGAGGTACCCTTGAACAAATTGGTACAGGAGACCACTTCATGAATATAACACCAGTAGTACAGACACTGAGATCAACAATTAATAAATGGGACCTCCTCAAACTGAGAAGCTTCTGTAAGGCAAAGGACACAGTCAACAAGACTAAACAGCAGCCCACAGACTGGGAAAAGATCTTCACCAACCCCACATCTGACAGAGGGCTGATCTCCAAAATATACAAAGAACTCAAGAAACTAGTCACCAAAACACCAAATAACCCTATTAAAAAGTGGGGTATGGAACTGAATGGAGAATTCTCAATAGAGGAGTTCAAAATGTCTGAAAAACACTTAAGAAAGTGCTCACCATCCTTAGCCATTAGGGAAATGCAAACCAAAACAACTCTCAGATACCATCTTACTCCTGTCACAATGGCTAAAATTAGACACACCAATGACACCTTATGTTGGAGAGGATGTGGAGAAAGGGAACACTCCTCCACTGTTGGTGGGAGTACAAAATTATACTGCCATTTTGGAGTTCAGTATGGTGGTTCCTCAAGAAAATTGGAATTAGTTTATCACAGGACCTGGCAATTCCACTCTTAGGCATACATCCAAATAGTACACATCCATACAACAAAGACATCTGTTCAAATGTGTTCATAGCAGCATTATTTGTAATAGCAAGAATCTGAAAGCAACCTAGATGCCCCTCAACTGAAGAATGGATAAAGAAGAGGTGGCACATTTACACAACGTAATACTACTCTGCAGAAAAAAAAAAAAAAATGGATGGGACTTGACGAAACCATCCTGAGTGAGGTAACCCAGTCACAAAAAGAGGAACATGGTATTTACTCACTCATATATGGATTTTAGACATAGAGCAAAGAATCACCAGCATATAATTCACACTTCCAGAGAAACTAGGATACAAGGAGGAACCTAAGAGAGTCCTACAAGGTTCCTCATAAAAGAGGCATGGAACAAGATCTCCTCAGCATATGGGGAGTGGGGTGGGGGTGCAGTGAATGGAGAGGGAGTTAGGAGAAAGAGAAGGAGAGGAGAGGAGAACATGTGGGACCAGGAAGATTGAGTCAGGGGATGAATAGACAAGAGCAAAGAAAAAAACAAAAAAAAAAAAAAGGGAAGAAATACCATAATAAAATGTCCAGAGACCTCCAAGGATGACCCCAACTAACAATCTGAGCAACAGTGGAAAGGCTTATATGCCCTTCCCTGATAATGAGATTGATAACTAACTTATATGCCATCATAGAGCTCTCATCAAGTAGCTGATACCTACAGCTAAACACCAAGCAGAACTCCTGGAATCCAGATGCAGAGAGGGAGAAGTGATAAGAAAAGCAGTCAAGACCAGGCTACAGAAACCCACAGAGACAGCTGACCTGAACAAGGGGGAGATAATGGACCCCCAGACTGATAGCTGGGAAACCAGCATTGGACCGACTCAGGCCCCCTAAATGTGGGTCTCACTTAGAAGACCTGGGCAGTCTAAGGGACCTCTGACATTGGAAGCATGATGTATCCCTGATACACGAAAGGACTTTAGGAGCACATTCCCCATGAAGGGATACTCCCTTAACCTAGAGGCAGGGAGTAGGGCCTAGACCCTACTCCAAATGACTTGACAGATTTTGATGATCCCTTCTGGAAGGCACACCCACCCTGTGGATTTGGGGGAGGGGAGGAAGAATGGATGAGAAGGAGGGTCAGGGGCCATGGGAGGGACAGAAGTAGAGAGTACTGGGATTGATATTAAAATAAGAAAAAATAATAATTGTATATATAAAAAATATTCTCTTCTGGAGTGAGGATCATAAGACTCAGAAAGCAAAGGAAACATACATGGCCCTGGAAATAAATTCATATTAGAAGTTCTTGAGCAGTGGTTCTCAAACTTCCTAATGCTGTGACCTTTTAATATAGTTCCTCATGTTGTGGTGACCCCAACCATAAGATTATTTTTATGACTACTTCATAACTAATTTTGCAGTTATGAATCAGAATATAAATATCTGATATTTCCAATGGTCTCAATCAACCCCTGTGAAAGGGGTCCTTTGACTCCACAAAGAGGTCTCCACCCACCGGTAGAGAACCATTGTTTCTGAAATTTAGGAAGCTCTCAGGGTCCTTCCCCAGAGTTTTATAAGCAGTAATGCTACCTAGGAGAGAGGGTTCTCCTACAGGCCAAGCTGAAGGTGCTGGGGGCGGTCATGGGTGCAATGGGATGTCTGCTGAGGCCTTACTGGTTTCTGAAGCAGCTGCCAGAAACTAGCACACAGAATGAGCCCTCCAAGACCAGCAACCAGAGCAGTAATTCTGGGGCATCGGTTGGGAATTGCCTTAAAACTGAGAGCCCTATTACAAACAGCATTGTTGAATTTTGCCAAAAGTTTGGACATGTATTCCCAGCTCGACTAGCATGTCAGTGGTGCTGAGAAACTGCACCCAGTTATTCATGAAGCAGGTGTTCCCCTGGTATTTCAAGCACTGAGCAGCGCTGGCTAGCCTGCAGACAGCTAGAGCTGAAGTCAGGAAAAGTACTCTAGTTTGGGGGCTCCTGGGGACTGCAGGAGCTGGCCCCTTACACAGTTCATCCTGGTTCAGATGCCAGGCTCCATGCTGGCATCAGAGCACAGCCCTGGGAACCTGAGGTGGATTTATGGCTCCTTGACCCTCATTGCCTTCATTCGAAGGAATGGGCATACTATTAATGTTTTTGAAAGGTCTATTAGGAATGGTGACATGGTTCAGCAGATGCTTGCCATGAAAGTTCATTGACCTGAGTTCGATCCCCAGGATCCATGTAACAGTGGAAAGAGAGAACTGTCTCCACAAAAGTTGTCCTCTGATCTCCATGTGCACACTGAGGCACACATTCCACCACACACTAAATGATGTCTTTGATGGTGACAATGATGCTTTTATTGTATTTTTAGTTCTATGTGTCTGAGTGTGGGAATGTACTTGTAAATATAGTGGTCAGAAGAAAGCATCAGAACAGCAGCTGGAGTTAAAGGAAGTTATGAGTCACCCAATGAAGATGCTACAAAGGGAAGTCAGGTCCACTGCAAGAGTACTAGGCACTCTTTCCTGCTGAACCATTTCTCCAGAACCTAATTTAAATTTCTAAACAAAAGAAACCCTGGATCCAGGCATGGTGGCTCACACCTAAAGTTCCAGTACTTAGTGGTGGTGGTGGGGGGGGGGGTTGGAGGCAATAGGATCAGGAGCTGGAAGCTAACCTCACCTATGTAGCAAGTTCAAAGATAACCTGAGAATCTGTTGCATGCCCCACTGCCACATATAGAAAATAAGCACAAATAAAATCATAAAAAGTTTTCACAGTTAGGGATAGGATTTGGAACCTCAGAAATGGACCAAGGGCTGGAGAGATAGTTCAGCAGTTAAGAGTGCTTGCAGCTTTTGCAACTAACCTGATTCTGGTTCCCAGAATGTATTTCAGGTAGCTTACAACTACCTGTAACCCCAGCTCCAGGGGATCTGGAACCAGATACCCTCCTTTGCCTTCTAAGGGCACCTGCATACATGTACAACTGCACACACACACAAACACACACACACACACACACACACACACACACACACATGAGAGAGTGGAAGAGAGGGAGGGAGGGACAGAGAGGGAACTGGGATCTATATGTAAAATAAGAAAAATAAATAAATAAAATAACACTGTTAAAAGAGAAAAATTTAAAAAATGAACTGAGAGAGACTTACATGCATTTTGCTTTCTTGCTCTCTAGCCTTGCATCATGTGAGGCTCAATATTTGCCTCTTCTAGAATATGTACTATCATGGAGTCAGAGATAGTTCGCCCAGCAAACCCTGAACCAAGAACCTTGATCTTGGAGTTTCTAGTTCTCAGAACTATAACAAAAAGAAGTTACCTGCTTTATAAACTAGCCAGTAACCTCTATAGAAACAAAAGTAAGCCCAGAAGAGCAGATATATAACTCTGAATAAATGGGGGCATGAAGCTGTTGCGTGTTTGAAGAGATATTTTTGATTGGCAAGCCAAGGAACTAGAAAACATTAACTGGCATGACTAGGATGCACATAGCAATCACCAGGTATGGAGCTGTGGTGGTTTGGAAGAAAATGGCCCCTAACACTCATAGGGAGTGTCACTATTAAGAGATATTGCCTTGGAATGAGCTTGCTTTGTTAGAGGAAGGGAGTCACTAGGGGTGGGCTTTGGGATCTCAAAT
Organism: Phodopus roborovskii; assembly: GCF_943737965.1. Lineage (NCBI taxonomy): Eukaryota > Metazoa > Chordata > Mammalia > Rodentia > Cricetidae > Phodopus > Phodopus roborovskii. The sequence continues at coordinate 4,209,316 of NW_026125554.1, forward strand.
GTTCAAGCCATGTGTAGTATAACAATTACTTCCTGCTTCTTGTAAATCAAGAAGTAGAACTCTCTTTTCTTTCTCTAGTACCATGTCTGCCTGCATGCTGCCATCTTCCTGTCATGTCAATAATGAACTAAACCTCTGAAGTGTAAGCCAGCCCCAATTAAAAAAAAAAAAAAATGTTTTCCTATATAAGTTCTGTGGTTCTTGTCACTCTTCACAGAAAAAAAAAAAAAAACTAGGACAGGTGCTTCAAAATCTAACAACTACCTCACTACTGTAAACAAACAAACCAAAAAACAAAAGTCATAACTATACACCAGATCACAAAGCAAAAAAGCATAATAAAAATTCACAAAAATACTCTATTATGAGTGACACATTTACAAACAGAAACCACCTATTATTATCTTATCATGCAAAATTAATAAGCATTATGCTGCAATGGAAAGGAATAAATGTTTTCCATTAGAAACGATAGAACACACAAAATTGACATCCAGAACCTATCCCTGAGGCCAATAACTAACAACAAACAGCAAAGTTTTCATCTGAATCAAAGAATAATTTTGAAAACACACATTTGACTAAATTAACTGCCTATTCAGATCACAATCCATGTGCCCATGAATCTAACTCACTTACATGAAATGAAAACTGGTGGTGGTGGTGGCACAACCCTGTGATGCCAGGAGACAGAAACAAATGTATCATATGACAGAGGTGTTATTTCCTGAGGAGATGTAACAATCATGCCAACACTCATGCCTACTTATTCCATAATGGATACCACTTAAGTCCTACTTGGTGAACCAGTCAATGAGTTCAATTGTGGTTGCTTACAGGTGAGGGGTTACTGACCAGAACAGAAATGACTCAAAGACAGGTGCATAACCAACGCCCACCTCAGCACAGGTGAGGGGGTGAGAGCTCACAAAAACTGGCTGTTGGCAACTGAACAGGTTGGACAACCTATCCATTCCTTCCACGTGCCCCTGTTGGTCTAAACCTCTTCCACGCAGCTCTACTGGTTTCTGCTTCTTCCAGGTGCCTAGTTTGTCTAGTCTGTCTCCAATTTGACTTGTCTGAGAGTGAGTCTCAGCAGGTTTATTGTTTACTCTTGAGAAGCAGTGCCCAAGTGGATCTGATCAGTTTCATGGACTGTCTGAAGTTATTTGAGTTCTTCCTCGTCTGGTTTCAATTACTGACCTCCAGGATAGAATGTTTCCACCTAGGAGGAAACTGCTACAAGAGGTAGGAGAATGGTGAGTTTGTTGCCACCTGGGCCACAAAGAAGGCCCAGGCTACAGCTTCAGCTTCATAGAGAGATACTTTTGAACAAAACAAAACAAAATGGCTAGGTGTGTTGGCACAACCGTGTAATACCAGTCCCTGAATTCGGAAGCAAGGAATCAGGACTTCAAGTTCCTCCTCAGTTTGAGTATAGTCCTGGCTGCAAAAGACCCTGCTTAAACACACACACACACACACACACACAAAGGAATGGGATCAGTTTTACCATAAAGCTACTCATACATATTACAGATGTGTTGTATACTAACTGGGCATGAAGCTGTGTGTCTGCAATCCCAGTAACTCAGGAGGCAGAAGCAGAAAGACCAACAGAACCAGGGGATTCCAGTGCAGCATTAGCATCATAACAGATTTCTCCCTCCATCCTGGTGAAATGGCTCTATGGTCCAGGATGCTCCATTGATCTCTACACACACTGGGAAATGCAGGTTTCAGGCATGGGTTTGCCGACAGCCTGCAGGCTGGGTCTAAGACAGATGTTTAGTGGGACAGATCTCCAGAGTTGTAGGCCAGACACTGCCTTGAAGCTATACACCCCAGGGTGATAAGGGGTGTCTGCACACTGCACACTGTCCACGGCCCATTCCAGAAAGATTCTACTTCTCTGGAAGCCTGATCCCACACAATCATTGCCCAGCATTTGAATCTGTTGGTATTCTTCCTACTCAGCCTACACTCAGTGGAAGTCACAGACTGTAAATGTAACACTTTTGAAGGGAACTTCCCTAGTGGAAGTCTTATTGGTCTGAGGAGGAAAGGTATCCTGGCAGTAGGTAGTCAAGAATGCCAGAAAGTCATGTCACACAGTAAACCTCATATGAGATTTATTGGAAGAGCCACAAGAGAATGGCTGCCCCTTCTGGAGAGAGATCAGGAGACAGTCTTATACAGGGCTTCTTTCAGGCAGAGTTTTTCAGGGTGAGGATTGGTGGGATTTCAAGTTGGGAACTTGGGGCAAGTCTAGGGATTTTGAACTAGGGATTGGTGGGGTTTGATGGGTTTTCAAACCCAGAAGTGAGTTCAAACCTTTTACCCTACACAGACTGACACACAGGCAGCCAGGAACCAGTACCTAGAGCAGCACCCACAGTTACAAAACTTAAGCCTTGTCCTCACTTTCATCTTATGTTCATCTTGTACAGCCTGCATGCTCTGATTGGCTGAAGACTTTAGGTCCACACACTCTCCAAGTGGCAGGATTCCTAAGCTGGGAGGGAGGAGAAAACTTTTGGAACCATCACAGCTGTTTCTATTGTCAGGATGACCCACACTCAAATTCACCAGTGCCACACTTGTTCCTTAGCTCCCAAGCCCATCAGGACACAAAAATCTGCTGAGCAGCCTAGGACCTCTGCACCGAGGCACCAAAAAGGAGTGATTCTAATTGGTTTAGAAGACTTCTATGGATCCTCCTGAAAGCCTGGTTCTCTAGGACTAGAACCTCAGTATCCTGGAACCTGAAAAGCAGCTCTCTGGCCAAGCTTTTCTTACAAAAAAAAAGTAAGCCAGCTGTGGTGGCACACATCTTTAATACCAGCACTCTGGAGGCAGAGATAAGTGAGTCCAAGGCCAGCTTGATATACAAAGAGAGTTCCAGGACAGGCAGGGCTACACAAAGAAACCTTGTCTCAAAATAAATAAATAAATAAATAAATAATCAAACAAATAAACAAATAAAGCAATAATTAATTAAGCAATCATTTGCTTTTTTGTTGTTGTTTTGTTTTTGTTTATCGAGACAGGGTGTCTCTGGAGCTTTGCAGCTTATCCTGGAGCTCACTCAGTAGACCAGGCTGGCCTCAAGCTCAAAGAGATCCACCTGCCTCTTCCTTCTGAGTGCTGGGATTAATGGTGTGTGCTGCCACCACTGATCACAATTAATTTAATTAAAGAAAGAAGGAAAAGGAAAGGTGTTTCTTAACTGCTTGAGTGCTGCTGAAATGAAATTCCACACAGAGAAACCTTGTCTCAAGGCAAAACAAAACAAAATAAAACCCCCCAATTAAACAAACGCCTTAGTAAATAAATACATTTCAAAAATAATAAAAATAAGTTTTAAAAACTGTAACCCTGCCCCTTAAGTCTTGTGATTATTTCATAATTGAAATATAATTGACTTTAAAAAGTCCCCTAAATCCTGAAAAGTCTCAGATCTTGGGAACAGACATTTCAGAGCACTGGATGCTCTTGCACAGACCTGAGTTTGAGTCCACAGCCATCTGTAACTCCTGTCCCCAGAGATTTGAGGACCTCTTTTGGCCTCTAAGGTACTGAATACAAATGATGCATAAATATGCCCCTACGAAAAACACCCATACACATAAAATAAAAATGGAAAAATGGAAAGGAGTTTTAACTTATTTTATTTTATGTACATTAGTGTTTTGCCATTGGTGTCAGACCCTCTGGAACTGGAGTTCTGGACAGTTCTGAGCTGCCATGTGGGTGCTGGGAATTGAACCTGGGTTGTATAGAAGACCTTGTCAGTGCTCTTAACCTTTGAGTCATTTCTCCAGCCCCAACAGTTTTTCTGTGTAACCCTGGCTACCTGTCTTTCCCTCCAAAGTGCTGGAATTAAAGGCCTGTGTCCCCAAACCCAGGTATAAAAACATTTTTAAAAGTAATTAAGTTGGGGACAGAGAGATTGCTCAGTGTTAAGAACACTTGCTGATGTTGCAGAGGACTTGGGTTCTGTTCCCAGCATCTACATGGTAGCTCATAAACATTTATAACTCCAGTTCCAGGGACTCAGATGTCATCTTCTGGGTTCCATGGTACTGCACACATATGATGCACTAGATGTGTGCAGGCAAACACTTATACACATAAAATAAAAATAACAAATGAATCCTCTTAAAAATGAATAATAATCTCAACTCTCTTAACTATAAACTCCTATCAATCCAAAATGTGTTCTATATGTCTGTTTCAATATGTCAGTTTCAAAAGTAAAGTACCAGGGCACAGTTATAACCAAATCAAAGCAAACCCATGGGAGACAATGTCACTAACTCAGTGTCTGATACATTGGACTCAGGGTCTTCTGGGATCAAAGAGCTTAGGCCACTTCACTTCCCCACCTCTGCCATTCACAGCACACTCGATGTGTCTTGCTAGCCCAGGCCAGCTTCAATCCATATCTGCCGCTGTCCTTGGTGATCATGTCCCGATTCAGCCATCTGCAATATGCTGGGGCTTCCATTGCAACTGAGGCTACACCTTCACCAACGGCCTTCAGGACTCCTTACAGTATCAAGTCTCAGCCCCTCTCCATTACCACTTCAATCCTGGGGTCTCTATTAAAAGGCTACCTCTTCACTAATGACTTCTCTACCCTTCACCTTTCAGGGTACCAAGCCTCAGCCACTTTACTTGACCACCTTTATAACTTCAAAACCAGTACTCAGTTGGCTGGCAGCTTGATGTACAAACCTCCTCTGAACCACAGAGTCTGTTCTCTGACCCTGAAGAAACCCTTCCCAGAACATTTCACATCAGTGATGTTAGTCTCTTTTATCCGTAGCTGATTTGTCAATGTCAGCTAACCAGTATCAACTGTCTAGCAAAGCAAAGGTTCCCTTTTAGTGGTACTAGTATCTTGTTCATCACAATTGATTCTTCAGCCCAGCTGACCAGAAACCAGATTCTCAATTCAAAAATATCACAAGGACTGCCCTGATGGTTGTTGCTTTCCCCTCAAAGTTCACAAGGCAAGTCTTTATTGTCTGTATTTCTCTCAACACTCTATCTTCCAAGTTCCCATGGAGCAGAAGATCAAGCTTTGAGCACTCAATAACTTTTCTAACCTCAAGTTACAGACAAAAACTAACTGCTTCAAGCACTGTACCCAGTTTTATGTGGTATGGAATTCAGACATTCATGAATGCTTGACCAGTACTCTGCAAGGTCAGCTACAACCCTAGCCTAAGATAATGGCTTTGTTTGTTTGTTTGTTTGTTTGTTTGTTTGTTTTTCCAAGACAAGGATTTTCTGTGTCCTGAAACTTGCTTTGTAGATCAGGCTGGTCTTGAACTCAGAGACCTGCTTGCCTCTGTCTCTTGTGTGCTAAGATTAAAAGGTGTGACACCACTGCCTAGCAGAGACAATGGCTTTTAAACAGAATTTTCTCCTGCCCTTTCAAGAGCTGTTATTCTTTTATTTATGTACTTAGTAGGCTTTTCTTACTTCCTCCTGGAAATGTGGTCACACACAAGTGCTTAGAGAATTCTAGACACAGGGTTTCATGGGTTTTCTCCTTAATCCAAAAGAGAAACCTAAGGCAAGTTGGGCTACCTGGACTGGGGTTCTGCAGAAGGTCTGACGTGGACACACGGCAGGAATTTGGAATGACTTGGCTGGTTGGCTTTGTACCCAAAGCTTTAAAAACAAACAAACATATATTAGCTCTACCTATTTTTGATTAGAAAACAATAAGTACCCAGCAAGATAATATAATTATTCAATATACAGAGAAGCCAGAGTGACATGCCAGACATATTATGCAGAGGAATTAAGAGGGAAGAGTGAAAATGAGAATTATTATTTCATAGGGCACTCCAAAGACACAAGAAAAGAACTAGGCATGGTGAAACACGTTTTGTAATCTCAGGACTTGGCAGTGGAGGCAGGGAGGTCAAGAGCAGCATAAGGACTCATGGGACAGTCTCAAAAACAAAGCAAAGGGCTGGTGAGATGGCTCAGTGGTTGATAGCACTTTGCTCTTACGAAGGCCCCGATTCAGTTCCCAGCAGCCACGTGCTGGCTAACAACGATACCTAAGACCAGTTTGCAGAGGATCTGACACGTTCTTTTCACTCTGCACATGGAGCAAAGACAAACACTTAGGCAAAACACATGTCTGCGTAAAATAAAGCTAAGTTTTACCAAAAAGAAATCTCTCCTCGCTTGAGAACTGGCACAACTGCTGAGCCAGGACAAATCATCCCCTTCTTCTGAGGCAGCAACATTTAACTTGAGGGCTTGCCCTGTTTTGCTGTTCATTCATCCCCATGTGCAAAACCCTCTTTACCTCAATGCCTTAACATTCACCACACAGAAGCTCTCACCTGTAATCACTTTAAGGTTCTCTAGTGAAGAAAACTATGAAATCCTCAGGCACTTTCTCTGTCCAACCACTTAATGAGGAATTTTTCCCTCAGGCTAACCATCCCAGCTTTTCTTCACGTGTAAAAATTATATTTCAACTCCATTAACACTACATGCCAGAACTAGATTGCTCAGGAAATGGGCCACTTGGAAACTAGAATGACCAGAGACAATAAAGCCCCAAAATAAAAGCAAACATGCCCACACTTGAATAACCAGACCCTGACACAGTGAGCTATGATGTGTTAATAAAAACATTTAGGGTAGCCGGGTGTTGGTGGTGCATGGCTTTAATCCCAGCACTCGGGAGGCAGAGGCAAGCAGATCTCTGTGAGTTAGAGGCCAGCCTGGTTTACAGAGCGAGTTCAGGACAGGCTCCAAAGCTACACAGAGAAACCCTGTCTAAAAAAAATTTTAAAAAAATTAGGGCCTAACTCCAATTTACCCATGACACTGGATTCCAAATGGCCAGTTTCAAGAAAGACAACTGGTAATGTAAAATGTACTGCTTGACAAGGTAGAGAAAAATCAACCTATCCTCTTCATTTATTGAACCTAAACAAATGATACATGAGGCAAGATTAATAATTCCTCAACTGTTATAAAAGACTTTCATCCCTGCCCCTTCCATTCAGCCTGTACAATCTACTATATTATACATCATGTTTAATAAACACCAATTTTGCCTTTTTCTATCTTTTTTTTCCAAGCCAAACCTTATCCAGCTTTATTAAAGATACTTTCCATAAACAATCATGGTATTTCAGGCAGGACATGGGCAGACAATCATTAACAGTTTACAAGAACTTCCAAACTCCCTTCTTGTATAGACTACCAAAATCAGAAAGCCACTATAAAACCCAGTGAAGTCTTCATTCAATGCTTTGAAAAGGGGAAGAGCTTAGAGTGAGGGTTGACATTTCACATTAAGGATGTTATTTAACAACTTTTCACAAGCCGACCCTGACTTTCAGAAAACGAAATGAAAACGGCAGAATTATCATTCTGAAGATCCACAATCTTGTCTATAAAAGGAACCGATGCTCCTTTGAGGATAATTATCACTGCAAAGTCCAGATTGCCCAATAGACCAGCAAAACCAATTTTAGGGGGTCAGGTTCCAACAGGTCTCTGGTTTTAAGGGAGTTAACTCTATGTTGATGGTACAGGGGGAAGAGGATATAAAAAATGAATTTAGTTTTCCCACACAAGGCATTCTTTGCCATGGTGGCCACATATGTCAACACCAGGACGTCTCTCCTGAGCCAAGAGGAGACCTTTAAATTGTCAAGGAGAGATGCTTTCATCAACCATCATCAATCCATCTTGGGAGACATTTTGTTAGTGACACATGTTCCCCCCCCCCCCCCCCCACCAAAACAATGAAGTGTTCTGTGTGCTAGCAACACAGCTTAAAAAAAAAAAAAAAAAAAAAAAAAAAAAAAAAAAAAGTAAAACAAGATTCTGCATTTTTATAAAACTTGATAAAAGAGTGGTTCGACTGGCGGTCAGTTCTCTCTCTTGTGTTGTCTTCATTCCTCGTTCCCGGTCGCGGGCGGCGGTGGCTACACGGGTGGCAGCGCGGTCCCTGCGGGAGGCGCTGCACAAGCCGATCAGCGGCCGCGAAGCGTCAAGCCCAGCGCGGCGGCGGCGACTAAGCAGCCAACATGGCGGCGGCGGCGGCGGCGGGCCCGGAGATGGTCCGCGGGCAGGTGTTCGACGTGGGGCCGCGCTACACCAACCTCTCCTACATCGGAGAGGGCGCCTACGGCATGGTTTGCTCAGCTTACGATAATCTCAACAAAGTTCGAGTTGCTATCAAGAAAATCAGCCCTTTTGAGCACCAGACCTACTGCCAGAGAACCCTAAGAGAGATAAAAATCTTGCTGCGTTTCAGACATGAGAATATCATCGGCATCAATGACATCATCCGGGCACCAACCATTGAGCAAATGAAAGATGTATATATAGTACAGGACCTCATGGAGACAGATCTTTACAAGCTCTTGAAGACACAACACCTCAGCAATGACCATATCTGCTATTTTCTGTATCAGATCCTGAGAGGATTAAAATACATCCATTCAGCTAATGTTCTGCATCGTGACCTCAAGCCTTCCAACCTCCTGCTGAACACCACTTGTGATCTCAAGATCTGTGACTTTGGCCTTGCCCGTGTTGCAGATCCGGATCATGATCACACAGGGTTCTTGACAGAGTATGTAGCCACACGTTGGTACAGAGCTCCAGAAATTATGTTGAATTCCAAGGGTTATACCAAGTCCATTGACATCTGGTCTGTGGGCTGCATCCTGGCAGAGATGCTCTCCAACAGGCCTATCTTCCCCGGGAAGCACTACCTTGACCAGTTGAATCACATCCTGGGTATTCTTGGATCTCCATCACAGGAAGATCTGAATTGTATAATAAATTTAAAAGCTAGAAACTACTTGCTTTCTCTCCCGCACAAAAATAAGGTGCCATGGAACAGGCTGTTCCCAAATGCTGACTCTAAAGCTCTGGACTTACTGGATAAAATGTTGACATTTAACCCTCACAAAAGGATTGAAGTTGAACAGGCTCTGGCCCACCCATACCTGGAGCAGTATTATGACCCAAGTGATGAGCCCATTGCCGAAGCACCATTCAAGTTTGACATGGAATTGGATGACTTACCTAAGGAGAAGCTCAAAGAACTCATTTTTGAAGAGACTGCTAGATTCCAGCCAGGATACAGATCTTAAATTGGACGAGGGCTCAGAGGACTGGACGCGCTCAGATGTCGGTGTTCCTCCCAGTTCTTGACCCCTGGTCCTATCTCCAGCCCGTCTCAGCTTACCCACTCTGACTCCTTGGAGCTGCTTGGAGGGGCAGCTTCTGGTAGTAGTGGCTTTTATACTTTCACAGAATCCCTTCATCCAGAGATGTCTTCTGACACCAGTGCCCTGCAGCAGTGTGCACTTCGGTGCACTCACTGCCTACTCTTCTTTAGTCACTAACTGCTTTCTGGTTTGAAAGATGCAGTGGTTCCTCCCCCTCCTGATTCCTTTCTACATGTCATCCTGCTGAACCATGCAGCCTCACCAGAGCGGGAATCTTTCCAAACTGGCCCCAGTCGCTGGCATCTCACTTTATACAGTGAGGAATGCTATTACATAAGGCACTTTAAGTCAGTGACAGCTCCAAATTTGCACTTCATCTGTTTGACTAGTAACTGTCTACCCAGAACAGGAGCTTGTAGACATCCCTGGATGGTATTGCAGGCTTTAGGGGCAGGCACTTCTGTCACAGGAGTCCTTTGGGGGCATTTTTCTATGTCTCATGTTAGTCCCATATTTAAGGTATCGGATTACTATTCTAGGAAGCATTTTACCAGCAGTGTAATTCTGTTGTAATGGAGGTATAGCACTTGCCAAAATGTTCCATGCTGTCCTTAGCCAGAGACTTAAAAGTAACAGTTCTTCTGCTTGTCATTTGCTGCAAGATGCACAAGCACTGAGCTGTAGAAGTTTCTGGTGAAGTAGAGAGCAAGCTGACCTAGATGTTGACGGTGAAGCTCCATATATGCCTTGAGCTGTTTTACACACAAGGCTGATTTTGTAACCGCATTCACTGCCTTGGGGTTTAGCTAAGAGGAACACTGCATCTTTAAATGAGAAAGTGTACAGTTCTTCTCCAAAGCATGCCAGCATCTCAAGCTCACTTTTCAGCGATGTAATGACTTGTAATAAAGCCTTCATGAGTTCTCATCATGAAGCTCTGCTCTGTTGCCAAGTATTGAGGTGTTTCTGGTACTGCTGAATTAATGTCATAAAAGACTAGCAGTAACTGTTCGAGCTCTCTCCTATTTCCTGATCTATTTTGTTCCTGCGCCGTGTGCTGTGGAGTTGATAGTGTTATCCCAGTACAGTGCCTCCTGACTCCCTCACTGCTCTCTGATGAGAAGTTTGCCTTGTTCAGTACTTTCTGTGCTAAAGCTTTCTGTGCAGAGATCACTGTCCAATCATAATTAAGCAAAATTTATTGTGACCTCTGAGTTGTATTCCACAAAGACTGCTATCCAGAAGATGATTTAGGAAAGATAATTTTAGTGTTAGGTTTTCATTTCTTGGCTGTCTTTTTTTTTTTCTTTCTTTCTTTCTTTCTTAATTTTTGACAGTAATGGAGAATGGGTTCTGTAAAGACTGCCTGCTAGAATGAACAGAATGCACTTGTAACTCATGGAAATAAATGTACATCTTTATCTTTACACCGATGATATGATTCAGTGTTGATTTCTCTGGATCGGTGTGTCATAAGTGGACAGTCACAATCAATTTATAATTTGTGCTTCAGGCAAAAATGTTCACCTCACTCCACTCCTCCCCACCCACACCCTGTACTGCCCCACACCCTGTACTGCCCCACACATCTGTTCATGTAAGGTGGCTTAGAAAGATCCCTTTTAGCCAGGCCTGTTGTCGTATACATTTAATCCGAGCACTCAGAAGACAGAGGCAGATGGAGCTCTGAATTGGAAGCCAGCTGGGACTAGCCTCCTCAAAAAGAAAAAGAAAGGTCCTCCCCTCCCTCTCTGAGCAGCAAATGATTCTGACATAGCCCTCTCCATATTATTGGTATTAAGTAGTCAGATGTTATTGACAACGCCCAAACATGTCAAGTTAGAAGCTCTGGTTCCCTCTGAAAAAGGGCCTTCCTGTCTATCCTAGAATTGTGGGAAGGGCTGTTCAGTAGTACCCAATGGTATCTGCTACCAGGCTCAAAGTGACAGTCCCCTCACCTGGCTGAAGGATGGCTGACTCCAACTGGGCTTTGGTGGCACACACCTTTAATCCCAGCACTCAGGAGGCAGAGGCAAGCAGATCTCTGTGAGTTCAGAGCCAGCTTGGTCTACAGAGCTAGTTCCAGGACAGCCTCCAAAGCAATACAGGGAAACCCTGTGTTGAAAAACCAGAGGGGGGGGGCTGACTCCTCAGAAACTAGATCATGATTCTTGCTCTAAGTACCTGCTTTTCACTTCCACACATGAAGCCCACTAAAAGATAAAGAACCCTCTTTTATTGATACACTAATAGTTTTCTTTTTTTTTAAGTATTGACACTTTTCCTACTTGTTTCTTCTTTGTATTTCTAAAGGAGGTATTCATGTTATATTATGAGATTAATTTGCAATCTTCTAAATAAGGAAACCATAGCCTCATCATCTAGGGGACTGAACTCTCTGTGCTTCCCCTTTCTGGTACTGTGAGGTGAGATTGGTTTTGGAATCACTCTCTGCATCCTAGAGTCACTATACCACAATTAGTGCAGCTTTCACTATGTGCATGGCAAATGACACCAGAGAGTCACAGACCCATTATATTGCTTTGGTTCTTCTCACATTTCTAAAGACACACTGGTGACATTGAGTACCTCCGTTATGTACATACATAGGCAAGCTGTCAGGTGGTGGGTTTTTCCACATCTTAGAATATGAGCAGGACATTGGTGAGAACATCCTGCTCTTTTATTTTGTGTGAAGAGACGCCTGCCCAACAATTCAAGTGAGACTGGTGAGAGTTGTGCCCAGGGTTGAGCTAACGCTGACCCACACTGAGGCCTCTCAGTAAAGAACAGTGCAGTGCATGTGTGCTCACGTCATTCCTGCTCCTGTGAGTGGGGCAGTGCAGTGGGGTGGAAGTGACCATTACCTGTGTCTGAGGAATCACAGAGCTCCACTACCCACGCTGCATGCCACAAAGTGTTCAGACCACTTAGAGACTTTCATCTGCTTATGATAACACTTACATTAATATTAATAGTTGCATTTGAATTTTGGTGACTCGTGTAGTATGGTAGCGGTATGTTAATACACATATATGCATATGCTTGGAGTCCTTGATAATTCTTTTATATTTGTAAATCAGTGTTTTGGAACAATCCCAAGTTTAAGGGAAATATTTTTGTAAATGTAATGGTTTTGAAAATCTGAGCAATTCTTTTGCTTAAACATTTTTAAAGCATTTGTGCTTTAAAATTGTGCTGGTGTTTGAAATATGGTCCCTGACCCAAATGAGACACGTGGAAGAGTGGGATAAGTAGTGTGACTATTCAGACTGGGTTGCACCAGGTCTACCTGTGTGCCCTTTGTGTGTGTGTGTGCGCAAGACGCGCGCCATTTATCCCTGCAGAACACTCCAGGGGGTTCTTACATTGCTTTGTATCTGCTTTGTACTGTTGATACCTTTTTGGTATCCCAAACTGCATAGATTATTTAGAATAATGGTAAGTTTAAAAAATAAATGTTGAAGGAAGATTTTATTCAGAATCTAAATGTTTTTTCATTATATTGTTAAACTTGAACATTTATCTGTGGTTTATATGATTTGGTTAATGTGTACAAAAATTGTAAGAGAGGTTTATATTTCATCCTAATTCTTTTGATGATGTACACGACACGTGCTTTTTAAGAGAGATAATTTGAATGTTTATGACACCTGACTTGTAAAAAAGAATTACAAAAAAGTTCTTAGAATCATTAAATTGTGTCACTGAAAAAAAAAAACTTGATAAAAAATAGTATTTCAAACTGTACAGTCACCAGAAGTACACAATTATCAAAATGCACACATCTCACTTGGCATCTACAGCACCTTCAGCTTTCTGTGCCTGGTCTGTTTTTGGCGTCTCCATTTTCTGCAGGATTATTTGCATCCTTGCCAGCATCCGCTTTCCCCTTCTTCCCCTTGGGTACCTTCTCTCCCTTCTTTGCAGGGGCCTTTTTAGGTTTGGGCTCTGGCTTTGGAGGAGCAGGTTTAGCAGACAACCTCGCGGATCTTCTCTGTGGCTCGTCCTTCACCTTGGCTTTATCTCCTTTAGTATCCCCTTCAGCCTTTCTTTTGGGCATGGCGGCGGCGGGGGACGGCGGCGCAGAACGCGGGGCTGCAGCAGTGCGCGGGTTTGGTCCAGCTGGGCGTCGTTCTCGCTGCTTCTTCACACTGCTCCGCCTTTTTCTATCTTATAGTAAATTTATTCACAGCCTTCCTGTTGGTGAACATCTCACTGTTATCCACGCATGGCACTTATTTGCTTAGACAGGGAAACCTGTGTGGGTCTTGTGTGTGCTGTCACAGCCATGTAAGTTCATATGTGCATCAATTCTGTGCCTGGAAGACCATTTCCTTGGAGTCATCTGCCACTTCTAGCTCTTAGAATCTTCCAGCCTCCTCTTGCACATAGATTCCTGAACCCTGAGGATGTGGGTTTGAGAAAGACATCCCCTTGAGGCTGTTACAAAATTTCTCAATCTCTATTCATTGTCCCCTTGTGGATCTATATGATCATAACCATCTATTACAAGAAGAAACTTCTTTGGTGATGGCTGAACAGTAATGCTCTGATCTATGAGTATAGTGATGTGTAATTAGAAGCCATTCCATTACTGTGTTCCTTTAGCAGAATAATAGTGGAGAGTTTTCTGTTAGATAGGGCCCATGGCTTAGCTAGTCTCAGAATCCTGTCAACTTTAGCACTATCAGTTATGGGTTCTATATCATTCAATGAACCTTCAAACAAGTCCAAAAGTCATTGCTTACTCCCATAACATTGGTGCTGCTATTGCACTTTGCATACAGTTCCCTATTGTAGATGGCAGGGTTCATAGCCAGGTAATGTTGATGACTACTTTTCCTGTAATGTACAAAATACTCTTCAGCAACATGTACACTAGTAAGTAAAGGGGTTGTATCTAATTGGGTATCTGGTTGACTTCTCCTGGTTTGATGTAAAAGTAAGTTGTGTCTTCAGTAAAAGGCCTGAAGTTATGGAGGGTAGTTAATAGCCTTGACTCCTGTGATTTTGAGGGGTATATCAAGGATCCTCTTGGCCAACAACTCAACAAGACGCAACCCATTTCTAGAGGTTTTACTTGGTTGCATAAGATGTCTAATTTGGGCACTGCCTCTTCCATTATATGGCAATTATATTTAAATTCCTTTCATATATTTCTATATTTTAGGAAGCATCAACACATAAGTAGGTTTCCATATAGGTTTAAAAAATGCCTTTAGTGTCAGTTGTCCTCCCTCATGTTCTCTACTGGAGTACCTGCACATGTAGTGTTTCGATTATTATTTGTCATAGGGACATTCTTTTCTGGCCCAATCTATTTGGTGTTCTGTGTGCTTTGTGTACCATGATAGGCATCTCTTTCCTTATATTGAGAAAATTTTCTAAAATTTTATTTAAAATATTTTCTGGACAGGCAGTGGTGGTGCACACCTTTAGCCCCAGTATTCAGGAGGCAGAGGCAGGTAGATCTCTGTGAGTTCAAGACTAGCCTGGTCTACAAAGTGAGTTCCAGGACTGATAGAGCTGTTTCACAGAGAAATCCTGTCTTGAAAAACAAAAGTATTTTCTGTGCCTTTGACCTGGGCTTATTCCCCTTCCTCTATACTTAAATTGTTTGTAGGTTTGGTCTTTTCATAGTGTGCCAGATTTCCTGAGTATTTTGTGCCTGGATTTTTTTTATTTGATTTTTTTTAACCTGAGCTGTTTGTTTTACCTTGTCTTCAAGACCTGAAATTCTCTCTTCCATGACTCTCATCATTCTCTCTCATCTATTGTGAGGCTTACATCCAAGGTTTTTGTTTGACAGCTTGTTTTTCATGTCTAGCTGCCTTTCAGTTTGAGTGTTCTGTGGTGATTCTATTTATTAAATTATCCTTTCATGTCTCATATTGTTTTATTTATTCCACCCAGCAGTTAATGATTTCATGCTCTTCATTAAGACATTTGTTTATTCGGAGGGTGGTGATGGTGCCTGCTTTTAATCTCAGAACTTGGGAAGCAGATCTTTATGATTTTGAGGCCAGCCTGGTCTATAGAGCAAGTTCCAAAACAGCCAGACTACAGGGAGAAACCCTGTGTCGAAAAAAAAAAAAAAAAAAAAAAAAAAAAACAAAAAACAAAAACAAAAGACTTATTCATGTCCTCTTTATAATCTTTGAACATATTGATAATTTTTATTTTGAAGTTCTTATCTTAAACTTCAGCTAAGTTGCTTTTCTTGGAGCCTAACACAATAGGATTGATGGATTGATGGATTTGAAGAAGACACATTATTTTTTTGGATTTTTCCATGTCTGTGTTTTTGTGCTAGGATCTAAATATCTGGAGTTATGAGTTATGGTTATGGTGCTTAGAGCTTAGAGCATTCATTGTTGTAGATGTCTGCTATCCTCTTTATTAGACAAATGTTCTACTCTTTGATTGCTGTTGCTCACTCTGTGCCCTAGCCAAGTGTGGCAGCTGTGGGGTCCTTGAGTCCCAGCCAAGTGTGGCAGCTGTGAGGTCTCTAGTAAGGAGCAGTTCTGTAGGTGGATTTCGAGTCATAAATGATGGAGATTGTCTACAAAGAAAGGCTGAAAGGGCTTTTGTAGAAGAACTAGGGAGACTTGGTGTTTACAGCAAGAGGTAGAGTTTCAAGGGGCTTCTGAGAAGAAAGTCTCAGGCAGGCAGGTTGCAGCAGTATTAGAGCTTAATCTTGAAGAGATGAGAACAGAGAACAGGAAGAACCATGAAAGCTGACTACTTCCTCCCAGCCTACTGTGGAAGTTGTGGGTCCATGGCATAGAGAGTCACAACATATTGGAGGTGGCTGGAAGAAAAGTCTGAGAAGGGACCCTATGAAGAACTAGGGGTTCCTAGGTGCACACCAAGAGGTTTAGCTCCTAAGCAATGGAGGAAGTCTGGCTTATCTTTTACTTTTACTTATTCTTTTACTTTTACTTTTTTTTTTAATTATCATAGAAGGGGACTGGAGAGGTGGCTCAGTGGTTAATAGCCTGGCATTTCCCTTCCTAGCACCCACTCAAAAAAAAGTCTTTAAGTCCAGTTCGAAGGCTTCTGATACCGTCTTTGGGCCTCTTTAGACATCAAACATACACATGGTACACAGACACACATGCAGACAAAATGCCCATGCACATAAATTTAAAACAAATTAAATAGCATTCAAGGTGTTCTATGTCATTATGGCATCACATTTTTAAAATTTTATATGTATGGTGCTTTTGCCTGCATGTATGTATATATGTGTAACACATGTGTGCAGTGCCCTTTGAGGCCAGAAGGAGGTGTTGGAGCCTCTGGATCTGTAATTACAGGTGTTTTATGAGCCACCATGTAGGATACTGGAACTTGAACTCGGGTCCTCTGAAAGAGCAGCCAGTGCTCTTAACCACTGAGCCATCTCTCCATTCCCTCCTTGTGGTACTTAAAAAAAAAAAAAAAGTCAATGTGCTTTAGTCATTCTCCTGCATAATCATTTTCATCCCTATTACCTCTAGTTTCCCTTTATAGTTCCCCAAGTTTAATGTCCCATGTGTCCTTTGCTTCCCCCAACCCTTCCTCGAAGAAAAGCTGCATTTTGTGTGTCATATGCAGTTCTTAGGATATAATGAAAAGACAGGATCTCGCTGTGTGGCTCTGGCTGGTTTGGCATGCACTATGCAGCTATACAGACTAAGCCAGCCTTTAACTCACAGAGATCTACCTTCTTCTGCCTATTGAATGCTGGGAATAAAGACATGCACCCCACTCCTGACCTAATAATAGATTTATACCACTGTTTCTAGTTTAGATATCTGGGGGTTAAACCTGTAAATGCCACAAAATACAAACACCAGACCAGCAAACAATAATCTCTGGGACAGTCATCATATCAAGGATCCCATATTAATTAAAATTTGGCTAACTAATTGTAAACACATGGAGATGGATATTACTTAAATCCCCTAACAATAACAAAAATAGATTCTTAGGGTTCACTGTTACTAATGGTGTCTGTGCTAGTATGTTCAGGTTCTTGGCATCTTGTTCAAAGTATTTAAGATGGGCCAGAGTTTGGGGTTGGAGAAATGAGTCAGCGGTTAAGACAGATTACTGCTCTTCCTGGAAAACCGACTTTGATTCCCAGGACCCAGGTCTGGAAACTTACAGACTGCCTGTAATTTCAGCGCCAGAGGACCTACTAGTTCCCTGGGCATACACACACAAGTAGCATATAATCACACAGAAAACATAAAAAGAAAAAAATTTCAATAAAAGAAGGCCCATGGATGTGCGCGCTAAATGACACAAAACGAAAGCTGAGATGGCTTTAGCGATGGCAGAAAGAGAGGCAGCAAACTCTAAAATGTGCTGTTACTTCTGTCATCTTTAGGTCCCGTGCCCAATCCAGCTCCCAACTTTAGCACTGTACTGGCATAATCAAGCTGACAGGTGGCGCTCCTCAGAGGCAGAGGCATCGGTGGTTCCCAGTGCGCTGTAGACCGTTAAGTCCCAGTTCTAAGGGAGAGACAAAGGATTCTGGGAGCTGCGGGCACCCGCTGGCGCCAACTGCTTAGGGGTGCGCTGGTAACTGTCCTACATCCTGGGTCTGGGCCTAGAAAGCGGAGACTCACTCCTCCCGGGGAAGAGGGAGGAAGTGGCCACAGTACCCAGTCCTGGCAGGGAAGTGGCATAGGGCCACTGGCTGCCACAGGAGATTTGGTTGGTTCTGTTGACTGCTGTCAGGTGATCTCACATCAAGCTGAATTTAGTCTGAGTTTGAATTTTAAAGACTGGAAAGGAGGCCCAAAGACCTTTATCAGTTGCCAATGGGGACACCAGATGTACAACTACCTAGTCTGGTAAGGTTCACTCCAGTACTGCATCTATTTAAGGATACTTCAGTCTCTGGTGGTGAAGATGTAGGTGAAAGTTAAGTTTCCTGATAGAAGTTGATTTCCACATTGGTAAGGCTTCTCTCATCAGAAAATTTAGGACAAGAAATGGCTCGAAGAATGTCAAGATAAAACAGTAGCAGTCAGCTCTGGGGCTGTTGAGGACCATCAACATTTGATCCAGGTTGTCTGAATGAAATAAGGAAACAACACTCAAAGTCCTTTAGAAATTCGGGTTTAGCTCCCCCACCCCATCCCCAAAACAAAAAGATAATTACATCATAGTCATTGAAAAGATTAAAGGAAGCCAGTCCCAGATCCAATTATCTCTGTATTTGGGATAGTTACTAGATAACTTGTTTCATCTGTCCTTAAGAAGCAAGAACTACCATTTACTGAGCAGAATCCAAGAAAATCTGCTTCAATGCATATATTTCTCAATTAGTGGGTAAGACTGAAGATTTCACTGGAGTCATGGCATTCACCAATTACAGCAGTCTTAACCGGGCTCAACTAACCTTTGAATATCTGCACACAAATTCAACCACTCATGAATTTTTGTTTGGTGCCCTTGCTGAACTGGTTGATAATGCAAGAGATGCCAGTGCCACCCGAATAGATATTTATGCTGAAAGGCGAGAGGACCTTCGAGGAGGATTCATGCTTTGTTTTCTGGACAATGGAGCAGGAATGGACCCAAATGATGCCATCAGTGTGATCCAATTTGGGAAATCAGGCAAACGAACACCCGAGTCCACAAAGATTGGACGGTATGGGAATGGGCTAAAATCAGGCTCAATGCGTATTGGGAAGGATTTTATCCTATTCACCAAGAAGGAAGACACCATGACCTGCCTCTTGCTGTCTCAAACCTTTCATGAGGAAGAAGGTATTGATGAAGTGATAGTCCCATTGCCTACATGGAATACACAGACCCGAGAGCCTGTCACAGACAATGTGGAGAAGTTTGCCATCGAGACAGAACTCATCTTCAAGTACTCTCCCTTCCACACTGAGGGAGAAGTGATGGCCCAGTTCATGAAGATTACTGGGAATAGTGGAACCCTGGTGATCATTTTTAATCTCAAGCTCATGGATAATGGAGAACCCGAACTAGACATAGCCTCAAATCCAAAAGATATCCGGATGGCAGAGCTATCCCAAGAAGGCATGAAGCCAGAGCGGTACTCATTCTGTGCCTATGTCGCGATGCTCTACATTGATCCCAGGATGAGAATTTTCATTCATGGCCACAAGGTGCAGACCAAAAAGCTCTCCTGCTGCCTGTACAAGCCTAGGAAATACACATTCACATCAAGCCGTTTCAAGACCCGGGCAGAAGAAGAGGTGAAGAGGGCAGACCAGGTAGCACGGCTTGCTGAAGAGAAGGCCCGGGAAGCTGAGAACAAAGCTCGTGCATTACAAATGCACATAGGTGGAGACATGTCACGGGACTCCAGGGTGATGTTGCGGCAGGTCCAGAATACAGCCATCACCCTTCGAAGAGAAGCTGATGTCAAGAAGAGGATCAAGGATGCCAAGCAACAAGCACTCAAAGAACCTAAGGAACTGAATTTTGTTTTTGGGGTCAACATTGAACACCGTGACCATGATGGCATGTTTATCTACAACTGCAGCCGCCTGATCAAGATGTATGAGAAAGTGGGCCCACAGCTGGAAAAGGGCATGACATGTGGTGGGGTTGTTGGGGTCATTGATGTGCCCTACTTGGTCCTGGAGCCTACACACAACAAGCAAGACTTTGCTGATGCCAAAGAGTACCGCCACCTTCTGCGGGCCATGGGGGAGCACCTGGCACAATACTGGAAGGACGTAGCCATTTCCCAGTATGGAATCACTAAGTTCTGGGATGAGTTTGGGTACCTCTCTGCCAACTGGAATGGACCCCCATCTAATGAGCTGCATTTTAAACGCAGGAGGGCTATGCAAGTCCCGGCCACCATACAGTGTGATTTGTGTCTGAAGTGGAGGACTCTCCCTTTCCAGTTAAGTGCTGTAGAAGAAGGCTACCCGGACAACTGGGTTTGCTCCATGAACCCTGATCCTGAGCAGGACCAGTGTGAGGCTTTTGAACTGAAGCAGAAGATTCCTATGGGAATATTTAAAAGGGTTCCAAAGACACAAGAGGAAAGGCAGAAGCAGCTGACAGAGAAAATTCGACAACAGCAGAAGAAGCTTAAGGCTCTTAAGAAAACCAAATGCATCTGTTCCCTAGGAGACCTGAAAAAATTACCTTTGGAAGTAAACATGAGATCTTTCACCAAATGTCCAGCTCAGAGACTTCACTGTCTTCAATCACCTCTATGTGGAATGAACAAGAAATTCCAAAGAAAACCCCAGTACATCCATGCTCCTATACCATCCAGGCAGCTCCAAAGGGCTTCTATCTTCTGTCCCAACCCAAAATCTCCTGCTCTGGCAGCCCAAAGAGAGGCCATACTGTTCCAGCCACCTGAGCTACCCCCAAAGCTAGTAAGCCCTGTGGTCAAAACTGTAACCCGGTCCACACCTTTAGTCCAATCCCAGTCAATATCTGTAGTCCGCAATTCCAACAACTTTTGTATGTTAGAAATGCCAAACACCATGAAGACTCCAGTGATAGAGAAGCTAGATTCACCCGTTAATTCCTCGCTGGTAGCACATAATTGTAAGCGGGGTCTTGAGGTCTCTGATGAGGATGAGGCTGAGGAGAGAAGGAAGGAGTTATGCAAACGGGGCAGGGTGACTGTGAAGGAGGAAAAGATTCAGACAAATGAGCTCTCAGACAGTACGGAGGACAGTACAGAGGAAGAGACTCCAGCTGACCTCAGGGCAGCTGAGAAAGATAAAGGGCTGTATGTGGAGGTGCGTGTGAAAGGAGGGTGCTACAAGGGCCATGTCACCACTGTGGAGCTGGGTGAGAATGCTGTGTGGTGGAAAGTCAAGTTTGAGGATGTGCCCAAGGATACTACACCAAGAGACTGCTGGGTGGAAAAAGGGAGTGAAAATGTATGGCTGATAAAGCCATCGCCAGATTATCAGAGCACTGACGGACAGCAAGAGGGTGTGAAAGAAGAAGACTATACCATGGGCCAGCAGGTGATGGCATTACAGGGATCTTTCACTTCTGAGTGTTTCTGCACCCGACCTGACACTACGGCTCCTAAGGCCAACCATGAGACCATTGACCTCCTGGTCCAGATTCTCTGGAATTGCCTACGGTATTTCATGCCTCTGAGTTTTTCCATATCTAAGAAGGAGCTAAGTGCGATGAATTCAGAAGAATTACTGTCTCTTCCTCTGAAAGAGTGCTTCAAGCAATATGAAGCAGGGATCCAGAATCTCTGTAATTCCTACCAAAGCTGTGCTGACTCCAGAGCCAGGGCCTCTGAAGAGAGCCTGTGCATCTCCCAGAAAAAGCTCCAGGAGACCCAGGATAAACTCCGGAAGCTACGGAACAATGTCCGGGCACTCCTGCGGAAAGCACAAGAGGACATAGACATCAACTCAGATGAGGAGCTGGATGCCTACATTGAGAATCTCATCACCAATGGAGACTGAGGGTCTGAGGGACAAACTCGCTCCTCCCCAGAGCAGCAGCTGTGGGGGAGGGAGATTTCATTCATGAGTTGATTAGATTCATGTAAGACAGCACCTTTGGGAGACTCTGAGTCTTTGAATCATCCCCACTGAATTTATAAATATTTCTTTTTTAAATAATTCTTTTGTGTTTCGATTGTGTGTCGCTTGCATGTCTGTTCTGAAAACAATGACCTCATAGGCCTTGTAAGCCACCTGATACAGGTGCAGGAAACTAAACTCAGGTCCCCTGTACTGGCAACAAGCACTACAGGGACATTTCTATTGGGCCCAGATTCTGTTTTTTAAAAGACAATACTTCTATTTTTTTAAGATTTTTTATTTTATGTATATGAGTGTTCTATTTGCATGTATGGCTTTATTCCAGAAGAGGGCATCAGATTCTGCCATAGATGGTTATGAGCCACCTAGCAGTTGCTGGGAATTGAACACAAGCCCTCTGTAAGAACTGCCAGTGCTCTTAACCACTGAGCCATCTCTCCTACCCCTGAGACCACACTTCTTTTAAGTAACTTAAGCAAATGTCAAAACTTTTGCACTTTTTTTGTTTTGAAATCTGAACCATTCCTCTCATAAAGGGAAACAAGAGCCATTCTGAAGTTGAAACAGTTCCATAGGGCAGGAGAGGTTTGTGTGTGTGTGTGTGTGTGTGTGTGAGAGAGAGAGAGAGAGAGAGAGAGAAAGAGAGAGAGAGAGAGCTTGCACTTACACACGTGCATGCCTGCAGAGGCCAGAAGAGTGCATTGAATTCCCTGGGGCTGGAGTTACAGGGTGTTGTGAGTTGCTGTAGGTGCTGGAAACTGAACTTAGATCCTCTGGAAGAGCAGTGTGTACTTTTAACCACTGAGCCATCTTTGCAGCCCCTCATAAGTGTTTCCTTCCTCTCTCTCTCTCTCTCTCTCTCTCTCTCTCTCTCTCTCTCTCTCTCTCTCTCTCTCTCTCTCTCTCTCTCACTTTCTTTTCCTCCAAGACAGGGTTTCTCTGTGTAACAGCCCTGGCTGAACTCACAGAGATCTGGCTGCCTCTGCCTCTTGAATGTTAGAATCAAAGGTGTGTGCAATCACCACCCATCCTAAGTGTTTTTGTTATTCCATGAAGCTAAAAAGGCTACAATTCAAAGTGAGGGGAAAGAAAGG
Source organism: Phodopus roborovskii (assembly GCF_943737965.1). Classification (NCBI taxonomy): domain Eukaryota; kingdom Metazoa; phylum Chordata; class Mammalia; order Rodentia; family Cricetidae; genus Phodopus; species Phodopus roborovskii. The sequence continues at coordinate 4,232,170 of NW_026125554.1, forward strand.
GAAAACAGACAAAGTAGGTAGTCTCTGATGAATAGTGGTGGGAAAGTAAAATGTATTCAGACTGTTTTAGTGTACTGACACAAATGGCAAAAGCTCTGAGACCCCTGACCAAAATGGGCATTGCCCTGAGTGACAGTGTTACAGGTACAGTGCTAAGTCTGGGGAACACCTACTATGATATCCAAGTTATTGTGTCCCAGGACAAAGAACTGCATGAGGAGCTATAAGTGGTAATAGTAAAGCAAACAGTTTTTAAAGAAATACAAAGCAGGTTGATGAGCTAGCTCAGCAGGGGAAGGCACTTTCCACACAAGCCTGATCGTTCGTGTCTACCTTGGCCAGCAAGGAAACATGACCACGACTCTTCTTCAAGCAGTTTATTCAGGAACCTTGTACATCAACTTCTGCTTCCCCCAGCCCCAGCAAGCCCTTAAATGTGCGCTCACTGCCCAATCAGCTCATGCCACCTGGCAATCCCGGATAGGCCACAGAAGGAGGAAGCGCACCAGATCCATCAAGCACTTCCAAATAAGGCTTGTTTACAGCTAAGCTCGACTACCTGGCATCCCACACCCCAGAACCCACATAAAGCTGGATAGAGATAACTGACTCCACAGAGTTTTCCTCCAGCTACCATTCATCTGTCATAGCACACACTCCCTCCCAGCCCAAACCCCAGCACATACATCATGCACACACAAACATAAACATAAAACTTAAAAAAGAAGAGAAAGGCAGCCTGGAGAATAGAGTTAGGCTAGAGAACTAGAAAAAGGCATACACTCAAAAACATTGGGTCACCAGGCACCTGGGAGGCAGAGGCAGGTGGATCTCTGTGAATCTGAGATCAGCCTGGTCTACAAAGCAAGTTCCAAGACAGCCAGGTCTATTACACAGAGAAACCCTGCCTCAACAAAACAAACAAAAGCATTGGGCATGATGCTCATGACAATTTATAGATCAATTATTTGCTTCTTCTCCATACACACTTTGTAAGCTCTTGCTGGGTAAGCTCTGCTGGTTGTAGGTACCCCACATGGCTCTCAGTCTTTTTCTGTCAATTGGTTTCTTTTCATATGCTATCTTGTTTTCAGTGCCCCTGCTGCATGCACACCTCAGCCCTCTGTTGGTCCTAGAAATCTTTGTTTGGAAGGGGAGGGGGTAAGAAGGATGATGATTAGTAAGCTTTATATTATATTATCTGACTAAGAGGGACCACAGCACTCTCTCTTCCTGCCTTATACAAGACAGGAGAAGAAGCTTTGGATTTCCTGTCCTAGGAATTAACTTGAATTTCTATTATAGGTGTTTAGTTTGAAACTGTTATATATCTAGAAAATACAAATTTTACAAGATTGAAAATACAAGGTCTGGGACTGGAGAGATGGCTCAAGCAGTGAAAACACTGGTTACTCTTTCAAAGGACCTTGTGGTTCATAAGAGTCTGTAACTCCCTTACCAGGGTATCCAATACCTCTTCTAGTTTCTTCAGGCACCAGGCTTGTACATGGTAAACAGACATTCATACAGGCAAAACACCAATACACATAAATTGAAAAAAATAGAAAACATATATAAGGAGCAGGAGAGATGACTCTGCAGTTAAGAGTATTTGTTTCTTTTCCAGAGGACAAGAGTTTGATTCCCAGCACCAACATGGTGGTTCATAAGTATCTGTAATTCCAGTTCCAGGAAACCCAATGCTCTCTTCTGAGCTCCTCAGGCACCTAGCATGCACATGGAGCACAAACATCCATGCAGCTAAAACAATACTTAAAATGCAATGAATGAATCTAGCAAAAAAAAAAAAAAACTAATAAAAAAAAATGTGTGTGTGTGTGTGTGTGTGTGTGTGTGTGTGTGTGTGTGTGTGCGCGCGCGCGCGCGTGTGCCACAGGGTTTCTCCTGCTTCACTTAGATCACTTTTTGGTTGTTTTTTTTTTTTACCTTTGATTTTAAAAAATAAAATGCTGATTAAGGGAGGACTCACTCTTCTTTGAAAGTGTTAAGTCTTTGAAAGTGTTAAGGTGAGCAGTTAAGAGCACCTGCTGCTGTTGACGAGGAGGTTCTGTTCCCAGCACCCAGCTTACAATCCTTTTTTTTAAAGATATAATTCTGTTGGCCAGTTACTAGTTACTTATCTGCTAGCTCTGTCTTAAATTTTAACCCATTTCTATTAATCTAAATATTCCCACATGGTCCTATCTTAACAGAGAGAGAGCTGGCGTTCTGCTCTCTCCATCCTCCATCTTGGATCTCCTCCCTACTACTTCCTCTCTTCTCCTTGTCTCCTAGTCCCACCTATCTTGCATTCCTATTGGCCAACAGTGCTTTATTCATTAACCAATAAGAGAAACATCTTTACAGAATAACATCTCCCATCATCTCCTCTTTTCTGTCTAAAATAAAAAGAAGGGTTTCAACTTTAACATAGTAAAATATATAACAAAATAGTTATCAAATAAGAACCATAGTTAACAATGTTCAGTCCATTAACATTTAGCAAGATTTAAAGAAAATACTTACCATCTATCCTATCTTTGCGAATCTAAAGTCCTATATGTAACTTAACTTTAATAATCCTAACTAAGGAAAACTATAACCATAACTATTTGTCTTCAACTCCATCAAAGACCACAGAAGGATAATATATAAACTCTAGAAATGACAGACACATCTTGCCTGGTCAGTCATCTGAAGTTCTTCTGTAATGTTCCATCTTCAGCCCAGAGGCCATAGTGTGTCTAGCAGACTCCTCAGTAAAGCAGGAAAATTTAAACTGTCTACCTGTATTGGTAGTTTGTCAGTCACTTTTCTCTGTATCCTGCAGAATGTTCAGCAGACTTTTCTTCCATGAAGCAGGAACTCTACAGCAATGTCCATCTTTTATCAACACTCACTTTTCTGTGGGTCCTACATGTCCAGTTTATACAGCATAAAGTCAAACAGTCCAGACAAGAGCAATATCTTGTCCAAATAGCTAGTTTTGCCATATTGAAAGTAAACTCCATAGCAAGTTTCTTTAATGTACATCTTCCTTTTTGATGCAGGTGGTGTTGCCAGGAGCAGTTATGTTTCCCTGTCAAGAAAAACCCTAAATGATTTTAAATGCCATGTTCTGTAGGTCTTTGAAAGGTTTGAAGAATGCCTATTCATCTCAAATACATCTCTGTATAACTAGAAAACCTAACTCACCTAACTACAGTTTTGACTATTATAGGTAACTGTCTATAATCTGTACTAAATTACATTTTTAAATGAGCTATATAAACACAATACCTAAATGAGAGGAGAAATATACATATCACAAAATTGACGTTAAATTTGTATCAATAAATGAAAATCCATTTTAAACAGTGTTCATATCTATACCATAATCCCCTTTTTACCTTTAAAGAGATTGGTTGGCTCACAATCCTCTTTGATTCCATGCAGTGTCAGGAGTTCCTCCATCCGCTAAGGCTGCGCATCAATAATGTATAGGATAGAGATACACACTTGCAGGGAAAACATTCCTAAATATATATTCATGTGGGTATTGGTCTTTCAGGGATGTCTGTGTGTTGTGTTAGGTGGGTTAGAGGTCACAGTCCCAGAGGGAGGAGAGAAACTAAGGAATGTTGGCTCCGTAGTGAATGAAAAAAATAAAAAGGAAAGGATATGACTGCCCTTAGGTGTAGTAGAGGTGAAAGTTTCCTGTAGACAAAAGGAGAGCATAGCCAGAGTCAGAGGTATCTGAGAGAGTCCAGAGTGGATATGACCCTGAGCCATGTGAGGAGAAGGGGGAAAGAGGGGAACCAGGTGCAGCAGCTAGGATGCCAAAGGTACAAAAGGAAGGGGGACCAAAATGGTTGGATCATAAAGGGAGGGGTCCCAGGACCCCTGAGCTGGAGGCTCATGTAGGGGCAGGGTACACAAGCCAAAAGGACTCTGTAAGGCTCTGAAGACTCAGAAAACCTGGATGCAGGTTCACTTTGATATGTTAAATAAGCACCTCAGCCATATGTCCCAGGGTTTGAGAGTTAACTCTTAGAAGTTAAATAAGCACCTCAGCCATATGTCCCAGGGTTTGAGAGTTAACTCTTAGAAGGTCTCTTTCTTTTGGTAAGTTGAGCTAGGTAGTAAGTGGGAATTTGCAAAGTATATGTCTGGCCTTTTAGGTAAGAAAGAGGGAAAACATCTCAGTGTATGGTAAGGGTGTTTTGATGCACTAGGCTACTTTGCAAAGAGTACTGCTACTGAAATTCTTAGGCTCAGAGCCTGGGCCCTGGCAGCCCTAACCAGTTAGACTACCCATCCTGTCCTCAGTAGGCCTAATAGGAGACATCCTAATAGGAAACCTAAAAGCATATCTTTGGTTATTTACACTCACCCTTTTTAGGCCAGATCTGAATTTGACAAATGAGACATAATGACACATAAAGACTTCTCAGGGTAATTTCAAGATGGGGACTGCTATACCGAACAAACACATGCTTTGAATTGGCTAAAGCAGGAGGATTGCCAGAGTTTGAGGTCAGTATGGGTTACATAGTGAACACCAGAACAGCCAGAGTGCAGAATGTAAGAACAGGTCTTTGGGAGTGTGGGAATGTACCTCAGTTGGTGGAGTGCTGGCCAAGCACACCACTAAACAGGGTTGGTAAAGACCAGGCCTAAGACTCTCCTGGTGAAAACAGGAGGAAATTTAGTTTAAAGTCATCCTCATCTCACCTCCTGGCTGACTTTGCTTACATGAGTTTCACTCTCAAAACAGCAGCAAGATACATAGCAAAAGTGATGGAAGCCACACACAGTGGTACAAACTTGTCTGGATGTGCATTTCTGGAGAAAAGTGTTAGACTTAAATTTTATTGTGTGTACATGGGGGTTGTGTGCATGTATGTCTGAGCACCATGTGTGTCCCTATGTGCCTGATTTGCACAGAAGCCAGAAGAGGGTATTTGGCCCCCTGAAACGAGTCATAGATGGTTGTGAGTCAACCATGCAGATGCTGGGAATGGAACCCAGGTCATCTGCAAGGGCAGCAAGTGCTCTTAAGCATGGAGCCATCATTCCAGCCCTGATCCCTGTTAACAGTGACCAAAGGATTAGGAGTTAAAGGCCTTCCTTTACTATCATGACTATGTAGTAAGTAGCACCACACTGAATATGGTGGTGCACACCTTTAATTCTAGGATTTTGCAGGCAGAAGCACTTGGATCTCTGTGAGTTAGAAGCCAACCTACCTAGTCTACATTAACAATTTCCAGGCCTGCCAGGATTCCACAGTGAGACCCAGTCTAAGAAAATGAAACACACACACAAACAAAATAAACAAACCAACAAAAATACTTTTATTTTAGCTGGTCTTGTATTTTGATACTATCTCACACTACAGCCAAAGTTAACTTCCATTTCCTGGAAGTTCTCCTGTCCCAGCCTCCCTGATGCTGAGGTTACTGGCCTGGGTTTCATTGGAATTTTTACATTTTACTGATTGATTGATTGATTGATTGATTGGTTGGTTGGTTGGTTGGTTGGTTGGTTGGTTGGTTGGTTTTAATTGTCTTTCCTGAGGTAAGTTTTCTCTTTGTAGCCCTCGCTGTCCCAGATCTCCCTATGTAGAACAGGCTGACCTCAAAATCAGAGATCAGCCTCCCTCTCCCTTCTGAGTTCTGTGATTAGAGGTGTGTGCAATACCACCTGACTTAAATTTTATTTATTATTGGTATTGAAAGGATGGAAAATACAGCTTAACTCTCCAATGACCACTGGAAGTTAGAAGCTTAAAAATATCCACCAGCATGTTTTTAAAAATCACCCTAGCTAGCTACATGCAAAGCTTAAGAAAAAGGGAACACATGAAATAGCCTGGTCATGATGACTGGTTTGGGGGAACTGTTATTATTATTTATAACCACCTAGTTTCTGAGGAATGTTGTTATTCTCTGGTTTCTGGGAATTGTTTATGGGTCATCTTGTTCAAAAAGACATAACTACCCAAGTTTTGAACTGTCCCAAGGCCTTGCTTTCTGGCTGAATAAGGATAACAGGAGATGAGTTGACCAGATGCATATCTAACTTTAGTAAACTGCTTGCAGAACTCCCGCCCCAAATCCTAAGTGCTAATTATCACTTCACCCAGGAGCCCACACCAATACAGCTATAGAAAAACAAAAATTGATTTAAATTGATTGGCCCATACCACATGGGATCTTGACACTTTGGGATAATTGGTTTGGTGTGTGGGCTTTGTTATAAACCCTATAAAAACTGTCTCAATTCTGCCCGCGAGGTTCTCAGTCCTCTACTCCTGCATGGCATATGACTGTGGACCCCAATGCATTTGGAATAAAAAAGACCTCATGCAGTTTGCATCAAGACCACTTCTCGTGAGTCTTGGGGTGTTGCCTTTCCTGAGTTGGAGCATGAAAGTCCACACTCTGCAGGTCTTTCAATATGTATGTGTGAGCACTACAGTGTGGATGGAGGTCAGAAGGCAACATTTGGGGGTTATTTCTTTTATCTTCCATGTGGGTTTGGGGAATTGAACTCAGGTTACCAAGGATATATAACAAAAGCTTCTATCCAGGACTGATCTTTGCCTCCATCCAGAGTGTTAGAATTGTAATTGTGTACCTCCACACCAGATTTCATCTAGTGCTAGGGATCCAAGCCTATGTATTGTACACATTGGACACTTTACTGAGTAAGTAAACTAGATTCCCAACTTAACCCTGTAGCTAGGCTGATAGGATGGAACTCATGGTAATTCACATGCCTTGGCTTTCCCAGTGTTTAGACTACAGGCAGGGATTACAGAATATATAGATAGATAGATAGATAGATAGATAGATAGATAGATAGATAGATAGATAGAGATAGAGATAGAGATTGAGAGAGATAGATAGATAGATAGGTAGGTAGATAGGTAGATAGATAGATATAGATATAGATATCACCCAATTCTCATATCTTTGAAATTTTATTACATTTAATTTACTTTGTGTGCACACACCATGGTGCATATGTGGGAGTCAGGAGACAGCTTGCTGGACTCTGTTTTCTCCTACTGTGCTCATTTCAGGGATTAAAGTTTGGTTCTCAGACTTGATGACGCATGCCTTTACCTACTGAGCCATCCTTCTGGCCCTGATTAATTTATCCAAACACTTCTTTGTGTGTAACTCGTTCCTATGAGAACTTACTCTATGCTTGCCTCAATGAGGCTTTCAATTATGATTTTTCAAAGGCTTTGAGGGTGAAGTTTTCATTTAAATACATAGTAAATCATTATGCATGGCAGAGATAGATATATATCTCTGTGTTCAGAGAGACAGCCGTTTGTTAATGTGTAATGTTGCCAACTTTCACTTGTGCTTCCTTCCTTCCTCCCTGTTTGTTAATTTATGGTAAAAAATATTTAATTGTAGTAAACTATTTCTATATAGAAATCTATTTCTCTCTACTATCTAGTATTCCTGAAGTCCCAATTTTTGTAAACCAATGCTGGCTTTGGAGTTGGATTTGGCTTTCCTTCTCTAAATTCAAGCATGCTGTTAAGATTAAATTCATGGTTTCTGCCTTAAATCAAGAAGCCAATTGGTGTAAGGCAGAAGAAAACAAAATCCGGGGACTCATATCTTACATGCAATTTTCTCTCTGAAATCCTAATTTTCTCACATACTTTTAATGCTTATTGTTGTCTTTCCCTAATGCATACCTTAAAACTTGAAAATTTTACTTTAATATTGATGTGATACCATAATAGAGGGAGCCATTATAGGTATAAAGGGAAATGTGGCACTAGGGAAATGTTCATAGATCTACAAGTATGACCCCAACTAACAATCTAAGCAATAGTGGAGAGGCTAGCCTAAACCATGATATTGAGATTGATGGCTACCTTATATGCCATCCCAGAGCCTTCATCCAGTAGCTGATGGAAGCAGAAGCAGACACCCAGGCTTAACACTGAGCTGAACTTCTGGAATCCTGTTGCAGAGAGAGCAGTGATGAACAAAGGGGTCAAGACCAGGCTGGAGAAACCCACAGAAACAGCTGGCCTGAACAACAGGGAACTCATGGACCCCACTATGATAGCTGGTATACCAGCATAGGACCCACCCAGATCCCCTGAACATGGGTGTTAGTTAAGAGGACTGGGCATTCTATGGGGCCCCAGGTAGTGGATCAATATTTATCCCTAATTTATGAATGGATCTTGGAGCCCATTCCACATAGAGGGAAACTCTTTCAGCCTAGACACATGGGGGAGGGCTAAGGCCCTGCTCCAAATGATATGACAGACTTTGAAGACTCCCCATGGAAGGCCTAGCCCTACCTGGGGAGCAGAAAGAGGATGTAATGGGGTTTGGGATGGGGACAAGGGAGGAATCTAAGTGGGACTCTAGGGAAGTCTCCAAGTAATGAGGATTAATTGACCATCTTCTATGACCAGGAAAGGGTTCCTTCCAGTAGTGGGACTGGGACACCAACCCAGCCACAAAGATCTATGCTCTGTCCTGCTTGCAAGATGTTCTAAGGCAACAAACTTCTAAGTGCTACAAAACTTTTGGGAGTGGCCAACCAATGTCAGGTCAACTGGAGGCCCATTCCCTGATAGAAAGTTCATGCCAATCCCAGCAATTATTGGGCAAGGACCAGTTACTGGAAGGACAGAATCCTAGGGTAGAACAAAATACCACACACACACACACACACACACACACACACACACACACACACACACACACTGAATTAATTCCTGATAATATTCTGCTGAACTTATAGATTGGTGCCTAGTCTATTCATCATCATAAAGATTTCTTTTGGCTGCTGATGGTCTGAGGCATAAGTAGGAACTAGTGGCTGGATACTTTGATTTTTCTGATCTTCCGTGGCTTTGTTAAGTTGTAAATAATATATCACAACTTAAGTCCCTATTCATCTCTTTGGGAATAGTAGGTGTATTTAGTGCCATTGTGTATAGGAAGGATGTGATTTGCTTTTACAAGATGTCACAATCAAGAAAGGATTTTTGGATATTTGAACAGTGTTGGGACTGTTCAAGAATATATGGACTTTTAAATGTAGGTTGATGCATTTTCATAATAGGATGACCATAAGCCTATAGTGGAATGGGTTATATTTTACTCAGTTGAATGACTTTTACAATGACTTGGTGATTACATTATAACATCTGTTTTATGGAATAAATGTGGGAAGCACACAAAATTACTTGAATATTTGTCAGGGGAGCATGCACTTCAAATCCTGTCAGGGTCATCATTTCTGTTATGTACATGTATGGAATATTTTAGGGTACAGTGACCTATGAGGATGTGCCTGTGAGCTTCATTCATGAAGAGTGGGCTTTGTTGGATCCTTCTCAGAAAAATCTCTACAAAGAAGTGATGATAGAAATATACAGGAGTGTCACTGTTATAGGTAAGACTGTGAGCTTTCCCTCAATTTTTAAGTTAATGGGACAAGAGTTTCTTGTTTGTTGATGCTCTTCTGTGATTTGTTTGTCAAAGAGGAAAAAGGTAGTGAACAAAGCAGGCATTGTTCTAAGGTTCACCAAAGATAGTAACTTATATTTTTGCATAATTTCCAATGATATGTCATAGATATTCTGGTACCATATTTTAGGCTACAAATGGGAAAAGCAGAATGTTGAAGAATATTGTCGAAGTTCTAGAAGACATGGAAGGTAATTTCCACATGGAAGCTGATACAAATGAGTCTCTAAACAAATTTTAATGTGCCCTGGAAGTTTTAAGAAAAGGGAACCAGCTAAATAAGCACAACTCTAAGTGTCTTGATTATTATTAAGTTCTCACAACACTGTTTACCTCAGCGTCAGGTACCTGATTCAGGTTTGCAAAGCATTTCTCTAAGAAACAAGAAAAGGGAATACTAGCTTAACAGATAACAAAATTTTATCCTAGCCCTGTGAACGCTATGTTGTAAATCTTTCAGTCCACTTAGTTTCATGCCATTCGTGTATTGCAAAAGGCTTACACATTAAGTAAGGGATCAGTGCTTATACAAGAAATTCTAAGAAGCAAAGAGTCCATAGTTCAGGTATTGTTATTCATATTCTAGTGACTTACCAAAATAGTAGAAGGGAGGTTTATGAAAGTCAAGCAATTTGTTGTCATGGAGAAAACTTAATCTCTACACCACATCACTTTGAGGAACAAAGTTAAACTGTGTGAATGCAATATGCAATCCTCTTATTTGTTTTTTAATAGGTATATCATATACCACTCTGGGTATAATCTATGTGAATATATGGGACATGGAAAGAAATCAATGTACCTATCTCTCTCCCAGAATAATTAGATGTATAGTAGTCTCCAGTATGAGTAGACTTGTTGAATGTGGTGCAAGTTTATAATTAATCAGTTCCCCAACTTCTTTGGGAGTTCATCAACAGACTCACATTGGAGAAAAGCCAGTGTACATGAGTACAAGGAATGCAGAATCATTTCTGTTTGTCCTGGTGCACTTTGCAAATGTATTATATTCTCACACTGTAGGAAAATATTATGTGAAAAAACTCATATGGGGAAAGGATACTATAAATGTGAGCATTTATAGTATGTTGTGTACAACCACAACAGGTATTATCAAACACTCAAAAAAAAAAAACCACAATGAAGAGGAACCTTATGAATGTAAATAACTTGATAATGCTTTTAGATCTGGTTCCTCTTTACAGTTATAGCAACTCTCTTATATGAAGTAAAACCTCTATAAACGATATTCTAAGTCTTAAGCATATCAAACTTCTTAATTGTATAAAAGGCTTCATGGAAATAAAAAGATTCATCACTGTAATAGTACAGAATTTACTCCTACCACGTTTCTTTGTAGGCATGAAAGAAGTCACACTGACTAGAACATCTGTGAATGTAGACACTGTAATAAAGCGTTTGCACAGAAGAGTCATCCTCAAGTGCATGAAAAAAGTCATACTGGGGTGAAGTCCTACGAATATAAGCAATGTGGCAAAGCCTTTGCATAATCTGGTATTCTAAAACAACATGAAAGAACTCATACTGGAGAGAACCCCTATGAATGTAGTCAATGTGGTAAAGCCTTTTCAAGTACCTGTAGTCTCCAAATCCATAAAAGAACACATACTGGGGAGAAACCCTATGAATGTAGTCTGTGTGATAAAATCTTTATATATAACATCGTCAGCATCATGAAAGAATACATACTAGATAGAAACCCTATGAATGTAATTAATGTGGTAAAGACTTTCCACATCTCAGTCATCATTAAAGGCATGAAAATTCATACTGAAAAGATACCTTCTGAATATAATCAATGTGATAAAGACTTTGCACGTCACAGTTATATCCTACTACAGAAAAAGAGACATTCTGGAGAGAAACTGTGCAAATCTAATCAATATGATAAAGCCTTTGTATATAATAGTAATCTTCACAGGCATGAAAGGATGCATACTACTGAGAGAAACCCTGTGAATTAAATGACAATGGCATGCCTCTGACACTTTTTGCTCTTGAGACCATTTTCTTCCTACTAGGTTCTGTCTACCAGCTTCAACATGAAGGTTTGTGCCTTGTATGATTGCATCTTGTTGTGTTGGATTTGGCTGTTATCATGTGGAGGCCTGCAATATACTGTAGGAAAATCAAGTAGTGGATTTGAGGGAGAGGGAAATGAGGTGCGGGGGATGAGAGCTGGGAGAAGTGGAGCAAAGGAAAGCTATCATTGAAATGTATTGTGTGAGAGAAATTATTTTCAATAAAAAGGAAAGACTTTCAAATTCTTAAATCTCATGTAGTTTTTAAAAGTTTCAACATTAAAAGAGTTAAGGTCTTCTATGTACTTTTTGAAAACAAAAATAGAATAAACAATGTAAGGTGTATGGGTTTTTCCTCCCGCCGCCAGTCTTGTCCCGCGGCCGCGCCAGCCCCAAATAACACACAGAGACTCTGTATTTGATACTATCCTGTTGGCCAGTTACTACTTTCGTATCGGCTAGCTCTGTCTTAAGTATTAACCCATTTCTGCTGATCTATGTATTTCTCTTACCGGGGAGCCGGCGGCATACTGCTTTCTCCAGACTCTCCATCTTCGCTCCTCCTTCCTACTTCCTATTTCCTCCTTGTCTCCTAGTCCCTCCTATCTTCCTTTCCTATTGGCCAACAGTGCTTTATTATTAACCAGTATGAGAAACATACAGAATGACCTCTCCCATCATCTCCTCTTTTCTGTCTAAATAAAAAGAAGGGTTTTAACCTTAACATAGCAAAATATATTATACAACAGTTATCAAGTAACAATCACAGTTAACAACATTTAGTCCATTAACATTTAGCAAGATTTGAAGAAAATATTTCATCATCTATTCTATCTTTGTGTGTCTAAAGTCTAAGTAACTTATCTTTAATCCTAACTAATGAAAACTATAACCATTACTATCTGTCTTCAACTCCTTCAAAGACCACAGAAGGATAGTATATAAACTCTAGAAATGACAGAGACAACTCACTGCCTGGTCACCCGAAGTTCTTTTGTAATCTTCCATCTTCAGCCCATAGGCCATAGTGTGTCTGGCAGACTCTTCAGCAACGCAGGAAACTTTAAACTGTCTTCTTGTATTGGCAGTTTGTCAGTCACTTTTGTCTGTGTCCTGCATGCTGTCTCGCAGACTCTTCCATGAAGCAGGATCTCTGTTAGCAATGTCCATCTTGAATCAGAAGTCACTTTCCTGTGGGTCCTGCATGTCCAGTTTATACATCACAAAGTCAAACAGTCCAGACAAGAGGAGTATCTTGTCCAAATGGCTAGTCTTGCCATATTGGAAGTAAACTCCATAATGAGTTTCTTCAATGTCCATCTTCATCTTCCTTTCTGACGCAGGTGGTGTTGCCAGGAACAATTATGTCTCATTGTCAAGAAAAACCCTAAACCATTTTAGATGCCATATTCTGTAGGTCTTTGAAAGGTTTGAAGAATGCCTATCCATCTCAAATATATGTCTGTATATCTAGAAATACTAACTAACTTAACTATAAGTTCTAACTATCATAGGTAACTATCTATAATCTATACTACATTATACATTACATTTCTAACTGAGCTCAATAAACACAATACCTAAACAAGAGGAGAAATATACATATCACCTTATTGACCTTAAATTGTATCAATAAATGAAAATCTATTCCAAAACAAAGTATTCATATCTATACCATAATTCCCTTTTTACCTTTAAAAAGAACTGGCTGTGATCATTAACCATTTATACCCAAGTCCATTTAAATGAAAACAAACATTTATAAATATTTGGGAATTTGGGCGTCGTTCTTTCCAAACTACTTCCTGCTGATAGGGGGCACTGTCATGGGGGATCCTGAGAAGATGTAGAAATCTTGGCTGTAGTCTGTAAGGCTGTTTTGTTTAGCTGTTTTGAATGTAGGATCACCTGGTACTCTGTTTCAGGCGGTCTGGCTTGCTCAAACCACATTAGTCTGGAAGGAATCCACAGCTTTTTATTTTCTGTGGAAACAAAAATAGAAATCCTTTTCCCCAGTAACTTGTCCTTGAACTTAAATGTTGGAGTCAAAGCATTTTTAAAATATATAAATTGAATTAATGCAGCAACATTTCCTTTATCAGTTGTTATTTTCTCAGCAGTTAAACAATGTAGAGACAACACAATAGCATACAGTAACCAGATTCTCTCTGAGCTTTTCATCTTTACGTGGCTTTATTATTACTCTGTTTATTTTACTTTTATTTATTTTTTGACATAGGGTTTTACTGTCCCTGTGTAACTCTTATCTGTCCTGGAATTTACTCGGCATACCAGGTTTACTTTACAAATCACAGAGATCTGCTTGCCTCTGTCTCTTGAGTGCTGGGATTAAAGGCGTGTGCTACAACACCCAGTTCCTCTTTGTCTCTTTAAAACCATTTTTTTCATGTCTACGTATATTTTAAAACACACTGTAAACCTTTAGAGGTTTTTCTTAATATGAATCTGTCTTCAGTGTAAATCTTTATCTTCGTCTGGCTACAAGTCTTTTATCTGGTAAACAACAACATTGCTAAAATGAAAGTCATAGCTGTGTCAGCCGCGGTTTACCAAAGATGGTGGTGGGTACTTTTACCGCCAGAATGGAAAGCTGTGCTCACCACCTTGGTCTGCGCTGCCACCCAGAAAGCATGCTGCCGGCTTGGAGATGTGGTCACTGCCATTGCCATCTCTCATACACACCAATAAATTGTTAGCAGAGTTATTTAAAAGCTGTGTGGTTTTTTGCCGCTTAAGCTGAGTCAGGAATCTTCCCTTAAAGGAGCCGCGCGAATATCTGCTTGTCTCTAGCAAAGCAGAGTACAACCGAGAAAAATGCTTTTACCAAGAAACCTTGCTTGTCTCTGTTCTTTTGTTTCTAAAACCCTTTTTTAAGCTTTTGTTAAATTTTAAGTGGAAGTTCTTATTAACCACGTGGGCGCCATTTGTAACGAGTACGGTTTTTCCTCCTGCCGCCGCCTGGTCTTGTCCTGCTGCCATGCCAGCCCCAAATAATACACAGAGACTCTGTATTTGATATAATCCTGTTGGCCAGTTACTAGTTTCTTATTGGCTAGCTCTGCCTTAGTTATTAACCCATTTCTGCTGATCTATGTATTTCTCTTACCGGGGAGCCTGCGGCATACTGCTTTCTTCAGACTCTCCATCTTGACTCCTCCTTCCTACTTCCTATTTCCTCCTTGTCTCCTAGTCCCTCCTATCTTCCTTTCCTATTGGCCAACAGTGCTTTATTATTAACCAGTATGAGAAACATACAGAATGACCTCTCCCATCAAAACAATGGGTTGTTTAAAAAAGAGAGGGGAAGAAATGTGGCATAGCAAATGATCACTCATATTTAACAAAAGACAAAACCTAGCAGAGTCAATAAAAATCCTGTGTCAACTTCTCCAAATTCTAGGACTTTTAACGACGTTCTGGACTCCAAAAGACTTAGGAAGTTCCACATTGTAGTTGGTGGCATTTGAGGGGTGCTGTTGATACACAGTGCAGTAGAAACTCCCTAGAATATATTATAAGGGTGACTCTAGGGAAGTCTCCAAGTAATGAGGAGTGAGGAGCCTTAATTGACCATCTTCTATGACCAGGAAAGGGTTCCTTCCAGTAGTGGGACTGGGACACCAACCCAGCCACAAAGATCTATGCTCTGTCCTGCTTGCAAGATGTTCTAGGGCAATAGTGCTACAAAAGTTTTGCGAGTGCCAACCAATGCAGGGTCAACTGGAGGCCCATTCCACAATAGTAAGTTCATGCCAATCCCAGCAATTATTGGGCAAGGACCAGAGACTGAAAGGACAGAATCCTAGTGTAGAACAAAACACCACACACACGCGCGCGCGCGCGCGCACACACACACACACACACACACACACACACACACACACACACACTGAAATAATTCCTGATAATATTCTGCTGTACTCATAGATTGGTGCCTAGTCTATTCATCATCATAAAGGTTTCCTTTGGCTGCTGATTGGCTTGATAGACCCACATTCGTACATTAAATGGATCTCAGGAACCCCACAGAAGAGGGGCACAGAGAATTGTAGGAGCCAGATAGGTTGAGGATGTCAGGAGAGCATAGCCCACAGAATCAACTAAACAGGTTTCCTGAAAGCTCTCAAAGACTGGAGTGCTGATCACAGAACCTGCATGGCTCTGTGCTAGGTCCTCTGAATAAATGTTATGATTGTTCAGCTTGGTGCTCTTGCAAGATTCCTAGTCCTCTGACTCTTTGTTCTGGTCTTGCAGCCCTATTCCTTCTACTGGGCTTCATTGACCTGCCTTGATTTGAGTGGTGTAACTTGCTCTATTGTATCTTATTAGACTGTGTTTAGTTGATGTCCCTGGGAGGCCTGCTTTTTCCTGAAAAGATAAGGAATGGAGGAGTGGGTCTAGGAGAGAGGAGTGATGGTGGACACTGGAAGGAGTGGAGGGAGGAGAAACTGCCATCAGGATCTAATGTATGAGAGAATGAATAAAAGAAAATTCCTGGGGATGGGACAGCATTACATAGAACTTGAAAGTGGGAAAATTTCTTTTTTATCTTTACTCAGTGACCATCTTTTGGTGATCATGGCAAGGACTTAGATGACATAATGATCATTATCTCTTATGCAATGAGTACAGTGCTAACTTGGCTTTGTAGGGGAAAGCATCCCTGAGGTATGCAGAACTGAGGAATGTAAGTGATTAGTGATTTCCTGGACTCAGGGATACAGAACAATAGCCAAGCAGGATAAGAGATGTGTTTGTTTATGTAAAAGTATAAGATTTATAATCTTAATTTCTAGTCTGTAACATAAGTTGTAGGTCTATATTCTTAAATCTATGTCATATTCAAAATAACACTGCACAATTAATTTTTATATATGTTAGTTACATACATGATACTTAATTTCAGAGACTACTCTCAGTTGCCAATGGTTTTCACTCTTTTCCATATAAATGCTTTTGGATATTTGCAGATTTTCATGTAGATGATGAAAAATAAAGAAATAATACAGTGTTTCTATATATAATTTTAATTTTATATTTTAACACAATATCTTTATTAGATATTTGGGGATTTCACATTATGCACCCCAATTCTGCACACCCTCAGTCCCTCATTACCCTCCCTTTCCCATTCATCCAACCTCCAATTGAATTTTTTAAAAAAATCCAAACCAAAACAAGCAAGCAAATAAAAAAAACAAAACAACAAAAAAACACCACAAAAGAAAACATTGACAACAACAAAAAAAATCACTTTACTCCTCCATCTTCCCTGCCTCTGCACCACCTATTCATTTGTTCTGGTGGCACTGGGCGCTGTAGTGTGTCACACAGTATACCCTTTTTTCCAATCAGTTTTAGTTGTAATGTTCATTGAAATGAGACATTGGTCTAGTTCAAGGCCTCTGGTTTCTGGTATACCATCACTGGATCCTCACCAAAAGTCCTCTTGGATATCATGTGGCTGCCCAGCATCATGGAGATCCTATGGTTATCAGTCCCCAGGACCAGTCCATTCATAAGCATCAGCATGTTCTAGGGGTAGATGTTACTGAGAGCCCACCCCAGGCCTGGCTTTGGGCCTTTGTACTAGCTCCGCTGGTCAGTCCAGGCCACTGGGGCTGCCACTGGGGTCAGTTCTCCACCCATGGTGATGGGTGGGATCATCTCTCCCAAATGTGAAGGAGCCAGCTCTTCCATGGGGTTTGGAGCCAACTCTCTATGTCCAGCATCCAGCAAGGGGCAGGGCCCGCAGAGGTCAGGGCTGGCTAAGCATGCTCTTCTGATTCCATTACATGGTTCCCATGGCTCCCTGAGGCAACACAGACCACAGACAAAAACACAGATCCTAGCTGCAGACATGGCCCTCAGCAGCATCTTGGGCCCAGATAACATCAAGGCTCCAGGTGGAAGGACATAGGCTGTGGCCCTAACCCCAGGCTTCTGTGTAACCTTTGATGACAACACAGATGCCAGTTGTAGTGGCATCATGAGCTCAGACATCAGCAGCAGCAGCTGGGTTTAGTTTTCACCATTGCCCTGGGTGACAGTGCAGAACCCTCAGACCAGCATAGCTGCAGGGGCGGCATGGTAGTTGGACACTAACATGGCCTCCAGAATTTGGGCATTCACATGGCCTTCAATGATAATAGGAACCTCAAACATCTACACAGCTCCTGAGTTCAGTAGGGCCATGAACCCGACATGGCCTTCAGCTCCAGCTCTAGCCCAGATATCACCATAGCATCAAGTAGCATCAGCACAGGCCACATGGAACTGCATGGCCCCAGCTGCAGCATGTACCTATGCCATCGACATGGACTCAGTTGGCTAACCTGATCATCCACATTGCCCTTGGTGGCAACATGGACCATGGACTTCAATGCAGACCCCAGCAACAGTAGGACCATATACACTCAGACATGGTCCTCAACAGCAGCTTACGGATGGATATCACCACGGCCCCAAGTGATAGTGCAGGCCACCAGACTGGCATGTTTCCAGCAGTGGCATGGCCCTCAGAAAGCAGTATATCACTATGTGGTGGTCCAGACCCTGGAAATCCACACGGCCCTCATGTCAACCACGGGGAACCATGAACCCAGACATGGCCCCCACATGTACGCCTGGCCTAGATGTTGTCATGGCACCAGATAGCAGTATCTGTGAATTAGATCTGTTTGGTTCCAGATGCACAATGACCCCTAAAAAACAACTTGGTCCCAGGAGGTCAATTAGAACCCAGACAACTGCATGGCCCTCAGTTGGAACAAGAGGAACAGATGTCAACTCAGAGCCTAGCTGCTGTAGGGTCACAAATAAAGGCATGGCCCTCAGTAGAAGCTCAGGACTAGGTGACACAGTGTCTCCAGGTGGCAGCATAGGCCACCAGGAACAATGTGGCTCCAATGGCAACACGGCTCTTGGATACTTACATGACCACTTGTGGCAGCCCCAGACAATGGGTTCTTTGTGGTCTTTGGTGGCAGAGTGGGGGATGGACGGGCACCAGACCTTGGCTGTGGTAGGACCATGGAACTGGACATGGTCTTGGCAAAAGCCAGGCCTTGATGTCACAATGGCTCTAGTTGGCAAGACGGCCTTTTCCTCACCACCATCACTCCTGTTCTGCCTTTTTCCACAGCACATGGCATCATTCTACTCCTTTCCTTCCATTTTTCCATCATATACCTGCTCATCCTAATGGGACCTACACACCCAGTGCTGCAGAGCACACGGTGGACCCATGGATATCTTATCCCTTGTCCACCTATTAAGGACCCATGCTGGCCTGTGGGTAGCTTGAACCCACCTGTAATTTTTATTTTCCGAGACAGGGTTTCTCTGTGGCTTTGGAGGCTGTCCTGGAACTAGCTCTGTAGACCAGGCTGGCCGTGAACTCACAGAGAGCCACCTGCCTTTGTCTCTTGAGTGCTGGGCTTAAAGTTGTGTGCCACCAACACCCCACCCCCACCTGTAAATTTTTAAAACAAGTAAACATGAGTAAGTCAACAAAAGATAAAAACAAAAAGAGGCAAAACCATCCTGAACTATTTGTATGTGAACTAAGGCAATAATCACCTGACTATGATTTTCATGAGAATCATTTATTTCCTACCTTGTGCATGACTGGAAAAATATAAAATTAGGCATATCCTGAGAAGAAACATATATGATAAGTAGTTTACTTAACCTCATCTCAATCAGAAAGACTGTCAGTAGTGATAGTCTTTTTAGCAAGTGTTTTAGTTTGCAGCTTGCTGTGATAAACATTGTTGAAAAGCAACATACGGAGGGAAGAATTCACTTCCTTTACTGACGAATGTTAAGGATGGTTTCTTCTAGTTCCATCTATTTGCCTGTGAATTTCAAGATTCCATATTTTTTTCTGCTGAGTAGTACTCCATTTTTCCACATTTTCTTTATCCACTCTTCAGTTGAGGGGCATGTAGGTTGTTTCTACGTTTTGGCCATTACAAATAATGCTGCTGTGAACATAGTGAACATATGGCCTTGTTGTATGAATGTACATCTTTTGGGTATGGGCCTAAGTGTGGAATTGCTGGATCTTGTGGTAGACTGATTCCCATTTTCCTGAGGAACCACCATACTGATTTCCAAAATGGCTGTATTAGTTTGCATTCCCACCAGTAGTGAAGGAGTGTTCCATACATCCTCTCCAGCACAAACTGTCTTTGGTGTTTTTCTGTTTTTACATGTGTAAATTAATACTATAATATAATATAAATAGACATATAGAAACCACAGCAAATTTTAAATTACCAACATGTATAAATGTTTGAATGAATAAGATAAAAACCATGTGGGTAGAACAAAAGTGAAAATGAAATTTTATAAATTTATTTTGTAATGTTTTACCCTATCTGTAAATAAATGTACATTTGCTGAGAAATAGTTCATTTTTTAATTATTTTTATTTATTTATTTATTTTATTATTTTCATTTTTACATATCGATTTCATTCCCTCTACCTCCCTCAATCTCTCTTTCCTTCTCTCCCCCCCTCCACATGCACCCCTCCCATCCTCTCCTCCCACCAATCTCACTCCACATGTAGGGTGATGCCATCCAAGAGGGGATCATCTAAATCTGTCAAGTCATTTGAAGTAGGGACTAGGACTTCTCTCCTGTCTCTAGGTTAAGGGAGTATCCCTCCATGGGGGATGTGCCCTCAAAGTCCTTTCATGCACCAGGAATACATCCTGGTTCCACTGTCTGAGGTCCCTTAGACTGCTCAGGCCTTCTAGCTGAGACCCATGTTCAGGAGGGCCTCAGTCAGTCCCATGCTACATTCCCAGCTATCAGTCTGGGCTGGAGAGGTGGCTCAGAGTTTAAGAGCACTGGCTGCTCTTCCTGTGGCCCTGAGTTCAATTCCCAGCAACCACATGGTGATTCACAACCACCTATAATGAGATCTGATGCCCTCTTATGGTGTGCAGGCAAACATGCAAGCAGAATATTTTATTCTTTTAAGGAATGCAAATTATCAGGAATTTCAATCAATCGTGAACCAAATGTCTCATTCATTACAAAAGCAAATGTACACTCTTTTTCAAGCTTGGTAAAAAGGCAAACACCTATTTATACAATGAATAAGTCTAAATACATATAATACATGGTAAAAGGTACTATACAAGTTTTAGATACACTCTTAACCTTAACTACTAAGTATCTAAGATTATCTGAATCCCAATGGAATGTATTTCAGAGCACTCCTTGAGTTGAAAAATAATCTTCCCCTGTCAACCTGAACTAAAGTCAACTTTGAAAGCTGAATCAGATATTACAAAAGCAAATAGGTATACATAAGCATGTAAGTACAGAAGACAAATTGCTTAGGAATATATCCTATGATTCTTGCACTCATACTTCAAAGTCATTCTAGGGTTTATAAGTTTTAAACTATTTGAAATGAAACTCTCAGCCTACTGAGATTGTAGGCTGCCCTACACTACACATCTTACTTCTCCTGATCTATCAGTGATGAGTACTTTCCTTACTTACCTGTCTTTAGTCTTCAATAGTACTTGTTGTCAAGATCTTTCCTCCTACCTAGAGTCACCTGCCCTAATTACCAGTTGTTAACTCTCAGATAAAGGATCTCTTTTGGTTTTGTTTAAGCCATTCTGGCAGGATTAAGATGGTATTGCAGAGTTGTTCTTTATTTGCATTTCCCTGATGGCTAAGAATGTTGAGCATTTTATTTTTACCTGTGTTTCAGGCATTTTACATTCCTCTATTGAGAATTCTCTATTAAGTTCTCTACCCCCTCCCTTTTTTTAAATTGGATTATTTGGTGTTTTGGTAACTAGCTTCTTGAGTTCTTTGTATATTTAGAAAATTATATGTGGGATTGGTGAATATCTTCCCATTCTGTGGGGTGCCATTTTGCCTTGTTGACTGTGTCCTTTGCCTTACAGAAGTTTGTTTTAGTTTCAAGGGATTCCATTTATTAATTGATGATCCCAGTGTCTGTGCTACTGATGTTTTATTCATGAAGCAGTCTCCAGCACCAATTCATTCAATGGTACCTCCTACTATCTCTTCTAAGAGGTTCAGTGTGGCTGTATTTATGTTGAGGTCTTTGTGCATGGTGAACAACATGGATCTATCTATAGTCTTCTACACACCAGCATCGAGTTATGCCAGCACCATTTGTTGAAGATGCTTTCTTTTTTCCATTGTATAATTTTAGCTGTTTTGTCACAAATCAGGTGTTCGTAGGTGTGTGGGTTAATATTAGGGGTTTCAAAAGGATTCCATTGGTTTACCTGTCTTAAGCTGTTTTCAGGATTATAATTCTGTAATAGAGCTTGAAGTCAGGGATGGTGATGCCAGCAGAAGTTCCTTTATTATACTGGGTTGTTTTGACTCTCCTGGGTCTTTTGTTTTTCCATATAAAGTTGAGTATTGAGACGATCGTGTGGTTTTTCTTTTTCAGTTTGTTTATATGGTGGAATACATTGATGGAATTTTGTATGTTGAAACATCCCTGCATCCCCTACTTGGTCATGGTGGATGATTTCTCTGATGTTTACTGGGAATCGATTTGCCAGTATTGTATTGAGTATTTTTGCATTAATGTTCATGAGGGATATTGGTTTGTAGTTCTCTTTCTTAGTTGTGTCTTTGTGTGGTTTGGGCACTATGTTCATTGTAGCCTCATAAAAAGAGTTTGGCAATGACTCCTTTGCTTCTATTGTGTGGAATATTCTGAGATGTATTGGTATTAGCCGTTCTTTAAATTTCTAGTAGAATTCTGCACTGCAACCATCTGGCCCTGGGCATTTTTTGGTTGGAAGACTTTTGATGACTGCTTCTACTTTATTAGTGGTTATAGGTCTATTTATATTGCTTATTTATTCTTGATTTAATTTTGGCAAGTGATATCTATACAGAAAATTGTCCATTACCATTAAAGTTTTGAATTTTGTGGAGTACATGTTTTCAAAGTATGACCTGAAGAGTCTCTAGATTTCCACAGTGTCCATTGTTCTGTCCCCCGTTTCATTTCTGATTTTGTTAACTTGAATGTTCTCTCTGCCTTTTGGTTAGTTTGCATAAAGGTTTATCTATCTTGTTGGTTTTCTCAAAGAACCAACTCTTTGTTGCATTGATTCTTTGTATTGTTTTCTTTGTTTTTACCTTATTGATTTCAGCCCTCAATTTGATTATTTTGTGGCATCTACTCCTCTGTGGTAAGTTAGCTTCCTTTTGTTCTAGAGCTTTCCTATATGAGTGAGTACATACTATGTTCCTCTTTTTGTGACTGGGTTACCTCATTCAGGATTGTTTTTCAAGTTCCATCCACTTGCCTGCGAATTTCAAGATTCCATTATTTTTTTCCACAGAGTAGTATTGCATTGGGTAGATGTGTCACATCTTCTTTATCCATTCTTCAGTTGAGGGGCATTTAGGTGGCTTCCAGTTTCTTGCTATTACAAATAATGCTGCTATGAACATAGTTGAGCACATGTCTTTGTTGCATGGACGTGGATCATTTGAGTATATGCCTAAGAAGGGGATTGCCAGGTCCTGTGGTAGACTGTTTCCCATTTTCCTGAGGAACCGCCATACTGATCTCCAAAATGTCTGTACGAGTTTGCACTCCCACCAGCAGTGGAGGAGTGTTTCCCTTTCTCCACATCCTCTGCAGCATAAGCTGTCATTGGTGTTTCTAATGTTAGCCATTCTGGCAGGAGTAAGATGGTATCTCAAGTTGTTTTGATTTGCATTTCCCTGATAGCTAAAGATGTTGAGCACTTTCTTAAATGTCTTTCAGCCTTTTTGATTTCCTCTATTGAGAATTCTCTCTTCAGTTCTGTACCCCATTTTCAAATAGGGTTATTTGGTGTTTTATTGACTAGTTTCTTGAGTTCTTTGTATATTTTGGAGATCAGCCCTTTGTCAGATGTAGGATTTGTGAAAATCTTTCCCCAGTCTGCGGGCTGCTGTTTGGTCTTGTCAACTGTGTCCTTTGCCTTACAGAAGCTTCTAAGTTTGAGGAGGTCCCGTTATTAATTGTCGATCTCAATGTCTATGCTACTGGAGTTATGTTCAGGAAGCAGTCACCTATACCAATTTGTTCAAGGTACCTCCCACTTTCTCTTCTAGGAGGTTCAGTGTGGCTGGATTTATGTTGAGGTCTTTGATCCATTTGGACTTGAGTTTTGTGTGTGGCGATAGACATGGGTCTATCTGCAGTCTTCTACACACCATCATCCAATTGTGCCAGTACCATTTGTTAAAGATGCTTTCCTCCCACCACTGTATACTTTTAGATGTTTTGCCAACAATCAGGTGTTTGTAGGTGTGTGGGTTGATATCAGGATTTTCTATTTGATTCCATTGGTCTACCCATCTATTTTTGTGCCAATATCAGGCTGTTTTCAGGACTATAGCTCTGTAGTAGAGCTTAAAGTCAGGGATGGTGATGCCTCATGCAGTTCTTTTATTGTACAGAGTTGTTTTAGCTATCCTGGGTCTTTTGTTTTTCCATTTAAAGTTATTATCCTTTCAAGGTCCGTGAAGAATTGTGCTGGGATTTTAATGGGGGTTGCACTGAATCTGTAGATTGCTTTTTTGGCAAGATTACCATTTTTACTATGATTATCCTACCTCCAAAACCTTTATCATGCAAGGGTATTGAATTTTGTCAAAGGCATTTTGAGTATCTAGGGAGATGCTCATGTGGTTTTTCTTTTTCAGTTTGTTTATATGGTGGATCATGTTGATAGACTTTCATATGTTAAACCATCCCTGCAAGTCAGGGATGAAGACTACTTGGTCATGGTGGTATTGTGAATATATTTGTTCTGCTTTACCCTTGGGTTCTGGTGAAGTGGGGTTATCTATTGCCTATGTCTTTGTGAGTGTAGTTAACTTCCTTGGGTTGGAGTTTTCCTTCCAGAACTTTCCATAGGTCTGGATTTGTAGATACGTATTGTGAAAAATCTGGCTGTGTTGTTAAATATCTTGTTTTCTCCGTCTATACTGATTGAGAGTTTTTCTGGGTATAGTAGCCTAGGCTGGAATCCGTGGACTCTTAGTACATGTAGAACATCTATCCAGGACCTTCTGGCTGTGAGAGTTCCATGGAGAAGTCAGACATCATTTTGATAGGTCTGCCTTTATATGTTACCTGTCCTTTTTCCTTCGCTGCTCTTAATATTCTTTCTTTATTCTGTATGCTAGGTGTTTTGATTATTATATGTCGAGGGGTCTTTTTTCTTTGGTCCAGTCTATTTGGTGTTTGGTATGCTTCTTGTACTTTCATGGGAATGTCCTCCTTCAGATTGGGGAAGTTTTCCTCAATGATTTTGTTGAGTATATTTCCTGAACCTTTGAACTGGGCTTCATCGCCTTCCTCTATGCCTATTATTCTTAGGTTTGGCCTTTTCACGGTGTCCCACGTTTCCTGTTAAATTTCTTGGCTTTCTGTACTTTCTTTAAGAGATTTGTTCCTTTTTTCCAATATTTTGTTTGTTTTTTCTTCCATTTACTTAAGGGATTTTCTCACATCGTCTTTGTGGGCCTTTATCATTTTTATGACGATAATTTTTAAGTCATTCTCTTCTGCTTTTCTGCTTTGGGGTGTTCAGGTCCAGTTGGTGTAGAGTCCCTAGATTCTGGTGGTGTTATGCTTGTCTTTCTGTTGTTAGGTGTTTTCATGTATTGCTGTCTCCCGATCGCTTCTTCCAGTAGGTGTAGGTGGGGTCTCTCTCTCTCTCTCTCTCTCTCTCTCTCTCTCTCTCTCTCTCTCTCTCGCTTTCTCTCTGGTACTCCCCAGGTGGGCTTAGGTGCATCAGAGGTTCAATGTCTGTAGCTCTTGGTGATCCAAGCTCTCTAGGAGGATTCTCCTCACACAGGGCCCTGGCGATGGAGGTCAGAGATCCTGAAGGCTGGGACACAGGATGTTCTGTGGGCTGATAGGCAGATCTAGCTGGGGCCTGGCACTCTCCAGCTGAAGCCTCTATAGCAGAGGCCTGACGATGGGGGTCAAGAATCCAGCCAGCAGGAACTCAGAGGGAACTCCAGTAGAGGACTGGCAGTGGGGGTCAGAGACCAGGCAGGTGGGGATTCTGGGTGGTACAGCAAGGATAGGCAGGTCTAGTGTGCTCAGAGCAGCTCCAGGAAGTTCCTTGAAGGTGGCAGGATTGTTGGCTCCACCCTCTGTCCCAGTGATCAAACAGAGAGCTGAGACAGTAGGCAGGGTAGGGCACAGGATAGGGAGAGGGCAGGCGCTTGGTGGGTGTGGGTGTGGGTGTGTATCAGAGCTCCAAGAGCACTCTCGATGGGGATAGGACACAGCGGGAGGGAGAACAGGGACAATCCAGGAAGTCCCCAGAGAAGGGGTGGGGGATTCCACCTGAATTGGTCCCAGACTCAGCACTAGCCGAGGCCTGGCGATGGGAGTCAAAAATGATGGGGGTCAAACACTAGGCTTATATTTAGGATGTATCCGCACTGATTGGGCGGATCTAGCAGGGCGAAGTCTTTCTTTTCATACTTTAGTTCTATATTGAATCCTTGGAAATGTATCGTCATGAACCCCAACTGCACCCACCTACCTGTCCAGCCATACCCTCATCTCATCCCTGCAGCACCTACTGCCCAAAGAAATTTATTTTAAAAATCAAACCAAACCAAAACAAGGAAGCAAACAAAAATAAAACAAAACCTCAACAAAACAAACAACAAAGAACCTCTTTGCTCTACCATCTTTTCCATCTTTCCATTTTTCCTGGTAGGATTTGGAGATTTGGTATTCCACACAGTCTATCCTTTTGTCCAATCAGCTTTACTGATTACAGGTGTTCAGCTCACTGAGTCATTGGTTTTGTTCAAGGCCTCTGGTTTCTGGTGTTACATCATCATTAGATGCACTGAAACTCCTCTTGGTTATTGTGCAGCTGCCCAAGTCATGGAGACAGAGACTACTGCTCCATAGGACCAGTCCCTTCATGTCCTCCAGTAGATCCAAAATTGTGTAAATGTTAAGGTGTGCCAATCCTGTGGTCTGAGTGGTAGCTGAGCTGGTCAGTCTAGGCAATTGGGGTTTTCCCCTTAGGAAAGGGGTGGGTGGAGCCAGTTCCCTGATGCCCAAGTCTTCAGGATAAATCCACCCTCACCAATGAGGGTTGCAGCCAGCTCTTGAAGTGTCAAGTGAGAGGCAGGAGCAGCTATCCTGTGGCTAGCCAAGGGTGGGGATGGCTCAGCATGGCCCTGATTTCATAGCACATGGTACCTGTGGTCTCCTGAGGTGTCAAGGAACATAGACAACAATACAGAGCCCTGCTGCAGCAGGACCACAGACCCAGAATTTGCCCTCAGTAGGAGCTTGGGCCCAAAGGGCATCTTGGCTCCAGGTAGAAGCACAGGCCACTTAGATCAGTATGGCTCTGGTGGCAGCATGGCTCCCAGACACCAACAAGTCTACAGATTACAGACTTGACACCAGGCCTCCATGTAACTTTGCTGGTGACACAGCGCCTAGGTGGGGTAGGAGCAAAGACTCTGCTATGGTTACCACCAGCAGCCAGGTCTGGATGTCTTTATTGCACCAGGTGGCAGTGTAGGCCACTCAGATTGGCACAGCCTCTACAGCAGTGAAGACCTTAGACCCTAACATGGCAAAGGATCTTTGGCATTCACATGTCCTTCTATAGTAATAGAACCTCACCAACACAAACTGTTGCTGCAGTAGGGCCATGGACAGACATGGCCCTCAGCTGTAGCTTTGGTCTACACATCACCATGACATCAAGTAGCAGCACAGGTGGCTCAGATCTGCATGGCCCTTGCTTCAACATGAAGTCAGGTGGCTGACCTGACCCTGGGTGGCAGCATAGGCCATAGGCTTCAACACAGGCCCAGGATGTGGTAGCACCATGAAGCCAGACATGGTTCTCAGCAGCAATCTGGGTCCATTATGTCATCATGTCCATGGTGGTGGTACAGGCCAGAATGGCTCTGGCAGGAGTGCAGCCCACATACATCAACATGGCCCCAGAGGCAGACCCCAGGAATCCACATGGCCCTCCTGCTATCAGGAGCCATGGATATCAACAGATCCTCGCTGTTATGGGGTCATGACTTCAATATGGGCCTTGGTAGCTTCCCAAGACCAGATGACAGCCCACAGACTCCAACAAGGCCACAGGCTGTGGCTCAGACACCGGGCCTGTGTGTGTGGCCCCATAGACTCCGGCTGTGGTGGAGGCACAGACCCAGACATGGTCAGCAACAGAGGGCCAGGTCTGGATGTCACCGTTGCCACAGGTAGTGACAAAGGCCACCCAGATTGGCATTGCCTGTGGCAGTACAGATTTAGACACTGTCTTAGGATTTTTATTGCTTTGAAGAGACATCATGACGATGGCAACTTTATTTTTGATTAATTTTATTCAAATTAGAATCATATTTTTTTTGTATCAATTCCAGTTCCCTCTCCCTCCTATCCTCCCATGCCACCCACCCACCAACCCATACCATCCCCCTGAAGGCCTCATGAATGTCTGTCACATCATTTGGTGCAAGGCCTGGGCCCTACCCCCTGTGTCTAGGCTAAGAAAATATCCCTTCATGGGGAATAGGCTCCCACAAGTCATGCACTAGGGAGAAATACCGATACACCTCCTGACACCCACGTTGTGGGGTCTGAGTCGGTCCTATGGTCATTCGCCATGAACTCCCACTTGCTCAGGTCAGCTGTTTCTTTTTTGCTTGTTTGTTTTTGAAGTTGTTTTTTTTTTTTCTCATTATTTTTCTTATTTTATACATCTATCCCAGTTCCCTCTTCCTCCTATCCTCCCATGCCCCCTGACCCCCCCTCCCATCCCATTCCCCACCCACTCCACAGGGAGGGTGAGACCTAGGAGGGATCATCAAAATCTGTGAAGTAATTTGGCATAGGGTACAGGCCCTCCCTCCTGTCTCTAAGCTAAGGAAGAATGTGATCCATGGGGAATGTACTCCCAAAGTGTTTTTGTGCACCAGAAATACATCATAGTTCCAGGCCCATAGACAGCCCAAGCCTTCAAATTGAGACTCATGTTCAGGGGGTCTGCAGTCCAATCCTGGTTTCCCAGATATCAGTCTGGGGGGGGTCCATTATCTCCCCATTGTTCAGATCAGCTGTCTCTGTGTGTTTCTGTAGCCTGGTCTTGACCCCTTTGCTAATCACTCCTCCCTCTCTGCAACTGGATTCCAGCAGTTCGGCTCAGTGTTTAGCTGTCTCATTATCAGGAAAGGGCATTTAAGGAAGCCTCTCCACTGTTGCTCAGACTGTTAGTTGGGGGTCATCCTATTAAGTCTCTGGATATTTCTTAAGGTTACTTTTCTCTTCAAACCTATAATGGCTCCTTCCTTCTATTATGGTATCTCTCTCTCTCTTCTCTGGAGATTTGCATTGTAAGCTGGTGATCTTTGCTCTATGTCTAAAATCCATATATGAGTGAGTACTTACCATGTTCCTCTTTTTTGTGACTGGGTTACCTTACTCAGGATGGTTTCTTCAAGTTCCATCCATTTGCCTGCAAATTTCAAGATTCAGCTCAGCTGTTTCTGTGGGCTTCCCCAGCATGGTCTTGAACCCTTTGTTCAGCACTCCCCCCCCTCCCCTCCCCCCCGGTCTACAAATGGATTCCAGGAGTTCGACTCAGTGATTAGCTTCTGCTTCCACCAGCTACTGGATTAAGGCAGTCGTCATTCTAATTTCAGGGGAAGGGCATTTAAGGTAGCCTCTCCACTATTGCTTAGATTCTTGTGGATCTCTGGACAGTTCCCAAGTGACCATGGCAACTCTTATATGCAAAACATTTAATTGGGTGGCTTACTTACAGCTTGAGACTAAAGTTCATTCATTATCGTCATGATAGGGAGCATGGGAGACAAGGTGCTAGAACTGAGAGTCCCATATCTTGTAGGTGACAGGAAGTTAACTCAAGACACTTGACAGTATCCTAAGCGTAGGAAGCCTCAAAGCCCGACCCCACAGTGACACACTTCCTCCAACAAAGCCGCATCTCATAGCACTAACCACTATGAGATTATGGAGGGCAAATACATTTGAACTACCACATCCAACTTCCTGACCCCATAAACATTTTAACAATATCACAGTGCAAAATACATTCAGCTCAACATCAAAAGTCCTCACAGTTTATCACAGTCTCATGAATGTTTGGAAATCCAAAGCTCAAAGTCTCTTTTGAGATCATGTAATCTCTTTATTGTAATCCCCTATAACATCAAAATAAAAAAGCAGATTGCATTCTTCTAATATATAATGGCATAGAATATACATTACCATTCCAAAATGTAGGGAAGGGAGAATAGTGAGCAAATACAGGACCAAAAACCAGGTGGGCATACTCCAAATTCTGAATCAAAACACCACCTCCAACTCTGTCCAGCTTCGATGGTGGCAACACACTTCTTTCTGTTGGGCTTTCTGCTCCACTCCCAGTTAGCAGCCCTCCTCGGCAGGTATCTCATGACTCTTGAATCTTAACTTTTTGGGTTCTCTAAGGAAATCCAGGTTTCAACTTCACACCTTCACATAATGGCCTTTTTATTAGGCCTCCATTCAAGGACACTCCTGATACATGCCTGGCCTCAGTGAGCTTCCTTAGGCATGGTAGCTATTTCCATAACCATTTCTTGTACCCTCAACTCAAAAGCTTGAACCACATGACCAAGTTCTGCTGCGTCCTGGGGCTGGAACATGGTCCCCAGGTTCAATTCATCTTAACCAACTTTCTGTTTTCCTCTTCCACTGCATAAGCTTGGCTAATTTTGAACTCTGTATACCAGACTTTCCTTAAACTCAGAAATCCATCAGCTTCTGCCTCCTGAATGTTGGGATGACCTGTGTTCACTAACACACCCTGCTCTAAGCTTCTCTTAAATTTCTTTTCACAAGCTGGAAATTTAGCTAGGTATGATGTGCCTGTCTCTGCCTCTCGAGGGTGGGGATTAAAGGTGTGCACCACCACATTTGGCTCTACGGTTTTCTTTATTCCTTTTCCCATGTTGGAGACAGCTGAGTGGGATCTCTCCCTGAAATCACCACTCCCTCTGTTCCATTTCTTAATCTGTTTATCACTTTTAACACAGGACTTAATTCCATTCCACTTTTTGGTGTTCCATTTCTCCTCAAATTTTACATATTGCAATTAATTTAACCCGTTCCGGTTGCTCCTTTTCATTATAAATCTTCATTAGTTACCACTAATAACCACATGACAGAGTCTATAGTAGGCTCTTTTGAGTTTTGAGATTTCTTCTGCCAATAAAATTAATATAAAATTCCTCACTTTAGGTTCAGGGAGACTCTTCAGATAAGGGCAAAAGGCATCAATTTTCTTCAGCAAGATATTACAAGAATGATGTCTCTAAACCACATACTAAAATTCTCTGCAAACTCTTGAACATGCACCTCATGGTTCATCAAATCACATTTGGCCCCACCGTCTTCCATGCACCCACTAGTTGGCCCATTAAACAGCGCTTAAAGTATGTCACTGCTTTCCAAACCCAAACTACAAAAGAACAAATATATCCAAGTAAAAACATGGTTAGGTCTATCACAGCATTACCCCAATTCTGGTACCATCTTCTATCTTAATTAGGTTTTTGACGGCTGTGAGGATACATCATGAGCAATTCTTTTAAAGAAAACATGTAATAGGGGTGGTTCACTTACAGTTTCAGACTGCAGCCCATCATTATCATGGCAGGGAGCTTGGTGGAGCTGGAGAGATAGCTAAGGGCACTACGTCTTATAGGCAACAGGAAGTCATTGAGACTGCTGGACATACTGAGCATAGGAAATCTCAAAGCCTATCCCCAAAATGGCACACTTCATCCAAGAAGGCCATAACCAATCCAACAAAGCCACACCTCCTAAAAGTTCCAAAAACATTCAAACTACTACAAATACCAACATGACCCCAGATGAGAGCCCAGACCCCCAGGTATTCACATGGCCCTTGTGGTGTCTAGAGCCATAAGTATCAACACAGATCCTGGCTGCAGTAAGGCCACAGACCCATACATGGTCCCCAGCTGCAGCGCTAGCCAATGTCACCATAGCGTCAGAGAATATTACATGCCATTTAGACTTACAGAGCTCAGATGCAGCATGGCCCTTGTGCACCAGTGTGGTCCCAGGTAGCACACCAGCCTTCAGTTGCAACAGATGTCAATTCCCACCTTGGCTATTGTAGAACTATGGACCCACACATAGCCCTCAGCAGCACCTCAGGCCTGGATGGGACACACAATGGCCCCAGCTGGCTGCACGGTCCAATAAGCTCAGCATGGCTCTGGCAACAGCTCTCAGACACCTAGATGGCCACTGGTGGCATCCATGTGGCCTTTGGTGGCCACACGGACCAGAGATGTGCACAGAGTCTTGCTGTGACAGCATCATGGACTTGGAGATAGCCCTTGTCAGGAGCCTGTGCCTGGATGTCATAAAGGATGAGTGGCAAAGTCTCCCACATATGTCTACTCCTTCCTACTTTTACTACTGTTTGGCCTCCTTCTACAGTATATGGCCCATTCTGCTTCTTTCTCTAGCACATACTTGCTTATCATATTTGAACCCACCTGCCTAGTACAGCTAGAGCCTTGGATGTCTTGTGTCTGCCTGAGCTGAGTGGCATCAGATGAGCCCTGCATCTTTCTTCCATGCCAGAATTTGAGGAGCCAGGCTGGTTTGTCGGTGCCATGTGCCTGTCTGAGCATAGAGGGACCAGATGAGTTATGGATGTCTTTCTTCCAGCCTGGGTCTTGAGTACACAGGCTGGCCTGTAGGCGGCTTGTGTCTGTCTGGAGTCGGTGCCATCAGATGGACAATGAACGTCTTCCCCCTAGTATGAGTTCTTTTATGAATCTTGAGATGATGAAGTTTTGCAAATGCTTTCCCACATTCCATACAGTCATAGGGTTTCTCACCAGTATGAGTTCTTTTATGTTGGTAGAAACTAGAGTGGTATGCAAACCCTTTCCCACATTCCATACATTCATAGGGTTTCTCTCTAGTATGAACTCTTTCATGTACTTTAAGATAACTGCAACTTCTAAAAGCATTACCACATTGCTTACATTCATAGGGTTTTTCTCCAGTATGGGTTTTTTTATGAATGCTGAGATGACTCTGTTGTCTAAAAGCTTTCCCACATTGATTGCATTCATGGGGTTTCTCTCCAGTATGGATTCTTTCATGTATTTTAAGATAACCTGGATCTGCAAAAGCTTTCTTACATTGATTACACTGATAGGGTTTCTCTCCAGTATGAGTTCTTTCATGTAATTGGAGTTTATCAGGCTTTGAAAAGGTTTTACCACATTGATTGCATTCATAGGGCTTCACTCCAGTATGAATTTTTTCATGTTTTTTAAGATAGCTGTGATCTGCAAAAATTTTCTCACATTGATTGCATCGATAGGGTTTCTGTCCACTATGAATTCTTTTATGAATGCCGAGATGACTCTGTTGTGAAAAGGCTTTCCCACATTGATTGCACTGATAGGGTTTCTCTCCAGTATGGGTTCTTTTATGAATGTGGAGATAACTCCGTTGTGAAAAGGCTTTCCCACATTGACTACATTTGTAGGGTTTCTCTTCAGTATGACTTCTTTTATACCTGTGAAGATAATTGGCACATGAAAATGCTTTACCACATTCATTCTGTTAATATATGCTTTTATAGGTATGACTTAATTTTACAGTTTGATCTAAGTGTAAAGACAGTCTGAGCAATAGATTTTACCAGGTTGTTTACATTCATAGGGCTCCTTCATAATGGGTATTTTGATGTGTTTGAAGATACCTGTGATGATCAGAGCATTTACTACATGGGTTACATTTATAGCACTTTCCATTGAAGCTTTTCATGTAATCCAAGACAACTGGGAGAACTCAGAGTTAAATACTGATTATATTCATAGCATATTCTTACACAATAAGACACACTACATTTGCAACTAAAAGCAAGACAAACAGAAGAATTTCTGCTTTTTGTGTTCATAGGAGTTTCTGTGGTGGTACGAGTTGATATATTACAGATGAACTTAGAGAAAATGAATTGTAAACTTACATTACATTCAGAAAGTCTACTCCAATTGGGGACTACTATATATCTTCTAATTGTTCTATGAGAGAAGTTCATTGCTATTCTTTCCATATTCTTTATGCACATATGGCTTGTTGCAAGAATGTCATAACATGACAAAAGAAAATTATCAAATTAAAGGTTTTCATAAAGCATCCAGTTTAATTTTTTGTTCTTCACACAGATATGGGTATTAAAGTTTCTCCATAACAACCTTCTTAACTATAATAAACTGCCAATCTCACTATACTTTGGGAACTCACCACAAGCATTTGAGTAACACTAAATTTACTATGGACTATTTGCTTATTAGAAGGCTTTAGACAGTACTTATGTCTTTTGCCATATCACAGTGGTATGGAACTAAATGGATTGACAGATTTATCGCCTAGCTGTCATGGGGCTATAATTAAAATGGTGAATCCATAATGCATTGTCTACTGAAAGTCTTGTTAACAGAGATCAGCTACCTGACATTGAGGTACATGGTGCTGTGAGAATTTAATAATCAACACACTTAAAGATGTACTTATTTACACTGTTACTTCTTAAAACTCCCAAGACACATTAAAATTCTTCTGAGTGACATCTGTATTAGTTTGCACATGAAAATTACCTTCTATGTCTTCTAAATCGTTGATGATGTTCTTCAATATTATGGGCTTCCCATTTGTAGCCTAAAATACAGTACCAGAACAGGCATGATATATTACTGGAAATTATGCAAACTTTAAGTTCAGTGACCCTAGGAACCATGCCTGAATTTTTTTCAAAATTCCAGAAGAGACCAATAACCAAGAATCAGTTGCCTTCTTATTTTAAAAGTTGAAGGGAAATTCATTCTTACCTATAGCAGTAAGGTTACTGTAAGTCTCCAGCATCACATCTTTGTAGAGACTCTTCTGGGAAGGATCCAGCAAAGCCCATTCTTTGCAAGTGAAGCTGATATGCACATCATCATAGGTCACTGCATTCTGGAAGTGTGATAGTGATTACAATATGAATGCAGACATCTTTGACAATATATTCACTTAATTCTGGTATTTCACAACTTATTCCATTACAGAGAAGTTCTCATATAATCATCCATTATTTTAGAAGGAAACTAAAAAGGAGGTTTGAAGGTGGGGTTGAAATGAGTTCACCAGACCCAAGATAGATGATGAATAGGTGTTTATTAGGGAAGACTTACACAGGTAAGAGTAAATAACCCCTGGAGTATTCTTGCGCTAGAAGATGCAGTCTCAACTCTTCTGATGCTGTCCGCAGTTAGAGAGCATGACCCAGCCCCTCCTCTACTTTATTATGGGTCACTTCTGCACCTGATACCACACCCAAAGGGTGTGCCCCCCCCACTACAAGTTCACTGTCAAGGCAAGATGCCACTACAGGGGTCACATGTCCCATTGTCTTGCCCTTTCAATGGGGTTTACACTTCCAAGAGAAATGATTATTAACAGACAGAGACAATGAAACAAATCAACAGTCCTAAGTACACATTGGAGAAATTGAATGAACAATTACTAACTACAAAAAAGAAGAGGAAACAAGGTATACTGTATATTCATTCCCATTCTGCACTAATTTCCCAGAAATCTGAAACATCATAGTTTGAATTGTAAGATTAGTATCTTACTAAAAGAGAATGGATGTTGAAAACCATTAGAGATCAATAGGTGAAAATGTAAGCACTGTAAATGGAGATCATGAAAAAAAGAAGAAGGAAAAAAAAGCAGGTCAGGATATACGGTTTAGCAGTGAACAGTACTTTCTGATTTTGTAGAGTTGATGGGGTATATGAGGCCTTACAATTATCCATAACTCCAAATTCGGGGTGTCTGGAACCATATTCTGACTACCGGGTTCAGCAGGCATGCATATGGTGCATATCCATGCAGATAAGCAAAACATGATCATATTTATTCATATACAAAAGATACTAAGAATATCACACATCTGCATTCCAGTGAATCAAGAACCTAAGAGTATTAATATCATGAATATATGCCATCCAAGGATAAAAAAATGATAGTCTTTGTTAAAATTTATTTCAACACAATGGTAAAGCTCATCACCACGGCATATGTTTGACATGCACAAAAACTACATTCCAGTAGTTTATCGTGAGACAATAATATAAAACTTAAAAACCTGGGCATGGGACAGATCTCTGTGTTTTGAGGCCAGCCTGGTCTCAAGGTCTGTTTTCAGGACACCCAGTGTTATATAGAGAAAGCTTGTCTTTTGATGCAAAACAACAAAATAAATAAGAACAGGCATGCAAATACCTTAGGGGTGAAAAGTACTTTCTTCTCTGTACATTATTTAGGGATAGTCTACAATGGTGATTAATAACCAGCATGAGAAGGAGCTGGTTGATTAAACTCAACCACAAGAAAGTAGACACAAAGTACAGGAAATGGGGTGAGGCTACATCCTCAATGAGGAACTTCCTGGATAAAGACTTCTCATACCAAAGATTCCAACAATGACCACAGAGAAAGCCACCAATGAGAGCCAAGTGTTCATATATATCATTCTATTTGGGAAATTTTTATTCAATAAATCACATTCTGGCCCAGGTCACTATAGGCTTATGGTCATCACATGACAAAAATGTAGTTAGTCCATGTACTTCCATCCCCACCCTCGCCAGAACCCTCTTTCTTATTACTTAGTCTCTCTGTGTCTGGGGATTGTAGTATGTATGATTAACATATATAGTTAATGTTCATATTAGTGAGGAAATATCATTGTTGTCTTTCTGGGTCTACATTGCCTCTCTCAGGATCACTTTTTCCCCTAGATCCACCCATTGCCTGAAAATTTCATGTCATGTTGTTATTAAACAGCTGAGTAATATTTCATTGTGTGTGTAAATAAACCACATTTTCTTGATCTATACTTCAGGTGAGGGACATTTATACTGTTTCCAGTTTCTGGCTATTATGAATAAAGCTGCTATAACCTTAGCTGTGCAAGTGTCCTTGTGGTAGGGTAAAGAATCTTTTAGGTATATTCCCAAGAAAGGTATAACTGGTATTTGAGGTAGATCAAATTTCACCATTTTGATTGCAAAAGTAGCTGTAAAAGTTTACACTGGCACCAGCAGTGGAGTATTCCCTTGCTATATATCCTCACTAGCATGAGCTTTCACTTGTGTTACTGATCTTGGCTATTTTTGTATGTGTAATATAAGATTTCAAAGCAATAATTTATATTTCCCTAATATGTTTTAAGTGGAAGTTCTTAGTATCCATGTTGCAGGCGCCATTTTGTTATGAGTAGGTTTCCTGCCAGCCTGGTCCCACAGCCGTGTCAGCCACAAATAACAGAGACACTGTGTTAGATGTTACTAGCATTTCTCATTGGCTAGCTCTGTCTTAAATATTAACACATTTCTATCAACCTAAGTGTTTTCACGTGGTCTTATCTTATGGGAGAGAAGGCCCGGACCTCTGCTCTCTTGGTCCTACATGTTGACTCTCTTCCTACCTCTTCCTGAATTCTCCTTGTCTCCTAGTCCTGCCTATTTTGCTTTCCTATTGGCCAACAGTGCTTTATTCATTAATCAATAAGAGAAACATATTTACAGGATGACATCTCCCCCATCACTAATAAGACTAGGATGTTGAATGTTTCTTTAAATATTTCTCAGCCATTTCAGATCACTCTATTGAGAATACTGTATTTTGAACTTTTTCCCCTTTTTGAAATTGGATTGTTTGATTGTTTCCTGAGTTACTTGCCAGCCTAAGTGGGAAAAATGAGACACAGATAGGCAAACATGATACATATTCACTTAAAAGTGGATATCTGTGGTTAAAGGATAATCATACCACAATCCTTAGACACAGAGAGGCTAAGAAAGGCTTTAGGGGGAACACATGGATTTCCCTGGGAAGGGGGAATAAAATAAGATTTTGTGGATGGACTGGGGGTAGGTGGGGTTGGGACCAAGCAGGTGGAGTAGGGAGAAAAGGCAAAGAGAATACAAGGAGAGATGATTGGAAAAGGAGGGCATTCATGGGGCAATTCAGAAACCTACTATAGTGGAAAGTTCCTGGAACCTATGAGGGTGAACCCATTGAGGACAAATAATAGACAGGATATAAAGCCCGAACTGCCATCTTCTGTAATCAGGCAAGGCGCCCACCAATGGGACTTGGACATCAACACAGCTCTAAAATTTTGACGTACACCTGTCCTGCCACAAGATATAATTAGGCAAGGGTGGCTCAGAACACGCAAAGGACCAACCATGGTCTGGTCTAACATGAGGCCCAAGCTACTAATGGGAGCTCATGCCCCACATTGCCTATATGACAAGGAACTGGAAATTTGGATGGCTCAGAGGCCTAGGGAAGAAGAAACCAAATCTGACACCCCTCTACCCCTGCAAATTTGTCAGTTATTTGGTAATCCATAGGTTGGTGCCCAGTGCAAATTAGTGAGGGTTCTTGGAGTTGATGGGAACAGATGTAGAGATCCACAAACAAACAGTAATTTGAGCTCAGGGAACCCTAAAGAAGAGTGGAAGAGGACTGTAGGAGCCAGAAAGGTCAAGGACACCAGGAAAACCTAGCCCCATAGAATCAACAAAGTATGAATAATAACTTAGGGATAGACATTGAGGTTCGAGCTGAAGATCAGAAAAGCAATGCAGCTAGCTACTAGTTCTTACCTTTTCCTTAGACCAAGGGATGGGTGGGGGGAGGATTTCTGTCCTCAACACGGTTGGAGACTAAATGACAGCTCTGAGACCCTGCTCCTTTCTAATATACCTTTCTAGTGCTGGGATTAAAGGCGTGGGATCCTAAGTGCTGAGATCACTTTTGTGTGAGCTGTTTCTCTTTTTAGACTGATTCAGTCCTGTGTAGGCCAGGGTGGCTTTCAACTCACAGAGAGCCTTCTGTCTCTGTCTCCTGAGTCCAGGGATTCAAGGCGTGTGCCACCACTGCCTGGCCTTTAAGGCTATGTCTGGCTTTGCATTCTCATCTTTGGGCAAGCTTTATTACATAATAAACAACATGTCATCTCTGTCAAGGACACCAGGAAAATGTAGCCCCATGGAATCAACAAAGAAGGGTTATAGGCATTCTCAGACATTGAAACAGCAAGCACAGAGCTGATGGGAGATGTCATTCTGTAAATATGTTTCTCATACTGGTTAATGAAAGCACTGTTGGCCAATAGGAAAGCAAGATAGGAGGGACTAGGAGACAAGGAGGAAAGAGGAAGTAGGGAGGAGGAGTCAAGATGGAGAGTCTGGAGAGACGATGATGCCAGCAGGCTGCCCGGTAAGAGCACGTGAAAATATTAGATTAACAGAAATGGGTTAACAATTAAGACAGAGATAGCTGATAAGAAACTAGTACCAGGCCAACAGCATTACATCAAATACAGAGTCTCTGTGTGTTATTTGGGGCTGGCGTGGTGGCGGGACAAGACCAATGGCAGGCAGAAAAACCATACTCCTTACACAGAGCCTACATTCATCTGTACTAGATCCTCTGCATTAAATATATTGTGGTTGTTTAGCTTGGAGTTTATTGGACTTTCAACCCTCAAAACACAAATGTTAAGATGATCAATTTTTTAAGGAAACATTGTAAAATTTTTATTATACACCAAAAGCAACTTGTTTCACTCTAATTGCTTTATATGTTATAAGCACTTTTGAAAACACATTTATGTCTATTTATGTTTATGTTTGTGTGAGAGAATGTCTTCCACGTGTATACAGGTGACACATCAGAGAAAAGGTGTCAAATTCCATGGATACAGAACAACAGGGGGAGGTTATGAGCCTCCTCCTCCTCCTTATTTTTTTTTTTTTTTTATTTTTATTTTTTTTGAGACAGGGTTTTCTCTGGAATAGCCCTAGCTGTCTTGGAACTAGCTCTGAAGACCAGGCTGGCCTCAACTCAAAAAGATCCACCTGCCTCTGCCTCCTGAGTGCTGGGATTGAAGGCAACCACTGCTAGTCTCTGACTTGACTTTAAGGATAGGAACTCAGGTCACCCCCCCAAAAGAGTATGTGCCGGCCCATCTGCCAAGACCCAGAGTACTGTTTATCAAATACACTGGAAATCTTTTACAGATTAAAAACCACAATAAAATAAAATAAATAAAGAAGTAAATCTAACAATTCATAGCAGGAAATCTTATTCCAAAACTACAAGCAAAGTAGAAGCGCTAAGAATGCTCAAAGTATTATGAAAAAATAGTACACACAACAAAATAATGTAACTTCTATATTTTCCCACAACAGCTACAATAATCAAGAATGTATAAAGTACTGACTAAAGAATAAAGGAAATGGTAAGAAAGAGCCAAGAACAAACTCACAAAATATAGTAATGTTGTTAATCAAAAGACCTTAGGAAACTGCCAGGAAAAGTATGA
Organism: Phodopus roborovskii; assembly: GCF_943737965.1. Taxonomy (NCBI): domain Eukaryota; kingdom Metazoa; phylum Chordata; class Mammalia; order Rodentia; family Cricetidae; genus Phodopus; species Phodopus roborovskii. The sequence continues at coordinate 4,272,292 of NW_026125554.1, forward strand.
TCTTGACCAATGTTAGCCAATGACCTATGACTCTATGTATATAAAAATTGAATAAATAAATGTCACAATTACCACAAAATAAATTCAATGTGATCCTTAACCAGCTATGTTTCTGATCATCCAGCTACTCATATTCTAGAAAAGTCCCATGCTCTCCAGCTCTGTGCTGTCAATTTAAGAGATGGAATGGACTGCTTAAAACCAATTTATTACAATTCAAATATACCCCTTGAAAAGACTATTGCAATTGCACTCGGAGTTATATACTAGAAAGGCAAAGAACAGGCCTGAGGACTGCGAATCCTGGCAGGCCACGCCACCCAGAGTTTATTGACAATGCAGTACTAGTCCCATCTCAGCCCAGGGGGAAAGGTGAGTGTTTTGGACCCATTTGCACCCATCAGGGGAGCCATGGGAGATTTGAACCTGCTTGAACCCACCAGAAGAGAATCTTTGACCCTTACCCACCAGGACAGGGAGAGGCCCCACCTGCACACACGGGAAGAGGCGATGGGAATACGACAGTATTAGAATACATTCAACAAAAGAAAGACCAATATGATGCCACCAGAGTCTAGAGACTCTACACCAGCAAGACCTGACCATACCAGCACAGATGAAACAGAAGAGAATCACCTTAAAAACAACTTTATAAACATGATAGAGACCCTCAAAGGGGAAATGAGAAAATCCCTTAAAGAAATGGAAGAAAAAAAAACCCCAAAACAAAACGAAGGGGGAAAAAAAACAAACAAACAAACAAACAAACAAAAAAAAACCACCAAACCAAACCAAGTGCAAAAAATGGAGGAAAAGACAAATCAAAAATTCAAGAAATAAACAAATCTCTTAAGGAAAGCCAAAAAAAAAAAAAAAAAACCAAATATGTGAAGAAAATAATTCAAATATTTCAAGGCTTGAAAGCTAAAATAGACAATAATGAAAAAACAGTCTGAGGGAATGCTAGAAATAGAAAAGCTGGGTAAATGATCAGGAACTATACATATAAACACAACCAACAGACTATAAGAGACTGGAGAGAAAATCTCAGGCATTGAAGATATACACTAGGAGAAATAGATTCATCCACCAAAGAAAATCCCAAGTCCAACAAATCCCTAGCACAAAATATCCAGGAAATACGAGACACCTCGAAGAAAAGGCCAAACGTAAGAATAACAGGTATAGAAGAAGGTAATGAAACCCACCTCAAAGGTACAGAAAACATATTCAACAAAACCATAGAATAAAACTTTGCCAACCTAAAGACATGCCAATGAATATACAAGAAGCTCACAGAACACCAAATAGAGTAGACCACAAAAAAATTCCCTTACCACATTAACAGTCAAACACTAAACATACAGAATAAGCAAAGAACATTAAGTACAACAAAGGAAAACGGAGAAGTAACAGATAAAGTCAGACCTATCAGCATTACACCTAACTTCTCCATGGAAACTCTGAAGGCCAGTAGGGCCTGGATACATAGTCTACCAACACTAGAAGACCACAGATGCCAGCCCAGATTACTACACTCAGCCAAGCTTTCAATCACTATAGATGGAGAAAACAAGATATTCCACAACAAAACCCAAATTTAAACAATACATATCCACTAATCCATCCTGAAAGGAAAACTCCAACCTAAAGATATTAACTACACTCACAAAACAGCAGGGAACAGAAAGTCCCACTTTACCAAAACAAAAACAACAAAACAAAACAAAAAAGGGGGGGGGGGGAGTAGAAGGGGAATCCACATACAATACCATCACTACCAAATCCAAAACAAAAAGAATCAACGATCAATGGTCATTAATATCCCTCAATATCAATGATTTTTACTTGTCTATAAAAAGACACAGACTAACAGAATGGATATGAAGTCAGAATCCATCCTTCTGCTGCATACAAAAAACACATCAAAACTTCAAAGACAGACATTACCTAAGGGTAAAGGGTTGGGAAAAGAGTTTGCAATCGAATGTACCCAAGAAACAAGCTGGTGTAGCAATCCCAATATCTAACAAAATCAGACTTCAAACTAAAATCAATCAAAAGAGATAAAGAATGTCATTTCTTATTTATCACAGAAGAAATACATCAAGATGCAGTCTCAATTCTGAACATCTATGTCCTAAATACAGAGCCACTCACATTCATAAATGAAACATTACTAAAACTCAAACCACACACAAAACCTCACACACTTACAGTGGGAGATTTCAACACCCCACTCTCAACAATAGACAGCACCACTAGACAGAAACTTAACACAGAAAAAAAGGAACTTTACAGAAGTTATGACCCAAACGGGTGTAAAAGACATTTATAGCACATTCCATCCAAACACAAAAGAATATACCTTCTTCTCAGTGCCACATGGAGCCTTCTCTAAAATCGACCACATATTTGGCAACATAGCAAACCTCAACAAATACAAAAAAGTTAGAATAACCACCTCCATCTTATCATATCATCATGGTTTAAAGTTAGAATTCACCAACAACACAAATTGCAGAATAGAACAATGCACAACTGCACCATTCCTGGGTCAAGGAAATATTACAAAAAAAAATAAATAAAATAAAAGAAAGAAAATAAAAGACTTCCTAGAACAACAAACCTAAACTTTTTAAAAGCAGTGCTACAAGGAAAGCTCATAGCATTAAGTGCCCACATGAAGAAACTGGAGGATACTCACATTGGAGAATTAACAGCACAACTGAAAATCTTAGAAGAAAAAGAAGCAAACTCACCATGGAGGACTAGAAGACAGGAAATTAATCAACTTGAGGGCTGAAATCAATAAAGTGTAAGCATGGAAAACAGTACAAAGAATCAATGCAACAAAGAGGTGGTTCTCCGAAAAATCAACAGATAGACAAACAAACCTTTATCCAAACTAACCAAAAGGCAGACAGAACATGTAAATTAATCATAAATGAAAAGGGGTACATAACAAATAAACTGAAAATTCAGAGATTCATGCATCAAGTCATACTTGATATCACAAGGGAAGGAACAATTTTCTGGATAACCATCACTTACCAAAATTAAATCAAGTACAGATAAGCAATTTAAATAGACCTATATATAAGCCCTAATGAAATAGAAGCAGTCATCAAAAGTCTTCCAAACAAAAAAAGCCCAGGGCCAGATGGCTTCAGTGCAGAATTCTACCAGAAATTCAAACAGCTAATACCAATACTCCTCAAATTCTTCCACAATAGAAGCAGAAGGTTCATTATAAAACTCTTTTTACGAGGCCACAATTACCTTGGTACCTAAGCCACACAGAGACACAAAAGAGAGAACTACAGACCAATATCCCTCATGAGCATTGATGCAAAAAACTCAATAAACTACTGGCAAACTGGATCCAAGAACACATCAGAAAAATCATCCACCATGATCAAGGTTTCATCCCAGAGATGCAGCGATGGTTCAACATATGAAAATCTGTCAATGAAATCCACCATATAAACAAACTGAAAAAGAAAAACCACACATTCATCTCACTCGATGCTGCAAAAGCCTTTGACAAAATCCAAGACCCCCTTCATGATGACAGCATCTTCAACAAATGGTGCTGGCACAATTGGATGAGGGTGTGTAGAAGACTGCAGATAGACCCATGTCTGTTGCCATGCACAAAACTCAAGTCCAAATGGATCAAAGACCTCAACATCAATCCAGCCACATTGAACCTCTTAGAAGAGAAAGTAGGAGGTACCCTTGAACAAATTGGTATAGGAGACCGCTTCTTGAACATAACTCCAGGGGCACAGACACTGAAAGAAACAATTAATAAATGGGACCTCTTCAAACTTAGAAGCTTCTGTAAGGCAAAGGACACAGTTGACAAGACCAAACGGCAGCCCACTGACTGGGAAAAGATTTTCACTAATCCTATATCCGACAAAGGGCTGATCTCCAAAATATACAAAGAACTCAAGAAACTAGTCAACAAAACACCAAATAACCCTATTAAAAAATGAGGTACAGAACTGAAGAAAGAATTCTCAATGGAGGAAATCAAAAAGGCTGAAAGACACTTAAGAAAATGCTCCACATCCTTAGCTATCAGGGAAATGCAAATCAAAACAACTTTGAGATACCATCTTACCCCTGCCAGAATGGCTAAAATTAGAAACACCAGTGATGACTTATGTTGGAGAGGATGTGGAGAAAGTGGAACACTCCTCCACTGCTGGTGGGAGTGCAAACTCATACAGCCACTTTGGAGATCAGTATGGCGGTTCCTCAGGAAAATGGGAATTAGTTTACCACAGGACCCGGCAATCCCCCTCTTAGGCATATACCCAAAGGATTCACATCAATGCAACAAAGACATCTGTTCAACTATGTTCATAGCAGCACTATTTGTAATAGCAAGAACCTGGAAGCAACCTAGATGCCCTTCAATTGAAGAATGGTTAATGAAGATGTGGCATATCTACACAATGGAATACTACTCTGCAGAAAAAAATAATGGTATCTTGAAATTCGCAGGCAAGTGGATGGCACTTGAATAAACCATCCTGAATGAGGTAACCCAGTCACAAAAAGAGGAACACAGTATGTACCCACTCATATATGGATTTTAGACCTAGATCAAATGATCACCAGCCTATAATTCACATCACCAGAGGAACTAGGATACAAGTTGTATTCTAAGAGATTCATATAAAGTCCCTCACAGAACTGGGAAGGGTCAAGTCCCCCAGACCTCAGGTATAGTGGGGGAGGACAGCTAATGGAGAGAGAAGTAGGAGAAAATGAGAGAGAGGAGAGGAAGGCATGTGCGACCAGGAGGATTGAGCCTGGTTAGGAATGGAAAATAGGAAAGAGAGAGAGAGACAGAGACAGAGAGAGAGAACATAAAAGAGGGAGCCAATATTGGTTTGAAGATAAAGTTGAACACAAAGAAAGGTCGAGGGAACTACAAGACTGCTCCCAACTAACAATCTCAGCTTCCGTGGAAAGGCTATCATAAATGCCCTTCCCGGAGAGTGAGATCAACAACTAACTTCTCCATGGAGTCCTCAACTAATGCCTGTTGAAAACAGGAGCAAACACCCATACATAAACACTGAGTCAAACTAGAACCCAGAAGCAGATGGAGAGGACAAGACCATGCGGTAGAAGTACATAGAGACAGCTTACCTGAACAAGGAGGAGCTAAGGGCCACTAGACTGATAGCTGGGAAGCCAACAGGGGTCTGACTCGGACCCCCCTGAATATGGGTCTCAGCCAGAAGGTCTGAGCAGTCTAAGAGACCTCAGACAGTGGAGCCAGGATGTATCCCTGGTGCACAAAAGGACTTTGCAAACATATCCCCCATGGAGGGATAACTGCCTTATTCTAGAGATAGGAGAGAAGCCCTAGTCCCTACTTCACAGGACCTGTCAGATCTACATGACCCCAACTGGATGGCATTCCCCTACATATGGTATTGTGGTGGGGGGTTGGGAGGGGAGGGTGTTTAGAGTGCATGGGAGAGGGTAGAGAGGGCAAAAGGGAGGGAAGGAGGGAGGGAGGCCTTGGGGGGAGGGAGGGAGGGAGAGGGAACTGGGATCGACATGTAAAATAAAAAAAAAAAAAAAAAAAAAAAAAAAACGCTTTGACTCCAAAATTTAAGTTGAAGAACAAGTTACTGGGGAAAAGTATTTCTATTTTTGTTTCCACAGAAAATGAAAAGATGTGGATTCCTTCCAGACTAATGTGGTTTGATCACACCAGACCGCCTGAAACAGAGTACAAGCTGATCCTACATTCCAAACAACTGGACAAAACAGCCCTACAGACTACAGCTAGGATATCTGAATCTTCTTTGAATCCCCCAAGACAGCGCCCCTTACCAGCAGGAAGTAGTTTGGAAAGAACGACGCCCAAATTCCCAAATATTGTGTATAAATGTTTGTTTTCATTTAATTGGACTTTGTTATATAAAATTAAATAAAAAATACTCTATATGCATAAAAAAAAATAATTGAAATATTTATTGTATGCGTCCTTCTTTTCCTGTTGTGGCCTGAATTTGCAAATTGCCTTGAAAGTGTTAATGATCCTCATATGTGGTCTCCATTGGCACTATGTATGCCTCAAGAACCAGGAGAGAGGATGTAGTGGGCATAGAAAAACAAAAAAGGCCCTTTCGATATGTAACTTAGTCAGGAACCAACACACCCAAGGCTGTACCTGATAACCACAATCCAGGGATATCATTCACTTCAGACAACCAGACACAGCACAGAAGCCAATGAAGCCCAAAGCCCACTGGACAGTATATAAGCAGAGACCAAGAGTAATGCTCTGCTCTGTTTATATGGAGACACCACCTAGATTGGCCCTGTGACTACATCATGTTCCCCAGGATCCTGTCACTTGAATCAGAGACTTTTGTTAGAGACTGTGTAAGGATTGAACATTATGCCGGCCTGCCCCTGTCACCTGGCAGAATGTACTCAGGCAATACGCTGGTCAGCCCAGGATTCCATGAGTACCAGTCTGCACATAGCTGCAAAGGGCCCCTTGAAAAGTCAGACCCCGTCCACTGATGCTCTCTTCCCTCTCTTTCCCGAGGTTCCCTGAGGCAGACAGGACTTTTCTCGTCTCTTCTGTCTTCTCTGTTTCTTTACCTCTTTTCCTTCTCCCTTGTAATAAACTTCTCACTTAAGCTCTGTCTGCCTGGTGTGCTTGTCCCCTGCCTGAGTCACCCTCTCCTGCCATGGAATCCATACAAGGTCCCTGTCAAGCTTTCTCCTAACAGACTGGACCTGAATTTCAGCTAAGATACATGACACAGGTAAGCAGACTTGGGGAAACAGACTTAGGGACGAGTGTGAACTTTGTGTGATGACCAGCAGCATTAGACAACACAACTTTCGTTATACTAACTCTGAATAGCTACTTTCTTCCTCACAAAAGTTAGGACCACTTTTCTTTAACTGATGCCTGGATGTTTAGATCTAAAGCCTGCACCAGAGCAAGGAAAGGAACTTTACCAAACCAAGGGCAAGGTCACAGATTTTTAAAGAAAATTTGTATAACTTGTATGATATTCCTAAAGCAATGTGTTTTTGCTCTAATTGCGTTATAAGTCACACCACTTTAAAAAAAAAAGATTTATTTATTTATTTATAATGGATACAATATTCTGTTTGCATGTATGCCTACAGGCCAGAAGAGGGCACCAGATCTCATTATAGATGGCTGTGAGCCACCATGTGCTTGCTGGGACCTGGACTTTTTGCAAGAGCAGCTAGTACTCTTAACCTCTGAGCTATCTCTTCAGCCTCCCCTCCTTGAACCACTTTTGAGAACAAATTTATCCCCATTTTTATGTGTGTGTTTGTGTGTTTCAGAGAATGTATGGAGGTGACACACCAGGAAAGAGTATCAGATCGCCTGGACCTGGAGTAGCAGGTAGTTGTTGTGAGCTCCCACACTTGGGTGCTGGGATCTGAACTTGGGTCATCCCTGAGAATATGTGCTGAATGACCTACCAAGCCTCAGAGTACTTTTTATCCAATAACCTAAAACTCTGTCACAGATTAACAACAATAAAACCTTAGTAAATACAGTACATAAATAATCCTTGGGAAAAAATGATGCAACAATGTTAAGATGTTGTATATAGTCAATTTGCACCACAAATTGAATGCAATCCAAAGACAAAGAGCCAAAATTTATAACAGAAAATATGATTTCAAAACCACTTGCAAAGTTGACACACTTCAGAATGCTCAATGGGATTATCAAACAGAAAAAGAAAGAAAGAAAATTGCATACATCTTGACAAAATATGACTTCTGTATTTACCACAAAAGCTACAACAATCATCAAATGTGCACAATATTTGTGAACGAATAAAGCAGATAGAGAGAAAAAGCCAAGACAAAACCTGGCAAACACCTTCTATTTTTAATCAAAAGACCAAAGGAAACTCAGCCCGGAAAACTGTGATCTTGTCCAGCACGACCTATGATTCTATGTGTGTAGAAATCTAAGAAACACAGACTTCACAACTCCCACAAAATTAACTTAGTGACCCTGTTATGCCTCTGACCCTCCAGCCAGTGATACTGATTTCAGAGAGGCTCCATGCACTGTAGCCCCCTCTGCAAATGGAGGTGATCTCCTCCAGAGCATACTATAATTCTATAGGCCCTCTTGATCTTGTGTGGTTTCTGGCAAACTGGGCCCCAATGATGTCCAATCAAAACACAATGTAGAAGAATAATTTAATGTCTGCTCCCTGCCACATGGATTATGGCACAAGATGTAGCATCTGCCCAACACCATGCAAACCTGAGATACCTCTGAGGCTGAGAAACTCGTTTTGTCCCCTGCAACTGGACTTTACTAATCTACACCATGGTGGCTGGCAGTAGCAGACAGTTAAAAGCAGTCTAATCATGTATTGCTGAAGGATGATCCCATTACCTCCTTTCTACCAGTTTCTAAACCATCTATACCATTTATAAGATAAACCTGCAAGTGGCATGCAGCATTCAGAACTTCTAGAAACCAGGACTCTGGTTTTCAAATTTGTCTTCCCACTGCACGCCAAAAGCAATGCCTGTGTATGCACACTGGACAGTGATATTACAAGCTCATAGCCTCCCATACCAGAGCGGCAGAGTGTCTGCCTCCTCAGGGAACCCACACTCAGTGAGTCATAGAGGCCAAGGACCACTGCCTAGGTCAACACAGGGACCAAGAGACCAGTCTGGCTCATGGCCCATCCCAGTCCTCTGACAGCTCAGCCTACCTGCTCTTCCTGGACTAAGGACAGTTGTCCCCACACTCACCATGGCATGGCTTCTGATCTTCTTTATATCTCCTCACAGCAGAACAAGAGGAGAACTCTGGAAAGAGCCTGTAAGCTACCTCCCACTGGTACCCCTGAAAGCTAAGCCTAGTCTGGGAAATTATAGTTTAGTAAAACCTTCCATTCTCTCAGAACACTTCCTGTTCAGATTACAAGGTGTTCACATTCCATTAAACAGTCAATGTCCCATGCAGTCAAACACAAGTCACATTCAAACAGTTACTGTTGTAAAAGCAAAAGGAGGCCACGGATTAGAAAACGATGATGGCTCTATTATGGGAGGGCTTGGAAGCAGGAAAGAGATAGTCGCAAAGATGTAATTATAATTCCCCAAAATTACATTAAAAAATCTGAAACTGGCTTTATGGCAAGAGGAGAGAACATTAATTACCCCATTTCTCTCACGGAATACATCTTAAACCTGGGAAACACAGACAGGGCCACACCACTTTATTCAAGTTCTATTTTAGTTGAACTACTGTAACTTCAGTAATTTGGTTTCATGAAAGTCTTGCAGTTTATCTAGATTCTTATTTGCCTGGTCTGTGAACCTGAGAAATGGCCAGTCAGAACATTTTCCAATCATCTAAAATTGATTTCCTCACTGGTCACTGCTAATATTAACTACTGTCAAAGCAGGAAAAAGCTTCCCCCTCCTTCTTGCCCATCCCCTTCTGTGCTGTGACTGCACCAGCTTTACAGTTGCTCAGTAAACTCAATTCTTACACAGGTTTGACCTCATTTGAAAATTCACAACTGGCGTTGGTGGTGCACGCCTTGAAGCCCAGCACTTGGGAGGCAGAGGCAGGCGGAACTATGTTGAGTCCAGCCTGGTCTCGAGCTAGTTCCAGGACAGGCTCCAAAGTAATAAAGAGAAATCCTGTCTCAAACAACAACAACGACAAAAGAAAATTCACAATACAATTGAGAACAGAAGGAGTACACTCATTCAGGGGTCTATTTTCCCTTCCCCTAGACCAGTCAAGACCCATCCTGGAAGGAGTTGCAGGATGATCTTCCTAGCCCTGGGCAGCAGAAGCAGGATTAGGGGTTCAAAGCAATTCTCAATTACCAAGAGAAAGGCAAGCCTGAGCTGCAGGTGACATTGATCTAAACTAGTGGTTCTCATCAACCTTCTGAAGGCTGTGACCTTGTAAAACAGTTCCGGTTGCTGTGGTGACCCACTAACTATAAAGCGATTTTTACTGCTACTTCATAACTATAATTTTGCTGTTAGTGCCTGTAATATAAATATGGATTTTTCTAATGGTCGGTCTTAGGCCGCTCCTGTGATACGCTTATTTGATCCCCCACTCTAAACTGATTGAAATAAATGAATAGCACTTTTAAAAAAATGGAAAGCAGAAACAAATAGAGATTAGATTATGAATGCATTTAAAGCAAATGAAATTTAAAACATGATATTGGTAATTGACTTCTCAAAATGATAAAAATAATGGGAGAAACACACAGCTATACTGGCTTTCAAACAAAGAAGGCACTTCCCTGGTGCAAAGAATGTTATCACTAAGAAATTGTAGGACTTTGTCCCCTGTTAGATGTTTGCTGCTGAGTGCCTTAAGCTGACACATGGAGTTACAGCCATTGGCCTGTGTCTCAAACCTCTGAGCTGACTTAACTGTGACAACCAGGACTGCACATATCCGCACAGGAGAGTTCGATCATTGGAAACTGGATACTCAGTAGTTCAAGCCCAGCAATTCTGTCTGTCTTCATGCATATGGAAGGAATAACATATGCTGGGAAGTTACACAGAAACTCACTCACCCTGTCCCACCAGGTCCTTCTTTATGATGGAGACCCCTGCAGCTCACTGCCTGCAACTTCAGTCTGGGATCTAGCTATTGTCTACTCTGTTTCCCCTGCAGTGTGCCCAGTACACTGTTCCTCCTCTTCTGGTCTGAGGGGAGAGCCATGCTCCACATGCAAACCCTTCTCTTGTTACTGCAATGGACAGAACACTACGTGACTCAAACTGGTATTTTTTTCCAGTTAAGAACTTCCCTGGTGCTGCAGCCCTGTAATCCAACAATTTAGGGTGCTTATGAGGATAGCAAGGACTGTGGGGCTACAGGAAGGGTTCAAGTCCAACTGACTCTATTTGGGAGACCTTATTCCAAAATTATTTTTCAAAAAGGTTGAAGATGCAGCTGTTCTAGAATTAACATAGCACGGCAGGCCTTAATACTGGTTGTGAACCTGTAATGGCCCCTTTGTTAGAGGCCTGTCCTCTGATGGGGAATGGGCCTTTAGGGTGGTTATAAATAAGGGTTGTCTTTGGTTATAAGAATGTAGCTTAAGGGCTGGTAAACAAGACACATTTTATCACACTAATCTCTAGCAGGCACAAGTAACGTACCACTTGTGTTTAGAGTATTTGGGAGACTTCACTTCCTTAGCTAAATTCTTTGTGTGACGTAATGTCTCCTAAGAATTGGTAAATCCAAAGGGCGGTGGTGGCACACGCCTTTAATTCCAGCTCAAGGCAGAGGCAGGTGGATCTCTGTAAAGTCAAAGTCAGCCTGATCCACAAGTGACTTCTAGGACAGGCTTCAAAAGCTACACACAGAAACATGTCTCGAAAAACTAACAAATAAAAAACATAAACTAAAAAAGAATCCGTAAATCCTTATACTATCAATACTATCAATTCTACTCTTCTACATCAGTTTAGCAGCGGAGTGCTACCCTACACACGAGATACCGTCGTTTACAAGCTCCACAGAATAAACTCCAGAGGGATCACAAACCTAAATGTTAAAAGTGCTGAACTTCTGGAAGAGAAGCTCTCTCTGGAGAGAGACCAGGGATCTCCGAGTCTGCCAAATGCCTTCCATCGTGGCAATACCAGCACCATAGGTGCCGATTTTTCACAGTGACGTCCACAAAAAGGATATTTCTAAGCGCAGTCCCGCTCCCAGTTGCAGCACGTGGAGTGAAGTTATTCAGAGGCTGCTGCACTGGCCCAGGGAGTTGCAAGGACCAACCAGGCAGGACAAGGCAGGACGTGCGGGAACACGTGGAACTCCGCACCTGCCCGCTGGCTCCCACCCTGCCGGAGGAGAACCTTCCACACGTTTCCCCAGGCTCACTCACACGTTCAGCCCCTCATTCACCTTGGCCGGCCACATCTGCCCGTCTAGGGACTGCCGCCTCTTACTCATCACGGTGCGGTTAACCCTCGACACCGCGCTCTCTTCTCAGCAGAAGCCCTTGGGTCAGCACAGGCACCAACTTCCTTCTTCCGGAGCAGAAGGCTGAGCCAGGAACCTGGCTCCCGGATGAACCCTCCTACCTGACGGGCAGGTACACTGGAGGTTCCGATTGGCTAGTGAGGCCTGAGTAACAGGACCGGGTGGGCAAAAGGGACACAGCAAAATGGTTCCCAGGACCGACTTCCATCTGAAAGACAGATCTGATGCAGACGGGAGATCTGAATCAATTGGCATCTCATCTACTGGGTAGTACTTCACCATAAAGCTCTGATGTAAGTCACAAAAAATAGAATTTAGCTAAGGGAGGACTGGTATAAAATATCCCAAAGTTAAGTAGTATGTTAACCAGGCCGGTTAGAAATTATGATGCTAGGATTGAAATGTTTGTTCATTCTTTACGAATACTGTTATTGGTCATGAGTCAGTGGTAAAAACAGCTAATGGGATGCTCACCCATGGAGAGGATAAAAAGACCTCTGTGAAAAAATATCTCTCTATAATAATCTGGAGCATCATAGCTTTAATAGCATACATCTTAGTTGTATGGTACTGGATGCTGTACAGGTCAAATTGACGATGTTTTGTTATAGTGTAAGAGCAAGGTACTGGAGACTATGTTAACTCCATCCTCAAAAAAAGCCACTTTGAGATATTGCCTGTGTGGCATAAAGCTGATTCAGCTTCAGCCAAGGAACCATAAACAATTCCAAAGGAGCATCCAAACTGTGCCCACGCTGGACAATGAGACCCCATCCAGGTGGTCAGGCAATGACTAATTTTGGTAAAAATCATCTTCTCACCACAACAGTCCATGTTACCATTAGTAACAATTTTGAAATTCCCCTAGCCCCCAAATCGATGAATCCAAAGGTCACCCAATCCTGAACAGCTAAGGCAGATAGGGCCCTGCTTCTGGTTTTTTTTTTTTTTTTTTTTTTTTTTTTTTTTTTTTTTTCCCCTTTAAAATCCCCTTGCAAATGAGGCCAGACACATTTTTCCTGCAGAGGCTGTGTCAGATTGCTGGACAGGGTCCCTGCAGAGGCTTGCAACTTACCATTAAACCTTGTGTGTTTGCATCAGTGAGTTGGCTCCTTGGTGGCCTTTTAGGAGTCTCATGAACTTGGCATAACTATAGTAGTGATGTCATGTATTCTATGAAGACTGCCTTGTGTTACTCTAGGATTTAGCTTTAACAGATTGTACCTAGGAAATAGTAATTATTACATTATCTTTTAAAAATTATTTTTTTGTGTTTGTAATAGGGTTTCTTTGTATAATGGCCCTGGCTGTCCTGGAACTCATTCTGTAGACCAAGCTGTCCTCGAACTCACAGAGATCTGCCTGCCTCCGCATCACTAGTGCTGAGATTAAAGGTGTATACCACTGCCTTCGGGTTTATTACATTATCTCATACAAAGTTTCTAGTCAGTGTTGTTATATTTCATTGTTGTTGCTCAAAGGATTGGCATCTTCCTCTGATCAGCTGTGCCTGTTTAGAAAGGATGGCCACCACCAGCTTTGCTGACTGTTGCTGTTCCCTCATAGTAGGAGGTGTCCCTACCTTCTGAGTATACAGCCTTTCCCAGGCAACTGTATGCAATTCAGCGCTGACATGTGACCTTGTGTTCTGGGGAAGGAACTAGAGTACATAGCCTGAAAAAGCCTGGGGAGGAGGTGGATTCTGCATGTGCACCTAAGAGAAAGCCGTGTTTTAAAGTGGGAATTTACCTGGAGAGCAACGAGGGTTACCGATGTACACTGAGAAACACGATGTAATGGTGAGCACATGGTCAGTGGAAGAGAGGAGAGAAGGTGAGGTCCACATTTGCAGTTGTAGAAGATGAAAAGTGTCTACACCCTGGTAAGCCTCCTCGCCAATGCAGCAATCCAAATGAGACCAAATAGCAAAAGCCCACATTTAATAGATACAGCACTCCAGGGTGGCCTTCCAGTCCCCCAGTGCGGAGATGCAAAAGGGAGACTGGAAAAACCATGAGTCTGTTCTCTGGTGGGCAGTTTAAATACCCTTTAGGAGTGGTCTTGAGTATCTCTCGGGGAGGGGTAATCATTTGGCCAGTTTTCTGCGATGCAGCAAGGTTTGGAGAGAGACAGGGAAGGGGGCTTAGGTACAACCTCCACCATTAAATCCCAGACTCTGGGTATATGGTGTGATGCTTCCACTATGACAGGAGAGTCATTGCAGAGAGCATGTGGAGACAGTCCTGTGTGGCTGCTTTTGAGTATCTGTCTTAGTTAGCATTTCTATTGTTGTGGAGACACCATAACTATGGCAACTCTTACAGAGGAAACCATTTTATTGGGGTAGCTTAAGTTTAAGAGGATTTAGTCCATCACAGTCATGGTGGGGAGACAGAAGTGACTGTGACATTCTTCCTCCAACAAGGCCACACCTACTCCAACAAAGCCACACCTCCTAATAGTGCCACTCCCTAAGGGACTATGTGGCTATTTTTACTTTAACCACCACAGTATCTAAACTTCAGATATCCTCAACCATGTTCAGTAAATAAACTCAATAAACTCATTGGTTCCCCAGAGTGGACTTGGGTGACATTGTACTTTGCATTGTCATGAGGATTCCGTGAGTTAGGTTAGACATTGCTTTGTCCCCCTCCACTGGGGACAAATTTCTCACAAGAGATCACAAATATATGTTTATGTTTCTATGTCTCGTGATATTGGAATAGGAAGCAGTACATAAAAGAACATGTGAGAAGAATATAAATGTGGAAACGGCCTTAGTAAAGAGGGCTTAGATATATATAGATCAAAAAGACTAGAAAGCTTTTGCAAGTTATAAAGGTCTGAATAAGATGTTCAAGGTACATAAAAGATGAGATTTAGATATTATATATTGTATTCAAGTTGGCAAGGTCAGATATCAACTATTTCAAGGACTGGCTAAAATGTCTGTCAAACAATACTTTGAGTTATGTCTTGCTATTGAAATATTACACAGTAGCATCAAACGGGTAAAAATATGGTCTTCTGGGTGTTTTCATAACCTTGGGCAATATGCTATTGTGTTTAGAAGGACTAAAAGGGAGAATATTTTTCCCCTTTCTCTATGAAGTCAACCAGTCCATCTCGTTCAAGGAGACTATGGAGACTCAACTCAATGAATTTGAAACATTGTCCAGTCTACAAAAAGGGGGTCAATGTGAAAAAGATTTCTTGAAGGCTTCAGAGAAAGCCACACACAGTGCATAAAACAAAGCCTTTGACTTATCCTTACAATCATGGACAACTGGTAAAAGGAAGACTAGAAGATTCCGAGGTTCCACTCAATCCCAAGTGACTCCTGAGGACTAGTTGCTCAACTGGCCTTGAGAGCACAGAAAGAAAACTTAATTTGGCACCTGCATGGTTTCAGCACTCAGCAGGAAAGTTTAACCAAACTAAGAGAATTGGTAGCAACTTAAGGAATCACACTTCACAAACACTAGACCTCAGTCTACATGAGATGTTATTCATACAGCTAATCTCACTGATATTTTCTTCTTTACAGAAATGTTACCCAGATGTAAGAATTCAGACTGAGCACCTGCCCACAGCCAAGGCAGACAGGCTCGATTGTTTTAACCCCCAAATTAAATGATGCTAAATGCCTCTTCTCTTCCTATGCAGAAGCCACAAGGGAAGGGCATCATGCTGACTTCTGACTGATGATACAGCTATGAAAGGGTATGAAAGCTAATGGTGGATTTATCACTTTGGAGCCAAACTCTAGATATCAAAGGAAGACATCTAATAAATGGTGGCTATTGTGAGGCCATCAAGAATGTCTTAGGGACTTTGGACAGTTCAGTTATTTCCAGTCATCAGGAAAGGAATTCCTTTCCTGTCTATATCTCTATATCTGAGAATTTGGACTTTACAGAGGGCCTGCTGTAAGGGAAACCAAGTACGGTCACCCCATTCCCTAAATTCATCTGGAAGAAGACAGGTAAGTCTTCACTCCAATCCCATAACAACAGTTCATATTACCTGTTCAGAGGGTGGTGGGATACGAGCTACAAGCAGAAAACAACTAGGTATTTTTTTGGGGGGGGGCAAGGAAAGTAAACCAGTTGCTTACTTGACTATAAGAGCCAGAAGTGTCACTGGTATTCTTAGCAGTTTCATCCATGCCACAGGACAGAGATGCCAAAAGTGATTTGGAAGCTCTAATCTCTAATTCTGCACCCTCAGGGAGGGAGAAAGTTAAAAGTAGTAAAGAAAGCCGGCTAAGAGAAAAAGTCCCCTGGTCAAGAGAATAGTATCTCTGTACAGATTGCAGAGATACTATTTTAATGGGGACAGGTCAGTCTCATGGCCTGGTCTGTGGAACCCAAGAAATGACCATTCAGGACTTCTATAGTTCCTTCCTGCCTGTCTCTTTCTTTACTGTGTCCATATCAGCTTGTACTGTGTGGTTAATGAATTTAAATTCTTACACAAGTATCTCTGTGTCACCACTCCCTAGTAAAAGCTTGGGCTGCATTGGGACACTCATTCCCCTGTCTCTTTTGCCTTCTCGCTGGCCAGTTATGACCCAGCCTTACTACAACCCTTTAAGTGTGTAGTGTGACTTCTCCCTGGGAAGGCATGCTAATTCTAGAAAAGTTGCATCTTCAGCATTTTTGAAAAGCAGATGAGTAAAGGTCTCTGATGTTGACCGAGGGGGACTTCATCCCTGTCTCTAGCCACACAGAGTGTTTACCTTCATATCTCTCTGACTAGCCACCCTAAATTCTTGGATTATTGGTGTGTAGCACTATAGAGTTCTAAAATTATCAGTTCGAGTGTTCTTTCCATTCCAGTAACGGGAAAGGATTTGCATGTGCAGCATGGCTCTCCCTTCAGACCAGAAGAGGAGGAACAGTGTACTGTGTACACTGCTGGGGAAACAGAGTAGACAATAGCTAGATCCCAGACTGAAGTTGCAGGCAGTGAGCTGCAGGGGTCTCCATCATAAAGAAGGACCTGGTGGGATAGGATGAGTGACTTTCTGTGTAATTTCTCAATATCTGTTCATCCTTCCATGCGTATAAAGACAAACAGAATTGGTGAATTGGTGGGTGTATAATTTTGAGAGGTTAGCTTGAACCAGTAAGTATTAAGTGGCCAATATGACAAGACTTCTATACAGGGAAGTGAAAACTTGGTTGACAAAACCAACTTCAGTCAGAGTGTTGTTTGACACATGGCACTTGGCTCAGCATTTGACTACTGACTCCAACTCATCCCGAGGCCTGATTCGCCACACTCCCTTCTGAGGCTCGGGTGGCTGCTTCTCCCTGTCTGGGAAGAGCAGCCCCTAGTTCACCATGTGATGGCATGTGAGCTCACATGTACTTCCCTCACAGTTCCCAGCAGTGATATCCACGTTGCAGAACCAAGGCCCATTCACTAATCCCTCAGCAGAGCATCTGAGCTAGCAACAAGGAGCTCAAAAGAGAATTCTACACCATCTGCCTAGTGGATCCTCTCGAGTGTTCTGATCGGCTAGTGAGGTCTAGGTGACCAGAGCTGTTCTCATGAGAAGGAGTGTTCTCAAGAATTGGGCAGTATAGTTTTGAACATCATCTCCATTCAACTTAGAGATCGCCTTTCTCTGCTTTATGGAAACCTCTTAGTACTTCCTATGTGGGGAACTGGTGTTTACATGCGAGAGAAAGAAAACAATGCAAAGAATCAATGCAATGCAAAGAGTTGTTTCTTTGAGAAATTCAACAAAATAGACAAACTTTTATCCAAACTAACAAAAAGACATAGAGAATATCCCAATTAAGAAACCAGAAATGAAAAGGCACATATAACAACAGCCACCAAGGAAATCTAGAGATTCATCAGGTCATACTTCAAAAACCTGTACTTCACAAAATTGAAATAACTGAAGAAGATGGACATTTTCCTAGTTAACTACCACATACCAAAATTCAATCAAGAACAGATAAACAACTTAAATACATCTATAACCCCTTAGGAAATAGAAACAGTTATCAATAGTCTCCCCACCAAAATCCAGGCCCAGATGGATTCAGTTCAAAATTCTACCAGAAATTGAAAGAAGTGTTAATATCAATACTCTTCAAATTATTCCACACAATAGAAACAGAAGGAATACAGCCAAACTCTTTTACGAGACTACATTTACCTTGGTACCCAAACCATACAAAGACACAACTAAGAAAGAGAAGTATGGACCAATTTCCCTCATCAACACTGACAAAAAAATACTCAATAAAATACTGGTAAACAGAATTCAAGAAAACTGCTTACTATGACCGTCTAGAATTCATCACCAAGATACAGGGATGGTTCAACATATGAAAATCTGTCAATGTAATCCACCATATAAACAGGCTGAAAGAAAAAAAAACACATGATCACCTGACTAGATGCTGAAAAAGCCTTTGACAAAATCAAACTAAATGGAGAGAAACTCAAAGCAATCCCACTAAAATCAGGAATCAGACAAGGCAGTCCACTCTCTCCATATCTATCCAGCATACTTGTAGTTCTAGCCACAGCAATATGGTAACAAAAGGAGATCAAAGGGATACAAATTGGAAAGGAAGAAGTCAAATTCACTGTTGGCTGATGATATGATAATATACATAAGTAACCCCAAAATTCTAGCAGAACTCTTACAAGTGCTAAACACCTTCAGTAATGTAGGCAGGCTTCAGTGCTCTTTGCATAGAGAGAGGAGACATTTCTAAAAAGGGGGTAGAGGGCAGAGGTTGTGATAAGGCGGCAAAAGTGTCAGTGGTGGAGAAACACCATGAAGTGGCTGCTACACACTAGAGCAATGACCAAGGACCCTGGATCAGGGGCAGGTGATAGGCCTCAGTTCTGGTGTCTGGAAGGGACACACTGCTTTTCTCCTTGCCTTTTCCCATTCTTAATCTTTCCCCCCTAATCTTTGTTCAGCTTTCTTTCACTTCACCTTAATTTTGTTGTTTGTTGTTTCTTAAGTCAGGGTTCCAATTGGTAGTCTTGTTTGGCCTGGAACTCACTATGTAGGACGTTCTGGCCTGGAATGCAGAGATCTGCCTGCCCATGGGCCCATAGTGCTGGAATTAAAGGCATGCACAACTAGTTCTGGCTTTCCCTTCACCTTCTTTCTCTCTCCATCTTCAACTTGTGCTTTGCCATTTGGGGAATTTGACTATTACATTTAATGCTCAATGACTTACTAGAAGGAAGGGTGGCAGAATACTCTGCTGCTACCTGGTGGCTTATCCACTGTCCAGCATTAGTTTTGTAAGCAATAGGCCTTTGACACTGTAACCTACCACATAAGGAGCCTTTCTTCCAGAGTAGGCAGCACCAAAGAGATGATCAGCTATCTTCTCCACGGAAGACAGCATCAACACACTCTCCTTTTCTTGGCCAGGCCACTCCTGTGTCTTCACCCTGTGTCAGGGAGATTTAAAAAGGGTCTCAAGCAACTCCTTGAGGTTCCAAACCAAAGCTGCAGATATCTGGACAACAGAACAAACAAAACTAGCCAAGCAGCAATTCATGGGAATCTGAAGGCATCAGTGCACACAACGACATATCATTTAAACATAAAAATGTATAAACAGAATTTAAACTATGCCAGAGTATCACTAATATAGATGAATGTGATAAATGGATAAAGATCTACATACAAAAACTACTAATATTACTGAGAAATCCAAACAAATCAAATGTAAGTAGTCATACACTTTGCCATACAGTCAAAAGATTAATGATTTAAATATTAATTATAATTAATTGTCTACTTCCTTGAAGTCCATAAGGCTTTAAAAAAGTCTTTCATGTGCACATTTATTTACTAAATATATGTGTATGTGTGTATAGGTGTGTCATGGCACATATGTGGACATCAGAGGATTTGTGTGAGTTGGTTTTTTCCTCCTTCCAGCTCTGAGCTTTAGGGATCAAACTCAGGACACCAAGACTGGTGGTAAGCACAATTAACAGCTGTCTTGTTTCCTTCCTATTGCTGTGATAACATGGGGGCACTAAGGCAACTTAACATAGGAAACCATTTAATTTGGGGCTCACAGTCATGGCAGTGAGCATGGCAGCAGGTAGGTGTGTGCTGGAGCAGTAATTGAAAGCTGTATCCATTTGGTTCCCAAGGAGGAGGCAGCAAGAACTAACTGAGGATGACATGGAATTTGTAACCTCACAGGCTGCTCCCAGTGACACACCTCCTCTAACAGAGTCACAGCTCCTAACCCTTCCCAAACAGTTGAACAACTTGGAATTAAGCATTGAAATGCATGAGCATAAATGGGCCATTCTCAGTTAAGCCACCATATCTGCAGATCAAAAGACTCAGGGTTATCCAACTCAGCCATATTCATATTCTCCTCTCCATCCCCTTGTTACCTCCCACCTCCCCTCCCATTCACACTCCCAGTTTACTCGGGGGCAAAGGAAGAGATATCTTGGGGTCATTGAGACGTCTATCTTCAATCACTTCATAGACATGCAGAACATGGCATTTAAATGTTTTAATATTAGTACTCCATTGACATGAGACACTGTTGCTCCTGACAGCACCATGCACTTTCCCGAAAATATGTTGGACACTGTTGTTGCTCCTGCTGGAGTTCAATCTCGCCTCAGCTAATGGCCTGTTGGGCAAAGAATTGCCCCCACCTTGACCACTGATTTGGACATGCAGTCCTATGTACTTGCAGGAGACAAATATAGAAGACTGCTTGA
Organism: Phodopus roborovskii; assembly: GCF_943737965.1. Lineage (NCBI taxonomy): Eukaryota > Metazoa > Chordata > Mammalia > Rodentia > Cricetidae > Phodopus > Phodopus roborovskii. The sequence goes on from NW_026125554.1 coordinate 4,293,104, forward strand.
CCTTGCCAAGCCAGGGTAAGACAGCCATTCTACCTCCCTGCTGTTGTTGTGGTCTGTCAAGTTCTCTTGGCCTTAGCCAAATCTGGGTGTACCAACGTGGCTGTGAAACCTAGGGTGACTGTTCAGGTGGCTTGCTGTTTCTGTCCTTGCTGCACCTTTTGGAAGTTGTCCATCCGCATTTCCTGTCTACTCTAGTATTGTTAATTTCCTTCTCAGGTCTGGATGAGGTTGAAGATTAAACTATCACAACTATTATTCTCTCTTCCTAGTTAGATATATTAGGTGCTAGACTTACGTTTTCCAGCTTAGGACAACTCTATTGTATACTCCATATTGCCCTCACCCTAGGACTAGATATGTAGGTCATTTTGTTCTCGATTTTCCTTTTCTTAGAGCACACTTGTTATTCACTGTTTTGTATATAGTTTTGTATTAAGCCTAAGTCTTTTCTTTAGACTAAAAGGGAATTGTAGTGAGATAGTTCTGTGGCACTGACCACCCATTGGGGGGTGGAGCCATGGGCGGAAGTAACCTGTGGAAGGAGGTCGGAGGGGGCCAGGAAAGGCGCTCTCTTTCTGGCGTGACTCGGACAGGAGAGGATCGGGTTGAATTTCCTGGTGTTCATCTGTCTAGGTTGTAAGTTATTTCTCCCTGAATAAACATCTATTTGGCCTATTTGTTTATCCTGATCCTTATTTACCGCGATACAGGATGGTCTTGAATTCAAAACCAAAGGTAGTACTGAATTGCTGGTCTGTTCTCAACTTCCCACGTTCAGAAGTCATGGGTATATGCCCATGCCTTCCTATGAGTGATACTTTCTGTTAAAAAAATTCTTTACTATTTGTGTAAAGAAGTGGGGCATGCAACAGAATGTGCATGGAGGTCACAACTTGTGGGAGTCAGTTTTCTCCTTCCATAACACAGGTTCTGAGGATAAAACTCAGGTCATCTGCCTTGCAGTTAGAAATTTTACTCACTGAGCTATTTCACCAGCCCTCAACAAGTGATAGCTTTCTAATGGTTCAATGTATGCAAACTTTCTTTCATGTAAGAAAATTGTTAAAAATGCATGCATTAAATATAGGGGAGATAGCTCAGTGGATAAAGCAAGGATGAGGACTAGAGCTTGTATCCCCAGCATCCACACACAAAAAAAAGCTAGGCAGGTGTCTTAATTAGGGTTTTATTGCTGTGAAGAGACACCATGAACCTGGCAACTCTTCTAAAGAAAATATTTAGAAAATTTTCTTTAGAACTTTATATAGGTTGAGTGTCTTCATTCCCAGCTATCAGTCTTGGGGCCCATTAGCTCCTCCTTGTTCAGGTCAGCTGTCTCTATGTGTTTCTGCAGCCTAGTCTTGTCCTCCCTCTTTGCATCTAGATTCTAGTTCGGCTCAGTGTTTAGTTGTGTTTGCTTCTGCCTCCATCAGGTACTAGATGAGGGCTCCATGATGGTGGATAAGTTAGTAGTTGATCTCATTATCAGGGAAGGGCATTTATGGTAGCCTTTCCACTGTTGCTCAAATTGTTAGGTGGGGTCAGTCTTATAGGTCTCTGGATCTTTCTCTAGAGTCAGTTTTGTCTTCAAACCTATAATGGCTCCCTCTTTTATGCTCTCTCTCTCTCTCTCTCTCTCTCTCTCTCTCTCTCTCTCTCTCTCTCTCTTCTCTCTTCTCTCTTCTTTTCCTCCCCTGACTCTATCTAAGGGATGTATTCCTGGTGCACAAAAGGACTTTGCGGACACATCCCCCATGGAGGGATACTCCCTTGACCTAGAGACAGGAGAGAAGTCCTAGTCCCTACTATAAAAGACTTGAAAGATTTAGATGACCCCTCCTGGAAGGCATCACCCTACATGTGGAGTGGGGGGGGGAGATGTGAGGGGAGAGTGGTCAGGGTGCATATGAGGGTGGGAGAGAGAAAAAGAGGGAAGAAGGGAGGGAGGGAGGGATGGAGGGATAGAGGGAGAGGAAGCTGGGGTTGATATGTAAAATAAAATAATAAAATAATAATAAAAAAGAAGGAAAATATTTAATTGTGGTGGCTTGCTTATAGTTTCAGAGTTTCAGTCCATTATCATGATGAGGAACTTGGTAGCATGCAGTCAGATATAATATTGGAGAGGTAGCTGAGAGTCCTACATCTTAGAGGCAACAGGAAGTTGTCTGACACAGTCCTAAGTATCCTGAGCATAGAAAATCTCAAAATTCACCCCCACAGCAGCACACTTCCTCCAATAGGGCCACACCCACTCCAACAAAGCCACACCTCCTAATAATGCCCATGGCTATGAGATTATGGGGGGTAATTACATTCAAACTACCACAGCAGGCATGGTGGCCTTCTTATAATCTTACTGTTTTAGAGGTGGAGAAGGGACACCCGGGGAAAGCCAGCTAACTAGACTAGTAGTGTTAGCTAACTCTGGATTTAGCAAGAGACACTTTCATTAAGTAAATAAAGAGCAAAAGACACCAGATGTTAACCTTCGGACATACCATACATCTGCACATGCATATACAATTACTTATAAGCTGTTTTAGTTAGGGTTACTATTGCTGTGATGAAACACCATGACAAACAGCAACTTGTAGGTGAAACAGTTTATTTTGCTTATGTTTCCACATCACTGTTCATCATTAAAAGAAGCCAGGACAGTGACTAAATAGGGCAGGAACCTTGAGGCAAAGACCTGTGGAGGGGTGCTTCTTACTGACTTAATGTCTATAGGTTGTTTGGCCTACTTTTTTTATAGAACCCAGGTCCACCAGCCCAAAGATGGCCCTATCCACAGTGGGCTGGGCCCTCCCACATAAACTTCAGGTGGATCCCAGTATTCACTGGGATTCCCTCCTCATTCTGTCTTCTGTCTCTACCCTTTTTCTTTCCTCAATCCACACTCCCCCTCTTGGATATGGACCAGACAAGTTGGCAGGACCTCACAGGAAAGTGGAGGATCAGGAATTGGACAGATTGGTCTACATAGTGAATTTGGAGGTCAGCCTGGAATACATGAGTCCATGTCTCAGAAAAACAAAAACAAAGCCAGGTGTGGTAGACCATGCCTTAAATCCCATTACTCAGAAGGCAGAGGCAGGTGGATGGATCTCTGAGTTCAAGACCAACCTGATCTAAATATTAAGTTCCATATCAGCCATGGCTACATAGTAATACACTGAACCAAATCAAACCAAACACCAATAATGGTTGTTGAGCTAGATTATTCAAGAAGAGAAGCCTAAACATTTCCTAATTATGTTAAATTTATGCCTGATAAAATATAAAATCATTAACAACTCTCTGTAATTTATGACTCTTTCATTACAGAAGTGACAGAGAGATTCATTTAGCTGAAAGGCACATATGAAATGCATGTGTCTGGAGAAGTAGGCCTTGGACATTTATCCTGTGTGAGGCATATTACATCCAGTCCTAAACACTATCCATATAGGGCATATATAAAGACATTTCTTGAATGTGAACAATATGGTATAGTAAAGATATTAGTGACCTTAAATCATGAAGCAATTCACACTAGAAATGTATGTGTGTATGTATGTATGTATATGAATATATATGCACATATTGTTGTGTGTTCAGTATAGGAAAGGGTTTATTGTCCTATATTCTATAGAAAACACACAATGCAGAGAAACCTCATGTATGTAAGAAATGTGGGAAAGCATTCAGGGGTTCCAGTTTCTGCCAAATACCTGAAAGAATTCATAAGGGAAAGAAACCTAATATATGCAAGCACTGTGGCAAAGCCTTCACTCATGCCAGCTCTTGTCCAATATGAAAGAAATCACAATTGAGAAAAACAGCTGGTAAAATTGGAAAAAGATGGAAAATCCATAGCAAGGTAAATCTTATATCTTATGTCAGGAAAGAGAAAATTGTTAAGTACTCCAGTCACTCTCAGAAATAGAAAAGAACCCACTATGGATAATAATATAGCTACAGAATGTGAGAAGACATCAGCCTGTTACAGGACCACTATAGCACACAGGAAAGGCATGGAATCAGTGTAGACAAGGAATGCTTTCAAGCATCTCTTTCAGAGAATACAAATTCAGTTCTCAGTTCCTTGCACAGAGGCTCACTACCAACTATAACTCCAGCTCCAGAGGATCTAACACCCTCTTTTCCCTCTGATAGCACCAGCATGTGCATGCATATACAAACAAGATGAACAAATATACACTATGACATACCTTCATAAATATAGAGAGTTGTGTATTTCCCTCAAAGCAATCCCCTACCACGATGCCTTTGAAATGACAAACTCCAGCCACAGCTCTTCACAACTCCTTTTGCTTTAAAGGCTCAGGCATATCTATTTGTTTATTTGCAGATATATTTGTTTATTGTGCATGCAATGTTCTGCCTGAATGTATGCTTGCACGCCAGAAGAGGGCACCAGATCTCATGACCAGATGGTTGTGAGCCACCCTGTGGTTGCTAGGAATTGAACTCTGGACCTCTGGAAGAGCAGCTTTTGCTCTTAACCTCTGAGTTGTCTCTCCAGCTCTCTAGCCCAAACTGTGTCTCAAGACATCCTCAAACTAGCAGCTATGTGGCTTGACTGATGGTGAACTGAAACTTCTGATCCCCCTTCTCCCACCTCCTGATGCTAGGATGGTAGGTGGGCATTTCCCACCCAGTCTTCATGAATTCTAAGGCAAGGATTCTACCAAGTGGCCTACATTCCAGTTACCTCTCCACACATATATCCCTTTTTTTTCCTATTTAATTTTCTATTATATTTTTAACAATTTCTTGTTGAGTAGTCCTGGTTGACCTAAAACTCTCTAGTGTAACCTATCCTTCAGCTAGAGACAATCTTCCTGCATCAGTGTCTAGTATACTGGAATTATAAGCATAACTTAACTGATGTTCCCTTCTGCTAATTTTTGTTTGCTTGGTTTTTTTGGTTTTGTTTGTTTGTTTGCTTGCTTGCTTGCTTTGCTTGCTTTAGCATGTTCTCATGTATCCCAGGGTCAGCCTCAAACTCACTTTGTAGCCACCATGATGTCAGACTTCTGCTCTTCCTCCATCCACTTCTGGGGTGAGTCACTGTACTCTACGCAGGGGGGGACACAGAACCTTCTGCATGTTTGGCAAATACTTTTATCAACTAAGCTACATCCATTCCTAATCTTAGAAAATGTCTTTTTAAACAGGTTTTCCTTTGTCTACCTGGCAGCCTTTTTATCAAGATTCCTGAAAGCAGGCAACCACACAGTACTCAGTGTCCCAGGGAGGCAATCCAAAAGGAGGGTTTTAGGGCAAGTCTGGCAGCCCTGGAACAGGATGGAGGGCTTAGCTTTTGTAATTGGTTAAGAAAGATCATGCAGATTCTTTTTCCAACTTTGATATATAGAAGTTTTTCTTTTAGTGATATTTTTGGGGGTAGAGGGCTACCTGCACGTTTGCTGTTTATTCATTTATTTATTTTGCTTTGGGGAGATTCCTGATGGGGGCATCCTAGAGATTATTTGTCCAGCCCACATCTTTGTGGTATTTGTGGGTTTGATTTCCACAAAAGTGAACCAGGAACATTAGCTTAAAGAAAACCAAGAAAAGTAAGAGATGAAGAGATCATCTGAATTGTAAAATTATGGACAGTTGGGCTGGAGAGAGTTAGATGGATAAATGTGCTTGCCATCAAGCCTGCTGACCTCAGTTTAGGCCTCTGGGACCCATATAACAGACAAGAACCCATTTGATCATATGCATGCACACTAAGGTCTACATCCCTCCCACCATAAATAAATAAGACATGAGTTCTAATTTTAATTTTAAAAGAACTATGGTCACATGTTTTGTGCTTACACACAAAACTGCTTTGCAGTTCCTTCATCTTTTTCCATCTCTGCCAACAATGTCAAGTGTGAAGAACTGTGTCAGGCCAAGGATGAGCAACCTGTTTAATGACTTCATCAAGATACAAAGGAAGTCAAAGCAGAGTTCTATTAAACACTCCAATGCAAAACTGAGGGAAGAGGGAGGGCTAGAATTCTTTTATAACAATTGAGAGGGATTAATTGGTTGTGTCAATTAGGGCCATTTGTGTATGGTTGGTATATGAGGAACAGGTTGAGATTTAGGAACTCATTCTTATTTCCTCATGACCATTTCCTGAGTAATTTGGTTCTGGCATGTATAGTTGATGAAATAAAAATATAATTTCTGGGGATGGAGAGATGGCTCAAAGATTAAGAGCACTGGCTGCTTTCCCAGAGGTCCTAAGTTTGATTCCCAGCAATCACATGGTAGCTCACAACCATCTCTAGAAGGACCTGATGCCCTCTTTTCACATAAAGGCATACATGCAGATAGAACACCCATACAAAATAAACAACCTTAAAAATATTTTTTAAAAGTGGAGATATATATTATAGTTTCTAAACAAGAGGAAAGTCTGTGACAGGCTGAGACACAGATCATGTAGGTAGTTTCCCCTGGAAAGAGTCTAGAAATCTGACAGTTTCTTCAGGTGAAAGTTTTTGTGTGGTTGAATACCATGTTGGAGTAAAGGAAGTTTGCTCATGGGAAGGAAAACACAGAAGGGCATAGCAAACTCCAGAGTTCAATTATTATACTTTAATAATTAAGTAATGACTTTTAGGTGGGTATATTTGTGAGTACACACATGTTGTGGAACATATGTGGCAGAAAACAACCTGCAAGCGATGGTTAGTCAAGCTTTGTGGAAGATGCGCTTACCCACTGAGCCATGTCCATCTCATGACCTCTTTGCTTTGTTTTGTTGTTTTTCTTGGTTGTTTTGTGAGACTGGCTGTCCTGGCTGTCCCAGAGTTTACTGAGATTCACCAATCTCTGCTACTCAAGTGCTGGGTGGGATTAAAGCCATGGCATGGCAGCTTTTTGTTTGTTTGGTTTGGTTTGGTTTGTTTGTTTTTGAAACAGAGTTTCTCTGTGTAGCTTTGGAGCCTGTCCTGGAACTTACTTTGTAGAACCTGCTGCTGAGGTTAGTTTTGTACCTCCCACTATTCATGTTTTCTGTGGCGCTGGGGGACAAAGCCAGAACGTAAACCAGAACTCTACCAAGTGTCCAAAACTACAGCTTTCATCTTAAAGGGCATAAGAAATAGTTTTGTTATAGAGCCATTTTGAGGGACCCTGGTCTAGGAACACAGATTCAGGGTACCCAGAATTTCATGTTACAACCTGGAAGCAGTTTCATATTTTTTTTCTCATTTTACAGAGCATAGAAATAAATAAATAATTAAATGCAGGTTTAAAATGCACTTGGTCCAACGAGATGCTATTCTACGGGCCCAGGATGCTATATGAGCTTTGGGGTTGGTGGAAACAAGTGGTCTGTTAAGATATTCTGAAAGGTTCTTGGAAAGTAGGAAGGTGCTCCCGAGGCCCCGCCTTTCCCCAGGGTAGTCAATGGTTGCTAGGGAGAAGATGATCTCCAGGCCAAACTTCTTTCCAAAATATTGACAGTTGTGAGGTTCAGCTTTTCCCCTCTTTCGGTGGTGTGGTGGCCCATAAATGTCCCTTGTTTCTGTGAATCGCTAATTAAACTCACTGTCTTACCAAGTTAGACTGGAGTGAGTCAAGTTCTTTGACCTTCCGTTGGTTCTGTAATGGGGATGAAGTAACATTTATTCATCTCTCAGGGAAAAGCTGACTCAGTAACTCTAACTTCAAAACTGGTAGGGCATCTATCCTCTCTCTTGGATCATGGAAATCAGGTCCAGAATTGTCAAATTCAGGACTTGGTGGGAAGAGAAGGTAATTCTAGCTCCAGGCCTGTTTTGGGGCACTTCTGCTGGGAGGCTCCTGTGTGCTTCGGCCTGTAATGGAGACTTGTTTGCCTCGAGCCCCAGAAATAGCGTGGGGTTCGTGCAACAGACAATGTTTGGTTCTTGGTGTGCACGGTTCCTCTGTCTCTTCAGGGCAGGTCTAAAACCCCGGAATTTTCTAATTCTTTTTGTTGTTGTTTGCTTTGTTTTTTGAGACAGGGTTTCTCTGTGTAGCTTTGGAGCCTGTCCTGGAACTAGCTCTGTAGACCAGGCTGGCTTCCAACTCATAGAGATCCACCTGCCTCTGCCTCCCTAGTGCTGGGATTAAAGGTATACTTAAGAATGCTCAGTGCTTCTCAGTTACTCCATAAATGCAGAGTGAAGGTGTTTCCCTGTCTTTGGGATTGTTTATGCTCATGCTTTGGCCCTTCAAGTGAAAGGGGAGAGGTGTGGTCCTCAGCTTTTGATACCTGAGTTGATGCCCCTTCCTGCTCCTGGAATTCAGGTTCTTAGACCCCCCGGGACAGCACTGGCAGCAGAAACAGGACCAACTTTATTAAGTGATGGCACTTCAAATGGAGGAGGCCAGGTAGATCAGGGACAAAGAAAGGGAAGTAGCTTAGTTTGCTCACATCTGTGTAGAGAGAGAGTGCTTTGCTGAACACACAACTTAGTGAGACACATCTCTACCTAGTGGTTTGCTTTTGAGTATTATGCCACAGGTTACTTTCCAGACTGCCTCATCTTCCAACAGTGGCAACAGTTATTTTGAGCCACTTTAAAATTTTTTGTTACTTTTTTTTTTTTTTTTTTTTTTTGGTTTTTCGAGACAGGGTTTCTCTGTGGCTTTGGAAACTGTCTTGGAACTAGCTCTGTAGACAAGGCTGGTCTCAAACTCACAGAGATTTACCCACCTCTGCCTGCCAAGTGCTGGAATTAAAGGCACGGGCCACTACTGCCCAGCTCAAAATTTTGTTACATTTAATTGAGTGTGTGCAAGCACATTGTCAGAGGACCACTTTCAAGAGTTGGTGCTTCCTTTCCACCATGTGGAACTCAGACACTGAACTCAGCTGTCTGGCTTAGCAGTAAGCTCCTTTACCAAAACAGCCATTTTATTTGCCTCTTAGCTATTTGTACATACAAGCCTTTTCTAAGTGTTAAACTACTTTGAACTATTCTCACTTACAATTTCAAGCTTCTCTTGTCTCTTAGCATCTTAATTCTTGTTTTCATATGGGTCCTGGAGATTGAATTTTGCTTTTGAAACAGGATCTCTCCTGGAACTTCTTGTGTAGATCAGGCTGCCTCTGGTCCATCTGCATCTGCCTTGCAAGTGCTGTGCTTAAAGGTTTGTACCACCACGCCTGGCCCTCTCCCCTTAGTGCTTTTGGATTTGAAACGGTTCTCTTCCTTCCTTCCTTCCTCTTCTCTTTCTTTCTGTTTTTTTTTTTTTTTTCATTTCCCCAAGACTCTTCTATTCATTATGAAAATCTCTCTTTATCTTTCTTCTTCCTTTCTTTTTTTCTTCCTTCCTTTCTTTCTTCCGTCCTTCCTTTCTTTCTTCCTTCCTTTCTTCCTTCCTTCCTTCCTTTCTTTCTTCTTCCTTCCTTCCTTCCTTTCTTCCTTTATTCCTTTCTTTCTTCCTTTCTTCCTTCCTTCCTTTCTTTCTTCCTTCCTTTCTTTCTTCTTCCTTTCTTTCTTCCTTTCTTCTTCCTTCCTTCCTTTCTTCCTTCCTTCCTTTCTTTCTGTTTTTGTCATTTTCCCCAACCCTATTCTATTCCTTATGCAAATCTCTATTTTTTAACATGAAAGGCATCTGTTGTGATCTGTGTTTGTTGTTGCCTTTCCCTTTACAGTGTACATTTTAATTGTTCATGGATAATGGAGGACACTGAATGAGTTCCAAGCAGCTATATTTCCCTTTCTTGAGTATGAAACAGATTTCATGTGTCCTAATTTCATTTGTGTCCCTGTAGCAAATACCTAGACAAAACACAACATAAGTGAGGAAAATACTTATTTGACTTATAGTTCCAAGTTGCAGCTCATCATTCCAGGAAAGTCAAAGCAAATTACGTCGCATCACTCCATAGCCAAGAGCTTTTTTTTTTTTTTTTTTTTTTTTTTTTTTTTTTTTTTTGAGACAGGGTTTCTTTGTGTAGCCCTGGCTGTAGACTAGGCTGGCCTTGAACTCACAGAGATTCACCTACTTCTGCCTCTCAAGTGCTGGGATTAAAGGCAAGTGCCACCATGGCCTGGTGCATGACATACTTTTCAATCTCTCTGTTAATATTACAGTGTTTTGAATGGTACATTTTCAAAGTCTTTAAATATAGTAGATAAGATATTTTCATTTTTAAAAGATTTAAACATTGTTAGTTTAAACACTACACATGCTAGATCTGGTAAAGTAGCTTTTGTTGAATCATCAGAGATGTGTTGTGGGAATTCTAGAATTGTATGCCTATGTGTGAGAAGCAACAACTTGGTGACAATGGGCTCTTTTTAAACTTTTACTTTTATTTATACCTTCTTCCACAGTAGGTTTCATTGTGTGTGTGTGTGTGTGTGTGAGAGAGAGAGAGAGAGAGAGAGAGAGAGAGAGAGAGAGAAGGAGGGAGGGGGAGAGAGAGAGATTAAGAGAGATAGACTGAACCTTGCTCAACACTGTGTGCTACTACTCTACTATGCCCTTCTTCTCCATGTGTTGCTGGTCCCCTTCCTCACTACAAGAGGCCCATTCTCCCTTCAAAACAAACTTTTAAAGTCAAAGTGTTCATATGGGAGAAAGCATGCAATATGTTGTCTGCCTCTTCTCTTGCCCTTTCTTGTTCCTCCCTTTGTTCCGGTCCCTTTCTTCTGTTCATTGCCTTTCACAGTTTCTCTCTCTCTTTCTCTCTCTCTCGTGCATGAACATATACACACATGCTTCCTTCTTAAATCTGGATTCCACATATGGCATAAAATAAGCAGAACTTCTTTTCCTGGGCCTGCCCCTTGTTTCACTTAACACGAGAATCTTCAGTTCCATACAATTTCTTACAGATGCCACAGTTTTAATCTCTTTTACAGCTGAATACAATTCTATGATGTGTATGTACTGTATTTTCTTTTTTCTGTTCCTCTGTTGATAGGAGTCTGGGTTGGGCCCATAGTTTATTGTGAATTACTATTGTGAATAAAGTAGCAATAAACATTGTGTGTATGTCTGTGGTATGTTGACTCCGATTCTTTGTGTATATACCCATATGGAAGTTCTCTTTTTACTGCCATTGCCAAGCATATAGATTTCCACAGTTTCTGTACCTTGCCTTTTTTTTTTTTTTTTTGGACAGGGCAATCCTGGCTCACTCTGTAGACCAGGCTTGTCTCAAACTCACAAGGATCTACCTGCTTCTCCCTCCTAAGGGCCAGGACTGAAAGCATGCACCACTGTCCAGCCTTTATTTATTTATTTTTTCCAATAAGGTTCTCTTTTATTTAAAAGATCATTTACAAAATATTGTATGAACAGACTCACTTTCTGTCACAGAATTGAATGTTTGAATGTGTTAAGTGTTTGGAATGCCATTCTTAAAGGGTCAGCTGGGCACTGAGCAGTTGGGTGGATATGCCTGTTCTGTCTTTTCCAAACTGGAGATGAACTAGATCATTTGAAAGCATCAGCTTTGATTACAACCACGAGCTGTGTATTGGTGTTACACAATGGTTCTTATCTCAAGAGCATAGAAGATGGCAGGTGAGGGAAAGCGTGAGAGTTCTATAAATTGTGGAGACCTTGAGGCAAAGACAATCAGGAGCCAAGGGGTAGGCTGGAAGGAAGCTGCTAACTAATAAGCAAGTTACCCAGCTCTCAGCCCCCTCTTCCTAAGGCTCTAGTGGTTGGCTGACCCCTAAATACTCTAATTGAAACATATGGGGACTTGGAGCCAAATCATTTGTCATTCACACACAGCTGTTCAAGCTAAAAGCAAAGCCTGATCTCCTTGCTCCCCAGTGAGTGCTCAACACTGTCTGTGGGAGCAATTGTCTGACCCACAGGGGAGGCAGCAAGCCTGGGGATTTCTAGACACAGATACCGGGAGGGTCTCAACAATAGTGCATCTCATTAGATAAAGCTCCAGACTTTAGGCCTTGAGCTGTGATGGGAAGCAGCCTCTGTGCTAAGCGCCATCGAGCAGGCACACAAACGGACAACAGAACACACACAGGCTCTCCTAACACAGCTGCCCAGTGCAGCGCCAGTACAACCTTTGCTTCCCACAAGCCTCAGCTGCAGGGAGCGGATTGAGACATAACTGGCTGTACTCCCAAGGGGCCTCCATGATTTAGTAAGAGCAGGGCTTGCACTTGGTCTTAAGCGAGAACAGGAGTAATGCCCCATGGCTGCTGGCAGTCAGGATACCACCAGGGCAGAATGTCAGGTTTCCGGCACCCCTCTGGGCTCACTGTTTGTCGGGAGCCCGCTGTTTCTGAACAGGGCTGCTCAAGCAGATGTTAGGCCCCCAACACAGCAGCCTGTCAGGACCAGCAGGCAGGTTTCATTGTTGTGAAAGCAGGGTGCCTCTAAGTCTGCACCTCATCTCAGCTGGATACCAACAAGTCACCAGCAGCCACGTAGCCAGTGGCTTTTTCCCCCAGAAGCCACAGCAATACAGAACTCAACATGAGGTTCGAGAGAAGCCCCAAGAAAAAACAGAGGATAGCACACCTGGGCATGGCTAGGGCGTGTAAAGAAGGATGGATCAGGACCCCATCACACTTTCCACATCCACAGCGACCCACCCTCACACCCTCATAGTGCGTAGGAAGGAGCAGGAGTGAGAGAGGAATGAAAACAGAAAGTGTAAGGATTCAGGCATTATGCTGGCCTGTCTCTGTCATCTGGCAGAATGCACTCAGGCAGTACCCTGGTCAGCCCAGGGTTCCATGGTTGCATAATCGCACGCAGGTGCAAAGGACCCCTTTAAACGAAAGACCCTGCCCACTTATACTCTCTTTCCTGCTGTTTCCTTGGGATAGACAAAACTTTGCCTGTCTCCCTCTTCTATCCTGTCCTCTTTACCTCTTTTCTCTTTCCTTCCCCCTTCACTCCCCTTTCTAATAAAACTTTTCACTTAAGCTCTTTCTGACTGGCATGTTTGTCCTTCTACCTTGGTTGCCATGGGATCCGCCAAGGTTCCCCACACGTTTTATCATAGCAGAAAGCACGAAACGGCATTAGACAGATATAGCAAAGCACTAGAAACCACTTTTTAACACCTGACCAACCACAGCTGCTGTTAATTCCAGCCATGTTAATGCCATGTCCATGGGGTGATATTTTGCCCCAATTATTGGAGTTCTTAATAGATCCCAGATATTAATCCCTTATCAGAACTATAAATGGCAAAGCCTTCTTTCCATTCTGTAGCCCGCTTCTTTGCTGGTTGTTTCTTTCGCTGTGCAGACATTTTTAATTTCATACATTCCCATTTGTCAGATTTGGGGCTTACCTCTCTCATTATTGGAATCCTGTTTAGAAAGTTCTTGGCTGAGCTGGAGCCATGTTCAATTCCCGGTACCTGCTTCAGGTGGCTCACAACTATCTGAAACTCACCTCTGGCCTCTGCTGGGACATGCACTCATGTGAACTCAACTACACAGAAGTATAAAGAAATAAATAACTTAAAATAATAAAAATAAACTGAGAAAGTCCTCAGTTGAACCTACATCTTGAAGTATTTTGCCTACCTTTTGCTACTGAAGTTTCAGAATTTCTGACCTTATATTAAGATTTCTGATCCCTTTTAAGTTAATTTTTATGCAGGCTGAAAAATGTGTCTTTATTCTTCATGTAGCTACTCAATTATCTCAGCACTTTTATTTTTGAAGGCTATCTTTTCTTCAATATGTTTTTTTAAAAGCTTTGTCAGGGCTGGGGCGATAGCTCAGTGCTTAAGAATGCTTACTGCTTTTCCAAAGGACTTGAGTGTGTTTCCTAGGACTCATGCTGGATGGCTCAAGAACTATGTGTAACTCCAGCTCCAGGGGATCTGATGACCTCTTCTGGCATAAAGCCCTGTAGTCCAGAAGTAAATCAGTCCTCTCCAGGGCATCCTGCTTCTTTTCAGAGGTATATGGCAGATGAAATAATATTCTTTTCTGATATTCAATTTTGGTTGTTGTTAAAATTGCTATTTTAAGCTTTCATGTGACAAATATTTGCCTGGAGTGTATTTGTGTGTCTTTTAATTAATTGTTAGACTTTCCCTTACTTTTCTTCTTCTTCTCCTTCTTCTTCTTCTTCTTCTTCTTCTTCTTCTTCTTCTTCTTCTTCTTCTTCTTCTCCTTCTCCCTCTCCCTATCTCTATCTCTATCTCTCTGAGACAGGGTTTTTCTGTAGCTTTTAGGACCTGTTCTAGCACTCACTCTGTAGACCAGGCTGGCCTCAAATTCAGAGATCCACTTGCCTCTGCCTCCCAAGTGCTGATATCAAAGGCATGTGCCACCACCACCTGGCAAATTTTCTTTTTAGAATACCAAGTAAGGTATCATAACTTTCAATCATAGAAAACTGGCCCAGTGGTAGTGGTGCCCATCCTTAATCCCTGCAATTCGGAGGTAGAGACAGGTGGATCTTAGTCACTGGAGGATAGTCTGATCTACAGGGTGAATTCCAAAACAACCAAGGCTATACAGAAAAACCCTATCAGGAAAAAAAAATCAATCCAATCCAAGTGTGCATTCTAGAGTGCATTTACTCTTAGGATAATCACATGTTAACCATCTATTGCTGTTTTTAAGTTTTTAAACACTGGCTCTTTCCTTTGATTATTTCAGTGATAATAAAAACCCAATTAGTATTACAGCCAAAGTGTATCTCATGACTTTATGACATCTGTCTCATTTTACATTCACTATGGTTAATGGTAGGCTCTGTAACTTTTTAATATATTAACAAAGAGAGAAAGCAGGCCCAGTGAGCCATAGAGAGCAAGCCAGTTAGCAACATTACTCCATGGCCTTGGCTGGACTTCTCCAGGTTTTTGCCTGGAGTTCCTGTCCTGACTGTCCTTGCATATGGATTATAAGTTATAGGATGAAATCCCCAAGTTGCTTTTTGTCATGGTGTTTACCACAGTAACAGAGAGCAAACTAAGACAGAAATTGTGGTACCAGAGTTTTCTGTTTGCTTATTTGTTTCTTAAAGACCTCATGTTTTCCACAATACAAGCAGCAATGTTTGTATTAGTGATTTTCTTGGAATATATAGAATCAAGTAGTTGTATTATTTGTATCCAATTCTGAGTATTTGTGGCCCACCATAATTTAAGAATTTAAGAATTCTTAAAGCTGTTGAGTGTGGTGGCATATGCACTTAATCTCAGCAAGAGAGGCTGGAGCAGAGGCAAGCAGATACATGTGAGTTCAAGCCTAGCCTGGTCTTCATAATGAGTTCCAGACCAGCTAGAGCTACACAGTGAGACCCTACTCCCAAAAATAAGTAAATAAATGAATAAATAATGAAAAACTGCTTGAAGGTGACCATGACATACTTATTTAGGAAGTGACTAGACACACACCACAAGTGATGCTATCTGCTTCTTTCTAGGTGTCTATCCCAACAACTTACATAAACATAGTGCCCTCATGTAAACTGGAAAAAAATGTTATAATAATAAGAAGTGAATTCCTTATTTATTTAGGATTTTTTTTAACAAAAATAAAGATGAGCATTGACTCGTTATAGTCCTGTTTTGATATTTGCATTTTAAGTGGCCACAAAACTAAAGATGGAAAAATGATCTGGAAATGTCATCAAGGGGCTGGAGAGATGGCTTAAGAATGTTGACTATTTTTCTAGTTTGCTTTCTGTTGTAATAAAATACTATCCAAACAACAAAAACAAACAAACAAAACTCTTAGGAAAGGATTTAAGTTAGCATTATTTTACCACAGAAACAGAAAATAAGTGGATACCCAGCTGGAGGACCCAGATTTAGTTCCCAGCACTGACATCAGGTGACTCTCAACTGCCTGTAACTAAAGGGGATCCAACCCTTTCAATGGTCTCTGGTGCCACATGCACTTATGTAATGCATATAAACTCACGTGGGCATTACACACATACACATAAGCAAAAAATAATGTTATTGACTTTCAAAGGGTGATCTTAAACTGGGTATAAATAGGCAGCATACTTTTTGATGATTCTGACATATAGGAATCAGGTACAGCACAGCCCATGGTAACAAGAATAAAATTTGCTATCATACAGCAGCATGAAACATTCAATTAATTAACCTATTCAGTGTATCATCAAATAGGTGCTTTTCTCCAACTATAGGCTAATGGAAATGTGCTTGTCACTGCAGACAGGAATAGACAACTTCACTGCATGCTGTCACCAGAGTCAGTCTGAGGAGTTGAGACCTTGACCTAGGCTTTCAAAACTGGGATTCAAGGCTTTGACAAAACAAAAACTCCAGGTTGAGCCAATATGAAGTAGAGTTGTAGTTTAAAATAGAAAGGTGCTAACAGGAAGAAAAACAGTATACTCAAGCACAAGGGTGTAGGTTTCTCAATGAACAGGTGCAATTAAATGCCTTTATAATGGACTGTACTTAGGATTTTGGTGGCTCTCAATTTTTTTTTTTTTTTTTTTTTTTTTTTTGAGACAGGGTTTCTCTATATAGCCCTAGCTATCCTGGATCTAGCGCTGTAGATGAGGCTGATTAAAGTCAAATTCCACCACCGCTAGCTTCAAAGAATCTCTTTAAAGATAGCTGTGAACAACCCTCTTTACCCTACCCATATAAACACACCTGCAAAAAAATTGTTTTATAAACAAAGTTGTAAGGCAGTTTATGTGGGTAATTTTCCAGATTTAGGACTGAGAGGTAAGCAGTAGAAACTCAAGGTTATACATCATTTTTGGTATTAAATAGAAAAATTTGTCTTTGAAAAGCATGCCATAGAACATATATTTTCCCCATGGGCAATTTGGTTGTTTCTTTTGTCCTTTCTTTTCTTTATTTTTAATTTTATTATTATTTATGACAGTGGGTCTCACTGTCTGGCTCGGAACAGGCTGTTCTCAAACTCAGTATGGTCCACCTGCCTCTGTCTCCCAAATGCTGGGGTTAAAGGAATGCATCACCATGCCAGGGTTTTCAATTTGGGTTTTATCAGTGTTATCTCAAGTTTCCTGATGTTATTAGCAAAAAGGACCAATGAGACCCTGGGGGGAAATGGTTTGTTTTCCATGATTTTCTCTGTCTAGTCTACTTCAATTTGAATATATTCAACTTAGCTTTGAAGATCAGTAACTGAGGTGTAGTAGTCATTTTCAATTTATGAGCTCGTTTCTGTGTGAGTTTGTGGAAGTAAATACTAGCAAATTTGAAGAACATCTGTCTTTACAGGAGGACAGTGTTCAGGGCATCGTAGGAAATACCTGAATAAGGTATAAAAGTTAAAACTAGCCCAGGTGACTGGAATTATCCACACACTCAAAGGAAAGTCCTATTTTATGATGAGACATGTGATGCACCTGAAATATACAATTCTGGAAAGATGGCTGTGGACAAAGCACTTGCAATGTTAAGTGAGATAACTGTATTAGAATACCCCAGGACCCAAGTAAACACCAGATGCAGCAATGTACATGTAGTCCCAGTATTCCTAGGACAAGACAGGAAATGGGAGCAGGAGAATCCCCAACAGTACACAATCCAGCTATCATATGCATCAATACAAGAGAGCCCCTGCCTCAGTCAAGGTGGATGGTGAAGACTAACACCTAAAGCTGTCCTCAGACCCACACACATGTTCTGTGGCATATGCATATTCACACACATAGATCTTTAAAAAGTAGACAGGTCTCAATGAGAAGCAGGGACCAAGACTAAACAAACAAAACCCCAAATATTCTGTACATGTCTTTAAAGATGTTTAAATTGAATACATTTTGCAAACTGAAAAGGGAAACATCCCTGTCTTTGAACCAATGAGATCATATTAGTTAGGGTTTTCCAGAGGAATGGAACAAAGGAAATTATCATAGAAGACATTACTAGATGTCATTCAATGATACGGGCTGGTAATCCAACAATGGCTGACTGCATACCAGAGAAGCAGAAAATTCAGTAGCTGCCCACTCCAAGAAGCTAAATACCTCAGGAGCTCAAGTCTGAAGGTAAAAGACTGGAAACTTCTGGAGAGTCACTTGAATGAGTCCATATTGAGAAGAAGAAGAAAATAAAACCTGGTATCAGCAGAGTGTCACAGTAACATTGATAGATGCTCTCCTACTGAAGGAATGCAGGTATGTGCCTCATGCTTTTTCCTGAGACTTTCTCTGGAATGCTGTTCAAAGTTATTGCCCACACAAGGTGTGAGTTTTCCCCCTTCAATCATTGTCCCACATGTCACTCCTGTGGAAATTTCCCCACCAAAATATACAGGTGTATTTCATCAGCCAAGTGAACAATGAAGATTGACCACTTCTAGTTCATCCTTGATGAATTTGATGTCCAACAACATCCTATGTTATACACAATTTCTAAATAAAGACAATAATAAGGTATTTCACCTAACATAATTTTCATGTACAACTGAAAACATACTGTTTCCTTAGAATAGATGTCAAAATCCCTTGAGGAAAGTTTATTCATTTATTATACTATAATTAAATATGACAATATGTAGCAATACCCAATACTGACATTAACTCAATAAATATATTACATAGTAAGGGAAGAGATGAAAGAAAACATGATAAGTTGTTTAATATATGTGTGCATATGTCTAAGCTTCATTTCCTATTGTAGTAATAAAATATACAGGTAAACACAACATAAAGAGAAGGGGGTTTGTTTTGCTCATAATTCCATCACTGTGAGGAAGTCAACATGGCAAAAACTTGGAGCAACTACTCAAACTACATCCACA
This sequence comes from Phodopus roborovskii, assembly GCF_943737965.1. Lineage (NCBI taxonomy): Eukaryota > Metazoa > Chordata > Mammalia > Rodentia > Cricetidae > Phodopus > Phodopus roborovskii. The sequence goes on from NW_026125554.1 coordinate 4,311,826, forward strand.
GTAAAAAAGCAGAGAGTGGCCAGGTGGTGGTGGTGCTCACCTTTAATCCCAACATTTGGAAGCAGAGGCAGGTGGACTTCTGTGACTTCAAGGCTAGCCTGATCTACAGAGTGAGTTCCATGACAGCCAAGACTATACAGAGAAACCTTGTTTCAAAGAGCAAAAAAAAAAAAAAAAAAAAAAAAAAAGCGGAAAGCAATGAATTAATGCATGTATGTTTGTGCCTGTGCTCAGCTAGCCAACTTTTTCCACTTTTATACACCCCTGGGTCCCAGTCCAGGAATGGCACTTCCAAAAGTGTGTGAGCCTTTCCACCTCATTCATGCAATCACGATAATTGCTCATAGGCATGCCCAAGGGCCCATCTCACAAGTGGCTCTATATTTTTTTAAAGTTTGCTATCAACTATAACCATCAGACAGACTATGAAAATAAGCACATATTCTTTTTGTTTATTTTTGAGTTAGGGTCTCACTATGCATCCCTGGCTGTTCTGGAACTCACAAGATCAGGTTGGTCTTGAACTCAGAGATTCATTTGTCTTTCTGAGTGCTAGTGCTAGGATTAAAGGCATAAACTACCACACCCAGCCCAGCATATATATTCTTAACAAAATAAGACAGAAAACAATTAGAATCCTCACTTTTTCGAGGTCTCAAAGGTGTACCATATTTATAAGTATTTTTTTTTTTCTGGTGTCACTTTGTATTTCCTCATCTTTGCAAGCACTAAGCATCTTGGCTTTTTAAAAATTCAATTTAAAATTAATTTTAGTACCAGAAACCTTATAAATAAAAACATCATACACCCAAATTAGCTAGTTCATTACCTTGAGAAGCGACTAAGAATTCCATTCTTGAAATATCTAAGCCATTTATTACCCTTTTTGGATTGAGTTGTAGCTTCCCATAGGTTTTGATTTTCAGACATGGTAATGCTATGGGAATCCAGGAATAGTCTTCCTTTCCTCTTGCCCTAGTTTGATTTGTTGCTGTTGTTGCTAAAAAAAAATTGACCAAAGTCAATTTGAGGAGGAAAGGGTTTGTTTTGGATTACACTTTATAGTCCAGCACTGAGAAAGCCAGTGTATATCTCAAGGCAAGAACTTGGAAGTAGGACCTGAAGCAGAGACCATGAAGGAAGGCAATTAGCTTGCTCCTTATGGCTTGCTCAGCCTGCTTTCCTATACAACATAGGACCACTACCTAGGAGTGGCACAACCCACAGTGGCTCTGTCATATCACCATTAACCAAGAAAACCCCCACAGACTTGCCTACACACCAATCTAAAGGAGGGAATTCCTCAATTGATGTTCTCTCTTTCCAGATAACTCTAACTTGTGTCAAGTTGAAAAAAAAAAAAATTAGTATACCTCCAGTGCTAAAATGTAGTTTCATTCCTCCCTGGTAGTGTCAATTGTCACTCCTGGTAATAGTAACTGCTTTTAGTTAACTCAAGGGCACAAGGAACCTCTAGTAAACAGGGGTGGTTTGGGAAGGAACCTATGGTAAACTGGGGTGAGTTGTGTGTGTGTGGGAGGGGGTGCCTTAGCTTCAGTTAAAGGAATGATTGCTCTTCCTGGTGGAAGAATATCCCTTTGTTAAAGCATAAGATCAACAGAACAGGAAGCAAAAATTTTGCTATTGAGTTCCAAGGATGATTCCTGCACCCACCCCAGACCCACGAGAGAAACATTATCATATTAGATGTCAAATTTAGTGCAAATCCATTCTTCTGGAGAACCTTGCCCTAGTACTGTGATCTACTGCCAACTCATCTCAAAAGATTATTCCACCAATCAACCAAAATTCTTCAGAATGGTAGGGAACACTGTAAAAAAAGATAATTCCTATTAACCCTTGCCCCATTGTTTAAGCAAACTTCAGATAATTATGGCATGCCACCATTTATTTACAAGAGTTAAACTTAGAAATAGTTTATATATCTATTTTAATAATAAACTAATGAGTATAATTTTTAGTACATTTCCTCCAGGTTATGTAATTTTGGAGCATTCTACATAAATTATTTTGAACTAACCTTTCATAATGCACATTTGTAGTACTCCACTATTGAAGAGTTTTCATAGTGTTTTTAAACTATTTCTTACAATCAACAACGTTCTGGTGTTTCTGTACAAGTTTTGATACAGAGTGCATTCTTAGTTTGTTCTTTTATCTTTGTTAATTTAACAATGACTGGTGGCAGCCCTCACAACGTCATGTTAATACTTGTTTTCTTCCCTAAACATTGTCATGTTATATTTATAGAAGGGACATACAGGAAAAGGCCTTTCCACATTTTATGCTTAGGAATTCTCTCTACTGTGGGTCTTTTCATGTATTCTAAGGGAACCACAACGAGTGAAAGCTTTCCCACACTGCTTACATATGTAGGGTTTCTCACCAGTGTGAATTTGTTCATGTCTTTGACAGTCACCCAAAGCCGGGAAGGCTTTCCCACACTGCTTGCATGCATAGGGTCTTTCTCCACTGTGAATCCTTTCATGGCGTCTGAGAGAACTGTAACCACTGAAAGCTTTCCCACATTCCTTACAGTCATAGGGCTTTTCCCTAGTGTGAATCCTTTCATGGCGCTGAAGAGAACTCTGTATAGTGAAGGCTTTCCCACATTCCTTACATTTATAGGGCTTCTCTCCAGTGTGAATTCGCTCATGTATTCGAAAGGTACCAGATGAGATGAAACCTTTTCCACACTGTTCACAAACATAGGGCTTCTCACCACTGTGGATTCTTTCATGATTTCGAAGGGAAGTACGAGTAGTGACAGCTTTATTACACAAGTTACAAACATAGAGTTTCTCTCCAGTGTGAGTCCGTTCATGTACTCGACAGGTACTTGAAGAAATGAAACATTTCCCACAGTACTTGCATACATAGGGCTTTTCTCCACTGTGAATTCTTTCATGTCGGGGAAGGGAGCTTTGACCAGTGAAAGCTTTCCCACAATACTTACAAACAAAAGGTTTCTCTCCACTGTGAATCCTATCATGGCGTCGAAGGGAACCACGACTAGGGAAGGCTTTCCCACAGTGGTTACATATGTAGGGTTTTTCACCAGTATGAGTTCTTTCATGTCTTCGAACCTTACTCGAAGAAGAAAAGGCTTTTCCACATTGCTGACATTTATATGGTTTCTCTACTGTGTGATGATTTTCATGCTTAAGAAAGCATTCAGGATACATGAAAGCTTTCCTACATTCCTTATATTTATAGAGACTATTTCTATATATCTCATATTCATATGCATTATGTTCTGTTTGAACAGGTTTATGCATATTTAGGGGTGGGAAACCAACAAGTATGTCTTCACATAAATTACTTTCACACAGTCTTACTCCATGAGGGATTTTCTTGTTCACAACAGTATCTGGAAACTGACCGAAGATTTCTTCACATTGTCTACCTTCACTGGGTTGAAATAATAATTCTACCACTCCATTTCTGTAAAAAGTAGAAGATACATTACTCAAATTTTGTTTACAAGTTACCTGTCAGAAGAATTGTTTATATACACCATTAGAATCCTTTAATATGAATGGGCTAAATGTTTTACAGGATTCCTAGAGGACATCTATATGTGAAGATACTAGTATATCTATAGATGTTAACACGTTTACCAAGTAAACTACTCTGCAAACACTCATTATGATTGTGTATTTACCCATTATTTTTCATTATTTATTTGTGATGGAGAGTCTTACTTCTTGATCTGATGGTCAAGTTGGCCTTGAACTCATTACTTTCTGTTAGAATTGTAATTAATCAGTACTCTCCATAACACAAATGCTCTCTTTAAACAAAATGCTTCCAGAAAAAAACACTTTTGGAATTTGTAGTATTTGTAGATATAGACACTATTTTGAAGATGAGAACCAGTGAACACTGTAAAGAAGAAATTCCTTCAAATTTTTAAATGACTATTACTGGATAAGCAGGGAGAGGGCTGTGTGAAAGTCCAGAGGAAAATGGAGCCAGTACTTTCCTTCTACCTTTATTTGGGCTCTGGGAATTGAATTCAAGTTGCCAGCCTTTGGCAGCAAAGAGCCTTTACCCACTAAATCATCTTGTTGGCCCTTTCTTCATTTTTGTTTTTTTTGAAAATATACTAAACACTCAAAGCCAGGTGATAATATCACACATTTTTCACTTTTATTTTTTATTTAAACTTAAAAAACATTTCTTTGTATTTAAAACAAACTGTAAAGTTTTGTTTTATTTTGAATTGTGTGTCTTTCTATGTACGTATGTGCACATAAATGTGGTAACTGCAAAGGCTCAAATCTCTGGAATTGGATGGAATACAGATGCTTGTGAGCTGCCCAACATTGATGCTGGGAACCAAACACATGTTCTGTTCAAGAACAGCACTGGCGATCTTAATCCTCGGCCTCCACATCCATCCATCCATCCATCCATCCATCCATCTATCCAGTGTGTGTGTGTGGTCTTGGATGAGTGAGTAGTGAGTTTGCATGTGCTACTATCAACATAGATATGGAAGGATAGCCTGCAAGAGTTGATTCTCTTGATTCACCATATGTGTTCAGGGGATGGAACTCAGGTCATTAGGTTTGGTGGTAAGCACTTTACCTACTGAGCCATTTCATTGGTCCTTATTGTGTGTTATGTGGTAAATGTATGTATATGTGAGTGTATGCATTAGAAGATCAAGTGAGATTAGCAGGTATGCTTTCACTATCAATTTTATCCCCTTGAGTCAAGGATCTCTTATTGAATCTGGAATTCAAGCTACCTTTCTCATTCTCCTAGCTAGGATGATAGCCAACAAGCCCTAGGAATAGTTCAGTATCTCTCCTTCTCTCTCTCTCTCTCTCTCTCTCTCTCTCTCTCTCTCTCTTTCTCTCTCTTAATGAGGGTGCTGAGGAATCATTGAACTCAAGTATTAATGTTCATACAGTAAGTATTAATTTTGTGTATATTGGATTATCAGAAAGTCAACTGTATCATCTTGTTGGTATACTATATGTCATGAATCCTCTATAATTTTTTTATAAAATTATTTGAGATTAAATTATTTTGAAGTCGGGAATATTCATTTGGTTTACCTATTTTTTACATTTCTTTCTTTAAAAAAAAAAAAAGAAAAAAAAAACAGGGTTTCTCTGTGTAGCTTTGGAGCCTGTCCTGGTACTCACTCTGTAGACTGAGCTGCTCTCAAACTCAGAGATCTGTCTGCCTCTGTCTCCCAAATGCTGGGATTAAAGGTGTGTACCACCACCACCCAGCCTTCTAGTCATTTCTGTATTCTTAAAAAAAATTCCCTTTTTTTTTCATTTTGTGTGTATAGGTGTTTTACATGTATGTCTACAACACCTACATTCAGTGCCTGAGGAGGCCAGAAGAGGGTGTTCAATCTCCTAGGACTGGAGTTATAGGTAGCTGGTGTTCAATCTCCTGGGACTGGAGTTATAGGTAGTTATAAACCACTATGTGAGTGGATGCTGGCAATCTAACCCTGGTCCTCTAAAAGGACAACTGGTGGCTATTAACTACTGAGTCATTTCTCCATCCCTAAACAACATTCTCATCTGGAGGAGGCAGGTTACCTTAGGTTTCTCCTAAAATGTTCATCTTCAATCCTCTGGCTTTCCTCAGTTTGTCCTAAAATGCAGAGCCAGAAAAATCATTATGAGGTCTATTTGTAATATTAATTTCTATAAATTAATGATATAATATATCTATACCTGGCATATTTACCACATTTACCCTTCATATCCTAACTCACTGAACAGCATTGGTGAATAAGACAGATTTGTTACCTCAATGTTAAGTGAGGAAATAACTTCTTCCTTACCTATAGCAACAAGGTTTTTGAAGGTTTCCTGCATCACATCTGTATACAGTTGCTTCTGGGAAGGATCCAACAAATCCCACTCCTCCAAGGTGAAGTTCACAGCCACATCATCAAAAGTTAGACAGTCCTAAAACATCCCACATTAGGAGGAAGAGTAAGATTCATTGTAACTTAGATGCACTCTAAAGAATTCACAGGGTACTGTGTCCTTCAAAGGTCATGATATCCTTATTTCCTATTCATACTCTCTCTCTCTTACCCAGCAATTCCTATACTGGACTGGAACTCTGTTAACGAATTAACAGGCTAGGAACAAGAACACCAATTATGTATGCTGCTGGATCCTATTTTTCTTGGCATACATGAACTCTCATAACAGTCCTGCCGCTTAGTGTACATACAGCTAATATTAGTTATCCTGGGTCCACATATCCTTAGAGATGACTAAAACCAAAATTTGACTTTTGCTGGTTACTAGATATTGTTCTTGGGGTGGATCTCAGCAGGGGTTGGGAGTTAAAATGTTCCCATATAGTTCCTGTATATAATGTGTTATTTGCTTAATTCCTGCTTCCCCTCTAAACATTGGAAAATTTCCAATATGATCATCAGAGGGAGACTACTTGATCATCCCCTAAGTGCCATCTGAAAGATGAATTTATATTGAGCTGGTCAGATAGTATTTACCACTTTCTGCCACAACTTGTTATTTATGAAGTTCAGCATATTTATTGTGCCTGCAATAAGAGAAAACTTCAGGGAGGATATACCTGGTTTCTTCCAAAGTAACCACAGGAATTCTGGAGAGCAATTTACTAAGACAGGAACAAACATTCCTTTAAAAAAAAAAAAAAAAAAAAAAAAAAAAAAAAAAAAGGAAAATGCCCAAGAACAATGAAATAACAGGAATGGTGTCACAAATTTGAGAAGGAACTCAAATGGCTTCAAGATCCCACTCCACCCCTTTGAAAAGGTTACATTTATATTCAAGTAGCTGCAGATAGGAAACCAGAGGAGGAGCCCTAGGCGGGACAGACACCAGCCACCCCTCCCGGGAAGAACAAGGGGAGAAGATGGTCCCTATACCCTTTCCCATCAAAGTGGGCCTCTCTCATTACCCCGCTGCCAGTATTCAAGTGGCAGAGTCCCATCTTCCCTGCAGTGGGGTAGTAACCAGCTTGCTGCTTCCCAGCCCCAAGTGTCTTGGAGAGGAGAATGCAGTCAGAACAAGAGGATGAACATTTGTTGCTGGTAGTGGCAGCATGAAAGAAAAAAACAATACAACCGAATAAAGGCAAAGATGGAACCAGAACCTGGGGAGGGGGGCAGGGTGGGCAAAAGAAGAGGGGGTCAAAGTTAGTTCTTTAGCACCCTGCTGGAGGAAGAGAAACCGTGTAGAGTGGAGACAGGAGTGGTGAGGTAGCGCCCCATCTGCCTAAGGCGGAAGTCAGAGATAGCTCACCTCACCCTGGAGATAGGTGGTAACTACCATCTGTCACTGCAATTAGGTCCCAGGTACGGACAAGGTGGGTGGTGCCAACATCTGTTCTACTCCTTGTAGTCCAAGGGGCTTATCCAACCCAGTGAAGGATCTAGGTAAAGTGAGGCAGGAGTGACTGAGAATCCTATCTGGTGACAGTTTGATGGGGGGCATGCTGGGATCTAAGCATCCCCAGCCCTGACCACACCTGATACTTCCAAGTCAGCCTATGGGACTTGTCAGAATAAGATGGGGCTGGGGCCCCCTAAGACCAGAGAAGGCTCCTAAAACCCTTTATGGCAGTGGCTCTCAATTGGTGGGTCCAACATCAGCTATCCCCCATATCAGATATTGGAATTACCAGTCACAACAGTAGCAAAGTAGCAACAAAATAATTTTATGGTTGGAGGTCACCACACATGAAGAACTATATTAAAGAGCTACAGTCTTAGGAAAGTTGAGAACCACTATATTAGGGGATCCCCCTTTCTGATCACAGCTTCTTCCCCTGGTGGCTCTATACAGATAGTGTCTATACAGAGCTGGTAGAGGGGCTTTTGAGATTCTTCCCAGTTTCAGCTTTTCCAGGAGTTTCGTAAGCCTCTCCTGCCATCTGGGAGGGAATGTTCAATTAGGAGGAAGCTGCCATATAATACTCTCCATGGGGGTGGGAGAATAAATTTAATTTAGAGGCAGCCTGTATGTTTGAATGAAAAGCAGTGAGCATGAAAGTTCCTGAAGAACCCACTTCCCATTCCCAGCTTTCAGTGGTCCTGGTCTAGGAGGGCTTTACCTCAGGGCAAAGCTGTGCCTCTCCATTGTTAGCTCCCCCAACCCTGTTTTCCTTTGCCAGCCTGCTTGACTTTAATGAGCTGAAGGCAGCTCTGGGTAGCCCTCTCTTCTCCAAGAATGGGAACTCCTTACCCTGGCTGTACAGCGGTTGGTTATAAATAAAAAAAAAATATAAAACACAAAAGTACAGTATCATCTAGCAGTAGAAGAAGGGGTGTGTGTGTGTGTGTATGTGTGTGTGTGTGTGTCTGTCTGTCTGACTGTCTATGTTCCTAGTCTACCCTAAATTTTCTGGAAGCAGAAAAAGGTGTGTGTGTGTGTGTGTGTGTGTGTGTGTGTGTGTGTGTTTTCTTAGTCTGATTGCCTAAATAAAATCTGTGGCTGAAAACTAATCAGTCTCTTGCTTCTTCCTCTCTTCTGCCTTCCCTCCCCTCCCCCTTTTCTTTCTCTTAAAATTTATTGAGTGGGTATCAAAGGGGACAGGGAAAGAGCTACAGCTCCATTTACCCACAGCAGCCTGAGGAGTATTCATCTTTTAGAGACCCAACTTTAGCTAAATTGGGTTTTGCAGGTTTGACATGGAAAGAATTTCAGGACTACCTAGTGTGAAGCAGAGTTAGAGATTTACTATCCTGACCAAGAGAAAGGAGACAAGGCATTTACCTCCTCTCATACAGACATGGCCACCACCACCTAAAATTGCCAGTTCAGAAGTTGACCACACAAGCCCTCCAGTTTTGTACCTTGAATGTGGTAAATATGAGTAAGAATGGAGTAATTCGGCCTTTAAAAGATCACAGGTAACAGAATGCTTATATAAACTAGATTGCTTTGACACCTGTAAGAGACTTGTATAGACAGCAATGTGGGGGAGGTAGAGATTGTTCTATCTTTCAGCAGTTGAGTTATACTCGGCTGAAGTCCTCATCAGGGTTCTTCTGCTCCAGCAGACAGGCATTTGTGAATGGGAAGTGACCTACTTTGTTCTTATATGCACTCCCCTTCCCAACGACCACTCATGCATTAACCTTCATAAACTTTGCCAGCTCACCAACCTCCAGAGCCAAGGCTGCCCTGTCGTAGGCTGTAGCATCTTGCTTCTGGATAACCCTGGCATAAATGGGTCCATTCTGTAGGTTAGGGAACCAAGTGTTGACACTGTGTTGGGCATAGGGTCAAGGCCCCGGCCTACCCAGAGGCTGTGGGTGGAAGCCCCCCCCCGTGACCTCCAATTAGAGCAGATACTGAGGTGGACGCACGTCTATACTTCTCCACTATGGGACTGGAATCATCCCCCCTCTTTCCTTTGCTGTCCTCATCAATCCATCATTGCTCTTCACTCTTAACCGGATTCTTAGGAAGTCTGCTTTCTTACAGGGAAGATCTTCATCGTTCCCATTAAAGTAAAACGGGCTCGCACATATTCTGCCTTCACTTGCTCCAGAATCACTACGACTATGCCTAGAGTTGGAAACTGGTTCTATCCATGCAGTAGTGTCCAGATAGTGTATTTTGTAGAACTCTAGTAAAGCAGGTAATTAATGAAATTCTTGATTTCCCATTCGGAGCCTGGAGGGACTCACTCCCTGCAGAGGCTGACCAGGAGACTGAGGCACTGTGGGTGCAGGCGGCTGCTGTTGATGATATAGCAGGAGACTCTGAGCAGCTGAGTGCGTGGTCCCTGGGGTGGTGCTCAAGGCCCGCACCTGGAACTCCACTAGGTGCCACTGACACTGAAATAGCGCCACTGCCTCCTGCTAGCTCAAGAGCGCCCCCCCCCACAGCTACTTCAGTCCTCTGAGTTGCCCACCATGGCGGCCTCTGCACCTTCACGCTGGGCCGCCGCCGCCCTTCTCCTGCCCTGGTGCCCACTGCCCAGCAGACAGCCTCCCATCGGTGCCCGAAATGGCAGCAGCAGGGAAGCAGCTTTGTGCGCCATCTCCACTTACTGGTTTGGGTGGAGATGCAGCTGCTTTTGGATCATCCCTGCTCCTCTAAGTGACTCCATATCCACACTTCACTCCCACACTCTTATTAACTCCAATAAAAACTCATTGGTTCACCCAGTTGGTTTTGGTGCAACCATTATTTTGATCTGGCGTGGGTTCCCTTTCAGGGGTAAGTAGATGCTTGCAATTTGCATCTCCACAGAAATGGTAAAACCCTTTCAGACATGAAAGATGAGCTTAACACAAAACAAAAGCACAATGTCAGAGGTAATCAGTACAAATAGCATACAATCATAATTATGTTCACTATTCTGTTTAATGCTAGAAATAGATTACCTGGTATTAAATCATACAGTAAGTGCACATCTATGGAAATGGAAAGATAAATTAAAATACAAAATTTCATGCTAAATTTGAATTTACCTATAGTTGAGAAATCACCTACACTTCCCATTGTGGGGGGAAAAATGCACCTGGGGACAAAATAATATTATGAGTACCACCAAATAAACATAAATATGCATCAAATTAAATACAAGCCAAATTCAATAAGCAGAGGATTGAGGGAGTAAGCTGGTTTTATTATAAATTTAGCTACCAATACCAACATAAATGATAGAGAGTTTGACAAAGAAGCCACAATTTTAAGAACCATGTTAACTATTTCATCCAAAATTCAAAGGAGGTTAAACCAAATGAAATGTCACTTAGTGATATCTTATAAAGCTTTTAAAAAGGAAAGACAGAAAAGAGAGAGTGTGAGATCCATGCATGAGTAAACTCTTTGTAAGGAGCTGAATGAAATCAAGTTGAGCCTCTGGAAGTGACCATGGCCTATTTATTCACCAGTATGATGACTCATGGGAACACACATGTCATCATTAAAAGTGATTATTAGAAAATACCTAATTTTACGAATTCATGGAGTCAGGTGGTGGTGCAGGCTTTAATGCCAGCACTCAGGAGGCAGAGGCAGGCAGATCTCTGTGAGTTTGAGGCCAGCAAGTTCCAGGACAGCCAAGGCTGCCTGTCTCAAAAAAAAAGAAAAAAAAAGAAAAGAAAAAAAAAGAAAGAAAGAAAGAAAAGAAAAGAATTCCTTGGGTTATAAAGATGGTTCCGCAGATGAAATGCTTGCCAAGCCAACTTGATGAACTGAATTTAATCTCTGTAAAGGTGGGAGGGAAAACCTGCCTCCACAAACACCCTCTAATCTCAGTCCCTCACTTCCTCAGACTTCTCTTCACTCAGGATCTGACCAAGAACATCACCAACTTTCTTTTCATTTTCTATGGACAGGAGAGAGTACTGAGGCAGGGTCTCACTCGGGAGCAGTTGCTGAACTTGACTTCACTTCACTATGCAGATCAAGCTGTCCTCAGCCTCATGACAACATTCCTGCCTCCACTTAATGAATGCATGGTTTGCAAGTGTGTGCACACACACACAACACTTATACATCACCATTTTATACTTAAATCATGAAAGAGATTAAAAAGATGCTTTTGTAAACTGTTACTTCATAGAAACACAATTCTACAAGGAAAACAAAAGATGAGATAAGAGAAAGAGCCCACTTTACCCCCAGTTCACAAGGATGAATCCACCTATCTCTAAACTTAGAAACCATGGTCACTATGTAGGTACAGGCCAGATGCTTCACTGCTAGTATATCAGGAAATCCTGAGTATCTAGGAACTTCATTCTGGAAACTGCCCCCAACTTTTCCCTCTTCTCAGTGTAAATAGCTTCTTTCCTATACAAAATCAATTCAGAATAAGTGGCCAAACACTTCCCTACAGTTAGGTAGGCATTCCATGACAACAGTGTCATTAACAGATTCTCCAATACCAATAGGATGTTCTACACCTCAATTCTGACACTACACTTGGCACACTCCTGAGAAATTTCAACCAATAAGATGGCTCAGCAGGTGTAAAGGGGCTTTCCACCAAGCTAAAAGACCTAAGTTGGATTCATGGAACCCATATAGTAGAAGAGAACAAACTCCCTGAACATGGTCCTCTGACCTACAAATGTTGTGGTACATATGTCTACACACACACACACACACACACACACACACACACACACACGGGGGGGGGGGGAAGGGGAGGTGCACTAAGGGTTTAAGGCTCAGTCCTACTGTTTCCACTGCAGATACCAGCCCAAGGCTGTCTGATCACCTCTTCCCATTCTAAAAGGACTGAAGTTGGCACTCTAGTGTCTAATTAACATGAGGTCAAACATTGCCTGAAATGTTTACTTAAGAAGAAAAGATGCATGAAAGCTTTCAAATCTCAGCACTCAGGAGGCAGAGGCAGGCAGGCTACTATGAGAGCCAGACCAGCTTCTACATAGTGAGTCCCAGGCCGGCCAAGACCTAGTGAGACCTGAATTAATTAAAAAAATAAAAAGGATAAAATCCAAAGACATTCCTATTGCTCAGCAAAGTCAAAGGTCATCTTGTCCAATGTAGGGTACTGATAGACTTTTAAGATTATACTAACCTACACTGGGAAAAGGATACATCCTTTTCTTAAGGTAATTTTCTCTCGGACTACCCAACACAGACATTCTCACAAGGTACAAAATATACTCTGACTACCTGGTAGGAAAGAGAAATGGCTAACAGTGATGAGTATTATCCAAGCATGTAACTCTGGTAAACAGCAATCATTGACCTCCATCTCACAATTCTTTCTGGACTTGAGACACACACACACTCACACACACACACACACACACACACACTTAGATGATGTTACTTCCAGGCCTGTCCCTTTAAATCTATGACTAGTCCAGACACAAACCTTACAAATGCCCATTTGTCACATGCTTGAGAGATGGCTCAGTTGTTAAGAGCACTCGCTGTTCTTCCAGAGGAACTGAGTTTGACTCCCAGCACCCACAAAGCAGCTCACAACTATCTGTAACTCTAGTCCCACAGGGATTTTCTGGTCTCTGTGGTCACCAGGTACACATGTAGGGCACATACATACACACAGACAAAACATGCACACACATAAAATAAACAAATAAAATTAAAAAAAAAAAAAAAACCAAATGCCCACATGTCCCTAATGCATGTGGCTGAATTGAACAGTGAAAACAAAATATTCAGGACTCAGGCACTATGCTGGCCTGTCCCTATTACCTTGCAGCGTGCACTCGGGCAATTCCATGACTACTAGTCTGCACGCAGATGCAAAGAACCTCATTAAAAGAAAGACGACCCCGCCCACTTATTCTTTTGCCCTCTCTTTACTGAGGTTCCTGGGGCAGACAGGACTTTTCCTGTCTCCCTCTTCTGCCCTGTCTCTGTCTCTGTTTCTCTACCTCTGATCTCTCCCCACTCCCCCTTTCCCTTTCTAATAAAACCTCTCACTTCCGCTGTCTGCCTGGCGCGTCTGTCTCGGTCACCCTCACATGCCATGGAATCTGCCAGGGTCCCCACGTGCTTTATCCTAACACTCACTATGCAAACTTTCCTGAAAGATCTGTTCTTCCTCCAACCACGCTTCTTTCACAGCCGCTCTGACCCTCTCTCAGCAAAAAATCAGCACACAACCTTCCCAAAGAACAGGATGACCGGAGGAGAAAGTCCCTCATCCCTTCTCTTCCAATTTCTTTCTACCCTAGTTTACTGGAAAATATAAACATTAAGCCCTCTTCTACTTAATTACTGGAATCCATGCAGGCCATATGAGTTGGGGCTTATCGCTAATGCAATACTTTTCACAGTCAAGTCTTCCTCCAACTAGAATACAATCTTAAAACCAGCGTCAACGAACGAACCGTCAAAGGACAATAACAATGACGTCAGAGAGGCGCGCAAGTCCCCTCCTACTCCAAGAGCACAGTTACATTGGATTCTTTCTAACGAGCTGGGCAGTGTGAGGAAAACACCTGTGTACATGGAGATAGACATTCAGATGTTCTGTCTCAGGAATTGGAAAGACACGCAGGAAAACAACTGCCGCAGAACACAGAGACGGGAACCTAGCACCGCAGCAGTTCCCGCCCACGGCCCCACATAAAGGCAAAAGCTCCCCAGGACCCTCTGGCTGTCACCACAATGTGAGGGGATCTGGCATAGCGAGGGAGGGCTGCAGACAGGAAACCAGGTCTCAGTAGAACGACCTAGTCCCACTGCCCAGGGAGCAGAGGGATTGATTGCTCCTGCGAGCCCCAGGGTGCCAGCAGTGTCGCCGCAGATCGCTGACTTAACTAGGGGAGAACCGCCCACGTCACACACGCGCCTCAAGCTCACCATGTCTCCGCCCGGGGCCTCTGGCGGCCTCACCTCCGTTCCTGAGCTCCGAGCTCTCCGGGATACCGAGGCTGAACCCTCAAGACTTCCTCAGCTGACAGGGCCTCTGCACTAGTATGGCCGTGCCAGGAAGAAAGATGGCGAGTAAAGAACTTCCGTCTGCCCACCAGCACTCCTGAACTGACAGTTTCCACAACCTTAAGCATATCTTACTTCTGCTTCCTAGATTCCTGAGGCCTGTTTCTGGTTGACCATTAAAACTAAACCGTAGGGCTCTAATGCTGACGACAACACACCAATTGATTGCAAAAAAAAAAGAAAAACCATAAAAACCAAGCCAGAACCTTGCAGCTGAGTCAAGTGTCCTAGACAGTTGTGAACCCTGTAATCTACAATATCAACCTGCCAGTCAAGATGTGCCCACTGGTGTAATAGTGGAATGGAAGTTATGGTTGTAAGAAACAATTTTCTGATTGCATTTAAGCACTCCCTCCCGGAAGGGACTCAATGTGTGATCATGCAAACTTTCTCAAAGGCCCATGGGTGGGGAGGTCATAGGCCCGGAGGGAGAACTGTTCTGTTGTTTGGCTACACCGGCTTAATGTCAAGCTGTCTTATGAATACTTATGTTTACACTCACAGATTAGTGCTGCCCTCAGAGAAGACCAGTGCTGGCTAGAGAAGCTTCTGTGTTGCAGTGCATGATGTTTAATACAGACACTCACATGGTCCAAGTGCTGAGAATAAGCGACTCGTGAATGCTCACCTCTGAACAGGATTTCTATGTCACCCAGTCAAGGCTTGGAGAACATCACAAAAGGACAGAAAGAATGCAAGCACTGGAGGATGGGAAGTCATGTTGTGAATACCTTTTACTTTTTTCTGGACATGATAAAGCTGTTGAGCTCATGAACTCACAGCAGCGTACAAACCTGCACATCCTGTTTCTCAACATTTCGTAGTTAGGCCCTACCCTTCTAGAGGAACTATTAGGAGTTAATGGCTTCCTGGGGAAGAGTCATTGTCTTCAGAGACATAGCCACTGATAGATTATTGCCCATGCCTCAGAAAATAACTCTCAACCATGTCCACTCAAGTAATCACAATTAAGGCCACAAGGTCACAAACAAACACAAACAAAACACTAAAAGTTAGAGGTGAACTTGTGGAGGGCATGGTTCAGTAGAAGTGGGATAGGGAAGACGGAGTGCAATGGTGGATGATAAAGACAAAAATATATGTAATTGCCAGGCAATGGTGATGCACACCTTTGATCCCAGCACTTGGGAAGCAGTGGCAGTCAGATCTCTGTGAATTCAAGGCCAGCCTGGTCTACAGCATGAGTTCCAAGACAGGCAGCAAAGCTACACAGAGAAACCCTGTCTCAAAAAACAGAAAAAAAAAAAAAAAAAAAAACAGGAAAGAAAAGAAAGAAAAAAAACTGGGAAGGCACCAGCAGAGAAAAAGAAAAGAATCAACAGGAGTAGGAGAGACACAAGAGCATGTAATGAGGATCTCTGAGAATCTGAGGCTAGCCTGCTGTACATAGCTAGTTCCAGGCCAACCCGGGGCACTAGTGAGAATGTGTCTATAGACGGGGTGGTAATAGGGTTTATTTGACTGAAAATGCAATAAAATATAAAAAGTACTTATAAGTCTCCAAATGATGTTAAATAGACACAGCCCAGACAGCTGTGCTTCAAAGTAAGGAGAAAGCTCAGTTCTACACTCTCATGTGCATACTCACAATTACAGGCTACATGTATGTGTGGAGGTTTGAATGAAAATTTTCCTCACGGTTCTAAGCATTTAGGTGCCAGGTTGGTGGAGTTGTTTGGGAAGATTTAGGTGGTATGACTTTTCTAGTTGGAATGTATTACAGGGTATGGACTTTGGAATTAAAAGCCTCCCACCATTCCCATGTCACTCTGCTTCATGCATGCACTTAAAGATGAGTCCTCAACATCCTACTCTTGTTTCCATGGCTGCCACATGCTGCCAATCTTTCCAACCACTATGCACTCTCATTCCTCTGGAACCATACACAGCAAGACAGAAGTAATTAATACAACATGTGTGGTAACAACTGACAGTAAGAAAATGAATACATTATACCTATACTTTTTATTTTTAGTGTACCATGATAGTCATGCCAGGCTAGACTGTCTAAAGTACACCACACTGTTCATAAATACACACAAGCAAGTGCTAGTACAGAATTAGGTGCTAGATATGGTAACAGAAATGATCAACAATGATACACTTACTTATTTACACACTGGATATGCATAGAGAAGAAACCCCAATTAATTTCTGAGACAAGGTCTCTTTCTGTAGACCAGGCTGGCCTTGAATTTAAGACATCCACCTGCTTCTTCCTCCCAAGTGCTGGGATTAAAGGTGTGTGCCACCACTGGCAAGCTGGAAAGATGAAACTCCAACTTTTGTATCATCACCTGTTATCATTTACTCTCCTTAACTTCTGTTACATTTTGCAAATGGATAGTTTACTTATGTTTTGGGGTTTTTTGTTTGTTTTTTGGTTTGTGGTCTTTTGGGGGGGGCTTTTTTTGAGACAGGGTTTCTCTGTGACTTTGGAGCCTGTCCTAGAACTGGCTCTGTAGACCAGGCTGGCTTCAGACTCACAGAGATCCACCTGCCTCAGCCTCCCAAGTGCTGGGATTAAAGGTGTGCGCCACCAATGCCAGGCTGGACAGTTTACTTATTTCATCCTATTAACACTACTAAAATTCCAACCATCTCCTTATCTAGGACACATAGGAACTCTGCCATAAGTTTCTAGAATTGGAAATGGGGTATGTTTCTTTCAGTTATTAAGAGTCTGGGTCCTTGCCAACATGAAGTCTAGACAGCTTTGGTAGTGTTTGTTCATATACTAGTTGGGCTTTGGCTATGGTTTTTTGTTTGTTTATTTGCTTTGCTTTTTTGAGGCAGGGTTTCTCTGTGTAGCCCCAGCTGTACTGGAATGTACTTTGTAGACCAGGCTGACCTCCAACTTGGAGACCTGCCTGCCTCTGCCACCCAAGTGCTGGGATTAAAGGTGATTACCACCACTGCCCACCTATGGCTATGGTTTTTTGAGACAGGGTCTCTATGTAGCCCAGGCTAGCCTCCAACTTGTAATGTTCTTTCCTTCAGAGAGTTGGGATTACAAGCTATGCCACTACATCCTTCTTGATTGTGGTTTCAGAATTAACCTCCCAGACGTCATTAGACATTTGTAACTGGCTATTAAGAATATTTGGCAGAGTTTTGTGGCATATACTTTATTCCCAGCACTCAGAAGGTGGAGGCAAGTAAATATCTATGAATTCCAGGTCAGCCTGATCTTCAAAGGGAGTTCCAGAAAAGCTAATGAGACACTGTCTTAAAACAACAAACCCATGTGAATACCATAGTTTTGGTATCAGCTGACCTCCAGACGTCCTGCAAAGTATTTATTCCATTCATGTTCACAAAACATTTTTTTTCCTTGCAAATATCCTCTGCCACTATACTAAATTCCTAGTTCCTCTTTTTTATTTTTATTTTAAAACAGGCTCTAAGTTATTCAAGCTAGGCTGGAATTCACTTTGTAGCCTACATAGGCCTTCTGCTTTAGTCTCATGAGTAGTTGGAATTTCAGGTCTGAACTACCTATGTAGACTAGTCTGGCTTTGAACTCAAGAGATTAACCTGTCTCTGCCTTCTGAATACTAAGATTAAAGACATGGGCCACCGCACCAGGCAAAACCAGGCAATTTTTATGGTAATTAGTAAGTACAAATTAAGCGACTATGGTTCCCATTATCTTGTTCAAAAAAATTTTTTTTCAGTGAAGTTAAAAGAAATCAGTGTAGAAGAGGATTATAATGTATTATAATGCACCAAAACACCTGGCTAGAATATGGAATTTCTTAAGCTATTTCCAAGTTAACTAACTCGAAAGTAGTGAATGCACTTTTTTTTTTTTTTTTTTTTTTTTTTTTGAGACAAAATCTTGCATCTAGCTTAGGTTGGCCCAGAACGTGGGGTTCAGTCCAAACTGTCCTTACGTGCTCAAATATATATATATACTTTTCAGGAGAAGGTCTTGCTGCAAAGGCAGGAAGGAGAACTGAATTCTGTAAGCATTGGGGTACGTCGCTGGGGTACACGGAGCAGAGAAACCTGAGTGCAGCACCGACTCAGGGAAGATGCAGTGATTCCTCCCATTGCCAACGTTTACCTGGTCTGCTTCCTGAGCCTCTTAAGGTTTCAAGAGGATCCAGAAGTCGGAAGCCACCGGCCAAAGAGGCTGGCTTGACCTTGCTCCCACCCCTCTCAGCTGACTGTGCCAGGAAGAAAGATGGCGAGTGAGGCACATCCGCTCTGCCTCCCGGCATTCCTGATTGGACAGCGGCCGCAAAGTCACTTACCATGTCTGAGCTCCAGGTTTCCTGAAGCCCTTAGAAATGCTCCCGGTGTTGGCAGTCTAACAGCCACGGACCCTGAAAGGCCGCCTGGGACTCCCTCATCTGAAGGGATAATACCACAAAAGTCGGGTAAGTAGAAGGATAACTGGTGAGGAATCGGCGCTTCTGATTGGACAGTTCATGCTGCGCTCCGCGCTACTGATTGGATAGTAGTCAGAACCCACCCTCTACCCTCAACCAGAGCATGGTGGTGAGCTCTGATTTTAACAAGTAGGGCACAAATGTCACATTCCAGCCACAATTCTCATAGCCCGGGCAGAAATCGGCTTCTTTAAGGTCAGATTTAGTGTACCCTGGACACAACCTTAGTGAAAGGATTCATTCCTAGAGCAGTCAGTCACATAGAAAAAGGGGTGCCTAGGTAGGGCAGGGCACACTGGAAAAGAAGATCTACTGTCATGCTTAAGATGATGTCGTTTACATCAGAGCTAAAGCTTTTCCCTCCCTTTTCACTCAGTCCACACATTTTTACTCAGAAAAGAAAATTATATCGAGGATACAGCTATCCAATGTATATGGCATTGTGTTGGTTTGTTTTGCTCAACCATAGACTAATCTGGACATAGTCAATGTAGTCTTGGCTCATATTTGAAATTCAGTACGCTAGGTGTAATAAGTACATTTTTCAACTGAAGATATTTTCATTTTGTATTAGAATTATTGAAACAGAATTCCACCAAAATTGAAATTTATCTCTTTTATTGGAGAACAGGATCCAGTGTACATTATAGAAAATACTTAAGTGCTTAAATAATGACAAGTCCAGAGGCTGGCCTTATATTAATAGGAAGGCCAGATTTTATTTTAAAAAAATAATATTCCTCAAAGAATAGTGTGAAACAACACAAAAACATTCTGTACATTTATTTCTAAAATCTATAAGACAATATTTCCCTATTCTCAATAACGAATCTAACTAGTGTCTTCAGGTTTGGTTTTTTTTTTGTTTGTTTGTTTGTTTGTTTGTTTGTTTTTTTCTTCACTCAGTTATTTCAGCCTCAGTTTTTTCACTGGAGGGGGATGTGTCATATATTTAATAGCTACCTAGCCCTCTAAAATGAACACCAGTCCTGCAAAAAATAAAATCAAGAAAGATTTAATATTGAAACATGTTGTCAGTTATGGGTTGTGGACAGATGCACAATTTATTACATATTATTACACAAAAGGCAAGATCCTTGTGATCTCTAGCAAGAAGTCACTTACACCAGAAGGATGTATCTTTTGGAAGAATAAACAAAGGAAAAATAAGTGAAAAGTGAAATAAACATAAGGTTAAAAAAACCTTATTATTTGTAAGTACACAATAACAATGACTTAATATAAAAGGAAAAACTTAAGCCAATAATATAAACTTTCTCTAACTTATAATTATTATGGGATATTTGAAAGGATCTACTCAGGAAATAAAGATAACATTTGATAAAAGACAAACACACTGGTTGAAACATTAAAGAAAGTCTAATGTGCAAAAAAGAAATCTTACAGAAAACATTTATTAGAAAATAAAAAATACAAAATCCCCACTCAAGTAGAATTTTATATGTAAAATCACCACGGTGGTTAATCTACAATTTATCAACTTGACTGAATTGTGACAAGTCCAGGACATTAATAAATCACACATCTGGGTTTGTCTGTGTCATCATCTGCAAAGAATGGATGGGTTGAGACAACTGATCTAAAGAGTGTGTAAGGCAGCTTATCCTGGGGCTATTATCGCAGAACACACTCTTCCTGTATTACCCTGCCAATTCCTCTGCATCACAATACCATGATAACCCAAATAAATCATTTCTTTCCTTTGTTTCTCAGTCACCAAAACAAGAAAATTAACCGATACAAAAATATAAAGGTGAAATGAAAGAGAGAGAGATTGCTATTGCTTAGGACAGTAGAAAATTTCCAACAATTAATAAAAATTTGTTTTCTCTGGGCAGTGATGGTGCACACCTTTAATCCCAGCACTCAAAAGAATCAGACAGATTTCTGGGAGTTTGTGGCCAGACTGATCTACAGAGCGAGTTCCAGGACAGGCTCTAAAACCTACACAGACAAACAAACCCTGTCTTGAAAAACAAAACAAACAAAAAAATTAATGGTTTATCAATGAAAATAATTTTGTTTTGTTTACCTCCCTTTTTAAGATTGATTTGAAACTCATCACCTAGGTAAGGTTCCTGGCCCCTGAACTCATTGAACTCTTGGCAATCCTCTTGCCTCAGCTTACCAAGTGCTGGAATTAGAGCTGTGTGGACAACATCTGGCAACCTACTACTTTAAAAATGAAAACAAGCCTTACATATTAGAAATATGTCTTGACTTACATATGAATTAAATATGTGAAATGAAATTAAGTATGTGAAATGAAAACATGAGTTCATTAGAAATGTCACTACTGGGTTGGAGAGATGGCTCAGCAGCTAAAAGCACTGCCAACTCTTCCAGAACACTTGTGTTTAATTTCCAGCACCCACGTTGCAGCTCACTATAACTCCAGTTTCAGGAGATGTGATGCACCCTTCTGGTCTTCACGGGTACTGCATACACATGGTACAGACATAAATGCAGGCAAACACCAATACACATTAAGTGAAAATAAATAATCTTTCTTTCAAAATCAGTATTTCAAAACTGAAGCCCCTTTGCTTAAACACAACTTAGATTTACCATTTTAACAATTATTTTCAAAAATTACCAATTGCCGGGCATGATAGCATTCACTTTTAATCATAGCCATAAAAAGGTAGAGGTAGGTGGATCTCTATAGCTTGGTCTAGATTATGAGTTCTAGGAAAACCAGGGATATCTAAAGAGACTCCTGTATTAAAACAAAACCTAAAGAATGGCCATCAGAAATGAAAATGTCCAGAAGCTGAATTCATCTCCCAGAACCCACATAAAGTGGCTCACAATAGTTTATAACACCAGTTCTAGGGAATATTATGCCTTCTTCTGGTCTCATGGCCACTGGCATTCACATATACAGATATACACATGATTAAAAACAAAACCCTATATTTAAAAAAAATAAACATTCCATAAACCTATTTTAATACTGAAAGACCAATAATCATAATATGCTCATAATTTTTGTAATATTTTCTCAGGTATTGTAATTTTTGGAACATTTTATTTAAGTTATTTTATATCAACCTTTCTTTCATAAGATATATTTATAGGACTTGACAAAATGAACTGTTATAGATTTGATATAGTTTGTTACAATCCATAACATTTATAATGTATTTACTTCTGTAGATTTTAATACTGAGTGCATTCTTAGATATGGTTGAATTGAAGACTTTTACACATCTCTTTAAGTTCTAATGAGATCATCTTCTATTATGTTTGAGAATTCAAGCCAGATGATTAGAAGCATGTCTACAAACTTTATGGTGATATTCTCTTCACTGCTTATTAGAAATGTTATGTGATATGGGGGCCTTTGAAGAATCTATTCTTAGGAATAAATGGATCTGTTCATTTTTTTAAGGGAACTACATGTACTGAAGGCTTTCTTACACTGCTTACATATATAGGGTTTCACACCATTGTGAATTTGTTCATGTCTTTGACAATGACTCAAAGAAGAAAAGGCTTTTCCACATTGTTCACATATGTAAGACTTCTCTCCACTGTGAATCCTTTCATGGCATTGAAGAGAATGATGAGCAGTAAAGGCTTTCCCACATTGTTTGCATACATAGAGTTTTGCTGCATTGTGGTGACAAGAGAGCTGTCAACACTAAACACCTTACCACACTGATTACATTTCTAGGGCTTCTCTTCAGTGTGAGTCCATTCATGTATTCGAATGGAGCAGGAAGAAATAAAACCTTTCTCCGCACTGTTCACAGACATAGGGCTTCTCACCACTATGAATCCTCTCATGATAGTGGAAGGAACTGTGATTGGTAAAGGGTTTACCACAAACTTTACATATACAGGGTTTCTCGCCTATGTGACATTGTTCAAGTAAAGGCTTTCCTGCATTGCTTACATACATAGGGCTTTTCACCGGTGAGAGTTCTTTCATGCTCATGAAAATTACTCAAATAACTGAAAATTTTCTTACAGCTGTTAAGATTTCATTCCAGCCTGGGTTCTTTCATGTCTTCCAATGCTACTCAAACTAGGCAAGGCTTTCTCATCCAGGTCCTGTACATATGGTTTCCTTCCAGTGTTAGTCTTTTTATGACAGTGAAGGAAACTGTGGTTCATGAAGGCTTTACCACACTGCTTATGCACATGTCTTTTCTCTCCATTGCCAATTTTCAAATGTATTTGAATGAAGCTCTGATTCTGGAAGGCTTTCTCACATTGCTTATATTCATAGGTGTTCTCTTCATGAGAAGTACTCTCATGCTTCAGAATGCATTGGAGATGAATGAAAGCTTTTCCACATTCTTTAACTTTATAGAGACCTCTGCCACAAGGCTCACATTTATGGTGTTTGTGTCCAGTATGCACGCCAATAGGCACATTTTGGGATGAATCACCATTGAGCAAATCGTCGTGCACATGTCTTTCAAATACTTTTACTCCAGGAAGAGTTTTATTGTTCACAACTGTGCTTTACAGCCTGGCTGAAGATTTCTCCATATTCACTACCTTTATGTTTACCCAGACTGGGCACCACTTCACTTCTGTAGAAAAAGAGAAAAGAAGTAACTAAAATTTTGTGTAGGGCTGGGAAGTGGCTTGGTTGTTAAAAGTGCTTGTACTGCAAGTATCAAGACTTATGTTTAAATATCCAGCATCTATGTAAAAACTAGGCATGGCTATGAGTAGCTAAAATCCTAGCACTGAGGGGGTGGAGACAGATCCTGCCTGCTCACCAGCCCACTCACTCAGGTAAATTGACAATGTCTTGGAGAAATAAGACAGAGAGTGATGTAGGAGTACATCTAATGTCCTGCTTTGACTTCTGCTAGGGCATACATACCCATATCAAGGTAACTATTTTCTAAACATTGAGTATCATGCCTGTGGAGGCCAGAAAAGTTCATTGGATGTGGACTATTAGATGTGGGTGCTCTTAACTGTTGAGCTATCTCTCCAGACTTTAGTATTTTTGAAGTGAAGTTTTCATATAATATAAACTCACCACCTCCCCTGCCAGACTAACCACCAGGGATTGTAGGCATGTCACCATGCTTTTTATGTAGGAGTTGATGCACTCAAGAATACATATTCAAAATGCTTGGGCCACCACTATTTTGAATTTTGAAATATTTGCATATATAGTGTATCTTTGAAATTTTTAGCCAGGCAGTGGTGATGCATACCTTTAATTCTAGCATGCAGGAAGCAGAGGCATAATTGGAGGTGTTATTCTATAAATATGTTTCTCTTATTGGTTAATGAATAAAGCTCTGTTGGCCAATAGGAAAGCAAGATAGGCAGGACTAGGAGACTAGGAAGTTTCGGAGAGAGGGAGGAGGGATTCAACATGTAGGACCAAGAAAACAGAGATCCCGATCCTCTCTCTGGTAAGATAAGACCACATGGAAACACTTAGATTAATAGAAATAGGTTAATATTTAAGAAAGAGCTAGCCAATAAGAAATGCTAGTAACAGGCCAACAGCTCTTCTATCTAATATAATGTCTCTGTGTGTTATTTGGGGCTGGCGCAGCTTTGGGACCAAGCTGGGGAAAAAACAACTCATAACAGAGGCATCCAGATTTCTTGCATGTATGTTTGTATACCATCTTCTTGCCTGATCCTAGAAAAGGGCATTGGATTCCTTGGAACTGGAGTTACAAAGGGTTGTGAGCCATCAAGAGGGTGCTGAGAATTAAACTTTGTCCTCTTGAGCATCCAGTGCTCTTAATGGCTGAGCCATGTCTCCATTGCCCCACCCCCCTCATTTTTAAAGACAGGATTTCACCATGTAGCCCTGGCTGGCCTGGAACTTCCTATGTAACAGGGGCTAGTATACATACAACTCTCAGACATCTACCTGTCTCTGCCTATGGAGTGCTGAGACTAAGGATGGGTGCCATCATGACTGCTCAGTCCCATATTCTTGAAGGATTTCACTTTAATTTGGAAAGGAAAATTACCTTAGTCTCCAGGAATTTTTGTGATTATCTTCAATGTTTTGTCATTCCTGTGCTTGTGCTAAAAATAAAGAACCAGAAAAAAAATCATGATGTATTCTATCATACTAGATTCAGAGTAGTTTAATGATATAATGTGACCATTCTTGGTATAGTCTCCAAACTGATCCTTTCTATACTCCAAACATTGAACAGCATTGATGAGTAAGACAGACTGTTCTCAGATTGAGTAGTAAGGAGTGATTTTATACTTACCTGTAGAGACTAGATTCCTGAAAGTTTCCTCCATCAAATCTCTGTAGAGTTTCATCTGAGAAGGATCCAGCAAAGCCCACTCTTTCAGAGTGAAGATGACAACCACATCCTCAAAGGTCCAAGTCTCCTAGAACATACCACAGATTTCTAAAAGGAGAAGTGAGATTCACAACACAGTATATTTATCATCAACTCACATTTTATATGTTTAAAAGACCTGGGTTCCTGGGACGCTCATGGTGGAAGAAGAGAACTGACTTCCCCAAGTTGTCATCCATCCTTTGCATTGATGCTATGACACACATGAACAAATATACACATTACATTAATTGATGTAATAAAAATTTTAAAGCAAGGAAAAGTGACAGTGGAAGACACCCTATACTAACCTGTGGCTTCAATATATGAAAACATGGGCAAGTGCACCCACACTCACAAATGTACATATATTGCTTACACGCACACACACACACACACACACACACACACACACACAGAGAGAGAGAGAGAGAGAGAGAGAGAGAGAGAGAGAGACAGAGAAGCTTTAAAAGAGATCTAGTCTATCATGATTTGGGAGGAAAAGGTGTCATTTTCTCCCAATTAATACCATTCACCTTATAATACAGTCATAAAATTTTCTTTAAAATCTGCAACAGAGAAACCAGTATGCTGTTGCCCCTTTCCTTGGGACAGCTCATTTGCTAAATCAACTTCTGCTTAAACTGTCTATCTCCCTTGGTTTAATTCTCTTCCTCACAAAAATAGGAACTGGTCTCTCTCCTTCCATCTGGTACTTGTCTGATCCCATCTCATGGTACTGCTCCCCACCAGACCTTCCAGACTGCCCAGATAGACTACCTGTATTCTCCTTCTCTTTATAGGGTTATCCCAAAGACCCATGGATGCTTGACAGATTTCTGCCAGCTGCCTGACTGTGACCCTCCAGTTGTCCTGTCCAGCCTTGAGGCCCAGAACAAGCACACAATACCAGAGAAATCTGGTTCCAAGCCCATTGACAAAGCCACTAAAGGTATCAGACTGGCTGACAAGCAGAAGAGCTGAAACAGAGGCTGTAACTTTAACTACCAACAGAGGAGATCAGTATTCCAACCCTGCTATGATTTTGTTTTATATGTATGGCTGTTTTGCCTACACATATATTTATGCACCATTTGAATGTCTGGTGGGTGTGGAGGCCAGAAGAAGGTGTCTGACCCTGTGGGACTGAAATTAAAGACTGTTGTGAACCACTGTGTGGGTGCTTGGAATCAAATTCAAGTTCTCTAGAGGAATAAGTGCCCTTAACTGCTGAGCCATCTCAACTTCTTAAACACACACACACACACACACACACACACACACACACACACACACACACAAACCTTTATTTATCCTCTCTGTGTGGGCACAGTGCATGGAGGTCTGAGGAAATTGTGAGATTCGGTTTTCCCTTCCACCATGTGGGTCCCAGGATTTAAATTCAGGTCTTCAGGCTTGGACATTTCACCAGGCCAGGCTGTCAGTTTTGAATGGGGTCCAGAGCATCATAATTCAGTATGTGGTGATCACAGATGGCAAAATCTCAAGAAAAAAATTGAAATTAAGCCCAGATGCACATAAAGAGGGTAGTATTTCTAATTAAATACCACTTATTATAGCAATACAATATTGATCAACACCATGATAAGAAATATTTTATTTTCATTCATTGGCTTAGATTAGCTCATGGCATATAAAACTTGCTCAATAAATGTGTTAATTGAATAGAGTCTTTACATTTATTTTACTACATTAAAGGGGAAAATCTGCATGGAATCTTAGTATCAAAACAATGATTAGACCAATTCCACCTCTCTCTGTCTGTCTTGTTCTTCGTTTTATTAATATGAGAGTATCTTTAACTAATTGCTTAATTAACCAATTAATATGCATGTGTTCTGCTGCAATACTTGTGGAAGTCAGAGTACAACTTGTGACAATTTGTTCTCTCTCACTACTATGTGAGGTTGGATATTGAACTTAATGTCCTTGGTGAGAAGAGCCTTTATTCTGATACCTTACCAGACAGTTATATTCTTTTTGTCTACTTGTTTATTTCTGTGTTTGTATTTCGAGACAGGGTTTCCCTATTACTTTGGAGCCTGTCTTAGAACTAGCTCTGTAGACCAGGCTGGCCTCGAACTCACAGACATTAGCCTGCCCCTGCCTCCTAAATGCTGGGATTAAAGGTGTGTGTCACCAACGCCCTGCTTCAGGAAGTTATACTCTTGATGTCGCTGTCTGCAGTCCCTACTCTCCTCCCACAAAATCCTGGGTAATAGCATCTCGAAGGTTATCCTCAGATGCCTGCTGGCTACAGGCACAAAGCAAGGCAGATTGTGATTCTGAAAGTGCAAGGTTCCAAGCTTTACTATGACAATCCCAGAATTCATTGTGCGCTGTCTTTTGGGGCGGGGTCAGCCCCCTCAGCTTCTGCTTAGGGAAGTCCTGGGGCTTACTCTGTTCTGGGTTGAGGAGCCCCTGCAGCCTTGAGACTGAGGAGGTTCGTTGTGGGGTTTGCAGCCCTGGACATTCCTGTCAGGTCTGAGGTATGAAAAGCTTTATTTGGGTCATGGATTCGTAAAGAGCTTCTCGTAAGTTTTTGGGGTTACCAGGATAGTTTTGTCAATTTCAGAATCTAAGATGAAGTCTCTTGTCAAATGAAGATACAGGAGAGTCCTTGTCACTCTGTGGCGGCTGCTGCAAAGAAATGCCTGACATTTGGAGCTGTGAAAAAAAAAAAAAT
Source organism: Phodopus roborovskii (assembly GCF_943737965.1). NCBI lineage: Eukaryota > Metazoa > Chordata > Mammalia > Rodentia > Cricetidae > Phodopus > Phodopus roborovskii. The sequence goes on from NW_026125554.1 coordinate 4,339,739, forward strand.
CTTCGTTTAGTATCAGGATTCGAGGGAAGTTTTTTCTTCATTTACAGCAGTTTTGAAGAGATCTATTTTATCATCGGGGTGTGAGGAGATTCCTGTCATGTTTAAAGTTCAAGGGGATAACGATACTCATTACTGGCCCAGAAGAAATACTATTTAAAACGAAGAGAAGGTTCGTTTTGTCTTAGAACCCAACTCCAGGACTGTGACTTGAGTGCCTAGTCTCATATACCTTGTTCTAAAAGATTCTGAGACAACTTTCTAATAACTTGGCCAGACATCAAAGGTCTACAGCTCTAATCCCTCCTGTTTTGAGGATATGGGCGGGTCTCTTCCCAAGCCCCTCCCCTTCTTTATGATGTAGTTTGTGTCATAATACCGGGAGTGGAGAATTCTAGAACCTGGGAAGCAAGAGGCCAGCAACAGCGCAGTTACAGGCGCTTCTGAGAGGCTTCAGGTGTTTATATGAAACTCCAGAAAGCCACCTCTGACTTCAGGGCCAAAGAAAGTGGGCCCGTAAGGGCTCCACGGGAGAGCAGGGCCCCAAACTCTCTGATCTCAGTGAAAGAAATTCTGAAGGCTGGGTCCCAGCGACCCATCATCCGCCAGTGAGGGTGCTTGCCGATACCTTCTTGTCCTACCATCTCACTCTGTGAAGATGGCCTCAGTGCCTGTGTACTGTCTCTGTCGAAAGCCGTATGATGTGAACCACTTCATGATAGAGTGTGATATGTGCCAGGACTGGTTTCATGGGAGTTGTGTTGGCATTGAAGAAGAGAAAGCTGCTGACATTGACATCTACCACTGTCCAGACTGTGAGGTCTTACATGGGCCTTCCATCATGAAAAAATCGCATGGATCTTGTAAAGCGCATGAAGCTCTCAAGAGGGAGCCAGTGATGACAGGGAGCCCTGGGTTTATTCACCAGCTACAGGGTAAGACTTTTGACAGTTCTGATGAAGTGATTTTGAAACCCACCGGAAGTCAGCTGACAGTGAAATTCCTGGAAGAGAAAAGCTTCAGTACACCCATCCTTGTCTTGAAGAAGGATGGATTGGGAATGACACTTCCCCCACCATCATTCACAGTCAGAGATGTGGAACAATATGTCGGTTCTGACAAAGAGATCAATGTGATTGATGTGGCCTGTCAGGCTAGTTGCAAGATGATGCTGGGTGATTTTGTGAAATATTACTACAGTGGGAAGAGGGAAAAAGTCTTCAATGTTATCAGTTTGGAATTCTCTAACACCAGGCTTTCTAACATGGTAGAGATGCCCAAGATAGTTAGTAAGCTTTCCTGGATTGAAAACTTATGGCCAGAAGAGTGTGGCTTCGAAAGACCTAAAGTGCAGAAGTATTGCTTTATGAGTGTACAGCATAGCTACACAGATTTTCACATTGAATTTGGTGGCACTTCAGTCTGGTACCATGTGCTTAAGGGTGAGAAAATCTTCTACTTGATCTACCCAACAGATGCTAACCTGACTCTTTTTGAGTGTTGGAGAAAATCCTCTAAACAAAAAGAGATGTTCTTTGGTGACCAGGTGGACAAGTGTTACAAGTGTTCTGTGAAGCAAGGGCAGACACTTTTCATTCCTTCAGGATGGATCCATGCTGTATTGACCCCTATGGAGTGCCTAGCATTTGGGGGAAACTTTTTACACAGTCTTAACATTGAAATGCAGCTCAAAGCCTATGAGACTGAGAAGCAGCTGACCTCAGTAGACCTCTTCAAGTTTCCCAGCTTCGAGACCATCTGTTGGCACGTGGGAAAGCAAATTCTGGACATCCTTGGAGGTTTGCGAGAGAATGGGAGACGACCTGCTCCTTACCTGGTTCATGGTGGTAAAGCTCTGAATGTGGCCTTTCAAGCCTGGACAAGGAAAGACGCTCTGGCAGACCACAAAGATGCGATCCCAAAGACAGTGCAGACCATACAGCTCATGGAAGATCTGGCTAGGGAGATCTGTTTGGCCGAAGATACCTTCCAACAGAACACCCAGAAGGTGAATACAACCTTTGGGGTCCAGCAGCTCTTCCCCACTGATTCCTCTTCCTTAATGAGGCCAACTCATCTCACTTCAGTATCTAAGCCTACATTATCACTACCCTCCACAAGTGGTTCAAAAAATAAAGGCCCAAAGCATAAGGACATCTTCAAGAAGGTCAAACAAAAGGACAAGGAGTGTCAAGTCTTGGGATCTGATGATCAATGTATGGATAATCCTATGGATGTAAACAATTATCAAGTACTTATGGCAGGCTCTTCCCAGAAAGTAGAGTTTGATATCACTAATACCTGCTTGAATGACTCAGGTGATGACTCAAAATCTGACAGTGTCTATGATGGGAATGAGAGCCCCATGGCAGTGTCGATGGCTAATGGTGGAACCAAGAGGGTGAAGAGTTTGTCCAAGTCTTGGAGAGCCAAAAACATAAAGAAGGAAGATAATCCAAGGTTGGTGAAAGAACAAGTAATTGGAGACAAGTTTGACTTGGATTCAAATGTTGAGCTGCAGATTGAGGAGGAACTGGGAAAAGAGAAAATAAGCCTGGTAGTAAGACCAAATATTCCCCCAAATTTGCCCCAGGTGAAATTTTGCTCTGGCCAAAACCAAATTCATGAACAAGGGGATTCTGTGATCACCTCTGAGAACTGTAAAACAGATAATGAAATTATGGAAGGGGTTGAAGACAAGATATGGAATGGAAGTGGATCTGGTGGAATTCTTGATCCACTTAAGGTCGGGGAACAGATGGAAAGATTTGGCTGTGTTGTCCTCACGGAGGATGCAGACTCTTCCAGCAATAAGGAGGCTATCCAGGACATTGTGATCATACCTGAATTACGGTCTTCATCTTCTTCACCAGCTCCCTCCAGTCTCCAAACCTGGTGGAGTGAAGGGCAGGGCCAAAGCCATGGGAGCTCCAGCAGTGGCTTGGGCATGGTACCTAATAGTCTTGTTTCTCAGCACATCCGATGGAAATGGCCCATCAAGCGGCTAGCATACTGGAAAACTGAAAGCGCAGAGGAGCATGACAGGGCGAATAAGCAAGACAACTTGGGAACATGCTTAAAGGATTCTGAGCGTATCTACCTATTCCTGGAGTCTGATGATGATGATGATGACGACGATGATGACAATGACGACGATGACAATGATGACGATGACGATGATGATGACGATGATGATGATGATGATGACCCTGTTTTGAGATCTCTACCAAAGAAAAGGAAGATATCAGATGATGCCCCATGGATTCCTAGCGCACGTGTGATCCCACCACTACCAAAGCAGGACCGTCCTATGCGCAAGGGAACCCGTGTTGTCTGCACTGAGGTTGGTTTGCCTGCAGCAGCTACAAAGTTGGCACAGCAGGTGAAGAACATGAAGCTGACTCTAAATGACTAGTCCAGGGTAGGGCAGCTAGTAAATGGAGAAAATAAGACTTAGACCCCTGTCCTCAAATGTCAGCTTCCCTGTAGCATGATACTTAAGTTAATATGTATTTTAGTAATACTATCCCATTTAAATGAAACTTAATAGGGTTGTGTTTTTTAATAGGATGTTCTATAGAGCTGTAGAGTTTCTTAGAAATGTCTTCCAGGCTGTTATTTGGACCCAGAAGAGATTAAGCAGGTCAAGAGGCTCTTCTCTTACTAGAACCTGCCCTCTGTCATTTATATCTCAGTGTCATGTGTAACTTGGAAATAAAGGCTTTACTACTTTAAATATACCCCCAAACAAAGAAAACAAACAAAACAGCCCACAAAAATAAAATACCCACCAATATCTGTCTTGGGACTACATATTCTTAGTAATACTTGAGATCCAATTTTGAACCTTTGCTTGTGTCTAGGAATTCCTACTGGGATAGACAACCAAAATTGAAGCATTAGAATCCCACTGTTACCAGTTTTGACCAAGAATATACTGCAGATTTTATTTCCCAAACACACATGAGACTGGTCAATCATCAAGCTGTTTTATGAAGTCTCAGATGCATAATGAATGATTGAAATCTTCAGAACAATAAAATGATATCTTGCTTAATACAAATAAACAATTGGAAACTTCTTTATTATTGTTTGGATATGGCATGTCTACTAAAGATTCATATACCCAAGGCTTGTGCCCAATGCAGCCAAGTTCATACCTGGAGGTTAAAGGGAATAACTTAGGCTGTAAGTGCTCTTATTTCATAATTGCAGTACTTCACTGTGAGCCTCATAAGTGAACTGATGCATGGAATGGTTGGAAAGTAGTTAGCAAAACTTATTTGGAAATAGTACTACCATAACCCTGAATTGTGGATTTTTTTTCCCAAGCACTTTGCTTTCTGATTGTGATGTTCTGCCCCATCATTGGCTCAAAGAAACAGAGCCAGTCGACCATGCACTGAAACATTTGGAACCATAAGCCTAAGTAAATCCACCATTAAGTTGCTATTTTTACCTACTGTAATGTTTTTCTTTTTGTTTCATTTTGAGATGTGGTTTCTCTACATAACCCTAGCTGTCCTAGAATCCACTATGTAGACCAAGCTGGCCTCAAACTCACAGAAATCTTCCTGTCTATGTCTCCCAAGTGTTCAGTTTAAAGGCATGTGCTACCTGGCTTTCTGGCTTCTTAGATACTTTGAAAAAGATATTTGTATTTTATTTTATTTTATTTCTATGAGTGTGTTTCTGTTGTTTTCATGCATACCATGTGCATGTCTAGTGCCTGAAGAGGTCAGAAGAGGGTATTTGATGATCAGGAACTGGGTTGTGAGCTGGCTAAGGTGGGTGCTGGGGACATAACTCAGGTTCTCCGCAAGTGCAGTGAGCACTCTTAACCACTGAACCATCATCACTCCAGCCCCATTTTTTAGAAACTTTTTTTTAGCATTAATAAACATCTTATCAATGCACTAATTTCTTTAAGACAGCACTAACAGAGTGTTGAAAATATTATTAAAATGAAAATAGAATTTAATGTGTTCACACATATACAGAAGGTCAGTTAATCATGCAGTAGCGAGAAACCATAGCCTAGGGCCGAGGAGAAGGCTCAGCTAGTAAAAGCACTTTCTGCCGAAGCCTGATGATCTATGTTTGAGCTCTGAAATCCGTGAAAAGAAAAACCTAGGGGCATATGTATAAGTCTGCAATTATTTTGACACTCCTCCAGCAAGAGAGGATAGAGGCTTGCAGGCCAGCTAGTCTGGAGTACACCATAGCAGCACAAACAACAGACAAGTTCTTGCTTCAACAAGTAGCACTTGACACCATTTCTAGAATTGTCTTCTGACCTCCACTCTCAATCTGTGCCACCTCCTTCTCGTATATACACGCACACACGCACACACACACACACACACACACACACACACACACACTAAATTCATAAAAATGGGAAAATTGCAGTTAGTGTATGAAGCAACATATAAAATTACATATTAAAGTGTAGAAGTTGATTCTGATCATCAGCTTGATTGAAACAAATAAAACCACTTGGGGAATTAATGAACATACTTTGGCCTGTCTCTGAGGGCTTTTGCAGGAAGGCTTAACTATATTAGATGTGTCCCGCTTTGAAAGTGGGCAACACCACCCTATAGGTTGGGGGCTCAGACTGAAAAGGTGAAAGGACCAAGGTGGCTCCATACTCCTGTTTCCTACTTGACCACTGTGATGCAAATAAGCAGCTTTCTATCACCATGTCTATCCCATCTCCCTACCATAATGGACTGAATCCCTTGAATTGTGAACCAAAATACATCTTTCCTTCATTGAGGGGCTTCTATTGGTCATAAGAATGAGAGAAGTACCTAATGCCAAAGGTAAAGAGAAAACTTGAAGACTGAAAAGTCAGGTGCAATGGTATGTTTGGGTTTAAGGGAGGGAATCTCCAGAGACTGGGATGGATCATTTGGGAAGAATATTTGATGCCTAAACATGTGACTATGTTTGGATCCCAGCACCCATAGAAGAAGTCAGAAATGACAAATGTACCTGTAACCTGTCAGAAGCTGTCTTTCTGGGGCCCAGCATAGTGGCCCCAAGTTCATACCTGAGTGGGGGTGTGTGGATGAGGGAAAGGCTAGCTATAGATGATAAAGAAAAGACAGAGACACAGAATAAAAGTCAGGAGAACAGACCAGTCAATACTGAAATGGCACAAGTTTATTTTTCACCACACTAATATACCTTAACCAAAAAGGGTAACTTGGTATCATGTACACGGAACAGACTTTTCTTCCTCACTTATTCTAAGGGTTCAGTAACCACACCTTAGATTCAACTTCTTGTTCCCTTGCCTTAAGGATCAGGAGCAGCCACACCTCAGATTCAGGTGTGTTGTTATTTAGAATAAGACAGCCAAACATCCTACTGTAGCCACACCTTTGACCTTTAGGTCTTATACTTGCTGAGAACAGTTTTGAACTCTCTGTCCTTGTGCCAAGATGGAATTCAGCCATCTTTATGGATACCAACATATCCCACCTTCTTAATATAATTAATAAAACTCCTGCTTCTACTACAGGACAGATGTGTCTGTCTTAGGTTGTCTTCTTCCACCTTCCAGCCTTGACCGTCATGTGTGTAGTGTCTTCGGTTGTCTGGAAGTAAAAAGAACTTACACATCCCTGGTTACCAGCCTCTCTGAGCCAACTTTTCTCATCAAGAGTTCATAAGCAAGCTAGATAATGCATATTCTTTCATGCTATAGCATCTCCTGCAAAATGAGAGGATGAATGAAGATAAAATGGCCTTTAATATTGGTTTGGGATGTCCTGAGTGGCTTTAGCTATACCAAAATCTAAATCTGCCTATTTAATTACATTGTACCCAATGATTCATAAGCATCATGTCTAATAATTTTTGTGAATTACAGGTTTTCAAAGTATGACCTGAAAATTGTCTGGATTTCCTCAGTGTCCATTGTTATGTCCCCCTATTCATTTCTAATTTTGTTTATTTGCATCTTTTCTCTCTCTGCTTTTTGGTTAGTTTGGGTAAAGGTTTGTCCATCTTGTTGATTTTCTCAAAAAACCAACTCTTTGTTGCATTGATTTTTTTTTTTTTATTGTCTTCCTGGTTTCTACTTTATTGATTTCAGCCCTCAAATTGATTATTTACTAGTGTCTACTCCTCCGAGGTGAGCTTGCTTCTTTTGTTCTAAGAATTTCAGTGCTGTTATGTGACTATCCTTCATTTTCTTCATATGGGCACTTAGTGCAATGAACTTTCCTCATAGCACTGCTTTCAAAATATCCCATAAGTGTAAGGAGTATGGGTTTTTCCGCCTGCTGCCGCCGAGTCAGCCCCAAATAATGCACAGAGACTCTGTATTAGATATTATGCTATTGGCCAGGTACTAGTTTCTTATTGGCTAGCTCTGCCTTAGTTATTAACCCATTTCTGCTGATCTATGTATGTCTCTTGCCGGGGAGCCGACGGCATACTGCTTTTTTCAGACTCTCCATCTTGACTCCTCCTTCCTACTATTTCCTCCTTGTCTCCTAGTCCCTCCTATCTTCCTTTCCCATTGGCCAACAGTGCTTTATTATTAACCAGTATGAGAAACATATACAGAATGACATCTCCCATCATCTCCTCTTTTCTGTCTAAACAAAAACAAGGGTTTTAACCTTAACATAGCAAAATATATTATACAACAGTTATCAAGTAAGAATCACAGTTAACAATATTTAGTCCATTAACATTTAGCAAGATTTGAAGAAAATATTTCATCATCTATTCTATCTTTGTGTGTCTAAAGTCTAAGTAACTTATCTTTAATCCTAACTAATGAAAACTATAACCATAACTATCTGTGTTCAACTCCTTCAAAGACCACAGAAGGATAATATATAAACTCTAGAAATGACAGAGACAACTCACTGCCTGGTCACCCGAAGTTCTTTTGTAATCTTCCATCTTCAGCCCATAGGCCATAGTGTGTCTGGCAGACTCTTCAGCAAAGCAGGAGACTTAAACTGTCTTCTTGTATTGGCAGTTTGTCCGTCACTTTTCTCTGTGTCGTGCAGACTGTCTGGTAGACTCTTCCATGAAGCAGGAACTCTGTAGCAATGTCCATCTTGAATCAGCAGTCACTTTTCTGTGGATCCTGCATGTCCAGTTTATACAGCATAAAGTCAAACAGTCCAGACAAGAGTAATATCTTGTCCAAATAGCTAGTTTTGCCATATTGAAAGTAAACTCCATAGCAAGTTTCTTTAATGTACATCTTCCTTTTTGATGCAGGTGGTGTTGCCAGGAGCAGTTATGTTTCCCTGTCAAGAAAAACCCTAAATGATTTTAAATGCCATGTTCTGTAGGTCTTTGAAAGGTTTGAAGAATGCCTATTCATCTCAAATACATCTCTGTATAACTAGAAAACCTAACTCACCTAACTACAGTTTTGACTATTATAGGTAACTGTCTATAATCTGTACTAAATTACATTTTTAAATGAGCTATATAAACACAATACCTAAATGAGAGGAGAAATATACATATCACAAAATTGACGTTAAATTTGTATCAATAAATGAAAATCCATTTTAAACAGTGTTCATATCTATACCATAATCCCCTTTTTACCTTTAAAGAGATTGGTTGGCTCACAATCCTCTTTAATTCCATGCAGTGTCAGGAGTTCCTCCATCCGCTGCACATCAATAATGTATAGGATAGAGATACACACTTGCAGGGAAAACATTCCTAAATATATATTCATGTGGGTATTGGTCTTTCAAGGATGTCTGTGTGTTGTGTTAGGTGGGTTAGAGGTCACAGTCCCAGAGGGAGGAGAGAAACTAAGGAATGTTGGCTTCGTAGTGAATGAAAAAAATAAAAAGGAAAGGATATGACTGCCCTTTAGGTGTAGTAGAGGTGAAAGTTTCCTGTAGACAAAAGGAGAGCATAGCCAGAGTCAGAGGTATCTGAGAGAGTCCAGAGTGGATATGACCCTGAGCCATGTGAGGAGAAGGGGGAAAGAGGGGAACCAGGTGCAGCAGCTAGGATGCCAAAGGTACAAAAGGAAGGGGGACCAAAATGGTTGGATCATAAAGGGAGGGGTCCCAGGACCCCTGGGCTGGAGGCTCATGTGGGGGCAGGGTACACAAACCAAAAGGACTCTGTAAGGCTCTGAAGACTGGGAAAACCTGGATGCAGGTTCACTTTGATATGTTAAATAAGCACCTCAGCCATATGTCCCAGGGTTTGAGAGTTAACTCTTAGAAGGTCTCTTTCTTTTGGTAAGTTGAGCTAGGTAGTAAGTGGGAATTTGCAAAGTATATGTCTGGCCTTTTAGGTAAGAAAGAGGGAAAACATCTCAGTGTATGGTAAGGGTGTTTTGATGCACTAGGCTACTTTGCAAAGAGTACTGCTACTGAAATTCTTAGGCTCAGAGCCTGGGCCCTGGCAGCCCTAACCAGTTAGACTACCCATCCTGTCCTCAGTAGGCCTAATAGGAGACATCCTAATAGGAAACCTAAAAGCATATCTTTGGGTATTTACACTCACCCTTTTTAGGCCAGATCTGAATTTGACAAATGAGACATAATGACACATAAAGACTTCTCAGGGTAATTTCAAGATGGGGACTGCTATACCGAACAAACACATGCTTTGAATTGGCTAAAGCAGGAGGATTGCCAGAGTTTGAGGTCAGTATGGGTTACATAGTGAACACTAGAACAGCCAGAGTGCAGAATGTAAGAATAGGTCTTTGGGAGTGTGGGAATGTACCTCAGTTGGTGGAGTGCTGGCCAAGCACACCACTAAACAGGGTTGGTAAAGACCAGGCCTAAGACTCTCCTGGTGAAAACAGGAGGAAATTTAGTTTAAAGTCATCCTCATCTCATCTCCTGGCTGACTTTGCTTACATGAGTTTCACTCTCAAAACAGCAGCAAGATACATAGCAAAAGTGATGGAAGCCACACACAGTGGTACAAACTTGTCTGGATGTGCATTTCTGGAGAAAAGTGTTAGACTTAAATTTTATTGTGTGTACATGGGGGTTGTGTGCATGTATGTCTGAGCACCATGTGTGTCCCTATGTGCCTGATTTGCACAGAAGCCAGAAGAGGGTATTTGGCCCCCTGAAACGAGTTATAGATGGTTGTGAGTCAACCATGCAAATGCTGGGAATGGAACCCAGGTCATCTGCAAGGGCAGCAAGTGCTCTTAAGCATGGAGCCATCATTCCAGCCCTGATCCCTGTTAACAGTGACCAAAGGATTAGGAGTTAAAGGCCTTCCTTTACTATCATGACTATGTAGTAAGTAGCACTACACTGAATATGGTGGTGCACACCTTTAATTCTAGGATTTTGCAGGCAGAAGCACTTGGATCTCTGTGAGTTAGAAGCCAACCTACCTAGTCTACATTAACAATTTCCAGGCCTGCCAGGATTCCACAGTGAGACCCAGTCTAAGAAAATGAAACACACACACAAACAAAATAAACAAACCAACAAAAATACTTTTATTTTAGCTGGTCTTATATTTTGATACTATCTCACACTACAGCCAAAGTTGACTTCCATTTCCTGAAAGTTCTCCTGTCCCAGCCTCCCTGATGCTGAGGTTACTGGCCTGGGTTTCATTGGAATTTTTACATTTTACTGATTGATTGATTGATTGATTGGTTGGTTGGTTGGTTGGTTTTAATTGTCTTTCCTGAGGTAGGTTTTCTCTTTGTAGCCCTCGATGTCCCAGATCTCCCTATGTAGAACAGGCTGGCCTCAAACTCAGAGATCAGCCTCCCTCTCCCTTCTGAGTTCTGTGATTAGAGGTGTGTGCACTACCACCTGACTTAAATTTTATTTATTATTGGTATTGAAAGGATGGAAAATACAGCTGTCTTCCGATCGCTTCTTCCAGAAGGTGTAGGTGGGCTCGCTCTCTCTCTCTCTCTCTCTGGTACTCCCCAGGTGGGCTTAGGTGCATCAGAGGTTCAATGTCTGTAGCTCTTGGTGATCCAAGCTCTCTAGGAGGAGTCTCCTCACACAGGGCCCTGGCGATGGAGGTCAGAGATCCTGAAGGCTGGGACACAGGATGTTCTGTGGGCTGATAGGCAGATCTAGCTGGGGCCTGGCACTCTCCAGCTGAAGCCTCTATAGCAGAGGCCTGACGATGGGGGTCAAGAATCCAGCCAGCAGGAACTCAGAGGGAACTCCAGTAGAGGACTGGCAGTGGGGGTCAGAGACCAGGCAGGTGGGGATTCTGGGTGGTACAGCAAGGATAGGCAGGTCTAGTGTGCTCAGAGCAGCTCCAGGAAGTTCCTTGAAGGTGGCAGGATTGTTGGCTCCACCCTCTGTCCCAGTGATCAAACAGAGAGCTGAGACAGTAGGCAGGGTAGGGCACAGGATAGGGAGAGGGCAGGCGCTTGGTGGGTGTGGGTGTGTATCAGAGCTCCAAGAGCACTCTCGATGGGGATAGGACACAGCGGGAGGGAGAACAGGGACAATCCAGGAAGTCCCCAGAGAAGGGGTGGGGGATTCCACCTGAATTGGTCCCAGACTCAGCACTAGCCGAGGCCTGGCGATGGGAGTCAAAAATGATGGGGGTCAAACACTAGGCTTATATTTAGGATGTATCCGCACTGATTGGGCGGATCTAGCAGGGCGAAGTCTTTCTTTTCATACTTTAGTTCTATATTGAATCCTTGGAAATGTATCATCATGAACCCCAACTGCACCCACCTACCTGTCCAGCCATACCCTCATCTCATCCCTGCAGCACCTACTGCCCAAAGAAATTTATTTTAAAAATCAAACCAAACCAAAACAAGGAAGCAAACAAAAATAAAACAAAACCTCAACAAAACAAACAACAAAGAACCTCTTTGCTCTACCATCTTTTCCATCTTTCCATTTTTCCTGGTAGGATTTGGAGATTTGGTATTCCACACAGTCTATCCTTTTGTCCAATCAGCTTTACTGATTACAGGTGTTCAGCTCACTGAGTCATTGGTTTTGTTCAAGGCCTCTGGTTTCTGGTGTTACATCATCATTAGATGCACTGAAACTCCTCTTGGTTATTGTGCAGCTGCCCAAGTCATGGAGACAGAGACTACTGCTCCATAGGACCAGTCCCTTCATGTCCTCCAGTAGATCCAAAATTGTGTAAATGTTAAGGTGTGCCAATCCTGTGGTCTGAGTGGTAGCTGAGCTGGTCAGTCTAGGCAATTGGGGTTTTCCCCTTAGGAAAGGGGTGGGTGGAGCCAGTTCCCTGATGCCCAAGTCTTCAGGATAAATCCACCCTCACCAATGAGGGTTGCAGCCAGCTCTTGAAGTGTCAAGTGAGAGGCAGGAGCAGCTATCCTGTGGCTAGCCAAGGGTGGGGATGGCTCAGCATGGCCCTGATTTCATAGCACATGGTACCTGTGGTCTCCTGAGGTGTCAAGGAACATAGACAACAATACAGAGCCCTGCTGCAGCAGGACCACAGACCCAGAATTTGCCCTCAGTAGGAGCTTGGGCCCAAAGGGCATCTTGGCTCCAGGTAGAAGCACAGGCCACTTAGATCAGTATGGCTCTGGTGGCAGCATGGCTCCCAGACACCAACAAGTCTACAGATTACAGACTTGACACCAGGCCTCCATGTAACTTTGCTGGTGACACAGCGCCTAGGTGGGGTAGGAGCAAAGACTCTGCTATGGTTACCACCAGCAGCCAGGTCTGGATGTCTTTATTGCACCAGGTGGCAGTGTAGGCCACTCAGATTGGCACAGCCTCTACAGCAGTGAAGACCTTAGACCCTAACATGGCAAAGGATCTTTGGCATTCACATGTCCTTCTATAGTAATAGAACCTCACCAACACAAACTGTTGCTGCAGTAGGGCCATGGACAGACATGGCCCTCAGCTGTAGCTTTGGTCTACACATCACCATGACATCAAGTAGCAGCACAGGTGGCTCAGATCTGCATGGCCCTTGCTTCAACATGAAGTCAGGTGGCTGACCTGACCCTGGGTGGCAGCATAGGCCATAGGCTTCAACACAGGCCCAGGATGTGGTAGCACCATGAAGCCAGACATGGTTCTCAGCAGCAATCTGGGTCCATTATGTCATCATGTCCATGGTGGTGGTACAGGCCAGAATGGCTCTGGCAGGAGTGCAGCCCACATACATCAACATGGCCCCAGAGGCAGACCCCAGGAATCCACATGGCCCTCCTGCTATCAGGAGCCATGGATATCAACAGATCCTCGCTGTTATGGGGTCATGACTTCAATATGGGCCTTGGTAGCTTCCCAAGACCAGATGACAGCCCACAGACTCCAACAAGGCCACAGGCTGTGGCTCAGACACCGGGCCTGTGTGTGTGGCCCCATAGACTCCGGCTGTGGTGGAGGCACAGACCCAGACATGGTCAGCAACAGAGGGCCAGGTCTGGATGTCACCGTTGCCACAGGTAGTGACAAAGGCCACCCAGATTGGCATTGCCTGTGGCAGTACAGATTTAGACACTGTCTTAGGATTTTTATTGCTTTGAAGAGACATCATGACGATGGCAACTTTATTTTTGATTAATTTTATTCAAATTAGAATCATATTTTTTTTGTATCAATTCCAGTTCCCTCTCCCTCCTATCCTCCCATGCCTCCCACCCACCAACCCATCCCATCCCCCTGAAGGCCTCATGAAAGTCTGTCACATCATTTGGTGCAGGACCTGGGCCCTACCCCCTGTGTCTAGGCTAAGAAAATATCCCTTCATGGGGAATAGGCTCCCACAAGTCATGCACTAGGGAGAAATACCGATACACCTCCTGACACCCACGTTGTGGGGTCTGAGTCGGTCCTATGGTCATTCGCCATGAACTCCCACTTGCTCAGGTCAGCTGTTTCTTTTTTGCTTGTTTGTTTTTGAAGTTGTTTTTTTTTTTTCTCATTATTTTTCTTATTTTATACATCTATCCCAGTTCCCTCTTCCTCCTATCCTCCCATGCCCCCTTACCCCCCCTCCCATCCCATTCCCCACCCACTCCACAGGGAGGGTGAGACCTAGGAGGGATCATCAAAATCTGTGAAGTAATTTGGCGTAGGGTACAGGCCCTCCCTCCTGTCTCTAAGCTAAGGAAGAATGTGATCCATGGGGAATGTACTCCCAAAGTGTTTTTGTGCACCAGAAATACATCATAGTTCCAGGCCCATAGACAGCCCAAGCCTTCAAATTGAGACTCATGTTCAGGGGGTCTGCAGTCCAATCCTGGTTTCCCAGATATCAGTCTGGAGGGGGTCCATTATCTCCCCATTGTTCAGATCAGCTGTCTCTGTGTGTTTCTGTAGCCTGGTCTTGACCCCTTTGCTAATCACTCCTCCCTCTCTGCAACTGGATTCCAGCAGTTCGGCTCAGTGTTTAGCTGTCTCATTATCAGGAAAGGGCATTTAAGGAAGCCTCTCCACTGTTGCTCAGACTGTTAGTTGGGGGTCATCCTATTAAGTCTCTGGATATTTCTTAAGGTTACTTTTCTCTTCAAACCTATAATGGCTCCTTCCTTCTATTATGGTATCTCTCTCTCTCTTCTCTGGAGATTTGCATTGTAAGCTGGTGATCTTTGCTCTATGTCTAAAATCCATATATGAGTGAGTACTTACCATGTTCCTCTTTTTTGTGACTGGGTTACCTTACTCAGGATGGTTTCTTCAAGTTCCATCCATTTGCCTGCAAATTTCAAGATTCAGCTCAGCTGTTTCTGTGGGCTTCCCCAGCATGGTCTTGAACCCTTTGTTCAGCACTCCCCCCCCCCCCCCCCCCCCCCGGTCTACAAATGGATTCCAGGAGTTCGACTCAGTGATTAGCTTCTGCTTCCACCAGCTACTGGATTAAGGCAGTCGTCATTCTAATTTCAGGGGAAGGGCATTTAAGGTAGCCTCTCCACTATTGCTTAGATTCTTGTGGATCTCTGGACAGTTCCCAAGTGACCATGGCAACTCTTATATGCAAAACATTTAATTGGGTGGATTACTTACAGCTGGAGACTAAAGTTCATTCATTATCGTCATGATAGGGAGCATGGGAGACAAGGTGCTAGAACTGAGAGTCCCATATCTTGTAGGTGACAGGAAGTTAACTCAAGACACTTGACAGTATCCTAAGTATAGGAAGCCTCAAAGCCCGACCCCACAGTGACACACTTCCTCCAACAAAGCCGCATCTCATAGCACTAACCGCTATGAGATTATGGAGGGCAAACACATTTGAACTACCACATCCAACTTCCTGACCCCATAAACATTTTAACAATATCACAGTGCAAAATACATTCAGCTCAACATCAAAAGTCCTCAGAGTTTATCACAGTCTCATCAATGTTTGGAAGTCCAAAGCTCAAAGTCTCTTTTGAGATCGTGTAATCTCTTTATTGTAATCCCCTATAACATCAAAATAAAAAAGCAGATTGCATTCTTCTAATATATAATGGCATAGAATATACATTACCATTCCAAAATGTAGGGAAGGGAGAATAGTGAGCAAATACAGGACCAAAAACCAGGTGGGCATACTCCAAATTCTGAATCAAAACACCACCTCCAACTCTGTCCAGCTTCGATGGTGGCAACACACTTCTTTCTGTTGGGCTTTCTGCTCCACTCCCAGTTAGCAGCCCTCCTTGGCAGGTATCTCATGACTCTTGAATCTTAACGTTTTGGGTTCTCTAAGGAAATCCAGGTTTCAACTTCACACCTTCACATAATGGCCTTTTTATTAGGCCTCCATTCAAGGACACTCCTGATACATGCCTGGCCTCAGTGAGCTTCCTTAGGCATGGTAGCTATTTCCATAACCATTTCTTGTACCCTCAACTCAAAAGCTTGAACCACATGACCAAGTTCTGCTGCGTCCTGGGGCTGGAACATGGTCCCCAGGTTCAATTCATCTTAACCAACTTTCTGTTTTCCTCTTCCACTGCATAAGCTTGGCTGATTTTGAACTCTGTATACCAGACTTTCCTTAAACTCAGAAATCCATCAGCTTCTGCCTCCTGAATGTTGGGATGACCTGTGTTCACTAACACACCCTGCTCTAAGCTTCTCTTAAATTTCTTTTCACAAGCTGGAAATTTAGCTGGGTATGATGTGCCTGTCTCTGCCTCTCGAGGGTGGGGATTAAAGGTGTGCACCACCACATTTGGCTCTAAGCTTTTCTTTATTCCTTTTCCCATGTTGGAGACAGCTGAGTGGGATCTCTCCCTGAAATTACCACTCCCTCTGTTCCATTTCTTAATCTGTTTATCACTTTTAACACAGGACTTAATTCCATTCCACTTTTTGGTGTTCCATTTCTCCTCAAATTTTACATATTGCAATTAATTTACCCCGTTCCGGCTGCTCCTTTTCATTATAAATCTTCATTAGTTACCACTAATAACCACATGACAGAGTCTATAGTAGGCTCTTTTGAGATTTCTTCTGCCAATAAAATTAATACAAAATTCCTCACTTTAGGTTCAGGGAGACTCTTCAGATAAGGGCAAAAGGCATCAATTTTCTT
Source organism: Phodopus roborovskii (assembly GCF_943737965.1). Classification (NCBI taxonomy): domain Eukaryota; kingdom Metazoa; phylum Chordata; class Mammalia; order Rodentia; family Cricetidae; genus Phodopus; species Phodopus roborovskii. Next base: position 4,356,236 of record NW_026125554.1, read on the forward strand.
CAGCAAGATATTACAAGAATGATGTCTCTAAACCACATACTAAAATTCTCTGCAAACTCTTGAACATGCACCTCATGGTTCATCAAATCACATTTGGCCCCACCGTCTTCCATGCACCCACTAGTTGGCCCATTAAACAGCGCTTAAAGTATGTCACTGCTTTCCAAACCCAAACTACAAAAGAACAAATATATCCAAGTAAAAACATGGTTAGGTCTATCACAGCATTACCCCAATTCTGGTACCATCTTCTATCTTAATTAGGTTTTTGACGGCTGTGAGGATACATCATGAGCAATTCTTTTAAAGAAAACATGTAATAGGGGTGGTTCACTTACAGTTTCAGACTGCAGCCCATCATTATCATGGCAGGGAGCTTGGTGGAGCTGGAGAGATAGCTAAGGGCACTACGTCTTATAGGCAACAGGAAGTCATTGAGACTGCTGGACATACTGAGCATAGGAAATCTCAAAGCCTATCCACAAAATGGCACACTTCATCCAAGAAGGCCATAACCAATCCAACAAAGCCACACCTCCTAAAAGTTCCAAAAACATTCAAACTACTACAAATACCAACATGACCCCAGATGAGAGCCCAGACCCCCAGGTATTCACATGGCCCTTGTGGTGTCTAGAGCCATAAGTATCAACACAGATCCTGGCTGCAGTAAGGCCACAGACCCATACATGGTCCCCAGCTGCAGCGCTAGCCAATGTCACCATAGCGTCAGAGAATATTACATGCCATTTAGACTTACAGAGCTCAGATGCAGCATGGCCCTTGTGCACCAGTGTGGTCCCAGGTAGCACACCAGCCTTCAGTTGCAACAGATGTCAATTCCCACCTTGGCTATTGTAGAACTATGGACCCACACATAGCCCTCAGCAGCACCTCAGGCCTGGATGGGACACACAATGGCCCCAGCTGGCTGCACGGTCCAATAAGCTCAGCATGGCTCTGGCAACAGCTCTCAGACACCTAGATGGCCACTGGTGGCATCCATGTGGCCTTTGGTGGCCACACGGACCAGAGATGTGCACAGAGTCTTGCTGTGACAGCATCATGGACTTGGAGATAGCCCTTGTCAGGAGCCTGTGCCTGGATGTCATAAAGGATGAGTGGCAAAGTCTCCCACATATGTCTACTCCTTCCTACTTTTACTACTGTTTGGCCTCCTTCTACAGTATATAGCCCATTCTGCTTCTTTCTCTAGCACATACTTGCTTATCATATTTGAACCCACCTGCCTAGTACAGCTAGAGCCTTGGATGTCTTGTGTCTGCCTGAGCTGAGTGGCATCAGATGAGCCCTGCATCTTTCTTCCATGCCAGAATTTGAGGAGCCAGGCTGGTTTGTCGGTGCCATGTGCCTGTCTGAGCATAGAGGGACCAGATGAGTTATGGATGTCTTTCTTCCAGCCTGGGTCTTGAGTACACAGGCTGGCCTGTAGGCGGCTTGTGTCTGTCTGGAGTCGGTGCCATCAGATGGACAATGAACGTCTTCCCCTAGTATGAGTTCTTTTATGAATCTTGAGATGATGAAGTTTTGCAAATGCTTTCCCACATTCCATACAGTCATAGGGTTTCTCACCAGTATGAGTTCTTTTATGTTGGTAGAAACTAGAGTGGTATGCAAACCCTTTCCCACATTCCATACATTCATAGGGTTTCTCTCTAGTATGAACTCTTTCATGTACTTTAAGATAACTGCAACTTCTAAAAGCATTACCACATTGCTTACATTCATAGGGTTTTTCTCCAGTATGGGTTTTTTTATGAATGCTGAGATGACTCTGTTGTCTAAAAGCTTTCCCACATTGATTGCATTCATGGGGTTTCTCTCCAGTATGGATTCTTTCATGTATTTTAAGATAACCTGGATCTGCAAAAGCTTTCTTACATTGATTACACTGATAGGGTTTCTCTCCAGTATGAGTTCTTTCATGTAATTGGAGTTTATCAGGCTTTGAAAAGGTTTTACCACATTGATTGCATTCATAGGGCTTCACTCCAGTATGAATTTTTTCATGTTTTTTAAGATAGCTGTGATCTGCAAAAATTTTCTCACATTGATTGCATCGATAGGGTTTCTGTCCACTATGAATTCTTTTATGAATGCCGAGATGACTCTGTTGTGAAAAGGCTTTCCCACATTGATTGCACTGATAGGGTTTCTCTCCAGTATGGGTTCTTTTATGAATGTGGAGATAACTCCGTTGTGAAAAGGCTTTCCCACATTGACTACATTTGTAGGGTTTCTCTTCAGTATGACTTCTTTTATACCTGTGAAGATAATTGGCACATGAAAATGCTTTACCACATTCATTCTGTTAATATATGCTTTTATAGGTATGACTTAATTTTACAGTTTGATCTAAGTGTAAAGACAGTCTGAGCAATAGATTTTACCAGGTTGTTTACATTCATAGGGCTCCTTCATAATGGGTATTTTGATGTGTTTGAAGATACCTGTGATGATCAGAGCATTTACTACATGGGTTACATTTATAGCACTTTCCATTGAAGCTTTTCATGTAATCCAAGACAACTGGGAGAACTCAGAGTTAAATACTGATTATATTCATAGCATATTCTTACACAATAAGACACACTACATTTGCAACTAAAAGCAAGACAAACAGAAGAATTTCTGCTTTTTGTGTTCATAGGAGTTTCTGTGGTGGTACGAGTTGATATATTACAGATGAACTTAGAGAAAATGAATTGTAAACTTACATTACATTCAGAAAGTCTACTCCAATTGGGGACTACTATATATCTTCTAATTGTTCTATGAGAGAAGTTCATTGCTATTCTTTCCATATTCTTTATGCACATATGGCTTGTTGCAAGAATGTCATAACATGACAAAAGAAAATTATCAAATTAAAGGTTTTCATAAAGCATCCAGTTTAATTTTTTGTTCTTCACACAGATATGGGTATTAAAGTTTCTCCATAACAACCTTCTTAACTATAATAAACTGCCAATCTCACTATACTTTGGGAACTCACCACAAGCATTTGAGTAACACTAAATTTACTATGGACTATTTGCTTATTAGAAGGCTTTAGACAGTACTTATGTCTTTTGCCATATCACAGTGGTATGGAACTAAATGGATTGACAGATTTATCGCCTAGCTGTCATGGGGCTATAATTAAAATGGTGAATCCATAATGCATTGTCTACTGAAAGTCTTGTTAACAGAGATCAGCTACCTGACATTGAGGTACATGGTGCTGTGAGAATTTAATAATCAACACACTTAAAGATGTACTTATTTACACTGTTACTTCTTAAAACTCCCAAGACACATTAAAATTCTTCTGAGTGACATCTGTATTAGTTTGCACATGAAAATTACCTTCTATGTCTTCTAAATCGTTGATGATGTTCTTCAATATTATGGGCTTCCCATTTGTAGCCTAAAATACAGTACCAGAACATGCATGATATATTACTGGAAATTATGCAAACTTTAAGTTCAGTGACCCTAGGAACCATGCCTGAATTTTTTTCAAAATTCCAGAAGAGACCAATAACCAAGAATCAGTTGCCTTCTTATTTTAAAAGTTGAAGGGAAATTCATTCTTACCTATAGCAGTAAGGTTACTGTAAGTCTCCAGCATCACATCTTTGTAGAGACTCTTCTGGGAAGGATCCAGCAAAGCCCATTCTTTGCAAGTGAAGCTGATATGCACATCATCATAGGTCACTGCATTCTGGAAGTGTGATAGTGATTACAATATGAATGCAGACATCTTTGACAATATATTCACTTAATTCTGGTATTTCACAACTTATTCCATTACAGAGAAGTTCTCATATAATCATCCATTATTTTAGAAGGAAACTAAAAAGGAGGTTTGAAGGTGGGGTTGAAATGAGTTCACCAGACCCAAGATAGATGATGAATAGGTGTTTATTAGGGAAGACTTACACAGGTAAGAGTAAATAACCCCTGGAGTATTCTTGCGCTAGAAGATGCAGTCTCAACTCTTCTGATGCTGTCCGCAGTTAGAGAGCATGACCCAGCCCCTCCTCTACTTTATTATGGGTCACTTCTGCACCTGATACCACACCCAAAGGGTGTGCCCCCCCCCCACTACAAGTTCACTGTCAAGGCAAGATGCCACTACAGGGGTCACATGTCCCATTGTCTTGCCCTTTCAATGGGGTTTACACTTCCAAGAGAAATGATTATTAACAGACAGAGACAATGAAACAAATCAACAGTCCTAAGTACACATTGGAGAAATTGAATGAACAATTACTAACTACAAAAAAGAAGAGGAAACAAGGTATACTGTATATTCATTCCCATTCTGCACTAATTTCCCAGAAATCTGAAACATCATAGTTTGAATTGTAAGATTAGTATCTTACTAAAAGAGAATGGATGTTGAAAACCATTAGAGATCAATAGGTGAAAATGTAAGCACTGTAAATGGAGATCATGAAAAAAAGAAGAAGGAAAAAAAAGCAGGTCAGGATATACGGTTTAGCAGTGAACAGTACTTTCTGATTTTGTAGAGTTGATGGGGTATATGAGGCCTTACAATTATCCATAACTCCAAATTCGGGGTGTCTGGAACCATATTCTGACTACCGGGTTCAGCAGGCATGCATATGGTGCATATCCATGCAGATAAGCAAAACATGATCATATTTATTCATATACAAAAGATACTAAGAATATCACACATCTGCATTCCAGTGAATCAAGAACCTAAGAGTATTAATATCATGAATATATGCCATCCAAGGATAAAAAAATGATAGTCTTTGTTAAAATTTATTTCAGCACAATGGTAAAGCTCATCACCACGGCATATGTTTGACATGCACAAAAACTACATTCCAGTAGTTTATCGTGAGACAATAATATAAAACTTAAAAACCTGGGCATGGGACAGATCTCTGTGTTTTGAGGCCAGCCTGGTCTCAAGGTCTGTTTTCAGGACACCCAGTGTTATATAGAGAAAGCTTGTCTTTTGATGCAAAACAACAAAATAAATAAGAACAGGCATGCAAATACCTTAGGGGTGAAAAGTACTTTCTTCTCTGTACATTATTTAGGGATAGTCTACAATGGTGATTAATAACCAGCATGAGAAGGAGCTGGTTGATTAAACTCAACCACAAGAAAGTAGACACAAAGTACAGGAAATGGGGTGAGGCTACATCCTCAATGAGGAACTTCCTGGATAAAGACTTCTCATACCAAAGATTCCAACAATGACCACAGAGAAAGCCACCAATGAGAGCCAAGTGTTCATATATATCATTCTATTTGGGAAATTTTTATTCAATAAATCACATTCTGGCCCAGGTCACTATAGGCTTATGGTCATCACATGACAAAAATGTAGTTAGTCCATGTACTTCCATCCCCACCCTCGCCAGAACCCTCTTTCTTATTACTTAGTTTCTCTGTGTCTGGGGATTGTAGTATGTATGATTAACATATATAGTTAATGTTCATATTAGTGAGGAAATATCATTGTTGTCTTTCTGGGTCTACATTGCCTCTCTCAGGATCACTTTTTCCCCCTAGATCCACCCATTGCCTGAAAATTTCATGTCATGTTGTTATTAAACAGCTGAGTAATATTTCATTGTGTGTGTAAATAAACCACATTTTCTTGATCTATACTTCAGGTGAGGGACATTTATACTGTTTCCAGTTTCTGGCTATTATGAATAAAGCTGCTATAACCTTAGCTGTGCAAGTGTCCTTGTGGTAGGGTAAAGAATCTTTTAGGTATATTCCCAAGAAAGGTATAACTGGTATTTGAGGTAGATCAAATTTCACCATTTTGATTGCAAAAGTAGCTGTAAAAGTTTACACTGGCACCAGCAGTGGAGTATTCCCTTGCTATATATCCTCACTAGCATGAGCTTTCACTTGTGTTACTGATCTTGGCTATTTTTGTATGTGTAATATAAGATTTCAAAGCAATAATTTATATTTCCCTAATATGTTTTAAGTGGAAGTTCTTAGTATCCATGTTGCAGGCGCCATTTTGTTATGAGTAGGTTTCCTGCCAGCCTGGTCCCACAGCCGTGTCAGCCACAAATAACAGAGACACTGTGTTAGATGTTACTAGCATTTCTCATTGGCTAGCTCTGTCTTAAATATTAACACATTTCTATAAACCTAAGTGTTTTCACGTGGTCTTATCTTATGGGAGAGAAGGCCCGGACCTCTGCTCTCTTGGTCCTACATGTTGACTCTCTTCCTACCTCTTCCTGAATTCTCCTTGTCTCCTAGTCCTGCCTATTTTGCTTTCCTATTGGCCAACAGTGCTTTATTCATTAATCAATAAGAGAAACATATTTACAGGATGACATCTCCCCCATCACTAATAAGACTAGGATGTTGAATGTTTCTTTAAATATTTCTCAGCCATTTCAGATCACTCTATTGAGAATACTGTATTTTGAACTTTTTCCCTTTTTGAAATTGGATTGTTTGATTGTTTCCTGAGTTACTTGCCAGCCTAAGTGGGAAAAATGAGACACAGATAGGCAAACATGATACATATTCACTTAAAAGTGGATATCTGTGGTTAAAGGATAATCATACCACAATCCTTAGACACAGAGAGGCTAAGAAAGGCTTTAGGGGGAACACATGGATTTCCCTGGGAAGGGGGAATAAAATAAGATTTTGTGGATGGACTGGGGGTAGGTGGGGTTGGGACCAAGCAGGTGGAGTAGGGAGAAAAGGCAAAGAGAATACAAGGAGAGATGATTGGAAAAGGAGGGCATTCATGGGGCAATTCAGAAACCTACTATAGTGGAAAGTTCCTGGAACCTATGAGGGTGAACCCACTGAGGACAAATAATAGACAGGATATAAAGCCCGAACTGCCATCTTCTGTAATCAGGCAAGGCGCCCACCAATGGGACTTGGACATCAACACAGCTCTAAAATTTTAACGTACACCTGTCCTGCCACAAGATATAATTAGGCAAGGGTGGCTCAGAACACGCAAAGGACCAACCATGGTCTGGTCTAACATGAGGACCAAGCTACTAATGGGAGCTCATGCCCCACATTGCCTATATGACAAGGAACTGGAAATTTGGATGGCTCAGAGGCCTAGGGAAGAAGAAACCAAAACTGACACCCCTCTACCCCTGCAAATTTGTCAGTTATTTGGTAATCCATAGGTTGGTGCCCAGTGCAAATTAGTGAGGGTTCTTGGAGTTGATGGGAACAGATGTAGAGATCCACAAACAAACAGTAATTTGAGCTCAGGGAACCCTAAAGAAGAGTGGAAGAGGACTGTAGGAGCCAGAAAGGTCAAGGACACCAGGAAAACCTAGCCCCATAGAATCAACAAAGTATGAATAATAACTTAGGGATAGACATTGAGGTTCGAGCTGAAGATCAGAAAAGCAATGCAGCTAGCTACTAGTTCTTACCTTTTCCTTAGACCAAGGGATGGGTGGGGGGGAGGATTTCTGTCCTCAACACGGTTGGAGACTAAATGACAGCTCTGAGACCCTGCTCCTTTCTAATATACCTTTCTAGTGCTGGGATTAAAGGCGTGGGATCCTAAGTGCTGAGATCACTTTTGTGTGAGCTGTTTCTCTTTTTAGACTGATTCAGTCCTGTGTAGGCCAGGGTGGCTTTCAACTCACAGAGAGCCTTCTGTCTCTGTCTCCTGAGTCCAGGGATTCAAGGCGTGTGCCACCACTGCCTGGCCTTTAAGGCTATGTCTGGCTTTGCATTCTCATCTTTGGGCAAGCTTTATTACATAATAAACAACATGTCATCTCTGTCAAGGACACCAGGAAAATGTAGCCCCATGGAATCAACAAAGAAGGGTTATAGGCATTCTCAGACATTGAAACAGCAAGCACAGAGCTGATGGGAGATGTCATTCTGTAAATATGTTTCTCATACTGGTTAATGAAAGCACTGTTGGCCAATAGGAAAGCAAGATAGGAGGGACTAGGAGACAAGGAGGAAAGAGGAAGTAGGGAGGAGGAGTCAAGATGGAGAGTCTGGAGAGACGATGATGCCAGCAGGCTGCCCGGTAAGAGCACGTGAAAATATTAGATTAACAGAAATGGGTTAACAATTAAGACAGAGATAGCTGATAAGAAACTAGTACCAGGCCAACAGCATTACATCAAATACAGAGTCTCTGTGTGTTATTTGGGGCTGGCGTGGTGGCGGGACAAGACCAATGGCAGGCAGAAAAACCATACTCCTTACACAGAGCCTACATTCATCTGTACTAGATCCTCTGCATTAAATATATTGTGGTTGTTTAGCTTGGAGTTTATTGGACTTTCAACCCTCAAAACACAAATGTTAAGATGATCAATTTTTTAAGGAAACATTGTAAAATTTTTATTATACACCAAAAGCAACTTGTTTCACTCTAATTGCTTTATATGTTATAAGCACTTTTGAAAACACATTTATGTCTATTTATGTTTATGTTTGTGTGAGAGAATGTCTTCCACGTGTATACAGGTGACACATCAGAGAAAAGGTGTCAAATTCCATGGATACAGAACAACAGGGGGAGGTTATGAGCCTCCTCCTCCTCCTTATTTTTTTTTTTTTTTTTATTTTTATTTTTTTTGAGACAGGGTTTTCTCTGGAATAGCCCTAGCTGTCTTGGAACTAGCTCTGAAGACCAGGCTGGCCTCAACTCAAAAGATCCACCTGCCTCTGCCTCCTGAGTGCTGGGATTGAAGGCAACCACTGCTAGTCTCTGACTTGACTTTAAGGATAGGAACTCAGGTCACCCCCCCAAAAGAGTATGTGCCGGCCCATCTGCCAAGACCCAGAGTACTGTTTATCAAATACACTGGAAATCTTTTACAGATTAAAAACCACAATAAAATAAAATAAATAAAGAAGTAAATCTAACAATTCATAGCAGGAAATCTTATTCCAAAACTACAAGCAAAGTAGAAGCACTAAGAATGCTCAAAGTATTATGAAAAAATAGTACACACAACAAAATAATGTAACTTCTATATTTTACCACAACAGCTACAATAATCAAGAATGTATAAAGTACTGACTAAAGAATAAAGGAAATGGTAAGAAAGAGCCAAGAACAAACTCACAAAATATAGTAATGTTGTTAATCAAAAGACCTTAGGAAACTGCCAGGAAAAGTATGATCTTGACCAATGTTAGCCAATGACCTATGACTCTATGTATATAAAAATTGAATAAATAAATGTCACAATTACCACAAAATAAATTCAATGTGATCCTTAACCAGCTATGTTTCTGATCATCCAGCTACTCATATTCTAGAAAAGTCCCATGCTCTCCAGCTCTGTGCTGTCAATTTAAGAGATGGAATGGACTGCTTAAAACCAATTTATTACAATTCAAATATACCCCTTGAAAAGACTATTGCAATTGCACTCGGAGTTATATACTAGAAAGGCAAAGAACAGGCCTGAGGACTGCGAATCCTGGCAGGCCACGCCACCCAGAGTTTATTGACAATGCAGTACTAGTCCCATCTCAGCCCAGGGGGAAAGGTGAGTGTTTTGGACCCATTTGCACCCATCAGGGGAGCCATGGGAGATTTGAACCTGCTTGAACCCACCAGAAGAGAATCTTTGACCCTTACCCACCAGGACAGGGAGAGGCCCCACCTGCACACACGGGAAGAGGCGATGGGAATACGACAGTATTAGAATACATTCAACAAAAGAAAGACCAATATGATGCCACCAGAGTCTAGAGACTCTACACCAGCAAGACCTGACCATACCAGCACAGATGAAACAGAAGAGAATCACCTTAAAAACAACTTTATAAACATGATAGAGACCCTCAAAGGGGAAATGAGAAAATCCCTTAAAGAAATGGAAGAAAAAAAAACTCCAAAACAAAACGAAGGGGGAAAAACAAACAAACAAACAAACAAACAAAAAAAAACCACCAAACCAAACCAAGTGCAAAAAATGGAGGAAAAGACAAATCAAAAATTCAAGAAATAAACAAATCTCTTAAGGAAAGCCAAGAAAAAAAAAAAAAAAAACCAAATATGTGAAGAAAATAATTCAAATATTTCAAGGCTTGAAAGCTAAAATAGACAATAATGAAAAAACAGTCTGAGGGAATGCTAGAAATAGAAAAGCTGGGTAAATGATCAGGAACTATACATATAAACACAACCAACAGACTATAAGAGACTGGAGAGAAAATCTCAGGCATTGAAGATATACACTAGGAGAAATAGATTCATCCACCAAAGAAAATCCCAAGTCCAACAAATCCCTAGCACAAAATATCCAGGAAATACGAGACACCTCGAAGAAAAGGCCAAACGTAAGAATAACAGGTATAGAAGAAGGTAATGAAACCCACCTCAAAGGTACAGAAAACATATTCAACAAAACCATAGAATAAAACTTTGCCAACCTAAAGACATGCCAATGAATATACAAGAAGCTCACAGAACACCAAATAGAGTAGACCACAAAAAAATTCCCCTTACCACATTAACAGTCAAACACTAAACATACAGAATAAGCAAAGAACATTAAGTACAACAAAGGAAAACGGAGAAGTAACAGATAAAGTCAGACCTATCAGCATTACACCTAACTTCTCCATGGAAACTCTGAAGGCCAGTAGGGCCTGGATACATAGTCTACCAACACTAGAAGACCACAGATGCCAGCCCAGATTACTACACTCAGCCAAGCTTTCAATCACTATAGATGGAGAAAACAAGATATTCCACAACAAAACCCAAATTTAAACAATACATATCCACTAATCCATCCTGAAAGGAAAACTCCAACCTAAAGATATTAACTACACTCACAAAACAGCAGGGAACAGAAAGTCCCACTTTACCAAAACAAAAACAACAAAACAAAACAAAAAAGCGGGGGGGGGGGGTAGAAGGGGAATCCACATACAATACCATCACTACCAAATCCAAAACAAAAAGAATCAACGATCAATGGTCATTAATATCCCTCAATATCAATGATTTTTACTTGTCTATAAAAAGACACAGACTAACAGAATGGATATGAAGTCAGAATCCATCCTTCTGCTGCATACAAAAAACACATCAAAACTTCAAAGACAGACATTACCTAAGGGTAAAGGGTTGGGAAAAGAGTTTGCAATCGAATGTACCCAAGAAACAAGCTGGTGTAGCAATCCCAATATCTAACAAAATCAGACTTCAAACTAAAATCAATCAAAAGAGATAAAGAATGTCATTTCTTATTTATCACAGAAGAAATACATCAAGATGCAGTCTCAATTCTGAACATCTATGTCCTAAATACAGAGCCACTCACATTCATAAATGAAACATTACTAAAACTCAAACCACACACAAAACCTCACACACTTACAGTGGGAGATTTCAACACCCCACTCTCAACAATAGACAGCACCACTAGACAGAAACTTAACACAGAAAAAAAGGAACTTTACAGAAGTTATGACCCAAACGGGTGTAAAAGACATTTATAGCACATTCCATCCAAACACAAAAGAATATACCTTCTTCTCAGTGCCACATGGAGCCTTCTCTAAAATCGACCACATATTTGGCAACATAGCAAACCTCAACAAATACAAAAAAGTTAGAATAACCACCTCCATCTTATCATATCATCATGGTTTAAAGTTAGAATTCACCAACAACACAAATTGCAGAATAGAACAATGCACAACTGCACCATTCCTGGGTCAAGGAAATATTACAAAAAAAAATAAATAAAATAAAAGAAAGAAAATAAAAGACTTCCTAGAACAACAAACCTAAACTTTTTAAAAGCAGTGCTACAAGGAAAGCTCATAGCATTAAGTGCCCACATGAAGAAACTGGAGGATAGTCACATTGGAGAATTAACAGCACAACTGAAAATCTTAGAAGAAAAAGAAGCAAACTCACCATGGAGGACTAGAAGACAGGAAATTAATCAACTTGAGGGCTGAAATCAATAAAGTGTAAGCATGGAAAACAGTACAAAGAATCAATGCAACAAAGAGGTGGTTCTCCGAAAAATCAACAGATAGACAAACAAACCTTTATCCAAACTAACCAAAAGGCAGACAGAACATGTAAATTAATCATAAATGAAAAGGGGTACATAACAAATAAACTGAAAATTCAGAGATTCATGCATCAAGTCATACTTGATATCACAAGGGAAGGAACAATTTTCTGGATAACCATCACTTACCAAAATTAAATCAAGTACAGATAAGCAATTTAAATAGACCTATATATAAGCCCTAATGAAATAGAAGCAGTCATCAAAAGTCTTCCAAACAAAAAAAGCCCAGGGCCAGATGGCTTCAGTGCAGAATTCTACCAGAAATTCAAACAGCTAATACCAATACTCCTCAAATTCTTCCACAATAGAAGCAGAAGGTTCATTATAAAACTCTTTTTTACGAGGCCACAATTACCTTGGTACCTAAGCCACACAGAGACACAAAAGAGAGAACTACAGACCAATATCCCTCATGAGCATTGATGCAAAAAACTCAATAAACTACTGGCAAACTGGATCCAAGAACACATCAGAAAAATCATCCACCATGATCAAGGTTTCATCCCAGAGATGCAGCGATGGTTCAACATATGAAAATCTGTCAATGAAATCCACCATATAAACAAACTGAAAAAGAAAAACCACACATTCATCTCACTCGATGCTGCAAAAGCCTTTGACAAAATCCAAGACCCCCTTCATGATGAATGTCTTGGAGTGATCAGGTATAACAGGCACATATCTAAGCATGATAAAGGCAATACACAGCAAGCGCCAACAGCCAACATTAAACAAAACGGAGAGAAACTCAATGTGATTCCTCTAAAATCAGGAAGAACACAAGGCTGCCCTCTCTCTCCATAGCTCTTCAATATTGTACTTGAACTTCTAGCTAGAGCAGTAAGACACAAAAGGAGATCAAGAGGATACAAACTGGAAAGGAAGAAGTCAAACTTTCACTATTTGCTGATGATATGATAGTTTACGTAAGTGACCTGGATAAACTCTACCAGGGAACTCATACAGCTGATGAACACCTTCAGCAAAGTGGCCCTAATGTATATAGACAATAAAGGGACTGAGAAAGAAATCAGGCAAACACCACCCTTTACAATAGACACAAACAACATAGAATATCTCAGGGTAACTTTTACCAAAGAGGTGAAAGGCCTACATGAATGAAAAGAACTTTGATAGGTAGGATCAACATAGTAACAATGGCAAACTTGCCAAAAGCAATCTACAGAGCCAACGCAATCCCCCATCAAAAATCCCAGCACAATTCTTCACTGACCAAGAAGAACAATACTCAACTTTATAAAAAAAAAAAAAAAAAAAAAAAAAGATCAATGATAGCCAAAACAACCCTGTACATTAAAGGAATTTCCAGAGGTATCACTATTCCTGACTTCAGGCTCTATTTTAGAGCTATAGTCCTGAAAACAGATGGGTATCGGTGTAAAAAGAGACAGGTAGACCAATGGAAACAAATTGAAACCCCTGGTATTAACGCACATACCTACAGACACCTGATTTTTTACAAAACAGCTAAAATATTACAAAGGAAAAAGAAAGCATCTTCAACAAATGGTGCTGGCACAACTGGATACTTGTGTATAGAAAACTGCAGATAGATCTGTCTATTGCTATGCACAAAACTCAAGTCCAAATGGATCAAAGACCTCAACATAAATCAAGCCTTACTGAACCTCTCTCTTAGAAGAGAAAGTGGAGGTACCCTTCAATGAATTGGTGCAGGACTCTGTCTCTTGAACAAAACACCAGTAGCACAGACGATGAGATCAACAATTAATAAATGGGACCTCCTGAATAGAGGAATCTAAAACGCCTGAGAGACACTTAAGTACTCAACATCATTAGCAAACCAAGACAACTCTGAGATACCATCTTACTCCTGTCAGAATGGCTAAAATAAAAAACTCCAATGAGTTTATGTGGGAGAGGATGTGGAAAGAAGGGAACACAACTCCACTGCTAATGGGAGTGCAAACTCATACAGCCACTTTGGAAATCAGTATGGCGATTCTTCAAGAAAATGTGAATCAATCTATCTCAAGATCTTGTAATTCCACTCTTAGGCATATAACCAAAAGATGCACATTCATACAATAAGGACATCTGTTCAACTACGCTCATTATTTGTAATAGCCAGAATCCAAAAGCAACCTAAATGCTGAAGAATGGATGGAGGAAACGTGGTACATTTAAACAACGGAGTGCTTACTACTCAGTGGAAAAACAAAACAAAACAAAACAAAAAAAAAAAACAAAAAAACAAAAAAAAAAAAGCAATGGAATCCTGAAATTCATGGGCAAATGGACGGAACTAGATGACACCATTCTGAGAGAGGTAACGCAGTTACAAAAAAACAAACATGGTATGTGCTTACTCATATATGGGTTTCAGACATATAGCAAAAGGATCACCAGCCTACAATCCACACCACCAGAGAAGCTAGGAAACAAGGAGGACTCTAAGAGAGAGAGAGACATACATGGGAACAGAACAAGATCTCCTGAGCAAGTTGGAAGCACAGGTGAAGGGGAGGAGTTAGGAGAAACAGAAGGGGAAAAGAGGAGGGACAAGGAGGATGAATGAGTCAGGGGAAGAACAGACGAGTGCAAAAAAAAGAGATACCATAACAGAAGCAGCCATTATAGGTTTAAAGAGAAATCTTGCACTAGGGAAATGTGCAAAAATTCACAAAGATTATCCCAGCTAACAATCTCAGCAATAGTGGAGTGGCTACCTTAAATGCCTTTCCCCTATAGTGAGATTCAGGACTACTTTTTATACCATTCTAGAGCTTCATCCAGAGCTGATAGAAGCAGAAGCAGACACCCACTGCTAAGACCTGGGCCGTACTCCTGGAACATAGCATCTCACCTGGAGCCGATACCTTTGTGTCCATGCACCCTCTGCCCCGTGCACTCCAAATGTCAGAACTGATCACTAATGTATTTACAAATCAACTCACAGACCAGTCTGAACTGCATGCTCCATGAAGGCCTTCAACATCAGTTCATATCTACAACATCACCAGGGATACCTTTGAAATAACTTTTTATTTTGTAGAACAGCCAGGTTCTACAAAATAAAAAGTTATTACAAAGGTATCCCTGGTGATTGATATATATAATGCTACTAGATTTACAAGTCATTTCTCGGGACAACTAATCAAAATTAGGACCTCCAGTCTAACCCTCAAACAGAGACATGTTTTTTTGACTTAGGTACCCCATATAATAATGAACCCAACAATATCTTGCCAGGAAATGGTAGAAAGCCATTTATGACATTCCCACAGACCTTTCCTTTAACATGCCACAATTATAGTCAATGGATTATGAGATTACTGAAGATATTGAGACCCTGGGAGGAGAGAGAGAGACAGAGTCCAACATCCATCAGCTCTACAAAGCAGACACTGTTGCCCAAAGTAATCTTTAAAATGCTCTTTATTTAATGTCACTGGTAGGATATTTAGATATGACTATACTTGCTTCCCCACATGGAACTTATTCCACTGGGTAAAGGAAAGATTTGGGGCTTTTTTGTATATATCATATTGTCTCTTTAATAAAGTTCATTTTGGGAGGAACTATGACAACAAGATCCAGAGACTATTATCACCTATCACCAAAGAAGAAACAAACCAGGTCTGTATGATTCTGGCAGATACATCTGTGCAAACAATGATTAAAGAAAAAGTTTCAGGAAATGTTTCATCTTCATGATGACGCCTCGGCCTTGGAATATTGTATCACATATACTTGGTTCTGCCCTACAACGTCACTGCCACTTTTGCCAAAAGTGAGGGTCTATATACATTGGCCATAGTGGAAGCCTCTGGAGACTCAGACTTCTGATGCTTTATCTCATCATTTGCTTTTTCATATTAACATACAAAAAAACTAAGAAATGTTGGAAGCTAAATATGAAGCTTACTGGACTCTTAGTTTCTCTTCTCGTAAATAAAAGAAGAAATACCTGGCCCACAGGCATGACCCTCTATGCTCTTACTTGACACTCATCAAGTAAGGATGATACTCAGAGTTCTACAGTTCCCATCCCACTACACTCCCCACAACATTTTTGTTTGAAAATGATTGTATTTCCTTTTAAATCTGAATATGTTTTCAACTTGGTCCATACCAAACCCAGAGAAATAAAAATTTGGGACTATATATATATATATATATATATATATATATATATATATATATATGGCAGAGGGATCACAACAATATTCTGTGGTCTCCACAGATTTGGCCATTTTGCTTAATAGTAGTATGATTTGGTTCCTGAGATTTATTTTCTTGCATTTATTTATTAATAATTGAAATATTTATTGTATGCGTCCTTCTTTTCCTGTTGTGGCCTGAATTTGCAAATTGCCTTGAAAGTGTTAATGATCCTCATATGTGGTCTCCATTGGCACTATGTATGCCTCAAGAACCAGGAGAGAGGATGTAGTGGGCATAGAAAAAGAAAAAAGGCCCTTTCGATATGTAACTTAGTCAGGAACCAACACACCCAAGGCTGTACCTGATAACCACAATCCAGGGATATCATTCACTTCAGACAACCAGACACAGCACAGAAGCCAATGAAGCCCAAAGCCCGCTGGACAGTATATAAGCAGAGACCAAGAGTAATGCTCTGCTCTGTTTATATGGAGACACCACCTAGATTGGCCCTGTGACTACATCATGTTCCCCAGGATCCTGTCACTTGAATCAGAGACTTTTGTTAGAGACTGTGTAAGGATTGAGCATTATGCCGGCCTGCCCCTGTCACCTGGCAGAATGTACTCAGGCAGTACGCTGGTCAGCCCAGGATTCCATGAGTACCAGTCTGCACATAGCTGCAAAGGGCCCCTTGAAAAGTCAGACCCCGTCCACTGATGCTCTCTTCCCTCTCTTTCCCGAGGTTCCCTGAGGCAGACAGGACTTTTCTCGTCTCTTCTGTCTTCTCTGTTTCTCTACCTCTTTTCCTTCTCCCTTGTAATAAACTTCTCACTTAAACTCTGTCTGCCTGGTGTGCTTGTCCCTTGCCTGAGTCACCCTCTCCTGCCATGGAATCCATACAAGGTCCCCGTCAAGCTTTCTCCTAACAGACTGGACCTGAATTTCAGCTAAGATACATGATACAGGTGAGCAGACTTGGGGAAACAGACTTAGGGACGAGTGTGAACTTTGTGTGATGACCAGCAGCATTAGACAACACAACTTTCGTTATACTAACTCTGAATTGCTACTTTCTTCCTCACAAAAGTTAGGACCACTTTTCTTTAACTGATGCCTGGATGTTTAGATCTAAAGCCTGCACCAGAGCAAGGAAAGGAACTTTACCAAACCAAGGGCAAGGTCACAGATTTTTAAAGAAAATTTGTATAACTTGTATGATATTCCTAAAGCAATGTGTTTTTGCTCTAATTGCGTTATAAGTCACACCACTTTAAAAAAAAAAAGATTTATTTATTTATTTATAATGGATACAATATTCTGTCTGCATGTATGCCTACAGGCCAGAAGAGGGCACCAGATCTCATTATAGATGGCTGTGAGCCACCATGTGCTTGCTGGGACCTGGACTTTTGCAAGAGCAGCTAGTACTCTTAACCTCTGAGCTATCTCTTCAGCCTCCCCTCCTTGAACCACTTTTGAGAACAAATTTATCCCCATTTTTATGTGTGTGTTTGTGTGTTTCAGAGAATGTATGGAGGTGACACACCAGGAAAGAGTATCAGATCGCCTGGACCTGGAGTAGCAGGTAGTTGTTGTGAGCTCCCACACTTGGGTGCTGGGATCTGAACTTGGGTCATCCCTGAGAATATGTGCTGAATGACCTACCAAGCCTCAGAGTACTTTTTATCCAATAACCTAAAACTCTGTCACAGATTAACAACAATAAAACCTTAGTAAATACAGTATATAAATAATCCTTGGGAAAAAATGATGCAACAATGTTAAGATGTTGTATATAGTCAATTTGCACCACAAATTGAATGCAATCCAAAGACAAAGAGCCAAAATTTATAACAGAAAATATGATTTCAAAACCACTTGCAAAGTTGACACACTTCAGAATGCTCAATGGGATTATCAAACAAAAAAAAAGAAAGAAAATTGCATACATCTTGACAAAATATGACTTCTGTATTTACCACAAAAGCTACAACAATCATCAAATGTGCACAATATTTGTGAACGAATAAAGCAGATAGAGAGAAAAAGCCAAGACAAAACCTGGCAAACACCTTCTATTTTTAATCAAAAGACCAAAGGAAACTCAGCCCGGAAAACTGTGATCTTGTCCAGCACGACCTATGATTCTATGTGTGTAGAAATCTAAGAAACACAGACTTCACAACTCCCACAAAATTAACTTAGTGACCCTGTTATGCCTCTGACCCTCCAGCCAGTGATACTGATTTCAGAGAGGCTCCATGCACTGTAGCCCCCTCTGCAAATGGAGGTGATCTCCTCCAGAGCCTACTATAATTCTATAGGCCCTCTTGATCTTGTGTGGTTTCTGGCAAACTGGGCCCCAATGATGTCCAATCAAAACACAATGTAGAAGAATAATTTAATGTCTGCTCCCTGCCACATGGATTATGGCACAAGATATGGCATCTGCCCAACACCATGCAAACCTGAGATACCTCTGAGGCTGAGAAACACGTTTTGTCCCCTGCAACTGGACTTTACTAATCTACACCATGGTGGCTGGCAGTAGCAGACAGTTAAAAGCAGTCTAATCATGTATTGCTGAAGGATGATCCCATTACCTCCTTTCTACCAGTTTCTAAACCATCTATACCATTTATAAGATAAACCTGCAAGTGGCATGCAGCATTCAGAACTTCTAGAAACCAGGACTCTGGTTTTCAAATTTGTCTTCCCACGCCAAAAGCAATGCCTGTGTATGCACACTGGACAGAGATATTACAAGCTCATAGCCCCCCATATAAGAGCAGCAGAGCCTCTGCCTCCTCAGGGAACCCACAATCAGTGAGTCATAGAGGCCAAGGACCACTGCCCAGGTCAACACAGGGACCAAGAGACCAGTCTGGCTCATGGCCCATCCCAGTCCTCTGACAGCTCAGCCTACCTGCTCTTCCTGGACTAAGGACAGTTGTCCCCACACTCACCATGGCATGGCTTCTGATCTTCTTTATATCTCCTCACAGCAGAACAAGAGGAGAACTCTGGAAAGAGCCTGTAAGCTACCTGCCACTGGTACCCCTGAAAGCTAAGCCTAGTCTGGGAAATTATAGTTTAGTAAAACCTTCCATTCTCTCAGAACACTTCCTGTTTAGATTACAAGATGTTCACATTCCATTAAACAGTCAATGTACCATGCAGTCAAACACAAGTCACATTCAAACAGTTACTGTTGTAAAAGCAAAAGGAGGCCACGGATTAGAAAACGATGATGGCTCCATTATGGGAGGGCTTGGAAGCAGGAAAGAGATAGTCGCAAAGATGTAATTATAATCCCCAAAATTACATTAAAAAATCTGAAACTGGCTTTATGGCAAGAGGAGAGAACATTAATTACACCATTTCTCTCACGGAATACATCTTAAACCTGGGAAACACAGACAGGGCCACCCCACTTTATTCAAGATCTATTTTGGTTGAACTACTGTAACTTCAGTAATTTGGTTTCATGAAAGTCTTGTAGATTGTCTAGATTCTTATTTGCCTGGTCTGTGAACCTGAGAAATGGCCAGTCAGAACATTTTCCAATCACCTAAAATTGATTTCCTCACTGGTCACTGCTAATATTAACTACTTTCAAAGCAGGAAAAAGCTTCCCCCTCCTTCTTGCCCATCCCCTTCTGTGCTGTGACTGCACCAGCTTTACAGTTGCTCAGTAAACTCAATTCTTACACAGGTTTGACCTCATTTGAAAATTCACAACTGGCGTTGGTGGTGCATGCCTTGAAGCCCAGCACTTGGGAGGCAGAGGCAGACGGAACTATGTTGAGTCCAGCCTGGTCTCGAGCTAGTTCCAGGACAGGCTCCAAAGTAATAAAGAGAAATCCTGTCTCAAACAACAACAACGACAAAAGAAAATTCACAATACAATTGAGAACAGAAGGAGTACACTCATTCAGGGGTCTATTTTCCCTTCCCCTAGACCAGTCAAGACCCATCCTGGAAGGAGTTGCAGGATGATCTTCCTAGCCCTGGGCAGCAGAAGCAGGATTAGGGGTTCAAAGCAATTCTCAATTACCAAGAGAAAGGCAAGCCTGAGCTGCAGGTGACATTGATCTAAACTAGTGGTTCTCATCAACCTTCTGAAGGCTGTGACCTTGTAAAACAGTTCCGGTTGCTGTGGTGACCCACTAACTATAAAGCGATTTTTACTGCTACTTCATAACTATAATTTTGCTGTTAGTGCCTGTAATATAAATATGGATTTTTCTAATGGTCGGTCTTAGGCCGCTCCTGTGATACGCTTATTTGATCCCCCACTCTAAACTGATTGAAATAAATGAATAGCACTTTTTAAAAAAAGGAAAGGAGAAACAAATAGAGATTAGATTATGAATGCATTTAAACCAAATGAAATTTAAAACATGATATTGGTAATTGACTTCTCAAAATGATAAAAAATAATGGGAGAAACAGCTATACTGGCTTTCAAACAAAGAAGGCACTTCCCTGGTGCAAAGAATGTTATCACTAAGAAATTGTAGGACTTTGTCCCCTGTTAGATGTTTGCTGCTGAGTGCCTTAAGCTGACACATGGAGTTACAGCCATTGGCCTGTGTCTCAAACCTCTGAGCTGACTTAACTGTGACAACCAGGACTGCACATATCCGCACAGGAGAGTTCGATCATTGGAAACTGGATACTCAGTAGTTCAAGCCCAGCAATTCTGTCTGTCTTCATGCACATGGAAGAATTAACATATGCTGGGAAGTTACACAGAAACTCACTCACCCTGTCCCACCAGGTCCTTCTTTATGATGGAGACCCCTGCAGCTCACTGCCTGCAACTTCAGTCTGGGATCTAGCTATTGTCTACTCTGTTTCCCCTGCAG
This sequence comes from Phodopus roborovskii, assembly GCF_943737965.1. Taxonomy (NCBI): domain Eukaryota; kingdom Metazoa; phylum Chordata; class Mammalia; order Rodentia; family Cricetidae; genus Phodopus; species Phodopus roborovskii. Next base: position 4,377,351 of record NW_026125554.1, read on the forward strand.
TGTGCCCAGTACACTGTTCCTCCTCTTCTGGTCTGAGGGGAGAGCCATGTTCCACATGCAAACCCTTCTCTTGTTACTGCAATGGACAGAACACTACGTGACTCAAACTGGTATTTTTTTCCAGTTAAGAACTTCCCTGGTGCTGCAGCCCTGTAATCCAACAATTTAGGGTGCTTATGAGGATAGCAAGGACTGTGGGGATACGGGAAGGGTTCAAGTCCAACTGACTCTATTTGGGAGACCTTAATCCAAAATTATTTTTCAAAAAGGCTGAAGATGCAGCTGTTCTAGAATTAACATAGCACGGCAGGCCTTAATCTGGTTGTGAACCTGTAATGGCCCCTTTGTTAGAGGCCTGTCCTCTCATGGGGGATGGGCCTTTAGGGTGGTTGTAAATAAGGGTTGTCTTCGGTTATAAGAATGTAGCTTAAGGGCTGGTAAACAAGACACATTTTATCACACTAATCTCTAGCAGGCACAAGTAACATACCACATGTGTTTAGAGTATTTGGGAGACTTCACTTCCTTAGCTAAATTCTTTGTGTGACGTAATGTCTCCTAAGAATTGGTAAATCCAAAGGGCGGTGGTGGCACACGCCTTTAATTCCAGCTCAAGGCAGAGGCAGGTGGATCTCTGTAAAGTCAAAGTCAGCCTGATCCACAAGTAACTTCTAGGACAGGCTTCAAAAGCTACACACAGAAACATGTCTCGAAAAACTAACAAATAAAAAACATAAACTAAAAAAGAATCCGTAAATCCTCATACTATCAATACTATCAATTCTACTCTTCTACATCAGTTTAGCAGCGGAGTGCTACCCTACACACGAGACACTGTCGTTTACAAGCTCCACAGAATAAACTCCAGAGGGATCACAAACCTAAATGTTAAAAGTGCTGAACTTCTGGAAGATACTGGAGAGAGACCAGGGATCTCCGAGTCTGCCAAATGCCTTCCACCGTGGCAATACCAGCACCATAGGTGCCGATTTTTCACAGTGACATCCACAAAAAGGATATTTCTAAGCGCAGTCCCGCTCCCAGTTGCAGCACGTGGAGTGAAGTTATTCAGAGGCTGCTGCACTGGCCCAGGGAGTTGCAAGGACCAACCAGGCAGGACAAGGCAGGACGTGCGGGAACACGTGGAACTCCGCACCTGCCCGCTGGCTCCCACCCTGCCGGAGGAGAACCTTCCACACGTTTCCCCAGGCTCACTCACACGTTCAGCCCCTCATTCACCTTGGCCGGCCACATCTGCCCGTCTAGGGACTGCCGCCTCTTACTCATCACCGTGCGGTTGACCCTCGACACCGCGCTCTCTTCTCAGCAGAAGCCCTTGGGTCAGCACAGGCACCAACTTCCTTCTTCCGGAGCAGAAGGCTGAGCCAGGAACCTGGTTCCCGGATGAACCCTCCTACCTGAGGGGCAGGTACACTGGAGGTTCCGATTGGCTAGTGAGGCCTGAGTAACAGGACCGGGTGGGCAAAAGGGACACAGCAAAATGGTTCCCAGCACCGACTTCCATCTGAAAGACAGATTTGATGCAGACTGGAGATCTGAGTCAAATGGCATCTCATCTACTGGGTAGTACTTCACCATAAAGCTCTGATGTAAGTCACACAAAGTAGAATTTAGCTAAGGGAGGACTGGTATAAAATATCCCAAAGTTAAGTAGTATGTTAACCAGGCCGGTTAGAAATTATGATGCTAGGATTGAAATGTTTGTTCATTCTTTACGAATACTGTTATTGGTCATGAGTCAGTGGTAAAAACAGCTAATGGGATGCTCACCCATGGAGAGGATAAAAAGAGCCTCTGTGAAAAAATATCTCTCTATAATAATCTGGAGCCTCATAGCTTTAATAGCATACATCTTAGTTGTATGGTACTGGATGCTGTACAGGTCAAATTGATGATGTTTTGTTATTTCTTTGTATCGAATAAATATACCCATTAAAAACCAAAAAGCATGGTTATAGTGTAAGAGCAAGGTACTGGAGACTATGTTAACTCCAGCCTCAAAAAAAGCCACTTTGTGATATTGCCTGTGTGGCATAAAGCTGATTCTGCTTCAGCCAAGGAACCATAAACAATTCCAAAGGAGCATCCAAACTGTGCCCACGCTGGACAATGAGACCCCATCCAGGTGGTCAGGCAATGACTAATTTTGGTAAAAATCATCTTCTCACCACAACAGTCCATGTTACCATTAGTAACAATTTTGAAATTCCCCTAGCCCCCAAATCGATGAATCCAAAGGACACCCAATCCTGAACAGCTAAGGCAGATAGGGCCCTGCTTCTGTTTTTTTTTTTTTTTTTTTTTTTTTTCCTTTAAAATCCCCTTGCAAATGAGGCCAGACACATTTTTCCTGCAGAGGCTGTGTCAGATTGCTGGACATGGTCCCTGCAGAGGCTTGCAACTTACCATTAAACCTTTTGCATTTTCATCAGTGACTTGGCTCCTTGGTGGCCTTTTAGGAGTCTCATGAACTTGGCATAACTATAGTAGTGATGTCATGTATTCTATGAAGACTGCCTTGTGTTACTCTAGGATTTAGCTTTAACGGATTGTACCTAGGAAATAGTAATTATTACATTATCTTTTAAAATTTTTTTTTTTTTTTGTGTTTGCACTAGGGTTTCTTTGTATAATGGCCCTAGCTGTCCTGGAACTCATTCTGTAGACCAAGCTGTCCTCGAACTCACAGAGATCTGCCTGCCTCCGCATCACTAGTGCTGACATTAAAGGTGTATGCCACTGCCTTCGGGTTTATTACATTATCTCATACAAAGTTTCTAGTCAGTGTTGTTATATTTCATTGTTGTTGCTCAAAGGATTGGCATCTTCCTCTGATCAGCTGTGCCTGTTTAGAAAGGATGGCCACCACCAGCTTTGCTGACTGTTGCTATTCCCTCATAGTAGGAGGTGTCCACACCTTCTGAGTATACAGCCTCTTTCCCAGGCAACTGTATGCAATTCAGCGCTGACATGTGACCTTGTGTTCTGGGGAAGGAACTAGAGTACATAGCCTGGAAAAGCCTGGGGAGGAGGTGGATTCTGCATGTGCACCTAAGAGAAAGCCGTGTTTTAAAGTGGGAATTTACCTGGAGAGCAACGAGGGTTACCGATGTACACTGAGAAACACGATGTAATGGTGAGCACATGGTCAGTGGAAGAGAGGAGAGAAGGTGAGGTCCACATTTGCAGTTGTAGAAGATGAAAAGTGTCTACACCCTGGTAAGCCTCCTCGCCAATGCAGCAATCCAAATGAGACCAAATAGCAAAAGCCCACATTTAATAGATACAGCACTCCAGGGTGGCCTTCCAGTCCCCCCAGTGCGGAGATGCAAAAGGGAGACTGGAAAAACCATGAGTCTGTTCTCTGGCGGGCAGTTTAAATACCCTTTAGGAGTGGTCTTGAGTATCTCTCGGGGAGGGGTAATCATTTGGCCGGTTTTCTGAGATGCAGCAAGATTTGGAGAGAGACAGGAAAGGGGGCTTAGGTACAACCTCCACCATTAAATCCCAGACTCTGGTGTGATGCTTCCACTATGACAGGAGAGTCATTACAGAGAGCATGTGGAGACAGTCCTGTGTGGCTGCTTTTGAGTATCTGTCTTAGTTAGCATTTCTATTGTTGTGGAGACACCATAACTATGGCAACTCTTCCAGAGGAAACCATTTTATTAGGGTAGCTTAAGTTTAAGAGGATTTAGTCCATCACAGTCATGGTGGGGAGACAGAAGTGACTGTGACATTCTTCCTCCAACAAGGCCACACCTACTCCAACAAAGCCACACCTCCTAATAGTGCCACTCCCTAAGGGACTATGTGGCTATTTTTACTTTAACCACCACAGTATCTAAACTTCTGTATCTCCTCAACCATATTCAGTAAATAAACTCAATAAACTCATTGGTTCCCCAGAGTGGACTTGGGTGACATTGTACTTTGCATTGTCATGAGGATTCCGTGAGTTAGGTTAGACATTGCTTTGTCCCCCTCCACTGGGGACAAATTTCTCACAAGAGATCACAAATATATGTTTATGTTTCTATGTCTCGTGATATTGGAATAGGAAGCAGTACATAAAAGAACATGTGAGAAGACTATAAATGTGGAAACGGCCTTAGTAAAGAGGGCTTAGATATATATAGATCAAAAAGACTAGAAAGCTTTTGCAAGTTATAAAGGTCTGAATAAGATGTTCAAGGTACATAAAAGATGAGATTTAGATATTATATATTGTATTCAAGTTGGCAAGGTCAGATATCAACTATTTCAAGGACTGGCTAAAATGTCTGTCAAACAATACTTTGAGTTATGTCTTGCTATTGAAATATTACACAGTAGCATCAAACGGGTAAAAATATGGTCTTCTGGGTGTTTCATAACCTTGGGCAATATGCTATTGTGTTTAGAAGGACTAAAAGGGAGAATATTTTTCCCCTTTCTCTATGAAGTCAACCAGTCCATCTCGTTCAAGGAGACTATGGAGACTCAACTCAATGAATTTGAAACATTGTCCAGTCTACAAAAAGGGGGGTCACTGTGAAAAAGATTTCTTGAAGGCTTCAGAGAAAGCCACACACAGTGCATAAAACAAAGCCTTTGACTTATCCTTACATTCATGGACAACTGGTAAAAGGAAGACTAGAAGATTCCGAGGTTCCACTCAATCCCAAGTGACTCCTGAGGACTAGTTGCTCAACTGGCCTTGAGAGCACAGAAAGAAAACTTAATTTGGCATCTGCATGGTTTCAGCACTCAGCAGGAAAGTTTAACCAAACTAAGACAATTGGTAGCAACTTAAGGAATCACACTTCACAAACACTAGACCTCAGTCTACATGAGATGTTATTCATACAGCTAATCTCACTGATATTTTCTTCTTTACAGAAATGTTACCCAGATGTAAGAATTCAGACTGAGCACCTGCCCACAGCCAAGGCAGAGAGGCTCGATTGTTTTAACCCCCAAATTAAATGATGCTAAATGCCTCTTCTCTTCCTATGCAGAAGCCACAAGGGAAGGGCATCATGCTGACTTCTGACTGATGATACAGCTATGAAAGGGTATGAAAGCTAATGGTGGATTTATCACTTTGGAGCCAAACTCTAGATATCAAAGGAAGACATCTAATAAATGGTGGCTATTGTGAGGCCATCAAGAATGTCTTAGGGACTTTGGACAGTTCAGTTATTTCCAGTCATCAGGAATGGAATTCCTTTCCTGTCTATATCTCTATATCTGAGAATTTGGACTTTACAGAGGGCCTGCTGTAAGGGAAACCAAGTACGGTCACCCCATTCCCTAAATTCATCTGGAAGAAGACAGGTAAGTCTTCACTCCAATCCCATAACAACAGTTCATATTACCTGTTCAGAGGGTGGTGGGATACGAGCTACAAGCAGAAAACAACTAGGCAGTTTTTTTTGGGGGGGCAAGGAAAGTAAACCAGTTGCTTACTTGACTATAAGAGCCAGAAGTGTCACTGGTATTCTTAGCAGTTTCATCCATGTCACAGGACAGAGATGCCAAAAGTGATTTGGAAGCTCTAATCTCTAATTCTGCACCCTCAGGGAGGGAGAAAGTTAAAAGTAGTAAAGAAAGCCGGCTAAGAGAAAAAGTCCCCTGGTCAAGAGAATAGTATCTTTGTACAGATTGCAGAGATACTATTTTAATGGGGACAGGTCAGTCTCATGGCCTGGTCTGTGGAACCCAAGAAATGACCATTCAGGACTTCTATAGTTCCTTCCTGCCTGTCTCTTTCTTTACTGTGTCCATATCAGCTTGTACTGTGTGGTTAATGAATTTAAATTCTTACACAAGTATCTCTGTGTCACCACTCCCTAGTAAAAGCTTGGGCTGCATTGGGACACTCATTCCCCTGTCTCTTTTGCCTTCTCACTGGCCAGTTATGACCCAGTCTTATACAACCCTTTAAGTGGGTAGTGTGACTTCTCCCTGGGAAGGCATGCTAATTCTAGAAAAGTTGCATCTTCAGCATTTTTGAAAAGCAGATGAGTAAAGGTCTCTGATGTTGACCGAGGGGGACTTCATCCCTGTCTCTAGCCACACAGAGCGTTGACCTTCATATCTTTCGGACTAGCCACCCTAAATTCTTGGATTATTGGTGTGTAGCACTATAGAGTTCTAAAATTATCAGTTCGAGTGTTCTTTCCATTCCAGTAACGGGAAAGGATTTGCATGTGCAGCATGGCTCTCCCTTCAGACCAGAAGAGGAGGAACAGTGTACTGTGTACACTGCTGGGGAAACAGAGTAGACAATAGCTAGATCCCAGACTGAAGTTGCAGGCAGTGAGCTGCAGGGGTCTCCATCATAAAGAAGGACCTGGTGGGATAGGATGAGTGACTTTCTGTGTAATTTCTCAATATCTGTTCATCCTTCCATGTGTATGAAGACAAACAGAATTGGTGAATTGGTGGGTGTATAATTTTGAGAGGTTAGCTTGAACCAGTAAGTATTAAGTGGCCAATATGACAAGACTTCTATACAGGGAAGTGAAAACTTGGTTGACAAAACCAACTTCAGTCAGAGTGTTGTTTGACACATGGCACTTGGCTCAGCATTTGACTACTGACTCCAACTCATCCCGAGGCCTGATTCGCCACACTCCCTTCTGAGGCTCGGGTGGCTGCTTCTCCCTGTCTGGGAAGAGCAGCCCCTAGTTCACCATGTGATGGCATGTGAGCTCACATGTACTTCCCTCACAGTTCCCAGGAGTGATATCCACGTTGCAGAACCAAGGCCCATTCACTAATCCCTCAGCAGAGCATCTGAGCTATCAACAAGGAGCTCAAAAGAGAATTCTACACCATCTGCCTAGTGGATCCTCTCGAGTGTTCTGATTGGCTAGTGAAGTCTAGGTGACCAGAGCTGTTCTCATGAGAAGGAGTGTTCTCAAGAATTGGGCAGTGTAGTTTTGAACATCATCTCCATTCAACTTAGAGATTGTCTTTCTCTGCTTTATGGAAACCTCTTAGTACTTCCTATGTGGGGAACTGGTGTTTACATGCGAGAGAAAGAAAACAATGCAAAGAATCAATGCAATGCAAAGAGTTGTTTCTTTGAGAAATTCAATGAAATAGACAAACTTTTATCCAAACTAACAAAAAGACGTAGAGAATATCCAAATTAAGAAACCAGAAATGAAAAGGCAGATATAACAACAGCCACCAAGGAAATCTAGAGATTCATCAGGTCATACTTCAAAAACCTGTACTTCACAAAATTGAAATAATTGAAGAAGATGGACATTTTCCTAGTTAACTACCACATACCAAAATTCAATCAAGAACAGATAAACAACTTAAATACATCTATAACCCCTTAGGAAATAGAAGCAGTTATCAATAGTCTCCCCACCAAAATCCAGGCCCAGATGGATTCAGTCCAAAATTCTACCAGAAATTGATAGAAGTGTTAATATCAATACTCTTCAAATTATTCCACACAATAGAAACAGAAGGAATACAGCCAAACTCTTTTACGAGGCCACATTTACCTTGGTACCCAAACCATACAAAGACACAACTAAGAAAGAGAAGTACGGACCAATTTCCCTCATCAACACTGACAAAAAAATACTCAATAAAATACTGGTAAACAGAATTCAAGAACACAACAGAAAACTCCTTACTGTGACCGTCTAGAATTCATCACCAAGATACAGGGATGGTTCAACATATGAAAATCTGTCAATGTAATCCACCATATAAACAGGCTGAAAGAAAAAAAAAACACATGATCACCTGACTAGATGCTGAAAAAGCCTTCAACAAAATCAAACTAAATGGAGAGAAACTCAAAGCAATCCCAATAAAATCAGGAATCAGACAAGGCAGTCCACTCTCTCCATATCTATCTAGCATACTTGATGTTCTAGCCAAAGCAATATGGTAACAAAAGGAGATCAAAGGGATACAAATTGGAAAGGAAGAAGTCAAATTCACTGTTGGCTGATGATATGATAATATACATAAGTAACCCCAAAATTCTAGCAGAATCTTACAAGTGCTAAACACCTTCAGTAATGTAGGCAGGCTTCAGTGCTCTTTGCATAGAGAGAGGAGACATTTCTAAAAAGGGGGTAGAGGGCAGAGGTTGTGATAAGGCGGCAAAAGTGTCAGTGGTGGAGAAACACCATGAAGTGGCTGCTACACACTAGAGCAATGACCAAGGACCCTGGATCAGGGGCAGGTGATAGGCCTCAGTTCTGGTGTCTGGAAGGGACACACTGCTTTTCTCCTTGCCTTTTCCCATTCTTAATCTTTCCCCCCTAATCTTTGTTCAGTTTTCTTCTATTTCACCTTAATTTTGTTGTTTGTTGTTTCTTAAGTCAGGGTTCCAATTGGTAGTCTTGTTTGGCCTGGAACTCACTATGTAGGACGTTCTGGCCTGGAATGCAGAGATCTGCCTGCCCATGGGCCCTTAGTGCTGGAATTAAAGGCATGCACAACTAGTTCTGGCTTTCCCTTCACCTTCTTTCTCTCTCCATCTTCAACTTGTGCTTTGCCATTTGGGGAATTTGACTATTACATTTAATGCTCAATGACTTACTAGAAGGAAGGGTGGCAGAATACTCTGCTGCTACCTGGTGGCTTATCCACTGTCCAGCATTAGTTTTGTAAGCAATAGGCCTTTGACACTGTAACCTACCACATAAGGAGCCTTTCTTCCAGAGTAGGCAGCACCAAAGAGATGATCAGCTATCTTCTCCACGGAAGACAGCATCAACACACTCTCCTTTTCTTGGCCAGGCCACTCCTGTGTCTTCACCCTGTGTCAGGGAGATTTAAAAAGGGTCTCAAGCAACTCCTTGAGGTTCCAAACCAAAGCTGCAGATATCTGGAAAACAGAACAAACAAAACTAGCCAAGCAGCAATTCATGGGAATCTGAAGGCATCAGTGTACACAACGACATATCATTTAAACATAAAAATGTATAAACAGAATTTAAACTATGCCAGAGTATCACTAATATAGATGAATGTGATAAATGGATAAAGATCTACATACAAAAACTACTAATATTACTGAGAAATCCAAACAAATCAAATGTAAGTAGTCATACACTTTGCCATACAGTCAAAAGATTAATGATTTAAATATTAATTATAATTAATGGTCTACTTCCTTGAAGTCCATAAGGCTTTAAAAAAGTCTTTCATGTGCACATTTATTTACTAAATATATGTGTATGTGTGTATAGGTGTGTCATGGCACATATGTGGACATCAGAGGATTTGTGTGAGTTGGTTTTTTCCTCCTTCCAGCTCTGAGCTTTAGGGATCAAACTCAGGACACCAAGATTGGTGGTAAGCACAATTAACAGCTGTCTTGTTTCCTTCCTATTGCTGTGATAATATGGGGGCACTAAGGCAACTTAACATAGGAAACCATTTAATTTGGGGCTCACAGTCATGGCAGTGAGCATGGCAGCAGGTAGGTGTGTGCTGGAGCAGTAATTGAAAGCTGTATCCATTTGGTTCCCAAGGAGGAGGCAGCAAGAACTAACTGAGGATGACATGGAATTTGTAACCTCACAGGCTGCTCCCAGTGACACACCTCCTCTAACAGAGTCACAGCTCCTAACCCTTCCCAAACAGTTGAACAACTTGGAATTAAGCATTGAAATGCATGAGCATAAATGGGCCATTCTCAGTTAAGCCACCATATCTGCAGATCAAAAGACTCAGGGTTATCCAACTCAGCCATATTCATATTCTCCTCTCCATCCCCTTGTTACCTCCCACCTCCCCTCCCATTCACACTCCCAGTTTACTCAGGAGCAAAGGAAGAGATATCTTGGGGTCATTGAGACGTCTATAAGTACAGAATTTCCCAGGAATCCACAAGGAAGAGCCCAGATAAGACTCTAGGCAATAGTGGAGAGGTTGCCTGAACTGACCTTCCCCTGTAACCAGACTTATGACTACCTTAATGGTCATCATAGAACCTTCATTCAGTAACTGATGGAAGCAGATGCACAGATCCACAGCTAAGCACTGGGCTGAGTTCCCAGAATCCAGTCAAAGAGAGGAAGGACTGATAATATGAACAAAGGATCAATACCTTGATGGGAAACACAGCATCTGACCCAAGCTAGTGGCAGCTCACTGACTCTGGACTGACAGCCAGGGAACCTGCATAGAACCGATATAGTCCCTCTGAATGTGGGTGACAGTATTGTGGATTGGGCAGTTTGTGGGGCAAGTGGAAGCAGGACCAGGATTTATCCCTAGTCCATAATGTGCCTTTTTTGGAGCCCATTTCCTATGGAGGGATACCTTGCTCAGCCTAGATACAGGAGGGAGGACCTTGGCCCCACCTTACCGTGATATGACAGACCGTTTTGACTCCCCATGAGATGCCTCACACTCTGAGAAGAGTAGATGGGGGTGGGGTGGGTGAATGGTTGTGGAGGAGAGAGGAGTTGAGGGAGATGGACCTGGGATTGGAATGTAAAATAAAAAAGACTGTCTCAGGACTCACATTCTCTCTACACCTTTACTCTTTGTCTCAGGTCTAGCCTCAGAAGTCAGATGTATTTTAGGAACAGCTTGACAAGAAGAAAGAAGTCTTCTGGAATAAACACTTCCTCAGAATGTTCTGTGATCTGCTATCACAAAGGAGGAGAGCTTTAGCCTCCACACTTGCATCCCCTCTCACATCCTAAACCTTCACAGCTACACTCTCCAGCAAAGCACATGACCTCTGCTGCAGGCTACATCCATAGTGGCTTCTCTGCCACACCCTCAACCTTGCTAAGATGAAATTCATCTTCCTGCCAACAAAGGGGACTACATATCTCCCCCCAAAAATCTCTTAATCCATAGGATCATCTTTGTCTAACTGCCCTGGAATAACTGGGGTGCTGCAAGGAGGAAAAGATCAGTAACGGGGAGAGACTGGGGCTGTGTACTGTGCAATGCTTTATTAAATATGAATGCCTGTCTCAAAGAAAGACATGGAAAAACATACATTACATAAATGAGTAAAATGAACTTCGAAGATATACTGAGTTCTAGAAGAAATGGTGATTTCATGGGAGTCAGGTGGGTCTTTGTGGGTTTGCGACAACCTGGTCTGCAATATCAAGATCCCTTACAACCAATTCCATGCTAAGAACCAAATTCTAAATTGTGAAAGAAAAACCGTTTGTTTTATGGTGTGTTTGATACTGTTGTAAAGAACTATGAAAGAATAGAGTTTTGGTATCTGTTATATTCCAGGAGAGCAGCGATACATGTTGGAAGAGAATTACAAAGTGAGGTATAATTTAGCAAATGATGAAGTTTGAAAAATGAGTAACTACTTGCAATTGAAAGCAATCAACAAAGATACACACAAAAAGGAAGCAAAAGCTGACAAGTACTTAGGAGTTAGTCTATTTATGGAGACAAAGATAAAAATTAAAGAAAAAAATACAAAAATGTAAGTAACCAAACCACCACTAGGCCTAAATGTCCAGTCACAATTTTGAAGTTACAATTCCTTTCTCAGGAAAGTGAAACAGGTTCAGCATCTCCAGTATAACCCTTAAGCAGAGACAAGGTTTTGACTCAGGTACCCTACATATTAATGAGTAAAGATGACTTGCTAGGAATGGCAAGGAAGCCATTAATGACATGTCCACTGATCTTTTCTCTAACATGTCACAATTACAGTGAATGATTATGAGATTACTAGAGACATCGACAGCCTGGATGGACAGGTAGGCAAAGTCCAACATTCATCAGCTGTACTCAAAGCAGACACTATTGCCTATACTCATACAGTTATCATGCATAAAAATGATCCTTATTTAATGTGACTATAGTATCTTTAGATTTGACTGAGGCTTTGAGCTATACCCTGGAAATACTTCACAAAAGGATTGATTTAAGCATAAAATATAAAACTTTCTTCAGTTATGAATGCCAGGATATTACTTTTTTTTTTTTTTTGCAAACAATATGATACAAGCTACTAAACTGAGTGTGAAACTTGAAGAGCTTATGGAAAGTTGTATAATTTCAAATATACCGTTGTGAGTTAGCACAGATTGACCTATTTTTAATATCAAGGCATAACTATTGCAAGTGAGTAGAAATTAAGCTTGATGGTCATTAAGAGGAAAAGAAAGTTATACCACTGCTAACAAATGAGTGTGTATGAAGCTCAGTGATGGTTAGAGTTCTTGGTTAGCCATCAGGGAAATGCAAATCAAAATGACTCTGAGATACCATCTTACCTCTATCACAATGACATAAGATCAACTGATAATAGCTTATTATGGAGAGGATGTGGAATAAGGGGAACACTCTTCCATTACTGGTGAGAGTGCAAAGTTGTACAGCCACTTTGGAAATCAGTATGAAGGCTTCTCATGAAATTGTTAATTAATCTACCTCAGGATACAGTAATGATGCACAATCATACCACAAAGACATTTGGTCAACTATATTCATAGCAATATTATTTTTAATAGCCAGAACCTGCAAGCAACCTAGATGCCCCCCAACTGAAGAATGAATAAGGAAAATGTGGTGCATTTACCCAATGGAGTATTACTCAGTGATAAAAAAAATAAATTACATCTTGAAATTTGCAGGTTAATGGTTGGACAAGAAAAGAGAAAAAAAAAAAAAAACCACCCTGAGTTAAACTAGACCCAGAAATACAAACACACTATGTCCTCATTAATAAGTAGATATTCGATGTAAAGCAAAGGACAACCAGACAATTATCTACAACCCCAGAGAACCTAGGTAACAAGGAGGACACTAAGAAGGACACATATGGAGGGCTCCAGGAAGGGGAAATAGTTGAGATTTACTGGGTAAACTGGGAAAGAAGGGTAGAAGGGAGAGGATGGAGGATGGAAATATGACAAATTCAGGAGGCTAAGTTGGTGAAGGGATGGAGGGGAAGAAGAATGAAAGAGACATCTTGATAGAGGAGCCATTATGGGGTTAGGGAGAAACCTGGTGCTAAAGAAATTCTCAGGAATCCACAAGGATGACCCCAGGTAAGTTGCCTAGCAATAGTGGAGAAGGAGTCTGAATGGGCCTTCCCCTTTAATCAGATTAGTGACTACCCTAACTGCCACCATAGAACCTACATCCAGTAACTGATGGAAGCAGATGCAGTGATCCACAGCTAAGCACAGGGCTGAGCTCCTGGAGTTCAACTGAAGAGAGGAAGGATCATATGAACAAAGGGGCTTAGTGAGAAAATCCTTCTGTGGCACTGACCACGTCCATTGGGGGGTGGAGCCATGGGCGGAAGTGACCTGTGGAAGGAGGTCAGAGGAAGAGCTGGAAAAAGCTCTCTTTCTGGCTGGACTCCGACAGGAGAGCATCGGGTGGAATTTCCTGGTGTTCATCTGTCTAGGTTGTAAGTTATTTCTCCCTGAATAAACATCTATTCGGCCTATGTGTTTATCCTGATCCTTATACATGGAAAGATTTAAAATTTATTATGATTGAATTGTAACATCCACAACAAAAGCTGTAATCATTTATGGTGACAAGAATTCTAATGTAGCGCTAAGCTTCCCCATATGGGAATATTTAAGTGAACAGAAAATTTGGGTCACTACCTTCCAATTGGATATTGTCATCCAAAGTAAAAAGTATTACCCTGACCAATTCCATGGGACTTTCAGTCTTTCACACCACCGCAGTGAGATTTCTGGCTTAAAAACGTTTATCGAGGAATTAAATTATTTGAAATACCCAGATGATGTTTCCTTGATAAGACTGGGTTGGTTGAATTTCAATTGTTCAGTCTTACATTCTTTTTATAAAATAAGGAGTAATTGTTCCTTCAACACATAATTGGAATGGATAATCAAACACAATTTTGATTTGGCCATAAGTGTGTAAGACCCTCAGAATGAGGAGTCTTCCAGGTTCGGTCGATACCCCAAGAACTCAATGTCCAGTCCAGTTGCTGCAAAACACAAGAGGCTTTAATGAACAGGAAACGTTTGTGTAAATGGGCTCCTCCAGCATGCAGGCTAGGGAGCCGCCCCCTCCCCTAGGCCCAGGTGTTTTTAAAGGCAAACCCACAAGCTTAGGGAGGGGGTGGGACCCTCTGTCCATTGAGTATGTGACCCTTGGAGGCCGGATGGTCTCCCTATTAGGGTCAGCAGACCTTAGGGCTTCAAATGTGTTAATTAATCTTGTCTGGGCAAACCAGAGTTACAGCTATCTCTTGACCCTATTTACCACCTGTTGACTCACAGGAAAGGAGGGGCAGTGTGAATTCTTCTTATCTTACTTAGGGCCTTGTGAGAGGAAGCTAGCAAATTCCAAGGAACAGATATTGGTTTCTAGGTTAGTCCATCATTAACATTACTTTTTAGGTCTTTCAAGTGAAGCAAGTTACAATATTTACAATGCTGTGTATGTACTGGTCCACTCCATCCACAAGATGCTTCTTCAGAAATATGATTTGCATCCAGTTGAAAATAACTCAGAACTAAAAATGGACTTACTTGAGGTAAAGTGTCCTTCAAAGGATACTACTTCAACCAGTCAAGTCTCTTTACCTTAACTGTTTTAATTATATTAGAATACACTTTTAAATTTTCATACCAGTGTGGCTGGATTTATGTTGAGGTCTTTGATCCATTTAGACTTGAGTTTTGTGTATGGCGATAGACATGGGTCTATCTGCAGTCTTCTACACATCATTCAGTTGTACCAGCACCATTTGGTGATGATGCTTTTTTTCCTCCCATTGTATACTTCTAGCTGTTTTGTCAAAAATCAGGTGTTCGTAGGTGTGTGGGTTAATATCAGGGTTTTTGATTTGATTCCATTGGTCTACTTGTCTATTTTGGTGCCAACACCACACTGTTTTCAGGACTATATAGCTCTAGTAGAGTTTGAAGTTGGGGATGGTGATGCCTCCTGAAGTTCCTTTATTGTACAGATTTGTTTTGGCTATCCTGGGTCTTTTGTTTTTCCATATAAAGTTGAGTATTATCCTTTCAAGGTCAGTAAAGAATTGTGCTGGGATTTGATGGGGATTGCATTGAATCTGTAGATTGTTTTTGGCAAGATTGCCATTTTTACTATGTTTATCCTACCTATCCAAGAGCATGGGAGATCTTTCCATTTTCTGATATCTTCTTTAATTTCTTTCTTTAAAGACACAAAGTTCTTGCTATACAGGTCTTTCACTTGTTTGTTTAGCATTACCCCAGGATACTTTATGTTGTTTGTGGCTATTGTAAAGAATGCTGTTTCTCTGATTTCTTTCTCAGCCCCTTTATTGTCTATAATATAGTAGGGCTATTGATTTTTTTGTTTATCTTGTATCCTGCTGAAGGTGTTTATCAGCTGTAGGAGTTCCCTGGTGAAGGTTTTCGGGTCGCTTATGTAAACTATCATATCATCTGCAAATAGTGACAGTTTGACTTCTTCCTTTCCAATTTGTATCTCCTTGATCTCCTTTTGTTGTCTTATTGCTTTAGCTAGAACTTCCAGTATGATACTAAAGAGATATGGAGAGAGAGGGCAGCCTTGTCTTGTTCCTGATTTTAGAGGAATCACCTTAAACTTCTCTCCATTCAGTTTGATGTTGAGTGTTGGTTTACTGTATATTGCTTTTATTATATTTAGGTATGTTCCTGTTATCCCTGATCTCTCCAAGACCTTTATTGTGAAAGGCTGTTGAATTTTGTCAAAGGCTTTTTCAGCATCTAGGGAGATGACCATGTGGTTTTTCTTTATCAGTTTGTTTGTATGGTGGATCATATTGGTAGATTTTCATATGTTGAACCATCCCTGCAACCCAGGGATAAATTTCCATACCAATCAAGAGCTGTTCTGTATTTCTAGTAGTTTCCATGAATATTCTAAAGCCCTTCTTTATTTTATATTATATCAGTCTTAAAGGCTTCACATTTTTTAATGAAACCCCAAGAATCAATGACCAACAGGAATTGGGAGTATTTTACCAACATATGTACATATTATTATAGTTGGTGTCTATTTATTTGGACAAGCAAATAGTCTTAAAACATAATGCTGATTGTTATTATCCTCTGAAATTTTTATCCATTTTTCTCCATGCTTTGACTAATGTTAACACTGCAATTTATAAAGGATTATAATTTTCTTTTTTAGTCCTCTGTATTAAGATGATAATATTCTCATTCATAAAATGATGAATCTCCAGGTCAAGGACATTATGAGAAATATAAATTTTATTAATCCTCTTGGAGATCCTGTGACTATGTATCAGAGACAAAATAGAGATGCAGAATATGACATTTTCAGTATTTTGAATACTCATCAAAGTCTTCAGCTAAAAGTAAAAATAGGACAATTTACTCCACATTACCTACATGGCGAACAATTGTGTTTATCTGAAGACACTCTATCATGGGCCACAGGGAATGAACAGGTAGGTTCAACCAAATGATTATTCTTTAAACTAGACATAAAACCCTGATATTTTGCAGTATGGTTTATTTACTAAATCATAGTACAATATATATTTTAAAGATATTATTTTCCAGCTCCATGTGTTCTCTAATCATCTTTTACTTAGGTAACATATTTGTCATTATTTTACAAATACTTAACTTTAAACTTAAAATGATATGATGTACTTATATGAAATATGAACACCATTTAATAGACCTTTCAGTAAAGAAAACAGACTTATAATTCCCTACCATGCTACACATGGAATTATAGTATGGAATGTATTATTTACCTATTTTATTACACATTCATACACAGATACGCATAGGCATACACACTATTTTCCTTAGATTCCCAGCTCTGTGTGCAGTGTGTTCTGCAGCCCTGGTTTCAAGAAATCCCCTCAGGAGGGAAAGGCTGTCTGCTGTTTTGATTGCATCTCTTGCCCAGAGAATGAAATTTCCAATTCAACAGGTAAGAACATACCTTATAGCGATATTCTTCAGCTCAGTTACTGTTCCCAACACAGAAGGAACTCCGAGGTTCCTGACATGAGATAATATCTATCAAATCAATTTCCATCTTAATTGAATCATTTAATGTGTATTAATGAATATTGCTCTGAAGTAAGGACTGTAATTTTATACTCTAATTTTGACTTGACAACCATGGCAGGTGACTTTTTCCTCAGTAAAACTCTTTAACACTCAAACAGTAATATCTATTTTCTTTTCATTAGAAAATTTATGTATAGCATTTTCTAATCCATCTTTTAATCTTCTATGAACCTCCATACATATCATATCAATTTTCAACTCTCTGGCCTTTCCAATGCCTAGCAAGTTTCCTGAAAAGGGCAAATGTCCAGATATATTTACTTTTTAAAGAGTTGATGTTTTATATGTTGAAATTTATATAACACAACTGACAGTCAATCTGTAAATTTTACTTGCTCTTTTACAATTCACAATTCAATAAGTAAGACAATAAGTAGAGATGTAAGTTTAGGCTAGTGCCATAAGGTTGCTGTAAATGTTTTTGTGGAGAACTATAGAATGATACACAAGTCTGAATCCATATTTTTGTGAATATTGGAAGGATGTTTGGAAAAATCATGGTTATTATGTTAGGTACCTAAAATGTCAAAGAAATTATTAGTAGAAGCAGCTAACTTTGAGAAAACACAATCTCATGTCCAGAGCATGTTGCAAAACATCTTTAGTTTGCAAATTGAGAAGCTTGGTTGTAAATGCAGAGATGCTGTGTAGAAATTGTATAAATAATATACATTTGTTTTGTATAAATCAAAAGAATGTAGTCAGACAACAGTTATTTTAAAAGTATTGTATGATAGTGGGAAGATGGTTCAGAGGTTGTTCTCCCATAGGACCCTGGTTGGATTCTCAGTACCCACATGGCAGCCCACAACTGTCTGTAACTCCAGTTTCAGGTGATCTGATGCTTTACTCTAGATGCTGCAGGCATTACCTGCACATTTTGCACAGATATGCATGCAGGCAAAACAACCATACACATAAAATAAATAAATAAAATGAAAGATAGAATTATGTTAGACATGGGAAAACACCTATTTTGGTAAATGTGACACTATTTCATAAATATTTCATAAATACTCAATATAAGTGAGAGTATTGAATAATTCAGGGGATAGTATTTCATCTCTAATAAATCAAAATGATTGGCAACATAATATTGTCTTTGCATTTCCTTTTTTTCTGATCATTCTTTTTCTGAAGAATATTGCTACCTCAATATATATGCCTATCTATTTTCAGAGAACTTTTTAGAACACTAAGAATGTTTAGCTGTGTGAGAAAAATTTGTAGTTTTGGATGGAAAGATACAGTACAGAAAATATATGTTCTTTTCCAGTGTTACCTCTTGATGCAATTCCATTTCATACAGCATATCAAGATAGACCACAGTATAAAACTAAAGTTTTGTATGTGATGAAACTTTACTCTTTATGTTTCAAGTATCTTCATTTATCTTCACTGGTAACTTGGTAAACTATTTTGCTCATGCTGTTTTGTCAATGATTTTTTAATCATTCAATGAATTAACCTACATCATAGTTTAAAGGTAAACAACTTAATTGAGAGAGATTGGTATGGGGTTCTTTAAAATTAGTAACATAAACAATAAAGCTTAAGGTACCAATATAAGGATGACAAGCACGGGCATTGGTGACATGATGCTGGGTGGTGGTGGTGCATGCCTTTAAAAATCCCACTATTCGGGAGGCAGAGACAGGGGATCTCTGTAAGTTCAACGCCAGCCTGGTCTACACAGTGAGTTCCAGGACAAACTCCAAAGCTACACAGAGAAACCCTACCACAAAAAAATCCCCCAAACAAGTAAACAAATATGCCAAACATTTCAAGACAAAGTATATGCTTATTTCCACACCTTATTTAGTAGAGTTATTACCATAACAAATCAGGTCTAGGAACTGAATGTATATCTCTCATTTTGAATGTGAAGCCAAAGACATAGGCTCATTCTGTGCGCTTTCTACACAGTTATGTATTGTGTATATTTAGTTGTGTATTTAGACTTCTATGAATAATTTATCCCATGTGATTTTATTTTATTATTATTATTGTTTGATTGTTTTTCAAGACAGGGTTTCTCTGTGGCTTTGGAGGCTGTCCCTGGAACCAGGGTGGCCTCAAAATCAGAGATCCACCTCCTGACTCTGCCTCCTGAGTGCTGGGATTAAAGGCATGCACCACCAATGCCTGGCCTCATGTGATTTTAATGAATGTTCCTGAATATTTAAAAGCACAAAGTACTGTGGCTTTCTACACAATAATAATAAAATCTCCTGAAAGTGTTAGATTATAAAAGAAAGAAAGAAGGAATACCTGTTTTGTTTCTGCAATCATCAAGAAGACAGGCTTTAGTTAGTGCAATCACTAATATGAAATAATCTAAGTGAAGTGGTCAGCAGCAGCAAAGAAAACAGTTTTTCATCCCTTATCCAAAATACTTCTGTGAAGTGTCCATTGACTAACTGTGAAGTGTCCATTGACTAACTGGAGCAATAAGAGATGATACTGATGATGCTTTCCCTTTTGCATCAGATATGGATGAATGTGTGAAGTGTCCGGATGATCAGTATCCCAATGAAGAGCAGAATCACTGCCTCCAGAAAGCTGTGATATTCCTGTCCTATGAAGACCCTGTGGGGATGATTCTAGCCTGCACAGCCTTGCTCTTCTCTACACTGTCAGTTCTTGTTCTTGGGCTCTTTGTGAAACACCAAGATACTCCAATTGTGAAGGCTAATAATTGGACTCTTAGTTACATCCTACTCATCTCCCTCACATTTTGTTTTCTCTGTGGCTTGCTCTATATTGGCCATCCCAACACAGTCACTTGTATCCTTCAACAGACTGTATTTGTAGTTCTGTTCACTGTCGCTATTTCCATTGTGTTGGCCAAGACCATTATTGTTGTTCTGGCTTTCAGACTCATTGGTCCACAAAGAAAAATCACAGGTGTGCTGATGTCTGGAATACCCAAATTCATCATTTTGCTCTGCATGATGATTCAACTTATAATGTGTGGAATCTGGCTAAGAACATCTCCCCCTTTTGTTAGCACAGATTTGTAATCTCATCATGGCCAAATTATTATTGTGTGCAACAAAGGCTCAATTGCTGCCTTCTATTGTGTTCTGGGATACCTTGTCTCTCTGGCCTTAGGAAGCTTCACTGTGGCTTTCTTTGCCAGGAACCTGCCTGATACATTCAATGAAGCCAAATGCCTGACCTTTAGCACTCTGGTATTCTGCAGTGTCTGGGTGACTTTCATCCCTGTCTACCACAGCAGTAAGGGGAAGAACATGGTTGCTGTGGAGGTGTTTTCCATCTTGGCTTCTAGTCTTGGGTTGCTAGGTTGTATCTTTTTCCCCAAATGCCACATTATTTTGCTAAGACCAGACAAAAATATCAAGCAAAAGTTTAGTGATAAAACATACTCATGAAATTTTGCTATTTAAAAAGTAAGCCACATATGAAATTCCTATGTGGACTCAAGACAAAAAATTCCTGAAATTTTATAACAAGAAAATATTGGCTTAAAAATCACCTATACTGTGTATGTACAAGTAATTCTAATGTGTACTTTATTCAATGTTTTTCCAAGAGTAGATGGCTACTATTTATATTCTGTACTTTTCCTAATTAGTCTGCCTAACTAGTCTGTATATTTCTATGTAGGAGAGAACTTGCATAGTATAATGTATCAATTTCCTTGGGCACTTTGAGCTCATTGAGAAGCTGGTTCTTATAATTGGGCAGGCCCTTTTCCACATTGTAGATCTAAACACTTTTGTCCCAAAGTACCCACCAAACCTTCAACACCTGAGAATTGACTGCCCTAGTCAATAATATGACAGGGATGCCAAAACAGCCTAAATAGAAACAATTTGTCCTTCTAACCAGGCTTAAGTTAAACTATGTGTTAAAGATGTTACTTTCATTTGTATGAAGACATAAAAGTAGTTGTTTTGGAAAAGAGGCATAGCACAATTCACCCATACAGAAAAAACTCAACTGTGATTCATTGTGCTGGAAACTGTAGCTGATTACCTCACTCCCAGTTTGTTTCTGCTAGATATTGTGTATACCAAATTTGATAACATTTTATTTTTTCTTTCTTTCTTTTAGGAAAAGGTGTTATATTTTTTCTTTTTAAATTAATTTTATGTAAATTTTAAAAAATATTATTTTACACTGGGCAGTGATGGTGTATGCCTTTAATCCTAGCACTCCGGAGGCAAAGGCAGGTGAATCTCTGTGAGTTCGAGGCCAGCCGGGTCTACAGAATAGGCTCCAAAGCTACACAGAGGAAAAAAAATACACACACACACACACACACACACACACACACACTATATATATATATATATATATATATATATATATATATATATATAATTTTGCATAGCAATCCCAGTTTCCTCTTCCTCCTGACCTCCTATTTCCCCAATCAAGCACCCATCCCACCTCCATCCACTCCTCAGGGAGGGTGAGGCCTCCCATGGGAGATCATCAAAATCTGTCACATCATTTGGGGCAGGACCTAGGCCCTCCCCCCATGTATCTAGGCTGAGAGAGTATCCCTCCATAGGAAGTGGACTCCCATTCTTGCACTAGGAATAAATACTGATTCCACTGCCAGAGGCCCCAAGACTACCCAAGCCTCCCCCCCGCCAGATGACAGCCGTGCTCAAGGGGCCTGGTTTGGTCTTCTGCTGGTTCCCCAGCTGTCAGACTGGATCTGTGACCTTCTGCTTACTCAGGTCAGCTGCTTCTGTGGGTTTCCCCTACATGGTCTTGACCCCTTTGCTCATCACTTCTCCCTCTCCACAACTGAATTCGAGGAGCTTGGCTCAATGTTTAGCGTGAATCTCTGCTTCTACTTCCATCAGCTACTGGATGAAGATTCTATGATGACATTTAAGGTAGTCATCAGTCTCATTATAAGTGAAGGACACTTTTCCTGCCAGATTTCTCATTAAGCCCATATCTCCCTCTATTAAGGTATATCTTTTCTTGTTCTCCTCTATTCTTCCCCCAACTTGACCTTCCTGATCCCTTATGTTCTCTTCCCCATTCCCCTTCTCTGCTCCTCTTTCTCCTATTTCCTCCACTCCCCCACCCCCTCATGCTCCCAATTTTACTCAGGAGACCTTGTCCCTTTTAACTTCTTGTGGGTCCATGCATGTCTCTTTTAGGTTCCTCTTTGTTTTCTAGCTTCTCTGGGGTTGTGGATTGTAGGCTGGTTATCCTTTGCTCTATTCTGTTATAAGCAGTTCTGCCACCAGCCTGGTCCCAGAGCCACATCAGCCTCAAATAACACACAGAGACACTGTACTAGATATAAAGCTGTTGCCCTGTTACTAACATTTCTTATTGGCTAGCTCTGTCTTAAATATTAACCCATTTCTATTAATCTATGTGTTTCCACATGGTCTTATCTTACCACGTGGAGAGAGGGTCCAGACTTCTCTCAAGTCTCTACATCTTGAATCGCCTACTACCTCTCCCAGAATCCTCCTTGCTTTTCTATTGGCCAACAGGGCTTTATTTATTAACCAGTAAGAGAAACATATTTATAGAATGACATCTCCCATCACTATTCTATGTCTAATATCCACTTATGAGTGAATACATACTATGTTTTTCTTTCAGTCTCTGGGTTACCTCACTCAGGAAGTCATTTTCTTATCTAGAGGTACTTGTTATTTTACTTCAGAGTCTCATACATGCACACAATCAGATCAGCCTGTGGCTCTGTGGGTTCTCCATATGACTGTTTAAACTGGCCTCTCTCACTTGTGTTGTACTAGTTGTTCTTAAGTCCTCAGTTTGATTAAGTTTATTTTCTGCTTTTAATTGTTTTCTTTGGAGACTTCTTCAGAGGCAACACTGAGCACAACTCAAAGATGAATCCACATTCATCGTCTTCTGGATGATTTGAGTGCCCAGTTCCCAGTTGGCCATTGATCTTAAATGTTATCTATCAATCTAACTATCTATAAATTTATATATCTATCATTTACCTATCTCACCTTAGCTACTTCAACTTTTGTTTTGGCTTACTATATACTTAACTAATTCAATCAAAACCAATCTATAACTATAATCAATCATGAAGCACACCTACCAAACACTTAGAATCCATGCAACCTTCAAAACTGTTACTTCTAAGACAACTATCCACACAATGAATTGGATCACTCATTCATAAAGTACAGAATTTCAAAATTTATACACCTGAAATATGACCACTGTACATGAATGAAATTAGATAATCTCTTACATCTGGAATGTAAAATGATGATGAGGAGAATAAAAACAAAATGATTATTCTGTAAAGGAGAAAATAAGTTAAAACATGATTTTTATAAACAGTATGAGATGTTCCCTTTTTCTTTCAAATACTGCAGAACTATACATTAAGAAAGGCTGACCATCCTCACCACTTGTTACTTTGTTTAATGGCTTTGATTACCATCAGTTGTTGTATTTCAACTGACATCATCATAGAGAAATGACACATCTTCCCCAACTGAAACTGTGCTCACTCAAGAAAGGAAATTCCATGATCACTCCTACTTTAAATCACAAGGCCCCAGTTGTTCTAAAGTTTGGAATCCCTAATTTAATTAAGGCAATTCAAGTTCCAACAACTATAATTTTTATCTCCTTTTTATGATGATATTTTTACTTAATTTTGAAACATGTTATGAGTAGTTTTCCCACCATCCTGGTCCCATACCTGTGCCAGCCCCAAATAACACACAGAGAAGCTGTTGGTCTGTTACTATCATTTCTTATTGGCTAGCTCTGTCTTAAATAATAACCCATTTCTATCAATCTAAGTATTTCCACGTGGTCTTATCTTACTAGAGAGAAGATCCAGACTTCTGTTCTCTTGGTCCTACATGTTGAATCTCCTCCTACCTCTCTGTGAATCCTCCTTGTCTCCTAGTCCCACCTATCTTGCTTTCCTATTGGCCAACAGTGCTTTATTCATTAACCAATAAGAGAAACATATTTACAGAATGACATCTCCCATCATCTCTTCTTTTCTGTCTAAATTAAAAAGTAGAGTTTTAACCTTAACATAGCAAAATATATAGCAAAGCAGTTATCAAATAAGAACCACAGTTAACAATATTTAGTCTATTAACATTTAGCAAGATTTAAAGAAATTATTCCATTATCTATCCTATCTTTGTGGGTCTAAAGTCCTATATATAACTTATCGTTAATTTTAAATAAGGAAAACTATAACCATAACTGCCTATCTTCAACTCCATGAAAGACCACAGAAGGATAATATATAAACTCTAGAAATGACAGAGAGATCTCACTACCTGATTAGTCACCTGAAGTTTTTCTGTAATGTTCCATCTTCAGCCTATTGGCCATAGTGTGTCTGGAAGACTCCTGAGCAAAGCAGGAAACTTTAAACTGTCCACCTGTATTGGCAGTTTATCAGTCACTTTTTTCTGTGTCCTGTAGACTGTCTGGCAGACTCTTCCATGAAGCAGGAACCCTGGAGCAATGTCCATCTTATATCAGCAATCACTTTCTTGTGGGTCCTGCATGTCCAGTTTATACAGCATAAAGTCAAACAGTCCAGACATGAGCAGTATCTTGCCTAAATGGCTAGTCTTGCCATATTGGAAGTAAACTCCATAATGAGTTTCTCCGATGTCCATTCTTTCTGACACAAGTGGTGTTGCCAGGAGCAATTATGTATCACTGTCAAGAAAAAACCTAAACCATTTTAAATGCCACATTCCATAGGTCTCTGAAAGGTTTGAAGAATGCCTATTCATCTCAAATATATCTCTGTATACCTAGAATTTCTAACTAATTTAAGTATAAGTTTTGACTATTATAAGTAACACCTAACTAAAGTTTTGACTACTATAGGTAACTATCTAAAATCTATTCTAAATTGCACATTTTTAAATTAGCTATATAAACACAATACCTAACAAGAGGAGAAATATACATATCATGAAATTGACCTTAAATTGTATCAATAAATGAAAATCCATTCCCACAAAAAGTATTCAGATCTATACCATAATCCCCCTTTTACCTTTAAAGAGATTGGATGTGGTCATTAACCATTTATTACTAACCCCATTTAAATGAAAACAAATATTTATAGACAATATTTGGGAATTTGTGCACTGTTCTTTCCAAACTGCTTCCTGCTGGTAGGGGGTGCTGTTTTGGGGATCCTAAGAAGATGCAGAAATCCTGGCTGTAGTAGACATTAAGGCTGCCTTTTTCAAACTGTTTTGAATTTTGGATCATCTGAGACACTGCTTCAGGGAGTCTTGCTTGATCAAACCATGTTACTCTGGAAGGAATCAACAGCTTTTTGTTTTCTGTGGATACAAAAATAGAAATTCTTTTCCCCAGTAACCTGTCCTTAGACTTAAATTTGGAAGTCAAAGAATTTTAAAAATATATAAATTGGATTAATTCAGCAGCATTGATAAGCAAGTGTATTGTAGCAATCATTCCTTCCATAGCAATTGAACAATTCAAAGACAACATCATAGCATACAGTATCCAGACTCTGTGTTTTACATCTTTACGTGGCTTTTTTATTATTCTATTTCTTTTACTTCTATTTTTTTTTTTTTTCATTTTTTGAGACAGGGTTTCTCTGTGTAACTTGGCTGCCCTGGAATTTACTCTGTTTACCAGGTTCACTCTGAAATCATAGAGATCTGCTTACCTCTGCCTCCTGAGTGCTGGAATTAAAGGCATGTGCCACCACACCCAGCTACTTTCTTTCTATTTTTTTTCCAACCATTTTATCTTGTTTCTTTTTCTCTCCCAAGTCTATGTATATTTTAAAACACACTGTAACCCTTTAGAGGTTTTCTTAATCTGAATCCGTCAGATGAAAGCCATAGCTTTATTAGCTGCTGTCTATCAAAGATGGCATTGAGGGGCACATGCTCGGAGTGCTCACCCAGGCGGGTCTGCCTTGTGCGGTGGACTGGCACAATGCAGAGATGGGGGAGGAACTTCAACCTGGAGAACCGCTGGGAGCTGGAGATCAGCAAGATGAAGCCCTCCACAGCTCCCAAGCACCCGTCCACGCATAGCCTCCTGCACAAGCAGTTGAGTCAACATCCAGAAATTAAAGAAGAAGTTTCTAGGAAAGATAATAAGCTGTTGTCACTGCTAAAAGATGTATATACGTGGAGTCCAAAGAACCGGTGTCTTCCTTGCCAGTTAAAGATGTTGAACTACAGCAAGAACCGAAGGAATTCAGACTGCCTGTAGGTCATCACTTGAATAAGAATGTCATGGACATTCCCAAAGGCAAAATTTCTGTTGTAGAAGCATTGACATTTCTCAATAATCATAAACTTTCTCCAGAAATGTGGACTGCTGAGAAAAATTGCCCATTTAGAACTGAGAGATGTAAATTCCCTTCTCAAATATTTTGTTACTTTTGAAATCAAAATCTTCCCTTCTGAAGAAGAGAAAGCAATACCATCAAAATGAAGACCATTCTAACACTTCTTGTGTGTGCTCCCAAGCTCTGTCCTGGTTTTTAGTGTATTAAATTATATAAGTCACTGCGAACTGAGTGTCCCTACTTCAAGTGAGCGCTATTTGACCTCTTCAGGATTGGCCATAGAATGTTGTTTTTTTTCTAAAATTCATATATGAGTGAGTACATACTGTGTTTCTCTTTTTGTGACTGGGTTACCTCATTCAGGATGGTTTCTTCAAGTGCCTTCCACTTGCCTGCGAATTTCAAGATACCATTATTTTTTTCTGCAGAGTAGTATTCCATTGTGTAGATGTGCCACATCTTCATTAACCATTATTCAATTGAGGGGCATCTAGGTTGCTTCCAGGTTCTTGCTATTACAAATAGTGCTGCTATGAACATAGTTGAACAGATGTCTTTGTTGCATGGATGTGAATCCTTTGGGTATATGCCTAAGAGGGGGATTGCCAGGTCCTGTGCCAGCCTATAATTCACATCACCAGACGAACTAGGATACAAGGTGTATTCTAAGAGATTCATATAAAGTCCCTCACAGAACTGGGAAGGGACAAGTCCCCCAGAGCTCAGGTGAAGTGGGGGGGAGGGACAGCGAATGGAGAGAGAAGTAGGAGAAAATGAGGGGGAGGAAAGGAAAACCTGTGCAACCAGGAAGATTGAGCCTGGTTAGGAATAGAAGATAGGAAAGAGAGAGAGAGACAGAGAGAGAGAACATAAAAGAGGGAGCCAATATTGGTTTGAAGATAAAATTGAACACAAAGAAAGGTCGAGAGAACTACAAGACTGCTCCCAACTAACAATCTCAGCTTCCGTGGAAAGGCTATCATAAATGCCCTTCCCGGAGAGTGAGATCAACAACTAACTTCTCCATGGAGCCCTCAACTAATGCCTGTTGAAAATAGGAGCAAACACCCATACATAAACACTGAGTCAAACTAGAACCCAGAAGCAGATGGAGAGGACAAGACCATGTGGCAGAAACACATAGAGACAGCTTACCTGAACAAGGAGGAGCTAACGGCCACTAGACTGATAGCTGGGAAGCCAGCATGGGACTGACTCAGGCCCCCCTGAATATGGGTCTCAGCCAGAAGGACTGAGCAGTCTAAGAGACCTCAGACAGTGGAGCCAGGATGTATCCCTGGTGCACAAAAGGACTTTGTGAACACATCCCCCAGGGAGGGATAACTGCCTTAATCTAGAGACAGGAGAGAAGCCCTAGTCCCTACTTACAGGATCTGTCAGATCTACATGACCCCAACTGGATGGCATTCCCCTACATATGGAATTGGGGTGGGGGGATGGGAGGGGAGGGTGGTTAGAGTGCATGTGAGAGGGCAGAAAGGGTAAAAGGGAGGGAAGGAGGGAGGGAGGACCGGGGGGGGGGGAGGGAGGGAGGGAGGGAGGAAGGGAGAGGGTACTGGGATCGACATGTAAAATAATAAATTAAAAAAATGCTTTGACTCCAAAATTTAAGTTGAAGGACAAGTTACTGGGGAAAAGGATTTCTATTTTTGTTTCCACAGAAAATGAAAAGATGTGGATTCCTTCCAGACTAATGTGGTTTGATCACGCCAGACTGCCTGAAACAGAGTACAAGGTGATCCTACATTCAAAACAGCTGGACAAAACAGCCCTACAGACTACAGCCAGGATATCTGAATCTTCTTCGAATCCCCCATGACAGCGCCCCTTACCAGCAGGAAGTAGTTTGGAAAGAACTACACCCACATTCCCAAATATTATGTATAAATGTTTGTTTTCATTTAATTGGACTTTGTTATATAAAATAAAATAAAATAAACAAAGTTGAAAAAAATGTTTTTTGTTGTTGTTTTATTTTATGTTCCTGCATACATGTCAGCATGGCTAATCCCATGTATACATTTATTACATGTATGAAAGGTAATGTTTCATTTTAGACACATTACCTTTTAAATTGATCATGTAGCTCAAATCATTTAATATTAAGTTTCACTTTCCAGTTCAGGGTGGTTTGTTCTCTGTAGGAGATGCCAAAAGCAAGAGGCCTCCTGACTTCTATAAGACTGGCTGGCATTTTGTTAGGGAGAGATTCTCAGCAGTGAGACATGGTGACGATTTCCCAATAAACTGAGTACAAAAGTGGAAAAATACATATTACCACTCCAAAGAATGAAAATCCATAGGGACTTTTTTATGTTTTGAGTTGGTTTTAAATATGAAATGACTTTTTAGAAGAAGTAGTAACATCTGTAACATGTTAACAGTCTCTCTTTTGACAAATAAAAAGGTAACTCCAAAAGCTTTTGGAAGGATGGGCAGTACTTAGAACTATTTGAACAAATAACTTCATCTAATATAAAAATACGGGGAATATGTAAGGAACTGTTAAAAATAAAAGGATACAAATTTCATGATCAATCATTTATACCTGTTTTCATTCTGGGAGAGAAAGTAGTAAGCAGAAGTATAAAATAATAGTCCCTGAAGGGACCGGGGAAATTACCGATTCTTTCATCTACTTACTCAGGAGCATAACACACTCTAGTAATAGAATATCAGATGAGGTAACATGCCGCATTAAATCTATAGGTTCTTAACTATATTGTTTGTACTCTCTGTAATTGAATTTCTATAGAGGTATAATGCTGCCTTGTGTAAATTCCAGGGCAATGGTAAAGATAAATGACAAGGGACCAAGCAAATACAAATTCTTGTAGTTAAAATGGGTGACTGAAGAACATATGACTGAATGTCTGTAGCTTATGATACAAAGAGGACAGAATTTAGGTTTTGAAAATCCTACTAACATTTTTATTTGTTATGCCAAAAAGAAACACCTTTCAAAAGGACAGAATGGAGTTGGGGATATGGGATTGCCCATATTCTTTCAAAGGAAGACAGATTTCCTTTGAGATTCCCCTGGAAATGATGTGGGAATTTCTGCATGGTGATGTAATTAGGCAGGAAATGAATGGAAGTTTGTAAGCTTTTTTCAAAGCAATACCTGTGAATAAACCACCTAGTTATTTGTGAGAACACGCAAATACTAATCAGTGCAAAATTGCATTTGAAAGCACAGTCAATTAAAACCATCCTCTAATTCAAAATGAATGCTTTAACATAGTACTGCTACTTTTGACTCATTTTTCCTGTGTGATTAGGCAGATATAAATACGGTTTCTATTATATTGAGTCACACAATAAAATACTTTCATTTAAAAAAAAAAAAGATGGCAATGAGGGTGGGGTTACGTTTACTGACAGAACTGAGAGCTGTGCTCACTGCCTTGGTCTATGTTACTATCCAGCAGCATGCTGCCGGCTTGGAGACGTGGTCACTGCCATTGCAAGCTCTCATACACACCATTAAGTTGTTAGCAGAGCTCTTTAAAAGTCTTGCAGGTTTTTTTCCCACTATGTTGAATCAGGAAACCTCCCTTAAAGGAGCTGTGCAATTATCTGCTTGTCTCTAGCAAAACAGAGTCCCACGGAGAAAAATGTTGTTACTAAGAAGTCCAGCTAGCTCAGTCAGTAGACCATGAGACTCTCAATCTCAGGGTCATAGGTTCATGCCCCACATTGGGTGCCATTTTGTTACAAGTAGTTTTCCTACCAGCCAGGTCCTACAACTGTGTCAGCCCCAAATTACACACAGAGACACTGTATTAGATTTAAAGCTATTGACCTGTTACTAGTGTTTCTTATTGGCTGGCTCTGTTTCTATCAATCTAAGTGTCTCCCCATGGTCTTATCTTACCTGAGAGAGGATCATGCCCTCTGCTCTCTTGGTCCTACAACTCCTACCTCTCCCGGAATCCTCCTTGTCTCCTAGTCCCGCCTATCTTGCTTTCCTATTGGCCAACAGTGCTTTATTCATTAACCATTATGAGAAACATTTACAGAATGACATCTCCCATCAGAAACAAGCTTGCTTTACATGTCAATCCCAGTCCCCTCACCTTCCCCTCCTCCCCTGCCCCCACAAACCCCCATCCCATAATCTTTTTGCTCCCCAGGGAGGGTAAGGCCTGCCATGGGGTATCTTCAAAGTCTGTCACATCATTTGGAGCAGGGCCTAGGCCCTCCCCTATGTGTCTACACTGAGAGCATATCCCTCTGTGTGGAATGGGCTCCCAAAGTCCATTTGTATATTAGAGATAAATACTGATCCATTACCAGAGGCCCCATAGATTGCCCAGTCCTCCTAACTAACACCCACATTTAGAGGTCTGGGTCAGTCCCATGCTGGGATCTATGAGCTCCCCTTTGTTCAGGTCAGCTGTTTATGTGGGTTTCTCCAGCCTGGTTTTGACCCCTTTGCATGTCCCTTCTCTCTCTCTGTAACTGGATTCCAGGAACTCAGTTCAGTGTTTAGCTGTGGGTGTCTGCTTCTGCTTCCATCATCTACTGGATAAGCTCTAGGATGGCATATGAGGTAGTCATCAATCTCTTTATCAGGAAAGGACATTTAAGGTAGCCTCTCCACTATTGCTTAAATTGTTAGTTGGGATCATCCATGGAGGTCTCTGGACATTTCTCTAGTGCCAGATTTCTCTTTAAACCTATAATGGCTCCCTGGATTATGATATCTCTTTTCTTGCTCTCCTCTATTCTTTCCCTGACTCAATCTTCCTGCTCCCTCATGTTTTCCTCTCCCCTCTTCTTTCTCCTAACTACCTCTCCCCTCACTGCCTCCCCCACAACCCCTCTCCCAATTTGTTCAGGAAATCGTGTCCCTTTCCCATTCTGTGAGAGACCATTATGTCTCTCTTTAGGGTCCTCCTTATTTTCTAGCTTTTCTGGCAATGTGGATTGTAGGCTGGTAATCCTTTGCTTTATGTCTAAAATCCATATATGAGTAAGTACACACCATGTTTGCCTTTTTGTGAATGGGTTATCTCACTCAGGATGGTTTCTTCTAGTTTCATCCATTTGCCTGTGAATTTCAAGATTCCACTGTTTTGTTTTGTTTTCTGCTGAGTAGTACTCCTTTGTGTAAATGTACCACATTTCCTTTATCCATTCTTCAGCTGAAGGGCATCTAGGTTGTTTCCAGGTTCTAGCTATTGCAAAATGCTGCTATGAACACAAGTGAACTGATGTCTCTGAGCAACCTGGTTTTTAACAAAATACCATTAACATATGTTGGAGAACCATATGGTATAAGAAACCTGGATTTTATTAGACAGATTAACAAAACTTTAATATTATCATCCTGCACACACTTCTGCAAATTGATCAAGAACCTCCCTTTATGACCTGTGATCATTAAACCACTAGAGGTAAGATTTGGAAGTACACTTCTACTTTTAAGGGCACTAATTTTCTGAATAGGATGTGGTAGCACATAGAATTGTCAAAAAGGATCTTATGAAACAACAAAGGTTCTCTGAATGTACCTGGGTTAAGCTCTATCACATTATTTGGGAAACAGCCTACTGACTTCTATCATGGTTATGGAGCTCATGGTTATGTTGAGTTTGTCAGTCTAAAGTCTAAGGAATAGGCCTGTTGAAAGCACTTTGATGGGACTTATCTGAAGGTGGTCTACTCAGCATCCAAAACACTCATTGTAAGTAGTCATAGAAAAGCTAATGTCTGTGTTTGTGAATCCAGCATTTATGCACAAATTACTTTGTTTTATGCCTTTTGTTCCTTATTATCTTTCAGCTTTAGGAAAATGATGAATAAAATTACAGTAATTATAATGTTTCAGTTTAAATAATGAATTAATGGACACGATAGATGGTGTTAATTTCATAACGCTGTCAATATAATCATTTTCAGGGAGGTTTGTACTTACTATTGTTAGAAAGGTATGGTTTTGTAATACAAGCTTATACCATAAAATGGAAGTGGCCAACAAACTGGTCTTTGAAAATACATGCAAGTAAAAGACAACAGTTATAAACAGAAATGTTTTCCTGGAAAAAGGAGGTGACAAGATCTTTGATTTCTTTTTTCTGCAGCTAATATGAGGACATCTTTGGAGATTGGACTATCACAGGCCAATTTGTCTAATTGTGAGCTCTGTGTGTTGTGACTTCAACCATATATAGTATAAAGTGTTCAGGTTGTGTTATAGCTCTTCTTTTCTTTATCAAAAATAGTTCCTTCACAATTGTATCATTTTGTCACTTAATACTTCTCACTAAGTTCACCATCTGATATTTATTACATTTACTTCAATACTCAAGTCTGTCTAAGTCTGATTCAATCTTATTTGGGTACCTTGCAAGAAAGTGGCATAATTTGTATCTCATGGTCATGGCTCAGCAGAGAAACAACATAATAAATAAAGTGCAGAAAAATCAAATGAAGGTTGCAGGGTTACTGAAAAATTTTTTGTTATGACAAAACGGATCATGAAGATTGTGAATCTTACTGATTTTTATCTCTGCTATTATACTCAAAAGTGTTTTTTTCTCTTCACTCACACTAGGTGGACTTTGCATTGGTGTCCTTGCATAGTTGTAGAGTATGTATCTCATTGACAATTTCTTAAATATTCCAGAAAAATTATGAGAGGAGAATGACAACAATGCTACTGATCAAAGCATCATGAGACTTTTGAGAATTCTTGATACACTGAGAAAATTATGTAATGTATTTCTGTCTTTTCTTTCTTATGGTTATAAATGCACACAGAATTTTTATGTCATGGAAAATGAATGAGCATATTATTACCAAGTAAATTGCAGTAGATTGTTTTGGGAACTGTTGAGGCCACACTGCAATGTTTTGTCTCTTAATAAATGCAACTCACTAAATCAAAGGATTACTGACAGGTTGGCTCCTTGGCCATTCAACTTGACATTTCTGTTCCTTGTTACTTGAGTAAGAGGCATCTTTCTCTGTGTTCTCTTTCCTTCCTGGGGTCCTAGCAGGGTAGTTGATGTGTAGCCATAGCTGAATCTCTTGTAGTAAGTATAAGCAGGCATCACAATCTCATAACTCAGCAGAGACCACTTTTCATAATCACAACATAAATCTTCACCTTTCCATGTTCTTCTTCTTTTAAAGAATATTACTAAGTTTCTAAAGAGAAAAAGACAGATCTGCTTTTCCTTTCTTAGCAGAAATCCTAAAAGTATTTTTAAAAATTGAAGATAAATCTATGTTTAAAACTCAGGAAATCTGTTTAAAGCTTCATGTTACCTCAAAAATAATGGTTTGAAAATGTATGCAGAGTTTAATAACTTAGTCTGAATTGCACTGGGTATAATTATTACTTTTATGGCACTGGAAGACTGTTGTTATTTCTGAGAGTGGAATTCCACTATGAAAAGATGGTTGTTATATGCTTGACTGAGGTATAATGAAACAGGTAACCAGCACTCCATTGACAATGAAGATGCAATGTTTCATAAAATTAATAGAATAAAGCATATATATTGTGCTACTGGTACAAAACTGATAGCCTGAGTTCAAACTGCAGAATCCATGTACAGATGTATGGGAAAAAAAATCTAACATACAACCTTTCTTATCTCTACATGCCTACCATGGCATGTGGACTTCCCAGAGAGAAACAC
Organism: Phodopus roborovskii; assembly: GCF_943737965.1. NCBI lineage: Eukaryota > Metazoa > Chordata > Mammalia > Rodentia > Cricetidae > Phodopus > Phodopus roborovskii. The sequence continues at coordinate 4,411,421 of NW_026125554.1, forward strand.
AATGGCAACAAAAAGCAACAACAACAAAGAATATATTCTAAAGCACATATCCTAATTAGCATTGTTGATAAAATTAATTTTCATGCTAAACTAGTACAACATTTTGCGAATTTACCTTTATTATTTCATTTCTTGTTACAATATTCTTTTTCCTCTTTTGGTTTTTCAAGACAGAGTTTCTCAGTAGCTATGGAGCCAGTCCTGGAACTCACTCTTTAGACCAGGATGTCATCAAGCTCATAGAGATCTGCCTGCCTCTACCTCCCGAGTGATGGAATTAAGGTGTGCATTACCACTGCCTGGTGTAATAATATTTTTCTATGTGCATACAAATTCTATGTATTTGAAGTATAATTTCTCATTTGCTTTTATTTCTGGAAAAGGATAAAGGACAAAAAAATCCCTTAAGGCTACTATTTATTTCTAATATAATATTTTTATTGACTAAGACTTCCATATGTCTGTGCATAATTTTTTATCATATTCACTTTGACTCTTCTGAATAACTCTTTCAATGTCTATCACTCAGCCCCACCCATTCTCAAATTGTATCCATTTTCCATATCTCACTGATTCCAAATTTCTTCTGTCCACAAACTTCTTTGTGTGTGACCATCCACTGAGCATAGTCTACCTTCTATCAGGAACACCTTGTTAGAAAACTGACCCTTCCTCCCTCAGAATCTATCAAGTCTTGATAATTTCTTGGTTAGGATTTGGAACTCCTGAGCCACTCCCTACTTCATGCTGGAATGTTGACTTGTCAATTCAAAAGTTTCTGTGCTGCAAAAATAAAAATCCTCTTTATATATTGAAGAGGGACCCTATAGAATGAGGACAATGACAACAATATATCTAACCCCAACTCAGAATTTTTGTCTGTAGTAGACAAAGAACTAAAGAAAAGAGAATGCAACAAACCAATGAAAAACTGACATATGGGACTGAACAGAATATTCTCAAATGAAGAAATGGCTAAGAAATAATTTTTTTAATGTTCACCATCCTTAGTCATCAGGGAAATGCAAATTAAAACTACTTCTTTCAAAGTCCATCTAGTTTAGTCAGAAAAAAATCCTGTGTTATTTTGGAAGCATTATTAGTAGACCCCAAATATATTTTAGTATTACACTGTCACCAAAAATGAAGCTCTCAGCACAAAGGGGAAAAGAAATAATTTATCCTGGAGCCAGATATGACTGACTTATAGCCCAGAAACTTATTTAGGTTACCAAAGTATGTCTCAACACAGTATCAGTTTCCTCTGTCTCTAACAGAATAAAAAATATTCATAAATCATGATGTTGTTAAAATATTATATTTTAGTAGAAGCATCAGATGTTCAGGTTACAGCAATACAGTAGAGCTATGTTACAGGAACCATACATTTCATTTCTCTTTTTGTTTATTTGTTTTTTCTTATTTTACATATCGATCCCAGTTCCCTCTCTCTCACTCCCTTCCTCTCTCCCTCCCTCTCTACCATGCTCCCCCACTGACCACCCTCCCATCCCACCCCACCCTACCCCCACTCCACAGGGAGGGTGATACCTACCAGAAGGGATTAACAAAATCTGTCAAGTCATTTGGAGTAGGTTCTAGGCCTTCCCTCCTGCCTCTAGGCTAAGGGAGTATCCCTCCATGGGGAATGTGCTCCCAAAGTCCTTTTGCACACCAGAGATACATCCTGGTTCCACTGTCAGAGGTCCCTTAGACTACTGCCCAGGCCTTCTAACTGAGACCCATGTTTAGGTGATCTGAGTCTGTCCAGTGCTGATTTCCCAGCGTTTCTCATTTATCTTACTATTTGAACTAGGGGAATGTTTGTATTCCAAAGGATTTACCTAATAATTACAACAGTGCAAGGTCACAGAGGTGGCTGTTTACGGAGCTAAAAATAGTCCATTCTACTTTAACCCCAGCTTTCCATAATCCCAGAATTCCTAACAAGTCAAATAATATCGTAGGAATTTTAACACAGGTATTACTTTTTATGTAGAATTCAATTTGCAGTATTTTAAAAGTAAGTACTAAACAGGAAATTTTAAAAATTGGGACTCCCAACTCCATGTAACTATTATGCAAAAATCAATCAAGTGTTCAATTTCAAACAACTCTTTGATCACATATAAGTCTAACAAGTCTCACAGTCTATGGAACTAGTTTCAAGAATTTTAAAAATAGCAAACTAACAATTTAAGTGATAATCTTTCCTCAGATTATCAGTTAAGCACTTTAATTATTAGCTTATTTGTCAGAGATAACAAATCATGTTAATATAATTTCTTGTGATGTAGATGATTGGCTGTATACTATTTTAATAAATTTAATATGTTAATGCTATTTCTCCTAAAAATTCTCATAGAAAAATTAATACTGCTATGAAAATTTTTATCAAGAAATATATTCTACTAATTTAGACTGAACTTGCACTTGGAAGACACTTGTTCAGAAAAATGAGGGACCTTATATGAATCTCTTAGTTTCCTCCTTGTGTCCTAGGTTCTTTGGCAGTGTAGATTGTAGGCTGGTGATCCTTTGCTCTATGTCTAAAATTCATATATGAGTGAGTACATATCATGTTCCTCTTTTTGTGACTGGGTTTCCTTACTCGGGATGGTTTCTTCAAGTTCCATCCATTTGCAAATTTCAAGATTCCATTGTTTTTGTTTTTTTCCGCTGAGTAGTATACCACATCTTCCTTATCCATTCTTCAATTGAGGGGCATCTAGGTTGCTTCCAGGTTCTTGCTATTACAAATAATGCTGCTATGAACATAGTTGAACACATGTCTTTGTTGCATGGATGTGGATCATTTGGGTAGATGCCTAAGAGGGGGATTGCCGGGTCCTGTGGTAGACTGATTCCAACTACTATGTGTTTTAAGGTCAGATTCAAATAGTGGTGAAAAGGTCAGTGTGTAGAGTTAAACTGGAAAAATAAAGATATGTGTTTAAAATTATAAATGGATTTGACTTTAAAATGGGAGATGACATTCAATTAAATAAGCAATCGTTAAGAATTAATGAGGATGAAATACTTCAGCAAGAACCTTTTAAACAAGTGCAGAATCTGGGGAAAAAAGAAAGAAGCCAGAAACAGTATACACTTTGAAATGCATACATCATTATTTCTTAGGGGCACAAATAAGAGTTGGGAGGCTCTGAAATCAGTGAATATGCAGCCCTCTGTATGCCATTACTCTCTTTAACAGCCATGAGCACATGTGTTCTTTCATCTGTCTACAAGTCAGATTTCTTGGCAAATCTTAAACAAATGTACCAGAGCCAGAGTTGCAGTTTCTAGCTTAGAGCTCTGATTGAGTCCTGGGATCAAGGAATTGATGTTTCTGATCTTGCTTAACTGGATACAGCACCTTCAGAAGCATTGTTCTTTCCTGCCCCAAAAGCTTGTGTCTGAAAAACATGTCTCTTACACTGATCATGTTCCAGCTTCCTTGGCTTGGTTATTGCATTTATATGTCTCTGGCAACATCATAAAACCATTGCTTGCTTATCTTGGCTTTTTGTTTCATAGTAACATTTCCCCAGAAAACAGAGGGACATACTACCCCGGGAGAGTCATAATTTCTTTAGAAATGGTTGCATTGTGAATACTAAGCTTGTTTAAATTTAAAAAAAAAAAACATTTGGGATGGAATGTTCAGAGCACTTCATTGAGTAAACTATCATATCATCATTCTAGTCCTTAAACACTTAAGTTCATTTCACAAAGAAAACTAAGTTCTGCCAAGTTCAATCCCCTGGGGTTAACTGTGATTAAAAGCAAATAAGACTTTCTCATTACTTTCCTTTAATTGCCATATTCCACCATCGAACCTAACAAGATTATTTCCCTGGAGTTTAAACAAATATTCATTTACTTTCTTTACCAAATCTTCCTGGGCTCCCTAGAGTACTCTGCTAATGAGTGGCTCTTATAAATACAATTTTATTTCAAAAGTATGATGCTGTTCCTGAGTCCAGATATACTACTATATGAAAAACTGTTTTATATAAAAATAAATGCCTTTGAAATGTCTCATATCAAGGTAAAGAAGGCAATGACTAGTGATTTGTGTATCGAATAACCAAATAGATTTAAAAACAGAAATGCCCTTAATAATTTTATGTACGAGTAAGCTCATAAAAAGGATGTCCATGGAGAATATTTTGGTAGAAGTAGAAAAATTTGATATGCCTTAGGGTGAGGAGACACTAAGAGGCTTTGAGAGGACAGTATCAGGCACAGAGATGTGTTTTCAAAATTTGGAGCAACTTCTAAAGAGAAGAATAGAACTGTGAATGAGTCTATGTTTTAAAACATATTACAGTGAATTTAATCATATCAGAAGTACCTTTATAACATTTAATCACATTACAAGTACATATTGGAATATAGATAGCAAAGATGTGAAGAGTGATGGTATACATTACCTGAAAACCTACCATGGATATTAAAATTGAGGAAGTTTTTAAAAGGCAATCACAAATAAAGCAGTTACATAAATGAGCATTTAATTGAAATTGTGCTCTATAGCTATAAATGTCAACATAAATATTCCATTGAATGCTAGGAGAATTAAGCAATAACACAATGGGACATAAATTAAAACAGGATTAATGGTAGGATTCAGCCTGTTAATACCTGGCTTTTCTATCTCTAACCTCTTCAAATAAGAGCTTCACTTTCCTTCTAGAAAAGTAATTGATTTTTACTATTTTTCCTACTGTGGTTCAGTGAATAACATTCCACTATATTTGAAACCCAATGTTACAATGATGCAGCATTGTATTTTATTGTTCTATTAGCACCTCATTTCATATTTCAAGATTATCTGACATATGCTCTTTCCTTATTTATTTTATAAGGAATTGTCTATAATTGCTACAGCTATATATGCAAACACCATCAAATTTGTGATTTTCTACATATGTGATACTCAAGTGAGCTAATTTTGTCCTATATGTCTATGTCTGAATCATGCACAACACTCCAGAGTTCCCTGGGATGTCAAAAGGGTTTGTATTTCCTTAAGTTGTAGACATAAAGAAAATAAGTACTGTAAATGTTACAAAAAGCCCACAGCTGTAGAAACCACAGACCATGAGGGAACAAACTACTGTTTGTCTTGCTAAATGATCATTCCATCAAACTTCATTCTAAATATTTATGCTTATGTATCTAGATTAGTCCCTCTCTCATTTGTGGTCAGGGAAGTTTACATGTGCTTAAGTAAAGCCTTATTGCTTGAAGTGTTGAGAATAATGACTGTTTTACTCAGCTCAAATGGGACATCAGCTTTGATATTCATATTAGCATTGCAAAATAGAGGATGGCAAAATTGAAGAGCTGGGAATGGGATGGATTCCTGTGAAAAGCTATCTTCTGGACACAACATAGTTGTTATATTTATGACCTCAAAAAAATTGTAACTACCTGAATAAGACCTACCAAAAAATTAAGCCAAACAACATCCCGAGATGAACAAGAAAGGGAGACAGTAGGCCCCTCCTAGATATGAGGAAGTATTGACATTTGATGGCTGCCAGAGGAAAGGTAGTTATTTTTCTTCTATGATGTGCTTGCTGATAGCTGTCCATGTTTCACTGGATGCTCCATTTCCAGATGCAAGTGACTAGCACTCATCAGTTTCAAAAGGCTTTAATAAAAGGAGAATGTAAGCCGGGTGTTGGTGGAGCATGCCTTTAATTCCAGCACTCGAGAGGCAGAGGCAGGCAAATCTCTGGGGGTTCAAGGCCAGCCTGATCTACAGAGCTGGTTCCAGGACAGGCTCCAAAGCAAAACAGAGAAACCCTGTTGAAAATCCCCCCAAAAATAAAAAATAAAATTCAAGGAAAATGTGAAGGAGTAAGAAGGGCATATTATAGTGATCTGGAGGAATTTAAATGAACAAAAACACTGTGTATCTGTATGAATTTGTGAAAAATAAATATTATTTTAAAATGTTGTCATCATATATCTGACCTCACAATATACAAATATGGAATTTGTATTCAATAACATATAATTCTTAATGAGAACTTCAGTGGACTATAGTGCATGGGAAATAAGAATCTGGAAAACAATAGGCTGATGGATGTTTATTCGGGAAGAAATCTCTTACACCAGAGATGACTGCTGAAGGTACCTGTCCCAAGGTTGCTCTCTGTCCTGAACAAAGAAGTAAAACAGCAAGCTGGTCCGGGAAGACCTAGTCCCCACAGATCATGCCCACACCTATCCCCCTGACCACGCCCCAGTGGTCAGTGCAACAAGTATGGGCAGGGTGAATATCTCACTACAGATCTATTCTCTACTTTCTTCTTGTTTCAAGCAACTGTACCATAAACTAATTGTAACTGCTTCATTTCCCACCTTTCAATATTTACCTTAAGATACCCAAACTTTCTTTCTGGTTAATTTTCTGCTGTTTTCACCCAATACTCATCTATAGTTTCTAATTAAAAGACCTCCTAGATTTATAGGATCTTGTTGAAGAAGAAGAAAATCTTTAACCTTCATTTCTTGTGAATAATGAATAAAATTTGAAATATTGTGTATATGGTATTCTCTTCAAATAACACAGGCATTAATATGCTCCAAAAATTGCACTCTGAACTTTTTAAAACACTAAAAATTTGACACACACACACACACACAAACAATAGGTAGGGACGCGGCCACCGCTGCCACCAGTGCAGCTGTGCCAGAGCTGCAAGGAGCCCTGCCTCCCTACTCCCTCCCCCACCCCCTTCGCAGGCCGCCATGTTCCAACAATCTCTTAAAACATGGGGGATTACTATGAAGTTCTGGGCGTGCAGAGACATGCCTCACCTGAGAACATTAAAAAGACACTTAAATGGCATTCAGGAAAAAATCCTGAAAATAAAGAAGAAGCAAAGCGGAAATTCAAACAAGTAGCTGAGGCATATGAGGAGTTGTCAGATGCAAAAAAGCGGGACATCTATGACAAATTCAGCAAAGAAGGATTAAATGGTAAGTTTCTTTAAGTTATAAAATGCTTTATATTGACTACATAGTTTACATGAAATATATATTTATATATAAAAAGTATCTGTATAGTAATATTCATGCAGAGAACTATATAAATATACAGCATAGACATAAAGAATGTATCTAACTACCTAGAAATATCCTTCCATATTGAGAGCAAACAACTTTAGCTAAAATTTTAACATAATTACATGCACATAACTATCTCACTAACTAGTAATTATAGCATAATTACCATCATACCCATGATGAAAGTGGTATAAGCAAATATATTTTAATAGATTTAGAATCACAAATTTGTTTTTCATATTAACTGTAGAAAATTTCAAAGGTAACTTAAAAACACAATATATATATACTTATATATACTTAATATTTTTTCCAAGTTGATTCTCCTTCCAGGCAATACATCCCTACCACAGTTTCCCGCCCTCCACTCCTCCTAGCTCTCCTGGCACGCCCCCCCCCCCCCAGTTCCACTCAACTGCCATTTTCTATCACAAAATATCAGGCCTCTAAATGACACCTAAAAGATGCCACAACAAAATACAATGAGAAAAGACAAAAGCCCTCACAATGAACCTGGACAAGGCAACCCAAAAGGAGGAAAAGAATCCCAAGAACAGGCCAAAGAGTAAGAGACCCACCTGTTCCCACAGTTCATCCCAAAAACACACCAAGCTAACAGCTTCAGTATATGCACAAAGGACCTTGTGAATGCACATGCAGGCCCCCTGCTTGCCACTTCAGTCTCTGTGAGCCCATACGAATCCTACTTGGGTGATTCAGTGGGTAATATTCTCCTGTTGTCCCTCATTCCCTCTCACTTCTACAATCTTTCTATCCCCTCTTCCACAAGATTTTCTGAGCTCCTAGGGAGCTCTGAATGGAGTCTTCTAATTCAAACTCTCAGCAAAATGGCTGGCTGTATGTCTTTGCTTCTGCTCCCATCTGCTGCCAGAGGAAGCCTCTCTGATGTCCCCTGGCCAAGCACCCAATCTATGACTATACCAGAGTATCATTAGGAATAATTTCATGAATTTTTTGACCAGTTGTGTTTGGTTCTACCTAGGTCTCTGGGCAATCTGGTTTCAGGATCCTGACCACCTAAGATGTTTCAGGCATCTGCTTTCTCTCATGGACTGGGTCTCAAGTCAAATATGACATTGGTCGATGGGCTGTCTAGTCTTACTCAGCTTAACACACAAACTAGAGTTATCTGAAAATGCCATTATAAGGTCCCTTGGTAAGACATCTTCTTAATTAGTGATTGATGGGGAGGGCTTAGCCCATTCTGTGTGTTTCCATAATCCACTTGGGTAAGGATGCTGAACATTTTTTAAGTGATTTTCAGACTTTTGCTATTCTTTTTTTTTTCATTTAAAAATATCAATATGTTTTTATTTATTTTTAAAATTTTTATCAGTATTAACATATAAAGTGATGAGTTTTATAATGACAGCTTCACTCAAATATATCATGTACTCTGACCACATTCATCCTTATATCCCTCTTGCCCCTCATTATTTTAAAAAAATTTTAATTTGATGTTAATTTCTTTACCAGTTGCAGATGTTATAAATATCTGCATATGGAGAATTCTCTGTTACCATCTATCTATACCCATTTTAATTTAATGATTTAGTTTTTTATATATATTTATTCTTTTAAATATATTATTAAAATTACTGGCAAATTTTATATTTTAATATATAATTTATATATTACAACTAATTATATTATGAATTATAATTGTAAATGTTTAAATTATTAAAATATATTTGGGATATATTTTTTTTCTAAAGGCTTTTTTTTTTGTCTGATTGACAGCATCCTTTTTCTTACAGAAGCTTTTCAGTTACTTGAGGTCCAATTTATTAAGTGTTAATTTTAGTGCTCACACTATTGGTATTTTGTTCAGATAATTGTCTACTGTACCAATGCTCTGAAAGCTATTCCCTACTTCCTCCTGTATCAGGTTCAGAGTATCTAGGTTATATGGAGGTATTTGATCCATTTGGACTTGAGTTTTATACAGGGAGATAGTATGAACCTATTTGCATTCTTCTAAATGCAGATATATCCAGTGTGACCTGCACCATATGTTGAAAATTCTTTTTTCTAGTGTGTATTTCCTGCTTCTTTTTATCAAAAGTCAGGTGTGCATGCTGTGTGATTCTGAGTCATCAATTGATGAACATTCTGTTTTTATGCCAATACTATTCAGTTTTTATTACTATAGCTCTGTAGCACAATTTGAAATGAGGGATGATGATGCCTCCAACAGTACTTTTATTCTACAGGATTGTTTTAGCCATCCTAGGGATTTTGTGTTATCATGTGAAGCAGAAAATTCTCCTTTGCTATCTGTGGAGAACTTTGTTGAAATTTTGATTAGGATTTCATTGAATATGTAGATTGTTATTGGTAGGATGGTAATTTTTACTATGCTAATTCTACTAATGCATGAGCATAGGAGATCTTTCCATCTTGTGATATTTTCAGTTTCTTTACTCAAAAACTTGAAATTTTTGCTATACAAGTCTTACACTTGCTTGTTAGAGTTATTTCAGATATTTGACATTATTTGAGGCTATTGTGAAGGGTGTTGTTTACCTTATTTCTGTCTCAGTCAGTTTATCATTTGTATGTAGGTGGGTCAATTATTATTCTGAGTTAGTCTTGTATCCAGACACTGGAAAAAAGTGTATATGGTCTATAGGAATTCCCTGGTAGTTTTCCAGGTAACATATATACTTTTCATTTGAGGATAACATTTTCATATGAGGATATTTTGACGAATTCTTTTCCAATTTCTATCCCCTTGATCTCCTTCAGTTGTCTTATTTCTCTAGCAAAACTTCAAGTACTATATTATATGTATACAGAGAGAATTAATAACTTTATCTTGTTCTGATTTTAGTAGAATTGATTTGAATTTCTCTCCATTTAATTTGATTTTGGCTCTATGAAATAGTGTTGGATTATGTCAATGCCCTTGTCTGCATCTAATAAGATGATCATGTTTTATTTTTTTTCAGTTTGATATATGGTGGATTTTGTTACTGTTTTTTGTTTGTTTGTTTGTTTGTTTGTATAATAAACCTCTGCATCTTTGGGAAAAAGTCTATGTAGTCATCATGGATGATCTTTTTAATATGTTCTAGGATTCAGTTTGCAAGTATGTTATAGTGTAATTTTTCATCTATGTTCAAAAGACAAACTGGTATGTATGCTCACTCTTTGTTGAATCTTTATGTAGTTTGGGTATCAGGGTGACCATGACTTCATAAAACAAATTTTGCAATGTTTTTTCTATTCCTACTTTTTTGGAATAATTTAAGAGAGAATTGAATTGTATTCTGTGCTAACACTGTCTTCCCCAGGCTTTTTATTGATTTACATACTTTTAATGATGTATATTTCACTATGTTATAGGTTAAATCTAATCTTGATTTAATGTTAGTAAGTGGTACCTATTGAGAAAATTATCCATTTCTTTTATATTTTCTAATTTGGTGGTGTATAGGTTTTGAAAGTATGTCCTTCCATTTCTCTGTATTTTCTCTGTGTCTGTTGTTACACGCCCTTTTTGTTTGTGACTTTGTTAATTTGGATATTCTCTTTGTCTTCTTACTAATTTGGATAAGAGTTTGGTTATCTTGTTAAATTTCTCAAAGAAACAACTAATTTATTTATTCTTTGTATTTTTATATTTTTCTCTTTGTTTATTTTTTATTGATTTTAGGCATAAGTTTGATTATGTCTTGTTGCCTATTTTTTCTTCTTCTTTATTATTTGTTGTTTTTGTTTATTTTCTGTTTTTCGAGACAGAGTTTCTCTGTATTGCTTTGGAGCATGTCCTGGAACTCACTCTGAAGACCAGGCTGGCCTCAAACTCACAGAGATCCACCTGCCTCTGCCTCCCAAGTGCTGGGGTTAAAGGAGTGCACCACCAGCACCCAGCCTTGTCTATTTCTATTGTGTGTGCCCAATTCTTTTTGTTCTAGAGCTCTAAGGTGTGTTGTTATATTATGAGATCTCTCCAATTTTTTATGTAGGCAGTTAGTGCTATGAACATTGATATTACCACTATTTCCATTTTGTCCTATAAGTTTTGGTGTGTTGTGTGTTTATTTTTATTGTATTCCAGAGTATTCCAGAAAGTCTTTAATTTCTTTCCTCATTTCTGTATTGACCCATTTTTTTTCATTCAATAGAAAGTTGTTCAGTATTCATGAGTTGTTGTTGATATCAAGCTTTAATCTATGGTAGTTAATAGGATGCAGGAAGTTATTTCAATTATTTTGTATGTGTTAAGACTCACTTTGTGTTTAAATATGTGCTCAGTTTTGGAAAAGGTACTGAGAAGAAGGTATATAGATTTTTGTTTCAATAGAATGTTCTGAAATACCTGCTAGGTTCATTTGGTTTACACCCTTAGTTAGCTCCAGCATTTCTGTTTAGTTTTTGTCTGAATGTCTATTGGCCAGTGTGGGATATCGAATACTCCCACTGTCAGTGTGTGAGGATCAATATCTGATTTAAGCTGTATTAGTATTCTTTTCTAAAAGTGGGTACCATTGTGTTTGCAGCACAGATGTTAAGCATTGAAATATCATTGGGGGGGGCGGGTTCTTAGGTGAGTAGTGTCTTTCCCATCTCTTTTGATTCATTATGGAGTTAGTTATATTATGTTAGATATTAAAATAGCTACACCAGTTTGATTTTTGAGTCCTTTTTTAGAATATCCTTTTCCAACCCTTTACCTCAGGAAACATCTGTGGTTAATGTTGAGATGTGTTACTTGAATGCAAAAGAATGGTTACTGTTTTTTCATCCATTTTGTTTCTCTGTGTCTTTTTATTGTTGAATTGAGATGTTTTACTTTGGTGGTGGTGGTGGTGGTGGTGTGTGTGTGTGTGTGTGTGTCTGTGTCTGTCTGTCTGTATTCATCTATGTGCATATATGTATGTGCTTGTCATTTTTTTATTTTTCTGGTTTGAGATTATTTCCTGGGTTTTTATGTGTGTAGTTAAGATCCTTGGTTCTAGATTTTATTTTTACAAACTTCTATAAGGCTGAATTTGTGATTTTAATTTGATTTTATTGTGGGATATCTTAATTTCTTCTTTTATTGTAATTGAAAGATTTACTTTCAATAGTATTCTTGGTGCACATCTGTGTTCTCTTGGAGTCTGCAACACATCTGTCCAAGCTCTTCTCGCTTTTAGAGACTCCATTGGTAAGTCAGGTGCACACAATTCTAATAGATCTTCTTTTATATGATATTTGCTCTTTTTTCCTTTTAGGCTTTAATATTATTTCTTTGATACGTATTTTAGTGTTTGGTTATTATGTGTCTAGGGGAACTTTCTTTTCTGGTCCAATCTCTTTGTGTTCATTATGCTCTTTGCACCGTTAGAGGAATCACTTTCTTAGGCTAAAATAATTCTCTTCTATTATTTTCTGGGTCTTTGAGTGATAATTCTGCTTCTTCCTTTATTCCTATTATTCTTAGATTTGGTCTTTTCATGGTGTCCCAGATTTCCTGGATTTTTTTGTGTCAGTAATTTTTTAGATTTAATATTTTCTTTGACAACTCTATGCAATTATTCTAATGTATCTCCAAAGCCTGAGATCCTCTCTTCCATCTCTTATATTCTGTTGATGAAGCTTGCTTTTGCAGTCCCTGTTCATATTTCGAAAATTTCATTTCTGGAATTCTCTCAGTTTTTGTTTTCTTAAATGATTCTATTTCCATTTTCATGTCTTGCATACTTTTATTCATTTCCTTCAAATGCTTGTTTGATTTTTCTTGGCTTTCTTTAAAGGATTCATTCATTTCCTCCATTTGTTTGTTTGTTTTTGTTTTTTGATGTGTGTGTATTTTCTGGATTTCTTTGAGGAATTTATTCATTTCTTACAAGTGTTTATGTTTTCCTTGATTTCTTTAAGAGGTTTTTGTTGTTGTTGTTGTTTTAAAGAACATCATTTATCGTCATAAAGTTGGGCTTAGAGGCCTTTTCTTGTGCTTCAGCTATGTTAGAATGTTCAAGGACTACTTGGTAGAATAGCTGGGCTAGTGGAGACATATTGCCCTGATGTTGCTGATTGTGTTCTTAGTCTGGTGTCTAGGCATCTCAATTTGTAGTGATTATAGTTCTATGTGATAGTTTCTGGGATTTTCTTAATTGCATGGGTGGCTTGTTCCTTGGTTTCTGTGTCCCATCTGGATTTCCAGAAATTGTGTTGGTTGTGTGTTATCTGTTTTCTTGGTTTTCTCTCTTGGTGTGTTCATGGCTAATGCTTGCTGGTATTAGAGGTTTGGGAAAGGGAAGGGAAGGGAAGGGAAGGGAAGGGAAGGGAAGAGAAGGGAAGCCACTGGGAGATGGTCTGTTGTAGTTCTAGATGTGATCATGAGTATTGGATCTGGGGGAAAAGATAATGGATAAGGTCTTCAGGCAGCCTATCTGATCATTTGATAAGTGTGCCCTGCGATGGTGCAGGGAATGTCAGCCCAATTTAGGGGTTGAAATACACCAAAGAGCAAGTTAGGAAAAGCCAAGGGCGTATGATCTGTGGGATCCACAAGAGGAATTGGTAGGGGGGAGGTTGGCTGCAGATGGTGTTCTGTTATAGAACTATGAGTGACCCTAAAAATTGGATTTGAGGGAGACAGGAGAAGGTCCACAGGCAGCCAAACTGGTCTTCTACTACTGTGTGTATTTTTATGGAACAAGATACTGGTTTCTCTATGACATGATTATATTCTATATAAACATGATTATAGTGCTAATATTTCAGACTTTGAAGTGTTTATTTCAGATTATTTTTAACCTCAAATCAATACCTCCTTTGGCTCAATTCACAATAAATATATTAAAGTCTTCATTCATTTCTTGTGGATTTGAAGAGGAAAATCTCCATTGGACATGGGGTTTGCATCATGCATGTTAGTTTTTTCCATGAATAACAGGGCTAATAAAAAGAATCAGTAATATAAAAAATAGCTAGTCATTAATGGCTAAATTGCCAGTGTAGTAAGTATTTGTGAGTCTTATAATACAGCTTGGACAATAAGATTTTATAGAAAGAAATACACTTGAATAACCTTAGCAAGTTGTAACATATTCTTAGAATACTGGTGAGTCAAATTCAGTTTCAACCTAGATATCAGATAATCTACTAACTTTGAAGGAATTTGCAAGGTTGTCAAAAAGGAGTCCTCAGTAGTAACCAAGTAATTGCTGTTTTTGAATTGCCTGCAATCAATTAGTTTTACTTAAATAAATGTGCATTTTGTATCTTTTTATACTATAGATAAGTTGAATTTTTTTAATCAAAAAATAATGTTTGATGATTTATAGAAAATCATTACTATATGACAGATAAATCTTCCATATCAATAAACTCTCACAAATTATTTGTACATATAGAAAATTGTGTCAATGCACTAGTTTGAATATCATTGGGTGACACTAGTTATTTTTTGTATAGATCTTTATCCCACAGACTTAAACCTGAAATGTGTTTTATTACTTTTTGTAACTCTTGTGGCAGCATCTTCTTTGCTAATACTTACAAATGCCCCATACAGTGAGTTCTGATGACTTTTGATGACTCATTCAATCCCAAACATTGAAGTCCAAATTGACATTCTAGCATAGCTGGAGTGCCATCTGTGCAAACACAGCAGACCTTTCCCCAAGAGAGCTTATGCTCTTTCAAAGTGAGCAAACTGTGTGAAATACATTATGTGCCACAGTTGCTTCAAGAAGTTTGCAGAAAAGAAACTCATCTTAAAACAGTCATAATTAAAATACAAGTAGCTGTAAACAAGTTGCAACTTCTATAGATTTATCCGTCTGGGTAGTAAATGTTGGAAGTGGATATGTATTGTGAAAATCTGGCTTTGTCATTGACTATCTTGTTTTCTCCAACTATAATGACTGAGCGTTTTTCTGGGTGTAGTAACCTGGGCTGTAATCCGTGGACTCTTAGTACTTGTAGAACATTTATCCAGGATCTTCTGGCCTTGAGAGTTTCCATGGAGAAGTTAGGTATAATTTTGATAGGTCTGCCTTTATATGTTACCTGACCTTTACAGATTTTATTTTCTTTGATTTCCTGACCAAGAATATCGTCAAACCTGTCATTTATTCTTCTGTTCATTGTGTTGTTAGATGATGAAACTACCCTCAATTGTGTATCAAATCTATCTCTAATCATAACTCAAATAATGTATTTGGCCACTGGCAACAGTACATTCGCAGCAATTAGTTTGAGGTAACATAACTCTGCTGATTCTAAGTACCATCAAATGTGAAGCTTCAACGGCTGCTACATTTTGTTTATGATTGGCATTAGCCACCACTATTAAGTCTGGCTTTCCTGAGTCCATCAGCTTTGCTTTTAAGATAGTTAGCGTCCTTGTCAGCAAAGCTCAGGTGCTTGCTGTCAGAATGGTGTTATAGTTTGCTCAGCATCATAGACTCAGCTGATAGAACTTCATAACAAATAAAACATTGCAGTTTCTCAATTCCTGTTGTAATAACTGAAGCAAATCCATACTGAAAAAAAAACTTCACTGTATTTTCTTAACTTTTATCCTCTATCCTCTATGTGATCCATTGTCATGGTATTGTATTCTAGTGAAAATAATATATAGCAATGGCTTTAATAATATCAGAGATGAAACATCACATACTTCAGTCAATATAGTTCATTAAAGTTTCCTATGATTTACCATTCTATCTATCATTGTTTTTTTTACATACCTCTTACTATTCACTCAACCAGGTTAAGTTCCCATGGTACCAATTTTTTTTTTTTTTTTTTGCAGTAGTTTCTGATTTTACAGGACATGATTTTATATTTAACCAGTAGTTATAATTTATGAAGTGTTTTATTCTCAATACTTCTACTTTCAACACAGTAGCTGCTCTTTACACATGAGTGACTGGTCTGCATAAGTACATTATGGTACAAGCCCCATCACACAAACCTGTATTTATTCAGGGTATACATGATTTAGTTGGTGTGATCATTTGAGGTACTCATATGTGGGCATATCTGCATGCAGGCAGCCATGCCTAGAGACAGATAGAGGACTGGTATCACATCTCCTAAGACCATCTGAAATGTGTTTTCTGATGGTCTTAGTGACCCATGTTAAAGGATCATTTGTAGTGAGATATCCACCCTGCCCCCACCTGTTGCACTGACCATGCCCAAGCGCATAACTGGTATACCACACAATCCTACAGAACAAGCAGTAGTTGAGAGATCTGATTGAATTTTAAAAGAAATGCTCTATAAATAGGCAGGGGGGACCAAGACACCCAAACACAGATTATATAATGCTATATTAACATTAAACTTTCTTGATGCTAATGAGAAAGGAAAAACAGCTACAAAAAGACATTGGACAATAGAAAAACGTCTAAACTAAACCAGCGGTGTCTTCAAGGATGCATTAACTTCAGGGTGGAAACCAGGATATGTGCTATGTTGGGGTAGGAGTTTTGCCCTTGTATCTACAGCAAAAGAAAAACTGTGGATACCATCTAAGTTAATCAAGATCTGAGTTGAACAAGAGAAACCTCTCAATGAGGAAAAATAGCAAGTCATCAGCCAAAGTAGTTCCTCTCAAAGATAGGGGAAGTGTTCTGTTATTGTCTTTACAGGAAAACATAAAACACCCATCTTCAAACATTCAAAAGAAACTGAATGTATAGATACCTACAGAAGAGAAGATAGCTCTCCAGAAAGAACCATCTAATGAAGAGGAATCTGATATATGGTACCAATATTTAATTCTAGTGAACTATTTCTATACAGGAATCTATTTCTCTTTACTTCCTAGGACTCCTTTAGTCCAAGTTCATGTAAACCAATGCTGGCTTTGGAGTTGGATTTGGCTTTCATTCTCTAAATTCAAGCATGTCAGTAAAATTAAATTCACAGTTTCTGCCTTATATCAAGAAGCCAATTGGTGTAAGACAGAAGAAAACAAAATCTGGGGATTGTAGTTTGCCTACATTTGGTTTTCTCATACTCATTTTCATGATTAATGTTGCCTTTCCTAATTTGAATACCTATAAAGGTTAAAATTTTTATGTTGATATTGATGTTTAAATTTTCCACAAGGAACAATAACAATTCCTAACAGCAATCTTTGAACTCTCCGGAAAAAAGACGGGGCCTCACTTCGCCATTTTCACTTGAATCAATCTGATGCAACTGGACTACAAACATCACTCTGAAACCGGTTTGGAACTGTAATGCTGAAGACAATTCCTGACTAGCTAGCTGAAATGGTGCACCTTCTTATTACACCCTGACCAGAGTTTCAGTCAAGCATTTCCTGCCATGCATTACACCCTGGCCAGAATTTCAGTAAAGTATTTCCTGCCATGCAGAGACTAGCTACAAATGTTACAGCTAGTCTCCTGAAATTTTGTTGCTTAAAATTTTCTTCTTACAGGATTCCATGGAGTCATGGTTATTCCATTTCAGCAGGAAGTAATCTTAAGATAATGATACCCCCTTTCCCTACTCTTGGCTTTTAGGGATAACACTCATCTGCATAGAGTTAGTTTTAGTTACTTAGGGTTGATTATGGAAGGTGATGCTCTGACTCAGGTATCTCTTTTAGATAGGTGGTTGGGAAAGGTATGGTTTAGATGGGATATAGGTAGATTAACTTTTGTAAATTATCTGAGTAATTATTAGTTATATACAACTTACATTGTTATAGACTCTTATATGTTGTAACTTACTTAAAATTAAATGTGTATTCTTTTCTTGGATGATTTGTATATTATATTTTGTCATATTGTATAAAATCTTTCTGTTTATGATGTTTTATGCACAATATCTTTATCATATCCTATGTATGTATACCTTTATATATGTAAATGACATTTTGTATATCTATATACTTTAGGATATTTTTATCATGCTACACTATACAGTTCTACTTCTGGTCAAGAAATTTCAACTTTACCTCTGTTTTAAAGATTTACATATACATATGTATGTATGTATGTATGTATATTGCTAAAATAATTGTCCCTGCTATTACTTAGGAAAGTTTCAACCATTCATATAGCTAGATTAATTCACCCACATTTCTTATACTTCATAGACCTGCAGAATATGGCATTTAAATGTTCTGCATTTAGTACTCCATTGACATGAGACACTATTTCTCCTGACTGCACTAAGATGAGAATATGTTGGGCACTAATTTCACTCCTTCTGGAGTCCATCCTCTCCTCGGCTAATGGCCTCTTGGGAAAAGAACTGCCCCCACCTCGACCACTGACCTTGAACACACTGTCCTAATGTGCTTGCAGGAGACAAACATAGAAGATTGCTTAACCTTGCCAAGTCAGGATAAGATAGCCTTTCTACCTCCCTGCTTCTGTAGTGGTCTGTCAGTTACTCTAGGCCTTAGCCAAAACTGGTTGCACCAATGTTGCTGTCAGACTTGAGGTGGCTGTTCAAGTAGTCTGCTGTTCCTGTCTTCACTGCACAGTTTGGAAGCTGCTGGCCTGCCCTTCCTGCCTACCCTAGTATTGTTATCTTCCTTCTCAGGTCTTTGTTTGATGAGGTTAAAGATTTGACTTTCACAAATATTCTTCTCTCTTCCTAGATAGAAATATTAGGTACTAGACTTAAAGTTTCCAGGTTAGGATAACTCTATAATAATCTCTGTTATGCCTTCACCCTAGGACTAGATATGTAGGTTTTCAGTTTGTATGTTCTTAATTTTCCTTTTCTTAGAGCATACTTTATATTTACTGTCTTTGTATGTAGTTTTATATCAAGCCTAAATCTTTTCTTTAAAAGGGGAATTGTAGTAATATATTCCTCTAAAAGGGGAATTGTAGTAATATATCCACCCTGCCCACACCTGTTGCACTGACCACAACCATTGGGACATGGAGGCAGATGTGGGCATGACCTGGGGGGAACTAGGTCTGGGGTCCTGGACCCCAGCACTGTACTTGCTTCCTGGTTGGAGACAGAGAGCATCTGGAGGCATCCTTGGGATGGGAACCTGCTGGCAGTCATCTGTTTCTGGTGTAAATCATTTCTCCCCAAATAAACATCCATCAGCCTATTTGTTTTCCCAGGTTCTTATTTATCCACCATAGTCATTTAACCTCCAAAGGGGTTACAATGCTACTCCAAGGAACTTGTCATTATACTCATAGGTTAGTGCATGTCCAACTGTAGGGATAGTAGAACACATATGTATTGATTACATTTTATTGCTGTGATGAAACACAATGCCTAAAAAGCAACTTTGTAGCTTGAGAGTTTATTTTAGCTTACAGTTATAGTCCAGTATGAAAAGAAAGAAAAGGTAAGATCTCACACCATAAATGTGTAGGTAAGAACCAACGCAGAAGATGTGAAGAAACACTACTTACTGCTTTGTCCCTCGTGGCTTGCTGAGCCTGTTTCATATACCATCCAAGACCTTCTGCTTAGAAGTGGCACCCCCACCCCACCCCACAGACTCAGTTATAGGCCAAATTTTAGAGGAATAGTCTCAATTAAGATTTCCTCTTTTCACATCTGTTCAACTATGTTAATAATAGTATTATTTGTAATAGCCAGAACCTGAAAGCAACCTAGATGCCCCTCAACTGAAGAATGGACAAAGAAGATGTGGCACATTTACACAATGTAATACTACTCAGAAGGGAAAAAACAATGGAATCTTGAAATTCACAGGAAAATGGATGGAACTATAAGAAACTATCTTGAGTGAGGTAACCCAGTCACAAAATAAGAGGAACATGGTATATACTCACTCATATATGGATTTTAAACATAGAGCAAAGGACCACGGGCCTACAATCCACACTGTCAGAAAAGCTAGGAAACAAGGAGGGCCATAGGAGAGACATACATGGCCCCCCACAGAAGGGGAAAGGGACAAGATCTCCTGGGCAAATTGGGAGCAGTGAGGGGGAAGAGGGAGTTAGGAGGGAAAAAATGGCAGAAGATGAGGAGAGAGGAGAGCATGAGGGAGCAGGAAGATTGAGTTGGGGGAAAGAATAGAAGAGAGCAAGAAAAGAGATACCATAATAGAGGGAGCCATTATAGGTTTATAGAGAAATCTGCCACTAGGGAAATGTCCAGACCTACAAGGATGACCCCAACTAACAATCTAAGCAATAGTGGAGAAGCTACCTTAAATGCCCTTCCCTGGTAATGAGATTGATGACTACATTATATGCCATTTTGGAGCCCTCGTCTAGTAGCTAAAGAAAGCAGAAGCAGACACCCACAGCTAAACACTGAGCCAAATTCCCAGAATCCAGTTGCAGAGAGGGAGGAGTGATAAGAAAAGGGGTCAAGACCAGGCTACAGAAACCCAGAGAGACAGCTGACCTGAACAAGGGGGAGCTCATGGATCCCCAGACTGATAGCTGGGAAACCAGAATAGAACACACCCAGAACCTTATTGAGAGTGGTTCTCAATAAGGAGGCCTGGGCAGTCTATGGGACCTCTGACAGTGGAACTAGGATGTATCTCTAGTGCAGAAATAGACTTCAGGAGCACATTTCCCATGGAGGGACACTCCCTTAACATAGAGACACGGAGGAGGTCCTAGGCCCTACTCCAAATGACTTGACAGATTTTGATGATCTCTTATGGAAGACCTTACCCTCCCTAGGAGTGGATGGGGGGGTGTCAGTGGGAGGCACGGAAGGAGGGGAGGGTGAGGGAATTGGGATCAATATGTAAAGTATTTTAAATATATATCAAATAATAAAAAAGATTTCCTCTTTTCAGATATGTCTGAGTTCATTTATAGCTGACAAACTCCCACGGCAAATGTAATATGAATGAAAGAGTGTGGTGGAATAAAAGGAATTGCAATTGCAAGGTAGAATAGGAACAGGGCGATGGGAGAACAGAAGGAGGTTGTGGGTGTATATACCAAAACTAAGGAAAATTAAAAAGCCTTATAAAAACCAGACAGTGTACAAACTAATACAAAATGTGTTTTTAAAAAGCACTTTCTACTGATTCATTTAGTTTTTGGTACTTTTATTATGACAAAATATCAGTAAGAAAATTATGCACTTCTCATTAAGCAACCACTTTCTTCATATTATAAGGAGTAAGGTTCTTCCGCCAGCCTGGCCAGTCTTGTCCCGCCGCCGCACCAGCCCCAATTAACACACCAAGACTCTGTATTTGATATAATGCTGTTGGCCAGGTACTAGTTTCTTATTGGCTAGCTCTGTCTTAATTATTAACCCATTTCTATGTATTTCCACGTGGTCTTATCTTACTGGGGAGAGGCAGCTGGTGGTTCTGCTCTCTCCAGACTCTCCATCTTGACTCCTCCTTACTACTTCCTCTCTCCTCCTTGTCTTCTGGTCCCGCCTATCTTGCTTTCCTATTGGCCAACAGTGCTTTATTCATTAACCAGTATGGGAAACATATTTACAGAATGACATCTCCCATCATCACATTGATTACTTTTACATTGTTCTGCATCTGTTAGAGTTCGGGTCAGAAGATTTACACATAGTCTCATGTGCTGGAAATATTTATACCTAGCTGGTTGTGCTGATCTGGCAGGTATATGTAGGTGTATAGGTGAACCCTTGAGGTTTGCATGTCAGTTTCACTTCTGATGCCAATCTCTATTTCCTAGTCATCCAACATATTAATAGTGACAACTACACATTTCTTCCACACCACACTGAACAACTCTACCATGTATTCCTTTACTTGATGCCATGTGTTCTTTAAAAGCATAGGCTAAATAAATCCTATATCCCTTATGACATCTATGGCATTTACTTGATGACAGTAATGAGGTAGTAACTAATAGTAAGAATGCATACTTAGATTTGGGTTACTGCTGTGATAAATTAATTGTAAGTTGGTGGAATCCATTTCAAAAAGGAATGTAGGAAACTGAGACAAAGGAGACTTAACACAGTTTGGAAAGACAATAATGGGATATTTTGAAGAAAATGGAATAAGAAAAAATATGAATGAGTAAACAAAGACTGTGCACTTCATATGACATTCTTTCTGGAATTGGACTGTGGACCACTTTAATTTCATTCTGAGAGTACAGATATGTGCCAATTGCTAGATCTGTGACACTTTGAAGTAACTAAGGTCAAATGCAATAGTCTGTATTGTTTGGGGAGTCTATTGGACTGCCTTAACTAATAACTCACTTGAAATAGGGGACTGTAATAGTTAAAACCAGAAATTTGTCAAAATGCAGATGTCAAATAATCATGGACACATCAGTTCCTGTGGATATGCCTAAAATACAACTTCTGCTACTAAGGGTCAAGACAGAGGATACTAAAACTTTTAAATGCAGTAAAATGTTAAAAGATGTATACAAAGAAGAAATAACATAACATTATATTTAGACCCCACCAGCAGACATAGAGGGTTAGGAATTAATTGTGTCAATTCCCCCCTTCCAATGAGCAACAAATACTGGAAAAGATGGTGAGATTGTTGAGAAAAACTCAAATGTGGCAATATTTCTGAGAAAGTACAAAATTATGATACCTTATTTAATGTTATTAGGAAAAAGTGATATCACTCCCGAGATACTTTAATAACCATGAAAGAAAATATTGACAGGTATTTAGAATATGTAGAAGTTGTCTAAAATCTAATTATTCTACTGAAAGTAGACTTCAACAACTCAACTATGCAATACTACAAGAAGCTAATATATATTTCAAAGAAAATTAACTAACCCATGGAAGTTTCAAAGGAGTGAGGATTATAAGGGGAATATTTGTGTTTTGTTTTTTAGGGTTACTATAAGTATATTTTTAAAAACACATTCAATTTGCAACATGTATTAGTATTCCAAGTAAAATGTACTTCATGACCTCTGCATTTGGAAAAAAACAAGGGTGGACATAAGTGAAGTTTTAAATAGTAAAATTTTGAGTATATCCTAACATATTTTCCAGGTGAAGACAAGATGACTGAGATTAAATTGTCTTCCTATAAACTCTCTTCAGAGCACTAACAAAATCCTTGTTCCTCAGGCTATAAATGAAGGAATTCAGCATAGGGGTAATGACAGTGTACACTAATGTGGCCATGATGCTATTGCTGGGAAAGTGTGACAGAGCTGAACCAAGATACTCCCAAATGCCTGTTCTATAAAATAAACATACAACAGACAGGTGAGACCCACAGGTAAAGAAGACTTTATACTGTCCACCTGATTAAGAGATTTTCATAATGGAGGAAAAATTTTGCAGTAGGAAAAAACGATTCCCGAGACAGGTAGAAAACCAAATATAGCACCAACAAAATATGTCACTATATTTTTGGTAAAAGTATCAGAACAGGAAATATTAAAAACCTGAGAAGGGTGACAAAAGAAATTAAAAATGTCTATGCTATTGAAGTAGGTACATTGTAAAATAATCAAATTATGCACTTGGGAGCCAACAAAGCTAATAAAGTAAGATACCAAGACCAAGAAAACACAGAAGCAAGGGTTCATAATCACTGGATAATGCAGGGGGTGACAGATGGCCACATACTGGTCATAGGCCATGGCAGTCAGAAGCATGTCATCCATAACTAGAAACAGTATAAAAAGAGACATTTGTGTCAGGCAGCCTACACAAGTGATAGCTTCACTATGTGTCTGAATGTTCAAAGTCATCTTTGGGACTGTGGTGGAGATAAAACAGATGTCAACAAAGGACAAGTTGGCAAGGAAGAAGTACATGGGTGTATGGAGGTGGGAGTCATTAGTGACAGCCAGGATAATGAGCAGGTTCCCAAGCGCTGTGACCAGGTACATGGACAGGAAGAGTCCAACAAGGATGGGCTGCAGGTGTGGATCTTCTGAGAGACTCATGAGACAGAATTCTGAATCACATGTTATGTTTTGGCTTTTTATAATCCTTGGTTGCCTTTTAAAATAGTTGAGAAGTAAACACAAATCAGGCTTTAAAGAATATATAGGTAATTTCAGTTCAAGTGTTTATAAGGCAATGGTTCATACTATCTATCTTCAGATAGGCAGTAATATTTCTGAGTCTCTGAAACAATGTATTTTCATTTGTATCTAACTACTTCTCTACACACCTTTAGAGATTAAAACACTGGGCAGATGCTGGAAAGCTACATACCCTTAGTGTTAAACTTTCTGTGATCATGGTAAAATGCAGACCTTATGTGTTATCATTCTCCCTTGATAAAGTAGAAAACTAATTGAACTAATCTATAGGTACTATATATTGTCCGGTAAACCAATTTTAGAGAGAAAACAAGATCACACATTCTCCCTCTTATTTGAATTATACACAATGTATATGTGTCTATATTTTAAAAGGTGCAATTGTAGCTAAAACTGTCATTGTAGAGAGGGAACCAAAAGTGGAAAATAACATATGAGAAATAAGGATGGCCAGTGGGCAAAAGGACATGGGGCATAAACAGTAACAGAAAATGGTCTAGGAAGCTGCAAAGGAAACAAAGGTAGCAGATCTTAAGGAGATGGAGAAAATAAGAAGCATTAAACATGCTTTGCCTGAATGTATCACAATGCTAATATATGCTGATTAAGAAATTTTTTAAAAAATAATTTACATATCTTTGGTTCTAAGGAAATGATATAAGCCCTTGCTTCTTCCCCTCTGCCTCATTTAACCCACAACTTTTTTCAAGACACACATTTTATCTACATCCATGCTGGCCAATAAGAATTTGACATATTTTCTGTAAAGTGTAATAATTACATTAAAACATGTTTATAAGTCTTTCAGTCAAATAGTTATGCCCAGGTCAAACAATTTAAGGAACAGACATTACCTGTGGTAGACCTCATTTAGGCAGTGGGTTTTATATTATCAAGAAATTATTTGAAATGTTTTTGCCTGTCCATGTCACAAGTAGTCTCGTGTTTAACAATACATGACTACAGAAAATTACTAGTACTAATCAACATTTGTTTTCTAGATTAAATGTAATCATTGTACCTACCCATGTCCTTTCATTCATGAGATGCAACAACATAACATACCTGATATCTTAACAATTGGGTTTTGTCAACAAAACATGAAATGTCATTTTAATAGTAATAGTTTCACTAAGCTCCAATAGAGGACATATTGCCTTAGGATTAGAGGCACAGCATAAATGTTTCAGTCCTGCATCAGAAATCTCCTATTGGTTAGAGTATGTCTAAACTTTCTATCTTTTTTTCCAGTGGAAACAGTAAGAATAGAAGCCATTTACATTGTGGTGAGTAAGAGAAATACTGAATTTTATAAATAATGATCATTGCAGGAGATTTGCAAAATGAATTCTGTCACTATAGAAGTACCAACTTTATAGATACCACAGTTTAAATAAGCTAAAACCTGCAATGAAATATAGTTTATGTAGGCCTGAAAATCCCAAAGTTTTGTATTCTCTGTACTTTGACCAGTTGCAATATTCTGTATTAACCACTACTAACTGTAAAAGAAGCTACTTTGATGATTTTTGGTAACTGAACTAATCCATGGATATTTAGATATTCATATTTTTCCAGCAAGTATTTAGGTTGTCAGTTCTCTAATAGATGATCCTACACTCATAGTCACTGTCAGGACTAAGTAGACTGAGAAGATTTTGAAAATTAATAAAGTGGTTATGGGAATAAGATTAGTGTTTGAGAAGGAATTGAAGAGTAGGGAGAGCGAATCAAATTGATCAAAACACATTAGATATATGCATAAAACTCTCAATGGAAAAAATGAAAACTGTAGCTTAGAAATGTATTTCATATTTCTTGCATTGTTACCTGTCTCCTTTTTAGCTATTCAAAATTCCATTTTTTTCCAGTAACTGATGAATGTGGATATGATTAAACCCTAGATGCCCAGGATATAAACACAGTCATGGGCTATCATGATTCCATGAAATATTCCTGAAAACAAGAAAGGAAAGGAAGAAAAAGAGGGCTGTGTAAAGCCACAGAGATTATGTGCCGGCTGGGATACATGGAAGCATAGTTTCAATGGTTAAGACAGTTTATTTTGTATTGTGGTACTCCCTCTTTTCTAATCATGTTAAAGGCTCTTCCTTATAGTACAAAAATATTTCAAGTGGGTCTAATTACACTCAAAACTAAATTGTCATACCTATCTCTAAAACATGTTCCATGGGTTGAAATGTTTAAGCAGATTTCCAGAGATCATAACCAAACATCAGGATATGTTAGATGTATTCTGTAAGTCTTGTTAGTGTCTTATATATTATTCTAGTCCAGAACTGAGAGTGTGTTTCTGTTTGATATATTGTATCCTGATACAATGACCAATAAGATGTGGAAAGCTGTATGGAGGTCTTACAGTGGTGAAAACAATTATGTAATTGTAACCTTATTGTTCTTTCTGTGATTGACTTTCCTGTAATGTCTATGCTTGTGCAAGTCTTTGCCTTCTTTGGAGAGATAAGAACATATCCAAAAAATCTCTTTCCATAGCAAAATTGCAGAGGACATTCAGTCTTTAATGGATCTGAAAAAAATCCTCTTGTATATAACTGTTTTCAAAAAGAGTCAGGCCCCAGTATAAACACTTTTTTCATTCATTTTTATTAAAACACACACACACACTCCAGACAGGAGAATGCCAATTTAAAACAACCTCAGTTATGAAGACTACAGTTATATTATTTCTTAACATAACTGGAGTAGTTAAAATATTATAATCCTTTGTGATCTGCAAATTCATAGTACCGTGTCTATTTTTTGCTACTGGAAATTAAAATTAAACTCATAGAGTAAAGAACAAGGACATAGTTTAGCATATCACTTAAGGCCCAATAGAAAAAATGTTAAGTTGATCCTGTTCTCCTTACAGGACCATCTGTATTGCATAACAAGTGGTTCAGAAAATCTGATTTTTCTTTTTCTATGTGTTAACCATATCGAGGAAGTACAATATTGTAGGCATGATAGAATTTCTGAGTAAGGTTTCTTTTACCTCGCCACACCAAAAAAAAAGAAACATAGAAGTCCTAACAGAAGTTGTTTTACAACTTTGAGATACCATCTTACCCCTGCCAGAATGGCTAAAATTAGAAACACCAGTGATGACTTATGTTGGAGAGGATGTGGAGAAAGTGGAACACTCCTCCACTGCTGGTGGGAGTGCAAACTCATACAGCCATTTTGGAGATCAGTATGGCGGTTCCTCAGGAAAATGGGAAATAGTCTACCACAGGACCTGGCAATCCCCCTTTTAGGCATATACTCAAATGATCCACGTCCATGCAACAAAGACATGTGCTCAACTATGTTCATAGCAGCACTATTTGTAATAACAAGAACCTGGAAGCAACCTAGATGCCCCTCAATTGAAGAACGGTTAATGAAGATGTGGCACATCTACACAATGGAATACTACTCTGCAGAAAAAAATAATGGTATCTTGAAATTCGCAGGTAAGTGGATGGCACTTGAAGAAACTTCTCCATGGAGCCTTCAACTAATGCCTGTTGAAAATAGGAGCAAACACCCATACATAAACACTGAGTCAAACTAGAACCCAGAAGCAGATGGAGAGGACAAGACCACGTGGCAGAAGCACACAGAGACAGCTTACCTGAACAAGGAGGAGCTAATGGGCCCCCAGACTGATAGCTGGGAAGCCAGCATGGAACTGACTCAGGCCCCCCTGAATATGGGTCTCAGCCAGAAGGACTGAGCAGTCTAAGGGACCTCAGACAGTGGAGCCAGGATGTATCCCTGGTGCACAAAAGGACTTTGTGAACACATCCCCCAGGGAGGGATAACTGCCTTAATCTAGAGACAGTAGAGAAGCCCTAGTCACTACTTCACAGGACCTGTCAGATCTACATGACCCTAACTAGATGGCATTCCCCTACACATGGAATTGGGGTGGGGGATGGGAGGGGAGGGTGTTTAGAGTGCATGTGAGAGGGCAGAGAGGATAAAAGGGAGGGAAGGGGGGAGGGAAGGTTGGGGGGGAGGGAGGGAGGGAGGGAAGGAGAGGGAACTGGGATCGACATGTAAAACAATAAATTAAATTTAAAAAATGCTTTGACTCCAAAATTTAAGTTGAAGGACAAGTTACTGGGGAAAAGGATTTCTATTTTTGTTTCCACAGAAAATGAAAAGATGTGGATTCCTTCCAGACTAATGTGTTTTGGTCATGCCAGACCGCCTGAAGCAGAGTACAAGGTGATCCTACATTCAAAACAGCTGGACAAAACAGCCCTACAGACTACAGCCAGGATATCTGAATCTTCTTCGAATCCCCCCCCAAGACAGCACCCCTTACCAGCAGGAAGTAGCTTAGAAAGAACGATGCCCAAATTCCCAAATATTGTGTATAAATGGTTGTTTTCATTTAATTGGACTTTGTTATATAAAATAAAATAAAATAAAAATAAATATAAAAAAGAAAATATAAAAAAAAGAAGTTGTTTTACATTGGCATTCTCCTACCCATGAAGTTCATGATTACAAATCAATAATTACCATATTTCTAACAATACAATAATCTCCCTTAATGCTTACTGGGTTGTGCTCCTTCCTTGCTGAGCCATAATAACGAAGTGAAAATCTGAAGAGACCTCCATTTCCTGTGCCCAGTGAATAGTCTGTTTCTGTCCTAAAGATGAATATGATTACAAAGAGATAATTCTCAATGTGAAGGCCATGGATGAAGAGGCATAGATATTCGTAACTAATTGAGCTACAGTGAGGGATGACTAGAAAAACTGGTTATTGTCTCTTTATGGCCCATAAAAATCTCACTAATAGAGCTAATTACCCAAATTGGTCAATGTTCTCTCAGTCTCTAGGGAGTGGTTGCAATTTATGGAAGGAGAAGAGGAGAAGAAATGATAAAATGTTTTTCTGTATGTAGGCTTTGGATTGTTCTTCTTTGGGCTGTATTGTGTGCACGCGTACACACACATCTCACCTGATACTATTCCATTTCAGTAGAATAAAACGCATTTTTATACATCTAGCACTCACAACATGGGAGGCTCACCTCAGTGCTATCAATCACATTCTCATCTCTTTGAAGCAATCAACAACAGACAACTCCAGGAACTGTATATTTCTTTCCAAATGAGAAATATATACTCCAATTTTAGAATGTACATTCTCTCTACTCTTGAGTTACAGACATTACCATGTCGTTGTGAATAGGATGGGAAACTCAAATGATTAGAAACCAAAATATGTGATGAAAATATGGCCATTTGCAATTAAGTATGCCTGTTAAATTTATTCACTCTTTTGGTAATTATTTTTATTGCTTGAGATTATTGTATAATTACATAACCCCCCTTCTCTTTCCTACCTCCAAGAAATCACATATACCATTCTTTCTTTTTCAGATTTGTTACCTCTATTTTCATTAATTGTTGATATCAATCCATGTATCTGTCATCTATCTGTATATCTATCTACCTATATATACCATCTATCTATATATCTATCTAGCATCTATGTATAATTATATTAGATTAAATGAGTTACATTCAATTTAAGAGCTTTCTTCTGGAACTTTTATACAGAAAAAAATATACTCATGTATAGTAGTATAAATACAAAGTATTCAGAATTTATAAGCAATAGTATACTACTTTATGTAATGTTATTTGGCATAATTCAGTATTAGTGTTACAGTATAAGCATTGATGGTAGATATTCTTAATTTTGATGGTGGTTACTAGAGATGGAAGTTCAACAACTATTTTCCATTTTTGAATTATCTGGAATTTCTCACTTGTGATCACACAAGTCATAAACATGATAATTTTTGGAAAGAATGCCTAAAGAGAATTGTGGCCGAATACCTTAACAGGGCCGTGCTTGAGGAAAATGTCAACTGCAAGTCGGTGGAGGAGATCGCATCACTGGTGCAGAAGCTGGCAGACCAGTCCGGTTTGGATGTGATCCGTATCCGCAAGCCCTTCCACACGGACAACCCTAGCATCCAGGACCAGTGGCACCCTTCACCAACAAACGGACGGCCCCCCGCGGGCTGCGGCCCAGAGAACTCGAGGATCCTGCTCCAGCTTTGGTGCAGTCACAGTGAAGAACCAGGCCTTGGGTTCCTCTTTGGGATGTCAAGCTCAGGCAAATACAAGAAGCCTATCAGCGGGGGCGTGGCCCGGGGTAAAGAAGAGCTGGCTAGAATTGCCCACTGCTAGGTACAGTGAACTTGTGACTACCCTAATTCTGATTCAATTGGCCTCCTTGCGAGCTGCGATGTGAGAAAGCTTCCAGGTGTTGTACAGGGTCCTTACTTTCTGGAGTCCAAAGAGAACTGATTCCAAACACAGGGAAGGGTCTGGAGGCTGGTTTCTGGCGGACTCACGATGTCCTGTTGCTCTTGCTATGGCCTGGCATTGGGCAAGGCACCTTATATCTGTGTGTGTTTGTGTGCAGATTAGAAAGCTGAAGTCATTAAACTTACTAAGACTGCAAAAAAAAAAAAGAGTGAATGTGAAACTAAGTCATGTCCTAACTGAATTGAGATCACATCAGACAAAACATTTGAAGTCACTGTGCTTCACTGAAAGACAAATGCACCTGTAAATGGAAACCAGAGTATGTGAGGAACAAAAGGTACTATGATATATGCTTCCTCGAAGGCATTAGGCACACACATTAGACAACATACAAAATCAATATTGGCATATGAAGATTGATAAAAAAATCTATAACCAGTTGGAAGGATATATATATATGTATATGTATATATGTGTGTGTGTGGTGTATGTGTTTTATTATATACATATATACATACATATATATTTGGATGGCAAAATGTATAGACTCAAATAATTCAGAAGTAAAAAGAATTCAAAGTCCATAAGTTTTATACAAGTCTGTATAAAACAATACTTGAGATATAAATATAAAATATTCATATACTCACTGAGTTTTGAAGACAATAATATTTGATATTCATTAAGTACTTTGTAACCAATAAAAGCTATTCTAAAGCAGAGTTTCTGAACTCATAAAAAAGGACCAGAAAAAACACCACATCAGATATTCTGAGTAAATAGTTTTTCACCTAATTTCAGGGCCTTTGTGTATTTGTGAACTTTTTAGTTAGTCAGATTTATTTTTTAAAAAAAAATTTGCTTCAAATACTTTTTATTTTAATTCTATAATATCTATATAAATTAGAAAATATCTTCCTCAAAGATACATAGCATGAAAAATCAATGTGTATACTATATTTCCTATGTTCAAAGTTTACTATCGTAGGACATGACAAAAACAGTGAACCTGAGATTACTCCATGAAGTAAAATAATTACAACTAATGTATTAAAACTGTGAGTTGAACATAAAGTAAAATATTGTTAGGACACATACTTGGATGTAACAATAATATATTAATTTATAGATGTGAATACTTTTAATTTTTGAGAATAAAATAGAACTTCATCATATACCCCATTCCCTTTGCTCCTTCCAAACATTCCCATGGACTCTCTTTGTTCTTTTTCAAATTTGTAGCCTATTTTCTTTCTTTTTTATTATTATTTTTTAATTTTATTTATTTATTTATTTTATATAACCAAGTCCATTTAAATGAAAACAACCATTTATAGACAATATTTGGGAATTTGGGTGTCGTTCTTTCCTAACTACTTCCTGCTGGTAAGGGGCGCTGTCATGGGGGATTCGAAGAAGATGCAGAAATCCTGGCTGTAGTCTGTAAGGCTGCTTTGTCCAGCTGTTTTGAATGTAGGATCACCTGGTACTCTGTTTCAGGCAGTCTAGCTTGATCAAACCACATTAGTCTGGAAGGAATCCACATCTTTTCATTTTCTGTGGAAACAAAAATAGAAATCCTTTTCCCCAGTAACTTGTCCTTCAACTTAAATTTTGGAGTCAAAGCATTTTTTTAATTTAATTTATTATTTTACATGTCAATCCCAGTTCCCTCTCCCTCCCTCCCTCATTCCCTCCCTACCTCTGGTAGGGGAATGCCATCCAGTTGGGGTCATGTAGATCTGACAGGTCATGTGAAGTAGGGACTAGGGCTTCTCTACTGTCTCTAGGTTAAGGCATTTATCCCTCCATGGGGGATATGTTAGCAAGGTCCTTTTGTGCATCAGGGATAAGCCTGGCTCCACTGTCTGAGGTCCCTTAGACTGCTCAGTCCTTCTGGCTGAGACCCATATTCAGGGGGGCCTGAGTCAGTCCCATGCTGGGTAGCCTATTTTCATTAACTGATTTTATACACATATGTGTGTATGTGTGTGTATAAGTTTTTATGTTGTGCCTAGGTATATTTCTAATTTTCATTAACAGATTTTATGCACATATGTGTGTATGTGTGTGTATAAGTTTTTATGTTGTGCCTAGATGTATTTCTAAATATATAAATACAAGCTTCTCAGTATATACAAAATTACTTATATGTGTATGTCTTCAGGGATAACCATTTGATACTGAATAACCAACTAGGGAAGACTATCTCTTAGTATTCCATAATATCCTAAGTTCTTTGTGCAGGGTTGAGGCCTCATTAGCTTTTCCTCTTCAATGTTGGCATGTATGTTGACATTGATTTTGTGCAACTCATAGCCATGTTATTGAGACTTTATGTATGTAGCTTCAGATATTTATAAGAGACACAGTCTCACAGCACATTTTCTTTTACTTTGGCTTTTACGGAATTCACTCCTCTTTTTCCATAATGATCTCTGAACTATGTATGAAAAAGTTGTTTTTTTACATACATCAATCTGCATTTTGATTGGCTGTGATTTTACATAATATTATTTGTCTGTTGAAAAAGGAATTTTCTTAGATGAGGGA
Organism: Phodopus roborovskii; assembly: GCF_943737965.1. Taxonomy (NCBI): domain Eukaryota; kingdom Metazoa; phylum Chordata; class Mammalia; order Rodentia; family Cricetidae; genus Phodopus; species Phodopus roborovskii. The sequence goes on from NW_026125554.1 coordinate 4,444,308, forward strand.
TGAGAAATAAACTTATCTATGATTATAAGGACAAATATTTATAATGTAATTAGGAATTTTGCTGGTTTAATAAAGTGGCAGGTTTAGGTTTTTCTCCAAGATTCTTGACCTCATTACTTCTGGCATTTGGCTAGGTCTGCAGCCACACAGGATTTCCCTCTTCTTCAATGGGTCTTAGGTCCAGTGAAAGAAATATCGGTTACCACAAACATATGCATAGTAGTACTGCATGTCCAGGCTATTAATCAGGCTATCATATGTTTTGATTCACGGGTGGCATGGTCAGCCTTTAAATTTGATGGGTTATAATTAGAAAGGTTACAGAGCTGCACAAGCATTGCTCAGTAACACATGCATTCAACACGAGGTACAGACTTTTGTCTTATGAACCAGATATTTTACTTGTTAATTTTAATATTATGAAACTCACTCTGTAGACCTTGAACTTACAGAAATCTGCCTGCCTCTGCCTCTCAAGTGCTGGGATTAAAGGAGTGCACCACCATCACCCAGTGTATTATTTCTTCATTATAAACATGAAAAATGGTCAACAAAATGAGTATAGATCAAATATATATGGGTGCAAGTACATACATATAAAATATAATTGTCATAATAATATGCATATAATTGATACAAACAGAAATACAAGCATATATATTTATAAATTTGCATATGCATACATAACTGCATAGATGTAAATCTATTTATATGCTCACATGTGATATTTAGATACATATACATACACACATATATAAAAACACACATACATAGATGTATATACACACACACAAAAAAAAGTGCAAGTGGATTTAATATCACCCAAAAAGAAATAATCACCTTCTGTCTACAAAACATGCCCCATGAGTTAACATGTTGAAGCATATTTCCAGAGGTCTTAACCATTGAAATATGTAAGTTTGTTTTGTATGCTAAGCAGTATCCTTTTCCAGAGCTGAAAATATGTCTGTTAGATATTGCGTGATCTGATATCACCTAGAAGAGGATAGAGAAAATTCACTGGCTTCCTACAGGGATGCAAAGAGAACAGATGTTGAATTAGGACCTCATTACTTATTCTTTGATATTTTTGTGTGTTCTGTGACTGATGTCCCTCTAGAATATGAGTTGTTAAAACTCATTGCTTTATTTTAGAATCTAAGAAGGTATCAAGAAAACTAGGATAGAAGCCAAAGAATTTCTTTCTGTAGTGCAATGGCCTTTTGAGTTTTTAATACACCCACTCCTGTGATAACATCCTATGCCCATAGCTATATAAATGAGTGAAAACTAGTTTTGAATCTTTTTTTTTTTTTTACTTTAAAAGCTATTTTAGGTATGTTAAAATGATGTGGTACTTTGAATTTTGAAAATAATAGTAAAATAGATACTTCATTACTGGGATATAAATCCCATGGGTTGAAACAAGAGCACACAGCTTGTTGCCTCATAATAGGAACATCCAATAGAACACAGTGATATTAAGATAATTGCAGTCAATTTACAGTGCCATTTCTGGTGGTTAAGAAAATAGTCTAGAAAATGTTATTTTGTTTTGTCATGAGTTCAAAGGATAAGTTAATTAAAACATTATACACAAAAAGGTATTTGTGTGAGTTTCTATTAACACACACACAAAAAAAAAATAAGAACATATAGTTCACAGAGGTCAAAGCTGAGACTGTTTAATGTTGGCACCCTCCCATCTGTGAGATTCATGATGGTAAATCAATAATTGACATATTGCTGCTAACTAAAATCTCAGTGCTTACTGGATTGAGTGATTTCCTTGCTGTGCCATAATAATGAAGGACAGACTTGAAAAGCCCTCTGTTCCTTATGACCAATGAGTGATTGGTGTCTACCCTAAAGATGAGTAAGTTTACAAAGAAGCACTTCTAAAGGCAGAGGATAGTTAGCAAGAGACACAAAGAGATATAACCACTTGAGGTACTTTGTTGTAGAATAATATTTTAAGATGTGTCACATTTGTTTATGCTATGAACATTTGTTTTAGTTATGAAATGATGTATTGCATTTCTTTATGTTACATTTGTTTAACTCTGTGAAACTGTGATTCTTTGCCTGTCTAAAAAACCTGATGGTCTAACATGGAGATGAATTGCCAATAGCTAGGCAGGAAAAGCCAAAAAAAAAAAAAAAAAAACAGATTAAGGAAACAATTCAAACAGTTCAAGACCTGAAAACTGAAATAGAGACAATAAAGAAAACACAAACTGAGGGAATGCTGTTAATAAAAAGCTGGGCAACCAAAAGGAACTACAAATGCAAGCAAGCATAACCAACAGAATACAAAAGATTGAAGAGAGAATCTCAGGTGCTGAAGATAAACTAGAGAAAATAGATTCATCGACCAAAGAAAATGTTAAATCCAACAAATCCTTACCACAAAATGTACAGGAAAAGTGGAAAACAAGAAAACACTAAACTATCATATCATCTGCAAATAGAGACAGTTTGACTTCTTCCTTTCCAATTTGGATCCCCTTGATCTCCTTTTGTTGTCTTATAGCTTTAGCTAGAACTTCAAGTACAATATTTTAGATTTTAGAGGAATCACCTTACGCTTGTTTCCAGTAAATTTGATGTTGGCTGTTGGTTTACTGTATATTGCTTTTATTATGTTTAAGTATATTCCTGTTATCCCTGATCTCTCCAACACCTTTATCATGAAAGTGTGTTGAATTTTGTCAAAGGCTTTTTCAGCATCTAGGGAGATGACCATGTGGTTTTTCTTTTTCAGCTTGTTTATATGGTGGAACACATTGATAGATTTTTTTTTTTTATGTTGAATCATCCTTGCATCCCTGGGATGAAGCTTACTTGGTCATGGTGGATGATTTCTCTGATATGTTCTTGGATTCGATTTGCCAGTATTTTATTGAGTATTTTTGCATCAATGTTCATGAGGGATATTGGTCTGTAGTTCTCTTTCTTAGTTGCATCTTTCTGTGGCTTGAATACCAAGATAATTTGGTAATGAACCTTCTGCTTCTACTGTGTGGGACAATTTGAGGAGTATTGGTGTTAGCTCTTCTTTGAATTTGTGGTAGAATTCTGCACTGAAGCCATCTGGCCCTGGGCTTTTTTTGGTTGGGAGGCTTTTGATGACTGCTTCTATTTCATTTGTGGTTATATGTCTATTTAAGTTGCTTATCTGTTCTTGATTTAATTTTGGTAAGTGATAGTTATCCAGAAATTTGATCATTTCCTTTGAATTTTCAAATTTGGTGGAGTACAGGTTTTCAAAGTATGACCTGAAAATTGTCTGGATTTCTCCTCTGTGTCCGTTGTTGTGTCCCCCTTTTCATTTCTAATTTTGTTAACTTGCATGTTGTCTCTCTGTGCTTTTTGGTTAGTTTGGATAAAGGTTTGTCTATCTTGTTGATTCTCTTGAAAAACCAACTGTTTGTTACATTGATTTTTTTGTATTGTTTTCCTGGTTTCTACTTTATTGATTTCAACCCTCAAATTGATTATTTCCTGGCATCTACTCCTCTGGGGTGATTTACTTCTTTTTGTTCTAAGGCTTTCAGTTGAGCTGTTAATTCTCTAATTTGATTATCCTCCACTCTCTTTATATGGGCACTTAGTGCAATGAACTTCTCTGGTAGCACTGTTTTCAAGGTGTCCCATAGAATCGGGTATGTTGTGTTCTCATTCTCGTTGAATTTTAGGAAGTCCTTAATTTCTTCCTTTATTTCTTCTTTGACCCAGGTATGGTGCGTTGCACATTGTTCAGTTTCCATGAGTTTGTAGGTTTTCTGCGATTTGTGTTGTTGTTGAATTCCAACTTTAAAGCATGGTGGTCTGATAAGATAGATGAGACTATTCCAATTTTTTTTTTTTTTTTGTATCTTTTGAGGGTTATTATGTTGCCTAGTGTGTAGTCAATTTTAGAGAAGATTCCATGTGGAGCTGAGAAAAAGGTATATTCTTTTGTGTTTGGATGGAATATTCTATAGATGTCTGCTAAATCCAGTTTGGACCTAACTTCTGTTAGTTCTTTTGTTTCTTTGTTAAGTTTCTGCCTGGTGGTCCTGTCTAATTGTAAGAGTGGGGTGCTGAAGTCTCCCACTACATAAGTGTGTGAGGTTTTATGTCAGCTTTGAGTTTTAGTAGCGTATCTTTTACAAATGTTGGTGCCTCTGTATTCGTGGCATAGATGTTCAGAATTGAGACTTCATTTTGATTCTCCTGTGATGAATATGAAATGACCTTCTTCCTCTCTTTTGATGGATTTTGGTTTGAAGTCTAACTTGTTAGATATTAGGATAGCTATACCTGCTTGCCTCTTGGGTCCATTTGATTGGAAGATCTTTTCCCAGCCCTTTGAACCCTGAAGTAATGTCTATCTTTGAAGCTTAGATGTGTTTCTTGTATGTAGCAGAATGATGGATTCTGTCTTCATATCCATTCTGTTAGCCTGTGTCTTTTTGTAGGTTGGTTAAGACCTTTAATGTTGAGAGAGAGTAAGGACCATTGATTGTTAATTAATTCTTGTTTGTTTTAGATTTGTTGTTGGCAGTGGTGTAGTGAATATATTTGCCCCACTTTCTATTGCGTTCTGCTAAAGTGGGATTATCTATTGCCTATGTCTTTGTGAGCATATTTAACTTCCTTAGGTTGGAATTTTCCTTCCAGAATTTACTGTAGGGCTGGATTTGTGGACATGTATTGTGAAAATCTGGCTTTATCATTGAATATCTTGTTTTCTCAATCTATAATGATTGAGAGTTTTGCTGGGTATAGTAGCCTGGGCTGGCATACGTGGACTCTTAGTATTTGTAGAACATCTATCCAGGAACTTCTGGTCTTGAGAGTTTTTATGGAGAAGTCAGGTGTAATATTGATAAATCTGCCTTTATATATTACCTGGCCTTTTCCTTTTGCTGCCCTTAATATTCTTTCTTTATTGTGGATGTTAGGTGTTTTGATTATTATGTGGCGAGGGAACTTTTTTTTTTTTGGGGGGGGGGTCCAGTCTATTTGGTGTATGCTATGCTTCTTGTGCTTTCATAGGCATGTCCTTCTTCAGATTGGGTAAATTTTCTTCAATGATTTTGTTGAATATATTTTCTGCACTTTTGAGCTGGGCTTTTTTGCCTTCTTCTATACCTATTGTTCTTAGGTTTGGCCTTTTCACAGTGTCCCACATTTCCTGGATGTTTTATATTAAGGATTTGTTGGATTTACGATTTTCTTTGGTTGATGAATCTATTTCCTCTAGTTTATCTTCAGCGCCTGAGATTCTCTCTTCAATCTTTTGTATTCTGTTATGCTTGCATCTGTAGTTCCTGATGGTTTACCCAGTTTTTTCTATTTCCAGTATTCCCTCAGTTTGTATTTTCTTTATTGTCTCAATTTCAATTTTCAGGTCTTGAAGTGTTTGAATTGTTTCCTTCATCTGTTTGTATTTTCTTGGCTTTCCTTATTTTCTTTAAAAGATTTGTTCATTTCTTGCATTTTTTGCTTGGTCTTTCCTCTATTCCACTTTTTTGTTTCTTTTATCTTTTATTTCTTTAATGGATTTTCTCATATCATCTTTGAGGGTCTCTATCATTTTTATGAAGTTATTGTTTAAGTTGTTTTCTTCTGTTTCCTCTGCTTTGGTGTGTCCAGGTCTAGTTGGTGCAGAGTCCCTAGATTCTGGTGGTGTCATACTGGTCTTTCTATTGTTGGGTGTTTCCTGGCCAACAGTGCTTTATTCATTAACCAATAAGAGAAACATATTTACAGAATGACATCTCCCATCATCTCCTCTCTTCGGTCTAAAGTAAAAAGAAGGGTTTTAACATTAACATAGCAAAATATATCACACAACAGTTATCAAATAATCACAGTTAACAATATTTAGTCCATAAACATTTAGTAAAATTTTTAAAAAATTATCTTTGTGAGTCTAAAGACTTACATGTAACTTATCTTTAATCTTAACTAAGGAACACTATAATCATAACTATCTGTCTTCAACTCCCTCAAAGACCACAGAAGGGCAATATATAAACTCTAGAAATGACAGAGACATCTCGCTACCTGGTCAGGTACCTGAAGGTCTTCTGTAATGTTCCATTTTCAGCCTATAGGCCATAGTGTGTCTGGCAGACTCTTCCATGAAGGAGGAACCCTGTAGCAATGTCCATCTTACATCAGCAGTCACTTTCCTGTGGGTCCTGCATGTCCAGTTTACACAGCATAAAGTCAAACAGTCCAGACAAGAGCAGTATCTTATCCAAATGGCTAGTCTTGCCATATTGGAAGTAAACTCCATAACGAGTTTCTTTGATTCTATCTTTCTTTCTGATGCAGGTGTGCCTCGTTATCAAGAAAAACCCTAAACCATTTTAAATGCCATATTCTGTAGGTCTTTTAAAGTTTTCTACCTTCCTGCTTTTGTTGTGGTCTGTCAGATACTCAAGGCCTTAGCCAAAACTGGGTGTACCAACATTGCTGTGAGATCTTGGCAGAGTACCTTGGGCGAGGGTTTGGATAGTAAGGACAAATTCCATCTCTTCTAAGAGATCTCTTCCCCACAAGTTAGTGGAGAGGCCAGCCAGGATATAGATCTGGAAGTAACCTGAATGGCCTTCTGTGTCTCTCTAGTTAAACCAAACTGTTTTCTTAGACTATTACTATTTTGATGATGAAAGCTGTGTGACTGCTGAGCTAATTCTACCTGAGATAAAGTGACTATTTCTGTCAGTCTATCAGCTGAACCATTACCTTCTGCCAGTGGGCTGGGAAGATTTGAATGAGCTCTTATATGACCCACAAAGCACGGTACCTTTCTTTGATGAATGGCACTTTGAATTTGCTCAAACAGTAATTTAACCTGATTATTACTAGTTCCAATATGGAACTATCTCTAAAACTTGAAGAGCTCTGAAAACATAATGACTATCAGTATATAAGTTAAATGAATCATTCATTAGGAGCTGAAAAACTATTGCAACAGCTCGTAATTCAACTATCTGAGCTGAAGCTGGATCAGTCTGTATTACATATTCTTTTCCCATCAATAAATAACATAAGCTGCTTTTCCATCAGAAGAACCATCAGTAAAAACTAACATAGCATTTTTTAACAGGATTACTCCTTACAATTTTAGGGAATACAAAAGGATGTGTTAGTACAAATTGTAATAGTCTATATCAATTTTTTCCAAAAACTAAGCAATTATAATTAATAAAAGCTGGAAAACTTAGGCCCTAAATCTATACAGAGAAAGGAAACTTCTAATGATAAAAGAAAATTAACTCCTTAAGTCAGGAGTGCCATGGCTGGCTCCTGAGCCCACTCTCAGAAAAGGGGAGGTAACCCCTCACCATCTAAGTAAACATTCCTTTGTCTGTTAATTGCTGGTTGTAAAGGTTTTGAAATAACCATTAACTTACTATTTGATACAGGAAACATGTATTACGCTTGATTCTCTGGCAAAATATCTCTTAGACAGCATTTTGTACCATACAAGCTACTGCTTTAAAATAAGGATTTAACACTTTGACTGAGGAAACAGGTAAATGCAACCATAACAATGGCCCCCTTTATCATAAGACAGAAAGAATTCAGACTATGCTATGTGGGAAGTACATAAGCCTCCCATGGTTTTGCATAGTCAATATAGCATATCTGCTGACGCTGGATTGCATTCTCCGATTGTAAGAGAACTTGTCTACTCTCTTCAGTTAGCTGTCTAGGTGAATTGGGATCACTATCTCCTTTCAGGATATCGCTTAAAGGTTTCACATCACCAGTAGGTGGTTTTTTTTTTTTTTTTAAAAAAAAAAGGATGTAACCATTGGAATATTTCCTAATAACTTCTGAAAATCATTCAATGATCATAAGCTATCTTTTCTAATTTCTAATTTTTGAGGCCTAATCTCTTTAGGATGTAACATAAGTCCCAAATACTTTTGAAAATTTTGGGCTAAAAGACATATCTATATGTATGTATGTTCTGTATGTATGGTGTGGTCACACGTGTGAGTGTCTGAGTGCTGAAGTGTGATTGTGAATATGTGAATGTGTGAATCCCAACAATAGGTACTACTTGATTGCTTGGGATATAAAAACAAACAAACAAACAAACCCACCAAATAATCCAATTAAAAAGTGGAGAAAAAAGCCAGGCAGTGGTGGTGTACGCCTTTAATCCCAGCACTCAGGAGGCAGAGGCAGGCAGATCTCTGTAAGTTTGAGGCCAGCCTGGTCTACAGAGCAAGTGCCAGGACAGGCTCTAAAACAATACAGAGAAATCCTGTCTTGAAAAAGAAAGAAAGAAAGAAAGAAAGAAAGAAAGAAAGAAAGAAAGAAAGGAAGACAATGATTTTGATTTACTAAATAACAGCTTGCAGATTGCAGGCCTGAGTTTGCCTCTTCTTCCTTAGAGACTGATTGGAAACATGGACCAGGAATTCATAGCTGAGAGACAGTCAGGCCTGCAGAACTATCTTAATGTTTTCACGGCAAAGCATGTCTTGTCCAATTGCGAACTGCTAAAGAAGTTCCTAGACCAGAACAACTATTCTGCAAACTACACTAAGGTTGTCTTACAAACAGATTCCATGTTCTTGTGATCAGAGCCCAAGCGGGAAGTGGTAGAACCACTGGAAGACATATTTCTTGATGAAAAGTAAAACCCAACCAAAGGAACAACTAAGTTGGGCTGACCTTATCCAGACAAGTACTTATCAGATAAATATTTTTAGTGTATAATAGATTTCTGCATTTCTGTGTGCACCCTGACATATATCGGGTTACATTTGCCATGGCTAATGAATCCTCAGCATTGCTGACTAGGGTCTTTAATGAAAAAGGAACGTTGAAGGATCTGATCTACAAGGCAAAACCAAAGGACCCCTTCTTAGTGAGAGACCAAAAAGTGAAGTTAAATGAAGGACGGTCTGACCTGGAAAGCTAACCAATATCTGTTCCTTGGAATTTGCTAGCTTCCTCTCACCAGGCCCTGAGATGACAAGAATTCACACTGCCCCTCCTTTCTGCCCCTCCTTTCCTGTTAGTCAGCAGGTGGTAAATAGGGTCCTTAGGAAACAAAGAGATAGCTGCAACTCTGGTTTGCCCAGACAAAATTAATTAGCACACCCTGAGGCCCTAAGGTCTGTTGACCCTAATAGCAGACCACCTGGCCTCCAAGGGTCACTTACTCAATGGACTGAGGGTCCCACCCCCTCCCTAACCTTGTGGGTTTGCCTTTAAAAACACCTGGGCCCAGGGGAGGGGGCTTCTCTCTAGCCTGCGTGCTGGAGGAGCCAGTTTGTGCAAACGTTTCCTGTTCATTAAAGCCTCTTGCGTTTTGCAGCAACTGGACTGGACATTGAGCTCTTGGGGTATCGACCAAACCTGGAAGACTCCTCATTCTGAGGGTCTTACATTAGGATCCTATAACCCTAAGAAAATTGAACTCCAGCAAATAAAAAACACATGGACGGCAGATATTAGAGACATTGGGAAGTGTAGATGTCCACTTCTTTGGCCACTTACTGTATGAAATGACTTAGGGAGGACCTACAGGCTCTGTGCCTGCCGACTCCTTTCTTCCTGCACCATCCATAGCTGTGGTGGCCATGTTGGAGTCTATGCTGCCTTGTGAAGCCTGTAAAAAATGACATGACTACCTTCTCCCAGCTCTTACAGCTGCCATTATGCACTGATATTTTACTAACAACTTCTGAAAAGCAACAGTTTAAGATTAAAAGAGGCATTGAGTGAGAATTGCCAAAGAAAAGAGGGTCATTGAAGACTAGAAGCAGATTCACCAACACTAGGGCAACTCAGTCACAAAGTACAAAGTTCCTAGCTCAAAAGAATCCAAGCAATCTGCTGTTGAAAACAGTGAAGAACCGTCAGAAAGCCCCCCTCCAATAACTCAGGGTCTGGGCCAGCTCCCCCTCACTTCCCCAGGACCCCACCCTCCACAGCAGCGCTGTCTTCTGAATCGCCTGATCCACCTCTGCCTCCCCCAGCAGGTCCCTCTCTAGGACATCAGGCACAGAGGTGTTTATCCCACTCCTGCCCTGGACTGTGAATGGTGCGAACCATTGGGCCTTGTCCAACTTCATCCACAATTTCCGAAAGGGAAATTTGGCGAAAGCCAAAACCTGTTACCAGGGTGCTCCTAAGATTGGCTGATGTTTCCTGTTTGCTCTGGGAGGGCAAGCTCTTAGCTGTTCCACTCCTACCCAAGTCCTTCTTCCTAGGTGCAGCCGCCCTCAAGTCCCTCCCTGGGGTGAGTTCTTGCAGAGCCAGTGCAGCCAGTCTTGTCACATACTCTTTTCATGATGCAAATGCTCTCCAAGTGGAATAAAGTGGGACCAGCAGCTAACATTTTGCTCCTTTGTGATGCTAATGGAATTCCTTTGGGGGCAGCAACATATGGGAATCATTTCCACCAAGTAAAGGAAAATGACAGAAAACAAAAGCAGCGGCAATATTCACAGCAGTGAGTGGCCTATTGCTGTCCGAACTGTGCTATCAGAAGTGTTCTCCTAGCTCATTCCTCTGAAGCTTTTCTGGTTAATTCTTAGGTAGTTCACTTCAGACGCTAGCACTGTAGCAGAGGCAGAGAAGAGCTCAGTTTATTCTCCCTTCCCCAGGGCAGGGATCTCAGTAACTCAGGCCTCACTAGCCAATCATGCACTCCAGTGGACCTGCCTGTCAGATGAGAGGTCCCCCACTACCACCACCAGGTTTCTGGCTCAAGTTCTCTGCTGCAGAAGTCGGAAGTTATCACCTGTGCTACACTGTGGACTCCGTTGTGGAGAGAGTCCAGGTCATCTTGGCAGCTGCACCATGGTGAGTGAAAGACTGTTCTTCACAGATGGGGAGGAGAGTGGGCCACTGTGAAGTTCCCAGGTGGGAAGGAGTGGCTGGCTGAGCCTCGGGAGCCTGTGTGGAGAGTTCAGCGTGTTCCTGCTTGATCCTGCTTAGTTTTGGTGGTCCTTGCAACTTCCTGGGCTAGGAAGTTGCTATTCCCTGGAAGCGGATTTGTGGTTAGAAATATCCTTGTTGTTGATAACACTGTGAAATGGTTCCTGTAGTGCGTAGATTGCCACATATGGAGAGACATCACCAGATTTGACAAACTCGGGAGATTCCTGGTCTCTCTAGTATCTTCCAGAAGTTCTGCAACTTTAACATTTTGGTTTAGGATCGGTCTGTAGTTAATTTTGTGGCGCTTGTAAACAGTGTCTCCTGTGTAGTGTTCCACTGCAAACCTGAGATGTAGAAGAGTAGAATTGATGGTGTAAGGGTTTACCAATTCTTTAGGAGACATTAAGTCATACAAAGCAGAATTTAGGTAAGGGAGGGCTGACTCCCAAATGCCCCAAAGATAATTAGTATGCTAACCATGCCTGTTAGAGATTAGTATAAAAAATGTAAATGTCTGTTCACCAGGATTAACTGGGCCATTAAACTATATTCTCATGACAAAGGAGACAGCCCTGGTTTACAACCAGCCAAGGGCCACCTCTAACAAAAGCCTGGAACAAAAGGGCCATTAAAGGGTCACAACCAACATAAAGTCCTGGTGTGCCATAAAGGTGAGTTAATTCTAGAACAGCATCTCCAGCCTTTTTGAAAACCAGTTTTGAGTCAAGGTCTCCTATATAGCTTAAGGTGACTGGAACCCTGACTCCAGTCCTCAGGGCATTGACCTTGCTGTTCTTCTGAGTATCCACCCTAAATTCTTGGATCACAGGTCTATAGAACAGAGTTCTAAAATTACCAGTTTGAGTCCATTGCAGTAACAAGAGAAGGGTTTGCATGTGGAGCATGGCTCTCCCCTCAGACCAGAAGAGGAGGAACAGTGTACTGGGCACACTGCAGGGGAAACAGAGTAGACAATAGCTAGATCCCAGACTGAAGTTGAAGGCAGTGAGCTGCAGGGGTCTCCATCATAAAGAAGGACCTGGTGGGACAGGGTGAGTGAGTTTCTGTGTAACTTCCCAGCATATGTTAATCCTTCCATGTGCATGAAGACAGACAGAATTGCTGGGCTTGAACTACTGAGTATCCAGTTTCCAATGATCGAACTCTCCTGTGCGGATATGTGCAGTCCTGGTTGTCACAGTTAAGTCAGCTCAGAGGTTTGAGACACAGGCCAATGGCTGTAACTCCATGTGTCAATTTACAGCACCCAGCAGCTGACATCGTACAGGGGATGAAGTCATACAGTCTCTTATTAATGGCATTCTCCTTAGCAGGCAAGTGCTAACTCCATTTCAAAGTCAGTAGAGCTAAGTGTTCTTCCAATTAGTTTTATCATTTTAAAAAGTCAATTATTAGTATCATTTTTTAAATTTCATTTTTTAAAAGCATTCTGTGGGTGCCCATAAAGAGGGCTGCACAACATCTGGGCACAAGGGCAGAGAGTTCAAAGCTGTCAGCAAGTCACAAAACCTAAAGGTCAAAGGTGTGCCTACAGAAGGATGTTTCAGCCTTAGTCTAAATAACCCTGAGGTGTGGCTACTTCTGACTGTCAAGGCTAAAGAAGAAAAAATTGAATCTGAGGTATGGTTACTCCTGACCTCAAGACCAGGGAACAAAAAGTTGGAGCTATGGTGGGGTTACTGAACCCTTAGAATTTGTAAGAAACGTCTGTTTGTTCTATATACATGATACTGTGTTCCCCATTTTGGATAAGGTATATAACAGTGGTGAAAAATAAACTCGTGGCAATTCAGTATTGACTGATCTGCCCTCCTGAACTTTATTTTGTCTCTGTCTTTATTGTCTATAGTTAGCCTTTCCCTCATGCACACTCCCCCACTCAGGTATAGACTTGGGACCGCTCTGCTGGCTCCGATTGCAGTCCCACAAAGCCCACTCCCGACAGAATTCCTGCTCTAATCTCTATTTGTTTCTATTTTCCAAAGTTCCCCAGTTTAAGAATTTCATTCCATTTCTTCTTATGGGCTTTTTATTTTTATTTTATTTTTTAAATATAATTTTTTTTTATTTCTACATGTCGACCCCAGTTTGCTCTCCCTCCCTCCCTCTTACCCTCTCTGCCCCCTCAAATGCACCCTGACCACCCTCCCTTCCCATCCCCACACCCCCATTCCACATGTAGGGCTATGCCATTCAGGTGGGGTCATGTATCTGTCAAGTCATTTAAAGTAGGGACTAGGACTTCCCTCCTGTCTCTAGGTTAAGGCAGTATCCCTCCATGAGGGATGTGCCCGCCAGGTCCTTTTGTGCACCAGGAATACATCCTGGTTCCACTGTCTGAGGTCCCTTAGACTGCTCAGTTCTATTCAGGGGGGGCCTGAGTCAGTCCCATGCTGGATTCCCAGCTATCAGTCTGGGGGACCATTTTCTCCTCCATGTTCAGGTCAGCTGTCTATATGTGTATCTGCAATCTGGTTTTGTCCTCTATCTCTGCATCTGGATTCTAGCTAGACTCAGTGTTTAGGTATGGGTGTTTGCTTCTGTTTCCAACAGGTATTAGATGAGGACTCCATGATGGTGGATACGTTAGTTGTTGATCTCACTATCAGATAAGGGTATTTATGGTAGCTTTTCAACGGTTGCTCAAATTGTTAGTTGGAGTCAGTCTTGTAGGTCTCTAGACCTTTCTTTAGGTTCAGTTTTCTCTTCAAACCAAAATGGCTCCCTCTTTTATGTTCTCTCTCTCTCTCTCTCTCCTCACATCTATTTCTCCTCTTACTCAATATTCCTAGTCTCATGTGTTTTGGTCTTCCCCCCTTCTCTTTCTCCTAGTTCCCTTTCCAATCACTGCCCTCCCCCATGTGCTCTGGAGAACTTGTCCCTGTCCCCTTCTGTGAGGGACCGTATATGAATCTCTTAGAATCCTCCTTGTATAGAAGTTTCTCTAGTGGTGTGAATTATAGGCTGGTGATCCTTTGCTCTATGTCTAAAATCCATATATGAGCAAGTACACACCATGTTCCTCTTTTTGTGACTGGGTTACCTCATTCAGGATGGTTTCTTCCAGTTCCATCCACTTGCCTGCGAATTTCAGGATTCCATTCCCTCCCTCCCCACCCCCGCAGAGTAGTATTCCATTGTGTAAACGTGCCACATCTTCTTAATCCATTCTTCAGTTGAGGGACATCTAGGCTGATTCCAGGTTTCTTGTTATTACAAATAATGCTGCTATGAACATAGTTGGGCATATATATGTCTTTGTTGTATGGATGTGGATAATTTGGGTATATGCCTAAGAGGGGGATTGCCAGGTCCTGTGGTAGACTATTTCCCATTTTCCTGAGGAACTGCCATACTGATCTCCAAAATGGCTGTACAAGTTTGCACTCCCACCAGCAGTGGAGGAGTATTCCCCTTTCTCCACATCCTCTCCAGCATAAGTTGTCATTGGTGTTTCTAATTTTAGCCATTCTGGCAGGAGTAAGGTGGTATCTCAAAGTTGTTTTGATTTCCATTTCCCTGATAGCTAAGGATGTTGAGCACTTTCTTAAATGTCTTTCAGCCTTTATGATTTCCTCTATAGAGAATTCTCTCTTTAGTTCTGTACCCCATTTTTAAATGGTGTTATTTGGTGTTTTGGTGACTAGTTTCTTGTGTTCTTTGTATATTTTGTATATCAGCCCTTTGTATACTTTTAGCTGTTTTGTCAAACTCAGGTGTTTGTACATGTGTGGGTTAATATCGGGATTTTTGATTCAATTCCATTGGTCTACTTGTCTATTTTTGTGCAAATACTAGGCTGTTTTCAGGACAATAGCTCTGTAGGAGAGCTTAAAGTCAGAGATGTACAGGGCTGTTTTGGCTATCTTGGGTCTTTTGTGTTTCCATATAAAGTTGATTATTATCCTTTCAAGGTCAGTGAAGAATTGTGCTGGGATTTTAATGGGTATTTCATTGAATCTGTAGATTGCTCTTTGGCAAGACTGCCATTTTTACTATGTTTATCCTATCTATCCAAGAACACTGGAGATCTTTCCATTTTGTGGTATCTTCTTTAATTTCTTTCTTTAAACACACAAAGTTCTTATTACATAGGTCTTTCACTTGTTTGGTAAGTGTTACCCCAAGATATTTTAAGTTGTTTGTGGCTATTGTAAAGGGTGATGTTTCTCTGATTTCTTTCTCAGCCCCTTTGTTGTGTGAATAAAGTAGGGCTACTGATTTTTTTGAGTTTATCTTGTATCCTGCTAATTTGCTGAAGCTGTTTATCAGTTGTAGGAATTTCCTGATAGAGTTTTTTGGGTCACTTATGTAAACTATCATATCATCTGCCAATAGAGAAAGTTTGTCTTCTTCCTTTCCAATTTGTATCCCCTTGATCTTCTTTTGTTGTCTTATTGCTTTAGCTAGAACTTCAAGTAAAATATTGAAAAGATATGAAGAGAGTGGACAGCCTTTTCTTGTTCCTGATTTTAGAGCAATCACAATGCGTTTCTCTCCATTCAGTTTGATATTGGCGGTTGGTTTACTGTATATTGCTTTTGTTATGTTTAGGTATGTTCCTGTGTTGAAATATCCACTATTATTGTGTGAGGTTTTATGTGAGCTTTGAGTTTTAGTAGCATTTCTTTTATGACAGTGGATGCCTTTTATATTTTGGACATAGATGTTCAGAATTGAGACATTATGCTGATGGATTTCTCCTGTGATGAATATGAAATGACCATCTTTCATCTCCTTTGATTAATTTTGGTTTGAAGTCTAACTTGTTAGATATTAGGATAGCAACACCTGCTTTCTTCTTGGGTCCATTTGATTGGAAAATCTTTTCCCAGCCCTTTACCCTGAGGTAATGTCTATCTTTGAAGCTTAGATGTGGTTTCTTGTATGCAGCAGAAGAATGGATTCTGCTTCGTACCCATTCTGTTAGTCTGTGTCTTTTCATAGGTGAGTTAAAACCATTAATGTTGAGGGGAAGTAAGTATCATTGATTGTTAATGCTTGTTTGTTTTAGATTTGTTGTTGGCAGTGATGTTGTGAATATATTTGACCTGTGTTACCCTTGGGTTCTGGTGAAGTCGGAGTATATATTGCCTATGTCTTTGTGAGTGTTGTTAACTACCTTGGGTTGGAGTTTTCCTTCCAGAACTTTCTGTAGGGCTTGATTTGTAGATACATATTGTGAAAATCTGGCTTTGTCATTAAATATCTTGTTTTCTCTGTCTATAATGATTGAGAGTTTTGCTGGTTATAGTAACCTGGGCTGGCATCTGTGGACTCTTAGTATTGTAGAACATCTATCCCGGACCTTCAGGCTTTGAAAGTTTCCATGGGGAAAGCAGGTGTAATTTTGATAGGCCTGCATTTATATGTTACCTGTCCTTTTTCCTTAGCTGCTCTTAATATTATTTCTTTATTCTGTATGTTAGGTGTTTTGATTATTAAGTGTCAAGGATTCTTTTTTCTTTGGTCCAGTCTATTTGGTGTTCAGTATGCTTCTTGTACTTTCATGGGCATGTCCTTCTTCAGATTGGGAAAGTTTTCCTCAATGATTTAGTTGAATATGTATTCTGCACCTTTGAACTGGGCTTCTTCTCCTTCCTCTATGTCTACTATTCTTAGGTTTGACCTTTTCACAGTGTCCCACATTTCCTGGATGTTTTGTGTTAAGGATTTGTTGGATTTACAATTTTCTTTGATCGATGAATCTATTTCTTCAGCGCCTGAGGTTCTCTCTTCCATCTCTTGTATTCTGTTGGTTATGCTTGTGTCTGTAGTTCCCGATCATTTGCCCAGTTTTTGTATTTCCAGCATTCCTTCAGTTTGTGTTTTCTTTATTGTCTCTATTTCAATTTTCAAGTCAGTTTCTTACTTTATTGTCTATTTCAATTTTCAGTCAGTTTCTTACTTTCTCCAACTACAAATGATTCCATGTTTTTAATATTTCTCCTTTAGAGTCAGCTAACAATATATCATCCATGTAATGATAGATTATGGATTGTGAAAACTGTTTACGAATTATTTCTAGCGGCTTTTGTAAAAAATATTGGCACAGGGTGGGGCTATTTAGCATTCCCTGTGGCAAAACCTTCCATTGATATCTCTTCACCAGTTGAGAATTATTGTAATTAGGTACCGTGAAGGCAAACTGTTTCCTTCACCTGTTTAATTGTTTTTTCTTGGCTTTCTGTACTTTCCTTAAGAAATTTGTTCATTTCTTCCAATTTTTGTTTGTATTTTCTTCCATTTCTTTAAGGGATTTTCTCCCATCATCTTTGAGGGCCTCTATCATTTTTATGACAATAATTTTTAAGTCGTTCTCTTGTGCTTCATCTGCTTTGGGATGTTCAGGTCTAGTTGGTGTAGAGTCCCTAGATTCTGGTGATGCTATGTTTGCCTTTCTATTGTTAGGTGTTTTCTTGTATTGCCATCTTCCCATCGCTTCTTCCAGTAGTTGTAGGTGGGGTCTCTCTCTCTTCTCTCTCTCTCTCTTGTTCTCCCCCAGTGGGCTTAGGTGGATCAGAAGTTCGATGTGTGTAGCTCTGGGTGGTACAAGCTTTCTAGGAGGTCTTTTCTCAGGCAGGGACCTGGCAATGGAGGTCAAAGATCAGCATTCAGCAGAGGCCCAGCAATGGGTGCCAAAGATCCAGCAGGTAGGGATACAGGATTTTCCCGAGGGGATGGGGGGGTCTCTGGGAGGGGCCCAGAACTCCAGCAGAGAAGGGACTGTGGGGGTCAGAGATCAGGCAGGTGGGGATTACAGTGGTCCCTTGTGGATAGGCAGGTCCAGTGTGCTCCCCACCTGTAAATTTTTAAAATAAATAAAAATTAGTAAGTCAACAAAAGTTAAAAACAAAAAGGCAAAACCTCCTGAACTATTTGTATATGCACCAAGACAATAATCATTTGAATATGATCTTCATGAGAATCATTTATTTCCTACCTTGTGCATCATGACTTGAAAAATATAAAATTAGGCGCATCCTGAGACGAAACATATACGATGAGTAGTTTACTTAACCTCACCATCTCAATCAAAAAGACTGTCAGCAGTGATAGTCATTTTAGCAAGTGTTAGTTTGTACCTTGCTGTGATAAACACTGTTGAAAAGCAACATCATAGGAAAGGATTCTCTTCCTTTACCTAACAGTCAATTACTGACAAATGTCAGGGCAGGAAGGTATTGACAAGGCCTGAAGCAGAAGCTATATAGGAGTGCTGCTTACTGCTCTGTGCCTCTTCTCTTATCTGTCTTAGCTGCTTTCTTACATAACCCAGGAGCAATAGCTTAGGTAGCACCATCCTAGAGATCTGGCCTCTAAAAATTCAACCATTAATGAAGACAGTAGCCCACAGTCTTTTCTACATTAGAGGCCAATTTTATTTTCTCAGTTAAGATCCCTGTAGGGCCCTGCATGGACCTCTGAGGCGCCTTGAGCTAGCCTGAAGCTGTTGGCCAGAACTCTTAGCCCCAAGGCTTTTGTTGGTACTCTTCCAGTGACAACACATCTTGTGACAACACACCTCATGACAACACACCTCGTGACACACCCCGTGACAACCATACCTCGTGACAACACAGGGAGGAGCTAAGCCAAAAAGTTCCTGTAATTTTCCACTGTGCTATAAGTCGGTATTTAAGCCCGTTCTTGCCCCTCAATAAACGGCATTCGGCATTTGGCGTTCTGACATTGCCATTGAACGAATGACCCTCTGTCTTGTCTTTATTTCAATCTCTAGGCCTTCGCCCGATTTGTGGAAGAGATGGTAATGCAGGCGCTACAGATCCCCTCTTCTCTGATATGTCTATGATTTGCTCCTCCTGGAACCTCATTTTTCTCCCTTAGTTACCTTTCTATTGCTTTACTAAAACACCATGGCCAAGACAACTTATGGAAGCAAGTGTTTATTTGGGGCTTAGAGGTCCAGAATGATTAGAGGCATTTGCAGTCACAGTAGAGGACCATGGCTGAAGGCAGGTCAAGCAACTAAAAAAGCCAAGAGCTGAGGACTCTTATTGTGGATATGAAGCAGAGTTCACTGGAAATGGTTCATGACTTTTGATACCCAAAATTCCAAACATTAAAACACTTCCTCAAGAGGGCCAAACCAATTGAGCTACCCAAATGATGTCACTAACAGGGTACCAAGTATTGAGATGTTTGCAACAAGATACCCATTCAAAACACCACAACTAAACTCCTCCTTTCTAATCTTCACCAAAAGACAACCCACAGAATAATCAATTCTCTATTTCAGTTCATTCAATGTTCCCCTTATTAGCATATCAGCCTGAAATATTGCTTGACTTTATAACAGTTCCTTATGTTTGCAATATGCATGCAAGTATAACAAATTATCTTATCAGATGTAGAGAACCTTGAATTTCCATTCCAAACAGATTTCTGATAAAAGTAATATGTATGCATTCATGAAGCTAGAAGAAATAAAAGCCAGTGTTTAGCAGTTTCAGCATTACTCTTTTTATGTAGTCTGGACATATATCAAGTACGATTGTGTTCACCAACTCATTAAGTCATCCCTCCTCATTTATGCCTGTCTGGAAATACCCACAGAGACATATCTGGAGATCCCTGATCTCTAGTCCTTCTCTCTCTCTCTCTCTCTCTCTCTCTCTCTCTCTCTCTCTCTCTGTAAGTGTGTGTGTGTTTGGTGTGTGTGCATGTGTAAGGTAAATTACAGTTTATTCAGGTTAATGATAAAAATTAGTCAGGGGCTAGAAACATGTCTCAGGGGTCAATAGGACTCTTTCAGTGGACCTGAGAGTCTGGTGGTCCGAAAACTCAGCTCCATGCATCTTGTCACCGTTTCTACAGTGACAGGCACTCAAAAGGGTTTATGTCTACACACACACACTATTAAAAAGTAATCATAAAATATTTATTAATTACTGTGAGAATATTTTAAGTTTCCTATTTTATTATAATATGCAGATAGCATTTAAATGTGTGATTATAAAACTTAGTCATTTTATAGGCTCATGTCTTTTTATAGCAATTGCTATTTTGTAATAATCATGGGTTTCAAATTTTTCTTCATTTTGAGAGTCTGGTGCCAAATGTGACTGTAAACTATGTGAAATTAAAGAGCATCCTGTTTTGCCCTGTAGTGTCACATATTTCTTTTGTAGAAATTTTCACTGAGAATTTTTTTGGAGATATTTGGAGACAATGATACCGTATCTTATGAAGATAGCCCAAAGTGTTGTAATGACCTAGAGAAAGCTTTAGATTCCCTGAATAATGTTCATGAGTCTGGTGAGTTGGAGGCTGCCACAATAATGGCTATTATGGTGAAAGAACCTGTCCTGAGGATAATAATGAAGTATTCAGGAGTTCATTTGCTCCTCCTAAAAAGGAGGATCTTGCATCTAAGGTAAATTTTTAAACAGTCATCAAATGAATGGAAGGATGACAACATTCCCTGATTTCAGTAATTTGTAAAAATATCACAGTAGCATTGGACACATCGTGGTATTAGAGCACATGAGAAGTATTTCAAGCCACACTTTAATTGAATTACATATAAACATGTACAAATATATGCATACATATACATACACACTTAGACATATGTATGCAAATACATATACACACATGTATATGACAGATGTGTTCTTACTTTAACCAATGTAAGAATTCCAGGCTATTGCTTGCTATATTTCTCACATTCCTTCCCCATGATCTATGAATCACAAAGGATATATTGGATATTGAACTTACTATTTTTGAAAACATGATTTTGCCACAATTTAACAGCCATCAAATATTCTGAAGAATAAAGCCCTGTGTCACTGTGTATGAGCTATATTGTTTGTGTAACAATTTTGTTGGTTTGATCTCCTATGTCAGATAAATCTTATCAAATGGTTAGCATTGGTGTAAATCTTTAAAGATATATAGGATCCACTACAAAAAAATGCATGAATAATGATAAAGAATGTCCCTGGGCTCAAAGTTAGCACCATTCATGTTTGGATATACAATTAACACAAGTAATTTACTGGAGATGAGGTTCATAGTTGGCTTTTCTTGGTTTGATAATGTTTCTCTCATTGATTTAAAGAAATACAAGGAAAAAACATTTTATTGGAATTAAGGTGAATCTACAATTTTAGAAGGTATCAAGAAGACATTTTGTATTTCATTTAATAGTAAAACAGACCAACCTCTTCATCCAGTACCAACAAACATCATAGTATTCTATAGAATTAACTACTGGAGGATGATGATGACTGAGGCAGCATCTAGATTGGCTAGCTATCTTCCAATCTGATTTTCTCAGTAACTGGAAATTTGTATCTATGGAACTACATTTGGCTTCTATTTTTCCTTCCATTTCCTAATTATCACACTAAAAGCTATTTTTCCAAACTACTTATAGCATTTGTCAGAATTTGTTTGAATATTTTGGCTTACCCAGAAATGAGAAGTCTTCACAAAGATATTGAAAGTGTCAGTAGTAATCAATAGAAACACCAAAAGTGATGCTTTTAGATTGTGGACTTGAGCCTAGAATATGCACTTCTTGGGACCAGCTCATTTCATTTGAGTGTTCTTTCTTCCTCCCAATTATCTATAGCTCAGAAAAGCCTATTATAAAATATTTCTTGTTTTTCTATTTTATCCTATTATATTAACTGTAAAGAGTGTTCTACTTGTTGTACATTTTATGTTATTATAGTGTACATTCTTTATTGCTATAATAAATCATTCCGTAATTGGGTTGCTTAGACTCCAATTTTCCTTTTCATGATTCTTCATAGTCTTTGCAGAATGCCATTTGGCAGTTCCCCTTGTCTACGTGGGTTACTGAAGGTCCTGCAGTCACCTAGCAGATCCACTATGTTAATCTTTTCTTTCAAACTCCTATCAGAACGGCTTATTAAGTTCTGCCTAATAATTAAAAGTTCAGGGTTTACACAACCAGATCCTTTCAGGTATAGCCAAAACAAAACAACAAATACAGAAAAAAAAAAAAAACAGCCAACCACCCTAGTGGCTAAAAACCAGCCCAACTTGGTGCTACAAAAACAGCCCCACACCTGGGTGTTATAGCAAGACATCTTTACATTATTTTTTTTAATCGCTGTGAAAAGATGCACTCACATGTGCTCCTAGACACTTCCATGCCTACACACAGAGACAGACACACACACACACCATACACATTCACAGACACACATCATATACATTTACACATGTCATATGCATTAACAAACACATAAGTAAACTGCTATTTGTTGCATCTCTCTTCATAAACTGAATCCTTTCTCAACATGAATTCCTTGTTCATGATTTATCTTCCTAGAAAGGTTATATAATACAAATTTCACATACAGAAATCTTTATAAAAAAGCTCCAGTAAAGAAACTCATGATTTCCACTAAGTATTTCTTAGACACTCCTGAACTCACATTAATATATGTTGTAAATGTTTGCTTTTATTATTACTTGGATTTTTTTTTACTGAAAATAGAGATATATCATTCTGCCCCTCCCTTTCCTCCAATCCATTCCATGTCTCACACTCTGAAACTGATAGTTGTGTGTGTGTGTGTGTGTAGTGTGTATGACAGAGAGAGAGAGAGAGAGAGAGAGAGAGAGAGAGAGAGAGAGAATGGGGGTGTATGTTTGTATATACAAATATATAAATAGAATTTGCCAAGTCCCATTTGTTTTTGTGCAAATGGTTTCAGAACAGAACTCTACTAGACAGTAAATAAAAGGGTCATACATGGAAGAGGCTAATTCTCCAGGCACTCAATAGTTGTCTGCAGTTCTCTGACTAGGGGTAGAACCACGTGAAATTTTTACCTTTGCACATTCATATGCCCATTGATATTGCCATCATAGTTGTCTTACATCCATTTCTGAGAGACTGTTTTCCAGACTTCCAGTTATGCTAGCTCTGACAGTCTTTACAGTCTGCAATGTTTCCTGGGCTATAGACAAAGGATCCATGATATAGATGTTTCCATTGGTCCTGGGAACCTCATGACAGGTTTGGTTTTCTGTGAGATTCTCCATTTGCTCTAAAAAATGGTGCTTCTTTGTTGAGGGGCAATGGCTACATTTATCTGTTGGTATCAGAATAATATTGAGAATTTATCAAGGAATTATGCATGGTTAAAAAAAGACTCATTTTTTAATGTCCATGAGCAGCTAGCCCCATGAAGCAGACTAGATTTCAAGTGCTAGACCTGATTTCAGTCCTGTTGAGAGAAACTTTTCCAATGGTTAGTCAATGTATTTCAAATAACTCTCCCAAAATTATAGATGTTTGGAAAAGTACTTAGTTTCCTCTCAGGGCTGAGGGTTAGTCCCAATTGCTGAAGAAATCACAGAAATATGTTACAGGATTCAGGTGGTTGCAGCTGGATCTGACTTGAAATCCTTTATTGTGAGTTTGAGTTTCTGTGATACCATAAAATTGTCAAGAGCCATGAGAAATCCATCAGGATAACTAGCATTCAGCAGGCTGACCTAGCACATGAGTGATACGGAACTCCAACTGGCAAGGCTGTGGAACACGCTGGCTGTAGAGATCAGTTGCTCCTATTTGTAATTTCTTTCATGAGTCACTTCATCTCTTCCTTAAGAAAGCTTTGGGTACTTTTCAGTGTGTATGTTTATCTCATGAAAATATTCCATCTACTGGGTACATATATCTGTTGGAAGTCAGGAGGATGGTTTCATTTGACTGTATAATCTTGATATATAGAATATATACTGGGTGCTTTGTATTCTCAAACAGGCCCCAGAGGAAGGAATTCCTTCTCACATGAGTTTCAGGGGTAAGAGAGCCCCACTGCTTACCGTGAGGCTGGAAGCAGAAACCTAATGATCTCACACTACATAGCCTTACTGTTTCCCTTTGATAGCACTGAAAAGTCCTTTTTAAACAGTAACATTTGGTGAAAATGTTAATGTGGATCAAATGCCAAAAGCTACCGTGGCAATTTGTTTTTAGCTACCACAAAAGCAAAAGCCAATGCATGAAAAGCACAAAGCTAGTTTTTCTTCCCTTTTCCTTTTACATTTATCAAATACAAATTTCTAGTTTAACCACAAAAAAAAAAAAAATGTAGTTTTACGTACTTACTCCCCTTCTTTGAAATTGTAGCCCTTACTCCATTAATCCTCAATACCTCTTAAGCTATGCCTGAATGTTTTGCAAGTCATGTCCCCTCTGAGACTTACTTAAGTTTGCCTGGACAATTTATAAGTCATATCTCCTCCTAGACATGAGGCGCCTCAATTTTGTCAAGACCTTATCTGTCTTCCTGGCCTTGAGAGATACGCATGCCTGGTGTGCTTGCTATTGCCAGAGAACTGTTAATTGTGTCTGTGGGTATGTAAACTGGAAACCCTATGAGATGAAGAAGAACTTTTGAGAAGAAATTTTAAAGAGAACTTTTGGCCAGGACTTTGAACAATAAAGAGACACTATGAAAATGACACGCGTATAAACTAATTCATCCACCCTGAGATCTGTTCCGTCATTCCTACACAATTGCTGTAAGACTCTGGCCCAGACCCTCAGAGAACATTGAGGCTGGCACTTGGAGGTCCTTGTTATAAAATAGCATGGAGTTTACGATTATAGGGAAGCAAATAATAGTCCTACCCACCTGAAACACCTATGAGCTATGACAATAACCAGAATGGAAAGATGCAGTAAGTGACACTCAGATGGCAGTAGTATCGAACAGCTATTAGGTTAAAGTTAAGTGTATTTCTCCCTTTAACTTTTTTTCACTTTACATACCAATCCCAGTTCCCACTCCCTCCCCTTCTTCTACTCATCTCCCCCACTCCTACCCCTCCAATACTCCTCAGAAGGGGTAAGGCCTCCCTTGGGAAGTAGACAAAGTCTGGCATACAAGTTGAGGCAGGACTAAGTCCCTCCCCCATATACCAAGGCTAAGCAAGGTATCCCACCACAGGAAATGGGCTCCAGAAAGCCAGTTCATGCACCCTGGATAAGTCTTGTTCCCACTACTATTCACCCCCGGACAGATCAAGCCATACAACTCTCATCCACTTTCAGACAGCCTAGTCCAGTCCCAGGCAGTTTCTCCAACTGCCAGTCCAGAGCCTGTGCTCCCAATAGCTAGGGTCAGCTGTCTCTGTGGTATTCCCATCATGATCTTGAGCCCCTTTATTGCAGTTAAATAAGGATCAGGATAAACAAATAGGCTGAATAGATGTTTATTCAGGGAGAAATAACTTACAATCTAGACAGATGAATACCAGCAAGTTCCACCGGATGCTCTTCTGTCCAAGTCCCGCCGGCAAGAGAGCTTTTCCCTGCTCTTCCTCCGACCCCCTTCCACAGGTCACTTCCGCCCATGGCTCCACACCCCCAATGGGCGTGGTCAGTGCCACAGAAGGACTATCTCACTACAATTCCCCTTTTAGTCTAAAGAAAAGATTTAGGCTTAATACAAAACTATATTCAAAACAGTGAATAACAATTGTGCTCTAAGAAAAGAAAAATCGAGAACAAAATGACCTACATATCTAGTCCTAGGGTGAAGGCATAACGGAGTTTACAATAGAGTTGTCCTAAGCTGGAAAACGTAAGTCTAGTACCTAATATATCTAACTAGGAAGAGAGAATAATAGTTGTGATAGTTTAATCTTCAACCTCATCAAGACCTGAGAAGGAAAATAATGATACTAGGGTAGACAGGAAGTGCGGGTGGGCAACTTCCAAAAGGTGCAGCAAGGACAGAAACAGCAAGCCACCTGAACAGTCACCCTAGGTCTTACAGCAACGTTGGTACACCCAATTTTGGCTAAGGCCAAGAGAACTTGACAGACCACAACAACAGCAGGGAGGTAGAATGGCTGTCTTACCCTGACTTGGCAAGGTCAAGCAGTCTTCTATATTTGTCTCCTGCAAGCACATAGGACTGCATGTCCAAATCAGTGGTCAAGGTGGGGGCAGTTCTTTGCCCAACAGGCCATTAGCTGAGGCGAGAATGAACTCCAGCAGAAGCAGCAACAGTGTCCAACATATTTTCGGGAAAGTGCACTGTGCTGTCAGGAGCAACAGTGCCTCATGTCAACAGAGTACTAATAAAAAAACATTTAAATGCCATGTTCTGCATGTCTATGAAGTGATTGAAGATTAAGCATCTATATCTGACTAATCTCATAGGTACAGGAAACATGAGTGAAGATAATCTGTAAAACTCAGGAACTTAGCTAAAAAACTGATTAAAACTTCCCTGAGTAAAGCAGGAACAAATACTTAAACAATGTAACTATATACATATACATACATATAAATCCCTAAAATAGAGGTAGAGTATAAGTGTCAAGACAAGAGGTAGAACTATAAAGGGCAGCAAAATAAATATCCCAAATTGTATCACTATACAAAATGTCTTGAATACAAGAAAAGTATACATACATAGAATATGGTAAAAAAAAAATAATGGGCATAAATCATCGTAAGTGGAAAGATTTTACACAATATAACAAAATATAAACTTAATTTTACATAGCTTACCACATATAGGAATACATAACAATGTAAGCTGTAAAATACTATCTCATTCTTACTCAAATTCACAAGAAAATAGGCTAATCTACCTATAGCCCATCTAAACCATACCTTTCCCAACCATTCCCTATTCCTGTCTAAAAGATAAACCCGAGTGTAAGCATCACCTTCCGTACCCAACCCTAAATAACTAAAACCAACTCAAAGACGATGACTATTATCCCAAAATTCCAAGGGTAGGGAAAGGAGGCGTCGTTATCTTAAGGTTACTTCCTGCTGAAATGGGATGATGATTTCTCAACAGAACTGGCTGTGACATATGTAGCTAGTCACTGTGTAGCAGAAAATTCTTGACTGTAGTTCTATTTGAAACTCTGGCCAGGGTGTAATAAAGAGGTGCACCATTACAGCTAGCTAGTCATGAGTTGTCTCGAGCAAAACAGTCTCAAACTGTTTGTAGTTCAGTTGAATCAGGTTGAGTCAAGTGGAAATGATGATGTGGGCCCCATCTTCTTTCGGGAGAATTCAAAGACTGCTGTTAGGAATCGTTATTATTCCTTGAGGAAAAGTTACACATCAATATTAAAGTAAAATTTTCAAGTTTTAAGGTATGCATTAGGGAAAGACAACAATAAGCCTTAAAAAGGATGTGAGAAAATTAGGATTTCAGAGAGAAAATTGCGTATAAGACATGAGTCCCCAGATTTTGTTTTCTTCTGCCTTACACCAATTGGCTTCTTGATTAAAGCAGAAACCATGAATTTAATCTTAACAACATGCTTGAATTTAGAGAAAGAAAGCCAAATCCAACTCCAAAGCCAGCATTGGTTTACATAAATTGGGACTTCAGGAATACTAGATAGTAGAGAGAAATAGATTTCTATATAGAAATAGTTTACTAAAATTAAGTATTTTTTTTTTTTTACCATATATCAGGTTCTGCTTCATTAAGTGATTGTTTCTAAAGAGCTGTCTTCTCTTCTGTAGGTACCTACATGTTCAGTGTCTTTTGGCTGTTTGATGATAGGTTTTCTCTGTTTTCCTGTAAGAACAGGAACAGAACACTTCCCCTACCTTTGAGAGGCCTCCGCACACCTCATGGGACCTAATTTGTTAGATGACTTGTCATTTCTCTTCATTAAGATGTTTCTCTTGTTCAACTCGGATCTTGATTAACTTAGATGGTATCCATAGTTTTTCTTCTCCTGTAGATACAAATGCAAAACCCCTACCCCAACGTAACACATATCCTGCTTTCCATTCTGAGGTCAGTAAATCCTTGAAGTACACTGGCTGATTTAGTTCAGAAGTTTTTTCTATTGTCCAGTGTGTTTCGGCAGCTGTTTTTCCTTTTTCATCAGCATTGAGAAAGTTTAATGTTAATAAAGCATTATGTAATCTGTGTTTGGGTGTCTTGGTTCCTCCTGCCTGTTTATGGAGCATTACTTTTAAAGTACGATTGGATCTCTCAACCACTGCTTGTTCTGTAAGATTGTGTGGTATACCAGTTATGTGCTTTATGTTATAATACTCAATAAACTGTTTCAATTTTCTGGAGACATATGCTGGAGCAGTGTCAGTTTTTATTTGTGCAGGTATGACCATAATGGCCATTACCTCTAATGGGTGTGTGATAACAGAATCAGCCTTTTCAGAGCTCAGAGAAGTAGCCCATTGAAACGCTGAAAATGTATCTATAGTGTGATGTACATATTTTAATTTTCCAAATTCTGCAAAATGAAACACATCCATTTGCCATATTTCATTCCTATTTATACGTTTAGGATTAATGCCTGGTGGTAAAGGAGTTTGGTTATAGAATGAGCAAGTAGGACATTTCCTTACTATTTCCTTGGCTTGATCCCAAGTGATAGAAAAATCCTTTTTATAAACCTTTGTTGTTCACGTGAGGTTTCTTATGAAACTCTGAGGCTTCTAGCACACTTCCTATCAATAAACGATCAATTTCATCATTGCCTTGTGCACAAGGACCTGGCAGGCCCGTATGGGATCTGATGTGTGATATATATATATATATATATATATATATATATATATATATATATATATATGATGAGTCTTCTTTCTGATAGTATCTTGTAACTGTATAAACAATGAAGTTAATTCTGTATTGTCAGGAATAAATTCTGCAGTCTCAATGTGTAAAACGACTCCCTCTGCGTATTGAGAGTCAGTAACTATATTGAGGGGTTCTTTAAAATCCATAAGTACCATGAGAATGGCATACAATTCTGCCTTTTGTACTGAATTGTAAGGGCTTTGAACCACTTTGCTAATTTTTCCTGATTTATATCCTGCCTTACCTGATTTATTTGCATCAGTGTAGAATGTATGAATTCCAGAAATAGGTGCTTTTCTTACAATGCGTGGAAGAATCCAAATCGTTTTCTTTATGAATTTGATTCTCTCAGTTTTGGGATAGTTGTTGCTAATCGTTCCCAAAATGTTACTGCAAGCTCTCTGCCAATATTCGTTATCTTTCCATAAGGAGGAATTTTCCTCATTAGTTACAGGTACTATAATTTCTGCTGGGTCCCTTCCTATTAGTTGACAAAGTCTTAATTTACCTTTTATAATCAAGTCAGAGATCTTTTCTATATATGTTTTTAGTTTTTTATTTTGTTTATGTGGTAGGAATATCCATTCTAATATGCTATCTTCTCTCTGCATCAAAAATCCCTGAAGGATACTCTCTAGATGGTAATATAACCAAAATACAGTCTAGGTTTGGATCTTCATGGTCCACATGTGCTTCTAGTATCCTCTTTTCTACCCATTCTAATTCCTTCTCAGCTTCAGCTGATAGTATTTGTGGACTATTCAAGTTCTTATCTCCTTTTAGGGCCATTTTCAAGTTTTTCAAGTCATGCCCTTCTACTCCAATAATGGTTTGCAGTTGAGAAATCTCTCCTAGTAATTTTTGAAGATCATTAAGAGTCTGGTAGCGATCTCTTCTGATCTGTACTTTTTGTGGTCTAATTTTCTGTAGACCTATTTTATATCCTAAGTAGTTGATAGACTCTCCTTTCTGTATTTTTTCAGGTGCAATTTGTAATCCCCAGCGAGGTAAAAACTTCCTTTACTTTCTCAAACATTTTTTCTAATATTTCTCCTTTAGAGTCAGATAACAATATATCATCCATGTAATGATAGATTATGGACTGTGGAAACTGTTTACGAATTATTTCTAGCTGTTTTTGTACAAAATATTGGCACAGGGTGGGGCTATTTAGCATTCCCTGTGGCAAAACCTTCCATTGATATCTCTTCACCAGTTGAGAATTATTGTAATTAGGTACCGTGAAGGCAAATTTCTCTTTATCTTGTTCTTATAAAGGTATAGTGAAGAAGCAATCCTTTAAATCAATAACTATAATAGGCCATTCTTTGGGCATCAAAGAAGGCAAGGGCATTCCAGGCTGTAGAGAGCCCATTGGCTGGATAACTTTATTGATGGCTCTCAGGTCTGTAAGCATTCTCCATTTACCAGATTTCTTTTTGATCACAAATACAGGAGAATTCCAAGGGCTGGTTGATTCCTCGATATGTCCAGCATTTAGCTGTTCCTGAACCAGGCTTTCTAAAGCTTCTAACTTCTCAGAGGTCATAGGCCATTGTCCTACCCAGACAGGTTCCTCTGTTAGCCATTTTAAAGGTAGGGCTTTGGTTCCTCTGTTTGTTCAGCACTTGTATTCTGTTTTTGTACAGCCTGGATATTTGGTATCTGACTTGTATAGTACTGAATAATATTTTTTCCACAATCATAAGGTCGTTTATGGTTCCTATGTAATACTGGGGGAATGTTAATATGTGTATTCCATTGCTGTAATAGATCACAACCCCATAAATTTATCACTACATCAGCCACATATAGTCTCAACCTTCCTCTCTTTCCTTCTGGTCCTATACATTCAATCCATCTCGTGTTTTGTTTTACCTGAGACAGGGTTCCAATCCCTAAGAATTGAACATTTACCTCATGCAGGGGCCATCTTTGAGGCCAAGATTTATTAGATATGATAGTTACATCCACCCCTCTGTCCAGTAAACTGTCAAACAGTCTATTATTCATCTTAACTATCAATCTAGGCCTATGACTATTTATAGTAGTTTGCCAAAATATACGTTTTTTTTATTTCCTTCTGTCATGTTTGATTCAACTTCCATCACTGTTTGTCATCCAGAGCGGTATGAGTTTTTATAATAGGCACAGACTTTTCTAATTGTCCTGTGGGAGATTGTCTTCCACTATGACTGGGAATGTTCGGACCACCTGTGACGTGGGGGCCTTCGAGAGGCCCCCCAAGGAGTTTCCAGATGGTAAAGGGTTTCCTTGCTTGGTCGATCTACATTCATTTTCCAGTGTCTGCCTTTGCGACACCTTTTACATAACCCAGGAGTCTGAGGCCTTCTATTTGATTGATTCCTGGGAGTGTTATTTCTAGGGAAGCTTTGCCTACAATTTCTTTTTAGATGTCTTATCTTATCACAGCTATAACATCTGACATGTTGATATCTCTTCAAACCTTTGGAGATGGCTTCTCCTACCCAAGCTTCTAAGTCACCATAGTAAAGAACTCTGTTATCTTGATGTCTTCTCTGACCTTTAGATATGGCTTCTCCTACCCATGCTTCAGTCTTATTGTCATTATACTCAATGTTGCCTGTATATAGGACACATTCATCCAAGGGTGCTGATCTCATTTTTAAAGGGCAAAGCACCTTTTTGCATTGAGGATTCACATTCTCATAAGCTAAAGATTCTATGAGTATTCGCCTAGCATCTATGTCTGCTATCTCTAATTGTACTGCCCTAGATAATCTTTCTAGAAAGACACTAAAGCATTCTCTAAGTCCTTGCCTTATCTTGGTATAGGGTTCTATCCTCTCTCCTAATTCATGAACCTTATCCCAAGCATTCAAAGCTGCTGTACTGCATAGAGACAAGATGTGTTCATCATAGGCAGCTTGGGTTTCTGGGTCAGCATAGAGACCCTCGCCAAGAATTTTATCTTAGGGAGCTTTATAACCTTTCTTTAAGCCCTGAAGTTCAAGAGCTTTTGCTTTCTCTCTCCATAAAGCCCTCCATTCTAAATGAGAGTTTTCAAGGACAGCTGATATTAATTGATCCCAATCCTTAGGGGTTACCTTGTTATTCCTTGCCCATGATTCTACTAACTGCTTCACATAAGGTGACTGCATGCCATAAGAGACTGCTGTTTCCTTTATACCTTTTAAATCTTTCATACGTATTGGTTCCCACTGATATACAATGACACCTTTTGGGTGTTTTTTCGTTGCTGGTTTTTCATTAATAGATACAGGGAAAGCTCCCCTGACCCAAAATGGTGTGGAAAATTTTAAGTCTTTTTCATGCCCTGTTAACCTGTAGTTCTTCTTCTGATGTATCAGACTGAAGGTCTTCTAAAGCCTGAAGTCTATTCACCATTGTTTCTTTGAGTGTCTGAACTTCTTGAATCAAATAACTTTCTAGAGACTTCATTGCATCAGTCAGTTTCTTACTTTCTCCAACTACAAATGAGTCCATGTTTTTAATCTTCTCATCTTTAGATATTATCTGAATGGCATGTAAACTGCCTTCCAGAAACAATGTTCTATCTGCTAGCTTGCCATTATCCTCAGACATGGAAGAGATTCTATCATCTAGTCTTTCTATCTGTTGTTCCAGTTTTTTAAACTTATTAGTAGCTTCCTCAGACCAGGAATGAACTGTTCCTGCTAGCGTGTTAATGCATTGCATTGTTTCTGTTCTGGTTATTGAGGTATCTGACATGAAACAAATTCTGTTTTTTTACTAGGTCATTTTCATGTTCCACGGTTTGTATTCTACCTTTCAGTTCTCCAACGCCATCTTCAATATTCTGAACCTTTCTTTCTATACTTTCTATGCTTTGAATTCTATCATTTTCAATGTTTCAAATCCTTATTATTTAGTCTCCTATGGTTTGTACAAGTTCCTTATTGTTTGCTGTAATCTCAAACCATTTCTTTAAGAATATCATGTTAATGATGAAACCCATTGCTATTACATAATAAAAGCACATATTGGTCCAGTCATAAGTTTCTTATGCTAAAATCCCTTCTATATATGAAGAAAAATAATTCCTAAAGTCCTGCATTGTAAAATTATCTGCCATAGTTATGGAACAATTGATCTCAGATATTATATCAGCTTAAATTGCAAAGGATGTTACAATTACCTTAGGTGTAATTCTGCTGTCCTGGAACTTTGATGCTTTTAGTTGTAGATCTCAGCTTGTGGTAGTTACACCTGGAGGTGCACCACCAAATAGCGCCTAGCCGCCGAGGCCCGTCTGATCCTGGTTCTGCCAGAAGTGTACCGCCAAATATCATCCCACAGCAATCCTTCTGATTCCGGTCCCTGTAGAATAGCTCATAAGAAACTATGGCAAGCGAAATTTTGTGAAAAGGAGACTTGTGGAATTGCTGGGACCACAAGACTAAGGGCGGGAAAACACGCAAGCAGGGTGGGTGCCGAGTGGGTCTGCGTGAATGCAAAGTGCAGTGCGGAAACTGGCAAAAAATGAGAAGCAGTAAGTGCCTTCTCAGGTCCGCTTTGGCGGCAAAAATCTCCTTTGCCATAAGGAAGAGGCAAATGTCCCAGAGCTGTGGTGAGTCCACCTGGTTAGGCAAGGGACCCTGCCCATTGGGGAAGGTGGGGGAGGGGAGCGGAGTCTGCCGCCTGGGTGAAACCCAGGTCCCCTAAAAATCCTAATCCCGCTTCTGACACCAGATATTGTGGTTAAATAAGGATCAGGATAAACACATAGGCCGAATAGATGTTTATTCAGGGAGAAATAACTTACAACCTAGACAGATGAACACCAGGAAATTCCACCCGATGCTCTCCTGTCCGAGTCCTGCCAGCAAGAGAGCTTTTTCCAGATCTTCCTCCGACCTCCTTCCACAGGTCACTTCCGCCCATGGCTCCACCCCCCAATGGACGTGGTCAGTGCCACAGAAGGACTATCTCACTACGCCTCTTTGTTCATATGATCCTTCCTCTCTTCAGTTGAACTCCAGGAGCTCAGCCCTGTGCTTAGCTGTGGATCACTGCATCTGCTTCCATCAGTTACTGGATGTAGGTTCTATGGTGGCAGTTAGGGTAGTCACTAATCTGATTAAAGGGGAAGGCCCATTCAGACTCCTTCTCCACTATTGCTAGGCAACTTACCTGGGGTCATCCTTGTGGATTCCTGAGAATTTCTTTAGCACCAGGTTTCTCCCTAACCCCATAATGGCTCCTCTATCAAGATGTCTCTTTCATTCTTCTTCCCCTCCATCCCTTCACCAACTTAGCCTCCTGAATTTGTCATATTTCCATCCTCCATCCTCTCCCTTCTACCCTTCTTTCCCAGTTTACCCAGTAGATCTCAACTATTTCCCCTTCATGGAGCCCTCCATATGTGTCTTTCTTAGTGTCCTCCTTTTTACCTAGGTTCTCTGGGGTTGTAGATAATTGTCTGGTTGTCCTTTGCTTTACATCGAATATCTACTTATTAATGAGGACATAGTGTGTTTGTATTTCTGGGTCTAGTTTAACTCAGAGTGGTTTTTTTTTTTTCTTTTTTCTTTTTTTATCACTGAGTAATACTCCATTGGGTAAATGCACCACATTTTCCTTATTCATTCTTCAGTTGGGGGGCATCTAGGTTGCTTGCAGGTTCTGGCTATTAAAAATAAAATTGCTATGAATATAGTTGACCAAATGTCTTTGTGGTATGATTGTGCATCATTACTGTATCCTGAGGTAGATTAATTAACAATTTCATGAGAAGCCTTCATACTGATTTCCAAAGTGGCTGTACAACTTTGCACTCCCACCAGTAATGGAAGAGTGTTCCCCTTATTCCACATCCTCTCCATAATAAGCTATTATCAGTTGATCTTATGTCATTGTGATAGAGGTAAGATGGTATCTCAGAGTCATTTTGATTTGCATTTCCCTGATGGCTAACCAAGAACTCTAACCATCACTGAGCTTCATACACACTCATTTGTTAGCAGTGGTATAACTTTCTTTTCCTCTTAATGACCACCAAGCTTAATTTCTACTCACTTGCAATAGTTATGCCTTGATATTAAAAATAGGTCAATCTGTGCTAACTCACAACGGTATATTTGAAATTATACAACTTTCCATAAGCTCTTCAAGTTTCACACTCATTTTAGTAGCTTGTATCATATTGTTTGCAAAAAAAAAAAAAAAAAAGTAATATCCTGGCATTCATAACTGAAGAAAGTTTTATATTTTATGCTTAAATCAATCCTTTTGTGAAGTATTTCCAGGGTATAGCTCAAAGCCTCAGTCAAATCTAAAGATACTATAGTCACATTAAATAAGGATCATTTTTATGCATGATAACTGTATGAGTATAGGCAATAGTGTCTGCTTTGAGTACAGCTGATGAATGTTGGACTTTGCCTACCTGTCCATCCAGGCTGTCGATGTCTCTAGTAATCTCATAATCATTCACTGTAATTGTGACATGTTAGAGAAAAGATCAGTGGACATGTCATTAATGGCTTCCTTGCCATTCCTAGCAAGTCATCTTTACTCATTAATATGTAGGGTACCTGAGTCAAAACCTTGTCTCTGCTTAAGGGTTATACTGGAGATGCTGAACCTGTTTCACTTTCCTGAGAAAGGAATTGTAACTTCAAAATTGTGACTGGACATTTAGGCCTAGTGGTGGTTTGGTTACTTACATTTTTGTATTTTTTTCTTTAATTTTTATCTTTGTCTCCATAAATAGACTAACTCCTAAGTACTTGTCAGCTTTTGCTTCCTTTTTGTGTGTATCTTTGTTGATTGCTTTCAATTGCAAGTAGTTACTCATTTTTCAAACTTCATCATTTGCTAAATTATACCTCACTTTGTAATTCTCTTCCAGCATGTATCGCTGCTCTCCTGGAATATAACAGATACCAAAACTCTATTCTTTCATAGTTCTTTACAACAGTATCAAACACACCATAAAACAAACGGTTTTTCTTTCACAATTTAGAATTTGGTTCTTAGCATGGAATTGGTTGTAAGGGATCTTGATATTGCAGACCAGGTTGTCGCAAACCCACAAAGACCCACCTGACTCCCATGAAATCACCATTTCTTCTAGAACTCAGTATATCTTCGAAGTTCATTTTACTCATTTATGTAATGTATGCTTTTCCATGTCTTTCTTTGAGACAGGCATTCATATTTAATAAAGCATTGCACAGTACACAGCCCCAGTCTCTCCCCGTTACTGATCTTTTCCTCCTTGCAACACCCCAGTTATTCCAGGGCAGTTAGACAAAGATGATCCTATGGATTAAGAGATTTTTGGGGGGAGATATGTAGTCCCCTTTGTTGGCAGGAAGATGAATTTCATCTCAGCAAGGTTGAGGTTGTGGCAGAGAAGCCACTATGGATGTAGCCTGCAGCAGAGGTCATGTGCTTTGCTGGAGAGTGTAGCTGTGAAGGTTTAGGATGTGAGAGGGGATGCAAGTGTGGAGGCTAAAGCTCTCCTCCTTTGTGATAGCAGATCACAGAACATTCTGAGGAAGTGTTTATTCCAGAAGACTTCTTTCTTCTTGTCAAGCTGTTCCTAAAATACATCTGACTTCTGAGGCTAGACCTGAGACAAAGAGTAAAGGTGTAGAGAGAATGTGACCCTGTGTGTCCTGAGACAGTCTTTTTTATTTTACATTCCAATCCCAGGTCCGTCTCCCTCAACTCCTCTCTCCTCCACAACCATTCACCCACCCCACCCCCATCTACTCTTCTCAGAGTGTGAGGCATCTCATGGGGAGTCAAAACGGTCTGTCATATCACGGTAAGGTGGGGCCAAGGTCCTCCCTCCTGTATCTAGGCTGAGCAAGGTATCCCTCCATAGGAAATGGGCTCCAAAAAAGGCACATTATGGACTAGGGATAAATCCTGGTCCTGCTTCCACTTGCCCCACAAACTGCCCAATCCACAATACTGTCACCCACATTCAGAGGGACTATATCGGTTCTATGCAGGTTCCCTGGCTGTCAGTCCAGAGTCAGTGAGCTGCCACTAGCTTGGGTCAGATGCTGTGTTTCCCATCAAGGTATTGATCCTTTTGTTCATATTATCAGTCCTTCCTCTCTTTGACTGGATTCTGGGAACTCAGCCCAGTGCTTAGCTGTGGATCTGTGCATCTGCTTCCATCAGTTACTGAATGAAGGTTCTATGATGACCATTAAGGTAGTCATAAGTCTGGTTACAGGGGAAGGTCAGTTCAGGCAACCTCTCCACTATTGCCTAGAGTCTTATCTGGGCTCTTCCTTGTGGATTCCTGGGAAATTCTGTACTTATAGACGTCTCAATGACCCCAAGATATCTCTTCCTTTGCTCCTGAGTAAACTGGGAGTGTGAATGGGAGGGGAGGTGGGAGGTAACAAGGGGATGGAGAGGAGAATATGAATATGGCTGAGTTGGATAACCCTGAGTCTTTTGATCTGCAGATATGGTGGCTTAACTGAGAATGGCCCATTTATGCTCATGCATTTCAATGCTTAATTCCAAGTTGTTCAACTGTTTGGGAAGGGTTAGGAGCTGTGACTCTGTTAGAGGAGGTGTGTCACTGGGAGCAGCCTGTGAGGTTACAAATTCCATGTCATCCTCAGTTAGTTCTTGCTGCCTCCTCCTTGGGAACCAAATGGATACAGCTTTCAATTACTGCTCCAGCACACACCTACCTGCTGCCATGCTCACTGCCATGACTGTGAGCCCCAAATTAAATGGTTTCCTATGTTAAGTTGCCTTAGTGCCCCCATATTATCACAGCAATAGGAAGGAAAAAAGACAGCTGTTAATTGTGCTTACCACCAGTCTTGGTGTCCTGAGTTTGATCCCTAAAGCTCAGAGCTGGAAGGAGGAAAAAACCAACTCACACAAATCCTCTGATGTCCACATATGTGCCATGACACACCTATACACACATACACATATATTTAGTAAATAAATGTGCACATGAAAGACTTTTTTAAAGCCTTATGGACTTCAAGGAAGTAGACCATTAATTATAATTAATATTTAAATCATTAATCTTTTGACTGTATGGCAAAGTGTATGACTACTTACATTTGATTTGTTTGGATTTCTCAGTAATATTAGTAGTTTTTGTATGTAGATCTTTATCCATTTATCACATTCATCTATATTAGTGATACTCTGGCATAGTTTAAATTCTGTTTATACATTTTTATGTTTAAATGATATGTCGTTGTGTACACTGATGCCTTCAGATTCCCATGAATTGCTGCTTGGCTAGTTTTGTTTGTTCTGTTTTCCAGATATCTGCAGCTTTGGTTTGGAACCTCAAGGAGTTGCTTGAGACCCTTTTTAAATCTCCCTGACACAGGGTGAAGACACAGGAGTGGCCTGGCCAAGAAAAGGAGAGTGTGTTGATGCTGTCTTCCGTGGAGAAGATAGCTGATCATCTCTTTGGTGCTGCCTACTCTGGAAGAAAGGCTCCTTATGTGGTAGGTTACAGTGTCAAAGGCCTATTGCTTACAAAACTAATGCTGGACAGTGGATAAGCCACCAGGTAGCAGCAGAGTATTCTGCCACCCTTCCTTCTAGTAAGTCATTGAGCATTAAATGTAATAGTCAAATTCCCCAAATGGCAAAGCACAAGTTGAAGATGGAGAGAGAAAGAAGGTGAAGGGAAAGCCAGAACTAGTTGTGCATGCCTTTAATTCCAGCACTAAGGGCCCATGGGCAGGCAGATCTCTGCATTCCAGGCCAGAACGTCCTACATAGTGAGTTCCAGGCCAAACAAGACTACCAATTGGAACCCTGACTTAAACAACAAACAACAAAATTAAGGTGAAATGGAAGAAAACTGAACAAAGATTAGGGGGGAAAGATTAAGAATGGGAAAAGGCAAGGAGAAAAGCAGTGTGTCCCTTCCAGACACCAGAACTGAGGCCTATCACCTGCCCCTGATCCAGGGTCCTTGGTCATTGCTCTAGTGTGTAGCAGCCACTTCATGGTGTTTCTCCACCACTGACACTTTTGCCGCCTTATCACAACCTCTGCCCTCTACCCCCTTTTTAGAAATGTCTCCTCTCTCTATGCAAAGAGCACTGAAGCCTGCCTACATTACTGAAGGTGTTTAGCACTTGTAAGAGTTCTGCTAGAATTTTGGGGTTACTTATGTATATTATCATATCATCAGCCAACAGTGAATTTGACTTCTTCCTTTCCAATTTGTATCCCTTTGATCTCCTTTTGTTACCATATTGCTTTGGCTAGAACTACAAGTATGCTGGATAGATATGGAGAGAGTGGACTGCCTTGTCTGATTCCTGATTTTATTGGGATTGCTTTGAGTTTCTCAAGTTTGATTTTGTTGAAGGCTTTTTCAGCATCTAGTCAGGTGATCATGTGTTTTTTTTTTTTTCTTTCAGCCTGTTTATATGGTGGATTACATTGATAGATTTTCATATGTTGAACCATCCCTGTATCTTGGTGATGAATTCTAGACGGTCACAGTAAGGAGTTTTCTGTTGTGTTCTTGAATTCTGTTTACCAGTATTTTATTGAGTATTTTTTTGTCAGTGTTGATGAGGGAAATTGGTCCATACTTCTCTTTCTTAGTTGTGTCTTTGTATGGTTTGGGTACCAAGGTAAATGTGGCCTCGTAAAAGAGTTTGGCTGTATTCCTTCTGTTTCTATTGTGTGGAATAATTTGAAGAGTATTGATATTAACACTTCTATCAATTTCTGGTAGAATTTTGAACTGAATCCATCTGGGCCTGGATTTTGGTGGGGAGACTATTGATAACTGCTTCTATTTCCTAAGGGGTTATAGATGTATTTAAGTTGTTTATCTGTTCTTGATTGAATTTTGGTATGTGGTAGTTAACTAGGAAAATGTCCATCTTCTTCAATTATTCCAATTTTGTGAAGTACAGGTTTTTGAAGTATGACCTGATGAATCTCTAGATTTCCTTGGTGGCTGTTGTTATATCTGCCTTTTCATTTCTGGTTTCTTAATTTGGATATTCTCTACGTCTTTTTGTTAGTTTGGATAAAAGTTTGTCTATTTCATTGAATTTCTCAAAGAAACAACTCTTTGCATTGCATTGATTCTTTGCATTGTTTTCTTTCTCTCGCATGTAAACACCAGTTCCCCACATAGGAAGTACTAAGAGGTTTCCATAAAGCAGAGAAAGACAATCTCTAAGTTGAATGGAGATGATGTTCAAAACTACACTGCCCAATTCTTGAGAACACTCCTTCTCATGAGAACAGCTCTGGTCACCTAGACTTCACTAGCCAATCAGAACACTCGAGAGGATCCACTAGGCAGATGGTGTAGAATTCTCTTTTGAGCTCCTTGTTGATAGCTCAGATGCTCTGCTGAGGGATTAGTGAATGGGCCTTGGTTCTGCAACGTGGATATCACTCCTGGGAACTGTGAGGGAAGTACATGTGAGCTCACATGCCATCACATGGTGAACTAGGGGCTGCTCTTCCCAGACAGGGAGAAGCAGCCACCCGAGCCTCAGAAGGGAGTGTGGCGAATCAGGCCTCGGGATGAGTTGGAGTCAGTAGTCAAATGCTGAGCCAAGTGCCATGTGTCAAACAACACTCTGACTGAAGTTGGTTTTGTCAACCAAGTTTTCACTTCCCTGTATAGAAGTCTTGTCATATTGGCCACTTAATACTTACTGGTTCAAGCTAACCTCTCAAAATTATACACCCACCAATTCACCAATTCTGTTTGTCTTTATACGCATGGAAGGATGAACAGATATTGAGAAATTACACAGAAAGTCACTCATCCTATCCCACCAGGTCCTTCTTTATGATGGAGACCCCTGCAGCTCACTGCCTGCAACTTCAGTCTGGGATCTAGCTATTGTCTACTCTGTTTCCCCAGCAGTGTACACAGTACACTGTTCCTCCTCTTCTGGTCTGAAGGGAGAGCCATGCTGCACATGCAAATCCTTTCCCGTTACTGGAATGGAAAGAACACTCGAACTGATAATTTTAGAACTCTATAGTGCTACACACCAATAACCAAGAATTTAGGGTGGTTAGTCAGAAAGATATGAAGGTCAACGCTCTGTGTGGCTAGAGACAGGGATGAAGTCCCCCTCGGTCAACATCAGAGACCTTTACTCATCTGCTTTTCAAAAATGCTGAAGATGCAACTTTTCTAGAATTAGCATGCCTTCCCAGGGAGAAGTCACACTACCCACTTAAAGGGTTGTAGTAAGGCTGGGTCATAACTGGCCAGTGAGAAGGCAAAAGAGACAGGGGAATGAGTGTCCCAATGCAGCCCAAGCTTTTACTAGGGAGTGGTGACACAGAGATACTTGTGTAAGAATTTAAATTCATTAACCACACAGTACAAGCTGATATGGACACAGTAAAGAAAGAGACAGGCAGGAAGGAACTATAGAAGTCCTGAATGGTCATTTCTTGGGTTCCACAGACCAGGCCATGAGACTGACCTGTCCCCATTAAAATAGTATCTCTGCAATCTGTACAGAGATACTATTCTCTTGACCAGGGGACTTTTTCTCTTAGCCGGCTTTCTTTACTACTTTTAACTTTCTCCCTCCCTGAGGGTGCAGAATTAGAGATTAGAGCTTCCAAATCACTTTTGGCATCTCTGTCCTGTGACATGGATGAAACTGCTAAGAATACCAGTGACACTTCTGGCTCTTATAGTCAAGTAAGCAACTGGTTTACTTTCCTTGCCCCCCCCAAAAAAAACTGCCTAGTTGTTTTCTGCTTGTAGCTCGTATCCCACCACCCTCTGAACAGGTAATATGAACTGTTGTTATGGGATTGGAGTGAAGACTTACCTGTCTTCTTCCAGATGAATTTAGGGAATGGGGTGACCGTACTTGGTTTCCCTTACAGCAGGCCCTCTGTAAAGTCCAAATTCTCAGATATAGAGATATAGACAGGAAAGGAATTCCATTCCTGATGACTGGAAATAACTGAACTGTCCAAAGTCCCTAAGACATTCTTGATGGCCTCACAATAGCCACCATTTATTAGATGTCTTCCTTTGATATCTAGAGTTTGGCTCCAAAGTGATAAATCCACCATTAGCTTTCATACCCTTTCATAGCTGTATCATCAGTCAGAAGTCAGCATGATGCCCTTCCCTTGTGGCTTCTGCATAGGAAGAGAAGAGGCATTTAGCATCATTTAATTTGGGGGTTAAAACAATCGAGCCTCTCTGCCTTGGCTGTGGGCAGGTGCTCAGTCTGAATTCTTACATCTGGGTAACATTTCTGTAAAGAAGAAAATATCAGTGAGATTAGCTGTATGAATAACATCTCATGTAGACTGAGGTCTAGTGTTTGTGAAGTGTGATTCCTTAAGTTGCTACCAATTGTCTTAGTTTGGTTAAACTTTCCTGCTGAGTGCTGAAACCATGCAGATGCCAAATTAAGTGTTCTTTCTGTGCTCTCAAGGCCAGTTGAGCAACTAGTCCTCAGGAGTCACTTGGGCTTGAGTGGAACCTCGGAATCTTCTAGTCTTCCTTTTACCAGTTGTCCATGAATGTAAGGATAAGTCAAAGGCTTTGTTTTATGCACTGTGTGTGGCTTTCTCTGAAGCCTTCAAGAAATCTTTTTCACATTGACCCCCCTTTTTGTAGACTGGACAATGTTTCAAATTCATTGAGTTGAGTCTCCATAGTCTCCTTGAACGAGATGGACTGGTTGACTTCATAGAGAAAGGGGGAAAATATTCTCCCTTTTAGTCCTTCTAAACACAATAGCATATTGCCCAAGGTTATGAAACACCCAGAAGACCATATTTTTACCCATTTGATGCTACTGTGTAATATTTCAATAGCAAGACATAACTCAAAGTATTGTTTGACAGACATTTTAGCCAGTCCTTGAAATAGTTGATATCTGACCTTGCCAACTTGAATACAATATATAATATCTAAATCTCATCTTTTATGTACCTTGAACATCTTATTCAGACCTTTATAACTTGCAAAAGCTTTCTAGTCTTTTTGATCTATATATATCTAAGCCCTCTTTACTAAGGCCGTTTCCACATTTATAGTCTTCTCACATGTTCTTTTATGTACTGCTTCCTATTCCAATATCACGAGACATAGAAACATAAACATATATTTGTGATCTCTTGTGAGAAATTTGTCCCCAGTGGAGGGGGACAAAGCAATGTCTAACCTAACTCACGGAATCCTCATGACAATGCAAAGTACAATGTCACCCAAGTCCACTCTGGGGAACCAATGAGTTTATTGAGTTTATTTACTGAATATGGTTGAGGAGATACAGAAGTTTAGATACTGTGGTGGTTAAAGTAAAAATAGCCACATAGTCCCTTAGGGAGTGGCACTATTAGGAGGTGTGGCTTTGTTGGAGTAGGTGTGGCCTTGTTGGAGGAAGAATGTCACAGTCACTTCTGTCTCCCCACCATGACTGTGATGGACTAAATCCTCTTAAACTTAAGCTACCCTAATAAAATGGTTTCCTCTGGAAGAGTTGCCATAGTTATGGTGTCTCCACAACAATAGAAATGCTAACTAAGACAGATACTCAAAAGCAGCCACACAGGACTGTCTCCACATGCTCTCTGTAATGACTCTCCTGTCATAGTGGAAGCATCACACCAGAGTCTGGGATTTAATGGTGGAGGTTGTACCTAAGCCCCCTTTCCTGTCTCTCTCCAAATCTTGCTGCATCTCAGAAAACCGGCCAAATGATTACCCCTCCCCGAGAGATACTCAAGACCACTCCTAAAGGGTATTTAAACTGCCTGCAGGAGAACAGACTCATGGTTTTTCCAGTCTCCCTTTTGCATCTCCGCACTGGGGGGACTGGAAGGCCACCCTGGAGTGCTGTATCTATTAAATGTGGGCTTTTGCTATTTGGTCTCATTTGGATTGCTGCATTGGCGAGGAGGCTTACCAGGGTGTAGACACTTTTCATCTTCTACAACTGCAAATGTGGACCTCACCTTCTCTCCTCTCTTCCACTGACCATGTGCTCACCATTACATCGTGTTTCTCAGTGTACATCGGTAACCCTCGTTGCTCTCCAGGTAAATTCCCACTTTAAAACACGGCTTTCTCTTAGGTGCACATGCAGAATCCACCTCCTCCCCAGGCTTTTCCAGGCTATGTACTCTAGTTCCTTCCCCAGAACACAAGGTCACATGTCAGCGCTGAATTGCATACAGTTGCCTGGGAAAGAGGCTGTATACTCAGAAGGTGTGGACACCTCCTACTATGAGGGAATAGCAACAGTCAGCAAAGCTGGTGGTGGCCATCCTTTCTAAACAGGCACAGCTGATCAGAGGAAGATGCCAATCCTTTGAGCAACAACAATGAAATATAACAACACTGACTAGAAACTTTGTATGAGATAATGTAATAAACCCGAAGGCAGTGGCATACACCTTTAATGTCAGCACTAGTGATGCGGAGGCAGGCAGATCTCTGTGAGTTCGAGGACAGCTTGGTCTACAGAATGAGTTCCAGGACAGCCAGGGCCATTATACAAAGAAACCCTAGTGCAAACACAAAAAAAATAATTTTTAAAAGATAATGTAATAATTACTATTTCCTAGGTACAATCCGTTAAAGCTAAATCCTAGAGTAACACAAGGCAGTCTTCATACAATACATGACATCACTACTATAGTTATGCCAAGGTCATGAGACTCCTAAAAGGCCACCAAGGAGCCAAGTCACTGATGCAAATGCAAAAGGTTTAATGGTAAGTTGCAAGCCTCTGCAGGGACCATGTCCAGCAATCTGACACAGCCTCTGCAGGAAAAATGTGTCTGGCCTCATTTGCAAGGGGATTTTAAAGGAAAAAAAAAAAAAAAAAAAAACAGAAGCAGGGCCCTATCTGCCTTAGCTGTTCAGGATTGGGTGTCCTTTGGATTCATCGATTTGGGGGCTAGGGGAATTTCAAAATTGTTACTAATGGTAACATGGACTGTTGTGGTGAGAAGATGATTTTTACCAAAATTAGTCATTGCCTGACCACCTGGATGGGGTCTCATTGTCCAGCGTGGGCACAGTTTGGATGCTCCTTTGGAATTGTTTATGGTTCCTTGGCTGAAGCAGAATCAGCTTTATGCCACACAGGCAATATCTCAAAGTGGCTTTTTTTGA
The DNA here is from genome assembly GCF_943737965.1 of Phodopus roborovskii. Lineage (NCBI taxonomy): Eukaryota > Metazoa > Chordata > Mammalia > Rodentia > Cricetidae > Phodopus > Phodopus roborovskii. The sequence goes on from NW_026125554.1 coordinate 4,488,993, forward strand.
GGCTGGAGTTAACATAGTCTCCAGTACCTTGCTCTTACACTATAACCATGCTTTTTGGTTTTTAATGGGTATATTTATTCGATACAAAGAAATAACAAAACATCGTCAATTTGATTTGTACAGCATCCAGTACCATACAACTAAGATGTATGCTATTAAAGCTATGAGGCTCCAGATTATTATAGAGAGATATTTTTTCACAGAGGCTCTTTTTATCCTCTCCATGGGTGAGCATCCCATTAGCTGTTTTTACCACTGACTCATGACCAATAACAGTATTCGTAAAGAATGAACAAACATTTTAATCCTAGCATCATAATTTCTAACCGGCCTGGTTAACATACTACTTAACTTTGGGATATTTTATACCAGTCCTCCCTTAGCTAAATTCTACTTTGTGTGACTTACATCAGAGCTTTATGGTGAAGTACTACCCAGTAGATGAGATGCCATTTGACTCAGATCTCCAGTCTGCATCAGATCTGTCTTTCAGATGGAAGTCGGTGCTGGGAACCATTATGCTGTGTCCCTTTTGCCCACCCGGTCCTGTTACTCAGGCCTCACTAGCCAATCGGAACCTCCAGTGTACCTGCCCGTCAGGTAGGAGGGTTCATCCGGGAACCAGGTTCCTGGCTCAGCCTTCTGCTCCGGAAGAAGGAAGTTGGTGCCTGTGCTGACCCAATGGCTTCTGCTGAGAAGAGTGCTCGGTGTCGAGGGTCAACCGCACGGTGATGAGTAAGAGGCGGCAGTCCCTAGACGGGCAGATGTGGCCGGCCAAGGTGAATGAGGGGCTGAACGTGTGAGTGAGCCTGGGGAAACGTGTGGAAGGTTCTCCTCCGGCAGGGTGGGAGCCAGCGGGCAGGTGCGGAGTTCCACGTGTTCCCGCACGTCCTGCCTTGTCCTGCCTGGTTGGTCCTTGCAACTCCCTGGGCCAGTGCAGCAGCCTCTGAATAACTTCACTCCACGTGCTGCAACTGGGAGCGGGACTGCGCTTAGAAATATCCTTTTTGTGGATGTCACTGTGAAAAATCGGCACCTATGGTGCTGGTATTGCCACGGTGGAAGGCATTTGGCAGACTCGGAGATCCCTGGTCTCTCTCCAGTATCTTCCAGAAGTTCAGCACTTTTAACATTTAGGTTTGTGATCCCTCTGGAGTTTATTCTGTGGAGCTTGTAAACGACGGTGTCTCGTGTGTAGGGTAGCACTCCGGCTGCTAAACTGATGTAGAAGAGTAGAATTGATAGTATTGATAGTATGAGGATTTACGGATTCTTTTTTAGTTTATGTTTTTTATTTGTTAGTTTTTCGAGACATGTTTCTGTGTGTAGCTTTTGAAGCCTGTCCTAGAAGTTACTTGTGGATCAGGCTGACTTTGACTTTACAGAGATCCACCTGCCTCTGCCTTGAGCTGGAATTAAAGGCGTGTGCCACCACCGCCCTTTGGATTTACCAATTCTTAGGAGACATTACGTCACACAAAGAATTTAGCTAAGGAAGTGAAGTCTCCCAAATACTCTAAACACAAGTGGTATGCTACTTGTGCCTGCTAGAGATTAGTGTGATAAAATGTGTCTTGTTTACCAGCCCTTAAGCTACATTCTTATAACCGAAGACAACCCTTATTTACAACCACCCTAAAGGCCCATCCCCCATCAGAGGACAGGCCTCTAACAAAGGGGCCATTACAGGTTCACAACCAGAGTAAGGCCTGCAGTGCTGTGTTAATTCTAGAACAGCTGCATCTTCAGCCTTTTTGAAAAATAATTTTGGATTAAGGTCTCCCAAATAGAGTCAGTTGGACTTGAACCCTTCCTGTATCCCCACAGTCCTTGCTATCCTCATAAGCACCCTAAATTGTTGGATTACAGGGCTGCAGCACCAGGGAAGTTCTTAACTGGAAAAAAATACCAGTTTGAGTCCCGTAGTTTTCTGTCCATTGCAGTAACAAGAGAAGGGTTTGCATGTGGAACATGGCTCTCCCCTCAGACCAGAAGAGGAGGAACAGTGTACTGGGCACACTGCAGGGGAAACAGAGTAGACAATAGCTAGATCCCAGACTGAAGTTGCAGGCAGTGAGCTGCAGGGGTCTCCATCATAAAGAAGGACCTGGTGGGACAGGGTGAGTGAGTTTCTGTGTAACTTCCCAGCATATGTTAATTCTTCCATGTGCATGAAGACAGACAGAATTGCTGGGCTTGAACTACTGAGTATCCAGTTTCCAATGATCGAACTCTCCTGTGCGGATATGTGCAGTCCTGGTTGTCACAGTTAAGTCAGCTCAGAGGTTTGAGACACAGGCCAATGGCTGTAACTCCATGTGTCAGCTTAAGGCACTCAGCAGCAAACATCTAACAGGGGACAAAGTCCTACAATTTCTTAGTGATAACATTCTTTGCACCAGGGAAGTGCCTTCTTTGTTTGAAAGCCAGTATAGCTGTGTGTTTCTCCCATTATTTTTATCATTTTGAGAAGTCAATTACCAATATCATGTTTTAAATTTCATTTGCTTTAAATGCATTCATAATCTAATCTCTATTTGTTTCTGCTTTCCTTTTTTTTAAAAGTGCTATTCATTTATTTCAATCAGTTTAGAGTGGGGGATCAAATAAGCGTATCACAGGTGCAGCCTAAGACCGACCATTAGAAAAATCCATATTTATATTACAGGCACTAACAGCAAAATTATAGTTATGAAGTAGCAGTAAAAATCGCTTTATAGTTAGTGGGTCACCACAGCAACCGGAACTGTTTTACAAGGTCACAGCCTTCAGAAGGTTGATGAGAACTACTAGTTTAGATCAATGTCACCTGCAGCTCAGGCTTGCCTTTCTCTTGGTAATTGAGAATTGCTTTGAACCCCTAATCCTGCTTCTGTTGCCCAGGGCTAGGAAGATCATCCTGCAACTCCTTCCAGGATGGGTCTTGACTGGTCTAGGGGAAGGGAAAATAGACCCCTGAATGAGTGTACTCCTTCTGTTCTCAATTGTATTGTGAATTTTCTTTTGTCATTGTTGTTTCAGACAGGATTTCTCTTTATTACTTTGGAGCCTGTCCTGGAAGTAGCTCGAGACCAGGCTGGACTCAACATAGTTCCGCCTGCCTCTGCCTCCCAAGTGCTGGGCTTCAAGGCGTGCACCACCAACGCCAGTTGTGAATTTTCAAATGAGGTCAAACCTGTGTAAGAATTGAGTTTACTGAGCAACTGTAAAGCTGGTGCAGTCACAGCACAGAAGGGGATGGGCAAGAAGGAGGGGGAAGCTTTTTCCTGCTTTGACAGTAGTTAATATTAGCAGTGACCAGTGAGGAAATCAATTTTAGATGATTGGAAAATGTTCTGACTGGCCATTTCTCAGGTTCACAGACCAGGCAAATAAGAATCTAGATAATCTACAAGACTTTCATGAAACCAAATTACTGAAGTTACAGTAGTTCAACCAAAATAGATCTTGAATAAAGTGGGGTGGCCCTGTCTGTGTTTCCCAGGTTTAAGATGTATTCCGTGAGAGAAATGGTGTAATTAATGTTCTCTCCTCTTGCCATAAAGCCAGTTTCAGATTTTTTAATGTAATTTTTGGGGATTATAATTACATCTTTGCGACTATCTCTTTCTTGCTTCCAAGCCCTCCCATAATAGAGCCATCATCGTTTTCTAATCCGTGGCCTCCTTTTGCTTTTACAACAGTAACTGTTTGAATGTGACTTGTGTTTGACTGCATGGTACATTGACTGTTTAATGGAATGTGAACACCTTGTAATCTGAACAGGAAGTGTTCTGAGAGAATGGAAGGTTTTACTAAACTATAATTTCCCAGACTAGGCTTAGCTTTCAGGGGTACCAGTGGCAGGTAGCTTACAGGCTCTTTCCAGAGTTCTCCTCTTGTTCTGCTGTGAGGAGATATAAAGAAGATCAGAAGCCATGCCATGGTGAGTGTGGGGACAACTGTCCTTAGTCCAGGAAGAGCAGGTAGGCTGAGCTGTCAGAGGACTGGGATGGGCCATGAGCCAGACTGGTCTCTTAGTCCCTGTGTTGACCTGGGCAGTGGTCCTTGGCCTCTATGACTCACTGAGTGTGGGTTCCCTGAGGAGGCAGACGCTCTGCCGCTCTGGTATGGGAGGCTATGAGCTTGTAATATCACTGTCCAGTGTGCATACACAGGCATTGCTTTTGGCGTGCAGTGGGAAGACAAATTTGAAAACCAGAGTCCTGGTTTCTAGAAGTTCTGAATGCTGCATGCCACTTGCAGGTTTATCTTATAAATGGTATAGATGGTTTAGAAACTGGTAGAAAGGAGGTAATGGGATCATCCTTCAGCAATACATGATTAGACTGCTTTTAACTGTCTGCTACTGCCAGCCACCATGGTGTAGATTAGTAAAGTCCAGTTGCAGGGGACAAAACGTGTTTCTCAGCCTCAGAGGTATCTCAGGTTTGCATGGTGTTGGGCAGATGCCACATCTTGTGCCATAATCCATGTGGCAGGGAGCAGACATTAAATTATTCTTCTACATTGTGTTTTGATTGGACATCATTGGGGCCCAGTTTGCCAGAAACCACACAAGATCAAGAGGGCCTATAGAATTATAGTAGGCTCTGGAGGAGATCACCTCCATTTGCAGAGGGGGCTACAGTGCATGGAGCCTCTCTGAAATCAGTATCACTGGCTGGAGGGTCAGAGGCATAACAGGGTCACTAAGTTAATTTTGTGGGAGTTGTGAAGTCTGTGTTTCTTAGATTTCCACACACATAGAATCATAGGTCGTGCTGGACAAGATCACAGTTTTCCGGGCTGAGTTTCCTTTGGTCTTTTGATTAAAAATAGAAGGTGTTTGCCAGGTTTTGTCTTGGCTTTTTCTCTCTATCTGCTTCATTCTTTCACAAATATTGTGCACATTTGATGATTGTTGTAGCTTTTGTGGTAAATACAGAAGTCATATTTTGTCAAGATGTATGCAATTTTCTTTCTTTTTTTTCTGTTTGATAATCCCATTGAGCATTCTGAAGTGTGTCAACTTTGCAAGTGGTTTTGAAATCATATTTTCTGTTATAAATTTTGGCTCTTTGTCTTTGGATTGCATTCAATTTGTGGTGCAAATTGACTATATACAACATCTTAACATTGTTGCATCATTTTTTCCCAAGGATTATTTATATACTGTATTTACTAAGGTTTTATTGTTGTTAATCTGTGACAGAGTTTTAGGTTATTGAATAAAAAGTACTCTGAGGCTTGGTAGGTCTTTCAGCACATATTCTCAGGGATGACCCAAGTTCAGATCCCAGCACCCAAGTGTGGGAGCTCACAACAACTACCTGCTACTCCAGGTCCAGGCGATCTGATACTCTTTCCTGGTGTGTCACCTCCATACATTCTCTGAAACACACAAACACACACATAAAAATGGGGATAAATTTGTTCTCAAAAGTGGTTCAAGGAGGGGAGGCTGAAGAGATAGCTCAGAGGTTAAGAGTACTAGCTGCTCTTGCAAAAGTCCAGTTCCCAGCAAGCACATGGTGGCTCACAGCCATCTATAATGAGATCTGGTGCCCTCTTCTGGCCTGTAGGCATACATGCAGACAGAATATTGTATCCATCATAAATAAATAAATAAATAAATAAATAAATAAATAAATAAATCTTTTTTTTAAAGTGGTGTGACTTATAACGCAATTAGAACAAAAACACATTGCTTTAGGAATATCATACAAGTTATACAAATTTTCTTTAAAAATCTGTGACCTTGCCCTTGGTTTGGTAAAGTTCCTTTCCTTGCTCTGGTGCAGGCTTTAGATCTAAACATCCAGGCATCAGTTAAAGAAAAGTGGTCCTAACTTTTGTGAGGAAGAAAGTAGCTATTCAGAGTTAGTATAACGAAAGTTGTGTTGTCTAATGCTGCTGGTCATCACACAAAGTTCACACTCGTCCCTAAGTCTGTTTCCCCAAGTCTGCTTACCTGTGTCATGTATCTTAGCTGAAATTCAGGTCTAGTCTGTTAGGAGAAAGCTTGACAGGGACCTTGTATGGATTCCATGGCAGGAGAGGGTGACTCAGGCAGGGGACAAGCACACCAGGCAGACAGAGCTTAAGTGAGAAGTTTAATACAAGGGAGAAGGAAAAGAGGTAAAGAAACAGAGAAGACAGAAGAGACGAGAAAAGTCCTGTCTGCCTCAGGGAAACTCGGGAAAGAGAGGGAAGAGAGCATCAGTGGACGGGGTCTGACTTTTCAAGGGGCCCTTTGCAGCTATGTGCAGACTGGTACTCATGGAATCCTGGGCTGACCAGCGTATTGCCTGAGTTCCTTCTGCCAGGTGACAGGGGCAGGCCGGAATAATGCTCAATCCTTACACAGTCTCTAACAAAAGTCTCTGATTCAAGTGACAGGATCCTGGGGAACATGATGTAGTCACAGGGCCAATCTAGGTGGTGTCTCCATATAAACAGAGCAGAGCATTATTCTTGGTCTCTGCTTATATACTGTCCAGTGGGCTTTGGGCTTCATTGGCTTCTGTGCTGTGTCTGGTTGTCTGAAGTGAATGATATCCCTGGATTGTGGTTATCAGGTACAGCCTTGGGTGTGTTGGTTCCTGACTAAGTTACATATCGAAAGGGCCTTTTTTCTTTTTCTTTTTCTATGCCCACTACATCCTCTCTCCTGGTTCTTGAGGCATACATAGTGCCAATGGAGACCACATATGAGGATCATTAACACTTTCAAGGCAATTTGCAAATTCAGGCCACAACAGGAAAAGAAGGACACATACAATAAATATTTCAATTATTAATAAATAAATGCAAGAAAATAAATATCAGGAACCAAATCATACTACTATTAAGCAAAATGGCCAAATATGTGGAGACCACAGAATATTGTTGTGATCCCTCTGCCATATATATATATATATATATATATATATATATATATATATATTCCCAAATTTTTATTTCTCTGGGTTTGGTATGGAGCATGTTGAAAACATATTCAGATTTAAAAGGAAATACAATCATTTTCAAACAAAAATATTGTGGGGGGTTTAGTGGGATGGAAACTGTAGAACTCTGAGTATCATCCTTACTTGATCAGTGTCAAGTAAGAGCATAGAGGGTTATGCCTGTGGGCCAGGTATTTCTTCTTTTATTTACGAGAAGAGAAACCAAGAGTCCAGTTAGCTTCATATTTAGCTTCCAGCGTTTCTTAGTTTTTTTGTATGTTAATATGAAAAAGCAAATGATGAGATAAAGCATCAGAAGTCTGAGTCTCCAGAGGCTTCCACTATGGCCAATGTATATAGACCCTCACTTTTGGCAAAAATGGCAGTGACGTTGTAGGGCAGAACCAAGTATATACATATGTTATACAATATTCCAAGGCCGAGGTGTCATCATGAAGATGAAACATTTCCTGAAACGTTTTCTTTAATCATTGTTTGCACAGATGTATCTGCCAGAATCATACAGACCTGGTTTGTTCCTTCTTCGGTGATAGGTGATAATAGTCTCTGGATCTTGTTGTCATAGTTCCTCCTAAAATGAAGTTTATTAAAGAGACAATATGATATATACAAAAAAGCCCCAAATCTTTCCTTTACCCAGTGGAATAAGTTCCATGTGGGGAAGCAAGTATAGTCAAATCTAAATATCCTACCAGTGACATCAAATAAAGAGCATTTTAAAGATTACTTTGGGCAACAGTGTCTGCTTTGTAGAGCTGATGGATGTTGGACTCTGTCTCTCTCTCCTCCCAGGGTCTCAATATCTTCAGTAATCTCATAATCCATTGACTATAATTGTGGCATGTTAAAGGAAAGGTCTGTGGGAATGTCATAAATGGCTTTCTACCATTTCCTGGCAAGATATTGTTGGGTTCATTATTATATGGGGTACCTAAGTGAAAAAAACATGTCTCTGTTTGAGGGCTAGACTGGAGGTCCTAATTTTGATTAGTTGTCCCGAGAAATGACTTGTAAATCTAGTAGCATTATATATATCAATCACCAGGGATACCTTTGAAATAACTTTTTATTTTGTAGAACAGCCAGGTTCTACAAAATAAAAAAAAAAGTTATTACAAAGGTATCCCTGGTGATGTTGTAGATATGAACTGATGTTGAAGGCCTTCATGGAGCATGCAGTTCAGACTGGTCTGTGAGTTGATTTGTAAATACATTAGTGATCAGTTCTGACATTTGGAGTGCACTGGGCAGACAGAGGGTGCATGGACACAAAGATATCGACTCCAGGTGAGATGCTATGTTCCAGGAGTACGGCCCAGGTCTTAGCAGTGGGTGTCTGCTTCTGCTTCTATCAGCTACTGGATGAAGCTCTAGAATGGCATATAAAGTAGTCCTGAATCTCACTATAGGGGAGAGGCATTTAAGGTAGCCACTCCACTATTGCTGAGATTGTTAGCTAGGATAATCTTTGTGAATTTTTGCACATTTCCCTAGTGCAAGATTTCTCTTTAAACCTATAATGGCTGGTTCTGTTATGGTATCTCTTTTTTTTTTTTTTTTTTTTTTTTTGCACTCTGTTCTTCCCCTGACTCATTCATCCTCCTTGTCCCTCCTCTTTTCCCCTTCTGTTTCTCCTAACTCCTCCCCTTCACCTGTGCTTCCAATTTGCTCAGGAGATCTTGCTCTGTTCCCATGTATGTCTCTCTCTCTTAGAGTCCTCCTTGTTTCCTAGCTTCTCTGGTGGTGTGGATTGTAGGCTGGTGATCCTTTTGCTATATGTCTGAAACCCATATATGAGTAAGCACATACCATGTTTGTCTTTTTGTAACTGGGTTACCTCACTCAGAATGATGTCATCTAGTTCCGTCCATTTGCCCATGAATTTCAGGATTCCATTGTTTTTTTTTTTTTTTTTTTTTTTTTTTTTTTTTTGGTGTTTTGTTTTTCCACTGAGTAGTAAGTACTCCGTTGTGTAAATGTACCAAGTACTCCTTTGTGTAAATGTACCACGTTTCCTCCATCCATTCTTCAGCATTTAGGTTGCTTTTGGGTTCTGGCTATTACAAATAATGAACGTAGTTGAACAGATGTCCTTATTGTATGAATGTGCATCTTTTGGTTATATGCCTAAGAGTGGAATTACAAGATCTTGAGATAGATTGATTCACATTTTCTTGAAGAATCGCCATACTGATTTCCAAAGTGGCTGTATGAGTTTGCACTCCCATTAGCAGTGGAGTTGTGTTCCCTTCTCTCCACATCCTCTCCCACATAAACTCATTGGAGTTTTTTATTTTAGCCATTCTGACAGGAGTAAGATGGTATCTCAGAGTTGTCTTGGTTTGCTAATGATGTTGAGTACTTAAGTGTCTCTCAGGCGTTTTAGATTCCTCTATTCAGGATGTCCCATTTATTAATTGTTGATCTCATCGTCTGTGCTACTGGTGTTTTGTTCAAGAGACAGAGTCCTGCACCAATTCATTGAAGGGTACCTCCACTTTCTCTTCTAAGAGAGAGGTTCAGTAAGGCTTGATTTATGTTGAGGTCTTTGATCCATTTGGACTTGAGTTTTGTGCATAGCAATAGACAGATCTATCTGCAGTTTTCTATACACAAGTATCCAGTTGTGCCAGCACCATTTGTTGAAGATGCTTTCTTTTTCCTTTGTAATATTTTAGCTGTTTTGTAAAAAATCAGGTGTCTGTAGGTATGTGGGTTAATACCAGGGGTTTCAATTTGTTTCCATTGGTCTACCTGTCTCTTTTTACACCGATACCCATCTGTTTTCAGGACTATAGCTCTAAAATAGAGCCTGAAGTCAGGAATAGTGATGCCTCTGGAAATTCCTTTATTGTACAGGGTTGTTTTGGCTATCATTGATCTTTTTTTTTTTTTATAAAGTTGAGTATTGTTCTTCTTGGTCAGTGAAGAATTGTGCTGGGATTTTTGATGAGGGATTGCATTGGCTCTGTAGATTGCTTTTGGCAAGTTTGCCATTGTTACTATGTTGATCCTACCTATCAAAGTTCTTTTCATTCATGTAGGCCTTTCACCTCTTTGGTAAGAGTTACCCCGAGATATTCTATGTTGTTTGTGTCTATTGTAAAGGGTGGTGTTTGCCTGATTTCTTTCTCAGTCCCTTTATTGTCTATATACATTAGGGCCACTTTGCTGAAGGTGTTCATCAGCTGTATGAGTTCCCTGGTAGAGTTTATCCAGGTCACTTACGTAAACTATCATATCATCAGCAAATAGTGAAAGTTTGACTTCTTCCTTTCCAGTTTGTATCCTCTTGATCTCCTTTTGTGTCTTACTGCTCTAGCTAGAAGTTCAAGTACAATATTGAAGAGCTATGGAGAGAGAGGGCAGCCTTGTGTTCTTCCTGATTTTAGAGGATTCACATTGAGTTTCTCTCCGTTTAATGTTGGCTGTTGGCGCTTGCTGTGTGTTTCCTTTATCATGCTTAGATATGTGCCTGTTATACCTGATCACTCCAAGACATTCATCATGAAGGGGGTGTTGGATTTTGTCAAAGGCTTTTGCAGCATCGAGTGAGATGAATGTGTGGTTTTTCTTTTTCAGTTTGTTTATATGGTAGATTTCATTGACAGATTTTCATATGTTGAACCATCGCTGCATCTCTGGGATGAAACCTTGATCATTGTGGATGATTTTTCTGATGTGTTCTTAGATCCAGTTTGCCAGTAGTTTATTGAGTATTTTTGTATCAATGCTCATGAGGGATATTGGTCTGTAGTTCTCTCTCTTGTGTCTTTGTGTGGCTTAGGTACCAAGGTAATTGTGGCCTCGTAAAAAAGAGTTTTATAATGAACCTTCTGCTTCTATTGTGGAAGAATTTGAGGAGTATTGGTATTAGCTCTTTGAATTTCTGGTAGAATTCTGCACTGAAGCCATCTGGCCCTGGGCTTTTTTTGTTTGGAAGACTTTTGATGACTGCTTCTATTTCATTAGGGCTTATATATAGGTCTATTTAAATTGCTTATCTGTACTTGATTTAATTTTGGTAAGTGATGGTTATCCAGAAAATTGTTCCTTCCCTTGAGATTTCAAATTTTGTGGAGTACAGGTTGTCAAGTATTACTTGATGACTGATTCTCTGAATTTTCAGTTTATTTGTTATTTACCCCTTTTCATTTATGATTAATTTACATGTTCTGTCTGCCTTTTGGTTAGTTTGGATAAAGGTTTGTTTGTCTATCTGTTGATTTTTTTCGGAGAACCACCTCTTTGTTGCATTGATTCTTTGTACTGTTTTCCATGCTTGCACTTTATTGATTTCAGCCCTCAAGTTGATTAAGTTCCTGTCTTCTAGTCTTCCATGGTGAGTTTGCTTCTTTTTCTTCTAAGATTTTCAGTTGTGCTGTTAATTCTCCAATGTGACTATCCTCCAGTTTCTTCATGTGGGCACTTAATGCTATGAGCTTTCCTTGTAGCACTGCTTTTAAAAAGTTTAGGTTTGTTGTTCTAGGAAGTCTTTTATTTTCTTTCTTTTTCTTTCTTTTTTTTTTTTTTTTTTTTTGTATTATTTCCTTGACCCAGGAATGGTGCAGTTGTCCATTGTTCAATTCTGCAATTTGTGTTGTTGGTGAATTCTAACTTTAAACCATGATGATATGATAAGATAGATGTGGTTATTCTAACTTTTTTGTATTTGTTGAGGTTTGCTATGTTGCCAAATATGTGGTCGATTTTAGAGAAGGCTCCATGTGGCACTGAGAAGAAGGTATATTCTTTTGTGTTTGGATGGAATGTGCTATAAATGTCTTTTACACCCGTTTGGGTCATAACTTCTGTAAAGTTCCTTTTTTCTGTGTTAATTTTCTGTCTAGTGTTGCTGTCTATTGTTGAGAGTGGAGTGTTGAAATCTCCCACTGTAAGTGTGTGAGGTTTTGTGTGTGGTTTGAGTTTTAGTAATGTTTCATTTATGAATGTGAGTGGCTCTGTATTTAGGACATAGATGTTCAGAATTGAGACTGCATCTTGATGTATTTCTTCTGTGATAAATAAGAAATGACATTCTTTATCTCTTTTGATTGATTTTAGTTTGAAGTCTGATTTTGTTAGATATTGGGATTGCTACACCAGCTTGTTTCTTGGCTACATTCGATTGCAAACTCTTTTCCCAACCCTTTACCCTTAGGTAATGTCTGTCTTTGAAATTTTGATGTGTTTTTTTTATGCAGCAGAAGGATGGATTCTGACTTCATATCCATTCTGTTAGTCTGTGTCTTTTTATAGACAAGTAAAAACCATTGATATTGAGGGATATTAATGACCATTGATCGTTGATTCTTTTTTGTTTTGGATTTGGTAGTGATGGTATTGTATGTGGATTCCCCTTCTACTTCCCTCCCCCCCTGTTTTGTTTTGTTTTGTTTTTTTCTTTTTGTTTTGGTAATGTGGGATTTTCTGTTCCCTGCTGTTTTGTGAGTGTAGTTAATATCTTTAGGTTGGAGTTTTCCTTTCAAGATGGATTAGTGGATATGTGTTGTTTAAATTTGGGTTTTGTTGTGGAATATCTTGTTTTCTCCATCTATAGTGATTGAAAGCTTGGCTGAGTATAGTAATCTGGGCTGGCATCTGTGGTCTTCTAGTGTTGGTAGACTATGTATCCAGGCCCTACTGGCCTTCAGAGTTTCCATGGAGAAGTTAGGTGTAATGCTGATAGGTCTGACTTTATATGTTACTTCTCAGTTTTCCTTTGTTGTACTTAATGTTCTTTGCTTATTCTGTATGTTTAGTGTTTGACTGTTAATGTGGTAAGGGGAATTTTTTTGTGGTCTACTCTATTTGGTGTTCTGTGAGCTTCTTGTATATTCATTGGCATGTCTTTAGGTTGGCAAAGTTTTCTTCTATGGTTTTGTTGAATATGTTTTCTGTACCTTTGAGGTGGGTTTCATTACCTTCTTCTATACCTGTTATTCTTACGTTTGGCCTTTTCTTCGAGGTGTCTCATATACCCTGGATATCTTGTGCTAGGGATTTGTTGGACTTGGGATTTTCTTTGGTGGATGAATCTATTTCTCCTAGTGTATATCTTCAATGCCTGAGATTTTCTCTCCAGTCTCTTATAGTCTGTTGGTTGTGTTTATATGTATAGTTCCTGATCATTTACCCAGCTTTTCTATTTCTAGCATTCCCTCAGACTGTTTTTTCATTATTGTCTATTTTAGCTTTCAAGCCTTGAAATATTTGAATTATTTTCTTCACATATTTGGTTTTTTTTTTTTTTTTTTTTTTTTTTTTCTTGGCTTTCCTTGCTTTTTTTTTTTAAGAGTTTTGTTTATTTCTTGAATTTTTGATTTGTCTTTTCCTCCATTTCTTGCACTTGGTTTGGTTTTGGTGGGGTTTTTTTGTTTGTTTGTTTGTTTGTTTCTTTCCCCCCTTCGTTTTGTTTTGGGTTTTTTTCTTCCATTTCTTTAAGGGATTTTCTCATTTCCCCTTTGAGGGTCTCTATCATGTTTATAAAGTTGTTTTTAAGGTGATTCTCTTCTGTTTCATCTGTGCTGGTATGGTCAGGTCTTGCTGGTGTAGAGTCTCTAGACTCTGGTGGCATCGTATTGGTCTTCCTTTTGTTGAATGTATTCTAATACTGTCGTATTCCCATCGTCTCTTCCCGTGTGTGCAGGTGGGGCCTCTCCCTGTCCTGGTGGGTAAGGGTCCAAGATTCTCTTCTGGTGGGTTCAAGCAGGTTCAAATCTCCCATGGCTCCCCTGATGGCTGCAAATGGGTCCAAAACACTCACCTTTCCCCCTGGGCTGAGATGGGACTAGTACTGCATTGTCAATAAACTCTGGGTGGCGTGGCCTGCCAGGATTCGCAGTCCTCAGGCCTGTTCTTTCCCTTTCTAGTATATAACTCCGTGTGCAATTACAATAGTATTTTCAAGGGGTATATTTGAATTGTAATAAATTGGTTTTAAGCAGTCCATTCCATCTCTTAAATTGACAGCACAGAGCTGGAGAGCATGGGACTTTTCTAGAATATGAGTAGCTGGATGATCAGAAACATAGCTGGTTAAGGATCACATTGAATTTATTTTGTGGTAATTGTGACATTTATTTATTCAATTTTTATATACATAGAGTCATAGGTCATTGGCTAACATTGGTCAAGATCATACTTTTCCTGGCAGTTTCCTAAGGTCTTTTGATTAACAACATTACTATATTTTGTGAGTTTGTTCTTGGCTCTTTCTTACCATTTCCTTTATTCTTTAGTCAGTATTTTATACATTCTTGATTATTGTAGCTGTTGTGGTAAAATATAGAAGTTACATTATTTTGTTGTGTGTACTATTTTTTCATAATACTTTGAGCATTCTTAGTGCTTCTACTTTGCTTGTAGTTTTGGAATAAGATTTCCTGCTATGAATTGTTAGATTTATTTCTTTATTTATTTTATTTTATTGTGGCTTTTAATCTGTAAAAGATTTCCAGTGTATTTGATAAACAGTACTCTGGGTCTTGGCAGGTGGGCTGGCACATACTCTTTTGGGGGGGGTGACCTGAGTTCCTATCCTTAATGTCAAGTCAGAGACTAGCAGTGGTTGCCTTCAATCCCAGCGCTCAGGAGGCAGAGGCAGGTGGATCTTTGTGAGTTGAGGCCAGCCTGATCTACAGAGCTAGTTCCAAGACAGCTAGGGCTATTCCAGAGAAAACCCTGTCTGAAAAAAAAAAAAAAAAAAAAAAAAAAAGGAGGAGGAGGAGGCTCATAACCTCCCCCTGTTGTTCTGTATCCATGGAATTTGACACCTTTTCTCTGATGTGTCACCTGTATACACGTGGAAGACATTCTCTCACACAAACATAAACATAAATAGACATAAATGTGTTTTCAAAAGTGCTTATAACATATAAAGCAATTAGAGCGAAACAAGTTGCTTTTGGTGTATAATAAAAATTTTACAATGTTTCCTTAAAAATTGATCATCCTAACATTTGTGTTTTGAGGGTTGAAAGTCCAATAAACTCCAAGCTAAACAACCACAATATATTTAATGCAGAGGATCTAGTACAGATGAATGCAGGCTCTGTGTAAGGAGTATGGTTTTTCTGCCTGCCATTGGTCTTGTCCCGCCACCACGCCAGCCCCAAATAACACACAGAGACTCTGTATTTGATGTAATGCTGTTGGCCTGGTACTAGTTTCTTATCAGCTATCTCTGTCTTAATTGTTAACCCATTTCTGTTAATCTAATATTTTCACGTGCTCTTACCGGGCAGCCTGCTGGCATCATCGTCTCTCCAGACTCTCCATCTTGACTCCTCCTCCCTACTTCCTCTTTCCTCCTTGTCTCCTAGTCCCTCCTATCTTGCTTTCCTATTGGCCAACAGTGCTTTCATTAACCAGTATGAGAAACATATTTACAGAATGACATCTCCCATCAGCTCTGTGCTTGCTGTTTCAATGTCTGAGAATGCCTATAACCCTTCTTTGTTGATTCCATGGGGCTACATTTTCCTGGTGTCCTTGACAGAGATGACATGTTGTTTATTATGTAATAAAGCTTGCCCAAAGATGAGAATGCAAAGCCAGACACAGCCTTAAAGGCCAGGAAGTGGTGGCACACGCCTTGAATCCCTGGACTCAGGAGACAGAGACAGATGGCACTCTGTGAGTTGAAAGCCACCCTGGCCTACACAGGACTGAATCAGTCTAAAAAGAGAAACAGCTCACACAAAAGTGATCTCAGCACTTAGGATCCCACGCCTTTAATCCCAGCACTAGAAAGGTATATTAGAAAGGAGCAGGGTCTCAGAGCTGTCATTTAGTCTCCAACCGTGTTGAGGACAGAAATCCTCCCCCCCCCCACCCATCCCTTGGTCTAAGGAAAAGGTAAGAACTAGTAGCTAGCTGCATTACTTTTCTGATCTTCAGCTCGAACCTCAATGTCTATCCCTAAGTTATTATTCATACTTTGTTGATTCTATGGGGCTAGGTTTTCCTGGTGTCCTTGACCTTTCTGGCTCCTACAGTCCTCTTCCACTCTTCTTTAGGGTTCCCTGAGCTCAAATTAATGTTTGTTTATGGATCTCTACATCTGTTCCCATCAACTCCAAGAACCCTCACTAATTTGCACTGGGCACCAACCTATGGATTACCAAATAACTGACAAATTTGCAGGGGTAGAGGGGTGTCAGTTTTGGTTTCTTCTTCCCTAGGCCTCTGAGCCATCCAAATTTCCAGTTCCTTGTTATATAGGCAATGTGGGGCATGAGCTCCCATTAGTAGCTTGGGCCTCATGTTAGACCAGACCATGGTTGGTCCTTTGCGTGTTCTGAGCCACCCTTGCCTAATTATATCTTGTGGCAGGGCAGGTGTACGTCAAAATTTTAGAGCTGGGTTGATGTCCAAGTCCCATTGGTGGGCGCCTTGCCTGATTACAGAAGATGGCAGTTCGGGCTTTATATCCTGTCTATTATTTGTCCTCAGTGGGTTCACCCTCATAGGTTCCAGGAACTTTCCACTATAGTAGGTTTCTGAATTGCCCCATGAATGCCCTCCTTTTCCAATCATCTCTCCTTGTATTCTCTTTGCCTTGTCTCCCTACTCCACCTGCTTGGTCCCAACCCCACCTACCCCCAGTCCATCCACAAAATCTTATTTTATTCCCCCTTCCCAGGGAAATCCATGTGTTCCCCCTAAAGCCTTTCTTAGCCTCTCTGTGTCTAAGGATTGTGGTATGATTATCCTTTAACCACAGATATCCACTTTTAAGTGAATATGTATCATGTTTGCCTATCTGTGTCTCATTTTTCCCACTTAGGCTGGCAAGTAACTCAGGAAACAATCAAACAATCCAATTTCAAAAAGGGAAAAAGTTCAAAATACAGTATTCTCAATAGAGTGATCTGAAATGGCTGAGAAATATTTAAAGAAACATTCAACATCCTAGTCTTATTAGTGATGGGGGAAATGTCATCCTGTAAATATGTTTCTCTTATTGATTAATGAATAAAGCACTGTTGGCCAATAGGAAAGCAAAATAGGCAGGACTAGGAGACAAGGAGATTTCAGGAAGAGGTAGGAAGAGAGTCAACATGTAGGACCAAGAGAGCAGAGGTCCGGGCCTTCTCTCCCATAAGATAAGACCACGTGAAAACACTTAGGTTGGTAGAAATGTGTTAATATTTAAGACAGAGCTAGCCAATGAGAAATGCTAGTAACATCTAACACAGTGTCTCTGTTATTTGTGGCTGACACGGCTGTGGGACCAGGCTGGCAGGAAACCTACTCATAACAAAATGGCGCCTGCAACATGGATACTAAGAACTTCCACTTAAAACATATTAGGGAAATATAAATTATTGCTTTGAAATCTTATATTACACATACAAAAATAGCCAAGATCAGTAACACAAGTGAAAGCTCATGCTAGTGAGGATATATAGCAAGGGAATACTCCACTGCTGGTGCCAGTGTAAACTTTTACAGCTACTTTTGCAATCAAAATGGTGAAATTTGATCTACCTCAAATACCAGTTATACCTTTCTTGGGAATATACCTAAAAGATTCTTTACCCTACCACAAGGACACTTGCACAGCTAAAGTTATAGCAGCTTTATTCATAATAGCCAGAAACTGGAAACAGTATAAATGTCCCTCACCTGAAGTATAGATCAAGAAAATGTGGTTTATTTACACACACAATGAAATATTACTCAGCTGTTTAATAACAACATGACATGAAATTTTCAGGCAATGGGTGGATCTAGGGGGAAAAAGTGATCCTGAGAGAGGCAATATAGACCCAGAAAGACAACAATGATATTTCCTCACTAATATGAACATTAACTATATATGTTAATCATACATACTACAATCCCCAGACACAGAGAGACTAAGTAATAACAAAGAGGGTTCTGGCGTGGGTGGGGATGGAAGTACATGGACTAACTACATTTTTGTCATGTGATGACCATAAGCCTATAGTGACCTGGGCCAGAATGTGATTTATTGAATAAAAATTTCCCAAATAGAATGATATATATGAACACTTGGCTCTCATTGGTGGCTTTCTCTGTGGTCATTGTTGGAATCTTTGGTATGAGAAGTCTTTATCCAGGAAGTTCCTCATTGGGGATGTAGCCTCACCCCATTTCCTGTACTTTGTGTCTACTTTCTTGTGGTTGAGTTTAATCAACCAGCTCCTTCTCATGCTGGTTATTAATCACCATTGTAGACTATCCCTAAATAATGTACAGAGAAGAAAGTACTTTTCACCCCTAAGGTATTTGCATGCCTGTTCTTACTTATTTTGTTGTTTTGCATCAAAAGACAAGCTTTCTCTGTATAACACTGGGTGTCCTGAAAACAGACCTTGAGACCAGGCTGGCCTCAAAACTCAGAGATCTGTCCCATGCCCAGGTTTTTAAGTTTTATATTATTGTCTCACGATAAACTACTGGAATGTAGTTTTTGTGCATGTCAAACATATGCCGTGGTGCTGAGCTTCACCATTGTGTTGAAATAAATTTTAACAAAGACTATCATTTTTTTATCCTTGGATGGCATATATTCATGATATTAATACTCTTAGGTTCTTGATTCACTGGAATGCAGATGTGTGATATTCTTAGTATCTTTTGTATATGAATAAACATCATGTTTTGCTTATCTGCATGGATATGCACCAAATGCATGCCTGCTGAACCCAGTAGTCAGAATATGGTTCCAGACACCCTGAATTTGGAGTTATGGATAATTGTAAGGCCTCATATACCCCATCAACTCTACAAAATCAGAAAGTACTGTTCACTGCTAAACCGTATATCCTGACCTGTTTTTTTTTTTTTTTCGTTCTTCTTTTTTTCCATGATCTCCATTTACAGTGCTTACATTTTCACCTATTGTTCTCTAACGGTTTTCAACATCCATTCTCTTTTAGTAAGATACTAATCTTACAATTCAAACTATGATGTTTCAGATTTCTGGGAAATTAGTGCAGAATGGGAATGAATATACAGTATACCTTGTTTCCTCTTCTTTTTTTGTAGTTAGTAATTGTTCATTCAATTTCTCCAATGTGTACTTAGGACTGTTGATTTGTTTCCTTGTCTCTGTCTGTTAATAATCATTTCTCTTGTAAGTGTAAACCCCATTGAAAGGGCAAGACAATGGCACATGTGACCCCTGTAGTGGCATCTTGCCTTGACAGTGAACTTGTAGTGGGGGGGCCACACCCTTTGGGTGTGGTATCAGGTGCAGAAGTGACCCATAATAAAGTAGAGGAGGGGCTGGGTCATGCTCTCTAACTGCGGACAGCATCAGAAGAGTTGAGACTGCATCTTCTAGCGCAAGAATACTCCAGGGGTTATTTACTCTTACCTGTGTAAGTCTTCCCTAATAAACACCTATTCATCATCTATCTTGGGTCTGGTGAACTCATTTCAACCCCACCTTCAAACCTCCTTTTCAGTTTCCTTCTAAAATAATGGATGATTATATGAGAACTTCTCTGTAATGGAATAAGTTGTGAAATACCAGAATTAAGTGAATATATTGTCAAAGATGTCTGCATTCATATTGTAATCACTATCACACTTCCAGAATGCAGTGACCTATGATGATGTGCATATCAGCTTCACTTGCAAAGAATGGGCTTTGCTGGATCCTTCCCAGAAGAGTCTCTACAAAGATGTGATGCTGGAGACTTACAGTAACCTTACTGCTATAGGTAAGAATGAATTTCCCTTCAACTTTTAAAATAAGAAGGCAACTGATTCTTGGTTATTGGTCTCTTCTGGAATTTTGAAAAAATTCAGGCATGGTTCCTAGGGTCACTGAACTTAAAGTTTGCATAATTTCCAGTAATATATCATGCATGTTCTGGTACTGTATTTTAGGCTACAAATGGGAAGCCCATAATATTGAAGAACATCATCAACGATTTAGAAGACATAGAAGGTAATTTTCATGTGCAAACTAATACAGATGTCACTCAGAAGAATTTTAATGTGTCTTGGGAGTTTTAAGAAGTAACAGTGTAAATAAGTACATCTTTAAGTGTGTTGATTATTAAATTCTCACAGCACCATGTACCTCAATGTCAGGTAGCTGATCTCTGTTAACAAGACTTTCAGTAGACAATGCACCATTTTAATTATAGCCCCATGAGAGCTAGGCGATAAATCTGTCAATCCATTTAGTTCCATACCACTGTGATATGGCAAAAGACATAAGTACTGTCTAAAGCCTTCTAATAAGCAAATAGTCCATAGTAAATTTAGTGTTACTCAAATGCTTGTGGTGAGTTCCCAAAGTATAGTGAGAGTGGCAGTTTATTATAGTTAAGAAGGTTGTTATGGAGAAACTTTAATACCCATATCTGTGTGAAGAACAAAAAATTAAACTGGATGCTTTATGAAAACCTTTAATTTGATAATTTTCTTTTGTCATGTTATGACATTCTTGCAACAAGCCATATGTGCATAAAGAATATGGAAAGAATAGCAATGAACTTCTCTCATAGAACAATTAGAAGATACATAGTAGTCCCCAATTGGAGTAGACTTTCTGAATGTAATTTAAGTTTACAATTCATTTTCTCTAAGTTCATCTGTAATATATCAACTCGTACCACCACAGAAACTCCTATGAACACAAAAAGCAGAAATTCTTCTGTTTGTCTTGGTTTTAGCTGCAAATGTAGTGTGCCTTATTGTATAAGAATATGCTATGAATATAATCAGTATTTAACTCTGAGTTCTCCCAGTTGTCTTGGATTACATGAAAAGCTTCAATGGAAAGTGCTATAAATGTGACCCATGTAGTAAATGCTCTGATCATCACAGGTATCTTCAAACACATCGAAGTACGCATTAGGAAGGAGCCCTATGAATGTAAACAACCTGGTAAAATCTATTGCTCAGACTGTCTTTACACTTACATCAAACTGTAAAATTAAGTCATACCTATAAAAGCATATATTAACAGAATGAATGTGGTAAAGCATTTTCATGTGCCAATTATCTTCACAGGTATAAAAGAAGTCATACTGAAGAGAAACCCTACAAATGTAGTCAATGTGGGAAAGCCTTTTCACAACGGAGTCATCTCCACATTCATAAAAGAACCCATACTGGAGAGAAACCCTATCAGTGCAATCAATGTGGGAAAGCCTTTTCACAACAGAGTCATCTCGGCATTCATAAAAGAATTCATAGTGGACAGAAACCCTATCGATGCAATCAATGTGAGAAGGTTTTTACAGATCACAGCTATCTTAAAAAACATGAAAAAACTCATACTGGAGTGAAGCCCTATGAATGCAATCAATGTGGTAAAACCTTTTCAAAGACTGATAATCTCCAAATACATGAAAGAACTCATACTGGAGAGAAACCCTATCAGTGTAATCAATGTAAGAAAGCTTTTGCAGATCCAGGTTATCTTAAAATGCATGAAAGAATCCATACTGGAGAGAAACCCCATGAATGCAATCAATGTGGGAAAGCTTTTAGACAACAGAGTCATCTCAGCATTCATAAAAAAACCCATACTGGAGAAAAACCCTATGAATGTAAGCAATGTGGTAATGCTTTTAGAAGTTGCAGTTATCTTAAAGTACATGAAAGAGTTCATACTAGAGAGAAACCCTATGAATGTATGGAATGTGGTAAAGGGTTTGCATACCACTCTAGTTTCTACCAACATAAAAGAACTCATACTGGTGAGAAACCCTATGACTGTATGGAATGTGGGAAAGCATTTGCAAAACTTCATCATCTCAAGATTCATAAAAGAACTCATACTAGGGGAAGACGTTCATTGTCCATCTGATGGCACCGACTCCAGACAGACACAAGCCGCCTACAGGCCAGCCTGTGTACTCAAGACCCAGGCTGGAAGAAAGACATCCATAACTCATCTGGTCCCTCTATGCTCAGACAGGCACATGGCACCGACAAACCAGCCTGGCTCCTCAAATTCTGGCATGGAAGAAAGATGCCGGGCTCATCTGATGCCACTCAGCTCAGGCAGACACAAGACATCCAAGGCTCTAGCTGTACTAGGCAGGTGGGTTCAAATATGATAAGCAAGTATGTGCTAGAGAAAGAAGCAGAATGGGCCATATACTGTAGAAGGAGGCCAAACAGTAGTAAAAGTAGGAAGGAGTAGACATATGTGGGAGACTTTGCCACTCATCCTTTATGACATCCAGGCACAGGCTCCTGACAAGGGCTATTTCCAAGTCCATGATGCTGTCACAGCAAGACTCTGTGCACATCTCTGGTCCATGTGGCCACCAAAGGCCACATGGATGCCACCAGTGGCCATCTAGGTGTCTGAGAGCTGTTGCCAGAGCCATGCTGAGCTTATTGGACTGTGCAGCCAGCTGGGGCCATTGAGTGTCCCATCCAGGCCTGAGGTGCTGCTGAGGGCTATGTGTGGGTCCATAGTTCTACAATAGCCAAGGTGGGAATTGACATCTGTTGCAACTGAAGGCTGGTGTGCTACCTGGGACCACACTGGTGCACAAGGGCCATGCTGCATCTGAGCTCTATAAGTCTAAATGGCATGTAATATTCTCTGACGCTATGGTGACATTGGCTAGCGCTGCAGCTGGGGACCATGTATGGGTCTGTGGCCTTATTGCAGCCAGGACCTGTGTTGATACTTATGGCTCTAGACACCACAAGGACCATACGAATACCTGGGGGTCTGGGCTCACATCTGGGATCATGTTGGTATTTGTAGTAGTTTGAATGTTTTTGGAACTTTTAGGAGGTGTGGCTTTGTTGGATTGGTTATGGCCTTCTTGGATGAAGTGTGCCATTTTGGGGATAGGCTTTGAGATTTCCTATGCTCAGTATATCCACCAGTCTCAATGACTTCCTGTTGCCTATAAGACGTAGTGCCCTTAGCTATCTCTCCAGCTCCACCAAGCTCCCTGCCATGATAATGATGGGCTGCAGTCTGAAAGTGTAAGTGAACCACCCCTATTAAATATTTTCTTTAAAAGAATTGCTCATGATGTATCC
This sequence comes from Phodopus roborovskii, assembly GCF_943737965.1. Taxonomy (NCBI): domain Eukaryota; kingdom Metazoa; phylum Chordata; class Mammalia; order Rodentia; family Cricetidae; genus Phodopus; species Phodopus roborovskii. The sequence goes on from NW_026125554.1 coordinate 4,511,951, forward strand.
TCACAGCCGTCAAAAACCTAATTAAGATAGAAGATGGTACCAGAATTGGGGTAATGCTGTGATAGACCTAACCATGTTTTTACTTGGATATATTTGTTCTTTTGTAGTTTGGGTTTGGAAAGCAGTGACATACTTTAAGCGCTGTTTAATGGGCCAACTAGTGGGTGCATGGAAGGCGGTGGGGCCAAATGTGATTTGATGAACCATGAGGTGCATGTTCAAGAGTTTGCAGAGAATTTTAGTATGTGGTTTAGAGACATCATTCTTGTAATATCTTGCTGAAGAAAATTCATGCCTTTTGCCCTTATCTGAAGAGTCTCCCTGAACCTAAAGTGAGGAATTTTATATTAATTTTATTGGCAGAAGAAATCTCAAAAGAGCCTACTATAGACTCTGTCATGTGGTTATTAGTGGTAACTAATGAAGATTTATAATGAAAAGGAGCAGCCGGAACGGGGTAAATTAATTGCAATATGTAAAATTTGAGGAGAAATGGAACACCAAAAAGTGGAATAGAATTAAGTCCTGTGTTAAAAGTGATAAACAGATTAAGAAATGGAACAGAGGGAGTGGTGATTTCAGGGAGAGATCCCACTCAGCTGTCTCCAACATGGGAAAAGGAATAAAGAAAAGCTTAGAGCCAAATGTGGTGGTGCACACCTTTAATCCCCACCCTCGAGAGGCAGAGACAGGCACATCATACCCAGCTAAATTTCCAGCTTGTGAAAAGAAATTTAAGAGAAGCTTAGAGCAGGGTGTGTTAGTAAACACAGGTCATCCCAACATTCAGGAGGCAGAAGCTGATGGATTTCTGAGTTTAAGGAAAGTCTGGTATACAGAGTTCAAAATCAGCCAAGCTTATGCAGTGGAAGAGGAAAACAGAAAGTTGGTTAAGATGAATTGAACCTGGGGACCATGTTCCAGCCCCAGGACGCAGCAGAACTTGGTCATGTGGTTCAAGCTTTTGAGTTGAGGGTACAAGAAATGGTTATGGAAATAGCTACCATGCCTAAGGAAGCTCACTGAGGCCAGGCATGTATCAGGAGTGTCCTTGAATGGAGGCCTAATAAAAAGGCCATTATGTGAAGGTGTGAAGTTGAAACCTGGATTTCCTTAGAGAACCCAAAACGTTAAGATTCAAGAGTCATGAGATACCTGCCGAGGAGGGCTGCTAACTGGGAGTGGAGCAGAAAGCCCAACAGAAAGAAGTGTGTTGCCACCATCGAAGCTGAACAGAGTTGGAGGTGGTGTTTTGATTCAGAATTTGGAGTATGCCCACCTGGTTTTTGGTCCTGTATTTGCTCACTATTCTCCCTTCCCTACATTTTGGAATGGTAATGTATATTCTATGCCATTATATATTAGAAGAATGCAATCTGCTTTTTTATTTTGATGTTATAGGGGATTACAATAAAGAGATTACACGATCTCAAAAGAGACTTTGAGCTTTGGACTTCCAAACATTGATGAGACTGTGATAAACTCTGAGGACTTTTGATGTTGAGCTGAATGTATTTTGCACTGTGATATTGTTAAAATGTTTATGGGGTCAGGAAGTTGGATGTGGTAGTTCAAATGTATTTGCCCTCCATAATCTCATAGCGGTTAGTGCTATGAGATGCGGCTTTGTTGGAGGAAGTGTGTCACTGTGGGGTCGGGCTTTGAGGCTTCCTACGCTTAGGATACTGTCAAGTGTCTTGAGTTAACTTCCTGTCACCTACAAGATATGGAACTCTCAGTTCTAGCACCGTGTCTCCCATGCTCCCTATCATGACGATAATGAATGAACTTTAGTCTCAAGCTGTAAGTAAGCCACCCAATTAAATGTTTTCCATATAAGAGTTGCCATTGTCACTTGGGAACTGTCCAGAGATCCACAAGAATCTAAGCAATAGTGGAGAGGCTACCTTAAATGCCCTTCCCCTGAAATTAGAATGACGACTGCCTTAATCCAGTAGCTGGTGGAAGCAGAAGCTAATCACTGAGTCGAACTCCTGGAATCCATTTGTAGACAGGGGGGAGTGCTGAACAAAGAGTTCAAGACCATGCTGGGGAAGCCCACAGAAACAGCTGAGCTGAATCTTGAAATTTGAAGGCAAATGGATGGAACTTGAAGAAACCATCCTGAGTAAGGTAACCCAGTCACAAAAAAGAGGAACATGGTATGTACTCACTCATATATGGATTTTAGACATAGAGCAAAGGATCGCCACCTTACAATGCAAATCTCCAGAGAAGCTAGGATATAAGGAGAAACCTAAGATTCATACAAGGTCCCTCACAGAAGGGGAAGGGGATAAGATCTCCTGACCATATTGTGAGTTGGGATGTGGGCAGTGAGAGGAGATTGAGTTAGGAGAAAGATAAGAGGAGGAGAGGAGTACATATGGGACCAGGAAGATTGAGTCAGGGGACAAATGAAAAAAAAAAAAAAACAAAAAGGAGAGAGAGAGAGAGAGATACCATGATAGAAGGAAGGAGCCATTATAGGTGTGAAGATAAAAGTAACCTTAAGAAATATCCAGAGACTTAATAGGATGACCCCCAACTAACAGTCTGAGCAACAGTGGAGAGGCTTCCTTAAATGCCCTTTCCTGATAATGAGACAGCTAAACACTGAGCCGAACTGCTGGAATCCAGTTGCAGAGAGGGAGGAGTGATAAGCAAAGGGGTCAAGACCAGGCTACAGAAACACACAGAGACAGCTGATCTGAACAATGGGGAGATAATGGACCCCCCCCCAGACTGATATCTGGGAAACCAGGATTGGACTGCAGACCCCTGAACATGAGTCTCAATTTGAAGGCTTGGGCTGTCTATGGGCCTGGAACTAGGATGTATTTCTGGTGCACAAAAACACTTTGGGAGTACATTCCCCATGGATCACATTCTTCCTTAGCCTAGAGACAGGAGGGAGGGCCTGGACCCTACGCCAAATTACTTCACAGATTTTGATGATCCCTCCTAGGTCTCACCCTCCCTGTGGAGTGGGTGGGGAATGGGATGGGAAGGGGGGGTCAGGGAGCATGGGAGGATAGGAGGAAGAGGGAACTGGGATAGATGTATAAAATAAGAAAAATAATGAGAAAAAAAAAAAAAACAACTTCAAAAACAAACAAGCAAAAAAGAAACAGCTGACCTGAGCAAGTGGGAGTTCATGGCGAATGACCATAGGACCGACTCGGACCCCACAACGTGGGTGTCAGGAGGTGTATCGGTATTTCTCCCTAGTGCATGACTTGTGGGAGCCTATTCCCCATGAAGGGATATTTTCTTAGCCTAGACACAGGGGGTAGGGCCCAGGCCCTGCACCAAATGATGTGACAGACTTTCATGAGGCCTTCAGGGGGATGGGATGGGTTGGTTGGTGGGTGGCATGGGAGGATAGGAGGAAGAGGGAACTGGAATTGATACAAAGAAAATATGATTCTAATTTGAATAAAATTAATCAAAAATAAAGTTGCCATCGTCATGATGTCTCTTCAAAGCAATAAAAATCCTAAGACAGTGTCTAAATCTGCACTGCCACAGGCAATGTCAATCTGGGTGGCCTTTGTCACCACCTGGGGCCATGGTGACATCCAGACCTGGCCTGCTGTTGCTGACCATGTCTGGGTCTGTGCCTCCACCACAGCCGGAGTCTATGGGGCCACACACACAGGCCCGGTGTCTGAGCCACAGCCTGTGGCCTTGTTGGAGTCTGTGGGCTGTCATCTGGTCTTGGGAAGCTACCAAGGCCCATATTGAAGTCATGACCCCATAACAGCGAGGATCTGTTGATATCCATGGCTCCTGATAGCAGGAGGGCCATGTGGATTCCTGGGGTCTGCCTCTGGGGCCATGATGATGTATGTGGGCTGCACTCCTGCCAGAGCCATTCTGGCCTGTACCATCACCATGGGACATGATGACATAATGAACCCAGATTGCTGCTGAGAACCATGTCTGGCTTCATGGTGCTACCATATCCTGGGCCTGTGTTGAAGCCTATGGCCTATGCTGCCACCCAGGGTCAGGTCAGCCACCTGACTTCATGTTGAAGCAAGGGCCATGCAGATCTGAGCCACCTGTGCTGCTACTTGATGTCATGGTGATGTGTAGACCAAAGCTACAGCTGAGGGCCATGTCTGTCCATGGCCCTACTGCAGCAACAGTTTGTGTTGGTGAGGTTCTATTACTATAGAAGGACATGTGAATGCCAAAGATCCTTTGCCATGTTAGGGTCTAAGGTCTTCACTGCTGTAGAGGCTGTGCCAATCTGAGTGGCCTACACTGCCACCTGGTGCAATAAAGACATCCAGACCTGGCTGCTGGTGGTAACCCTAGCAGAGTCTTTGCTCCTACCCCACCTAGGCGCTGTGTCACCAGCAAAGTTACATGGAGGCCTGGTGTCAAGTCTGTAATCTGTAGACTTGTTGGTGTCTGGGAGCCATGCTGCCACCAGAGCCATACTGATCTAAGTGGCCTGTGCTTCTACCTGGAGCCAAGATGCCCTTTGGGCCCAAGCTCCTACTGAGGGCAATTTCTGGGTCTGTGGTCCTGCTGCAGCAGGGCTCTGTATTGTTGTCTATGTTCCTTGACACCTCAGGAGACCACAGGTACCATGTGCTATGAAATCAGGGCCATGCTGAGCCATCCCCACCCTTGGCTAGCCACAGGATAGCTGCTCCTGCCTCTCACTTGACACTTCAAGAGCTGGCTGCAACCCTCATTGGTGAGGGTGGATTTATCCTGAAGACTTGGGCATCAGGGAACTGGCTCCACCCACCCCTTTCCTAAGGGGAAAACCCCAATTGCCTAGACTGACCAGCTCAGCTACCACTCAGACCACAGGATTGGCACACCTTAACATTTACACAATTTTGGATCTACTGGAGGACATGAAGGGACTGGTCCTATGGAGCAGTAGTCTCTGTCTCCATGACTTGGGCAGCTGCACAATAACCAAGAGGAGTTTCAGTGCATCTAATGATGATGTAACACCAGAAACCAGAGGCCTTGAACAAAACCAATGACTCAGTGAGCTGAACACCTGTAATCAGTAAAGCTGATTGGACAAAAGGATAGACTGTGTGGAATACCAAATCTCCAAATCCTACCAGGAAAAATGGAAAGATGGAAAAGATGGTAGAGCAAAGAGGTTCTTTGTTGTTTGTTTTGTTGAGGTTTTGTTTTATTTTTGTTTGCTTCCTTGTTTTGGTTTGGTTTGATTTTTAAAATAAATTTCTTTGGGCAGTAGGTGCTGCAGGGATGAGATGAGGGTATGGCTGGACAGGTAGGTGGGTGCAGTTGGGGTTCATGACGATACATTTCCAAGGATTCAATATAGAACTAAAGTATAAAAACAAAGACTTCGCCCTGCTAAATCCGCCCAATCAGTGCGGATACATCCTAAATATAAGCCTAGTGTTTGACCCCCATCATTTTTGACTCCCATCGCCAGGCCTCGGCTAGTGCTGAGTCTGGGACCAATTCAGGTGGAATCCCCCACCCCTTCTCTGGGGACTTCCTGGATTGTCCCTGTTCTCCCTCCCGCTGTGTCCTATCCCCATCGAGAGTGCTCTTGGAGCTCTGATACACACCCACACCCACACCCACCAAGCGCCTGCCCTCTCCCTATCCTGTGCCCTACCCTGCCTACTGTCTCAGCTCTCTGGTTGATCACTGGGGCAGAGAGTGGAGCCAACAATCCTGCCACCTTCAAGGAACTTCCTGGAGCTGCTCTGAGCACACTAGACCTGCCTATCCTCGCTGGACCACCCGGAATCCCCACCTGCCTGGTCTCTGACCCCCACTGCCAGTCCTCTACTGGAGTTCCCTCTGAGTTCCTGCTGGCTGGATACTTGACCCCCATCGCCAGGCCTCTGCTATAGAGGCTTCAGCTGGAGAGTGCCAGGCCCCAGCTAGATCTGCCTATCAGCCCACAGAACATCCTGTGTCCCAGCCTTCAGGATCTCTGACCTCCATCGCCAGGGCCCTGTGTGAGGAGAATCCTCCTAGAGAGCTTGGATCACCAAGAGCTACAGACATTGAACCTCTGATGCACCTAAGCCCACCTGGGGAGTACCAGAGAGAGAGAGAGAGAGAGAGAGAGAGAGAGAGAGAGAGAGAGAGAGACCCCACCTACACCTACTGGAAGAAGCGATCGGAAGACAGCAATACAAGAAAACACCTAACAACAGAAAGACAAACATAACACCACCAGAATCTAGGGACTCTACACCAACTGGACCTGAACACCCCAAAGCAGAAAAGCAGAAGAGAATGACTTAAAAATTATCATCATAAAAATGATAAAGGCCCTCAAAGACGATGTGAGAAAATCCCTTAAATAAATGGAAGAAAAAAAACAAACAAGATATTGGAAAAAAGGAACAAATCTCTTAAAGAAAGTACAGAAAGCCAAGAAATTTAACAGGAAACGTGGGACACCGTGAAAAGGCCAAACCTAAGAATAATAGGCATAGAGGAAGGCGATGAAGCCCAGTTCAAAGGTTCAGGAAATATACTCAACAAAATCATTGAGGAAAACTTCCCCAATCTGAAGGAGGACATGCCCATGAAAGTACAAGAAGCATACCAAACACCAAATAGACTGGACCAAAGAAAAAAGACCCCTCGACATATAATAATCAAAACACCTAGCATACAGAATAAAGAAAGAATATTAAGAGCAGCGAAGGAAAAAGGACAGGTAACATATAAAGGCAGACCTATCAAAATGATGCCTGACTTCTCCATGGAACTCTCACGGCCAGAAGGTCCTGGATAGATGTTCTACATGTACTAAGAGTCCACGGATTCCAGCCCAGGCTACTATACCCAGAAAAACTCTCAATCAGTATAGACGGAGAAAACAAGATATTTAACGACACAGCCAGATTTTTCACAATATGTATCTACAAATCCAGACCTATGGAAAGTTCTGGAAGGAAAACTCCAACCCAAGGAAGTTAACTACACTCACAAAGACATAGGCAACAGATAACCCCACTTCACCAGAACCCAAGGGTAAAGCAGAACAAATATATTCACAATACCACCATGACCAAGTAGTCTTCATCCCTGACTTGCAGGGATGGTTTAACATATGAAAGTCTATCAACATGATCCACCATATAAACAAACTGAAAAAGAAAAACCACATGAGCATCTCCCTAGATACTGAAAATGCCTTTGACAAAATTCAATACCCTTGCATGATAAAGGTTTTGGAGGTAGGATAATCATAGTAAAAATGGTAATCTTGCCAAAAAAGCAATCTACAGATTCAGTGCAACCCCCATTAAAATCCCAGCACAATTCTTCACGGACCTTGAAAGGATAATAACTTTAAATGGAAAAACAAAAGACCCAGGATAGCTAAAACAACTCTGTACAATAAAAGAACTGCATGAGGCATCACCATCCCTGACTTTAAGCTCTACTACAGAGCTATAGTCCTGAAAACAGCCTGATATTGGCACAAAAATAGATGGGTAGACCAATGGAATCAAATAGAAAATCCTGATATCAACCCACACACCTACGAACACCTGATTGTTGGCAAAACATCTAGAAGTATACAATGGGGGGAGGAAAGCATCTTTAACAAATGGTACTGGCACAATTGGATGATGTGTGTAGAAGACTGCAGATAGACCCATGTCTATCGCCACACACAAAACTCAAGTCCAAATGGATCAAAGACCTCAACATAAATCCAGCCACACTGAACCTCCTAGAAGAGAAAGTGGGAGGTACCTTGAACAAATTGGTATAGGTGACTGCTTCCTGAACATAACTCCAGTAGCATAGACATTGAGATCGACAATTAATAATGGGACCTCCTCAAACTTAGAAGCTTCTGTAAGGCAAAGGACACAGTTGACAAGACCAAACAGCAGCCCGCAGACTGGGGAAAGATTTTCACAAATCCTACATCTGACAAAGGGCTGATCTCCAAAATATACAAAGAACTCAAGAAACTAGTCAATAAAACACCAAATAACCCTATTTGAAAATGGGGTACAGAACTGAAGAGAGAATTCTCAATAGAGGAAATCAAAAAAGGCTGAAAGACATTTAAGAAAGTGCTCAACATCTTTAGCTATCAGGGAAATGCAAATCAAAACAACTTGAGATACCATCTTACTCCTGCCAGAATGGCTAACATTAGAAACACCAATGACAGCTTATGCTGCACAGGATGTGGAGAAAGGGAAACACTCCTCCACTGCTGGTGGGAGTGCAAACTCGTACAGACATTTTGGAGATCAGTATGGCGGTTCCTCACGAAAATGGGAAATAGTCTACCACAGGACCTGGCAATCCCCCTCTTAGGCATATACTCAAATGATCCACGTCCATGCAACAAAGACATGTGCTCAACTATGTTCATAGCAGCATTATTTGTAATAGCAAGAAACTGGAAGCAACCTAAATGCCCCTCAACTGAAGAATGGATAAAGAAGATGTGACACATCTACCCAATGCAATACTACTCTGTGGAAAAAATAATGGAATCTTGAAATTCGCAGGCAAGTGGATGGAACTTGAAAAACAATCCTGAATGAGGTAACCCAGTCACAAAAAGAGGAACATAGTATGTACTCACTCATATAGGAAAGCTCTAGAACAAAAGGAAGCTAACTTACCACAGAGGAGTAGATGCCACAAAATAATCAAATTGAGGGCTGAAATCAATAAGGTAAAAACAAAGAAAACAATACAAAGAATCAATGCAACAAAGAGTTGGTTCTTTGAGAAAACCAACAAGATAGATAATCCTTTATACAAACTAACCAAAAGGCAGAGAGAACATTCAAGTTAACAAAATCAGAAATGAAATGGGGGTGGGGGGGGGGGGGGACAGAACAATGGACACTGTGAAAATCTAGAGACTCTTCAGGTCATACTTTGAAAACATGTACTCCACAAAATTCAAAACTTTAATGGTAATGGACAATTTTCTGTATAGATATCACTTGCCAAAATTAAATCAAGAATAAATAAGCAATATAAATAGACATATAACCACTAATAAAGTAGAAGCAGTCATCAAAAGTCTTCCAACCAAAAAATGCCCAGGGCCAGATGGTTGCAGTGCAGAATTCTACTAGAAATTTAAAGAACAGCTAATACCAATACGTCTCAGAATATTCCACACAATAGAAGCAAAGGAGTCATTGCCAAACTCTTTTTATGAGGCTACAATTAACATAGTGCCCAAACCACACAAAGACACAACTAAGAAAGAGAACTACAAACCAATATCCCTCATGAACATTGATGCAAAAATACTCAATACAATACTGGCAAATCGATTCCAAGTAAACATCAGAGAAATCATCCACCATGACCAAGTAGGGGATGCAGGGATGCTTCAACATACAAAATTCCATCAATGTATTCCACCATATAAACAAACTGAAAAAGAAAAACCACACGATCATCTCAATACTCAACTTTATATGGAAAAACAAAAGACCCAGGAGAGTCAAAACAACCCAGTATAATAAAGGAACTTCTGCTGGCATCACCATCCCTGACTTCAAGCTCTATTACAGAATTATAATCATGAAAACAGCTTAAGACAGGTAAACCAATGGAATCCTTTTGAAACCCCTAATATTAACCCACACACCTACGAACACCTGATTTGTGACAAAACAGCTAAAATTATACAATGGAAAAAAAGAAAGCATCTTCAACAAATGGTGCTGGCATAACTGGATGCTGGTGTGTAGAAGACTATAGATAGATCCATGTTGTTCACCATGCACAAAGACCTCAACATAAATACAGCCACACTGAACCTCTTAGAAGAGATAGTAGGAGGTACCATTGAACGAATTGGTGCTGGAGACTGCTTCATGAATAAAACATCAGTAGCACAGACACTGGGATCATCAATTAATAAATGGGATCCCTTGAAACTAAAACAAACTTCTGTAAGGCAAAGGACACAGTCAACAAGGCAAAATGGCACCCCACAGAATGGGAAGATATTCACCAATCCCACATATGACTTTCTAAATATACAAAGAACTCAAGAAGCTAGTTTAAAAAAAGGGAGGGGGTAGAGAACTAAATAGAGAATTCTCAATAGAGGAATCTAAAATGCCTGAAACACAGGTAAAAATAAAATGCTCAACGTTCTTAGCCATCAGGGAAATGCAAATAAAGAACAACTCTGCAATACCATCTTAATCCTGCCAGAATGGCTTAAACAAAACCAAAAGAGATCCTTTATCTGAGAGTTAACAACTGGTAATTAGGGCAGGTGACTCTAGGTAGGAGGAAAGATCTTGACAACATGTACTACTGAAGACTAAAGACAGGTAAGTAAGGAAAGTACTCATCACTGATAGATCAGGAGAAGTAAGATGTGTAGTGTAGGGCAGCCTACAATCTCAGTAGGCTGAGAGTTTCATTTCAAATAGTTTAAAACTTATAAACCCTAGAATGACTTTGAAGTATGAGTGCAAGAATCATAGGATATATTCCTAAGCAATTTGTCTTCTCTACTTACATGCTTATGTATACCTATTTGCTTTTGTAATATCTGATTCAGCTTTCAAAGCTGACTTTAGTTCAGGTTCACAGGGGAAGATTATTTTTCAACTCAAGGAGTGCTCTGAAATACATTCCATTGGGATTCAGATAATCTTAGATACTTAGTAGTTAAGGTTAAGAGTGTATCTAAAACTTGTATAGTACCTTTTACCATGTATTATATGTATTTAGACTTATTCATTGTATAAATAGGTGTTTGCCTTTTTACCAAGCTTGAAAAAGAGTGTACATTTGCTTTTGTAATGAATGAGACATTTGGTTCACGATTGATTGAAATTCCTGATAATTTGCATTCCTTAAAAGAATAAAATATTCTGCTTGCATGTTTGCCTGCACACCATAAGAGGGCATCAGATCTCATTATAGGTTGCTGGGAATTGAACTCAGGGCCACAGGAAGAGCAGCCAGTGCTCTTAAACTCTGAGCCACCTCTCCAGCACAGACTGATAGCTGGGAATGTAGCATGGGACTGACTGAGGCCCTCCTGAACATGGGTCTCAGCTAGAAGGCCTGAGCAGTCTAAGGGACCTCAGACAGTGGAACCAGGATGTATTCCTGGTGCATGAAAGGACTTTGAGGGCACATCCCCCATGGAGGGATACTCTCTTAACCTAGAGACAGGAGAGAAGTCCTAGTCCCTACTTCAAATGACTTGACAGATTTAGATGATCCCCTCCTGGATGGCATCACCCTACATGTGGAGTGAGATGGGTGGGAGGAGAGGATGGGAGGGGTGCATGTGGAGGGGGGAGGGAAGGAAAGAGAGATTGAGGGAGGAAGAGGGAATGAAATCGATATGTAAAATAAAAATAATAAAATAAATAAATAAAAATAATAAAATAAAAAAATGAACTATTTCTCAGCAAATGTACATTTCTTTACAGGTAGGGTAAAACATTACAAAATAAATTTATAAAATTTCATTTTCACTTTTGTTCTACCCACATGTTTTTTATCTTATTCATTCAAACATCTATACATGTTGGTAATTTAAAATGTGCTGTGGTTTCTATATGTCTATTTATATTATATTATAGTAATAATTTACACATGTAAAAACAGAAAAACACCAAAGACAGTTTGTGCTGGAGAGGATGTATGGAACACTCCTTCACTACTGGTGGGAATGCAAACTCATACAGCCACTTTGGAAATCAGTATGGTGGTTCCTCAGGAAAATGGGAATCAGTCTACCACAAGATCCAGCAATTCCACACTTAGGCACATACCCAAAAGATGTACATTCATACAACAAGGCCATATGTTCACTATGTTCACAGCAGCATTATTTGTAATAGCCAAAACGTAGAAACAACCTACATGCCCCTCAACTGAAGAGTGGATAAAGAAAATGTGGTACATTTACACAATGGAGTACTACTCAGCAGAAAAAAAAATAATGGAATCTTGAAATTCACAGGCAAATAGATGGAACTAGAAGAAACCATCCTTAGTGAGGTAACCCAGTCACAAAAAGAGGAACATGGTATGTACTCATGTGGATTTTAGAGAAAGAACAAAGGATCACCAGCCTTTAATCAACACTGTCAGAAAAGCTAGGAAACAAGGAGGACCCTAAGAGAGACATGCATGGAAAAGTAGAAAGGGACAAGATCTCCTGAGCAAATTGGGGGCATTGGGCGAGGGGAGATGGAGTTAGGAGAAAGAGAAGGGGAGAAGAGGAGGGGGTGAGGAGGACATGAGGGAGCAGGAAAAATGAGTCAGAGAAAGAATAGAGGAGAGCAAGAAAAGAGATACCATAATAGAGGGAGCCATTATAGGTATAAAGGGAAATGTGGCACTAGGGAAATGTTCATAGATCTACAAGTATGACCCCAACTAACAATCTAAGCAATAGTGGAGAGGCTAGCCTAAACCATGATATTGAGATTGATGGCTACCTTATATGCCATCCCAGAGCCTTCATCCAGTAGCTGATGGAAGCAGAAGCAGACACCCAGGCTTAACACTGAGCTGAACTTCTGGAATCCTGTTGCAGAGAGAGCAGTGATGAACAAAGGGGTCAAGACCAGGCTGGAGAAACCCACAGAAACAGCTGGCCTGAACAACAGGGAACTCATGAACCCCACTATGATAGCTGGTATACCAGCATAGGACCCACCCAGATCCCCTGAACATGGATGTTAGTTAAGAGGACTGGTCAGCCTATGGGGCCCCAGGTAGTGGATCAGTATTTATCCCTAATTTATGAATGGATCTTGGAGCCCATTCCACATAGAGGGAAACTCTTTCAGACACATGGGGGAGGGCTAAGGCCCTGCTCCAAATGATATGACAGACTTTGAAGACTCCCCATGGAAGGCCTAGCCCTACCTGGGGAGCAGAAAGAGGATGTAATGGGGTTTGGGATGGGGACAAGGGAGGAATCTAAGTGTGACTCTAGGGAAGTCTCCAAGTAATGAGGATTAGTTGACCATCTTCTATGACCAGGAAAGGGTTCCTTCCAGTAGTGGCACTGGGACACCAACACAGCCACAAAGATCTATGCTCTGTTCTGCTTGTAAGATGTTCTAAGGCAACAAACTTCTAAGTGCTACAAAACTTTTGGGAGTGGCCAACCAATGTCAGGTCAACTGGAGGCCCATTCCCGATAGTAAGTTCATGCCAATCCCTGCAATTATTGGGCAAGGACCAGTTACTGGAAGGACAGAATCCTAGGGTAGAACAAAATACCACACACACACACACACACACACACACACACACACACACACACACACACACACTGAATTAATTCCTGATAATATTTTGCTGAACTTATAGATTGGTGCCTAGTCTATTCATCATCATAAAGATTTCTTTTGGCTGCTGATGGTCTGAGGCATAAGTAGGAACTAGTGGCTGGATACTTTGATTTTTCTGATCTTCTGTGGCTTTGTTAAGTTGTAAATAATATATCACAACTTAAGTCCCTATTCATCTCTTTGGGAATAGTAGGTGTATTTAGTGCCATTGTGTGTAGGAAGGATGTGATTTGCTTTTACAAGATGTCACAATCAAGAAAGGATTTTTGGATATTTGAACAGTGTTGGGACTGTTCAAGAATATATGGACTTTTAAATGTAGGTTGATGCATTTTCATAATAGGATGACCATAAGCCTATAGTGGAATGGGTTATATTTTACTCAGTTGAATGACTTTTACAATGACTTGGTGATTACATTATAACATCTGTTTTATGGAATAAATGTGGGAAGCACACAAAATTACTTGAATATTTGTCAGGGGAGCATGCACTTCAAATCCTGTCAGGGTCACCATTTCTGTTATGTACATGTATGGAATATTTTAGGGTACAGTGACCTATGAGGATGTGCCTGTGAGCTTCATTCATGAAGAGTGGGCTTTGTTGGATCCTTCTCAGAAAAATCACTACAAAGAAGTGATGATAGAAATATACAGGAGTGTCACTGTTATAGGTAAGAATGTGAGCTTTCCCTCAATTTTTAAGTTAACAGGACAAGAGTTTCTTGTTTGTTGATGCTCTTCTGTGATTTGTTTGTCAAAGAGGAAAAAGGTAGTGAACAAAGCAGGCATTGTTCTAAGGTTCACCAAAGATAGTAACTTATATTTTTGCATAATTTCCAATGATATATCATAGATATTCTGGTACCATATTTTAGGCTACAAATGGGAAAAGCAGAATATTGAAGAATATTGTCGAAGTTCTTGAAGACATGGAAGGTAATTTCCACATGGAAGCTGATACAAATGAATCTCTAAACAAATTTTAATGTGCCCTGGGAGTTTTAAGAAAAAGGAACCAGCTAAATAAGCACAAATTTAAGTGTCTTGATTATTATTAAGTTCTCACAACACTGTTTACCTCAGCGTCAGGTACCTGATTCAGGTTTGCAAAGCATTTCTCTAAGAAACAAGAAAAGGGAATACTAGCTTAACAGATAACAAAATTTTATCCTAGCCCTGTGAATGCTATGTTGTAAATCTTTCAGTCCACTTAGTTTCATGCCATTCGTGTATTGCAAAAGGCTTACACATTAAGTAAGGGATCAGTGTTTGTACAAGAAATTCTAAGAGGCAAAGAGTTCATAGTTCAGGTATTGTTATTCATATTCTAGTGACTTACCAAAATAATAGAGGGGAGGTTTATGAGAGTCAAGCAAGTTGTTGTCATGGAGAAAACTTAATCTCTACACCACATCACTTTGAGGAACAAAGTTAAACTGTGTGAATGCAATATGCAATCCTCTTATTTGTTTTTTAATAGGTATATCATATACCACTCTGGGTATAATCTATGTGAATATATGGGATATGGAAAGAAATCAATGTACCTATCTCTCTCCCAGAATAATTAGATGTATAGTAGTCTCCAGTATGAGTAGACTTGTTGAATGTGGTGCAAGTTTATAATTAATCAGTTCCCCAACTTCTTTGGGAGTTCATCAACAGACTCACATTGGAGAAAAGCCAGTGTACATGAGTACAAGGAATGCAGAATCATTTCTGTTTGTCCTGGTGCACTTTGCAAATGTATTGTAGTCTCACACTGTAGGAAAATATTATGTGAAGAAACTCATATGGGGAAAGGATACTATAAATGTGAGCAATGTACAACCACAACAGGTATTATCAAACACTCAAAAAAAAAAAAACAATGAAGAGGAACCTTATGAATGTAAATAACTTGATAATGCTTTTAGATCTGGTTCCTCTTTACAGTTACAGCAACTCTCTTATATGAAGTAAAACCTCTATAAACGATATTCTAAGTCTTAAGCATATCAAACTTCTTGATTGTATAAAAGGCTTCATGGAAATAAAAAGATTCGTCACTGTAATTTAGTACAGAATATACTCCTACCACGTTTCTTTGTAGGCATGAAAGAAGTCACACTGACGAGAACATCTGTGAATGTAGACACTGTAATAAAGCGTTTGCACAGAAGAGTCATCCTCAAGTGCATGAAAAAAGTCATACTGGGGTGAAGTCCTACAAATATAAGCAATGTGGCAAAGCCTTTGCATAATCTGGTATTCTAAAACAACATGAAAGAACTCATACTGGAGAGAACCCCTATGAATGTAGTCAATGTGGTAAAGCCTTTTCAAGTAACTGTAGTCTCCAAATCCATAAAAGAACACATACTGGGGAGAAACCCTATGAATGTAGTCTGTGTGATAAAATCTTTATATATAACATCATCAGCATCATGAAAGAATACATACTAGATAGAAACCCTATGAATGTAATTAATGTGGTAAAGACTTTCCACATCTCAGTCATCATTAAAGGCATGAAAATTCATACTGAAAAGATACCTTCTGAATATAATCAATGTGATAAAGACTTTGCACGTCACAGTTATATCCTACTACAGAAAAAGAGACATTCTGGAGAGAAACTGTGCAAATCTAATCAATATGATAAAGCCTTTGTATATAATAGTAATCTTCACAGGCATGAAAGGATGCATACTACTGAGAGAAACCCTGTGAATTTAATGACAATGGCATGCCTCTGACACTTTTTGCTCTTGAGACCATTTTCTTCCTACTGGGTTTTGTCTACCAGCTTCAACATGAAGGTTTGTGCCTTGTATGATTGCATCTTGTTGTGTTGGATTTGGCTGTTATCATGTGGAGGGAAATCAAGTAGTGGATTTGAGGGAGAGGGAAATGAGGTGCGGGGGATGAGAGCTGGGAGAAGTGGAGGAAAGGAAAGCTATCATTGAAATGTATTGTGTGAGAGAAATTATTTTCAATAAAAAGAAAAGACTTTCAAATTCTTAAATCTCATGTAGTTTTTAAAAGTTTCAACATTAAAAGAGTTAAGGTCTTCTATGTACTTTTTGAAAACAAAAATAGAATAAACAATGGGTTGTTTAAAAAAGAGAGGGGAAGAAATGTGGCATAGCAAATGATCACTCATATTTAACAAAAGTCAAAACCTAGCAGAGTCAATAAAAATCCTGTGTCAACTTCTCCAAATTCTAGGACTTTTAATGACGTTCTGGACTCCAAAAGACCTAGGAAGTTCCACATTGTAGTTGGTGGCATTTGAGGGGTGCTGTGGATACACAGTGCAGTAGAAACTCCCTAGAATATATTATAAGGGTGACTCTAGGGAAGTCTCCAAGTAATGAGGAGTGAGGAGCCTTAATTGGCCATCTTCTATGACCAGGAAAGGGTTCCTTCCAGTAGTATGACTGGGACACCAACCCAGCCACAAAGATCTATGCTCTGTCCTGCTTGCAAGATGTTCTAGGGCAATAGTGCTACAAAAGTTTTGCGAGTGCCAACCAATGCAGGGTCAACTGGAGGCCCATTCCACAATAGTAAGTTCATGCCAATCCCAGCAATTATTGGGCAAGGACCAGAATCCTAGGGTAGAACAAAACACCACACACACGCACACACATGCACACACACATACACACACACACACACACTGAAATAATTCCTGATAATATTCTGCTGTACTCATAGATTGGTGCCTAGTCTATTCATCATCATAAAGGTTTCCTTTGGCTGCTGATTGGCTTGATAGACCCACATTCGTACATTAAATGGATCTCAGGAACCCCACAGAAGAGGGGCACAGAGAATTGTAGGAGCCAGATAGGTTGAGGATGTCAGGAGAGCATAGCCCACAGAATCAACTAAACAGGTTTCCTGAAAGCTCTCAAAGACTGGAGTGCTGATCACAGAACCTGCATGGCTCTGTGCTAGGTCCTCTGAATAAATGTTATGATTGTTCAGCTTGGTGCTCTTGCAAGATTCCTAGTCCTCTGACTCTTTGTTCTGGTCTTGCAGCCCTATTCCTTCTACTGGGCTTCATTGACCTGCCTTGATTTGAGTGGTGTAACTTGCTCTATTGTATCTTATTAGACTGTGTTTAGTTGATGTCCCTGGGAGGCCTGCTTTTTCCTGAAAAGATAAGGAATGGAGGAGTGGGTCTAGGAGAGAGGAGTGATGGTGGACACTGGAAGGAGTGGAGGGAGGAGAAACTGCCATCAGGATCTAATGTATGAGAGAATGAATAAAAGAAAATTCCTGGGGATGGGACAGCATTACATAGAACTTGAAAGTGGGAAAATTTCTTTTTTATCTTTACTCAGTGACCATCTTTTGGTGATCATGGCAAGGACTTAGATGACATAATGATCATTATCTCTTATGCAATGAGTACAGTGCTAACTTGGCTTTGTATAGGGGAAAGCATCCCTGAGGTATGCAGAACTGAGGAATGTAAGTGATTAGTGATTTCCTGGACTCAGGGATACAGAACAATAGCCAAGCAGGATAAGAGATGTGTTTGTTTATATAAAAGTATAAGATTTATAATCTTAATTTCTAGTCTGTAACATAAGTTGTAGTTCTGTATTCTTAAATCTATGTCATATTCAAAATAACACTGCACAATTAATTTTTATATATGTTAGTTACATACATGATACTTAATTTCAGAGACTACTCTCAGTTGCCAATGGTTTTCACTCTTTTCCATATAAATGCTTTTGGATATTTGCAGATTTTCATGTAGATGATGAAAAATAAAGAAATAATACAGTGTTTCTATATATAATTTTAATTTTATATTTTAACACAATATCTTTATTAGATATTTGGGGATTTCACATTATGCACCCCAATTCTGCACACCCCCAGTCCCTCATTACCCTCCCTTTCCCATTCATCCACCCTCCAATTGAATTTTTTAAAAAAATCCAAACCAAAACAAGCAAGCAAATAAAAAGAAAAACAAAACAACAACAACAAAAAAAAACCCACAAAAGAAAACATCGACAACAATAAAAAAAAAAATCACTTTACTCCTCCATCTTCCCTGCCTCTGCACCACCTATTCATTTGTTCTGGTGGCACTGGGCGCTGTAGTGTGTGTCACACAGTATACCCTTTTTTCCAATCAGTTTTAGTTGTAATGTTCATTGAAATGAGACATTGGTCTAGTTCAAGGCCTCTGGTTTCTGGTATACCATCACTGGATCCTCACCAAAAGTCCTCTTGGATATCATGTGGCTGCCCAGCATCATGGAGATCCTATGGTTATCAGTCCCCAGGACCAGTCCATTCATAAGCATCAGCATGTTTTAGGGGTAGATGTTACTGAGAGCCCACAAAGGCTTTGGGCCTTTGTACTAGCTCCGCTGGTCAGTCCAGGCCACTGGGGCTGCCATTGGGGTCAGTTCTCCACCCATGGTGATGGGTGGGATCATCTCTCCCAAATGTGAAGGAGCCAGCTCTTCCATGGGGTTTGGAGCCAACTCTCTATGTCCAGCATCCAGCAAGGGGCAGGGCCCTCAGAGGTCAGGGCTGGCTAAACATGTTCCTCTGATTCCATTACATGGTTCCCATGGCTCCCTGAGGCAACACAGACCACAGACAAAAACACAGATCCTAGCTGCAGACATGGCCCTCAGCAGCATCTTGGGCCCAGGTAACATCAAGGCTCCAGGTGGAAGGACATAGGCTGTGGCCCTAACCCCAGGCTTCTGTGTAACCTTTGATGACAACACAGACGCCAGTTGTAGTGGCATCATGAGCTCAGACATCAGCAGCAGCAGCTGGGTTTAGTTTTCACCATTGCCCTGGGTGACAGTGCAGAACCCTCAGATCAGCATAGCTGCAGGGGCGGCATGGTACTTGGACACTAACATGGCCTCCAGAATTTGGGCATTCACATGGCCTTCAATGATAATAGGAACCTCGAACATCTACACAGCTCCTGAGTTCAGTAGGGCCATGAACCCGACATGGCCTTCAGCTCCAGCTCTAGCCCAGATATCACCATAGCATCAAGTAGCATCAGCACAGGCCACATGGAACGGCATGGCCCCAGCTGCAGCATGTACCTATGACATTGACTCAGTTGGCTAACCTGATCATCCACATTGCCCTTGGTGGCAACATGGACCATGGACTTCAACACAGACCCCAGCAACAGTAGGACCATATACACTCAGACATGGTCCTCAACAGCAGCTTATGGATGGATATCACCATGGCCCCAAGTGATAGTGCAGGCCACCAGACTGGCATGTTTCCAGCAGTGGCATGGCCCTCAGAAAGCAGTATAGCACTAGGTGGTGGCCCAGACCATGGAAATCCACATGGCCCTCATGTCAACAGGAATCATGGACCCAGACATGGCCCCCACATGTAGGCCTGGCCTAGATGTTGTCATGGCACCAGATAGCAGTATCTGTGAATTAGATCTGTTTGGTTCCAGATGCACAATGACCCCTAAAAAACAACTTGGTCCCAGGAGGTCAATTAGAACCCAGACAACTGCATGGCCCTCAGTTGGAACAGGAGGAACAGATGTCAACTCAGAGCCTAGCTGCTTTAGGGTCACAAATAAAGGCATGGCCCTCAGTAGAAGCTCAGGACTAGGTGACACAGTGTCTCCAGGTGGCAGCATAGGCCACCAGGAACAATGTGGCTACAGTGGCAACACGGCTCTTGGATACTTACATGACCACTTGTGGCAGCCCCAGACAATGGGTTCTTTGTGGTCTTTGGTGGCAGAGTGGGGGATGGACGGGCACCAGACCTTGGCTGTGGTAGGACCATGGAACTGGACATGGTCTTGGCAAAAGCCAGGCCTTGATGTCACAATGGCTCTAGTTGGCAAGATGGCCTTCTCCTCACCACCATCACTCCTGTTCTGCCTTTTTCCACAGCACATGACATCATTCTACTCCTTTCCTTCCATTTTTCCATCATATACCTGCTCATCCTAATGGGACCTACACACCCAGTGCTGCAGAGCACACGGTGGATCCATGGATATCTTATCCCTTGTCCACCTATTAAGGACCCATGCTGGCCTGTGGGTAGCTTGAACCCACCTGTAATTTTTTTTTTCCGAAACAGGGTTTCTCTGTGGCTTTGGAGGCTGTCCTGGAACTAGCTCTGTAGACCAGGCTGGCCGTGAACTCACAGAGAGCCACCTGCCTTTGTCTCTTGAGTGCTGGGCTTAAAGTTGTGTGCCACCAACACCCCACCACCACCTGTAAATTTTTAAAAGAAGTAAACATGAGTAAGTCAACAAAAGATAAAAACAAAAAGAGGCAAAACCATCCTGAACTATTTGTATGTGAACTAAGGCAATAATCACCTGACTATGATTTTCATGAGAATCATTTATTTCCTACCTTGTGCATGACTGGAAAAATATAAAATTAGGCATATCGTGAACCAAATGTCTCATTCATTACAAAAGCAAATGTACACTCTTTTTCAAGCTTGGTAAAAAGGCAAACACCTATTTATACAATGAATAAGTCTAAATACATATAATACATGGTAAAAGGTACTATACAAGTTTTAGATACACTCTTAACCTTAACTACTAAGTATCTAAGATTATCTGAATCCCAATGGAATGTATTTCAGAGCACTCCTTGAGTTGAAAAATAATCTTCCCCTGTGAACCTGAACTAAAGTCAGCTTTGAAAGCTGAATCAGATATTACAAAAGCAAATAGGTATACATAAGCATGTAAGTAGAGAAGACAAATTGCTTAGGAATATATCCTATGATTCTTGCACTCATACTTCAAAGTCATTCTAGGGTTTATAAGTTTTAAACTATTTGAAATGAAACTCTCAGCCTACTGAGATTGTAGGCTGCCCTACACTACACATCTTACTTCTCCTGATCTATCAGTGATGAGTACTTTCCTTACTTACCTGTCTTTAGTCTTCAGTAGTACATGTTGTCAAGATCTTTCCTCCTACCTAGAGTCACCTGCCCTAATTACCAGTTGTTAACTCTCAGATAAAGGATCTCTTTTGGTTTTGTTTAAGCCATTCTGGCAGGATTAAGATGGTATTGCAGAGTTGTTCTTTATTTGCATTTCCCTGATGGCTAAGAACGTTGAGCATTTTATTTTTACCTGTGTTTCAGGCATTTTAGATTCCTCTATTGAGAATTCTCTATTTAGTTCTCTACCCCCTCCCTTTTTTTAAACTAGCTTCTTGAGTTCTTTGTATATTTAGAAAGTCATATGTGGGATTGGTGAATATCTTCCCATTCTGTGGGGTGCCATTTTGCCTTGTTGACTGTGTCCTTTGCCTTACAGAAGTTTGTTTTAGTTTCAAGGGATCCCATTTATTAATTGATGATCCCAGTGTCTGTGCTACTGATGTTTTATTCATGAAGCAGTCTCCAGCACCAATTCGTTCAATGGTACCTCCTACTATCTCTTCTAAGAGGTTCAGTGTGGCTGTATTTATGTTGAGGTCTTTGTGCATGGTGAACAACATGGATCTATCTATAGTCTTCTACACACCAGCATCCAGTTATGCCAGCACCATTTGTTGAAGATGCTTTCTTTTTTTCCATTGTATAATTTTAGCTGTTTTGTCACAAATCAGGTGTTCGTAGGTGTGTGGGTTAATATTAGGGGTTTCAAAAGGATTCCATTGGTTTACCTGTCTTAAGCTGTTTTCATGATTATAATTCTGTAATAGAGCTTGAAGTCAGGGATGGTGATGCCAGCAGAAGTTCCTTTATTATACTGGGTTGTTTTGACTCTCCTGGGTCTTTTGTTTTTCCATATAAAGTTGAGTATTGAGATGATCGTGTGGTTTTTCTTTTTCAGTTTGTTTATATGGTGGAATACATTGATGGAATTTTGTATGTTGAAGCATCCCTGCATCCCCTACTTGGTCATGGTGGATGATTTCTCTGATGTTTACTTGGAATCGATTTGCCAGTATTGTATTGAGTATTTTTGCATCAATGTTCATGAGGGATATTGGTTTGTAGTTCTCTTTCTTAGTTGTGTCTTTGTGTGGTTTGGGCACTATGTTAATTGTAGCCTCATAAAAAGAGTTTGGCAATGACTCCTTTGCTTCTATTGTGTGGAATATTCTGAGACGTATTGGTATTAGCTGTTCTTTAAATTTCTAGTAGAATTCTGCACTGCAACCATCTGGCCCTGGGCATTTTTTGGTTGGAAGACTTTTGATGACTGCTTCTACTTTATTAGTGGTTATATGTCTATTTATATTGCTTATTTATTCTTGATTTAATTTTGGCAAGTGATATCTATACAGAAAATTGTCCATTACCATTAAAGTTTTGAATTTTGTGGAGTACATGTTTTCAAAGTATGACCTGAAGAGTCTCTAGATTTTCACAGTGTCCATTGTTCTGTCCCCCCCCCCCCACCCCCATTTCATTTCTGATTTTGTTAACTTGAATGTTCTCTCTGCCTTTTGGTTAGTTTGTATAAAGGATTATCTATCTTGTTGGTTTTCTCAAAGAACCAACTCTTTGTTGCATTGATTCTTTGTATTGTTTTCTTTGTTTTTACCTTATTGATTTCAGCCCTCAATTTGATTATTTTGTGGCATCTACTCCTCTGTGGTAAGTTAGCTTCCTTTTGTTCTAGAGCTTTCCTATATGAGTGAGTACATACTATGTTCCTCTTTTTGTGACTGGGTTACCTCATTCAGGATTGTTTTTCAAGTTCCATCCACTTGCCTGCGAATTTCAAGATTCCATTATTTTTTCCACAGAGTAGTATTGCATTGGGTAGATGTGTCACATCTTCTTTATCCATTCTTCAGTTGAGGGGCATTTAGGTTGCTTCCAGTTTCTTGCTATTACAAATAATGCTGCTATGAACATAGTTGAGCACATGTCTTTGTTGCATGGACGTGGATCATTTGAGTATATGCCTAAGAGGGGGATTGCCAGGTCCTGTGGTAGACTATTTCCCATTTTCGTGAGGAACCGCCATACTGATCTCCAAAATGTCTGTACGAGTTTGCACTCCCACCAGCAGTGGAGGAGTGTTTCCCTTTCTCCACATCCTGTGCAGCATAAGCTGTCATTGGTGTTTCTAATGTTAGCCATTCTGGCAGGAGTAAGATGGTATCTCAAGTTGTTTTGATTTGCATTTCCCTGATAGCTAAAGATGTTGAGCACTTTCTTAAATGTCTTTCAGCCTTTTTTGATTTCCTCTATTGAGAATTCTCTCTTCAGTTCTGTACCCCATTTTCAAATAGGGTTATTTGGTGTTTTATTGACTAGTTTCTTGAGTTCTTTGTATATTTTGGAGATCAGCCCTTTGTCAGATGTAGGATTTGTGAAAATCTTTCCCCAGTCTGCGGGCTGCTGTTTGGTCTTGTCAACTGTGTCCTTTGCCTTACAGAAGCTTCTAAGTTTGAGGAGGTCCCATTATTAATTGTCGATCTCAATGTCTATGCTACTGGAGTTATGTTCAGGAAGCAGTCACCTATACCAATTTGTTCAAGGTACCTCCCACTTTCTCTTCTAGGAGGTTCAGTGTGGCTGGATTTATGTTGAGGTCTTTGATCCATTTGGACTTGAGTTTTGTGTGTGGCGATAGACATGGGTCTATCTGCAGTCTTCTACACACATCATCCAATTGTGCCAGTACCATTTGTTAAAGATGCTTTCCTCCCCCCATTGTATACTTCTAGATGTTTTGCCAACAATCAGGTGTTCGTAGGTGTGTGGGTTGATATCAGGATTTTCTATTTGATTCCATTGGTCTACCCATCTATTTTTGTGCCAATATCAGGCTGTTTTCAGGACTATAGCTCTGTAGTAGAGCTTAAAGTCAGGGATGGTGATGCCTCATGCAGTTCTTTTATTGTACAGAGTTGTTTTAGCTATCCTGGGTCTTTTGTTTTTCCATTTAAAGTTATTATCCTTTCAAGGTCCGTGAAGAATTGTGCTGGGATTTTAATGGGGGTTGCACTGAATCTGTAGATTGCTTTTTTGGCAAGATTACCATTTTTACTATGATTATCCTACCTCCAAAACCTTTATCATGCAAGGGTATTGAATTTTGTCAAAGGCATTTTCAGTATCTAGGGAGATGCTCATGTGGTTTTTCTTTTTCAGTTTGTTTATATGGTGGATCATGTTGATAGACTTTCATATGTTAAACCATCCCTGCAAGTCAGGGATGAAGACTACTTGGTCATGGTGGTATTGTGAATATATTTGTTCTGCTTTACCCTTGGGTTCTGGTGAAGTGGGGTTATCTGTTGCCTATGTCTTTGTGAGTGTAGTTAACTTCCTTGGGTTGGAGTTTTCCTTCCAGAACTTTCCATAGGTCTGGATTTGTAGATACATATTGTGAAAAATCTGGCTGTGTCGTTAAATATCTTGTTTTCTCCGTCTATACTGATTGAGAGTTTTTCTGGGTATAGTAGCCTGGGCTGGAATCCGTGGACTCTTAGTACATGTAGAACATCTATCCAGGACCTTCTGGCCGTGAGAGTTCCATGGAGAAGTCAGGCATCATTTTGATAGGTCTGCCTTTATATGTTACCTGTCCTTTTTCCTTCGCTGCTCTTAATATTCTTTCTTTATTCTGTATGCTAGGTGTTTTGATTATTATATGTCGAGGGGTCTTTTTTCTTTGGTCCAGTCTATTTGGTGTTTGGTATGCTTCTTGTACTTTCATGGGCATGTCCTCCTTCAGATTGGGGAAGTTTTCCTCAATGATTTTGTTGAGTATATTTCCTGAACCTTTGAACTGGGCTTCATCGCCTTCCTCTATGCCTATTATTCTTAGGTTTGGCCTTTTCACGGTGTCCCACGTTTCCTGTTAAATTTCTTGGCTTTCTGTACTTTCTTTAAGAGATTTGTTCCTTTTTTCCAATATCTTGTTTGTTTTTTTTCTTCCATTTATTTAAGGGATTTTCTCACATCGTCTTTGAGGGCCTTTATCATTTTTATGATGATAATTTTTAAGTCATTCTCTTCTGCTTTTCTGCTTTGGGGTGTTCAGGTCCAGTTGGTGTAGAGTCCCTAGATTCTGGTGGTGTTATGTTTGTCTTTCTGTTGTTAGGTGTTTTCTTGTATTGCTGTCTTCCGATCGCTTCTTCCAGTAGGTGTAGGTGGGGTCTCTCTCTCTCTCTCTCTCTCTCTCTCTCTCTCTCTCTCTCTCTCTCTCTGGTACTCCCCAGGTGGGCTTAGGTGCATCAGAGGTTCAATGTCTGTAGCTCTTGGTGATCCAAGCTCTCTAGGAGGATTCTCCTCACACAGGGCCCTGGCGATGGAGGTCAGAGATCCTGAAGGCTGGGACACAGGATGTTCTGTGGGCTGATAGGCAGATCTAGCTGGGGCCTGGCACTCTCCAGCTGAAGCCTCTATAGCAGAGGCCTGGCGATGGGGGTCAAGTATCCAGCCAGCAGGAACTCAGAGGGAACTCCAGTAGAGGACTGGCAGTGGGGGTCAGAGACCAGGCAGGTGGGGATTCCGGGTGGTCCAGCGAGGATAGGCAGGTCTAGTGTGCTCAGAGCAGCTCCAGGAAGTTCCTTGAAGGTGGCAGGATTGTTGGCTCCACTCTCTGCCCCAGTGATCAACCAGAGAGCTGAGACAGTAGGCAGGGTAGGGCACAGGATAGGGAGAGGGCAGGCGCTTGGTGGGTGTGGGTGTGGGTGTGTATCAGAGCTCCAAGAGCACTCTCGATGGGGATAGGACACAGCGGGGAGGGAGAACAGGGACAATCCAGGAAGTCCCCAGAGAAGGGGTGGGGGATTCCACCTGAATTGGTCCCAGACTCAGCACTAGCCGAGGCCTGGCGATGGGAGTCAAAAATGATGGGGGTCAAACACTAGGCTTATATTTAGGATGTATCCGCACTGATTGGGCGGATTTAGCAGGGCGAAGTCTTTGTTTTTATACTTTAGTTCTATATTGAATCCTTGGAAATGTATCGTCATGTACCCCAACTGCACCCACCTACCTGTCCAGCCATACCCTCATCTCATCCCTGCAGCACCTACTGCCCAAAGAAATTTATTTTAAAAATCAAACCAAACCAAAACAAGGAAGCAAACAAAAATAAAACAAAACCTCAACAAAACAAACAACAAAGAACCTCTTTGCTCTACCATCTTTTCCATCTTTCCATTTTTCCTGGTAGGATTTGGAGATTTGGTATTCCACACAGTCTATCCTTTTGTCCAATCAGCTTTACTGATTACAGGTGTTCAGCTCACTGAGTCATTGGTTTTGTTCAAGGCCTCTGGTTTCTGGTGTTACATCATCATTAGATGCACTGAAACTCCTCTTGGTTATTGTGCAGCTGCCCAAGTCATGGAGACAGAGACTACTGCTCCATAGGACCAGTCCCTTCATGTCCTCCAGTAGATCCAAAATTGTGTAAATGTTAAGGTGTGCCAATCCTGTGGTCTGAGTGGTAGCTGAGCTGGTCAGTCTAGGCAATTGGGGTTTTCCCCTTAGGAAAGGGGTGGGTGGAGCCAGTTCCCTGATGCCCAAGTCTTCAGGATAAATCCACCCTCACCAATGAGGGTTGCAGCCAGCTCTTGAAGTGTCAAGTGAGAGGCAGGAGCAGCTATCCTGTGGCTAGCCAAGGGTGGGGATGGCTCAGCATGGCCCTGATTTCATAGCACATGGTACCTGTGGTCTCCTGAGGTGTCAAGGAACATAGACAACAATACAGAGCCCTGTTGCAGCAGGACCACAGACCCAGAAATTGCCCTCAGTAGGAGCTTGGGCCCAAAGGGCATCTTGGCTCCAGGTAGAAGCACAGGCCACTTAGATCAGTATGGCTCTGGTGGCAGCATGGCTCCCAGACACCAACAAGTCTACAGATTACAGACTTGACACCAGGCCTCCATGTAACTTTGCTGGTGACACAGCGCCTAGGTGGGGTAGGAGCAAAGACTCTGCTAGGGTTACCACCAGCAGCCAGGTCTGGATGTCTTTATTGCACCAGGTGGCAGTGTAGGCCACTCAGATTGGCACAGCCTCTACAGCAGTGAAGACCTTAGACCCTAACATGGCAAAGGATCTTTGGCATTCACATGTCCTTCTATAGTAATAGAACCTCACCAACACAAACTGTTGCTGCAGTAGGGCCATGGACAGACATGGCCCTCAGCTGTAGCTTTGGTCTACACATCACCATGACATCAAGTAGCAGCACAGGTGGCTCAGATCTGCATGGCCCTTGCTTCAACATGAAGTCAGGTGGCTGACCTGACCCTGGGTGGCAGCATAGGCCATAGGCTTCAACACAGGCCCAGGATATGGTAGCACCATGAAGCCAGACATGGTTCTCAGCAGCAATCTGGGTTCATTATGTCATCATGTCCCATGGTGATGGTACAGGCCAGAATGGCTCTGGCAGGAGTGCAGCCCACATACATCATCATGGCCCCAGAGGCAGACCCCAGGAATCCACATGGCCCTCCTGCTATCAGGAGCCATGGATATCAACAGATCCTCGCTGTTATGGGGTCATGACTTCAATATGGGCCTTGGTAGCTTCCCAAGACCAGATGACAGCCCACAGACTCCAACAAGGCCACAGGCTGTGGCTCAGACACCGGGCCTGTGTGTGTGGCCCCATAGACTCCGGCTGTGGTGGAGGCACAGACCCAGACATGGTCAGCAACAGCAGGCCAGGTCTGGATGTCACCATGGCCCCAGGTGGTGACAAAGGCCACCCAGATTGACATTGCCTGTGGCAGTGCAGATTTAGACACTGTCTTAGGATTTTTATTGCTTTGAAGAGACATCATGACGATGGCAACTTTATTTTTGATTAATTTTATTCAAATTAGAATCATATTTTCTTTGTATCAATTCCAGTTCCCTCTTCCTCCTATCCTCCCATGCCACCCACCAACCAACCCATCCCATCCCCCTGAAGGCCTCATGAAAGTCTGTCACATCATTTGGTGCAGGGCCTGGGCCCTACCCCCTGTGTCTAGGCTAAGAAAATATCCCTTCATGGGGAATAGGCTCCCACAAGTCATGCACTAGGGAGAAATACCGATACACCTCCTGACACCCACGTTGTGGGGTCCGAGTCGGTCCTATGGTCATTCGCCATGAACTCCCACTTGCTCAGGTCAGCTGTTTCTTTTTTGCTTGTTTGTTTTTGAAGTTGTTTTTTTTTTTTTCTCATTATTTTTCTTATTTTATACATCTATCCCAGTTCCCTCTTCCTCCTATCCTCCCATGCTCCCTGACCCCCCCTTCCCATCCCATTCCCCACCCACTCCACAGGGAGGGTGAGACCTAGGAGGGATCATCAAAATCTGTGAAGTAATTTGGCGTAGGGTCCAGGCCCTCCCTCCTGTCTCTAGGCTAAGGAAGAATGTGATCCATGGGGAATGTACTCCCAAAGTGTTTTTGTGCACCAGAAATACATCCTAGTTCCACTGTCAGAGGGCCCATAGACAGCCCAAGCCTTCAAATTGAGACTCATGTTCAGGGGGTCTGCAGTCCAATCCTGTTTTCCAAGATATCAGTCTGGGGGGGGGTCCATTATCTCCCCATTGTTCAGATCAGCTGTCTCTGTGTGTTTCTGTAGCCTGGTCTTGACCCCTTTGCTTATCACTCCTCCCTCTCTGCAACTGGATTCCAGCAGTTCGGCTCAGTGTTTAGCTGTCTCATTATCAGGAAAGGGCATTTAAGGAAGCCTCTCCACTGTTGCTCAGACTGTTAGTTGGGGGTCATCCTATTAAGTCTCTGGATATTTCTTAAGGTTACTTTTCTCTTCAAACCTATAATGGCTCCTTCCTTCTATCATGGTATCTCTCTCTCTCTCCTTTTTGTTTTTGTTTTTTTTTGTTTTTTGTTTTTTTGTTTTTTGTTTTTTTTTTTTCATTTGTCCCCTGACTCAATCTTCCTGGTCCCATATGTACTCCTCTCCTCCTCTTATCTTTCTCCTAACTCAATCTCCTCTCACTGCCCACATCCCAACTCACAATATGGTCAGGAGATCTTATCCCCTTCCCCTTCTGTGAGGGACCTTGTATGAATCTTAGGTTTCTCCTTATATCCTAGCTTCTCTGGAGATTTGCATTGTAAGCTGGCGATCCTTTGCTCTATGTCTAAAATCCATATATGAGTGAGTACATACCATGTTCCTCTTTTTGTGACTGGGTTACCTTACTCAGGATGGTTTCTTCAAGTTCCATCCATTTGCCTTCAAATTTCAAGATTCAGCTCAGCTGTTTCTGTGTGCTTCCCCAGCATGGTCTTGAACCCTTTGTTCAGCACTCCCCCCTGTCTACAAATGGATTCCAGGAGTTCGACTCAGTGATTAGCTTCTGCTTCCACCAGCTACTGGATTAAGGCAGTCGTCATTCTAATTTCAGGGGAAGGGCATTTAAGGTAGCCTCTCCACTATTGCTTAGATTCTTGTGGATCTCTGGACAGTTCCCAAGTGACAATGGCAACTCTTATATGGAAAACATTTAATTGGGTGGCTTACTTACAGCTTGAGACTAAAGTTCATTCATTATCGTCATGATAGGGAGCATGGGAGACATGGTGCTAGAACTGAGAGTCCCATATCTTGTAGGTGACAGGAAGTTAACTCAAGACACTTGACAGTATCCTAAGCATAGGAAGCCTCAAAGCCCGACTCCACAGTGACACACTTCCTCCAACAAAGCCGCATCTCATAGCACTAACCGCTATGAGATTATGGAGGGCAAATACATTTGAACTACCACATCCAACTTCCTGACCCCATAAACATTTTAACAATATCACAGTGCAAAATACATTCAGCTCAACATCAAAAGTCCTCAGAGTTTATCACAGTCTCATCAATGTTTGGAAGTCCAAAGCTCAAAGTCTCTTTTGAGATCGTGTAATCTCTTTATTGTAATCCCCTATAACATCAAAATAAAAAAGCAGATTGCATTCTTCTAATATATAATGGCATAGAATATACATTACCATTCCAAAATGTAGGGAAGGGAGAATAGTGAGCAAATACAGGACCAAAAACCAGGTGGGCATACTCCAAATTCTGAATCAAAACACCACCTCCAACTCTGTTCAGCTTCGATGGTGGCAACACACTTCTTTCTGTTGGGCTTTCTGCTCCACTCCCAGTTAGCAGCCCTCCTCGGCAGGTATCTCATGACTCTTGAATCTTAACGTTTTGGGTTCTCTAAGGAAATCCAGGTTTCAACTTCACACCTTCACATAATGGCCTTTTTATTAGGCCTCCATTCAAGGACACTCCTGATACATGCCTGGCCTCAGTGAGCTTCCTTAGGCATGGTAGCTATTTCCATAACCATTTCTTGTACCCTCAACTCAAAAGCTTGAACCACATGACCAAGTTCTGCTGCGTCCTGGGGCTGGAACATGGTCCCCAGGTTCAATTCATCTTAACCAACTTTCTGTTTTCCTCTTCCACTGCATAAGCTTGGCTGATTTTGAACTCTGTATACCAGACTTTCCTTAAACTCAGAAATCCATCAGCTTCTGCCTCCTGAATGTTGGGATGACCTGTGTTCACTAACACACCCTGCTCTAAGCTTCTCTTAAATTTCTTTTCACAAGCTGGAAATTTAGCTGGGTATGATGTGCCTGTCTCTGCCTCTCGAGGGTGGGGATTAAAGGTGTGCACCACCACATTTGGCTCTAAGCTTTTCTTTATTCCTTTTCCCATGTTGGAGACAGCTGAGTGGGATCTCTCCCTGAAATCACCACTCCCTCTGTTCCATTTCTTAATCTGTTTATCACTTTTAACACAGGACTTAATTCCATTCCACTTTTTGGTGTTCCATTTCTCCTCAAATTTTACATATTGCAATTAATTTACCCCGTTCCGGCTGCTCCTTTTCATTATAAATCTTCATTAGTTACCACTAATAACCACATGACAGAGTCTATAGTAGGCTCTTTTGAGATTTCTTCTGCCAATAAAATTAATACAAAATTCCTCACTTTAGGTTCAGGGAGACTCTTCAGATAAGGGCAAAAGGCATCAATTTTCTTCAGCAAGATATTACAAGAATGATGTCTCTAAACCACATACTAAAATTCTCTGCAAACTCTTGAACATGCACCTCATGGTTCATCAAATCACATTTGGCCCCACCGTCTTCCATGCACCCACTAGTTGGCCCATTAAACAGCGCTTAAAGTATGTCACTGCTTTCCAAACCCAAACTACAAAAGAACAAATATATCCAAGTAAAAACATGGTTAGGTCTATCACAGCATTACCCCAATTCTGGTACCATCTTCTATCTTAATTAGGTTTTTGACGGCTGTGAGGACACATCATGAGCAATTCTTTTAAAGAAAACATTTAATAGGGGTGGTTCACTTACAGTTTCAGACTGCAGCCCATCATTATCATGGCAGGGAGCTTGGTGGAGCTGGAGAGATAGCTAAGGGCACTACGTCTTATAGGCAACAGGAAGTCATTGAGACTGGTGGATATACTGAGCATAGGAAATCTCAAAGCCTATCCCCAAAATGGCACACTTCATCCAAGAAGGCCATAACCAATCCAACAAAGCCACACCTCCTAAAAGTTCCAAAAACATTCAAACTACTACAAATACCAACATGATCCCAGATGAGAGCCCAGACCCCCAGGTATTCACATGGCCCTTGTGGTGTCTAGAGCCATAAGTATCAACACAGATCCTGGCTGCAGTAAGGCCACAGACCCATACATGGTCCCCAGCTGCAGCGCTAGCCAATGTCACCATAGCGTCAGAGAATATTACATGCCATTTAGACTTATAGAGCTCAGATGCAGCATGGCCCTTGTGCACCAGTGTGGTCCCAGGTAGCATACCAGCCTTCAGTTGCAACAGATGTCAATTCCCACCTTGGCTATTGTAGAACTATGGACCCACACATAGCCCTCAGCAGCACCTCAGGCCTGGATGGGACACTCAATGGCCCCAGCTGGCTGCACGGTCCAATAAGCTCAGCATGGCTCTGGCAACAGCTCTCAGACACCTAGATGGCCACTGGTGGCATCCATGTGGCCTTTGGTGGCCACACGGACCAGAGATGTGCACAGAGTCTTGCTGTGACAGCATCATGGACTTGGAAATAGCCCTTGTCAGGAGCCTGTGCCTGGATGTCATAAAGGATGAGTGGCAAAGTCTCCCACATATGTCTACTCCTTCCTACTTTTACTACTGTTTGGCTTCCTTCTACAGTATATGGCCCATTCTGCTTCTTTCTCTAGCACATACTTGCTTATCATATTTGAACCCACCTGCCTAGTACAGCTAGAGCCTTGGATGTCTTGTGTCTGCCTGAGCTGAGTGGCATCAGATGAGCCCTGCATCTTTCTTCCATGCCAGAATTTGAGGAGCCAGGCTGGTTTGTCGGTGCCATGTGCCTGTCTGAGCATAGAGGGACCAGATGAGTTATGGATGTCTTTCTTCCAGCCTGGGTCTTGAGTACACAGGCTGGCCTGTAGGTGGCTTGTGTCTGTCTGGAGTCGGTGCCATCAGATGGACAATGAACGTCTTCCCCTAGTATGAGTTCTTTTATGAATCTTGAGATGATGAAGTTTTGAAAACGCTTTCCCACATACAGTACATTCATAGGGTTTCTCACCAGTATGAGATCTTTTATGTTCGCAGAAATTAGAGCTGTGTGCAAACACTTTCCCACATTCCATACATTCATAGGGTTTCTCTCTAGTATGAACTCTTTCATGTACTTTAAGATAACTGCAACTTCTAAAAGCTTTACCACATTGCTTACATTCATAGAGTTTTTCTCCAGTATGGGTTTTTTTATGAATGCTGAGATGACTCTGTTGTCTAAAAGCTTTCCCACATTGATTGCATTCATAGGGTTTCTCTCCAGTATGGATTCTTTCATGTATTTTAAGATAACCTGGATCTGCAAAAGCTTTCTTACATTGATTACACTGATAGGGTTTCTCTCCAGTATGAGTTCTTTCATGTATTTGGAGATTATCAGTCTTTGAAAAGGTTTTACCACATTGATTGCATTCATAGGGCTTCACTCCAGTATGAGTTTTTTCATGTTTTTTAAGATAGCTGTGATCTGTAAAAACCTTCTCACATTGATTGCATCGATAGGGTTTCTGTCCACTATGAATTCTTTTATGAATGCTGAGATGACTCTGTTGTGAAAAGGCTTTCCCACATTGATTGCACTGATAGGGTTTCTCTCCAGTATGGGTTCTTTTATGAATGTGGAGATGACTCCGTTGTGTAAAGGCTTTCCCACATTGACTACATTTGTAGGGTTTCTCTTCAGTATGACTTCTTTTATACCTGTGAAGATAATTGGCACATGAAAATGCTTTACCACATTCATTATGTTGATAAATATTTTTATAGGTAAGACTTAATTTTACAGTTTGATTTAATTGTAAAGAGCAGTCAGATCTTAAGATTTTACCAGATTGCTTACATTCATAGGGCTCCTTCATAATGGGTACTTTGATGTGTTTGAAGATACCTGTGATGATCAGAGCATTTACTACATGGGTCACATTTATAGCATTTTTCATAGAAGCTTTCATGCAATCCAAGAGAACTGGAGGAACTCAGATTTTAATACTGATTATAATCATAATATCCTCTTACACTGTAAGTCACACTACATTTGCAACTAAAACCAAGGCAAACATGAGAATTTCTGCTTTTTATTTTCATAGCAATTTCTGTGGTGGTACGAGTTGATATATTATAGATGAACTTAGAGAAAATGAATTGTAAACTTACATTACATTCAGAAAGTCTACTCCAATTGGGGACAACTACATGTCTTCTAATTGTTCTAGGGGAGAGGTCCATTGCTATTCTTTCCATATTCTTTATGCACATGTTGCTTGTTTCAAGAGTGACATAATATGACAATAAAGAAAACTGTCAAATTAAAGGTTTCTATAATGCATCCACAGTTTAATATTTTGTTCTTCATACAGATATGGGTATTAAAGTTTCTCCATAACAACCTTCTTAACTATAATAAACTGCCACTCTCACTATACTTTGGGAACTCACCACAAGCATTTGAGTAACACTAAATTTACTTATCACCTACTCATCTGGTATGTCTTTTGCCATATCACAGTGGTATGGAACTAAATGGATTGACAGATTTATCGCCTAGCTGTCATGGGGCTATAATTAAAATGATGATATCCATAATGCATTGTCTTCTGAAAGTCTTGTTAACAGAGACCAGCTACCTGACATTGAGGTACATGGTGCTGTGAGAATTTAAAAATCAACACACTTAAAGATGTATTTATTTACACTGTTACTTCCTAAAACTCCCAAGACACATTAAAATTCTTCTGAGTGACATCTGTATTAGTTTGCACATGAAAATTACCTTCTATGTCTTCTAAATCGTTGATGAAGTTCTTCAATATTATGGGCTTTCCATTTGTAGCCTAAAATACAGTACCAGAACAGGCATGATATATTACTGGAAATTATGCAAACTTTAAGTTCAGTGACCCTAAGAATGATGCCTGATTTTTTTTTTACCACATTCTTCAGTTTTTTTCAAAATTCCAGAAGAGGACCAATAACCAATAATCAGTTGCCTTCTTATTTTAAAAGTTGAAGGGAAATTCATTCTTACCTATAGCAGTAAGATTACTGTAAGTCTCCAGCATCACATCTTTGTAGAGACTCTTCTGGGAAGGATCCAGCAAAGCCCATTCTTTGCAAGTGAAGCTGATATGCACATCATCATAGGTCACTGCATTCTGGAAGTGTGATATTGATTACAATATGAATGTAGACATCTTTGACAATATATTCACTTAATTCTGGTATTTCACAACTTATTATATTACAAAGAAGTTCTCATATAATTGTCCATTATTTTAGAAGGAAACTGAAAAGGAGGTATGAAGGTGGGGTTCAAATGAGTTCACCAGACCCAAGATAGATGATGAATAGGTGTTTATTAGGGAAGACTTACACAGGTAAGAGTAAATAACCCCTGGAGTATTCTTGAGCTAGAAGATGCAGTCTCAACTCTTCTGATGCTCTCCGCAGTTAGAGAGCATGATCCAGCCCCTCCTCTATCTTATAATGGGTCACTTCTGCACCTGATACCATACCCAAAGGGTGCGGCCCCCCACTACAAGTTCATTGCCAAGGCAAGATGCCACTACAGAGGTCCACCTGTGCCATTTCTTTGCCCTTTCAATGGGGTTTACCCTTCCAAAAGAAAACAGAGACAAGGAAACGAATCAACCGTACTAAGGACACATTGGAGAAATTGAATAAACAGTTAATTACTAATTACAAAAGAGAAGAGCAAACAAGGTATATTGTCTCATGACTTTAAGCCTACCACTCAGAAGGAACAAGCATAGAATCTCAATGAGTTAGAGTCCCTTCTGATCTATGAAATAAGTTTTAAGACATATTTGGACCCTGTCTCATCCTGCATCAAACCTAAACCAAACAACCAATACAGAAAAAAAAAAAAAAGATATCACTGAAGTTCCTACAGACAAGCATTTATGCCCATTCTGCACTCATTTCCCAGAAATCTGAAACATCATAGATTGAATTGTAAGATTAGCATCTTATGAAAAGGGAATGAATGTTTAAAACCAATAGACATGAATAGGTAAAAATGTAAGCATGGATCATAGAAAAAAAGAAGAAAAAAAAGGAGGTCAGGATATATGGTTTAGCAGTGAACAGTATTTTCTGCTCTTCTAGAGGACATGGATTCAATTTCCAATACTTATATGAGGGCTTACAACTATCCATAACTCCAAATTCAGGGTTTCTGGAACCATATTCTGACTACTGGGTTCAACAGGCATACATATTGTGCATATCCATGCCGACAGGCAGAATATTCATATTTGTTCACATACAAGAGATTAAGAATGTCACACACCTGCATTCCAGTGAATCAAGAACCTAAGAGTATTAATATCATGAATATATGCCATCCAAGGAGAAAAAAATGATAGTCTTTGCTAAAATTTATTTCAACACACTGGTGAAGCTCAGCACCACAGCATATGTTTGACATGCACAAAAACTACATTCCAGGTCCACCAAACAATAATATAAAACTTAAAAACCTGGGCATGTTGGCCCACATCTTTAATGTCAGCTCCAAAGAAACAAAAAGGGACAGATCTCTGAATTTTGAAGCCAGCCTGGTCTCAAGGTCTGTTTTCAGGACACCCAGTGTTATACAGAGAAAGCTTGTCTTTTGATGCAAAACAACAAAATAAATAAGAACAGGCATGCAAATACCTTAGGGGTGAAAAGTACTTTCTTCTCTGTACATTATTTAGGGATAGTCTACAATGGTGATTAATACATGACAGCATGAGAAGGAGCTGGTTGATTAAACTCAACCACAAGAAAGTAGACACAAAGAACAGGAAATGGGGTGAGGCTACATCCCCAGTGAGGAACTTCCTGGATAAAGACTTCTCATACCAAAGATTCCAACAATGACCACAGAGAAAGCCACCAATGAGAGCCAAGTGTTCATGTATATCATTCTATTTGGGAAATTTTTATTCAATAAATCACATTCTGGCCCAGTCCACTATAGGCTTATAGTCATCACATGCCTTTGTTGCATGGATGTGGATCATTTGGGTATATGCCTAATTGGGGGATTCCGGATCCTGTGGTAAACTGATTCCCATTTTCCTCAGGAACCGCCATACTGATCTCCAAAATGGCTGTAGAAGTTTGCACTCCCACCAGCAGTAGAGGAGTGTTTCCCTTTCTCCACATCCTCTCCAGCATAAGGTGTCATTGGTGTTTCTAATTTTAGCCATTGTGGCAGGAGTAAGATGATATCTCAAAGTTGTTCTGATTTGCATTTCCCTGACAGCTAAGGATGTTGAGCACTTTCTTAAGTATCTTTCAGCCTTTTTTATTTCCTCTATTGAGAATTCTCTCCAGTTCTGTACCCCATTTTTAATAGGATTATTTGGTGTTTTGTTGACTAGTTTCTCAAGTTCTTTGTGTATTTTGGAGATCAGCCCTTTGTCAGATGTAGGACTGGTGAAAATCTTTTCCCAGTCTGTGGGCTGCCATTTGCCCTTGTCAACTGTGTCCTTTGCCTTACAGAAGTTTCTAAGGTTAAGGACGTCTCATTTATTAATTGTGGATCTCAGTGTCTCTACTACTGGAGTTGTTCAGGAATCAGTCGTCTATACCAATTTGTTCAAGGGTACCACCAACTTTCTCTTCTAGGAGGTTCAGTGTGGCTGGATTTATGTTGAGGTCTTTGATCCATTTGGACTTGAGTTTTATGTGTGGCAATAGACATGGGTCTATCTGCAGTCTTCTACACACCATCATCCAATTGTGCCAGTATCATTTGTTTAAGATGCTTTCCTCCCCCCCCCCCATTGTATACTTTTACCTGTTTTGTCAAAAAATCAGGTGTTCGTAGGTGTGTGGGTTGATATCAGGATTTTCTATTTGATTCCATTGGTCAACCTGTCTATTTTTGTGCCAATATCAGGCTTTTTCAGGACTATAGTTCTGTAGTAGAGCTTAAAGTTGGGGGTGGTGATACCTCCTGAAGTTCTTTTATTGTACAGATTTGTTTTAGCTATCCTGGGTCTTTTGTTTTTCCATGTAAAGTTGATTATTATCCTTTCAAGGTCCGTGAAGAATTGTGCTGGGATTTTAATGGGGATTGCATTGAATCTGTAGATTGCTTTTGGTAAGATTGCCATTTTTACTATGTTTATCCTACCTATGCAAGAGCATGGGAGATCTTTCCCTCTGGTATCTTCTTTAATTTCTTTCTTTAAAGACACATAGTTCTCATTATATAGGTCTTTCACTTGTTTGGTAAGCATTACCCCATGATACTTTATGTTGTTTGTGGCTATTATAAAATCAGATGTTTCTCTGATTTCTTTCTCAGCCCCTTTGTCATCTGAATAAAGTAGGGCTACTGATTGTTTTGAGTTTATCTTGTATCCTGCTAGTTTGCTGAAGGTGTTTATCAGCTGTAGGAGTCCCCTGGTAGAGTTTCTTGGGTCGCTTATGTAAACTATCATATCATCTGCAAATAGAGACAGTTTGACTTCTTCCTTTCCAATTTGGATCCCCTTGATCTCCTTTTGTTGTCTTATAGCTTTAGCTAGAACTTCAAGTACAATATTGAAGAGATTTGGAGGGAAAGGGCAGCCTTGTCTTGTTCCTGATTTTAGAGGACTCGCCTTAACCTTCTCTCCATTCAGTTTGATGTTGGCTGTTGGTTTACTGTATATTGCTCTTATTATGTTTAGGTATGTTCCTGTTATCCTTGATCTCTCCAAGACCTTTATCATGAAAGGGTGTTGAATTTTGTTGAAGGCTTTTTCAGCATCTAGGGAGATGGTCATGTG
The DNA here is from genome assembly GCF_943737965.1 of Phodopus roborovskii. Taxonomy (NCBI): domain Eukaryota; kingdom Metazoa; phylum Chordata; class Mammalia; order Rodentia; family Cricetidae; genus Phodopus; species Phodopus roborovskii. The sequence goes on from NW_026125554.1 coordinate 4,550,662, forward strand.
GTTTTTCTTTTTCTGTTTATTTATATGGTGGATCACGTTGATAGATTTTTGTATGTTAAACCATCCCTGCAACCCAGGGATGAAGCTTACTTGGTCATGGTGGATGATTTCTCTGATGTATTCTTCAATTCGGGTTGCCAGTATTTTGAGTATTTTTGCATAAATGTTCATCAGGGATATTGGTCTGTACTTTTCTGTCTTAGTTGTGTCTTTGTGTGGCTTGGGTACCGAAGTGACTATGGTCTCGTAAAAAGAGTTTGGTAATGAATCTTCTGTTTCTATTGTGTGGAACAATTTGAAGAGTATTGGTATTAGCTCTTCCTTGAATTTCTGGTAGAATTCTGCACTGAAACCATCTGGCCCTGGGCTTTTTTTCGTTGGAAGGCTTTCGGTGATTGCTTCTATTTCATTGGGAGTTATAGGTCTATTTAGGTTGTTTGTTCTTGATTTAATTTTGGTAAGTAATAGTTATTCAGAATTTTGCCCATTTCCTTTGAATTTTCAAATTTTGTGGTGTCCAGGTTTTCAAAATATGACCTGAAAATTGTCTGGATTTCCTCTGTGTCCCTTGTTATGACCCCCTTTTTGTTTCTGATTTTGTTAATTTGCATGTTCTCTCTCTGCTTTTTCATTAGTTTGGATAAAGGTTTGTCTATCCTGTTGAATGTCTCAAAAAAAAAAAAAACAACTCTTTGTTGCATTGATTTTGTATTGTTTTCCTGTTTTCTATTTTATTGATTTCAGCCCTCAAATTGATTATTTCCTGGCATCTCCTCCTCCAGGGTGAGTTTTCTTCTTTTTGTCCTAATGCTTTTAGTTGTGCTGTTAATTCTCTAATGTGACTATCCTCTGTTTTCTTCATATGGGCACTTAGTGCAATGAACTTCCCTAGTAACACTGCTTTCAACATGTCCCATAAGTTCGGGTATGTTGCGTCTTTATTCTCATTGAATTTTAGGAAGTCCTTCATTTATTTCTTCTTTGACCCAGGAGTGGTGCAATTGCACATTGTTCAGTTTCCATGAGTTTGTAGGTTTTCTGCAATTTGTGTTGTTGTTGAATTCCAATTTTATAGCATGGTGGTCTGATAAGATACAAGGGACTATTCCAATTTTTTGTATCTGTTGAGGTTCCATGTGGAGCAGAGAAGAAGGTATATTCTTTTGTGTTTGTATGGAATGTTCTATAGATGTCTGTTAAACCCAAGTAAGACATAACTTCTGTTAGTTCTTTTGTTTCTTTGTTAAGTTTTTGACTGGTGGTCCTGTCTAGTGATGAGAGTAGCATGTTGAAGTCTCCCACTATAAGTGTGTGAGAATTTATGTGAGCTTTGAGTTTTAGTAGCATTTCTTTTACGAGTGTGGATGCCTTTGCATTTAGGGCATAGATGTTCAGAATTGAGACTTTGTGCTGATGGATTTCTCCTGCAATGAATACGAAATGACTGTCTTCATCCCTTTTGAAAATTTTCGTTTGAAGTCTAACTTGTTAGATATTTGGATAGCCACACCTGCTTGCTTCTTGTGTCCAGTTGATTGGACGATCTTCCCCTGAAGTAATCTCTATTTTTGATCATAGATGTGTTTCTTGTATGCGGCAAAAGGATGGATTCTATCTTCATATCCATTCTGTTAGCCTGTGTCTTTTTATAGGTGAGTTAAGACTATTAATGTTGAGGGTAAATAAGGACCATTCATTGTTAATGCTTGTTTGTTTTAGATTTGTTGTTAGCAGTGGTATTGTAAATATATTTGTCCTGCTTTACCCTTGGGTTCTGGTAAAGTGGAATTATCTATTGCCTATGTCTTGGTGAGTGCAGTTAACTTCCTTGGGTTGGAGTTTTCTTTCCAGAACTTTCCATAGGGCTGGATTTGTAGATACATTTTGTGAAAATCTGGCTTTGTCATTAAATATCTTGTTTTCTCCATCTGTACTGACTGAGAGTTTTACTGGGTATAGTAGCCTGGGCTGGCATCCACACACTCTTAGTACTTGTAGAACATGTATCCAAGACCTTCTGGCCTTGAGAGTTTCCATGGAGAAGTCAGGCATAATTTTGATAGGTCTGCATTTATATGTCACCTGTCCTTTTTCCTTTGAGGCACTTATATTCTTTCTTTATTCTGTATGTTAGGTGTTTTGACTATTATGTGTCTCTCTCTCTTGCTCGCTCTCTCTCTCTCTCTGGTACTCTCCAGGTGGGCTTAGGTGAGTCACAGGTTCAATGTCCATAGCTCTGGGTGGTTCGATCTCTCTAGGAGGTCTCTCCTCAGCCAGGGGCCCGGCGATGGGGGTGAAAGATCAGGCTCCAGCAGAAGAGAGGCGATGGGGGTCAAAGATCCAGCCTGCAGGGGCTCAGGATGGCCCCGAGGGGATAGGCGGATCTCTGGGAGGGGCCAGAACTCCAATAGATGATCAGTGGTGGGGGTCAGAGACCAGGCAGGTGGGGATTCTGGGTGGCCCTGTGTAGATAGGCAGCTGAGAACAGCTCCAGGAAGTTCCCTGAAGGTGGCAGTTTTGTTGGCTCCACCCTCTGTCCCTGTGCTCAACCAGCAAAGTGGGACAGTGGGCAGTGTAGGGCACAGGGTATGGGGAGGGCAGACGTTTGATGAGGGTGGATGGGTGTGTATCAGAGCACCAGGACTGCTCTCGATGTGGACAGGACACAGGGGGAGCGAGATCCATGGCCAATACAGGGAGTTCCCAGAGAAGGGTGGGAAGATTCCACCAGAATTGGTCCCAGACTCACCTCTAGCAGAGGCCTGGCTATGGGGGTCAAAGGTGATGGGGGTCAAAGATCAGCCATAGCACCATTATTTGTAATGGCCAAAAAATGCCCCTCAACTGAAGAGTGGATAAAGAAAATGTGGTACATTTACACAATGGAGTACTACTCAGCAGAAAAAAAAATAATGGAATCTTGAAATTCACAGGCAAATAGATGGAACTAGAAGAAACCATCCTTAGTGAGGTAACCCAGTCACAAAAAGAGGAACATGGTATGTACTCATGTGGATTTTAGAGAAAGAACAAAGGATCACCAGCCTTTAATCAACACTGTCAGAAAAGCTAGGAAACAAGGAGGACCCTAAGAGAGACATGCATGGAAAAGTGGAAAGGGACAAGATCTCCTGAGCAAATTGGGGGCATTGGGCGAGGGGAGATGGAGTTAGGAGAAAGAGAAGGGGAGAAGAGGAGGGGTGAGGAGGACATGAGGGAGCAGGAAAAATGAGTCAGAGAAAGAATAGAGGAGAGCAAGAAAAGAGATACCATAATAGAGGGAGCCATTATAGGTATAAAGGGAAATGTGGCACTAGGGAAATGTTCATAGATCTACAAGTATGACCCCAACTAACAATCTAAGCAATAGTGGAGAGGCTAGCCTAAACCATGATATTGAGATTGATGGCTACCTTATATGCCATCCCAGAGCCTTCATCCAGTAGCTGATGGAAGCAGAAGCAGACACCCAGGCTTAACACTGAGCTGAACTTCTGGAATCCTGTTGCAGAGAGAGGAGTGTTGAGCAAAGGGGTCAAGACCAGGTTGGAGAAACCCACAGAAACAGCTGGCCTGAACAATGGGGAGCTCATGAACCCTACTATGATAGCTGGTATACCAGCATAGGACCCACCCAGAGCCCCTGAACATGGGTGTTAGTTAAGAGGATTGGGCAGCCTATGGGGCCCCTGGTAGTGGATCAGTATTTATCCCTAGTATATGAATGGACTTTGGAAGCCCATTCCACATAGAGGGATACTCTCTCAGCCTAACTACATGGGGGAGGGCCTAGGCCCTGCTCTAAATGATATGACAGACTTTGAAGACTCCCCATGGAAGGCCTAGCCCTACCTGGGGAGCAGAAAGGGGATGGAATGGAGTTTGGGATAGGGACAGGGGATGAGGGAGGGTAAGGGAACTAGGATTGACATGTAAAACAAGTGTCTTGCAAATTTAAATGAAAAAAATTGTAAAAAAAAAGAAAGTTTAAATTTTAAGATGTTTGTCCAATTAAAGGTACTAAAGACTACAATATAAGAATGGGGCGAAATAGAACTTTGGATAACAGAATTTTGACAATAGTCCCTAGATTTCCAGATTTCTTCTGTCACACACTAGGTGACTCTTCTAAGACAGAAACTCGTAATATTTTCTTTTAACAATAGCTAGGATTTAGAGAAGAGAGCCACATTCCAACTCCAAAGCCAGCTTTGATCTACAACTTTTCTGACAAAAAATATAGGTGTTTAGGTAGTGAGATTTTACCCTGTAGAAAATTTTACCCTGTACCATAAGTTCCGATTTTTCTTTATAAATTTGTTTCTGATAAGCTTTCCCTTCTTCTTTATATATCTAGATATCCGAGGACTTTTGTTTTCTTGAAGATAGGTATTTTTGTTTTTCTATAAAGACTAAAACAGAGCCCTGCCCTGACCTTGTTTGGTGAGTTTTCCTAACAACTTGTAGGATTGTCACAGTAGTGTATGAGCTATCATTTCTCCTTATCAAGAGGTTTTTTTTTCCTATTTGAATTGAACCTAAATTAATTTCGTTGGTATCTGTATCTTTTCTCCTCCTGTGGAAACAAAAGCAAAACCTGCCCCCATAGTAGCACATAACCTGGTTTATATTTTAAGGCCAAGACATCGTTGAAGTACACAGGCTGATTTAACTCAGTAGTTCTTTCTATTATCCAATGTCTCTCCATTGCTGTTGTTCCTTTCTCATTAACATTAAGAAAATTCAAAGTTAAGAAGACATTATGAGGAGACTTCTCAGAGCAACTCTGAGCAAAGGAGACCTGACTATCCAAGCGGGACCACCTGTAATTTCCAGCTGCTTGGTCTCTGACCCCGCCTCCAGTCCTCTGCTGGAGTCCCGGGCCCCTCCCAGAGATCCACCTATCTCTGCGGGTCCACTCTGAGTTCCTGCGGGCAAGATCCTTGACCACCAAATCCGAGCCTCTGCTAAAGCAAGAGGCCTCAGCTGGAGAGTTCCAGTTTCCAGTGAGATCCAACTATCCTGCAAAACCTCCCCAAGTTCCAGCTCAGCCCTTGTCCTCTTCCACCAGCTATTGGCCAGAGGTGAGTCTGGGCCCAATCAGGGCTGCCTGTCCCCTACAACCTCTTCCCCCCTATCCCCCCCGCCCGAACTCCCTGGGTTGGCCCCTGATCCTGCTGCTCCTGTCTCCTGTCCCCATCAAGAGCACCCTTGAAACTCTGATACACCCCCACCCATTCCCACCGTGAGCCTGCCCCGCCAACCCTGTGCCTTACCTTGACCACAGTCCTGCCGCTCTGGTTGAGCACTGGGACAGAGGGTGGAGCCAACAGTCCACCCTACTTCGGAGACTTCTCAGAGCAACTCTGAACAAAGGAGACCTACCTATCCATGCAGGACCACCTGTAATTTCCACCTGCTTGGTCTCTGACCCCGCCTCCAGTCCTCTGCTGGAGTCCCGGGCCCCTCCCAGAGATCCGCCTATCTCTGCGGGTCCACTCTGAGTTCCTAACAGCATCTTCTACTGGATCCTCATCCTTGACCCCATCCCTGGGTCCCTGTCTGCGGAGAAACCTCCTAGAGAGCTAGGATCACACAGAGCTACAGATATTGAATCTCAGACCCACATAAGCCCACCGGGGAAGTACCATAGAGAGAGCGGGAGACCCCACCAACAACTACTGGAAGAAGCTATGGGAAGAAGGCAATACAAGAAAACACGTAACAACAGAAAGACAAGCATGACACCACCAGAATCTAGGGAATCTACACCAACTAGAATGGAACACAACAACAAAGGAGAGGAAGCAGAAGGGAATGACTTAAAAATTACCATCATAAAAATGATAGAGGCCCTCAAAGAAGATGTGAGAAAACCCCTTAAAGAAATGGAGGAAAAAACAAACAAAAAAGTGGAAGAAATGAACAAATTCCTTAAGGAAAGTACAGAAAGCCAAGAAAAAACAATTAAGCAGGTGAAGGTAACAGTTCAAGACTTGAAAACTGAAAGAGAAAATAAAGGCAACACAAACTGAAGGAATGCTGGAAATAGAAAAACTGGGCAAAAAATCAGCAACTACAGACACAAGCATAACCAACAGAATTCAAGAGATGGAAGAGAGAATCTCAGGCGCAGAAGATAAACTAGAAGAAATAGATTCATCGACCAAAAAAAAAATCATAAATCCAACAAATCCTTAACAGAAAACATCCAGGAAATGTGGGACACCATGAAAAGGCCAAACCTAAGAATAATAGGCATAGAGGAAGGTGAGGAAGCCCAGCTGAAAGGTGCCGAAAACATATTCAACAAAATCATCGAGGAAAACTTTCCAAATCTGAAGAAGGACATGCCCATGAAAGTACAAGAAGCATACCAAACACCAAATAGGCTGGACCAAAGAAAAAAGACCCCTTGACATATAATAATCAAAACACCTAGCATACAGAATAAAGAAAGAATATTAAGAGCAGTGAAGCTAAAAGGACAGGTAACATATAAAGGCAGACCTATCAAAATTAAACCTGACTTCTCCATGGAAACCCTCAAGGCCAGAAGGTCCTGGATAGATGTTCTAAAAGTATTAAGAGAACACGGATGCCAGCCTAGGCTACTATATCCAGCAAAACTCTCAATCACTATAGATGGAGAAAACAAGATATTTAATGACAAAACCAGATTTTCCCAATACGTATCTACAAATCCAGCCCTATAGAAAGTATTGGAAGGAAAACTCCAACCCAAGGAAGGTAACTATGCCCACAAAAATATAGGCAACAGATAATCCAACTACATCAGAAACCAAGGGTAAAGCAGAACTAATATATTCACAATACTACTGGCAACAACAAACCTAAATCAAACAAGCATCAACAATCAATGGTCCTTACTCACCCTCAACATTAATGGTCTTAACTTGTAAGGATGGAAAAATTTAGCCCAATTTTTCCTAGACTCTGCCCCCTGGCAGTGAGTAGGCAAAAGGTCATTCTTGACTGTTTTACAACAGGGTGGGTTACTGACAGCACCTGTGAGTGAATAAGAACAGGAAATGAGCCGTGCCACACTACCCAGGAGTCCTATCGAAAGCAGACTTCCTGGGCTAAGCGTGGGCTTGTCACACTACCAGGAGCCCCAGCGAAAATAGACTTCCTGGGCAAAGCACGGGCTTGGATAGTTCAAATTGATTGGTCCACACTGGATGCTATTGAGATGATTGGTTTGTAATGCGCGGGCTTTATTGTAATCCTATAAAAGCTGTCTGAACCCTGTACCAAGGGCTCCCAGTCCTTTACCTCACATGGAGAATGGCTGCGGACCCCAGTGCACGGGAATATAAAAGACCTAATGCTTTTGCATCAAGACTGCTTCTCGTGAATGATTTGGGGGGAGGCCACCTTTCCTGAGTCAGGGCGTGAGGGTCCACGCCCTCCGCGAGTCTTACAAACTCACCTATAAAAAGACACAGGCTAACAGGATGGATACGAAGACAGAATCCATCCTTCTGTTGCATAAAGGAACACATCTAAGCTTCAAAGATAGACATTACCTCAGGGTAAAGGGTTAGGAAAAGATTTTCCAATCAAATGGAAATAAGAAGCAAGCAGGCATAGCTATCCTAATATCTAACAAGTTAGACTTCAAACCAAAATAATCAAAAGAGATGAAGATGGTAATTTCATATTCATTGCAGGAGAAATCCATCAACACAAAGTCTCAGTTCTGAACATCTATGCGCCTAATACAAAGTCACCCACATTCGTAAAAGAAACACTACTAAAACTCAAAGCTCATATAAAACCTCACACATTTATAGTGGGAGACTTCAATACACCACTCTCAACACTAGACAGGACCACAAATCAGAAACTCAACAAAGAAACAAAAGAATTAACATAAGTTATGTCTCAACTGGGGTTAACAGACATCTATAGTACATTCCATCCAAAGACAAAAGAATACACCTTCTTCTCTGCTCCATATGGAACCTTCTCTAAAATCGACCACATACTAGGTGACATAACAAACCTCAACAGATACAAGAGAATAGGAATAGTCCCCTGTATCTTATTGGACCACCATGCTTTAAAATTGGAATTCAACAACACAAATAGCAGAAAACCTGCAAACTCATGGAAACTGAACAATGTGCAATTGCACCACTCCTGGGTCAAAGAAGAAATAAAGAAAGAAATTAAGGGTTTTCTAATATTCAACGAGAATGAGGATACAACATACCTGAACTTATGGGACACCTTGAAAGCAGTGCTACGAGGGAAGTTCATTGCACTAAGTGCCCATATGAAGAAAACAGAGGATAGTCACATAAGAGAATTAACAGCGCAACTGAAAGCCTTAGAACAGAGAGAAGCAAATTCACCCCGTAGGAGTAGACGCCAGGAAATAATCAACTTGAGGGCTGAAATCAACAAAATAGAAACCAGGAAAACAATACAAAAAAATCAATGCAATGAAGAGTTGGTTCATTGCAACGAAAAAGCACAGCGAGAACATGCAAATTAACAAAATCAGAAACGAAAGGGGGAACATAACAGTCACAGAGGAAATCCAGACAATTTTCAGGTCATACTTTGAAAATCTGTATTCCACAAAAATTGAAAATTCAAAGGAAATGGACAAATTTCTGGATAACTATCACTTACCAAAATTAAATCAAGAACAGACAAACAACTTAAATAGACCTATAACCTGCAATGAAATAGAAGCAGTCATCGAAAGCCTTCCAACCAAAAAAAGTCCAGGGCCAGATGGATTCAATGTAGAAGTCTACCAGACATTCAAGGAAGAACTAATACCACTACTCCTCAAACTGTTCCACAAGATAGAATCAGAAGGTGCATTGCCAAAATCTTTTTATGAGGCCACAATAACCTTGGTACCCAAGCCTCACAAAGACACAACTAAGAAAGAAAACTACAGACCAATATCCCTGATGAACATCGATGCAAAAATACTCAATAAAATACTGGCAAACCAAATTCAAGAATACATCAGAGAAATCATCCACCATGACCAAGTAGGCTTCATCCCTGGGTTGCAGGGATGGTTTAACATTCAAAAATCTATCAACGTGATCCACCATATAAATAAACAGAAAAAGAAAAACCACATGACCATCTCCCTAGATGCTGAAAAAGCCTTCAACAAAATTCAACACCCTTTCATGATAAAGGTCTTGGAGAGATCAAGGATAACAGGAACATACCTAAACATAATAAGAGCAATATACAGCAAACCAACTGCCAACATCAAACTGAATGGAGAGAAACTTAAGCCAATTCCTCTAAAATCAGGAACAAGATACGGTTGCCCTCTCTCTCCGTATCTCTTCAATATCGTACTAGAAGTTCTAGTTAATGCTATAAGACAACAAAAGGAGATCAAGAGGATCCAAATTGGAAAGGAAGAAGTCAAACTGTCTCTATTTGCAGATGATATGATAGTTTACATAAGCGACCCAAGAAACTCTACCAGGGGACTCCTACAGCTGATAAACACCTTCAGCAAACTAGCAGGATACAAGATAAACTCAAAACAATCAGTAGCCCTACTTTATTCAGATGACAAAGAGACAGAGAAAGAAATCAGAGAAACATCACCCTTTACAATAGCCACAAGCAACATAAATTATCTTGGTATAACGCTTACCAAACAAGAAAAGACCTATGTAATAAGAACTTTGTGGCTCTAAAGAAAGAAATTAAAGAAGATACCAGAAAATGGAAAGATTTCCCATGCTCTTGGATAGATAGGATAAACATAGTAAAAATGGCAATCTTGCCAAAAAAGCAATCTGCAGATTCAATGCAATCCCCATTAAAATCCCACCACAATTCTTCACCGACCTTGAAAGGATAATAATCAACTTTATATGGAAAAACAAAAGACCCAGGATAGCCAAAACAACCCTATACAAAAAAAGAATTTCAGGAGGAATCACCATTCCTGACTTTAAGCTCTACTACAGATCTATAGTCCTGAAAACAGCCTGGTATTGGCATAAAAATAGACAGGTAGACCAATGAAATCGAATTGAAAATCCTGATATTAACCAACATACCTATGAACACCTTATTTTTGACAAAACAGCTAAAATTATACAATGGGGCGAAGACAGCATCTTCAACAAATGATGCTGGCACAATTGGATGATGGTGTGTAGAAGACTACAGATAGACCCATGTCTGTCGCCATGCACAAAACTCAAGTCCAAATGGATCAAAGACCTCAACATCAATCCAGCCACATTGAACCTCTTAGAAGAGAAAGTAGGAGGTACCTTGAACAAATTTGTATAGGAGACCGCTTCCTGAACATAACTTCAGGGGCACAGACACTGAGAGCAACAATTAATAAATGGGACCTCTTCAAACTTAGAAGCTTCTGTAAGGAAAAGGACACAGTGGACAAGATCAAATGGCAGCCCACAGACTGGGAAAAGATTTTCACCAATCCTATATCTGACAAAGGGCTGATCTCCAAAATATACAAAGAACTCAAGAAACTAGTCAACAAAACACCAAATAACCCTATTTAAAAAATGGGGTACAGAACTGAAGAAAGAATTCTCAATAGAGAAAATCAAAAAGGCTGAAAGACACTTAGAAAATGCTCCACATCCCTAGCTATCAGGGAAATGCAAATCAAAACAACTTTGAGATACCATCTTACTCCTGCTAGAATGGCTAAAATTAGAAACACCAATGATGACTCATGTTGGAGAGGATGTGGAGAAAGGGGAACACTCCTACTGCTGGTGGGAGTGCAAACTCATACAGCCATTTTGGAGATCAGTATGGCGGTTCCTTAGGAAAATGGGAATTAGTTTACCACAGGACCCAGCAATCCCCCTCTTAGGCATATACCCAAAGGATTCACATCCATGCAACAAAGACAGCTGTTCAACTATGTTCATAGCAGCACTATTTGTAATAGCAAGAACCTGGAAGCAACCTAGATGCCCCTCAATTGAAGAATGGTTAATGAAGATGTGGCACATCTACACAATGGAATACTACTCTGCAGAAAAAAATAATGGTATCTTGAAATTCACAGGTAAGTGGATGGCACTTGAAGAAACCATCCTGAATGAGGTAACCCAGTCACAAAAGAGGAACACAGTATGTACTCACTCATATATGGATTTTAGACCTAGATCAAAGGATCACCAGCCTATAATTCACACCACCAGAGGAACTAGGATACAAGGTGTATTCTAAGAGATTCATATAAAGTCCCTCACAGAACTGTGAAAGGACAAGTCCCCCAGAGCTCAGAGGAAGTGGGGGGGGGCAGCGAATGGAGAGAGAAGTAGGTGAAAATGAGGGGGAGGAAAGGAAAACCTGTGTGACCAGGAAGATTGAGCCTGGTTTGGAATAGAAGATAGGAAAGAGAGAGAGAGAGAGAGACAGAGACAGAGAGAGAACATAAAAGAGGGAGCCATTATTGGTTTGAAGATAAAATTGAACACAAAGAAAGGTCTAGAGAACTACAAGACTGCTCCCAACTAACAATTTGAGCTTCCATGGAAAGGCTATCATAAATGCCCTTCCCGGAGAGTGAGATCAACAACTAACTTACCCATGGAGCCCTCAACTAATGCCTGTTGGAAACAGGATCAAACACCCATACATAAACACTGAGTCGAACTAGAACCCAGATGCAGATGGAGAGGACAAGACCAGGCAGCAGAAACACATACAGACAGCTTACCTGAACAAGGAGGAGCTAACGGCCACTAGACTGATAGCTGGGAAGCCAGCATGGGACTGACTCAGGCCCCCCTGAATATGGGTCTCAGCCAGAAGGACTGAGCAGTCTAAAGAACCTCAGACAGTGGAGCCAGGATGTATCCCTGGTGCACAAAAGGACTTTGTGAACACATCCCCCTTGGAGGGATAACTGTCTTAATCTAGAGACAGGAGAGAAGCCCTAGTCCCTACTTCACATGCCCTGTCAGACCTACATGACCCCAACTGGATGACATTCCCCTACATATGGAATTGGGGTGGGGGGATGGGAGGGGAGGGTGGTTAGAGTGCATGTGAGAGGGCAGACAGGGTAAAAGGGAGAAGAGGAGGAAGGGAAGGAGGGAGGGAAGGAGGGAGAGGGAACTGGAATCGACATGTAAAATAATAAATTAAATTAAAAAAAAAATGCTTTGACTCCAAAATTTAAGTTGAAGGACAAGTTACTGGGGAAAAGGATTTCTATTTTCCTTTCCACAGAAAATGAAAAGATGTGGATTCCTTCCAGACTAATGTGGTTTGATCACACCAGACTGCCTGAAACAAAGTACAAGGTGATCCTACATTCAAAACAGCTGGACAAAACAGCCCTACAGACTACAGCCAGGATGTCTGAATCTTCTTCGAATCCTCCATGACAGCGCCCCTTACCAGCAGGAAGTAGTTTGGAAAGAACGATGCCCAAATTCCCAAATATTGTGTATAAATGTTTGTTTTCATTTAATTGGACTTTGTTATATAAAATTAAATAAAATAATAATAATAAAAAAAAATGTGGTTTGATCAAGCCAGACCACCTGAAACAGAGTATGAGGTGATCTTACATTCAAAACAGCTGGACAAAGCAGCCTTACAGACTACAGCCAGGATTTCTGAATCTTCTTCGAAGATCCTGCCCCTTACCAGCAGGAAGTAGTTTGGAAAGAACAACGCCCAAATTCCCAAATATTGTCTATAAATGTCTGTTTTCATTTAAATGGACTTTGTTATATAAATAAATTAAAAAAAGATGCATTATGCAATCTATCTTTGGGATTTTTAGTTCTCCTTTCTGTTTATTATCTATTTCTTTTAAGGTGTGATTAGATCTTTCAACGACTGCTTGTCTTAGAGGATTGTGTGGTATCCATGCAATATAATTTATACTAAAATATGCAAAACCTTTCATTTTACTGGAGATGTATGCTAGAGCATTGTCAGTTTTAATTTGTACAGGTATAACCATAATGACCATGGCTTCTAATAGGTGTGTAATTACAGAATATGCCTTTCAGAACTCAAAGCAGTTGCCCATTGAAATCCTGAAAATGTATCTGTAGTATGATATGCATAATTTCCAAAATTCTGCAAAATGAAACACATCCATTATCCAAATTTCATTTCTTTCATACCTTTAGGGTTACTTCCTGTAGGTAATGGGGTTTGGTTATAAAAGGAATAAGTAGAACATTTTTTTAATATTTCCTTGGCATATTTTCAAGTAATAGAAAAATCCTTTTTCAGACCTTTGCTGTTAACATGTTTTATGAAATTTTGAGGCCTTCAGCACATTTCCTATTAATAACCAATCAATTTCATCATTACCCTGTGCTAGAGGACCTGGCAGAACCGTATGGGATCTGATGTGTGTTATATGTTTGAGAAGATTCCTATTCCTGATAATTTCCTGTAATTGTATGAATAGCAAAATTAATTCTATTTTATTAGGAATAAATTCAGGAGTTTCAATGTGTAAAACAATTATTTCTACATATTGAGAGTAACTATATTCAGAGGTTCTGTAAAACCCATTAGTACCATGAGAATGGCATACAATTTTGACTTTTGCATAGAATTATAAGTGCTTTGAACCACTTGGCTTAAGTGTTCTGATTTATACCCTGTGTTTCCTGATTTGTTGACATCAGTATAGATCGTAGAGACTCCAGAGATTGGTGTTCTCCATATAATGCACAGAAGGATCCAACTGGTTCTTTTTATGAATTTAATTCTCTCGCTTTTGGGATAACTGCTGTTAATCTCTCCCCCCACAAAAAAAAAATATTACAAGCTCTTTGCCAATATTCATTCTTTCTACAAAGAGGAAATTTCCTCATTAGGTAAAGGTACTATAATTTCTGCTGGGTCCATTCCTGTCAATTGATGAAGACTTAATTTTCCTTTTAAAATCAAACCACCATTTACAGCTTCCTTCATGGTCTGAGTCTCACCCCCATCCAAACATATCAGCAATGGCAAAATGGCCTCAATCACCACTATCGCTAGAACTGGTTACTACCCCAATACCTAATCACCCTGCCCTGCTCCCTCTCCCCTAAACTTCTGGCTCCCAGTTTTTATCTCTTGTATTTCTTCCTGGTGTAGTTGGAAGTTTTTCTCTGTCTCACCTGGTCCCACTGGACTGGTTTTTTCTCTCCTACCTGCCAGATCCTCACAGCTACTTATAATCACTCAGGGGCCAAAATTAAATATAATTGTTTGGCCAATGGCTCTGTCTTATTCTTGGCTAGCTCTCTCTTCTAAATTAACCCATTTTTAATAATCTATATATCAATATGTGGTCGTGGCTTACTTGTAATGTTCTAGCTTCTTACCCATTTGGTGACTACATGGCATTCTCTATCTCTGGATTTCCCACCCAGCTATTTTCTGCTTGGCTATTGGCCAAATCAGCTTTACTTATCAACCAATAAAAGCAACACATATTCATACACCATACAAAAAGACATCCCATATTATCTCCTCTTTTTTTAATAATTAAAAAAGGTTTTAACTTTAGCATAGTAAAATAAAAATAGTTATCAAGCAAGAAGTATAGTTACAATATTTAGTCCATTTGTAATTGACAAAATTAAAGAAAATACTCTATCATCTGTCCCATCTTTGTGAGTCTAATGATTTACATTTAATTTATCTTTTATCATAACTAAGGAAAGCTATAATTATATCTAGTCTTCTACTCCATCAAGGACCCCAGAAGGATATATTATTACCTAAATAAACAGGAAGTGCATTGTAAGCAGCTTCCAAAACTCTAAAGGTGGCAGAGATATCTGGCTTCCTGGACAGTCACACAAAATTCTTCTGTAATGTTGGGGCAGCCATCCTCAGCCTACAGGCCTAGATTATCTGGCAGACTTATCAGTGAAGCAGGAAATTTGAAGATCTGTTCTGCCTTGTACTGGAAAAGTTCATCAGTTGCTTTCTTCTATGTCCCGTAGAACATCTAGCAGTTTCTTCTGTGAAGCACAAACCCTGAAGGACTATGCCATCTTGTTTTGGTAAGGACAGTAGTCACTTTCCTGTGGGTCCTGCATGTCCAGTTTATACAGCATATGATCAACCAGTCTTGGGAAGAGTAGTCCCTTCCCAAATGACTATCCTTGCCACACTGAAGGCAAACTCCATAATGAGTTTCTTCAATGCTCATGATACATTTTGAAGTAATTAGTGCTGGCAGGAACAGATGTGTCTCACTGTCAAGAAAAGTCTAAGTTCTTAAAAAATTTTAAATGCATATTATATAGGTCTTTGCAATGTTTGAAGATTACCTATCAATCTGAATATATCTGTGCATATCTAGAAAACCTATCTAACAACTATAAATTTGACTATTATGGATGACTGTTAATCCATATTTCTTAATTATATATTACATTTTAAATGAGCTGCTTAAATATAATACCTTAAACAAGAGTAGAAATAATAATAAAATTGACCTTAAATTTGTATCAATAAACCAAAATCCATGCCAATTTAAATTATTCATTTCTATATCAGATCCCTTTTTTTCTTTAGAAAAAGATTGACTGTGACCATTAACCATTTGTAGTCAACCCTCTTTATGTAAAAACAAACATTTACCAACAATATTTGGGAATTTGGGCATAGTTTTCTAGACTACTTCCTGCTGATTGTTGGACATGGTGATCTTATGGGGACCCTGAGAAAATTTAGAATTATAGTTAAAGCTTGGCTGTAGTAGTCTGTAAGGATGCATTGTCTCAGTTAGTTGCCTTGACACTGTTCTGGATGTTGGATCACTTGAGCCATCACTTCAAAAGGTCTTATTTGATCAAACCATATTAGCCTGGAAGGAATTTACAGCTTTTCATCTTCTGTGGAAACAAAAGCAGAACCTCTTTCAAAGTAACATGTCTTTAGACTTAAATTTTGAAGTCAAGATACCTTTAAAATGTGTGTGTGTCATAGAGACAGCTGACCTGAACAAGGAGGAGCTAACGGGCCCCCAGACTGATAGCTGGGAAACCAGCATGGGACTGACTCATGCCCCCCTGAATATGGGTCTCAGCCAGGACTGAGCAATCTAAGGGACCTCAGACAGTGGAACCAGAATGTATCCCTGGTGCACAAAAGGACCTTGTGAACACATCCCCCATGGAGGGATACTGTCTTAACCTAGAGACAGGAGAGAAGTCCTAGTCCCTACTTAAAATGACCTGAGAGATCTACATGACCCCACCTGGATGGCATTGCCCTACGTGTAGAATTGGGGTGGGGGGATGGGAGGGGAGGGTGGTCAGGGTACATGTGAGGGGGCAGAGAGGGTAAAAGGGAGGGAGGGAGGGGGAACTGGGATCGACATGTAAAATAATAAATTAAATAACAAAAAAAGTGTGTGTGTGTGTGTGTGTGTGTGTGTGTGTGTGTGTGTGTTGGTTTAGCTTAGCAGCTCCCACAATCAAATGTCTCTCTTCAATTACTGTATTTACAGTAAAAAAAAAAAACTCAAAGAAAACACAATAATATACATAACCCAGCTTTCTGTGTTTTTTCCATCTTTACATGGCCCATTATAAGTTTTTTACTCTATTTATCCTTTAGGAAACTGTTTATTATCCTCAAATTATCCTTTTTATCTATGCCTCTGGTTATCTTTTTTATTTTACTCTTCTCTCACGCAAGCCCATGCAAACTTCTCAAACACACTATGATCCCTTTAGAGGCCTTCTTTGACTGAATCTGCCCTTTTTGTGTATCTGTAATCCTTTTCTGACTAGGAGAATCTTTTAGAATGTTAAATAGGCATGACTAGGACTAGCAGCAGCAGCTTTGGCGGCTGGCTCTATGCCATTTGGCTTTCTGACATGACCAGGATAGGATGAGCATCATGCTTACCGCTTCCCACCACGATACCTACCATCAGGTATCATGCAACTGGCCCACAAACTTCTCTTTTTCTGTATGAGCAAAAGCTAAATCCTCCAAGTAACTTGAAGCATGTTGCCCACAAACCCCATTCAAGTGCTCTGTAGCAGGACCTCCTGGAAAAGCTGTGCCATGTGTGCTGCCAGCACAAATCAAGAAGCTACACCTCTGCTTGCCTCTAGTAAACATAGGCCACCAGAGAAAATTCTGCTACCAAGAAGCCATGCTTCGCTCTGTTCTTTTGTGTTTAAAATCCCTTTTTAAGCTTTTACATGGAAATTCTTGCCAAACATTTAAGCGCCACATGTAGTAGGAAGTTTTTCTCTATCTCTATCTTGCCTGGTGCCATTGGACTGGTTTCTCTACTGCCCACTTGGTCCCTGCAGCTGCTTATTAAATAATCACTCAAAGGCTCATATTAAATATAATTGTTTGGCCAATGGCTCAGATGTATTCCTGGCTAGCTCTCTCTTCTAAATTAACCCATTTTTAACAATCTGTGTATCACATATGTCCATGGCCTACTGGTAATGTTCTGTCATCTTACTCCTTCAATGGCTAAATGGCATCTCTCTGAGACTCCCCTTCTTTCTTTCTCTATCTCTGCTTGTATTTCCCGCCTAGCTATATTCTGCTTGGCCATTGGTCAAATCAGTTTTATTTATCAACCAATAAAAACAACACATATTCATAGCATACAGAAGGACATCCCATTATCATCCTGGCCCCTCACCCTTCCATGCACAGCAGGGGACCCCCAAGCTATTCTCTTCCAGTCCCTGGTCCCCTATCAGGTCTCCCTGGACTCCTTCCTGCTCACTCTTTCTATACCCCACTACCAATCTCCTCTCAAATTGCCCCACCCTTGTCTCCCCAAAATTCCATCAGGGAATCCCATATGCCCCACCACTACCATTCTTCTCCATGCTAGCAAATTTCATCTGCCTCTCTTGAACTCTCAAGCCCTGACTCTGAAACAAAACCTGTTTCTGTCCTTGCCCCCTTGCAGACAATATCTGGTGAAGACTTTCTTTATACTCCCTTTTCTACCACAGACCGCTACCAGTGAATAAACCAGGGACACCCCCCCCCTTAAGTGTGAGTTCTTATTCTCTGATTGCTCTAATCAATTCTTTTTTCAATCATTTTCCTGTTTGGGATGACATTCAACAGATTCTCCAAACTATCCTTTCAAAGGACGTGAGATGAGATTTTCACAAAGGTGACTTAGGCAATCACTGATATGGGATAGCCACACTGCCCGAAGAATTGAGGGCTGAGAAGGTTGAGTGAGTCTTGCCAAGGAAAAGGACTGCTTGGAACTATGGCAATGAGGAAGGCAGGAAAATGCTCAGAAACTACCACCACACTCTGATAGAAGGGATCAAAAGAGCATCACATAGACCCACAAATCTAAGATAACTGCCCCCAAAGAAGGGACCAGAAAAATCAGCTTCAGCTTTCCTAAACTGTCACTTGGAAGCTGATTGACACAGCAAATCTCAGGATAACTAACTTGAACTTGGTCTATCAGTCAGCCCTGATACATGTAGGAAAATGTAAATGTTAGATGGATTTGCAGGGAAGAATAGTTCAGAGCTGTTAGAAATAGCCCAGTGGGTATTTGATAGCCGAGAAGATAAGGAATACCAAATGATGAAAAAGATGGGGCAAGTCCCAGTGGGAGCACTGCAGGACACAGCCATTGTTATCAGGAAGAAAAAGTCACTACATGAAGATCAATGTATTCTCTGAAAAGGAATGGAGCACTGGAAAAAATTGAATGCCCACAGTGAAAACAGATGGATTTCCCTGACAAGCATCTGCACAGAAGACTGCTGTGGAAGAAAGAAGATAGGCATCCCCTACAAACCCAAATTGATCCTGGCTATGGAAGACTCTTAGGGCCAAGGCTCCTTCCAATTGGTCCTCCAGGAACCTATGGTAACTATTAATGTTGGCGTCGAACTATAGATTTTCCTGGTTGATATTGGGGCTAGTTAGTCCTGCAGGAGCCTCAGGAACCCTTCAATAGTCAGACAATAAACATTTAAGGGCCAATGGAGAATGTGAAACTAAGCAAATGTACAACTGTCCATACTGTTGGCTTGGGTCAAGGAACTGTAATCCATTTCTTTATTGTCTTCCCTGAATGCCCCTTCTCATTATTGAGGGCAGGATATCCTGAGTATACTTCATGCCATGATTTCATTTAGGGGGAACAACCTCAAGGGTACAAGTCAGAGGGTCTGCAAAAGTCTTTACTATAACCTGCCTACTAAGAAAAGAATGTTTCCTCCTCCAAAATCCCTCTTGGCCCCAAGAAGGGAAATGGAAAACATTATTAATCCAAGAGGTTTCCACAGTGTAGACAGATGACAATCTCCCTGGCCTGGCCAAACATGTGCCACCTGTCATTGTACAGGTTACATCAGGGCCCATGCCCTTTTGAGTCAATCAATACTCTATCTGGTCATAAACAAGGGATGGGATCAAGATATACATCAAGTGCTTCTTAAAACAGGTATACTCATTTCCTGCCAGTCAACCTAGAATAGCCCCTTGTTGCCTGTCCCAAAACCTAGAATTCAAGACTGTAGACCAGGACAACACTGAAGTAGACAAATAGGTGGAGGCCATTTACTGGACAGTTTATTACCACCAGAATATAAGCTGTATACTATATTAGATCTAAAGGATTCATTCTTCTCCATCTTACTATCAAAATTAAATCAACCCATTTTCACATTTGAATGGACTGACCATGAATAGGAATATCAGGACAACTGAACTGGACCAGATTGTCTCAAGGATTCAAGGCTCAATTTTCACACTTCAGGTTACCTGCTTGGATTATGAATTAAAATAAGGAAAAAGATTGCTGACCCAAGCCTACATAGGGGCTACGATGCAAATCACAGTTCCAAACACTAAAAATCAAGTTATGGAACTTCTGGCAGCTGTTGGATATTGCTGTCTCTGGATTCCTGGGTTTACTTAGTTTGCCAATCCCTTGTACATTGCAATGGCTAGGGATATCACTCCTTTAAAATGGACTGAAAAATGTGAATGACCCTTTAAAAGATTAAAGGAGGTTCTGTTACAGGTCTGGGCTTTCACTCTCCCTGATGTCTCCCAAGCTTTTACATCCATGAAAGGAAGAGCATTGCCAAAGGTGTCCTGACACAGACTCTGGGGCCCCAGAAGAAAACAGTGGTTTATATTCCAAAACACGGGACCCAGTTGCCTCTGGATGACTGCTTTTCTGAGAGCCACTGCTGCCACTGCAGTCCTGGTAAACAGTGATGAAGATGGAGGTTTCTGTTCTGTCAGGTTCCACCACCCTTCAGCCCCAAATAAGCACACAGAGACATAGTAACTATTAAATTGTTGGCCAACAGCTAGGGCTTCTTACTGGCTAGCTCTCTCTTAATTATTAACCCATAACAACTAATCTATGGGTTATGAGTTAATAACTACTAATGCCCTTATCTTACCAGAGATTGCTGCTGTGTCCTATTTTCCCTGTCTCTACATAGCATCTGTCGCTGCTGCTTCTCTTGTCTCTCTCTCCCAGAATTCTCCTTATCTCCTAGCCCTGCCTATCTCCCTGCCTCTACTGGCCAATCAGTAAGAGAAACATATGTACAGAGGACATCTTCCATCACAGTGGATGTCAAATTCCTTTCTAATTCATTATCAAACCTTCTCCTAAATAAGGACAGATTGACTTTTGACAAAATCACCGGCCACTAACTCTGCCAACCTGCTACTGGATAATGAACCTGAAGAGCCCATCCCTAACTACCTGGAGATGCTGGATATCATCCAAGGCAGGCAGCCTAACTAGCCTAACTGCACCTCTGGTTGGGGATTCTGACAGCAGCTTCATTCAGGAAGGAACCAGGTATGTAGGGGTAGAGGTGGTCACAGGCCAAAAAGTAATTCTTTGTTTACAAGTCCTGCCTAGAGGTACATCCAACCAAAGAGCAGAAATAATTGCTGTAACACAAGTCTTAAGATGGGCTGAGAAGAAAAAGGTGAACATCTACACTGACAGCCAGTATCCATTTGCCACAGCTCATGTTCATGGACAGATTTATAAAAAATTGGCTTGCCTACTTCAAAAGGAAAAACTATTAAAAATAAGTATGAAATTATTCGATTGCTAGAGGCTATTTGGTTGCCAGCTGAACTGGTCATAATACCACTAACCTGGACACCAAAAAGACAAAAGCCCCAGATTCAAGGTAATAATAACTGTGCAGACCCCATTGCCAAGAAGATTGCACTCGGGGACCTCTGCCTCCAAACCATTCCAGAGCTATCAACTGTTCCTCAGCACCCAGTCCACCTCAATAAAGATATCCCTAGCTATGATCCAGAAGAACTCAAGCCATATTCTGATGTGGGGATGTTGGATCCTGCCAGGTGGAATAATCTGTATGCCAAAGGTGTTGGGCCAGAATTGACTAAATATTTATACTGCTCCATGCTCTTGCCATCTAAAAATACTTCAGCTCTCATGTCCCCTCATGTCTGGCTGCCTCAGACCTGTAGATACTTCAAGACATATCAGACAATTGCCTAACCTGTGCTCAGTTAAATTCAAAAGAGTATATGCTCCCTACAGAATGACAGAGTCAGCCGGGCGATGGTGGCACACGCCCTTAATCCCAGTACTCGGGAGGCAGAGACAAGCAGATCTCTGTGAGTTTGAGATCAGCCTGATCTACAAGGACAGCCTCCAAACCCACAGAGAAACTCTGTCTCGAAAAACCAAAAAAAAAAAAAAAAGAGAGAATGACAAAGTCAAGGTATTGTACCTGGTGAATTTTGGGGAAAAGACATCACTGAAGTCAGTCCAGGATTATATTGATACAAATATTTAGTGGTTCTTGTCAATACTGTCTCAGGCTGGTTAGAGGCCTTTGCATCCCAACCACAACAATCCAGATAGTAGCCAAGAAATTAATAATGGAAATTATTCCCAATTTTGATCTTCCTCTATCTCGGGTCTGACAATGACCTGGCCTTCACAGCTAAATTGCCTAAATTACTCTCTAAGTCTCTTAACAGAGATTGGAATCTCTATTAAGGAATCTATTAAGAAATATTTTAACTGGTGGTAACTGGGTTGATCTCTTATGCTCTCTCAGGGTTGCTACACCCTCTACCAAGAAAAGTATACCCCACATGAAATAGTCTATGAAAAACAACCCACAATGATTCCTTGGATGCATACTGGACTGTTATCACATGCTCCCCTCAGATCTCTGAGTCCTTGGAAGGACTACAGTTAACTTTGGATGAGATTTTCCCCTGGGTCCTGGCAGCTCAAGCTATTGGGTACCAGACTCAGATCACTTGTTCCAACCCAGAGATGCTGTTATGATACACTGATTCAAAACTGGCAGGCATGAATCCAGATGGAAGAGACCTTACATCATAATTCTCTGGACTCCTACTGCAGTCAAATTCCCTGGTATTCCTGCCTGAATTCACCACTCTCATGTTAAGGCACCAGACTACCAAGATGACTCAAAGGAGAATGGGAAGAAGAGGTAGACTGTTACTGAACTTTGTCCCTTAAATTTAAAGATTTTTAAGGTTTAAAACTGTTCCCACTTCCTTGTATTTGCTTTTGATTAGCACTATGATTGCTCTCTGGTTGACAGTTATGCTCAAATTTGCTTTAGGACTTGATCCTAACTATAAATTAGCTGGGGAAATAGAAGGAAAACCTGTTATAGGAAATGCCTTAATATTACTTTGTAAGGGACTGTTCTCACCTACCAGGTCCCATTGTTTGGCAGAAGGAAGGAAAACAAATTGCTTTGAACCAGATAGGATAACAAATGGGATGGACTGATTTAACTAACCAGTCCCAACAAAACAGTACAGACTTCAGCATAATCAAGCATTCCCTAACAAGTTCTAATAAGGGAAGTTACATATGTGTTAAGATGAGAAAAGAAACAGAAAATCCCTCAGTCATTTTTCACAGAAATTAAAATACCTGTAATGCCACTGTCAGTAGGTAACCAGTTAGATACCAATCTTTGGTTCCATCTAGTGTCCAACAGTAGACAGAACCGTTCCTTTCCTGCCAAAGAGGACTCAGCTGGAAAGTGTGCACAAAGTGAGAAACCTTGATCCTAAATAGGATGTCTCCATCAAACCTTCAGAGCTCAGGGAGCCCGGTGGGAGAACAGAGAGAAATATTGTAAGAGCCAGTGGGGATGGGGAACAACAAAGCAACATTGCCTTCCAAACACAGCAAGACTAGTGGGCAGGCATATACTCACTGAGAATGTGGTGCACACAACAGGGCCTGCAATGGGCCAAAGCCAGATGGGGTCTCAATCCTAAGAAGGAAAGTGGATACAATTAACCAACCCTAAACCAGCAGCTATCTTCAAGTGATAATCACTCACAAAGGAAAGATTAGGGCCATCTTAAAGAGAGATCCCATGCCCAGCAACAACTAGCCAGCACAAAACAAGGTCAATGGCATTTGAGTTTCCTTGTCTCATAATGATTACCTGGAATTATTTTCCTCTTGTTTTTCCTTCTTCTCAGATCTTTTGCATATTACTATAATTTCTGATATTGTATTTTTATGGGATTTCCATGTATGTATGTATAATTTCTTTGGTTCTTTGTCTTCCATTAGTTTGTTTCATCTTGTTGGATTTTGCTGGGTTTTTTGTTTGTTTGTTTGTTTGTTTTGTTCTGTTTTTTTTTTTTTTTCAAGACAAGGTTTCTCTGTGCCTTTGGAAGCTAGTTTTTATTTCTGTCTTATTTTATTTTACTTTTTAAAATTCATGTTTGTATTCAAATGAGTGAGAGAATAGAAGTAGATGGGAACCCATGTAACTGGAGAACTGGGGACGTTATGCTGTGGTGGGGGTTTTGCCTTTGTTTCTACAGGAGAAGAAAAGCTCTGGATACCATCAAAGTCATTCAAGATCTGATTTGAACAGAAGAAACCTCTTGATGAGGACAAATGATAGGTCATCTACCAAGTTATATCCCTCGATTTGTATAGAGACCTCACAAAGGTAGGAGGAATGTTTTGTTCTTGTTTTTCTGGGAATACGGAACAAAAAAACTCCAAAAAAGCAAAAAGACACCAAACATGTACATGCCTAAAGAAGAGAGGATAGCTATCTAGAAAGAACCATCATACAAATAAGACTCTAATGTATGGTAAAATACTTATACTAAATTCATACCCTCTTACCTCCTAGAACAGTCATAGTCCCTGATCACATGGCTTTGGAGTTGGGCTTGGCCCTCCTTCTCCAAATTCAAACTTGTTGTTTAAATAAAATTCAGAGTTTCTGTCTCATATCAAAAGGCCATTGGTGTGAGAGAAGACAGCACCAGGGCAAGCATGAGCCGGACAGGCACTGGGTGACTTTGTGCCTTGCAGATGAAAATAAACATGGACAAAGGAGATCCTAAGAAGCCGAAAGGCAAAAATGTCCTCATATGCATTCTTTGGAAAACTTGACAGGAAGAACACAAGAAGAAGCCAGATGCTTCTGTCAACTTATCAGAGTTCTCCAAGAAGTACTCAGAAAGGTAGAAGACTGGAAGACCATGTCTGCTAAAGAAAAGGGGAAATTTGAAGACATGGCAAAAGCTGGCAAGGCTTGCTTTGAAAGAGAAATAAAAACCTAAATCCTCCCCAAAGGGGAGACTAAAAAGAAGTTCAAGGACCCCAATGCACCCAAGAGGCCTCCTTCGGCCTTCTTGTTCTGTTCTGAGTATCGCCCAAAAATCAAAGGAGAACACCCTGGCTTGTCCATTGGTGATGTTGCAAAGAAACTGGGAGAGATGTGGAACAACACTGCTGCAGATGACAAGCAGCCCTATGAAATGAAGGCAGCCAAGCTGCAGGAGAAGTACGGAAAGGATATTGCTGTTTACAGAGTTAAAGGGAAACCCGATACAGCGAAAAAGGGGGTGGTCAAGGCAGAAAAGAGCAAGAAAAAAGGAAGAGGGAGATGATGAGGAGGATGAAGAGGATGAGGAAGAGAAAGATGAAGATGATGATGATGAATAAGTTGGTTCTTGCACAGTTGTTTTTTTTTTTTGTTTGTTTTGTTTTATTTGTTTGGTTGGTTGTATTGTTTGTTTTGTTGTCTATAAAGTATTTAACCCCCCCTGTACACAACTCACTCCTCCTAAAGAAAAAAAAGCTGAAAAAGCTGAAATGTAAGGCTGTGTAAGATTTGTTTTTAAACTGTACAGTGTCTTTTTTTGTTTTGTTTTGTTTTCTTTTGTTAACACACTACCAAATGTATCTTTAGCTAGCCCTGTCCTGGTGGTATTTTCTGTAGCCACTAACCTTGCCTGGTATAGTCTGAGGGTTGTAAATTGGCATGAAAATTTAAAGCAGGTTCTTGTTCATGCACAGCACAAATTAGTTACATATGGGGATGGTAGTTTTTTGGTTTTGTTTTGTTTGTTTGTTTACTCTTCAGTTGTCTCTGATGCAGATAATTGTCCTGTTAATTGAATACCATGCTGTACTTGCAAAAAACAAAAATGCAGCTGTTTTGACGTTATGAATGCTTCTAAGTAAATGCAATTTTTTTATTAGCTAAAAAAGGGGGGCACTGGTGTAAGACAGAAGAAAACAAAATCTAGGACTACTATTGTCTTCACTCTTTTTTCTCTAAAATTCTAATTTCCCTCATTCTTAATTTCATCCCTATTGTCACCTTTCCCTGTATGTTCACCTATGGAAATTAAACTTTCAGTGCTGATATTAATGTTTAAGTCCTCCACAGTGAACAAAAGTTTCCCAACAGCAGTCTTTGAACTCTCCAAAAAGAAGATGAAGCCCCACTTCATCAATTCCACTTGATTCAACTTAATGCCTCTGAACTAACAAACATCACCCTAAAAGTGGTGATATTTGGGACGATAATGCTCGAGACATCTCCAGACTAGCTAGCTGAAATGGTCCACCATCTTATTACACCATGGCCAGAGCTTCAGATAAGAACTTGAGAATTGGTTCTCTCCTTCCATCATGTGGGAATCAAACTTAGGTCACTAGTGTTGGCATCATGTAGTGTCTTGCCTATGAACCTGTAACAGTGAGTACATCCCTTTGGGCATGGCTTCAGGCAGACAGAAGTGGAAAGAGAGACGCATGAAGCATGGTCTTTCTCTCACATGCTCTTTCTCTTGGGTCAGGGGATCCGATAGGAAGGGCAGAGAAGTGCTCCCGTGGTTACCTGTGTAAGTTTTCCCCAATAAACACCCACTATCAGTTATCTTGGATCTAGTGAAATCATTACACCCTCACCTTCAGCATCAGGCCACATTATTGTCTACTCCATCTTGCTGACTCTAACTATACACTTTGTGGAATATGAGAGTATATGTTTGTGGTATATATCTGAGAGTGGTATATTTAATGTGCAGGGCATGTATCAGCTCATGTCTGTCATCTCTGCATGTGTGTTTGGAGAAGTTCGTCAGTGTTTGGGTTTGAGGGAGTCCTGTGTGAAAGAGGTGTTATAAATGCAATTGCCTGTGTAAAGCTCTGGCATGTCAGGATTGGCCTGTCACTAACAGATTTTGCCAAACTTATCAAACCCACTCCACCTATCTGTCCAAAGTCCTCATCAAAGGAGTGGGTGCTGGAATTGAACCCGGGTCCTCTGGAAAAGCAGACATTTTTCCATATTCCTTTTTTGGACATTCTTAAGACAGGATCTGTCTTTATATTTATGGCCATCCTGTAACTTAATACCTGAGCCAGACTGGCCTCAATTTCAGAGAGATCCACTTATCTTTCTCTTTCAAGTGCTGATATTATAAGACTACACCCAGGTGAGACATTTTTTATTCATGCTTTAAAAAAATTAAATGTGGCAGATGGTGGTAGCATATACCTTTAACCCCTGCACATGGGAAGCAGAGGCGGGTAGTTATCTCTGAGATTGAGGTCAGCCTAGTCTACAGAATAAGTTTCAAGACTACTAGGGCTACAAAAACAAACTCTGTCTCCAAAAATGGGGGAAAAATTACTATGTGTAAACAGCAGTACCATGGTGTCTATGTGCCAGTCAGAGGACAACTTGCAGGTGTCTCTATGTTGTAATCCAGGTAGACCTGACCCCGCCTCTCACCCAACTGCACATGGCAGGTGTATGTAGCCTGGCTCTTTAAAAAAGAAAGACTCCACCTGATGAGAGATGTCATTCTGTATATGTTTCTCATACTAGTTAATGAATAAAGCACTGTTGGCCAATAGGAAAGGAAGATAGGAGGGACTAGGAGACAAGGAGGAAATAGGAAGGAGAAAGGAGGGGTCAAGATGGAGAGTCTGGAGAAAGCAGTATGCCGCCGGCTCCCCGGTAAGAGAAATACATAGATCAGCAGAAATGGGTTAATACTTTAGACAGAGCTAGCCGATAAGAAACTAGTACCAGGCCAACAGAATTATATCTAATACAGAGTCTCAGTGTGTTAATTGGGGCTGGCGCGGCAGCGGGACCAAACTGGCAGCGGGAGGAAAAACCTTACTCTTTACAAATGGCGCCCACGTGGCTAATAAGAACTTCCATTTAAAATTTAACAAAAGCTTAAAAAAGGGTTTTAGAAACAAAAGAACAGAGACAAGCAAGGTTTCTTGGTAGCAGCATTTTTCTTGGTTGAACTCTGCTTTTCGAGAGACAAGCACGGCTCCTTTAAGGGATTCCTGACTCAGCATAAGCAGCAAAAAACCGCATGGCTTTAAAAAAGCACTGCTAACAATTTATGTTAGCAGATGTGTATCAGCTGGCAATGGCAGTGACTACATCTCCAAGCCGGCAACCTGCTGCTTGCTGCCTGTAGACTAAGGCAGTAACCACAGCTCTCATTGCTGGCGGTAAAATAGCCGCCACCATCTTTGATAAACCGTGGCAGAAACAACAAAGACTTTCATTTTAGCAATGTTGTTGTTTACCTGATAAAAGACTTGTGGCTAGAAAAAGATGATTTACAGTAAAGACAGATTCATATTACGAAAAACCTCTAAAGGTTTACAGTGTGTTTTAAAAAAATACGTAGGCTTGGGAGAGAAAAAAACAAAATGGTTATTAAAAGGCAGAGAACAGGTGGGTGTGGCTGCCCACGCCTTTAATTCCAGCACTTGGGAGGCAGAGGCAAACAGATCTCTTGTGATTTCAAAGTTAACCTGGTATGCAGAGTAAATTCCAGGACAGATAGGAGTTACACAGACAAAGCCTGTCTCAAAAAAATAGAAAAGAAACAGAATAATAAAAAAATCCACAAATGGAAAAAATCTGGACACTGTATGGTATTATATTGTCTTTGTATTGTTTGACTGCTGAGGAAACAATAACTGTTAAAGGAAATGCTGCTGAATTAATTCAATTTATATATTTTTAAAATGCTTTGACTCAAAAATTTAAGTTCAAGGACAAGTTACTGGGGGAAAAGATTTATATTTTTGTTTCCACAGAAAATGAAAAGCTGTGGATTCCTTTCAGACTAATGTGGTTTGAGCAAGCCAGACCCCCTGAAACAGCGTTCCTGGTAATCCAACATTCAAAACAGCTTGAGCAAAGCAGCCTTGCAGACTACAGCCAAGATTTCTGCATCTTCTTAGGATCCCCCATGACAGCGTCCCCTGTCAGCAGGAAGTAATTTGGAAAGAACAACGCCCCAATTCCCAAATATTGTTTATAAATGTTTGTTTTCATTTAAATGGGTTTAGTTATAAATGGTTAATGATCACAACCAATATTCTTTTTAAAGGTAAAAAGGGGATTATGGTATAGATATGAATTCTTTGTTTTCGAATGGATTTTCATTTATTGATACAATTTAAGGTCAATTTTATGATATGTATATTTCTCCTTTTGTTTAGGTATTGTGTTTATATAGCTCATTTAGAAATGTAATATAATTTAGTACAGATTACAGATAGTTACCTATAATAGTAAAAATTTATAGTGTTAGTTAGGTTTTCTAGATATATAGAGATGTATTTGAGATGGATAGGAATTCTTCAAACCTTTCAAAGACCTACAGAATATGGCATTTAAAATGGTTTAGGGTTTCCGTGACAGTGAGACATAAATGCTCCTGGCAACACAACCTGAGTAAGAAAGGAAGATGAAGATGGACATCGAAGAAATGTGTTATGAAGTTTGCTTTCAATATAGAAAGACTAGCCATTTGGACAAGATACTGCTCTTGTCTGGACTGTTTGACTTTATGCTGTATAAACTAGACATGCAGGACCCACAGAAAAGTGACTGCTGATTCAAGATGGACATTGCTACAGAGTTCCTGCTTCATGAAAGAGTCTGCCAGACAGGACACAGAGAAAGGTGACTGACAAACTGCCAATACAAGAAGACAGTTTAAAGTTTCCTGCTTTGCTGAAGAGTCTGCCAGACACACTATGGCCTATGGGCTGAAGATGGAAGATTACAGAAGAACTTCTGGTGACTGACCAGGCAAGATATCTCTGTCATTTCTAGAGTTTATATTTTATCCTTCTGTGGTCTTTGAAGGAGTTGAAGACAGATAGTTATGGTTATATTTTTCCTTAGTTAAGCTTAAAGATAAGTTACATATAGGACTTTAGACTCACAAATATAAGATAGATAATAGAATAGTTTCTTTTAATCTTGCTAAATGTTAATGGACTAAATATTGTTAACTGTGATTCTTAGTTGATAACTGTTGTGTTATATATTTTGCTTTGTTAAAGTTAAAACCCTTCTTTTTATTTAGACAGAAAAGAGATGATGGGAGATGTCATTCTGTATATGTTTCTCATACTGGTTAATGAATAAAGCACTGTTGGCCAATAGGAAAGGAAGATAGGAGGGACTAGGAGACAAGGAGGAAGTAGGAAGGAGAAAGGAGGGGTCAAGATGGAGAGTCTGAAGAAAGCAGTATGTCGGCCGGCTCCCCGGTAAGAGAAATACACAGATCAGCAGAAATGGGTTAATACTTAAGACAGAGCTAGCCGATAAGAAACTAGTACCAGCCCAACAGAATTATATCTAATACAGAGTCTCAGTGTGTTAATTGGGGCTGGCGCGGCAGTGGGACCAGACTGGCAGCGGGAGGAAAAACCATACTCCTTACATCCACCCACTTCCATTCTTTTTTTCCCACTCTTTCTGCCTGTTCCCCTGAGGCAGGCAGGACTTTTCCTGTCTCCCTCTCCTCTTCTGTCCTCTCTGTTTCTCTTTACCTCTTTTCTCTTTCCTTGCCCCTTCCTTCCCCTTTCTAAGAAAACTTCTCATTTATCTCTGTCTGCCCAGCATGTTTGTCCCCCACCTAGGTCACATTTACCCATCTTGGAATCCACCAAGGTTCCCCATGTGCTTTATACTATTACTCTAGTTCCTCCTCTATGTGAGTACTAAAGATGAAACCAAGGCAGTCAAGTTTGGCAACAAGTACCCTAAACTGGTGAGTGAACTCATTGGCCCTGATTTCAGTTTCAAAAATATTTATGTGTGTGTTGGTGTGTGGGTGTACAAACAAATCAAGAGTAGTAATCAGAAAAGAAACTTGTATGAGAAATGTGGGTCCCCCAGAGAATGAATTCTGGTCATCAGGCTTAGTAGTGACCACATTTACCCACTAAAAAAATTCTCTGCTGTTCATTTGTGTATCTGAGAAAATATAAAAAAACAAGTTTAGTCCCTAAAATAAAGTAACATAATCCAAACATAATGGATGACAGCATAAATATCATTTTTATTTGCAAATAGGTTTTTATTCAAATTATCCATTATTCCCATATTCTTGGAATATAGTATTTATTACAACAGCTTATCACATTGACTACATTAATAGGATTTTTCATGTATTTGAAGATTACTTTTACAGGCAAAGGTTTTACCACAGTGATTACATCCATCCATAGAGTCTCTACCCAGTATGACTTTTTTCATGCCTGTGAAGTTGACTGTTATATGCAAAGACTTTACCACACTGACTGCACTCATAGGGTTTTTCTCCAGTATGACTTCTTTCATGTATTTTAAGATTACTTTTACATGCAAAGGTTTTACCACAGTCACTACATTCATATGGTCTCTCTCCAGTATGATTTCTCTCATGTGTTTGAAGATTACTTTTATAAGCAAAGGCTTTACCACACTGATTACATTCATAGTGTTTCTCTCCAGTATGTCTTCTTTCATGTATTTGAAGATTACTTTTACATGCAAATGTTTTACCACAGTGATTACATCCATAGGGTTTCTCTCCAGTATGACTTCTTTCATGTAGTTGAAGATGATTTTTATAGGCAAAGGTTTTACCACAGTCATTACATCCATAGGGTTTCTCTCCAGTATGTCTTCTTTCATGCCTGTGAAGAATACTTTTACATGCAAAGGCTTTGCCACAGTGATTACATCCATAGGGTCTCTCTCCAGTATGACTTCGTTCATGTATTTGAAGCTCAAGTTTACGTACAAAGGCTTTATCACAGTGCTTGCATCCATAAGGTTTCTCTCCAGTATGACTTCTTTCATGGACTTGAAGATCACATTTACGTCCAAAAGCTTTACCACATTGATTACATTCATAGGGTTTCTCTCCACTGTGACTTCTTTCATGAGTGAGAAGATTACTCTTCTGTGCAAAAGCTTTACCACACTGATTACATGCATAAGGTTTCTCTCCAGTATGACTTCTTTCATGTATGTGAAGATCACATTTATATGCAAAGGCTTTACCACATTGATTACATTCATAGGGTTTCTCTCCAGTATGAATTCTTACATGTCTGAGAAGATTCTTCTTCAGTGCAAAGGCTTTACCACATTGATTACATTTATGAGATATCTCTCCAGTATGAGTTCTTTCATGTATTAGAAGATAACTAGTATGTGCAATGGCTGTATCACATTGATGATATACATGTGTTTTCTCTCTAGAATGAGTTATATGTACTTGATTGTGACTATGACATGCAAAGGCTTTAATACTTTGATTATACTCATAGTTTTTAACTTCCAGATGAATTCTTTGTTGTACTTTTAAAGAGGAAGCAGATCCAAATGTTTTATCATATTGCTCACATTCATAAAGGTCCTCTTGAGTACTGACTATTTTTGTATCTTTGAAGACGATATATCTATTAAACAAAGAATAACAAATAACATGTTTTCACATTGCATTCACATAGTCTAACATTTTATACTTCATACATATGTGTTTCTCCATGATAACAAGGTCCTTGACTCTCATAAACTGCTTCTTTCACTAAACTATGGTAAGTCCCTCAATACAAGGATTTGAGGAATACTAGTATTAGTAGGGAAGGTTTGCTTATAACAGGTCTTGGTCATAAACTAAACCCCCTATCCATATGTATACCTTTTAAGATACTTGATTGGTATGAAACTAAGAGGATGGACAGTTGTACAAGGCTATGATTAAAATTGTGACATCTTTTATGGCATTGTTCCCTTGCCTTTTTTTTTTTTTTTACATTAAAGGTCTATTACTTATTTTGTCTATAAGTATTATGTCTGAATGTATGCCTGAATGCCAGAAAAGGGCACCAGATCTCATTATAGATGGTTGTAAGCCACAATGTTGTTTCTGAAAATTAAACTCAGGACTTCTGGAAGAGCAGCCAGTGCTCTTAACCTCTGAGCCATCTCTCCACCCATCTTTTTGTGTGGAAAGCATCAATAGACATTGCAGTACATGGTATTGTGGGAATTTAATAATCATCACAGAGCTGGGCTTATTTACATTGTTATTTGTAGCAATATATTCACCTCTGCACCTGTAACAGTGACCACGCCTTTTGGGCATGGTTACAGGTACAGACATGACCAGTTAAAGGGAATGGATTAGGGTGCAGGAGGCCTATGAGGTAGTGGAGAGCATTGAGGAGGCAGGGCTGCGACCTTGGAGCAAGAACACCGAGACAGTCACTTGCCATTTTCTATGTAAGTTCTTCTACCAAGAAAACTCCACTAATCATTCATACTGGTCTGGTGAATCATTAATTCCCACACCATCAGTTGTTTTCATTAAAAGTTGAGGGTACATAAACATTTTTCAGAGGTACATATGTTTCACTTTGCACATGAAAATTACCTTCCATGTCTTCTAGAACTTGGACAATGTTCTCCAATATTGTAGTCTTGCCATTTGTAGCCTAAAATACAGTACCAGAAAATATATATTATGGAAAATTAGGCACAATTTAAATTAATACTAAATTAAATTAAATTAAAGTTAACTTTAAAACAATGCCTAATTTATTCACTGGATTCTTCCTCTTCCACAGCTGAAATCACAGAAGTGCACCAACCTCTAAAAAAGGCTTGTCCCCTTAAGTTCAAAAGTGACAGAAAGCTCAAATTCTTACCTATAGATGTGAGGTTCCAGTAGGTTTCCAGCATCACATCTTTGTAGAGACTCTTCTGGGAAGGATCCAGCAAAGTCCACTCTTTATGAGTGAAGTTCACATGCACATCCTCATAGGTCACTACATCCTAAAGTATCCCATATAAGTATGTAATAGAAATGACTGCATTGTAAATGTATACACTTCATTGGGAATATATTTACATAATTCTGTGTAATCAATGTAATCTATGACATGGGTCATAGAATTTCAAATGCAGTCATGAAGTCATTATAGAAGGAAACAGAAAAGGAGGAGGATGCCTTCTATTTCTGTGACCACCGAATAGAATATGGCATTGAAGGGGAAACGCCTAGTAATATAAACAAAGTGACTTGCAAACAGAGTAACATACACACACACACACACACACACACACACACACACACAAGCAAAATTATTCGTCAAAATTATGCACTTCAAAAAAGTAGATAATATGGGTGTAGTAGCGCACACATATAATCCTGGGTACTATCTTGTTTGTACTCTAACAAATAAAGCTTGCCTAAAAATCAGAGGGCAGAGCTAGCCACTAACTTAACCACTACTTAGAGGTCTAGAGGTCTGTACAGACAGGAAGTGATATGGCTAGGTGAAGAGAAGACTATAATGTAAGAAGTACGATTTTTCCTCCCGCTGCTGCTCTTGTCCCGCCGCCGCGCCAGCCCCAAATAACGCACAGAGACTCTGTATTTGATATTATGCTGTTGGCCAGGTGCTAGTTTCTTATCGGCTAGCTCTGTCTTAATTATTAACCCATTTCTATGTATTTCCACGTGGTCTTACTGAGAGCGGAGGAATGGCGGTTCTGTTCTCTCCAGGCTCTCCATCCTGACTCTCCTTACTACTTCCTATTTCCTCCTTGTCTCCTAGTCCCTCCTATCTTCCTTTCCTATTGGCCAACAGTGCTTTATTCATTAACCAGTATGAGAAACATATACAGAATGACATCTCCCATCACTATAAAGTGAGAGGAGATAGTAGCATGAACTCTTTTCAGTCCAAGGATTTCATAGAGTAAGAACTCTAGTGGCTGGCTGCTCTGCTTCTCTGATCTTTCAGTTTTCACCCTCTAATATCTGACACTGGGTTTTTTTATTATTAAGACCAATTAGAATGCATGCTACATAATCTAAAACCTCAGAAGGCAAAGACCTATAGAATTCTGTGATTTCCAAGCCACACTGGTCTATTTATGTAGAGACTGCCAAGACAGCCAAAGGTACATAGTAAGACCCTATTTCAAACAAACAAAATATAGAAAGCATTCAGGGGTTCACTCGAAATTCCTCCACAGAATTAGAACATTCTTTCCAATTCTGTACCTGTTCATCATAAGCTAGAGTAATCACTTTTAAACTGTAAGGTTAATTATTCCTAGGAAGGAAGACATTTTTAAGAAGTTCCTGACTGACAAGTCAGAGTAACCAAAAACATTAATAAAGTAAATGCTGATCCTAAAACAATTAAAAAAAAAAAAAACCTAAAGGGATGGAGTATATAAAAATGAGTCAACAAATAAGATTACCTGTTGCAATTGAAGAGGACCAGCATTAATCCCCAACACTCACTTAGAGGCTCCCAACCATTCCCAACTCCAGGTCAAGAGAACCCAATGCTCTCTCCTGACTTCACTAAATACCAGGTAGACAAATGGTACACAGCCATATACATAGGCAAAAAAGTCACATATTTAAAAAGTTTTAAATGTAAAACCATACACAAAGAAAAGTTTACACACCTGCAATTCAGTGATTCAGGAGATCACTATCAGTTTCATGACTGCATGCATTCTTAGTCTGAAAAATGACACCCTCTTCCAAGATTCAAAAGGCATGATGTGTGCAAAGTTCAGCACAAAGGCAAATGCTTGGCATGTACAAAACCTAATTTTATCAGGCAAAAATATAAACATAAAAATGTAAGACAAGAAAAATGGACTAGCAAGAAAAACAATTGCTTCTACTTTAACTTACATTATTTAGGAATGGAGTCTTTAATGATGGTGATGGAATAGCAACATGGAAAGGAAGAGGGCTGCACAGTTCCAAGCACACAAAGAAGTGTGACGAGGGTATAAACACGCAAAGCCCTTCCCCAGAGACTACATTCTCCAGAAAGTCTCCTCCTAAGGGTTACATAAGTCACCAATGAAGGCAAACACCAAAGAAAAATGCACAAATACAACACACTATCTGGAAGAGTTTTCATTCCCAACTCTCCACATTTTGGCACAAGTCATGATAGGTTCACAGCCAAAACATGTTGCTAAATTTAGTCAAATTTCAAAGATCCCTATATTATATAACAGTCTCAACACTGTTCAAATAGCCAATGTTTCTTCTGACACTCAAGGCAATCGCTTAACTGTGACATCCTGTAATATCAAAACACAAACTATATCTAAAACACAACGGCACAGAATATACATTTCCCTTCCAAAGTATTAAGAAGAGATTGGGAGTCTTGCAGGGCAATTCTAAGTCCAGTAGCTCTGTGTCAGAAACCTGTGGTTTCATTTTCAAAGGTCTTACATGGCTCTTTCTCACTGCAACTTCTCATATATCTCTCTCCTTGGTCACTTTCACTCCCTGCAGGCAGCTTTTCATGGCAGGACTCTTAAAATCTGGCTATTTCAACATACTGTTCCATGAAAATAGAACTAGGGCTTTATCTCTTTTATCCTTTATGAAAGGAAGTCCCATAGTCTCTTCACCGGGACCCAGGAGTTCTAGACCCAACACAAAGGCTGAAAATTTTTATTCTATTCAGACAGGTGTCCTGCAGCCCCAGGTGACCTTGAATGCCATGGGGGTGATCAGATTCAGAACATTTTGGGTAAAGGGATGGCTCAGTGATTACCAGCACTTGATCTGGGTTTGGTTCCCAACACCCACATGGTGGCTGACAACTACTCCAGTTGTAGGAGATCTGACTCTTTTCTGGTCTCTCTGGGCACCAGGCACACACACTGTACGCAGGCAAGACATTCATACATAGAAAAATTATAATTAGATCCTATTAAGAAGAAAAAGAATAAATTAGGGCCTAAAGATGTGGCTCAGTTGGTAGCATATTTGCTAAACATGCACGAAGCCCTCAATTCAATTCCTATTCCTTAAATGTGACAAGGATCAGGATACCTGAAAGGAGAATGGAGAAGAATCAGAAGTCCAAGGTCATTCTTGGGGACATACAGAATATGTGGCCAGCCTGGGGTGTATAAGACTCTAACACCTCAAGAAACAAGAACACAACAAGAATCACATAAGAATACTCCAGGGGAAAGAAGAGCAAAGGGTTGGGATACATATTACAGAAGAATTATAAGAGGTCACAAGTCTGAAATAAGTATTGATTCCATTCATAGACAAGTCACCAACAACATTTGGTTGAATTCTAACTCACAGATAGTCTCACTCCTATACTTAAACGTACTTCTAATTTTTGTGGACTTTTTGACACAGGATCTCTTTGTATCTCTGGCTGGCCTAAAACTCACTATTTGGACCAGGTTACTCTTGAACTTCCTATATCTAATTCAAAACACTAGGATGATAGAGTATGAGCCCTCATGCTCAATTAATTAAATTTACTGATTAAGTAAAGTATAATACAGTGATATATGGCAACTTCTTGAAGAAGGGCAAAAATAAAGTGAAAGTAACAGATTAGTTTTAAAATCTTTTAACTCTAGCTAATGGAATGTCTAGCCATGTAACAGGCACAAACAATTGGCCTCCTATTTGCCTAGGAAAACCTTGTAGTGAGATAGTTACATTGTCTCCTTCTGTGGCACTGACCACGCCCATTGGGGGTGGAGCCATGGGCGGAAGTGACCTGTGGAAGGAGGTCTGAGGAAGAACCTGGGAATGCTCTCTTGCTGGTGGGACTTGGACAGGAGAAAATCCGGTGGAACTTGCCGGTGTTCATCTGTCTAGGTTGTAAGTTATTACTCCCTGAATAAACATCTATTCGACCTATTTGTTTATCCTGATCCTTATTTAACCACAATATCTGGTGTCAGAAGCGGGATTAGGATTTTCACGGGACCTGGGTTTCACCCAGGTGGCAGACGCCACTCCCCTCCCCCACCATCCCCAACGGGCAGGGTCCCTTGCCTAACCAGGTGGACTCACCACAGCTTTGGGACATTTGCCTCTTCCTTACATCTCCTTTGCTGCCACAGCGGGCCTAAGAAGGCACTCACTGCTTCTTATTTTTTGTCCATTTCCGCACTGCACTTTGCAATCGCACAGAGCCACTTGAGCCACTTGAGCCCGCCCTGCTTGTGCTTTTCCCATGGTTAGCCCTGCAGTCCCAGCAATTCCACAAGACTCCTTTTACTCATTTGTCTAACAAAATTTCACTTGCCATAGTTTGTTAAGAGCTATTCTACAGGGACCAGGATCAGAAGGATCGTCTGCTGCCGGACAATATTTGGCGGTACACTTCCGGGCAGAACCGGGATCAGAGGGGTCCTCTGTGGCTGGATGCTATTTGGTGGTACACCTCCAGGCGTAACTACCACAAGCTGAGATCTACAACTAAAAGCATCAAAGTTCCAGGACAACAGAATTACTCCTAAGGTAATTGTAACACCCTTTGCAATTTAACCTGATATAATATCTGAGATCAATTGTTCCATAACTATGGCAGATAATTTTACAATGCAGGACTTTAGGAATTATTTTACTTCATATATAGAAGGAATTTTAGCAGAAGAAAATTATGACTGGACCAATATGTACTTTTATTTTGTAATAGCAATGGGTTTCATCATTAACATGACATTCTTAAGGAAATGGTTTGAGATTACAGCAAACAATAAGGAACTTGTACAAACCATAGAAGATTTAGTAACGAGGATTCGAAACATTGAAAATGATAGAATTCAAAGCATAGAAAGCATAGAAAGAAAGGTTCAGAATATTGAAAACAGGATTTGTTTCATGTCTGATACCTCAATAACCAGGACAGAAACAATGCAATGCATTAACACCCTAGCAGAAACAGCTTGTTCCTGGTCAGAGGAAGCTACTAATAAGTTTAAAAAACTGGAACATCAGATAGAAAGACTAGATGATAGAATCTCTTCCATGTCTGAGGATAATGGCAAGCTAGCAGATAGAACATTGTTTCTGGAAGGCAATTTACATGCCATTCAGATCATATCTAAGGATGAGAAGATTAAAAACATGGACTCATTTGTAGTTGGAGAAAGTAAGAAACTGACTGATGCAATGAAGTCTCTAGAAAGTTATTTGATTCAAGAAGTTCAGACACTCAAAGAAACAATGGTGAATAGACTTCAGGCTTTAGAAGACCTTCAGTCTGATACATCAGAAGAAGAACTACAGGTTAACAGGGCATGAAAAAGACTTAAAATTTTCCACACCATTTTGGGTCAGGGGAGCTTTCCCTGTATCTATTAATGAAAAACCAGCAACGAAAAAACACCCAAAAGGTGTCATTGTATATCAGTGGGAACCAATACGTATGAAAGATTTAAAAGGTATAAAGGAAGCAGTAGTCTCTTATGGCAGGCACTCACCATATGCGAAGCAATTAGTAGAATCATGGGCAAGGAATAACAAGGTAACCCCTAAGGATTGGGATCAATTAATATCAGCTGTCCTTGAAAACTCTCAATTAGAATGGAGGGCTTTATGGAGAGAGAAAGCAAAAGCTCTTGAACTTCAGGGCTTAAAGAAAGGTTATGAAGCTCCCCAGGATAAAATTCTTGGTGAGGGTCTCTATGCTGACCCAGAAACCCAAGCTGCCTATGATGAATATATCTTGTCTCTATGCCGTACAGCAGCTTTGAATGCTTGGGATAAGGTTCATGAATTAGGAGAGAGGATAGAACCCTATACCAAGATAAGGCAAGGACCTAGAGAACGCTCTAGTGTCTTTCTAGAAAGATTACCTAGGGCAGTACAATTAGAGGTAGCAGACATAGATGCTAGGTGAATACTCATAGAATCTTTAGCTTATGAGAATGTGAATCCTCAATGCAAACAGGTGCTTTGGCCTTTAAAAATGCGATCGGCACCCTTGGATAAATGGGTCCTATATAAAGGCAGCATTGAGTATAATGACAATAAGACTGAAGCATGGGTAGGAGAAGCCATATCTAAAGGTCAGAGAAGACATCAAGATAACAGAGTTCTTTACTATGGTGACTTAGAAGCTTGGGTAGGAGAAGCCATCTCCAAAGGTTTGACGAGATATCAACATGTCAGATGTTATAGCTGTGATAAGATAAGACATCTAAAAAGAAATTGTAGGCAAAGCTTCCCTAGAAATAACACTCCCAGGAATCAATCAAACAGAAGGCCTCAGCCTCCTGGGTTATATAAAAGGTGTGGCAAAGGCAGACACTGGACAAATGAGTGTAGATCGACCAGAGACAAACAAGGAAACCCTTTACCATCGGGAAACTCCTTGGGGGGGGCCTCTCGAAGGTCCCCACGTCACAGGTTGTCCGAACATTCCCAGTCATAGTGGAAGACAATCTCCCACAGGACAATTAGAAAATTCTGTGCCTATTATAAAAACTCATACCGCTCTGGATGACAAACAGTGATGGTAGTTGAATCAAACATGACAGAAGGAAATAAAAAACGTATATTTTGGCAAACTGCTATAAATAGTCAAAGGCCTAAATTGATAGTTAGGATGAATAATAGACTGTTTGACAGGTTACTTGACACAGGGGCAGACGTAACTATAATATATAATAAATCTTGGCCTCGAAGATGGCCCCTGCATAAGGTAAATGTTCAATTCTTAGGGATTGGAACCCTGTCTCAGGTAAAACAGAGCATGAGATGGATTGAATGTATAGGACCAGAAGGACAGAGAGGAAGGTTGAGACCATATGTGGTTGATGTAGTGATAAATTTATGGGGTCGTGATCTATTACAGCAATGGAATACAAAGATTAACATTCCTCCAGTATTACATAGTAACCATAAACGACCTCATGATTGTGGAAAAAATATTATGAAGTACTATACAAGTCAGATACCAAATATCCAGGCTGTACAAAAACAGAATACAAGTGCTGAACAAACAGAGGAACCAAAAGCCCTACCTTTAAAATGGCTAACAGAGGAACCTGTCTGGGTAGGACAATGGCCTATGACCTCTGAGAAGTTAGAAGCTTTAGAAAGCCTGGTTCGGGAACAGCTAAATGCTGGACATATCAAGGAATCAACCAGTCCTTGGAATTCTCCTGTATTTGTGATCAAAAAGAAATCTGGTAAATGGAGAATGCTTACAGACCTGAGAGCCATCAATAAAGTTATCCAGCCAATGGGCTCTCTACAGCCTGGAATGCCCTTGCCTTCTTTGATACCCAAAGAATGGCCTATTATAGTTATTGATTTAAAGGATTGCTTCTTCACTATACCTTTATAAGAACAAGATAAAGAGAAATTTGCCTTCACGGTACCTAATTACAATAATTCTCAACCGGTGAAGAGATATCAGTGGAAGGTTTTGCCACAGGGAATGCTAAATAGCCCCACCCTGTGCCAATATTTTGTACAAAAACCGCTAGAAATAATTCGTAAACAGTTTCCACAATCCATAATCTATCATTACATGGA
The DNA here is from genome assembly GCF_943737965.1 of Phodopus roborovskii. NCBI lineage: Eukaryota > Metazoa > Chordata > Mammalia > Rodentia > Cricetidae > Phodopus > Phodopus roborovskii. The sequence goes on from NW_026125554.1 coordinate 4,591,657, forward strand.
TGATATATTGTTAGCTGACTCTAAAGGAGAAATATTAGAAAAAATGTTTGAGAAAGTAAAGGAAGTTTTACCTCACTGGGGATTACAAATTGCACCTTAAAAAATACAAAAAGGAGAGTCTATCAACTACTTAGGATATAAAATAGGTCTACAGAAAATTAGACCACAAAAAGTACAGATCAGAAGAGATTGCTACCAGACTCTTAATGATCTTCAAAAATTACTAGGAGAGATTTCTCAACTGCAAACCATTATTGGAGTAGAAGGGCATGACTTGAAAAACTTGAAAATGGCCCTAAAAGGAGATAAGAACTTGAATAGTCCACAAATACTATCAGCTGAAGCTGAGAAGGAATTAGAATGGGTAGAAAAGAGGATACTAGAAGCACATGTGGACCGTGAGGATCCAAACCTAGACTGTATTCTGGTTATATTACCATCTAGAGAGTATCCTTCAGGGTTTTTGATGCAGAGAGAAGATAGCATATTAGAATGGATATTCCTACCACATAAACAGAATAAAAAACTAAAAACATATATAGACAATATCTCTGACTTGATTATAAAAGGTAAATTAAGACTTCGTCAGCTAACAGGAAGGGACCCAGCAGAAATCATAGTACCTTTAACTAATGAGGAAATTTCTTCCTTATGGAAAGATAATGAATATTGGCAGAGCATGCAGTAATTTTTTTGGGAATGATTAGCAACAATTATCCCAAAACTGAGAGAATCAAATTCATAAAGAAAATGATTTGGATCCTTCCATGCATTGTAAGAAAAACACCTATTTCTGAAGTTCCTACATTCTACACTGATGCAAACAAATCAGGTAAGGCAGGATATAAAAGTGGTTCAAAGCCCTTACAATTCTGTACAAAAGGCAGAATTGTATGCCATTCTCATGGTACTTATGGATTTTACAGGACCCCTCAATATAGTTACTGACTCTCAATATGCAGAGAGAGTCGTTTTACACATTGAGACTGCAGAATTTATTCCTGACAATACAGAATTAACTTCATTGTTTATACAGTTACAAGATACTATCAGAAAGAGGATTCATCCTATATATATAACACACATCAGATCCCATACGGGTCTGCCAGGTCCTCTAGCACAAGGCAATGATGAAATTGATCGTTTATTGATAGGAAGTGTGCTAGAAGCCTCAGAGTTTCATAAGAAACACCACGTGAACAGCAAAGGTTTAAAAAAGAATTTTTCTATCACTTGGGAACAAGCCAAGGAAATAGTAAGGAAATGTTCTACTTGATCATTCTATAACCAAACTCCTTTACCACCAGGCAGTAACCCTAAAGGTATAAATAGGAATGAAATATGGCAAATGGATATGTTTCATTTTGCAGAATTTGGAAAATTAAAATATGTACATCACACTATGGATACATTTTCAGCGTTTCAATGGGCCACTGCTCTGAGCTCTGAAAAGACTGATTCTGTTATCACACACCTATTAGAGGTAATGGCCATTATGGGCATACCTGCACAAATAAAAACTGACACTGCTCCAGCATATGTCTCCAGAAAATTGAAACAGTTTATTGAGTATTATAACATAAAGCACATAACTGGTATACCACACAATCCTACAGAACAAGCAGTGGTTGAGAAATCCAATCGTACTTTAAAAGAAATGCTCCATAAACAGGCAGGAGGAACCAAGACACCCAAACACAGATTACATAACGCCTTATTAACATTAAACTTTCTTAATGCTGATGAAAAAGGAAAAACAGCTGCAGAAACACACTGGACAATAGAAAAAACTTCTGAACTAAATCAGCCAGTGTACTTCAAGGATGTTTTGACCTCAGAATGGAAAGCAGGATATGTGTTACGTTGGGATAGGGGTTTTGCATTTGTATCTACAGGAGAAGAAAAACTATGGATACCATCTAAGTTAATCAAGATCCGAGTTGAACAAGAGAAACATCTTAATGAAGAGAAATGACAAGTCATCCAACAAATTAGGTCCCATGAAATGTGCGGAGACCTCTCAAAGGTAGGGGAAGTGTTCTGTTCTTGTTCTTACAGGAAAACAGAGAAAACCTATCATCAAACAGCCAAAAGACACTGAACATGTAGGTACCTACAGAAGAGAAGACAGCTCTCCAGAAACAATCACTTAATGAAGCAGAATCTGATATATGGTAAAAATATTTAATTCTAGTAAACTATTTCTATACAGAAATCTATTTCTCTCTACTATCTAGTATTCCTGAAGTCCCAATTCATGTAAACCAATGCTGGCTTTGGAGTTGGATTTGGCTTTCCTTCTCTAAATTCAAGCATGTTGTTAAGATTAAATTCATGGTTTCTGCCTTAAATCAAGAAGCCAATTGGTGTAAGGCAGAAGAAAACAAAATCTGGGGACTCTTTTCTTATATGCAATTTTCTCTCTGAAATCCTAATTTTCTCACATATGTTTTAATGCTTATTGTTGTCTTTCTCTAATGCATACCTTAAAACTTGAAAATTTTACTTTAATATTGATGTTTAAGTTTTCCACAAGGAATAGTAACAATTCCTAACAGCAGTCTTTGAACTCTCCGGAAAGAAGATGGGGCCCCATGTCATCGTTTCCACTTGACTCAACCTGATGCATCTGAAATACAAACATCACCTTAAATCCGGTTTGAGACTGTTTTGCTCGAGACAACTCATGACTAGCTAGCTGTAATGGTGCACCTTCTTATTACACCCTGGCCAGAGTTTCAAATAGAACTACAGTCAAGCATTTTCTCCCACACAATGACTAGCTACATATGTCACAGCCAGTTCTGTTGAGAAATTTGGTTGCTAAAAATTTTATTCCTACAGGATCCATTGGAGCAATCATCGTCCCATTTCAGCAGGAAGTAACCTTAAGATAACAACGCCCCCTTTCCCTACCCTTGGAATTTTGGGATAATAGTCATCTTCTTTGGGTTGGTTTTAGTTATTTAGGGTTGGGTATGGAAGGTGATGCTTACACTCGGGTTTATCTTTTAGACAGGAATAGGGTATGGTTGGGAAAGGTACGGTTTAGATGGGATATAGGTAGATTAGCCTATTTTCTTGTGAATTTGAGTAAGAGTGAGATAGTATTTTACAGCTTACATTGTTATGTAAAATTACATAACAGCTTATATGTTATGTAAAATTAAGTTTATATTTTGTTATATTGTGTGAAATCTTTTCACTTATGATGTTTTATGCACATTATTTTTACCATATTCTATGTATATATACTTTTACTTATGTTCAAGACATTTCGTATATTGATACAATTTATACACATTTATTCTTGCCATATTCTATGTATGTATACTTTTCTTATATTCAAGACATTTTGTATATTGATACAATTTGGGATATTTATCATGCTGCCCTTTATAGTTCTACCTCTTGTCTTGACACTTATACTCTACCTCTATTTTAGGGATTTATATGTATGTATATATATATAGTTATATTGTTTAAGTATTTGTTCCTGCTTTACTCAGGGAAGTTTCAATCAGTTTTTTAGCTAAGTTCCTGAGTATTACAGATTATCTTCACTCATGTTTTCCTGTACCTATGAGATTAGTCAGATATAGATGCTCAATCTTCAATCACTTCATAGACATGCAGAACATGGCATTTAAATGTTTTAATATTAGTACTCTGTTGACATGAGACACTGTTGCTCCTGACAGCACAGTGCACTTTCCCGAAAATGTTGGACACTGTTGTTGCTCCTGCTGGAGCTCATTCTCCCCTCAGCTAATGGCCTGTTGGGCAAAGAACTGCCCCCACCTTGACCACTGTTTAGGACATGCAATTCTACGTGCTTGCAGGAGACAAATACAGAAGACTGCTGGACCTTGCCAAGTCATGGTAAAACAGCCATTCTACCTCCCTGCTGTTGTTGTGGTCTGTCAAGTTCTCTTGGCCTTAGCCAAAATTGGGTGTACCAACGTTGCTGTGAGACCTAGGGTGACTGTCCAGGTGGCTTGCTGTTTCTGTCCTTGCTGCACCTTTTGGAAGTTGCCCATCCACACTTCCTGTCTACCCTAGTATCATTATTTTCCTTCTCAGGTCTTGATGAGGTTGAAGATTAAACTCTCACAACTATTATTCTCTCTTCCTAGTTAGATATATTAGTTACTAGACTTACATTTTCCAGCTTAGGACAACTCTATTGTAAACTCCGTTATGCCTTCACCCTAGGACTAGATATGTAGGTCATTTTGTTCTCGATTTTCCTTTTCTTAGAGCACAATTGTTATTCACTGTTTTGTATATAGTTTTGTATTAAGCCTAAATCTTTTCTTTAGACTAAAAGGGGAATTGTAGTGAGATAGTTACATTTTCTCCTTCTGTGGCACTGACCACGCCCATTGGGGGGTGGAGCCATGGGCAGAAGTGACCTGTGGAAGGAAGTCTGAGGATGAACCGGGGAACCAGGGAACGCTCTCTTGCTGGCGGGACTCGGACAGGAGAGCATCCAGTGGAACTTGCTGGTGCTCATCTGTCTAGGTTGTAAGTTATTTCTCCCTGAATAAACATTTGGCCTATTTGTTTATCCTGATCCTTATTTAACCGCAATAAAACTTTGTATTTTATTTCTCAAGGACACACTATAAAATTTGCAAAGGTATGCCCAAGTGAGATCTTGGTCTTATAATGAGGAAATTGGTTTGTGTTTTTAGAACCAGGTCTCATTCTATGCTCTAGTCTAGACTGAAGCTATTGTGATCCTCCTGCTTCAACTTTTTAAGTGTTGGAATTACAGGTATGAGTCATGTCTGGCTGAAGGTAATTCTGTATAAAAGCTAATACAGTGGCAGACTATTTGCCTATCATGTGTGAAGCCCACTGGAAAAATAAATAACCAATGTAGCCTCATTTCTCATCTAGTATGCCCATAAGCATATAAAATGCATGTGAGGTTCTTCCAACCAAAATAAATCAAAAGAGATGAAAAGGACACTGCATATTCAAAGGACAAATCCAGCATGATGATGTTTCAATTTCTGATATCTATTCACCAAACACAATGGCAGTCTCATTTGTAAAAGAAACACTATTAAAACTTAAGTAAAATATTGTCCATAACACACTGATAATGGGAGACATCAATACTCAACTCTCACCCATAAACAGGTCATCCATACAAAAGCTAAACAGAAAAATACTGGAGCTAACAGGTACTATAACCCAAATGAACTTAACAGACATTTACATTTCACTCAAACACAAGAAAAAAGTGCTTAATCTCAGCAATGTAATAGAGCCCCAGACCTTTAACTCACTCCATCATGTAGGTGCCATTCAGGCTGTAAAATTCAGCACATACGAAGCACTATCTGCCAAAAATAGAAACAAAGTTCTAATCCATCTAACTCCATAGTTATTAGAAAAAGTCTGTAAATGTACTAACCTTGCTTTTGAGCTTCTGTAGCTCTGTTTCTGGCTAACTGTTCCTGTTAACTGAAGAATATTAACCCAGGACATGGTTTTGGTGCTGAAACACTTATGCTGAAAGACTTGATACTATCCTCAGATCCAAATAACCAGAGTAGTCCCAGACCAGATAATAAAGACTTCCAACTGGCTTAAACCCATGTCCTAGCAGTTCTCTGTGCTGAATACCCACATTTCTTGAGGTCTCAGTGAGTTTCCAGAAACCAAACCTCAGGACACCAGGGGTTTCAGAGCCCCTTGGAAGGAAGATGAGTTCAATAGTCAAGGGACTGCTAGGGAATCACAACCTAAAATATTCCAGGTCCCCAGGTATCTTTGTTGTGGATGGTTCTTCCCACCAGCCTGGTCCCACAGCTGCCTTGCCCCAAATGAACACTCAGAGACTTAATATTAATAATGAAACTGCTGGCTGATGACTAGGGCTTCTTATTGGCTAGTTCTGTCTTAACCCATTTCTATCATTCTATGTATGGTTATAGCTTACCGGGTAATGCCAGGCATGGTGTTACTCCTCCTGCAGCATTGCAACTCTGTGGCATGCTCTATCCACTTCCCTTTCCCAGACTTCTCCTCCTCCTAGTCCCATCTATCTTCCTGCCTTATTGGCCAACAGTGTTTTATTCATCAGCCAATAAGAGAAACATATACACAACAACCCCATCATATCTCAGTTAGGATTTTTACTGCTGTGAAGAGACACCATGACCACAGCAACTCTTATAAAGGAAAACAGTTCACTGAGGCTGGCTTACATTCCAGAGGTTTAGTCCATTATCATCAGAGCAAGAAGCCTGGCAGGCATGATTCTGGAGGAGCTGAGATTCTATTATCTTGATTCACAGGCAGCAGCAGAATACTGAGACACACAGATCTCAAAATTCACCTTCACAGTGGCACACTTACTCTAACAAGGCCACACTTCTACTAGTGTCATTACTTTGGGCCAAGCATTCAAAGACATGAGTTTATGGGAGTCAATCCTATTCAAACTAACACAAGCCCTTGCTCTCATATGCTTGTAGCCATACCATAATGCAGAAAAGCATTTATTCCAACATCCAAAGTCCTCATAGTCTATAAGAGTCTCAAACTTACTTAAAGTCCAAAGTTCAAAGTCTCTTCTGAAATTTATGGAATGTCTTCACTATAATCCCTTGTAAAAATCAAAAGGCAGATAACATACTCCAATGTATAATGGCACATAGACATTATCATTCCAAAATGCAGGAAATACTGGACCAAAACAAGACTAAAAACCAGCTGGGGAAAATCCAAACTCTGCATTTCCATGTCTGATATCAAAACGTTCTTCTGATCTCCAACTCTTTTCAGCTTTGTTGATTACAACACACTTCTTTCTTTTGGGTTAGTTTCACTCCCTAGCATTTTGGGGTCTCCAAGGTAATCCAGGCTTCACCTTTATTGCTTCATGCAATGGCCTCTCTAGACTTACATTCAGGGACACCACTGACACATGCCTGGCCTCAGTAGCATTCCCTAGAAAAAGAGAGTCCATAATCTTTTTCTTCTATCTTTGACTCTGAAGCCAAAACCACATGGCCGAAGCAGCTAAGTTCTACTGTTTACTGGGGTTAGAACATTGACTCCTTGTTCAATTACATCTTAGCCAGCTTTCTATTTTCAATGGTTCCCTTCACTGCCCAAGTTGGATGTCTGGAACTGGATCTGTAGACCAGGCTGGCCTTGAACTTACAGATCTACCAGTCTCTGCCTTCTGAGTACTGGGATTAAAGGTATGCACCACCATGTCTAAACCTCACCTACTCTTTATTACCTTTTCACAAATTGGAAGTTTAGCTGGGTGTAACCTTACCCATAGGTCCTCATTCCCTTTATTCCATTTCTTAATCTGTTTATCTTCTTGAACACAAACAGGACTTATTGCTCCATTCAGGTTACTGGTGCCCCTGTTTTCCTCAATCTATACATTTTGTATTTTTACTTGCTCGGCTTGTTCCTTTTCCTTGTACAGAGTCTATACTAGTCTGTTTTGGGACTTCCTCTGCCAAATGAATTATTCCAAAACTCTTTACTTTAGCCTCAGGCTGACTCTTTGGACAAGTACAGAAAGCAGACACATTCTTCACCAAAATATCACAAGAACAATCTCTAAGCAATACACTAACATTCTTCTCCTTAAATCATCTTGAGCCAGGCCCCCGTAGTTCAAACCACCCTCAGCATCATTGTCTTCCATGCTTTTACTGGTATGGCCCATTTAAACACCACTTAAAGTATTACACCTGCCTTCCTTACCCAAAGCCCCTAAGTACAAATTCTACCTGACCAAAAAAAAAAAAAAAAAAAAAAAAAAAAAAAAAAAAAGACAGGTGAATCACAATGCTCCAGTCCCAGGTACCAATGTCTCTCTTAGTGTTTATTGTTGTAAAGAGTCACCATGACATGTAATTGGGGCTGGCTTACATTTCAGACAGTCACTGTCCATTACTGTCAAGGGGATAAGCATGGCCCCGTGCAAACAAACATGGTGCTGGAGAAGGAGCTCAAAACTCTACATATTGATCCACAAGCAGCAAAAGAACACTGAAACATACTGGGCCTAGCTTGAGCATAAGAGACCTCAAAGCCCTCCTACATATTGACACACTTTCTCCAACAAGACCACAGCTATTCCAACAAGGCTACACCTCCTAATAAGGCCACTAAGATGGACCAAACATTCTAATATGTCTATGGGGGTCATTCCTTTTCACAGCACCACACCAGGGCTCCCTTTGACCAACCACTGCCTAACACTTCATAGGGGTCTGAAACCTCCACCCCAAAAGGAAACAAATGAGAAAATCGCCTTGTGTCACCAGAAGTAAGTCTGGTTGAGGACCTTTCTGTTTGGACACAGAGAAGAGCTCAGATATGGTTGCTGATCCAGTGTCTGGAAACCATGTGACATGTCACTGGATCCATCTATACAGATGTATGAATATGTGATTGCCACTCTTGTTATTTTCACTGTCTCTCTCTTTGTATGTATATATCTATATGTCTTTCTATGTGTATCTATCAGTTTTGTTTCCTGCATTGACCAGTGGCTTTCTCTAGTGTGAAACCCTCCTCCACCCAAGTAAAGACCGGTGTTCCCTCCTGTTGGGGACCCAAATCCTTCTGGATCTGCCAGGTCACCCAAAGGTGAAAAAAAAAAAAATCTCCACCTGTCCCACTCTAGAGGCAGAAGTCCTTTTATTGTCGCTTGACTCCTGCTCTCACTCAGTGTTGGTCCCTGTGAGGAGGGGGAAAGGCGCCAGGCCCCTAGGCTAGGCCTGAACCTCACAGCCATCTAAGAAAACTGCACCCAGGGTGGGGGGAAATAGTTCCCCCAGGAGAGCATTCCCTCTACTTTTGTGCCTGCTCTAAGTAGTCCCAGGGAAGGAGAAAACTTCTCCTGGGCTGAACCAAAATGAAAAGAGAAGGTTCCACTACTTTCCCTTTCAACCAGTGATCTCTAAAGTCCACCCTTCTCTTTGAAAAAAGTAAAAACACCACCCCCGGGCTTGGCAAGGGAATTGCTGCCAGGAAACACAGCCTAGAAAGAACTTCTGTTCTACCCTGACCAAGAACACTTTAAGGAATTTCACTTTTTGGAAAGATTAAAAACAGCAGGTAAAAAAGATTTTCTTTTTCACCAAGTCAGTCAGGGTATTAGAAAAATATTATACAAATTAAAAAAAAAAATTAGGGAAAAAGAGGTCCCAGTCACTGGAGGTAGTCAAAGGTGTTTAACAACAAAAAACTGTTTGGGACAAGAACTTTGGTACAAACTGAAAACCACCTTCACCTTCTCTGATAAGGTTAGACAAGGTTAGAGTTAAAAATAGCCAGCAAGAATCTCTTAGCTGGAAGTTTTGCCTCGATGAAAAGATAAATGATATCAAATGACCTGCAAACAAAAGGGGGAAATGAAGCTTATCTTGCCTGGTGTGGTGAGACAAGCATCCTGGTGTCCTGCCAGTCACACTGGAGCATGCAGCTCCTGCCTCATGAGTCTGAGTCTTACAGAGAAACAGGTCCACTGTCCTGGACATGAATGATGCATTCTTCAGCCTCTCATTGGCAGTGTTGAGTCAACCATCTTTGTTTTTAAATGGACAAACCCAGTGGGAGGTTATAATGGACACTAACCTAGACTAGGTCACCCCTGGAGTTAAGGACTAAATATAGAGTGACCACCCGTCCTTTAGAGATTTCCTGGGAAAACAGACCACTGAGTTACTGCTGCAAGTTTACAGACTTTTGGCAACAAAATGTTAGCTAAGAAAGCCTGTAGAAACCTACTAGAAGCTGAGGGGAGGCAAAGAGAACCTGTCTCAAAGCAGGACAGCTGCTTCAGATCCCAACTGCAGCCGGGTATTGCTACCTCTGGATATCGGAGTTTGTGGAAATGCCAAAGCCAATATTCACCAGCACAAAGGGGGGCACTGAGCCCCTAATCCAGACTGAGACTGAAGAAAAGGCAGTTAAGGCTTTAAAAAAACCCATAGAATTTCCAGATGTCTCAAAACCTTTTCATCTGTTAGTCCACAAAACAAAAGGGGTTTTAATCCAAACTTTGGGGCTATGGAAATGTCCTGTGATGTATGTGTCCAAATGACTGGACCCTGTAGCCACAGGTGGGCCCATCTGTCTAAGAGCAATGGAGGCTAATGCTAGTTTAATACAAAAATACAAGTTAACTCTGGGTCAAGATCTTATACTCACAGTACACTATGACATGGTTGAGGCTACCCTCTTGGGTGATGACACCCATGCTTGGCCATGACTGTCAAGAAATTAAAGATGAAACCAGGGGCGTGGGAGCTGTAGCAATTCCATTAACTGAAAAAAAATGTACCCAAAACAGGTACCTCAGCCAAAGAAGCAAAACTGATAGATTTGACCTAGGCTCTCAGTGGAAAAAAGGAAAGTCCTCCACCACACTCACTATGTTTATACTGTCTGGCATCCCACAGTGTGAGACACAGAAAGAGGGCTTCTCAACACTGAGAAAAGGGACTTTAAAATTAATCTTGGTCTTCCTAGAGGTTAATTGGCTTCCCCCACAAATTGCTGTCCTCCATTGCTGGGCAACTGACCTGGCTCTCCACCAAACCAGTGTGGTCTGTTGATATTTGGGAACCGGGGGGGCCAACTGATTTTCAGATAATATACCATGGCCCCTTACTACCTAAGACCCCATGATAAAAAAAAAGGGTTCTGTTGTAGATGATGCCATCTGCAAACTGCATTTCTAAGTGGGTAGATGTGCCACACAATACTACAAAAGTTTTAAATTTTATATAGTTCGTTTTGTTTTTCCAGACAAGATGTCTCTCTGTAGCCCTGGCAGCCCTGAAGCTCGCTCTATAGACCAGGCAGTCCTCTGCCTCCCAAGTGCTGAATTTAAAAGCATGCACCACCACTACCACTGATTTAACCTTTTTTTTTTAAAGGTTTATTTATTTATAATGTATACTGTATTCTACCAGCATATATCCCTGCATGCCAGAAGAGAACACCAGATCTCATTACAGATGGTTTTGAGCTACCACGGGATTGCTGGGAATTGAACTCAGGACCTCTGGAAGAATAGCCACTGCTCTTATACTCTGATCCATCTCTCCAGCCCCTTGATTTAACTATTTTAACAATAAACCCGAAAGTCTTCGGTCCGGCAAACACGGAGCATCACAAATCCATCTGATTACAACGGGCACCCTGCACGGTGACAAGGCTATTTCCACACAAACGCTTGTGCTACACAAAGGCTCATGCTCCCCATGCTCTGCGCAGGCCGCAAAGCAGGATCATTCAGAGGTCCCGCTCCAGCCTAGGAGTTGCAGGGACCTCAGGAGACCAAAGGGAACCACCACGTCCAGCCACGGGTTCCCACAGATGCGGGAGGACCCTCACCGGCTCCCGCGGCTCCTCCGTGTGGGGACAGCGGCCCCTCGCTCACCATGACGGATTCCGTGATCGCCCCCCTCTCCTCACAGGCCCCGGCACGGGGTTCACAGCTTAGCACACGCAACACCTCAGCCACAGTGGCCCAAACCTACAGCTTGGCAGACCGGAAGTGCCCGCCTCCATTCTGACTGGCAGTCCATCTGGAGGCCCTGATTGGCTACTGCGGCTTGAGCGATAGCAACACCTCTCTTAGAGCACAGTGTTGGGAATGGACCCCACAGAGTGGTTTCCAGCCCAGGCTTCCACTCCAGGCACGGAACTGCCCACACCTGGAGAGATTGGCATTGCAGCAGAACTTGGGGTGTACTGTAAAGTCTCCCCTGAACTCTGAGCTCAGTGGGACTCATTTCTCGGGCATTAGAGAGATTTTTCTATGAAACTGACAAAGGACAAAGGAAACCAGTCAGTTCCTGGGCTAGCAATACCTAAGATCAGCTATGGAAAACATGCTATGATTTTCATTTCTGTAAAAAGAAAGTTTGATTTAGAAACTATGCACTAATATGCACTATCTTAAACTGTTATTCTGTAGAAAAAAAAAAAAAACCCATTGATGTAAACACAAGATTTAGGGAACTAAACCCTATGGGAACAGAGTCAGTTATCACTCTATATTTACTACAGAGCCTCATACTCTGATGACTAAACTATACATATTTTACTTCTCACTTGACATCCAAGCCTACAGATTTGTTTTTCTCTCAATTCTACATCATTAGCAAAAATAAGTAAGTCAAACTATGAATACTACTTTTACATCATGCACCTGTTCTTGCATTGTCTTTGTCAGAGTCTCACTCCGCAGCCCTGGCTGGACAGGAACTCACTATGCAGACCAGGCTAGCATAGAAATCATAAGGATCAGTTTGCCTCTGCTGCAGAGTGCTAAGATTACAGACCTGCACCACCATGCCTGATATCTATTAATCCTACACATTTACTAATAAAATAATTAGAGCTAGGGGTGGCACACAACTGCACTCTCTATGGAGGACACTGTCCGGGGGGACCACTGTGAGCTTTAGGCAAGCCTGAGCTATAAGTGAGACCCTATCTCCAAAGAGCAAATGGCAAAGCAGGTGCAGGTTCTGACAGCCCAGCTCTTTGCCCCATTAGTGTCAGTCTTTGTCCTGGGGTCCACACGGGTCTATGGCAGTCTGGTCTCCCCCCAAGTCCACACACAGTCCACCTGTTAGACATCCCTGCCTGCAATCTGAGGGCACTGAAGCAGCAGGCAGGAGGAGCAGGAGCAATGGGATGAAGAATCCCTGTCCAGCTGCTGAACTGTATGCTCTGCTGCTTTGGGGAGGCATTTTACCCTGTGTCCTGCTCCCAGGCCTTCCTCTGACGAGTCTTGCAAGCCATGCTAACACTGGACTGGCATGTGGAGTCAGCCTCACTATAGGATTTCTGGCTCAAGCAATGTAGTTCCCCAGGGCTCCTCATTTCTACCTGGACACGGAAACAGCTGGTGGAGTCATGTGCTGATGACAATTACAGAATGGCTGGGTGTGGGGGCACAGAGGTCCTGGTGCTCGCAGAGAAGCAGTGCTCAATGGAAGAGATGCTGGTCAAATACCTCCACTCCTTGCAGAAGGCTGAGATGGACTGTGTTAATGACCTGGTGACCTTTCTGCTGTCTGTGGAGCAGACCTCACCTTCCCCAGAGTGATTATCCCAGTCTTCCCTCCCTAGGCCATTGAGCATGTGAGGGGAGATGTCACGTGTTCTCTATGGCCTGATGACCTCTATGCTTTCTTGGTCAGAGATCACACTGAAGTCTAGGTCTTTTAGCCATAAAACCCACCCGCATGGTCACATGACTTTGTAAAGGACTCTGTGTATACACCTTAAGCTTTATGGTACACCTGGAATTGGACTGATAGTTACATGGAAACCTTTTCCCAAATTGTACTGTGTTTTCAATATGCACACAGTGATCTGCATGGTAATAGCCTCCCCGAAGTCTGATTCAGGTTGGCTAAGTCAATCTGCACTGGGTATTCATGACTACAGATGTACAAACTTTTGAATGAATAGGAATTAAAGCAAAGAGAGTTCATCAAAGGAGGGATAATAAAGTGCCGTGGAATGAATGGTGACCACTGCTGCGTGACAGAATTCCAGCATTTAAACATTGTGGATCGCAATTCTCCAAGCACCTTGTGACTTTCATTTTTAAAGATTCTCACTCTGTGTGAGTAGGAGTTCTTTATACCTTTTCCTTTGGGAATTTTTGGTGGGCTTCAGCAGAGGATGAAGATGTATACAATGGGGTCCTCCTACCCTCTCTCCCACCTTCTCATGCTGTCCAAACACCCTCCCCTCCCATTCCCCCACTACTCCACATGTGGGGTGATGCCCTCCAGGAGGGGTAATCTAAATCTGTCAAGTCATTTAGAGTAGGCACTAGGCCTTCTCTCCTGTCTCTAGGTTAAGGGAGTATCCCACCATGGAGGATGTGCCCCCAAAGTCCTTTTGTGCACCAGGAATACATCCTGATTCCACTGTCCAAGGTCCCTTAGACTGCTCAGGCCTTCCAGCTAAGACCCACGCTCAGGCAGTCTGAGTCAGACAATAGGACCCTCTTTAAACGAAATAAATCTTTGGAAAATTTCCCTGCAACTGTGGAACCATATAGCTTGTTAACTCTGCCTAGTCCCACACAAGTTAACACCAAGATTATAAAAATTTATGTAACATATGCTTGATAAATAAGGTCTACTTGAAAATAAGATTTGTTGATAAATACGATATATTTGATAATCAAGATTTCTAAATTCCTAAGTGTTGTGCCCACAAAGATACCCCCAAAGCTTCAAGGAGCCAGCAAAGCCTGAATACAAATACAAGAAGGTGTTTATTTAGAAGAACTAGCTAGCTGGGGCTTCACTCTGTTGGGAGAGTTGAAACCCAGAACTACAAATGAAAGGCATTTTTAAAGAGCAAAGAACAGAAAGGGGGTTGTGAGACCCCTGATCTCACATCATAAGGTTTCCATGGTTACAGAGATTTCTTGGTGCACAAGGTTACAAAGTTTCCAAACAAGGTAATTGCAAGACAAAGGGTATTTAGCAAAGGAGCCTTACCTGTCCTCTGCTTAGGCAGAGTTAACATATCCTGGGATCTGGGAGAGGGTATCTAGTTCCCTGTTTCTTTAAGGACATCCTGGGGTCTTGGAGATTTATGATTGACAGGTAAGAGAGGCTACTTGGTTCCCAGTTTTCTTAAGAGACAATGGGGTGGGGAGTGATGTTTACACAGTTGGTGATGAGCTCAGGCTCCCCTCTTCTTGTGGGAACTGCTTGTGACTTCCTGTCGCATATCCTAGAGTCAGGGGTCCCTTACTTAGTTGGGGTCATTTTATTTTTTTCATTTCATTTCCCCCTCTATTATGATCCTTTATAGGCCCAATCTTGGGGCTCTGGTAGATAGCTGGAAGACCTCGGGTGAGTTTTGGGCCCTGTTTGGTAAGCCTGCGTTCTCTGTACCATAAGTTGATTGGTGGCTACTTGGTCCCATACAAACTGTAGTAGTCTGTTAATGAGACAAGGCCCAAACGTTAGGACTAATAAGAGCATTAGGAGAGGTCCGGTGAGGATGGAAATTAGGGTGGTCACCCAGGAGGAACTATTAAGCCAAGACTTGTACCATCCCTGTTTGGCTTCCCTTTCTTTTTTACATTTTTAAGTCCTGAAATCTGGAGCCTGTATGCACAATGGAGTTTCCAATCTGTCCCCAGTACAGTAGCCAGCCCCTGACTTACCTGAGAAATGAAAGCAGGCCCATTGTCTGACCTAATAAAGTAGGAAAACCATACCTGGGAAAGATATCTTCTAGGATCTTCTTTGCAACCACATTGGCAGTTTCATGTCTAACAAGGAATGCCTCTGCCCATCCGGAAAAGGTGTGTACAAAAACTAGAAGATATTTACCTGGTTTGATGTCAGTGAACTCTATCTCCCAATATGTACCTGGCTGGCTTTGTTTCCCTGGGTTGGAAGGACGAGATGACATTGACCAGGCTGCAGTCGTGACAAGTTGTCACTATTTGTTCGATGGTTTGATTTCTGTTTTGGATCTTGATTTTTGCTTCTCGAAGTAGGTCCTGCATGTGCTGGATCCTCAAGTGTGAGGACCGGGGTATCTTTTTAAGGATAGCATGGCCTAGTTTCTTTGGAAGTATAGCTCGGGCATCGGCTGTGTACCACCAGTCCTTTTACGTCTGGGTTCCTGGGAGGCGATGTATCCAGGCCAGATCTTCTGGGGTATAATTAGGGACGTCTGGCTCCTGGGTCCACCATGACAGTTAAGGCTGCTTATTTGGCTGCTTGATCTGCCAGGTTGTTCCCTAGTTGCCTGTGCATTTTTGGTGGCTGGGACAGTGGATGATGGCCAATTTAGCAGGTTTCTAAGGGGTCTGTAAAAGTTCTGGAATCTCCTGTTTGTTTTTGATTATTTTTCCCTGTGTGGTTAAGAGTCCTCTTTCCTTGTAAATAGCTCCATATACATGAGCTGTAGAAAATGCATAGCAACTGTCTGTATAGACATTAAGTCTCTTTCCTGAATGGAGGTCTACTGCCTTGGTTAGAGCAAATAATCCTGTCCTTTGAGCCGAGGTCCCCAAGGGGAGCAGTTCTGCCCAGACCACTTAAGTAGTGGTTGTGACTGCTGCCCCTGAATACCACTGTCCTCAAATGAAGCTGCTGCAATCCATGAACCAGGTTTCCTCTGCGTCTAGCAGTGGAGTGTCTCTCAGGTTCGGGCAGAAGTTGTGCAACAGCCAGGTCTCCAGGCAGTTGTAGATGAGAGCTTCCAGGTCCGGGTCCGGTAGTAGTGTTGCTGGATTTAGGGCAGAGGGCACCTGAGAGATGATTCTCGAAGGATTTAAGAGCAGGGTTTAGTAGTGCACTATACGGGCATTGCTTAGCCAGCGGTTGGGAGGCTGTTTGAGCACCACTTCTAATGCATGAGGCCCAGCCACAGTCAGATCTGTCCCAATGTTAATTTGTCTGCATCTCTTATTAGAAGGGCAGTTGCAGCAATCATGCGTGGGCAGGGTGACCAGCCAGCCACCATGGGATCTAACTTTTTTGACATGTAGGCTACTGGGCCTAAGCTTTGATTCAGGACCCCTTTTGCCATTCCATTATGCTAATCTATGAACCATGTGAAGGGCTTGGTTACATCTGGCAGACTTAAGGCTGGGGTCTCTAGCAAGTGTCTTTTTAGGTCCTCAAAGGCTTTTTGGTGTGTCTCAGTCCTGTAAAAATCTTTGGTTTCTTTAGTGATCTCGTATAGGGGGCTTGACTAGTTCTGCAAACCCTGGAATCCATAGGCGGCAAAAGCCAGCTGTTCCCAAGAACTCTCTCACTTGCCTGGGGTAGCTCAGTGTCAGAATTTTTAACACAGTGAGGCCAGTGAAGTGGCAGCAGAGCCAGGCCAGGTGGGCATAGGTAGTGTATATGCGTCACACTGCATTTGTGGCCTTGGCCCACAGAAGACTCCCAGGACATTTAGACCCCAAAGAGGATTAGGCCTAGGGCTTCTTCCCATCCTTCCACACTAAACTAATGATATTCCACCTCAAGGAAGTTTCGGGATTCCAAACTGATCCTAGGAACATTTTGATCTTGTCATGCCCCTCTGGCAATTATCTGTGTCCCCAGACACATAATTAAGCTTCTCTGCATTCTGCTTTGCCCACTCGGTAGTCCAGTCCTGTTTTCCAGGTATTTAGGTGGCTGCAGTCAAAGGGCAGGATTCAAGGGCTACAGTGTGAGTTCTAGGCCAGCCTAGGCAACTGAGACAGATTCTGTCTCAAAACACACATAACGATTTAACAAGCGTTTTCATTAGTTTGCAATTTTTGTTTGTTTTTGGGACAGGAGCTGTCGAGCGCTATCACCTTGCCTGCAAGAACAACGCTCAACAACAGGATTCTTCTGCAGCTATGTTTATTGCCCGGCTCATTACAGCAAGTTGAGGGAAGACCCCAAAGGAGGAAAAAGGCACTGCTTATATATGCTTTAGGGAGTCGTGTCCTAAACTGACAGGTGCAGCCCACAACGCTCGAAACTGTCACCCCATGACGTGGATTGCGCATGCGCATTGTCAAAAACAACTGCGCCTTGCTGGCTTATGGACAGGAAACCGGCGCCATCTTCGGGAATGGCACCGGTGGCTCTCTACATCTCCCCTTTTTTTGTTTTATAAACGCAACAGGCAAGGGTAGTGGTCTGATCTCCAGTAACGAGATGGACATTGTAATGACCCTGAATCCTGGTAGTCAGCCAAGTCAGTGCCATACCTGTCTGGCATCTTTTCCCTGAAGGTGGGGCCTTGGATACCAACCCATATGCAACCAGACTTGCCCTTCTCGGAGCTGCTCATGGCCAGAGTCAACCCGGAGTGCAGTGCTAAGCCAAACAACCTGAGCGTGAAGAATTTATTACAGTAGGCTAAACTAAAGAAGCACCTGTCTGCATGCAATGGGAAAAAACCCCGCAGAGCGTTAGGGCTGTTTCTGGTAAAAAAAAAAAAAATGGACACCCTAACCTGGTGCAATGTCATAGAAGACTCAGGGTGCAAGGGCTGTCCTATTGGACAATTAATGTCCATTTTTTAACATGCTTAGCCACACAGTGGGAGAGGAGCCTATCTCCATAGCAGCTAGGGCTTGAGCGATAACCACTTTGTCATGTGTCTGTTGAGCATGTAGCTTACACCAACCAGAGCAGGAGCACCACCCTACCACATAACAGCAGGCCAAACCCCATTACACCCGCCCACTCCTTAAAATGGGAAAAAGCGGTGGAGATCCAGGAAAACGATCCTTCTGATAGAGAGGTGTCCACACCGGTGGAATTCACATGGACGATGGCCATTCGGAGTTGGTCCATCAGGCTATCAAATTCTCCTGTCCATTCACCTAAAAGATACTGAAAAAGTTGTTTAGAAAGGTTTGCAGCTCTTGTATAATTTTCATATTGTACACTGGTGACACATAAACTGGAATATTTCCATTGACAGCCCAGTTGGGCTAGCTGCCAGAGTGTGTCAATTTGTTCCTGCAATGAATGTTCTGATTGGGTTATTGGCCATTTTGAAGGCCACCGGGAGGTGGCAATGATGCTTTTATCAGCTCCTGTGTCCAAAATTCCCTGAAAATTCTTTCCTTCTATATTTAATGTTAATATTGGTCTGGTATCAAGATCAACTGCAAGATAAGCAGAATCAAATTTATCTGAGTGGCCAAATCCTTCTGCCCCTCTGTTTCGTTTAATGGCCCCAAAATCCTCATGACAACTAGGAAGAATAAGTAACTGTGCTATGCGATCACCTGCGGAGATGGGAAAATCCCGCATGGCGATGAGCACATGATCTTGAGTTGTCCCTCATAATCTTGATCTATAACTCCAGGATGGACAATTAAACCTTTTAGGGTGGTAGATGACCTTCCTAGTAATAGTCCTACTGTGTTTTTTGGCAGAGAGCCTGAAAAATCAGAAGGAACAGGTTGTACACCCATTTGGGGGGGTCAAGACAATTCTAGTGGTGGCACAGAGGTCCAATCCTGCAGAACCTGCAGTGGCTCTCCGTGGGGCTTCCTCCTTTCTAGGCTCAGGGGGGAGCTCGTTAACCCATATATTTGAGGGCCCTGAGGGCGGGGGGGGGGGGCCAGGGCGTTTTTTGGCTCAGGCAATGGTTTACCATTAACGTCTTTGACTGACTTACATTCATTTGCCCAGTGTTTGCCTTTTTTACATCGGGGACAGATTCCTGGCATCCTCTTAGGTCCTGACATGCACTCCCTACAATTCTTTTGTATATGTCCCATTTTGCCACATTGAAAACAAGTCTTGTTCTTATCTGCCATATTGCCCTTTCTTTGTCCTTGTAAAATGGTGGCCGCCAGCCCTGCATTGGTCAAAGGACCTCCTATTTCTCTACAAGCCTTAAGCCAAGCTTGTAAGCCTTTTCCTTTCCAAGGAGTTATGGCTTGTCTACATTCCTTGGTGCATTGTTCATAAACTAGTTGTTCTATTAAGGGCATAGCCTGTTCTTGATCTCCAAAAATCCTTCCTGCAGCCTCCATCATACACGCTACAAAGTCTGAAAATGGTTCATTTGGTCCCTGAATGACTTTTGTAAGGTTCCCTGATACTTCCCCTCTATTAGGTAGTGCCTTCCAGGCCTTAACAGTACATGTGTTAATCTGAACATAGACCTCTAAAGGATACACTGTCTGATTATTTGTCCATTGTCCTTGTCCAGTGAGCATTTCAAATGTCCAAGCGGGCTGCCCTGCTGCCGCGTTAGCGCAGGCTTGTGATTGACTCAAATCATGCCGTATGGCCTTCCACTCTAAGTATTGTCCCATAGTGAGACAAGCCTTCACAGAACATCCAGTCCGAGGGAGTCATGGCCACCGCGGACAGTCTATTTGCGACAGTGTAGTTCACGCTGATACCATAAGTGCGAACAGACTCTACCAATTCTTTAACCTGTTTATGCTCAAGAGGGTGATGGGCACGATTCCCATCTTCCTCGAACACAGGAAACATCCGGGTTATCTCATGTCTGGTTTCAGGTCAAAAGGAGTATTTACATTCCTTCTCTGCATAAGGAGAAGGCGCAGTAGGGACTCGTGCAGCCTCCTCCTCCAAATCTTCCTCCTCAGAGGGCGATAGTTCCTCTTCCGAGGGGTGACTGGAAAGCTCTAAAGCCTTCAATTCCTCTAAAGGATAAAGATGTTTTTTCTTTCCTCTGCGAGATGGATCCGTCTCGTGAAGCCCTTTCACTTTCTCTTTATTATGTTTTTTTCTTTTTACGTGCACCCATCTTTTCTTCATGTTCTGCTTCTGACATGCTTTCTTGAAAATCTGATAATGGTCTAGTGCCTGCTTTTAGCTGCCCATCATGTGCTTCCTCAAAACAAAACAAATACAGTAAAAACAAGCAGGCAACCAAACGCACAATAATCAACCCTTCAATGGCAAGATCAAGCCCAAACAGTAGCATGACTATCAGAACTCACCTTATCTGTTACCTTTGTGCCACAGTTCTGAATCCTCTCCAGTCTCCTGAAGGGTCCCCCGTGTGCCGTTGATGTCAGGTTCCCAGGTTCGGCCCCACTTGTCGAGTGCTATCGCCTTGCCTGCAAGAACGATGCTCAACAACAGGATTCTTCTGCAGCTATGTTTATTGCCCGGCTCATTACAGCAAGTTGAGGGAAGACCCCAAAGGAGGAAAAAGGCACTGCTTATATATGCTTTAGGGAGTCATGTCCTAAACTGACAGGTGCAGCCCACAACGCTCGAAACTGTCACCCCATGACGTGGATTGCGCATGCGCATTGTCAAAAACAACTGCGCCTTGCTGGCTTATGGACAGGAAACCGGCGCCATCTTCGGGAATGGCACCGGTGGCTCTCTACAAGGGGCTCAGTGTAGACTGCTTATGAACAACTCAACTACATGAATGTTTTCATATCAGATGGCTCTCATTGAATAGAATGCTTGCTCAGCATACACAAGGCCTCTGCAGAAACAAGAGCATGGTAGTGAAACATGTCACCCCAGTAATTGGAGGTAAAAGCAGAAAGGTCATGAGTTTAAGATCAGCCTGAACTTCATGAGCCTATTTTAAAAATAAAACCCCAAAACAATGACTAACAAAAAATATCAGGACTCAGTGGATGTTATGGCATGGCGCAGCAGGTAAAGATGCTTGCAGTCAAGGCTGACAGATATGATTTGATTCTTAGGACCCAAATGATCAAAAGGGAGGACTGGGTCCTACAGTCTGTCTTTTGGTTTCAAACTATACTATGCATGTGCACAAAGACAATAATTAATTAAATCTTAAAAGAAAAAGTGAGGCCAGATTACAAAAGGCCAGGAGGGGGTCAGAGAGTTGTGTGACTCTGTTGTCAAGACAGATCCAAGTTATACTTTAAAGACACTGGGCATGGTGGTAAACTTTACATCCCAGCACCCAGGAGGCAGAAGCAGGCTCTCAATTGACCATACCTCCAACTCCAATGCCGCTGGCCTCCCCAGGTACCTGCACTCGTGTGCACAACCCCATATGTGAAGACACATACCTACACAGTTAAAAATAATAAAAGTCTAAAAAAAAAAGAAGGAAAGAAAAGAAAAAGAAACAGTAATAAGAGATGGTTTAGCAGTTTAGTACCTGGCATATATTGCACAGCAACCATGGCTGCATGACACAGTGCTAGTGTTTCAACATCCCAGATCTTAATTCTCCAGCTTCCTTTTACTTTCATTTTTAATAGTTCTCACTGTTTAGGTGGAACCCCCCCCTCAGCCCCATCTCTCTCACCAATACCTGCAAGTTCCTGAGAAAAGAGTACCACGCCCAACCCATAGGGGACTGATGGGGGATGTCCTTCTGTAAGTTTCTCTTATTGGCTGATGAATAAAACTCTGACTGGCCGGGCAGCATAGATGGGGCTGAGATGAGGAGAAGGTTGGGGAAAGGAAGGCAGAGGAGAAGATGCCATGTAACTACCAAAGGAGTAACAAGTCCAGACATTCGCCAGTAAGTCAAGACCATGTGAAAATACACAGATTAGTAGTTATGGGTTAATAATTAAGAGAGAGCTAGCCAATAAGAAGCCCATGCCATCAGCCAACAGTTTTATAGTTAATATAGCATCAGTTATTTTATTTGGGGCTGAAGTGGCAGTGGGACCAGGTGGGACAAGATACTCCAGCAACAGGGAGCCCTCCAGATACAACAGCCCTTGCACCATCTTTAAGAACACCAACCAGTTAAGAACTGTCAGGTTGACTTCACCTACATGCCCACTAATAAAAAACTCCATTATCTCCTAACTTGTTAACACTTTTATAGGATGGATAGATAAAGGCATTTCCCACCAGCAGATGTTTCAGATAATCCTGAAGAACATGTCATCCCTCAATATGGTATGTCATCTCCCCAAACTCCTGGGACTTCGGTGTTGGTACCACCTCTCCAGGCTCAAGCAGGCACCTATCCAGTAACTGGGACCTGTCTTTCCAAGATGTCCCAATGAAGGGCATATCTGCTCTCATATCTTGTTCATTCATCTTTGTCCCTTTTGTACAACCAGGGAACTTCCCCATTCCATTATTCTTGGTAGTCTTCCCTCTTCCCATGGCTAGCCCCATTCATAGGGCCAGTATAATAATCTATTTTTTTTTCCTAGCAACCTACCTTTTCTGCCTCCTGAAGTAACAGATGCCTGAGGTCTCCAGGATGGCAATTGACCAAAAGCTTCTTGACCCATACTTCCTACTGAGTGTGAGCCCATGCAACCCAACTCCCCATATCATCCCAGGCATGCAGGAAGTAGTCAGACTTGACCCAGCACCCACATACCCAAAGGGTCTGGGATGTCTAGGTGGAAACTATACCTCAGCTCCCACTCCTCTCATTCCAGACACCACCTTAAGAAAGCCTGCCAAGGGTCAGCTCCTCCCCTGGAGCTGCTCAAGATCATGCATGCCTACAGGGTATTTAAGACCTGGTAGCTAGACCTGCCACATGATTCCTCTCCTGCCTTTCTGAGAGTCACCCAGAAATTCTCTGCTGTGCCTTGCTGTTTAAGTCTGGTCTTAATAAGTTGGTTTAATTTGGCTTATTGTATTAGTAAAGGATACCAGATAACTGGGGACCCAATATTTATCACACACTATATGTTATGACATTTCCTTATGCCTTTTCCTGTGAGAAATTCTTTTCAGGTTCCAGTGGAGAATAGAGATGTATACAATGGCAGTTGCTTTAATAAAAATATTTAGGTAAAAGTCCCCACCACCATGGAAACACATAGAATGATAAACATGCCTACTCCCACACAAGAATCCCCATTGTGTCTTCCTGATCACACCAAGAACAAAGATCTTAAAGATTTACTGACTAGACACACCTGATCCCAATGATGAAAGCACACTATGGAAGGAAACAATGGGCTCACATCCAGACACACATTTAGATACTTGCAAAATTTAACACTTTTTTGCCTCAGGAAAAATGTTGTAATGAGTTTGATGGCTGCTTTCATCCTGTAATCATTAAGTCTACTTTCAATCTTGCTTGAGTCTAAACTAATGTTCAGTTAGAGTATAAAAAGTATAGTCTTTTTTCAATAGAGCAGCAGCTATTTCATTCACTCTCAGATATGGCAGGCTCCTTCCTTTGCTAACACCTGATCTCCTCTTTGGGATCTGAACCCCTAGATTCTGGACTCCAGCAAGTACCTCTAGTGGAAAACAGTTCAGTTTCCAGCACCCACATGGCAGCTCATATCTGAAATTACCACATTGATTACATCCATATTGTACTGACCAGTATGAATTCGTTTGTGACTAAGAAGATGACTCTTGGTTGCAAAGGCTTTCCCACACTGATTACATTCATAAGGTTTCTCCCCAGTATGAATTCTTTCATGGCTGAGAAGATACTTCTTCAGTGCAAAGGATTTAGCACACTGATTGCATTCATAAGGTCTCTCTCCAGAATGATTTCTTTCATGACCGAGAAGATTCTTCTTTGCTGCAAAGGCTTTACCACATTGATTACATTCATAGGGTTTCTTATCAGTATGAATTATTTCATGCCTGTGAAGACTACTCTTCCTTGCAAAGGCTTTACCACATTGATTACATTCATAGGGTTTCTCTCCAGTATGAATTCTTTCATGACTTTGAAGACTACTCTTCTGTGCAAACATTTTTCCACATTGATTACATCCATAAGGTTTCTCTCCACTATGACTTCTTTCATGACTGTGAAGATTACACTTCTGTGCAAAGGCTTTCCCACATTCATTACATTCATAGGGTTTCTCTCCACTATGATTTCTTTCATGACCGAGAAGATGACTCTTCTGTGCAAAGGCTTTACCACATTGATTACATCCATAGGGTTTCTCTCCAGTATGAATCCTTTCATGACTAAGAAGATTACTCTTCCTTGCAAAGGCTTTACCACATTGATTACATGCATAAGGTTTCTCTCCAGTATGAATTCTTTCATGACTGAGAAGCTTATACTTCTCTACAAAGGCTTTACCACATTGATTACATGCATAGGGTTTCTCTCCAGTATGACTTCTTTGATGACAGAGAAGATTTTTCTTCAGTGAAAAGGCTTTACCACATTGATTACATTCATAGGGTTTCTCTCCAGTATGACTTCTTAGATGAGTGAGAAGATGACTTTTATGTGCAAAGGCTTTACCACAGTGATTACATTCATAGGGTTTCTCTCCAGTATGACTTATATTATATATTTGAAGATAAGTGGGACATGCCAAGGCTTTATAACTTTGATTATACTCATAGGTTTTTACTTCTAAATGAGTTCTTTGGTGTACTTTCAGGGAGGAATCAGATCTAAAGGCTTTATCACACTGGTTACATATAGAGAGATCCTCTTCCTTATTGGTGGTGTTGTGTATTTGAAGATGCCCGTAATGGCTAAAGCCTTTAGTAGATAGCTCGCACTTACTATTTTCTCTGTCCACACGAGGCTTTTCACATCTTTGAAGAAAACTTGAAGAACTCAGAGTCTGACCACACTGATTGCATTCATAACATTTTCTTATACTATGAGCAATACCACATGTGCACACTGAGCCAGGACAGAGAGATGAATTTCCACATTCCTGGCACTCACAAGGTTTTTCACCAATGAGAGTTTCTTGAGGTATTCCCATGGAAGTTGGAATACCAATTACTTGTAAACTTGTTTCACAGTTGTCATGTCTTTTCATAGTGAGGACTACTACAGATCTCCCAGTTTTTCTGAGAGAGACAGAAGTACAATGCTTCTTTCCATTTCCCTTATGCTCACAGGGCTTGTATTCAGAGTGACAGATGACATACCTGGTAAAGGAAGATAACAAAAAGTTTTCACACTGCATTACATAGTCTACATTCTGTGTCTCAAACAGATGTGGTATAGGGATTCTGGTTTCTACACCATGCTGTCTGTCGTAAATGCTCCTCTCAGAAAACTGTGGTAAGTCACTCACTACAAGTATATGAGGATCACTAGTTTTTATATGGAAGATTTGCTTATAAAAGCTCTTGGACATACAGTAATCCCGTCATCAATGTGTATACCTTATATGACAACTGAATGGCATGACACTAAGTGGATGGACAGTTCTACAACATCTGTCTCATATGGCCATGAATGTAGTGAGATATTCACTTTGTCTGCATCTGTGGCACTGACAACGCCCATTGGGGGTAGAGACAGGGGCAGAAGTGACCTGTGGAACTAGGTCTGAAGGGGAACCTGGGAGGTCTCTCTTGCTGGCCAGACACAGACAGGAGAGCATCCGACGGAACCTGCATGTGTTCATTTGTCTATGTTGTAAGTTATTTCTCCATGAATAAACATCTATAAGACCTATTTGTTTATCCTGATCTTTATTAAACCATAATATATGATTAAAATTATGACATCTATTATGCCATTATTTTCTTGTCTTGTTTTTTTTTTTTTTTTTTTTTTTTTTTTTTTTTTTCTTGTCTTGTCCTTAAAGGAATGCTTTGCAAACAGTGATCAGCTACCTGACATTGCAGTACATGGTATTGTGAGAATTTAATAATCATAACAAAGCTATGCTTACTTACACAATTTCTTTTCATTCAAAGTTTAGGGTACATTCACATTTTTCAGATGTACATATGTAATTGCTTGCACATGAAAATTACCTTCCATGTCTTCTAGAACATTGGGAATAGTCTTCAATATTGTGGTCTTCCCATCTGTACCCTAAAATACAGTACCAGAAAAATGTATGTGATATATTACTGGAAATTAGGCACAACATAAATTACTGTCTTTCATGAATCTTAGTACTATGCCTGGTTTATTCATCAGATTCTTCCCCTTGCATATTTGAGATCACAGAAGAGCACAATGTCCAAGAAAAGCTTGTCCCCTTAAGTTAAAAAATGACAGAAAGCTCACATTCTCACCTATGGAAGTGAGGTTCCAGTAGGTTTCCAGCATCACATCTTTGTAGAGACTCTTCTGAGAAGGATCCAGCAAAGCCCACTCTTCATGGGTGAAGGTCACATGCACATCCTCATAGGTCACTGCATCCTAAAGTGTCCCATATATGTTTGTAATTGAAATGGTGAGACTGACAGAAATGCAAGTGTACACTTCATTGAGATTATATTTACATAACTCTGTGTGCTCCATACATTCTGTGACATGGGTGTTGTAGAAAATTACTTTAGTGTATGTGACTTTTGTTTATGCTTCCTTTGTTTAACTCTGTGAAGCTGTGTTACTGTGCCTGTCTAAAACACCTGGTGGTCTAGTAAAGAGCTGAACAGCCAATAGAAAAGACAGGCAGGCTGGTGGGCAGCAAGTGAAACAGGAGGAGAAAAGGAGAAATAAAGAGGATTGAGAAAAGGAAATGAGGACATCAGGGTCCAGCTACCCAGCCATCCAGCCAGCCACAGAGTAAGAGTGAAAGTAAGATATACAGAAGTAAAAAAAAGGAAAATGCCCAAAAGGTAATCAGGATAATTTAAGCTAAGAAAAGCTAGCTAGAAACAAACCAAGCTAAGGCTAGTCATTCATAACAAAGAATAAAACTCTATATGGGATTTATTTGGAATCTGGGTGGCAGGCTACCCCCCCCCAAAAAAAAGAGCCAGAAAAGTAAAAATAACAACCAAAAATAACACATGGGTCAGGAAATCTCATTTTAAAAGGAAACAAAAAAGAGAATGACACCTTCCATTCCTCTGCCCACCTAATAGAATATGTAATGTAAGGAAAAATGCCTAGCAATATATACAGAGAGACATGCAAACACATTAACACTATTTAGTATATTTCAGCAAAATCATATCCAAATTATTAACTTCAAAAAATGGATAGAAATTTTTCTGAACTCTAATTCCGAACATCAAGTGGTAACAACAGGTGAAACTCTGATTTCTAAGCCACCCTGCTCTATGTAGAGATTTCCAGAACAGCCAAAGGTACATAGTGAGACCTTATCTCAAACAAAAAAATAGAAAGCATTCGGGACTCACTCAAAATTCCTCCACAGAGTTAAACATATACTTCAGTTCTATACTTGTTTATCATTAACTGAGGTGACCCCTATTGAAATGTAAGGCTAACAATTCCCAGGAAGGAAAGTATTTTTGAGAAATTACTGATAGATCAATTAGTTCTCAAGAAACGCTGATCTTGTTTGTACAAATAAAGTGTGTCTGAAGATCAGTGGGTGAGACTTACCAATAGCTAACAGACAGACAGAAAGTGAGATCGCTTGGTGGAAACAGGAAATGAGATGGTAGGGAGGAGAATGGATTATAGGTGGGAGGAAACAGGAACTCGCTCTCTTTTCAGCTGGGAAGTTGGTGAGTTAAGGTGTGGCTGTGGCTTGCTCCTTCATCTCTCTGATCTTTCACCTTTTACCCCTATATCTGACTCCAGGCTTTTACTATTAGAACTCATGTTACAGACTGACACACACATAAAGGTACAAATTCATTAAAAAGCTATTTTGAGGCCACTGGCCCAGGCCTAGAACTGAGCTGCCTGGGTCCCTGCCGGCCAGCTAAATTTTCTTTTGTTTTGTTTTTTTTTCCCCAAATCTTTGAGCAACTGTGAGAATTTTCCATTGGAGTTTTTCTGAACAGTATTCAGCTGCAACCCAAACTCTGGCAGCAGCTTTGCACTCAGGCAAATAACCACCACAGCCGTTTCTTCTTAAAACTCCCATGTGCATTTTTCAGCCAGCCAGTGCCAGTGCTTTCTCTCTCTGTCTCTTTCTCTCCCCCCCCCCCCATGGCTTTCTGGATTTCCCTACAGCCCCTTTTCTTGGGCTGCTATTCTCAGCTCACAGCCACATGCTACACCTCACATGTCACTGGCATTGTTAGAAGATTTGGTAGGTCTATTGGGAATTCTTAAAGGAATGAATTAATTTTAAAAGTTTTTTTTTCTCACATTAAAAATGAGAAACATAGTGGGGTGTTGAAGTCACCAACTATTTGTATGAGGGGGGTTGATGTGTGATTTAAACTTTACTAATGTTTCTTTTATAGAAGTGGGTGCCCTTGTATTTGGGGAATATATGTTCAGGATTGAGACTTCTTCTTGATGGATTTTTCCTGTGATGAATATGAAATGTCCATCATCTCTTTTGATTACCTTTAGTTTTAAGTCCATTTTTTAAGATATTAGGATAGCTACACCAGCTTGCTTCTAAGATCTATTTGATTGGAAAGCCTTTTCCCAACCCTTTACTCTAAGGATCTGTCTGTCTTTGAAATTGAAGTATGTTTCTTGTATGCAGCAGAAGGATGGATCCTGTTTTCATATCCATGCTGTTAGCCTCTCACTTTTTATAGGTGAGTTGAGTCCACTGCTATTAAGGGATATGAGTGCCCAGTGGCTACTGATTCCTGTTAATTTTTGGTGGTGGTGTGTTTCCTTTTTTAAGGATGTGCCAGTCTGGGATTATCTATTGCCTGTGCTTTCCTAGGTACCTCTAACCTCCTTGAGTTGGAGTTTTCCTTCTACAGTGCTTTCTGTAGGACTGGATTTGTGGATATGTAGTGTTTAAATCTGAGTGAGGTAACCCACAGTCAGAAAGACAAAATTGGTTTGTATTCACTCATAAGCAGATATTAGATATAAAGCAAAAGACAATTAGACTACATTGCACAACTCCAGAGAAGCTAGGTGACAAGGATGACCAAAAGAGGGACATATGGATCATCCTGGAAAATTAGATGAGATCTATGGGGTAAACTTGGGGGGGCACTTTTGAGGGAGGGAGGGGAATGAGAACATGAGGGAATAGGATGGTCAGGGGAGGGAGGGATGCAATGGAATAGCAATGAAAGAGATACCTTAATAGAAAGAACCATTATGGGCTAAGGGAGAAACCTGGTGCTAGGATAACTCCTGAGAATCCCAAAGAAGGACCCCTGCAAAGACTCCTAGCAATAGTGGAGAGTATATCCCAACTTCCCTACTCCTGTAACTACCATCATAGAGCCTTCATCCAGTAATTAATGGAACCAGAAGAAGAGATCCACAACTGATTGGGTTTTTATTATTAAGGCCTATTATAACTCATGTTACACTGATCCTAAAACAATAAAACAAACAACAAAAGGGATGGAGTATATAAATAAAGACAGGTCAACATCTTTTGAAGATGTCCTAGATCACTCACTGAAGGTTAGCAACTATTCCTAACTCCACATCAAAAAAATTCAATCCTCTCTTCTGACTTCGGTAAATACAAGGAAGACAAGTGTGATTTGAGATGTCCTTTAAAAAAATTTTTTTTTAATTATGTATACATTGTTTTGTCTGTATGTATGCCTGCAGGCCAGAGGAGGGCACCAGATCTCATTACAGATGGTTGTGAGCCACCACATGGTTGCTGGGAATTGAACTCAGGACCTCTGGAAGAGCAGCCAGTGCTCTTATCCTCTGAGCCATCTCTCCAGCCCCGAGATGTCCTTTTTATGCTGGGAATGTGTGTTGCTTTTATTGGTTTAGGAATAAGACTACTTTGGCTTATGTCAGAGCAGAATATAGCTAGGCAGGAAATCAAAGTAGAGAGACAGTGAGAAAGAAGGCCGAATTGAAATACAGATACCAACAGCTGTGGGAGAAAGATGTCTAAGCATCATTGGTAAGCCACGGGTCACATGTCAATATACAGATTAATAGATATGGGTTAATTTATAAGTAAGAGCTAGCCAGTAATAAGCTAAGCCATTGGTGAAACAATTATAATTAATATTAATCCTCTGAGTGATTATTTTATAAGCAGCTGCATGCCTGGTAGGTATGACAGAAAAGCTTAGCTACATTTAGTATACCAACATAGGCCTCTTGAATTTTCATAAGGACTATAAAAGCTTTAAAAAGAGCTTCTCAACACACAATATAGGAGGCAAAAACAGCTTCCTAGTTGTGTCTCTCATGTGGGCCACAGTACAGAGACACCATGACATTTGAGACTGAACACACAATGATGGATTCCTGCCACAGTACACAGAGGCATCTCAAAGCCACACAGCATGCTGCATGGCAGGTTTAGCTTTTGCTCATACAGACAAAAAAGGCTAAAAGACACACAATAAAAAAAAAGTACACACATAAAAACCTTTAAACAGGTTCTAATATGTTTTACAATGTGTGTAGGCTTAATCCCAGCACTCAGGAGACAAAGCCAGGCAGATCTCTGTAAGTTCGAGACCGGCCTGATCTACAGAGTGAGTTTCAGGACATCCTCCAAAGCCACAAAGAATCCCTGTCTCAAAAAAAAAAAAAAACAAAGATGGGAAATACACAGGGAATCTGGATCCTTGTATTGATGTGTTGATTTTAAATTTTTTGATTGCTGAAAAACAAAAGACAGCTGCTAAGAGACCTAGAATTGAAAGAGAGACTGATAAAAGATACCAACCTAAATATTTTTTAAATGCCTTCACTTTAAAAGTCAATCAATATATTTGTAAAATGGAATTTAAAAGATGCATTGCTTTGGAGAAGTGGTTTTGCTTTTGTTTCCACAGGAAACAAGAAGCTATGAAATCATTCTAGGATGGACCAGATTTGGTCAAGGGAAAGAGACCTCCTGATCCTTGACAGGTGATAACTGTCTACAAAGGTTATACCTGGTCTTTCTAGGACATGTCAATTACCTCAAATTTCCTCAGGGTCCATAAAGATACTTTGTCCACAGACAGCAGGAAGCAGTTTGGAGATGGGGGACATTGATGATCTTTGTTTATTTGGTGGGCTATGGATGTTTGTTATATTTAGGGGAATATAAAAATATAGGATAAAAAGAGAGCTCTTAATCTCAGATTTGTTGCATTGACATGGATTTTGGTATAGTGATATCAATTTAAAGTTAATTTTATTATACTGAAAATGTTCTGATCTTATTTAAAGGACTTTTGTATACTGATAAAAATTTAAGGTTATTTTTGTTACAACATATTGTATGTATGTTTCTATTTTTGTTTGAGGTACTATGCATATGCAGTTCATTTGAAAATGTAGGGTGAAATTCTAGTTTTTAAAAACTATCATTATAAACTATATAGGATAATCAGAAGACATAGGTTAATGGTTAGTAATTTGTAACAATCAAAATTATAGATATGTTAGGTATGCTTTCCAGATCATACAGAGATATACTTCAGATAGATAAGTAATCAACAAACCTTTCAAAGACCAACAAAATATGACATTTAAAATGTTTTGTTAAAGGGTGCCCAAACTGGCCTTTCCAGTTGGTGAATATCCCAACTATCATCATAGAGCCCTCATCCAGTAATTGATGAAACCAGATGCAGAGACCCACAACCAAGAACCAGGCCGAGCTCTGGGAATCCAGTCAAAGAGAAGGAGGAGGGAAAAAATGATCAAGGGAGTTCAAGATGGAGAAATCTACAGAGACAGAAACTCACGAACTCTAGACTGACAGCAGTAGAGACTCCAGAAGAACCATCTAGGTCCTCCATGTGTGAGAGACTATTGTGAAGATTGGACTATCAGAAGGGCTCCTAGCAGTAGGACCATGATACAAACCTGGTACATGAGCTAGCTTGTTGGAGCCCATTCCCTATGAGCATGGGATGCCATGCACAGCCTTAATGCATAGGAGAAGGGCTTGGCCTTGCCCCCAACCTATTGTGTCAGACTTTGTAGACTACTCATGAGTGTCCTTACCCATGAGGAATGGACTGGGGGGGAGGGCATGGAGTTGCAGGGGAGAGGGAACAGGAGGAGGGGTGAGAGGGGAAACTGTGGTTGGAATCTAAAATGAAATTTTAAAAAATAAATTATAAAAAAATAAAATGTTTCATTAACCTAAGGTTTTTCATGACAATAGACACATCTGCTCCTGATGTGGGCATCAAAGAAGCTCCTTTATAGAGTTTGCTTTCAATGTGGCAAGGCTAGCCTTTGGGCAAGAAACTGCTCTTGCCTGGACCGCTTGACTGTATGCTTATATAAATTAGACATACAGGACCCACAGGAAATGACTGCTAAACTTGCCAAAACAGAATAGGATAGTCACTCAGGGTTCCTGCTTCATGGAAGAGTTCTGCCACAAAGGAAAGTGACTGACAAACTGCCAATACAGACTGGACAGTTTCAAAATTCCTGCTTCACTGAGAAGTCTGCCAGATACTATGAGTCTATAGGCTAAAGATGGATGCCCCATTGGTTACAGAAAACCTTTAGATGACTGACTATTCAGCTCTGTCATTTCTAGAGCTTTGGAATTTGATTCAACTTAACAATTAACCCAAATTTTTCTTTTCAGGATCCCCTAAAGATGTCATGACCCCCAGACAGCAGAAATAACTTTAAGAACACAATGCCCACATTCCTGGTGTAGGGGGTGGGGGAATGAGTGGGTTTTGGTCACTCATTGGGTTATGGATATTTGTCATTGTTTAGGGGGACTGGTTACAAAATGGTGTTGGTTATAGTCAGGAAGTTGAACATAGGGGATTAGATTCAAGGATTTTGTTTTGAAAACAAAAAAAAAAGAGGATACAGATATGATAGAATAAAAGTGTACATTACTGAATCTACTCTGAAAAGAAAAATGGAGGATATAGATACAAGAAGATAAAAAGGTAGATTATTGAACCTACTCTTAAAAAGCAACTACTAGTTTTCAATATTTTATATTGGATTAGACTTTTGTATATTGTATATTGATAAAAATTTGAAATTGGTTAAAACATACTGTACATATGTTTCTAATCTTGTTCAAGGTATCATACCTATATAGCTCATTTATCAATATAATGCAAATTTCTAGTCCTTGAAAGTTATTATTACCAACTATATAAGATAATAAAGAGAGGCTGGAGAAATGGTTCTGTGGTTAAGAGCACTGACTGTTCTTCCAGAGTTCCCAGGTAACCCACATGGCAGCTCACAACTGTCTGGAACTACAGTTCCAGGTGACTGAACATGCATGGCAAAACACCAATGTAAATAAAACAAAAATAAGTAAATTAAAAAAAAAAAGATAGTAAGGAAAAGTAGGTGAGTAATTAGTCACCTATTACAATCAAACTTGTAGTCACAATAGTTATGTTTTCAAACAGATATGTATTAGATAGACAGGTCATCTTCAAACACTTCAGAGATCTACAGAATATGGCATTTAAAATGTTTTAATAGCATAGGTTCTTTTCTTTATGACAAAGAGACATGTCTGCTCCTGGCAGCATCAATCTACGTGAAAGAAGATGAGAGGCATCAAAGAAACTCCACATGGAGTTCACTTTCTTTATGGCAAAAGTTAGCCACTGGGCAGGAATGTGCCTTTGACTCAACTGCTGGAAGTATGCTGTCTAAACTGGACAAACAGGACACACAAACACAAAAAAAGAATGACTGCAAACCCTGCTAAGACAAGGCAGGACAGTCCCTCAAAATATACTGCTTCCCAGAAATGTCTGTCAGATATGCTAGGCCTATAGGCCAAAGATGGCGAAGAACCCTGGATGACTGTCCAAGCAGCCAGCTGTTTTTGTCATTTCTCACATTATTTGGAAATCTCTTGCTTGTACTTCGTGCTTACTCAGTTAATATTATTTCCTTCTCGGGTCTCTGAGGGACTTGAAGACTAAATAGTATTGTTATAGTTTTCATTGCTTACCAGACTCAGAAAAGGAACTCACTAAAGATATGTAAGGTGTAGAAATTTGAGAGACATTAGAAGATAATTTGATAATACAAATTAGAATAGAAAGTAAATTAGTTACAAGACCTTGAACTCACCAATTGAATAGATAATGGAGTATTTTCTCTGAATTTGTCAAATGCAAATGGAACAGACATTGATAAAATTATTGCCTGCACATATTGTATATACTTACTGTATATAGTTTTTCTTATGTTAGTTGTAGCCTTCTTTTTGTATTAGACAAAAAAAGGGGGGGATTGTGGTGATATATTATTCATGAATTAATAAAGATTGCCTGAAGTATCAGAAAGCAAAGCCAGCCACACTAGTTAACTGTAGAAGGTAGGCAGTGGAACACACCATTAACCCCAGGACTCAGGAGACAGATAGATCTCTGTGAGTTCAAGACCACCCTGGCCTACACATAAATGAACAGTAACAGACTGAATGATTTCTCAAAGTATCAGTCCATGGGGCTGGAGAGATGGTTCAGCAGTTAAGAGCACTGGCAGCTCTTCCAGATGTCCTGAGTTCCATTCCCAGCAACCAGATGATGGCTCACAACCATCTGTAGTGGGATCTGATTTCCTGGAATAAAGGCATACATGCATGGGGAGCATTCATATACATAAAATAAATAACAAATCTTTAAAAAAATCATTGCTTCTAGAAACCAATAACCCCCCCAAAAAATAATATCTGTCTACTACCCATTCATTTAGCCTTATTTGATTTCCCAGGACATGTACAGAATATAAGGAGATAACATGCCAAAATATTACACAACATATCTTACTGACTCTTCTCTTGCTATGAAGAATCACTATGAGGAAGGAAATTCTTAAAATGGAAGGCTTTTAGTTTGGAGATTGATTATAGTGACAGAGGGGTAGTCCATTCTCTTCTTGAAAGGAAGCATCACAGTGGGCAAGCACAGGACTGAGTGTTGGATCCTGATACATAGGCAGGCAGGCAGGCAGACGGACACTTGCCTTGCATTGGTCTTTGGAAACTTCAAAGCCAACCCACATTGATACATCTATAAAAAGAAGACACACCTACTCCCCTAAGGGCATATGTGTCAAAGAACAGGGCTGAGTTCACATAAGTCTAGGGAAAGAAGACTCTAGAGACATCTAAGAATGAATTTAAGCTTTCAAGGCTGCAGGGAGATTCAGCCTGAATGTATGAAGCTTCTCCCTTCACCCAGGGCATTTTTATTTTTCTCAATATTTACACTTTAGCCAGTTAATTTCCATATGCTCAAAAAAAAACCTGAATGAGGCTTCCAAAAATACAATGCCAAGTGCAAATTCTCAACTCATCAGGTACCACAATTTTCCGAGTTTCCCAGAACCAAGTTTGGTATGGGTTCTTTATCCTTGGGAAACTCAGACCAGATTTACACAAGGCAACAAGAGAAACAAAGGTTATCTGCTCATCAAAAGATGG
This sequence comes from Phodopus roborovskii, assembly GCF_943737965.1. Classification (NCBI taxonomy): domain Eukaryota; kingdom Metazoa; phylum Chordata; class Mammalia; order Rodentia; family Cricetidae; genus Phodopus; species Phodopus roborovskii. Next base: position 4,627,316 of record NW_026125554.1, read on the forward strand.
ATTAGGTCTAGGTGCTAATACTCTGGAGCCAGGCCAGGTGTAACCCAGCAGGAAAGGTGCCACACACACCTCCTTTCTTTACACAATTGCTTCCACTAACTGGGAACCAAGCATTCAAAGACAGGATCCACAGGGTGCTGAGAAAATATAAACCATGACAGGAAAACAACCTAAGAAGAAAGAGAACTAAAGGAAAACAGTGTATTGTATTAAGGCAAACAGAGAGAGAGAAGAGGGGAAGACAGAAAGGAGACAAAGAAAAAGCAAATGGAAAAAAATTTCTTCCAAATAGGGGGAGCCAACTCCTCTGGCTGGATTACGATCTTCCATAATATAACCTACCCCATCTAAGAAAACATTAAACAATTCAAGGCCTCCAAACTTACTTTCAGTCCACATCTTTTCTCTGAGTGTATGGCATTGTCCCTTGTTTCCTTCCCTACCCAATTCCCTCAGAGAACCTGGGAAAACTTGATTAGGCCTAGTGCCTAGTAGAAGCAATGAAGGCAGTCAGCCTCTTGGTGTGCTTAAGTATGACAGCTATAGATGACGCCATCCTGAAGACGCACTTCTAAGTAGGGAGATGGGACACACAAGGCTACAAAAATGAATTTTATTCAACTTTTTTTTTCTTTTTCCAGAAAGGGCTTCTCTGTGTAGCCCTGTCAGCCCTGGAACTCACTCTATAGACCAGGCTAACCTCTGCCTACCAAGTGCTGGGTTTAAAGGCATGCATGCACCACCACCACCACTGATTTAACTATTTTAACAAATTAAACCTGAAAGTCTTCAGTCCACATTGGAACTGTGATCAGACAGTCACAAATCTGTCTGATCAGAGCCCAAACCAAACTCTACTGGGATAAAATAGGGCCAAGAAACATCTTGTGTTTGGGGACTGAGAAGGTGAAAGACATAGATGACAACAGTTGGCTTCAACAGTTACAATCAATGTGGTGAAACATTTGGGTGGACTCAACTGTCTCTGGTTGGGGGTCATAGAATTCCTTCCTCTGTTCCCTAGCTGCATGAGGGCTACCTTATAGGCCATAGGAACCATCTCCTCCTACATTCATGCAAACCTAATTAAACTGTCTTTTTAAAGGAAAGGGTGTAACAGTGCACATTTAACCATGAAGAAGTGGGGATTCTACTGGGATTTGTGCCTGATGGAGGATGGGCTTGCCCTAGCAGGGAGCTGGACTAACCTTGAGTGGTTTGCTGTCATCTTGGCTATTATGTCAATATTATATTAAGACAATACAAAATCTGAGCTACAGCTATAGGGAAAGTCAAATAAAAAGGCTAACAATTTATGCCAACAACAGAAATCACATGGGAAAAAGTAATCATGAATGAAAAATGCTCAACAGTGACACCATCTAACTTCAAACTTTGAATGCAACTGCAATAAAGACTGCAATGAACTGAGCGGTGGTGGCAGCATACACCTTTAAATCCAGCACTTGGGAGTTTGAGGCAAGCCTGGTCTACAGAGTGAGTTCTAGGACAGCCAGGGGGTGGGAGGGTTAGATTGTACTGTCTGGGAAAGGATAAAGAGATCAACAGAACATGACAGCAAACTTAGAAATAAAAACACAATACAGTCAAAAGTGACACATGAGGCCAGGAAACCCAGTGACTGGACCAACCTGGAATCTACATGCAAATGTTAGTGACACAGACGTTACACCCTGCACAGAATTAACTGCAAAGGGATCTAGACCTGCAGAACTTCTCGAAGACCCTAGAGTGACCAGGGTTGTGAGAGTTAGCTAATCTGCCTTCCATGAGACAGTTAAAAAAAAAAAAAAACAGCGCATGCGCGAACCTGCATTATGACAGGACGTTTATACCCAAGCACGCCTGCTCCCCATGGTCTGCACAGGCGCATCGGGCAGAGCAAAGTCATTCAGTGGTCCTGCTTCTGCCTGGAGCTGGAGGGAACTCAGTGGACCAAGTGGAATCGCGCCGGCAACCGCATACATCCGCGGGTTCCCACAGACCCGGGAGGACCCACACCGGCTCCCGCGGCTCCTCCCCGCGTGCGGACTGCGGCCCCTCGCTCACCATGGCGGGTTCGCAGCTCGCCACGCTCTCTCCTCACAGCCCCCGGCACAGGGTCACAGCTCAGCACACGCAACACCAGAGCCTTTCTCAACCACGGCCCCCAAGCCTACAGCTTGGGAGACCGGAAGTGCCCGCCTCCATTCTGACTGGCAGTCCATCTGGAGACCCTGATTGGTTACTGCGGCCCGAGTGATAGAAACACCTCTCTTAGGGCAGAGTGTTGTGAATGGACTCAATACAGTTGTTTCCAGCCCAGGCTTCCACTGCAGAGAACCAACTCGCCCACACCTGGAGAGATTGGCATTACAGCAGAACTTGGGGCTGGACTGTAAATCTCTTCTGAACTCTGCGCTCAGTAGGACTAATTTCTCGGCCATTAGTGAGGTTTTACTACGAAACTGAAAAAGGACAAAGGAAACCAGCCTGTTTTCGTGGAAACTGGAAAACGTGCTATGATTTTCATTTTTGTAAAAAGAAAGTTTCATTTTTAAAAATATGCACCAGAAATCTTCAGTCTCAAACTATTATCATATAAAAGTTATTTATCAATATAAACAATTTTAGTGAACTAAACCCCATGGGATCAGTGTGAACGTTTTAGTTACTCACTTTGAAAGACCTGCAGAGCGTGGACCTTCACTCACCAGAAGCAGTCTCGATGCAAATAGCATGAGGAGTTTTTATTCCAAGTGCACTGGGGTCCACAGTCATGCGCCACGCAGAGGTAGAGGACTGAGGACCTCCAGGGCAGAATTGAGATAACTTTTATAGGATTTACATCAAAGCTAACAAGGCCAGTTTCAAAACTAGTCTGTTATTTTCACTAGGCCTAAAAGCAAGTCATGGGACAGTTCAAAACTTGGAATGGTTAATAAGGTTTCCTAGGTTACAGAGATTTCATAGAGTACACAGTTTTTACAAGGCGGGATTGTTTAGCACACCTGCAAGGTTAGGAGGTTTTCTTTCTCTAGGACCAGCTGGCTCAGTGGCCTTGTCCTTAAGATAATGGGGTCAGGGAGAATGTACTCTCCAGTCAGGGAGTTATCTATATCTATTGGCAGAGCACTTGTTCTTTCTGGTTTTCCCTTCTTGCCATGAGTCCTGTCTCTTTTAGTTATTAATTTTCTTTGTAGACAGGATGACCCATAACAATTCCACAACATCCTTCAGAAACAATTCCCAGACTGTTGTTGTGGATAACAACATCCTTCAGAAACTAGGTGATTATGAATAATAATAATAATGATTTCCAGAAACAAATCATCATGACCAAGCTATTTCATGTGTTTTTCTTATTTTCTGAGCTTTGCATGCAGCTAAGGTGATTTTTAAATACATACTGATGGACATTTTTTAAATTTCTAACTTTCAGTGGTCATTAGAGAGTTAGGGTGTATTTTCATCCTTTTAACTTCATATTTACTACAGGGCCTAAAAGTTCTGATAACTAAAATATGCATATTTTATTGCCTACCTGACACAGGAGTTTACAGTTTTGTTTTCCTCTCAATTCTGCATTAGTGAAATTAAGTAAACCAAATTAACTACACTTATTTTTACATCATACAACTGTTGCATTGTCTTTGTCAGAGTCTCACTCCGCAGCCCTGGCTGGACAGGAACTCACTATGCAGACCAGGCTAGCATAGAAATCATAAGGATCCTTTTTCTTTCGGTGGCGCACGGCAGCAAGATGGCGGTGCAGATTTCCAAGAAAAGGAAGTTTGTGGTGGATGGAATTTTCAAAGCTGAACTGAATGAGTTTCTCACTCGGGAACTGGCTGAAGATGGCTACTCTGGTGTTGAAGTCCGAGTTACACCAACCAGAACAGAAATCATTATTTTAGCCACCAGAACACAGAATGTTCTTGGTGAGAAGGGTCGTCGGATCAGAGAGTTAACTGCTGTGGTTCAGAAGAGGTTCGGCTTCCCTGAGGGCAGTGTAGAGCTTTATGCAGAAAACGTGGCCACAAGAGGTCTGTGTGCCATCGCTCAGGCAGAGTCTCTACGTTACAAACCCCTAGGAGGACTTGCTGTTCGAAGGGCCTGTTATGGTGTGCTTCGATTCATTATGGAAAGTGGGGCCAAGGGCTGCGAAGTCGTGGTGTCTGGGAAGCTACGAGGACAGAGAGTCAAGTCCATGAAGTTTGTGGATGGGCTGATGATCCACAGTGGAGACCCTGTTAACTACTATGTTGACACTGCCGTCCACCATGTGCTTCTCAGGCAGGGTGTGCTGGGCATCAAAGTGAAAATCATGCTGCCCTGGGACCCAAGTGGTAAGATCGGCCCCAAGAAGCCGCTGCCTGATCATGTGAGCATTGTGGAACCTAAAGAGGAAATCTTGCCCACCACCCCCATATCTGAGCAGAAGGGTAGGAAGCCAGAACCACCTGCCATGCCCCAGCCAGTGCCTACAGCATAACAGGGTCTTGGCAGCTGTATCTGGAGACTGGATGTTGTCCTGTACAGACATTTAATAAAATCTTGCACAAAGACATAAAAAAAAAAAGAAATCATAAGGATCAGTTTGCCTCTGCTGCAGAGTGCTAAGATTACAGACCTGCACCACCATGCCTGATATCTATTAATCCTGCACATTTACTAATAAAATAATTAGAGCTAGGGGTGGCACACAACTGCACTCTCTATGGAGGACACTGTCCGGGGGGACCACTGTGAGCTTTAGGCAAACCTGAGCTATAAGTGAGACCCTATCTCCAAAGAGCAAATGGCAAAGCAGGTGCAGGTTCTGACAGCCCAGCTCTTTGCCCCATTAGTGTCAGTCTTTGTCCTGGGGTCCACACAGGTCTATGGCAGTCTGGTCTCCCCCCAAGTCCACACACAGTCCACCTGTTAGACATCCCTGCCTGCAATCTGAGGGCACTGAAGCAGCAGGCAGGAGGAGCAGGAGCAATCGGATGAAGAATCCCTGTCCAGCTGCTGAACTGTATGCTCTGCTGCTTTGGGGAGGCATTTTACCCTGTGTCCTGCTCCCAGGCCTTCCTCTGACGAGTCTTGCAAGCCACGCTAACACTGGACTGGCATGTGCAGTCAGCCTCACTATAGGATTTCTGGCTCAAGCAATGTAGTTCCCCAGGGCTCCTCATTTCTACCTGGACACGGAAACAGCTGGTGGAGTCATGTGCTGATGACGATTACAGAATGGCTGGGTGTGGGAGCACAGAGGTCCTGGTGCTCGCAGAGAAGCAGTGCTCAATGGAAGAGATGCTGGTCAAATACCTCCACTCCTTGCAGAAGGCTGAGATGGACTGTGTTAATGACCTGGTGACCTTTCTGCTGTCTGTGGAGCAGACTTCACCTTCCCCAGAGTGATTATCCCAGTCTTCCCTCCCTAGGCCATTGAGCATGTGAGGGGAGATGTCACGTGTTCTCTATGGCCTGATGACCTCTATGCTTTCTTGGTCAGAGATCACACTGAAGTCTAGGTCTTTTAGCCATAAAACCCACCCGCATGGTCACATGACTTGTAAAGGATTCTGTGTATACACCTTAAGCTTTATGGAATTGGACTGATTGCTGCCTGGAAACCTTTTCCCAAATTGTACTGTGTTTTCACTATGCACACAGTGATCTACCTGGTAGTAGCCTCCCCAAAGTCTGATCTAGGCTGATGAAGTTAATCTGCACTGGGTTTTCATTCTCATCCTTCAGGGACCCCCCCCCAACTGGTGCCCAATGTGGGGCACATTACCTTTGGAGAGGGTAACAAAGTTTCCTTTAAATAGGTAAAGGGATCTTGACCTTAAAGTGAGAGAATGGGTCTAAATATGGGCTCTTCTCAGTTTTCTGAAACAAAGAATTTTGTATAAGTATTGAAATATTTGTTAAGATCTAAGCCAGGCATTGGTGGTGCACGCCTTTAATCCCAGCACACAGGAGGCAAAAGCAGTCTGATCTCTGTGAGTTCCAGGCCTGCCTGGTCTACAGAGCTAGTTCCAGGACAGGCTCCAAAGCAATACAAAGAAACCCTGCCTCGGGGGGGGGGGGGAAACTAGAGAAAAAATATTCAGCACTACAGGTCTATAAACTTTAGAATGCACAGGAATAAAACAAAGGGAGCCCGTGAAAGGAGGAATAATAAAGTGTCATGGAATGCATGGCGACTGCTACTGCTTGCAGCATTTTGACACTGTGTATCGCAATTCTCCAGCACCTTGTTACTTTCATTTTTAATGATTCTCACTCTGTGTGATGGGAGTTCTCTTATGCCTTTTCCTTTGGGGAATTTTGTGTGGGCTTCAGTTGAGGATGAAGATGTATACAATGGGACCCTCTTTAAACAAAATAAATCTTTGGATAAATCCCAATCATATACAATGAAACTTTGCTTACTCCCACATACTAACACCAAGATACTAAAAATTTTACATAAGCAACATATGCTTGAAAATAAGGTGTTTTTGACAAATATGGTTTGTTTCATAAACAAGGTATATTTGATAATCAAGCTTTATAAATTCCTAAGGTCTACTCGGGTTCACAATAATGTTTGTCCAGCATCGTCTTTGCTAACATTAAGCTTTAGCTATTGGGATAAACTAAGCAATATTCTGTAATGGAGTGTCCTGCCCCCCATGAAAGCTCTCTTCTCAAGGTCGGCCATTTAAACAACCCCCCCATTTCCACAAGGGCTTTGAGGTCTCTGCTTGCTAAAAAGGAAGTCATTCTCACCTCTGGAAAGAGGAACTTGTGACCCCTGCATTAATGTATTAACTTGTCAGTGCTATCACCTCAATCCCTGCTTACAAGCCCCACCACAGCTCATAGCCCTCTTCTTCCCATTCCCATTTACTCCGTTGTGCAATTGTAGAGTATAAAAAGTTATAAAGCAACAGCCATCCTAATTCCCCCTCAGAGCCTGTCAGTTTCCTTCCTCTCCAGGTCCACACCTCCTCTTTCAGACCTGAACTGTGCTGGAACTGGACTCTGGCAATAAAGTCCCTGTTAAATAGTTAAATATTTAAATAGTTAGGGTTTCTCTGTAGCTTTGGAGCCTGTCCTGGAACTAGCTCTGTAGACCAAGCTGGCCTCCAACTCAGAGATCCAACTGCCTCTGCCTCCTGAATGCTGGGATTAAAGGTGTGTGCCACCAGTGCCCAGCATAAATAGTTTTCTATTTTGTTTTGTTTTAATGAAGAGAGAATTTTCTGTTGGCAGAATGGACTCAGAGCCTTTAAGCTTTCAGACCAGCTATGTATGTTTGGGATTTGCCATAGCATTGGATCTGACTAAAATTCAGAGCTCTCAGATTGTGAGTGGCCCAGGGCCCACCAGAGCTGGCAAGGCTCCACTGCTGCAGGGTAAGCTAGTGAGGAACCTGCCTGATTCCATTTTGAATGAGAGTAGAGTTGCTCTCTGTTTCTTGGAACCTGACCTTCCCCAACCCATGACCTTGATTTGTTTTTAAGAATACTCTGACTTGGGCTGGAGAGTTGGCTCAGAGGTTTAGTGAAATGGCTGCTCTTCCAGAGGACCCAGGTTCAATTCCCACCATCCACATGGCAGCTCACAACTGACTGTGATTCCTGTTCCAGGGGATCTGACACCTTCACACAGCACACAGACGGGCACAGCATATGGGCAAAATGTACAGAAAATACAAATAAATAAATCTTTAAAAAAAAAAAAAAAAGATACCCTGACTGGGGCTGTAGAGATGGCTCAGCAGTTCAGAGCACTTCCAGAGGCTGAATTCAATTCCCAGAAACCACATGGTGCCTCACAACCATCTGTCAAGATCTGATAGCCTCTTCTGGCCTTCTGGCATACTTGCATGCTAAACACTATATGCATAATAAGTAAATAAATAAGTAAGAATACCCTGACTCTCCCAAACCCTTCCTGACCTCTCCCTAATCACATGGTGGGTGACCATATGGCTTTTTTTTTTTTTAAGGTTGTTTTTCCCTGTATTTCCTTATTGCCCCATTCTCCCTTCTGTAAAACTACTCATGATTTTACTCCTTAAAAGATGCCTAAAGTGTGAATTCATGACTGCTCTCTTTAACCCAACTTAGCAGGCAGTGGCTTGCTTTAATTTGGGCTTTAAACTGTGGTAGTGGTCTTATTCTCGATCAGTATGCTTTTTTTTTTTTCTTTTTTTTTTTTTTTTTTTTTTTTTTTAGCCTGTCCTGGAACTAGCTCTGTAGACCAGGCTTCAAACTCACAGAGATCCGCCTGCCTCTGCCTCCTGAGTGCTGGGATTAAAGGCATACACCACCACCACCCAGTCAGAACTTAGAAATTTCTTGCTATATGTTGAAAGATTTCTGTACCCCAATATTGGGTCTGTCCGCCAATGCAATAAATTAAATCAGTCCAGGTTTAATGAGCAAAGCATTCCCGGGTGGTCCAGGGCAAGAAAAGAAACTCACATGGTGGGTTGGGGAGTCTTAAATAGCCTGTAGAAGTGGTTCCAGGCATATCTGAGGAGGAGCTGGCATTTTACAGGTTTTCTGAGACTGGACTGGGGTGGAGGTGCGGACGAGGCAGCACTCCACCCAACCATATGTATAAGGATTCAGGCATTATGCTGGCCTGCCCCTAATCCCTGGCAGAATGCACTCGGGCAATACCCTGGCCAGCCCAGGGTTCCATGGCTACATAGTCTGCACCAGGTGCAAAGAACAGATTAAAAGAAAGAACCCTGCCCACTTTGCTCTTTTCCTGCTGTTCCCTTGGGGCAAACAGGACTTTTTGTGTCTCCTTCTTCTCTTCTGTCCTCTCTTTGTCTCTGTAATCTCTTTACCTTATTTCCTCAATAAAACTATCAATATGAGTCACATCTACAGGTCTTTTTCCCCCATCCACCTGCTGTCCATCACCCATCTGCCCCAGGACCTCAAGGTCCCATTGCCGGACTGGGGACCTGCCACTCACTATCCCAACCCACACAGCCTTATTTATAGCTATGTTTGCTTGATTTTTGTTTAAATGTTTTTGTTGTTGTTTCACATTCATAGTGGGAAGAACTCAATGTTAAATGTCCCTAGGTGGAAAAATTATTTTTATTTTTCCTTAATAGCAGGAATCATTATTAATGATCCCTTCACAAGAGAGAAAAATGAAAACAAGGCCAACTTCTAATACAAAACAATCACAACCAAGGCTTAAAGTACTAAGCCAAAGCTGTTTAAATTTCTACAAGTATTAGTCATTCATTATATGGAGAATGTTCTTTTCTCCTGAAACTTTAGTCCATACTTAAATGAATGCTTAATTTTCATATCAAGTAAACTAACAGAACAAAATTCATGATTTTGAACTCTTATCATTCATTGGGTGTGTTTGAATAAAGAAAACAAACAAAATGACAGGAAAGGACATGACTGCTCCTAAGTATGTTTATTGTTCATGTGTTGTAGAGCATAGTCGGAGACAGGGACATCTGGGAGAGCCCAGAGTGGACATGAACAGACTGACCTGGGTCATGTGTGGAGGAGGAAGGGAGAGCATAGAAGGAACCAGGTGCAGCAGCCAGGAGGCCAAAGGTACAAAAGGGGCAGATGAGCAAAATGTCTGAATTGTACAGGGAAGACCCTGTGGGAGAAGGGCAGCCTCGTCTCTGGGCTGGAGAAGTTCCGGGTAGAGGAAAAGTATGCCAGCCATACCCTGTAATAGATAGTGACTGAAGAATGCTGGGAGAACCCGGCAGCCAGATCCAGCCTTGATACGTTAAATAGGCACATCAGACATTTGTCCCAGGTTTCAAACTTAACATCCCAGACTTTGTTTTTGTTGTTGTTGTTGTTGTTGTTGTTTGTATAGTTTTGTTTGTTTTTCAAGACAGGGATTTTCTGTGGCTTTGGAGGCAGTCCTGGAGCTAGCTCTTGTAGACCAGGCTGGTCTCGAGCTCACAGAGATCCACCTGCCTCTGCCTCTCGAGTGCTGGGACTAAAGGCGTGGGCCACCAATGCCCAGCTCATCCCAGCTTTTTGTTGATAATAAATAAATGATAAGGGGTGGTGTATTTGTTTTACCTAGAGTTTCTATTTCTATGAAAAGACACCATGACCAGGGGACCTCTAGTAAAGAAAAACATTTAATTGAGATGGCTCCTTGCAGTTCCAAGGTTCAGTCCATTATCATCATGGTGGGGAATATGGTGGCTGGCAGGCAGACATGGTGCTGTCTACATCTTGATCAGAAGGCAACAGGAAATGGTCTGACACTTGGCTGTATCCTGAGCTTATGAGACCTCAAGCCCACCTCTATAGTGATGCACTTCCTACAAGACCACACCTAATCCAGCAAAACCACATCTCCTCATAGTGCCACTTTGGGTACTGTAGTGGGATATTCACTTTGTCTCCTTCTATGGCACTGATCACTCCATTGGGGGTGGAGCCAGGAACGGAAGTGACCTGGGTTACTAGGTCTGAGGGGTAGGGCGCTCTCTTGCAAGCCCTATGGGGACAGGAGGACTTCGGAAGCATTCTTGGAAGCAGGAACCTGCTGGTGTTCACCTATCTAGGTTGTGAGTTATTTCTCCCTGAATAAACATCGGGCTAATTGTTTATCCTGATCCTTATTAAACCGCGATAGGTTACCATTACCACAGTAATCATCTAAGATTATTACATCCTTCTGGCTTTAGGGCATTGAAGTTGGAGACCCAGAAACCTGGAATATTGGCCAAATCCCACAAGAGCAAGGTGCTGCAAGATTATCTGTACCTAGAGACAAGCAGACAGCAGTTGAACCAGATTACTGTCTTTAATTACTGGGAAATCTGCTAGAACAGATGTACATTCCGAGCAGAACATAAAAATAAGGAGTTTGGGTGGAAATTTCTTAGGAGTACATTTGAAACGTTACCAGGTCCTGGTAACTGAGGGAGGGGAGTCCCAAGGCCAGGGTAAGGGGAAGAGATTCCACCCTCAGGAAAAGTCAGGTTATTGACAGGAGTACATGTCTGGAATCCGTTTGACATGTGAAAGGTAAGTTCTCCTCTAGTCCCTGAAGCTTACAAGATTTGTTTTAAGTTTACAGAAAGAGGTACAAGTTTTAGATATGGTAGCGTTACCACTGTTTGTAATCTGTACTGAGATCCACACTGTAGAAAGAGCAGCAGACCCACGCCTTTGTGTCATAGTAAAAGCTTGGGGACCCAAAATGATTCTGGGTTGAAAGCATGAACACACTTTAAGGTGACCTCAGAGAGGACAGAAAACATCCATGGAGCAGAAAAGCAATAGCTCACTTGGTCTTGACTTTAAGTATGAATACAGATCATGGAAGCATGGCCTCTTCCCTATATCCAAAAGACTGAGTGCATATAAATTGTATGGTTGTTTTTACCACAGTGAGAAACACTTTTAAATCTATACTTTGAAAACAACCAAAAGAATTTAAAATCTTGAGCTTGTGACTATGATAATAGAAGGAAATTTTTGCAGAGCTAGATTAATAGCTTATCAGAACTCCATTGGTTAATGTTAAGACTCTGAGCTTTGGCTGTATTCAATCTGCAGTCACACTGAGGCCAAGATCACCCCAGCCTTGGTAGAGGGCCTGCAGTGAGCAGAGTGTCAGAGAGGTGAATGTAGGGTCCACTGGGAGCATAGCATCAGAGAGGAAAAGCACAGGACAGTGTCAATAAGGCACACCAAGGATTGCTCACACCTCTCTCAGCTACACATTGATAGCCAAAACATGAACACTTTCCCAGCCTTCTGTGGTGCAACAGGCATATCATGCCAGAATTTTGGAGGTGGAAGGAGGGCATCAAAACATTAAACCAGCAATCATGTTGGTTTTCACTAAATATCAATCATTCGATTTTAACAATAAAGTTTCAGGAGCCAGATGCTGGGGTGAAAGCCTGTTAGCTTAGAGAGGCTGAGAAAGCACCCAGCTGACTTTCCTCCTCCCCCTCCTAAAAAACACTACTCTTCTCCTTCAATGTCCCAACCAAAAAAGTGTCAAACCTAATGTCCTTCCTTCTACCACCTGTGCATCTCTGTGTTCATCCTTGTGGCTCCCTCTTCCTCCCTTTGTTTTTTTTTTTTTTTTCCTTGTTCACTTCCTGTCAATTAGTTGCTTGCTCAGTATTTTGACCTATGGTTGACTTTATTTAGTCCTGCATACAATAAGCAGAAAGTTCTTGTATTAAAGGTATGTGCTAGGGCTGAGCCACGTCACAACTAGAAAAAGGGTTTTCCAGTAAATAATGCAACCTCTAGGTTTACAGTGTGATCAAATGTTCTGCAACATTTCCCCATTTTGTCTAAATAAAAACAAAAGGTTTTAAACTCTAACACAGTGAAAATATTTACAGTAATGAAACTATTTCTGCCAAGCTTTCCACAATGTCCAGCTCTGATTAATTGGGCAGTCTTAGGAATAAATATTTTTGAGTTCAAAGTTCTAATAAAATGTTTGTATCTGTCTCTTATGAACTCAGCAATTTGAAAATCCTGAGCAATTTGTAGCTGAAGCTGATTTTTGGGTGGTGTTTGTCAGCTTAGTGGCAGTCCTAGCTAGGTAGAACACAGAGGTCAACTCAAAGGTGTCTCATGTCAGTGCAGAACATCATGGCAGAAGAGATATGGGGCAGTTTTCCCCAGTGGTTAAGGTTACATTCCAGGTGGATTTGTTCTAGCAGAGCCCCATCATATTCTTGGAGACCTCAAAAGTTACTCTTAGGAATGGTCATGTTTACTTTTAGTAAACTTAAAATGTTTTTAAATGGCCGGGTGGTGGTGGCACAGACAGAGGCAGGCGGATCTCTGTGAGTTTGAGACCAGCCTGGTCTACAAGAGCTATTTCCAGGACAGCCGCCAAAGCCACAGAGAAACCCTGTGTCACAAAAAGCAATAACAAAAAATGTTTTTAATGCCATATTCAGCAGATCTCCAAAAGGCTTAAGGACCACGATCTATCTATTAAGTACATCTCAAGTATGCAAACTTAGTTTCTAGTTACCTGCTTCATGCTCAAACCCAAACACACATATAGGAAGCTAGATGGAGCATATTTCTAGAATGAGTTAGTACTCTGTGTGACTACATAATAATCTTATAGATCCTGAGACAATATTTAGAACTTCAGAAAAGTTTTAGAGAGTCAAGTGAAAATCAAAGATTATGAGATTAATGGCAACAGAATAGTCTCTTAAAGTTTGGTTTTTCCTCTGAGATTTTGAGACAGAGATTTTGAATTTTCCTTTAAGAAGAATGCATAGGTTTAGAGGAGAGAGCCTAACTCCCTCTCCAAAGCCAGCTTTTAATTGATTTGGGACCACATAAAGAAGACCACTTGCCACTTACGTCTGTAGAGGGCAGCAGAGACAAGCATTTGGGAATCCACCATGTGCACACCAGCCTACCCGGTCCATCCCACCCCAGCCCACATTGTGTGGTTGTCCTGTGGGAAGGAGCAGCCAATCAGGCAAGATGGTGGGTGGTGTGGGTGCCAGCCATCTCTTTCATGGAACATCTTTCCTTCTGATGCTTCACTTGTCTAATGGCCTCTGGTTTCCTGAGTTGAATGCTTTTATTCTCCTGGAAAGATTAAAGCAAAACCCTGCCCCAAACTTAACTATGAAGAGTTCTTTTGTCAGCAGGTTATAGCTGTTGTAGGGCAAAATGATTTGGGGCAGCAGAAAAAAAGTATTAACTATCAAATTTTTTGATTCTTTTTTAAACTTAATATGTGTGGATAAGTACAACATCCATATTCCCCTTTTTCTATATATATAAATTCAAGATTTAAGTGTATTTATTTTTAGATCACAAAGGACATTCTGCTGCTGGATTTTTCTTTGGACCACCAGCTCACAAAAACCAACATGGAGACTTATGAATTATGAAAGCTCAGCTATAGCTTGGGCTTGTTTCTAACTAGCTCTTATATTAACCCATTTTTATTCATCTACATGTTGTTTCCACATGACTTGCAGCACTTTTACCTCTCCTCCTGCATGTCTTTCTATCTTCTTCTGGCTGGTGATTCTGCCTTTCTTCTTCCCCAAGACCTCTGTCCCCACAAGTCCTGCTGATAACTGAGACACACTGAAGTCTCATGCAATCGCCAACTTTATTCAGAGCTCCATAAAATTTATGTTCTGAAGGTTAATAAAGATTACCTGAGTAAAGTCCTAGTGTGTTCAATCTATATATGATGACAAAAACATGAAAATATGCCTGCCCCTGCCTCCCAAGTGCTGGGATTAAAGGCATGTGCCACCACTGCCACATTCTCTTGATGTGACTGCCCCTCACAAATGATTTAGCTGAGCAATGAAGGTCTGGGGAAAGTATGGCGGTTTAATAAGGATCAGGATAAATAATTAGCCCAAACAGATGTTTATTCAGGGAGAAATAACTCACAACATAGATAGGTGAACACCAGCAGGTTCCTGCTTCCAAGAATGCCTCTGGAAGTCCTCCTATCCCTGTAGGGCTTGCAAGAGAGCAACCCCCCCTCAGACCTAGTAACCCAGGTCACTTCCATCCCTGGCTCTACCCCCAATGGGCGTGATCAGTGCCACAGAAGGAGACAAAGTGAATATCCCACTACAGGAAAGTTTCATAATGGATACTTTTTAAAAATGATGATTTATTTTTTGTTATGTGAAAAGGTGTTTTATGTGCACATATGTCTGTATGAGGCTGTTGGATCCCCTGGAACTGGACTTAAGACAGTTGTGAGCTTCTAGGTGGGTGTTGAGAATTGAACCTGGGTCCTGTGGAAATGCAGCAATCTCTCCAGATGCCTTTTTTTTTTTTTTTTTTTTTTTTTTTTTTGGATTTTATGAGAAAAGATCTCTCTATATACCTAAGGCCATTCTTGAACTCAGTCATCAGGCCATCAGGCTTAGCAGCAACAATTCCCCACTGGTAAAATTTTCCGTCATTTATTTGTTTCTGAGAAGATGTTAAGGACAAGTATTTAGTCCTCAAAAGAAAGTAACATAGTCAAAAAAAATAATGGATGAATGCATAAATGTCATTTTCATTTACAAATAAGTTAGCTCATTTATTAGGTTCATGGGGATTTTCACCAATGTGGATTTCTCAAGACTTTAAAGATGACTGCAATATGCAAAGACTACCACACTGACTACATTCATAAAGGTTTTGTCAAGTACAACTCCTTTCATGACTGGGAAGATGACTCTTCTGTGCAAGGCTTTCCCACATTCATTCCTTTCATAGACTTTCTCTCCATTATGACTTCTTTCACTTATGCGAAAGTGACTGTTACATGCAAAGTCTTCAGCAGATTGATTATATCTGCAGGGTTTCTTCATGACTAAGAACAATACCCTTCTGTGAAAAGGCGTTACCACATTGAATCATTTCCAGGATGACTCATTTCATGCCTGGGAAGAGCAGTCTTCACAGGCATTCTTACATTCATAGGGTTTCTCTGAAGATAAGTGGAACATGCCAAGGCTTTATAACTTTGATTATACTCATAGGTTTTTACTTCTAAATGAGTTATTTGGTGTACTTTCAGGGAGGAATCAGATCTAAAGGCTTTATCACATTGGTTACAAATAGAGAGATCCTCTTCCTTATTGGTGGTGTTGTGTATTTGAAGATGCCCATAATGGCTAAAGCCTTTAATAGATAGCTCGCACTTACTATTTTCTCTGTCCACACGAGGCTTTTCACATCTTTGAAGAAAACTTGAAGAACTCAGAGTCTGACCACACTGATTGCATTCATAACATTTTCTTATACTATGAGCCATACCACATGTGCACACTGAGCCAGGACAGAGAGATGAATTTCCACATTCCTGGCACTCACAAGGTTTTTCACCAATGAGAGTTTCTTGAACTCCATGGAATTCCATGGAAGTTGGAATACCAATTACTTGTAAACTTGTTTCACAGTTGTCATGTCTTCTCATAGTGAGGACTACTATAGATCTCCCAGTTTTTCTGAGAGAGACAGAAGTACAATGCTTCTTTCCATTTCCCTTATGCTCGCAGGGCTTGTATTCAGAGTACAGATGACATACCTGGTAAAGGAAGATAACAAAAAGTTTTCACACTGCATTACATAGTCTACATTCTGTGTCTCAAACAGATGTGGTATAGGGATTCTGGTTTCTACACCATGCTGTCTGTCGTAAATGCTCCTCTCAGAAAACTGTGGTAAGTCACTCACTACAAGTATATGATGATCACTAGTTTTCATATGGAAGATTTGCTTATAAAAGCTCTTGGACATACAGTAATCCCATCATCAATGTGTATACCTTATATGATAACTGAATGGCATGACACTAAGTGGATGGACTGTTCTACAACAGGTGTCTCATATGGCCATGATTAAAATGATGACATCTATTATGCCATTGTTTTCTTGTCTTATCCTTAAAGGAATGCTTTTGCAAACAGTGATCAGCTACCTGACATTGCAGTACATGGTATTGTGAGAATTTAATAATCATAACAAAGCTATGTTTACTTACACAATTGCTTTTCATTCAAAGTTCAGGATAATTAGACATACATATATATCAGCTTGTACATGAAAGTTACCTTCCATTTCTTCTGGACCTCTGACAATGTTCTTCAAAATTATGGTCTTCCCATTTGTACCCTAAAATACAGTACCAGGAAATGTATGTGATATATTACTGGAAATTAGACACAACTTAAATTACTGTCTTTCATGAATCTTAGTACCATGCCTGGTTTATTCACCAGATTCTTCCCCTTGCATATTTGAAATCACAGAAGAGCACAATGTCCAAGAAAAGCTTGTCCCCCTTAAGTTAAAATGTGACAGAAAGCTCACATTCTCACCTATGGAAGTGAGGTTCCAGTAGGTTTCCAGCATCACATCTTTGTAGAGACTCTTCTGAGAAGGATCCAGCAAAGCCCACTCTTCATGGGTGAAGTTCACATGCACATTCTCATAGGTCACTGCATCCTAAAGTGTCCCATATATGTTTGTAATTGAAATGGTGAGACTGACAGAAATGCAAGTGCACACTTCATTGAGATTATATTTACATAACTCTGTGTGCTCCATACATTCTGTGACATAGGCCAGTAAATATCAAATGCAATCACCAAGTCGTTTGAAAAGAAAACAGAAAAAGAGAACGACACCTTCCATTCCTGTGCCCACCAAATACAATATGGCATGGCAGGAGGAATGCCTAGTAATACATACAGAGACATGCAAACACAGTAACACTATTTAGTATATATCAGCAAAATTGTATTGAAATTATTAAGTTCATAAAAGGATAGACAATATGGATGTGGTGATGCACAGCTCTAATCCCAAACCTCAGAGGTGGAGGCAGAGACTAATAACCTCACAACACGGTCAATACTAGACTGTTTTGAGATTTCCTCTGCCAAAGGCATTAATCCAAAACTCTTCACTTCAGCCACATTCTTCACCAGAAAATAACAAGAACAGTTTCTAGGCAATATACTATTACACATCTCCTCTTAAACCACTTGAACTCAAGTCACACCTGAGCATCACTGTCTTTCGTGCTCTTACCATGGTGGTCCATTAAGCAGCTCTTAGAGCATTCCATTGCTTTCCTAACTCAAAGTCCCAAAGTCCAAATCCTCCAAACAGAAGCATGGTCAGGCTGATCAGAGCAATAGCCCAGTCCCTACAAACGTCTCTATCGTTACGGCTTAATTGCTGGGAAGAGAGACATCATGACCACAGCAATTGCTGTAAAGGAAAGCATTTAATACTGCATTATCACCACGGGAAGAAGCATGCCAGCATGCAGGCAAATGTAGTGCTAGAGAAGTTCTACATCTTGACCAGTAGGCAGTAGAAGGACACTGAGGCTCACTAGGCCTAGCCTGAGCACTGGAGACCCCAAAGCCCACCTCCACAGGACACATTTCCTCCAACAAAGCCACATAAACTCCAACAAGACCACACCTCCTAATAGTGCCACTCCCCATAGGCTAAATATTGAAATACATGGGTCTATGGAAACCATTCCTATTCCAACCCCACCAGGATGACCTTTAGTCAATGACTGCCTAGTGCTTCAGAGGAGGCCCGACATATCCGATCCAAAAGGAAACAAATTGGAAAGCCACCTGTTCAGTCACTTCCAAAAGTTAACTCTTGCTGAGGTGTCTTTTTTTTTTTTTTTTTTTTAGACACACAGCAGAGGTTAGGTGTGGATGCTGAACCGATGTCTGGGAACCATGTGAGGTGTCACTCTCTCTTCAGGTGTATGAGTATGCGATGGCCAGCCTGGTTGCTTTTATTGCATGTCTGTCTCTCTGTGTATGTGTCTCTACATCTCTTTCTGTCAGTTTTGTTTCCCTGAATTGACCAGCGGCTTTCTCTGGTGTGAAACCCTCCTCCGCCCAGGTAAAGACTTGTGTTCCCTCCCATTGGAGAACTGAATCCTTTTGGCTCTACCAGGTCACCCAAAGGAGGAGGAGGAGGAGATGGAGGAGGAGAAGAAGAAGAAACAAAAAAAAAAAAAAAAAAACTTCCACTTGACCCTGTCTAGGAGCAGAAGCACTTCCTTGTACTGTTGTTGCCTGACTCCTGCTCTCACTCACTGTTGGTCCCTGTGTGTGGGGGAGAGGAAGGAGCGCCAGGCCCCTAGGCTAGGCCTGAGCCTCACAGCCATCTAAGAAAACTGCACCCATGGTGGGGGGAAATAGTTCCCCCAGGAGAGCATTCCCTCCACTTTTGTGCCTGCTCTAAGTAGTCCCAGGGAAGGAGAAAACTTCTCCTGGGCTGAACCAAAATGAAAAGAGAAAGTTCCACTATTTTCCCTTTCAACCAGTGATCTCTAAAGCCCACCCTTTTCTTTGAAAAAAGTAAAAACACCACCCCCAGGCTTGGCAAGGGAATTGCTGCCAGGAAACACAGCCTGGAAAGAACAGACATTCCCTATAGATTTGGCAACAGGCCAGTCTGAATCTAGCTTGTATCAAGCTGACCAAATCTGATCAGCATACCTTCTGAATCATCTTCCAAACCCCAAACCTCTAGTCTCTTAACACTTGCTTCTCAGCATATACTTGTGCAAGCACACACAGAAAGTTTTGGAAATCTGTCAAGTTTAGTACTGGAGAGATAGCTCTGCAGTAACCACCACTTGTTGCTTTTGTAGAAGTCCTGGGTTTGGTTCCCAACACTAACATGTTGGCACACAACCATCCATAGATGCTGTTGCTGGGGATCTGACGCCCCCTTCTGTCCTCTGTTGGCACAAAACACTGGTGATGAACATACATACAAACATGCAAGCAAAACAGTCTCACACACACACACATAGAATGAAATAAATAAACAGAGCTAATTAAAAATACATACCCTTGCCAAGTGCAGTGGCACACACCTTTAATCTCAGAGGCAGAGGCAGGCGGACCTCTGAGTTCCAGGCCAGCCTGGTCTACAGAGAAAGTTCCAAGGCTACACAGAGAAACCCTATCTTGAAAAATAAGAACCATACCCACATATCTGTTATATGTCACCATGGATAATATACCTAGAAATACATAGAAATGTGACAACTATCTGTAGCCAAAACTATAAATTTTTTATTAAATGAATCAAAGAACTAAAAAGAGAGAGAGAGAAATTCCAGGATTCTGGACAGGAAGCCTCAATATTATTTCAGTACAGAATTTGACCTATAGATTCAGTCCAATAAAAAGTCTAACAATTTTTCCTAACAACACAAAAATGATGACAAAGATCACCATAAACGAAAACAATTATCAGCACAAGATTGGGTATATGCACACACAGTGGCACTATTTGACTTCAAAACTTTGCACACAACTGCAGTAAAGACTGTACTGTCCAAAAAAAAAAAAAATAGAGAGACTGTACTGTCTGGGAAACAATAAAGAGATCAACAGAACATAAGAGCAAACAATATAGAGTCAATCAATTGTGACACATGAGGCCAGGAAATCCAGGTGAGTCTGGCCCTACTGACACACTTTGACGGGACCACCCTGGCATCTAGACGCAAAGGTGTTAATGACACAGACATTCTGCCTTGCGCAGAATTAACTGCATTCAGCCTACAGCTAAATGTTCAGTGACAAGTGCAGAGCATCTAAGACACGACAGTGACCAGCGCTCTGCGAATTAGCAAATGTGTCCTCCCTAGAGACAGTACAAACAGCGTATGTCCGCGCCCTGCACCATAACATGGGCAACAAGAATGTTTCCACACAAGAGTTCATGCTTCCCATGTTCTGCTCAGGCGCATGCCGGGAGCCACGCAATTATAGGGTCCGCTGGTTCGTGCCCAGCTCCCGGAAGTGGCATGGCCCTCATGTGGCCTCACTGTGTTTGGTGGCCCCGAGAAGACAACACATGGCTCAGCTCCTCCATCCCCCACCCCCAGCCCCGTTTGGGGACAGTGGCCCCTCGCTCACCGTGGCAGATTCCGAGCTCGCCCCCTCTCCTCACAGCTCCTGGCAGCGGGTCACAGCGCAGCACCTAGAACACAAGTCTCCCTCAGTCCCTGAGACGCCAGAGCCTGCAGCATGGCTCACCAGAAGTACCGGACCCCATTCTGACTGACAGTCCATACAGCTCTGTAGTTCTCAACTGTCCCAGACATGCGAGATTGGCACTGTAGAAGAACTTGAGTCTGGATTGCAAAGTTGTCCCTGAACCTTTTCAGCACTCAGACAATTTTCGTTCTGTGCACAGGGTCTCTAGCATATGAAGGTCATTAAACAATGTTTAGTGGAGTGATCCTACTGCCTTACAACTGAAAAAGCATGCAGTCCACCCAGGTCAAATATAAACCACCTGACTGACATTCACCAAGCACCAGCAATTTCAATAAGGCACACCTAGTATTGCTCACACCTCTCTCAGCTAACAAACACCAGAAAATAGGGGCCCCAAAGGGGAGTTGTCCAGAGTGACAGCTTGGGATGAGAAGATAAAGATAGAAAGTTATGGAGTAGATATTGCATAAGCTGAGGTCTCATGTTAAGCAAGTTTATTAAAAACAACTCTGACACACTATTTTGTGGGGAGAGGGGGGAATCAGACAGAGTCAGCAGAAATCTAATTCTGCAATGCTGCCAAGAAGAACACAGGTGACCTCACGCTGAGCACATGGTGGCCTTGGGACTGATAACCACAACCCCTCAGGTTAAAGAGTCTGGTCCCCTTAATTCCTTCAAGACAGTGGCTCAAATACCAGAACAGACTTTGCCAAGTCTGCCCTTAGGCCAACACACAAAACTAGCATTTCCCAGGGTGCTTTTATCAGAGACTCAGAAAAGGTATTAGACTGGATCCAACACCCAAAAGGCCCACCTCCAACCTAAACAAACAAAAACACACACATGAAATGGAAAATTACTTTTGTGGAGGAGTTTTATCCTGTGTGCTTCTTGCAGACAGGTTTTCCACTAAAGTTTGTTGGGTTTTCGTTTGTTTTGGTTTTTGAAGACAGGATTTCTAAATTTAGTCCTTGCTATCCTGGAACTCACTTTGTAGACCAGGTTGGTCCTGAACTCAGAGATCCACCTGCCTCTGCCTTCCAAGAGCTGAGATTAAAAGTGTGCGCCACTACTGCTCGGCCCACTGAGGATTCTTTCAAGCCATGCTAACGCTGGACTGGCATGTGCAGTCAGCATCTGTAAGGATGACATCTCCCATCAAGCATCACTGTATGATTTCTGGCTCTTCATTTCTACCTGGACACGGGAAATAGCAGGTGGAGTCATGTGCTGATGACGATTACAGAGTGGCTGGATGTGGGGGCACAGAGGTGTGTGGCAGGCTTTCTTTCGGGACACCAACCAGCTCCCAAATCATGACATGGAGACAGTAGTTATGAATGCTCTGCCTTATCTTATGCTTGTCTACTGGCTCTTATAACTTAATTTAACCTGGGGGGGGGCACCTTTCATTCTGTATGTCCTTCTTTCACTGCTTCTTCGGTGTCTGGCTGGCTGGGGTGCAGCACAATTAGTAAAAACCCAAAGACAGATATTGGAGTTCAAGCTGAAGATCAGAAAAGCAAAGCAAACAGCCATTTAGAGTTCTTACTCTATCAAGGCTGGGCAATCCTGTGTCAGCACGACTGATAAATGAGTGCTGCATGAGACCCTGAGCTCATACCTCTCTAGTGCGGGATTAAAGGCATGTACCACTAATGCCGTGCCTCTACGGCTGTGGCTATCTTTGCAGTCAGATCCTCAGACAAGCTTTATTAGTTCATAAACAATATGATGGCTGGCTGGCTGCCCCTGGGTATTCCCCTCTCTTTCTTCCCCAATGCTTCTCTCTCTGGTTCTCTCAACTCTGCCTGTGTCCCAATTCACTGCAGGGACAAGGACATGCAGCTCATTTTCAGCCAGATCCTGCAAATGCAGCATTTGCAGGCTCAGGGTGGCTGAGGACAGAGCTCAACTGTTCAGTCTCCATCCTACACTTCTGAAAGTTGAAGCCTTAGGGACAACCTCCAGGGTAATGAATGGGAGTCATCAGGCAACTGGCAGCCCAGCTTGGGAACTTACTGTTGTAGCTAGGGTTTCTATTGCTGCAACAAAACACCATGACCAAAAAGCAATCTGGGGAGAAAAGAGTTTATTTGGTTTATACTTCCAGATCATACTCCATCATTGGAGGAAGTCAGGATAGGGACTCACACAGGGCAGGAACCCAGAGGCTGGGTCATGGAGGGAGCTGCTTATTCCCCATGGCTTGCTCAACCTGCTTTCTTATAGAACCCTGGAACCACAAGCCCAAGCATGGCACCATTCACAATGGGCTGGACACTCCCCCACTGATCACTAATTGAGAAATGTCTGGATCTCATGGAGGCATTTCCTCACCTGAGGCTCCTTCCTCTCTGGTGACTCTAGCTTATGTCAAGTTGACATACAAAGCCAGCCAGTACAACTAACCCCTTGTCAACTTGCCACACAAACACATCACTATTAATCCACAACCTTTCCTTTCTTATTTATCCCAAAATCTCATAGTAAAAACTTAAATAACTTTAAAAGTTCCACAATCTTTACAAGTTTAAACACAATAAAGTCTCTTTAAATTGGCCAATCTCTTTTAAAATTCAAAGTCTCTCAACTGTGGGCTTTAGTAAAATACTTCCTTACTTTGAGAAGGAATATCAGGGCACAGTCACAATCAAATAAAAACAATACCAAATTTCAACCATCCAATATCTGGGATCCACTCACGATCTTCTGGACTCCTCCAAGGGCTTGGGTCATTTCTCCAGCTCTACAGCACACACAACTTGTCTTCTGGGATCTGCCTGGCTCTACTCCACTGCTCTTACTGTTCTTGGCAGGTATCCCACGGTACTGGCATCTCCAAAATGCTGGTCTTCTGCCCTAGCTGGGCTGCACTTTCACCAACAACCTATCATAACCCCTCCCATGGTGCCAACTCTCAAATCCTTTGCATGACCCCTTCATCCTGGGCCTTCAACTATTTTTGAGGCTGTACCTTCACCAGTGGCCTCTCCTAGCCTCTCACAGTGCCAAGCCCCAACTGCTCTCCATGACCCCTTCATGCCTTCAAAACAAGCACCACCTGGGTGACTCTCACACATTGCCAATTTCTGCTGCCAGCACCAGGTACAACCTTGGCCACCTTTGGAGCACAGCTTTCCAGTGCACTCAGGAAGCTTTTCCCAGATGAGTTCACCTCACTGATGCTGGTCTCTTCTTAATCATTTCTAATTTCTTAGCTCCAGCTGGTCAGCATCAAGTATCCCAGCAAAACAAAGCTTCACTTTAGTAGTTCTGGTCACTTATTAATCACAGATAATTCTTCAGCACCAGCTAACCAGAACCACAGGATCTTAACTCAAAATAACAGATGCCCCAATAGAGTCTTTACTATTCCCTCTGAAACTACACAAGCCATCCTCTGTACTGCTCTCAACATTTTTTTTAAAGATATATGTATTTATTATGTATACAGTGTTCTGCTTGTACACCAGAAGAGGGCACAAGATCTCATTAGAGATGGTTGTTAGTCACCATATGGTTGCTGGGAATTGAACTCAGAACCTCTGGAAGAGCAGCCAGTGCTCTTAACCTCTAAGCCATCTCTCTAGCCTGCTCTCAACATTCTCATCTCCCAAGCTCCCACAGAACATTCCAAAGTCCTTGCACAATCCTCTCCAAAACATGGTTAAGTTTGTCACAGCAATACGCCACAATCCTGGTACTAACTTGTCTTAGTTAGGGTTTCTATTGCTGCAACAAGACGCCATGGCCAAAAAGCAATTTGGGGAGGAAGGGATTTGTTTGGCTTACACTTCCAGATCTTAGTCCACCATTGAAGGAAGTCAGGACAGGATCTCAAGCAGGAAAGAATCCTGGAGGCAGGAGCTGATGCACAGGACATGGAGGGGTGCTGCTTACTAGCTTGCTCCTCATTGCTTGCTTGCTCAGCCTGCTTTCTTATAGAACCCAGGACCACCAGCCCAGGGATGGCACTACCTACCATGAACTGAACCCTCCCCCACTGATCACTAATTGAGAAAATGCCTTAGAGCTGGATCTCATGGAGTTATTATTTCCTCAACTGAGGCTCCTTCCTCTCGGATGACTCTAGCTTGTGTCACGTTGACACACAACCAACCAGTACACTTACCAATGATGCCCATTTGATCCCATCACACAATGGCTCCTTACACTCTGGGCCTCTGGTTCCCATCACTCTCCAAAGGCTGGCATGTTACAACTTCTGATATGCCACCTACATCACAACCATCCACCCAGGAGTACAAGCTCACCGTGAGAGGAAAACATAACCAGTGTGGAACACAGAGTGAGGTCAGGGGTGAGGCTCAGAGGCAGTTTGAGCTTCTGGACCCAAACCTTAGTTATGGCAACAAACAAGAGTGCAATGCACTATTTAAAGAAACCAGGAGATTGAGTTGTGACTCAGGGGTAAAGACCCTACCTAGAAAATCCCAGTGAAGGGCTGAGAGTTGGCATGGTGTCCTTGAGGCTCTGGGCTCTGTCCCCACCAGTTTTTTGTTTGTTTGTTTGTTTGTTTGTTTGTTTGTTTTTCAAGACAGGGTTTCTCTGTGGCTTTGGAGCCTGTCCTGGAACTAGCTCTTGTAGACCAGGCTGGTCTCAAACTCACAGAGAACCACCTGCCTCTGCCCCCCACCCTGAGTGCTGGGACTAAAGGTGTGCACCACCAATGTCCCGCCCCACCAGCATTTTTTAAAAAAGTGAATAAATAAGCCCAGGCTGGATTCTCTTGTTCTTTATCTTTTCAATACTTTGTCCATCTTGGCATTTTTTATTTTGTTTTGGTGTGTGTGTGTGTGAATTGAATTCAGGGCCCTATGTCCTAATCTTCTATGCTTTTCTTTTTTCTTTTTTTCATTTTGAGGTGGAGGTTTCCCTGTGTACCTCAAGCTGGAGCGAAAGTCACAGATAGCCGTCTCAGCCTCCCATGTATTGAGATGATGGGTGGCAATAGTCATGCCTGAATTTCCATTTTTCTTCATCACTTCCTGGCAGGGCCCCTGCTCCTGTCTCTCCCCATTTCTGGGCAAACCCCCCCAAATCCCCAGAAAACTCTAGGCTCTCTTGATCCTGAAGGGAGGGGTGTGGCCTGGAGTTCCCAGGGACTCCAGCCTGTCCTGGGGGTTTCCTTGGGTGTTCTGAGTAGCTGTGCTGCACAGTTCAGTGTCCCTGGGCCTGGGGACTATCTGGGGGTGGCAACTGCTCCCTGTTGTCTGGGGCCTGATATCGTTTTGGGGAGATGTGGGTGGTAACAGGGCTACCACTCTGCACTGGGACCAGCCTCTGGGCCAATGGCCCCTGTCTCTCTGTCTCTCTCTCCCTGTTTCTCAGTCTCTGTGTCTCTGTCTCTGTCTCTCTCTCTCTCTTCCCTCCTCCCCCCCCCCAGCATATCTGCCCTCTGCTTCATCCACCATCCTGGGGCTTCCCCATCAGCCGGAAGTAAGGTCACTCAGTGACTTCTCCCTTTTGGGGCCCTCCCCCTGCTCCCACTTCAAGGCCTTTGACACTCACACACAGGCAGCTGGTGACAGAGTCAGGGTTCCCGCTCCTGCCCCACACACTGGGCGACTGAGCCACACAGGGCAGGTCCTCATCCAGGACCTGGCTCCCTTTGCCCTTTCTCCAAGTCCCTCAACTCAAGAGAACAGAGGCACAGGCATGTCCCCGCGGCTCCTCCTGTCACTGGCTCTCTGGGCTAGCTGCTCCTCTGGCAATGCAAGGACAGGTAGGTGGACACATTGGGGATTGGGGTGCCTGGGCCAAGGGACCAGCCCTTCACTTTCAGTCTTATGTCATATCTGGAGTCGGGTGGGACCTGTTCCCATTCCGATAAACGGATGGGGAAAACTGAGGCACAGAGAGGCAAAGCCTCATTTATCCAAAGCAGGGGTACCCTTGAACTTAGAGGTTTGTGGAGATAAGCAGTTGACTCTCAGCAACCACGAAGTTTCACCTTTGTGACTCAGCTGTAGGAGATGCTGGATGGGATGGTGAACACCTGTCGTGCTATACTCAGGAGGCTGAGGCAGGAAACTTAGGAGTTCAAGACCAGCCTAGGCTACATAAGACCAAAAAAGGAAAGGAAAAAAAGAGGGGGTGGTAAAAAAAAAAAAAAAAAAAAAAGTTTTCTCATCTAGAAAATGGACTCAGTTGAGGCCCTGGGGGTTTGTAGCAGATTTGGTAGCTCATGTTTCTGTGCATAACAGAAAGCTCACCGCCCTTGTTTCTCCGGCCCTAGCTGCTCTGAGCCAGCCCAGGGTACGATGCCGTGCCTCTAGGTACCCTATGGCTGTGGACTGCTCCTGGACGCCATTGCGGGCTCCCAACTCCACCAGAGCCACATCCTTCATCGCCACTTACAGGTCAGAGAATAAATAGAGGGGCCAGGACGACACACGGGGAACCAACAGATTCCAGTGTCCCACTCCACTCCGGGATCTGAGACAGCCTGTGTGGGGTGTGGATAATGCAGGGAGTTCTTCAGAATCCACACTCCCTCTGAGCGTGTCTGGGTCTCACAGTCTGTTGTGGCTGAGCTGGGGCTGCGCGGACACCCTTTGCAACCCCCCACGATGCTTTCTACGCAGGGTTGGTGTGACCGCCCAGCAGCCAAGTCTGCCCTGCCTACAGCCGACCCCGCAGGCCACACAGTGCACTATCCCTGACGTGCACCTGTTCTCCACGGTGCCCTATGTGTTGAATGTCACTGAGGTGCATCCCAGCGGCGCCAGCAGCAGCCTCCTGGCCTTTGTGGCTGAGCGGATCAGTGAGTATCTGTCCTCCCCGCCCCTTGCAGTCCCTGCCTTTCACCACAGGCCACCCCCACCCAAGCCTCCCTCCTCTCTACTCCAGCCTCACTCATCTCCTATCACTTCCCCAACACCCCAGACTCCACCCTGCCGGCAGCATTTGTGTGGCTTAATTCCTTAGCCTTCTTAGGTCACTGCTTGGGCATCAGCCCCTCGGTGAGCCCTCCCCCCCCCCAAAGTATATTATTAAACAAGTGAAAGTTGAGGTTAAGGGAGAACAAAAGCTG
Source organism: Phodopus roborovskii (assembly GCF_943737965.1). Taxonomy (NCBI): domain Eukaryota; kingdom Metazoa; phylum Chordata; class Mammalia; order Rodentia; family Cricetidae; genus Phodopus; species Phodopus roborovskii. The sequence continues at coordinate 4,654,924 of NW_026125554.1, forward strand.
GGGTTGGTGTACACACAGGGCTTTAATCCCAGAGGCAGGCAGATCTCTGGGAGTTCAAAGCCAGCCTGGTTTACAGAGCAAGTTCGAGGTAAGTCCAGTTCAAGAACCACAAGACTGTCACTAGCAGAAAAGAAAGAAGGGGGAAGAAGGAAGGAAGGAAGGAAGGAAGGAAGGAAGGAAGGAAGGAAGGAAGGAAAGGCAGGTGAAGGGGTGAAGGTCAGTGAAAGGCTACACTGCCCTCAAAGGGTTAAACATGGATCTCCCCCAGGATCTGACAACTCCAGTCCCAAGTATCTGCGCAACAAAAATAAAAATGTTCATCCCTGCAAATCCTTGGCAATCTTACTCACAGCATCCAGAAGGGGGCAGCTCATGCCACCTGTCCTTCCATGAATGGACACAGTGTCTGTCTTATACAGTGCAACACCACTCAGCCTGAAGAATGAGGCTCTAGCGCCAACTACAGTGCGGGGGACCTTGATGACACAGTGCAACCCAGACACAAACCATACCTCAAGGACTCCAGGACAGGGGCATCCAGAGTCAAAAGGAGATCTGTGGATGCTGAGGGCTGGGGACAGGGAGGGAGATGACTCATGGGTGTAGAGTTTGTTTTAACATAAAGCAGTTCTAGAGGCAGGCAGAGAAATGGTAACACTCTCTGACCACGAACCTATGTCCTCCGGCAGTCTTGTGCTTTCAGAATGGTGTCCCGGAAAAGCCCGTCAGCCCACTCAGGATTTGCACTCTGAAATTGTTTCTTTGTCATGACTTCTGCCAGCAGTGATCATGGCTAATCACCAAAGGCTTGCCCCTTCAGCAGATGGGTGAATGAATGGGTGAATGAATGAATGATACGGTGAATGAGTAAGAGCAGAACGAGTGAGGAAATGAATACCTGAATGACTTAATGGTGCAATAAAAGCATGAATAAGTGTACAAATGGATAAGTGAAGAAACTAATAGGTTCAATGAATGAATGACAGCGACCTAGTTAATGAATCAGTGACTAGATCTGCACATGAACCAAACAATAAATAAATGTGAGTGAGCAGGAGACAAAAGCAAATTAAGGAATTAGTGAATGAACAAGTGGAGGAATGAACTGATGGTATGAATGAATGAGTAAATAGCAGCAAATGCATGAATAGGTGTCTGAAGGCGAGAGCGAATGTATGATTGAATGAAGGAGAGAATCAGTGCCTAATGGATGAACCAGCATAGTCGCTCCTGACCCCGCCCCCTGCTTCCTGCAGTCAAGCCCGACCCCCCAGAAAGTGTACGCCTGCGAGCAGCGGGGCAGCAGCTGCAGGTGCTCTGGCATCCCCCTGCCTCCTGGCCCTTCCCGGACATCTTCTCTCTCAAGTACCGTGTCCGCTATCGGCGCCACGGAGCTGCTCACTTCCGCCAGGTGAGAAGGGGCTGGGAGAGGGTGAGACGGGATTCCCCCGGCATCCTCTAGTCTCCACCTCCCGCCTCTCTGTGGGAGCGCTGAGATCACGTAAACTGCAGCTGGTTTACCTGAGTGCTGGGGTTTCGAACTCACAGCAAGCGCTTTACCCCTCAGGCGAGCTCCCCGGCTCCCGGTACATCCTGATCCTTCCCAACGCCTCCTCTCTTCTGGCAGGTGGGACCCATTGAAGCCACGACTTTCACCCTCAGGACCACGAAGCCCCACGCCAAGTACTGCATCCAGGTGTCAGCCCAGGACCTCACGGACTATGGAAAACCAAGTGACTGGAGCCTCCCTGGGCAAGCAGAGAGGCCGCCCCAGAAGCTCTGAAGAGGGACTAGAATCTTGATAGCTGACCCTCATGTGCTGGGATGCTTGGCAGAGTTGGGCAATTGACTTGACCTCTCCAGACATCAATTTCCAAACCTGTGGGGATATTATTTCTCCTTCCATCAGTGCTGGGATTTGTGAACTGTAAATGTGATTAGAAACTTTTAATAAATAATTATTTTTAGTCTGGCAGTGGTAGTGCACGCCTTTAATCCCAGCACTTGGGAGGCAAAGGCAGGCGGATCTCTATGAGTTCGAGGCCAGCCTGGTCTACAGAGTAAGTTCTAGCACAGCCAGGGCTACACAGAGAAACCCTGTCTTGAAAAACCAAAACCAAAACAAAGTTATTATCATTATGGGGGGCGGGGCCATTCGGGCCAGGACTTCTTTGTTCTACCCCAAGCTGGCCTCAAACTCACAGACAACCTCCTATCTCAGCCTCCAGAGGACAGGGATTAAAGACGTACGCCAATTACCGCCCAACAATAATTATTAAAAAATGTCTATTTTCAAATTTTAAATATTTTAATTTCATTTTCAAATATGTGCGTGTAGGAGATGCTTGAGTGCCCACGGCGGCCAGTAGAGGGCGCCAGAGCACTGAAGCTGGTGTGACCGGTGCTCTGAAGCATTAAGCCACCTGTCCAGCCTCTTGTCCATCTTGTACCCTGAGTGAGCGACATTGTGGGTTGTCTGTGTTCGAGTGCCCACGATCCCCAAACAAGGCCTTTATGAGGAAAAGAAGTTGAAGTGGCTCAATGTTCAGGAGCCTGGGAGGAGCCAGCACAGTGCTAGCTTCCAGAAGGAATTCCACGTGGTACAATGCCTAAAAGTGGAAGGATTAGGAAGCTCACGGGTGAGAGAAAGGGCGGGGATAAAACAAGCAAGGTGTAAGGCCCAGGTTCCCCTGCAAAAAGAAAGAGGGAGAGGGGTTACCAGTAGGTGAATGTTGAGGGACACACACACACCATAGCACCTGTTTCCCCAGCTGAGAGACAAAAAGATGCAGTCCAGCCTCGTTGAAATGAGGACAGAGGGAAAGAATAGTGGGAAACTAAAAGCCAGCCTGGGAGACCCTGTCTCAAAAAAGAATAAGAGGAGTAGGGACGGGGGCTGACTCAGGGCTGGAGCCTCTGCCTAGGATCCCGAGGTAAGGGGCTGCGGTCAGCGCTCAATGGCAGGGGCTTGCCATAGTTTGTACGCACAAATAATAAATAAGCAAATGTAAAACCAGTCTATGCCTGGCTTGGTGGCACACACCTTTAATCCCAGCACTGGAATGGCAGAGGCACGTGGATCACTGAGATTTCAAGGACAAGCTGAACTATGTAGTGAGTTCCTGTCTCACAAAAGAGGAAAAAAAGGAAAAATACAAACCAACAACAACAAAGCGTAATGAAAACCAGGCAGGTCACTGATTTCCAGCTACTCAAGAGACTGCAGTATGACTGCTACAAGTTTAAGGTCAACCTGGGCCACAAATACCCTCTGGGCATTTTACAGAGATGCTGTCTCAAAAGGTTAGAGGGCTCAGTGGTAAGAGTGCCCGCCTGGCGTGTGCTGCAAAAACCCTGTGCTCAATCCCCAGCACCAGTAATGAAGGAACGAACGAACGAAGAAATAACAGAGCGGCGCAAGAATAACAGTGCAGCGCAAGGTGGCCACGTCTTTAATCACAGCATTCGAAAGGCACTCTGTGAGCTCGTAACCAGCCTGGGCTACATGGTGAATTCCAGGACAGCCAGGGCTACACGTGAGGCCCTGACTCAAAAACAAACAACATCAACAGAGCAGCGGTGCGGGACAAAAATCTTATTGACTCCCGATAGCTTTCTCTGCTTTTCCCAGCGTGGCTCACACTAACACTTGCAAACTTGAGGCTCCCGGAACCTTTATTTACTGCCACACTTACGGGCACTCAGGAAGGAAACGAAAGAGCACACGCGACTTTGATCGACAGAGATTACAGCCAATGAGAGTGTTAAAGCCTGTTAGCTACAGCCAGTAAGATGGCCGAGGAAGTGACGTCAAGAGAACGGCGGCACCTAGTCGGATAAATTCCGAGAGGACCAACGCGAACAGCTTCTTTGCTTGTGCGACGGGCAGGAAGCGAAGATGTCGGAACGGAAAGTTCTAAACGTAAGTGCTCAGAGTCTAGATGTTTCTGCCGAGAATGTGACGTCCGTGATCTCCGGGAGAGACTCGCTTCCTTCCAGTTATTTCCTTTGGAATTTCTCCCCAACTGGTTTCCGTGGGGCGGAGCTTCCCAAGTCTCTTGCCAATCACGTTTCTTAGGGGCGGTGTTAGTTTATGTTTCCCTTCCGGCTTAGAAGATAATCCTCACCAGGCGAGAGGAGCTTATGTCACTTCATCCGATTGGTTTTTCTAAAGGAAGCTATCCAATCGCTTTTTCCTGGGGGGGGGGGGGGGTTTGCTGTTGGTGGCCTCAGTTCGTCCCAGTTTTTGTGAAGCGAATATCAGATATCTCCTGGCCGCGTTTTCTACACCAGTTTGAGTGACTGGGATGCAAGGACTCAGTTCCGTCTCTTGAAAAACTTTCCTCTCCATTTCCTGGATTTTTTTGTGCTTTGTTTTTAGTCAGTGCCTCACTATATAGCCCAGAATGGCCTCAGGTTCAGACCCACCTGCCTGAGCCTCCCAACTGCTGGCTGGGTTAGAGTCATATACCCCTAAGATGGGCTATATTCAGTTTTTAAAGATTTGACTATTTTAAAAAAAAAAAAATGTTTATTATGTACACAGCATTCTGCCTGTATGTAGATCTACAGGCCAGAAGAGGGCACCAGATCCTATTATAGATGGTTGCTGGGCATTGAACTCAGGACCTCTGGAAGAGCAGCCAGTGCTCTTAATCTCTGAGCCATCTCTCTAGATTTACCTATTTTTATTTTATGTTTGCTTGCATTCGTCTGACTGCAAACTCAATTCTTCATCAGCCTGTGATGGTATGACAGGCATACATCACCATGCCAACATCCTCCTGAAATCTTGGCAAAGCTTTCATCAAGCAAGGGAGACTTCCCCTCCCTGTGGGTCTGGCTGCTAGCAGGTGTCCAAAGCAGAGCACCTCCTTGCTGGTGGTCCACAGTTTCTTTTTGGCTTTTTTGAAGGAAAGTTTGTCATTCTCCACCCCCCACTGTCTCACACACCCTCACTCCTCCACCCCTGCCTCACACTCCTAGGTGCTGGGATGGTGGGTGTGGGAATTAGCATGGTCTCTGTAATCCAAAGTGGCTATGTCTGTGTGTCTCACCCCAGCTCCCCAAGTACACAGAGAGGAGATTCACTGGCCAGATTTTACCCTGGGATGGTGTCCAGGAAGGAGCCTGTGTGGTTCCCTAGTCCAAGCTAGACCATCATCGACAATGCCTGGTTTATGTTGGGCTCCAGTTATCTCCTGAACATCTAGAGTCTTATAATGTACTGGGCAAAAGGAGTCCACCCCCACTGTGAATCCTGGGCCTCTAGAACTTTACCTAGAAGGTGTATCACAGCTTGGGAGCAGCATGCTCCCTGTGATTTGTCTGGGAGAACATTCTGGAAGCTTGTGCACTCCTCCTTGTCCCAACTTCTCATGGATACTTCAAGTATCCATGTCTAGAAAGGCATGAATAACATGAATCCTGGGCAGATCCCTGAAACTGGAGTATCTTGGGTCCTTTGGCATGGCTCTCAGATCCCCTTTCTGCCCATGTGGGACCTGAGTACAGGAAAACAGAAGCATCCCCTTCCCCTGCAGAAATACTACCCACCTGACTTTGATCCGTCGAAGATCCCGAAACTCAAGCTACCCAAGGACCGGCAGTATGTGGTTCGACTGATGGCCCCCTTCAACATGAGGTGAATCCCCAAGGGTGTGAGTCCAGGGCTGGAGTGTGTGGAGAAACAGCAAACAAGGATGAAATCCCCATCCTCGTAAAGTTCCCAGCCCCCATCAGAAGACCTCAGTGGACAGTCAGGCTTTTGGTCCCTCTAGTGGGCAGCACTTTCTCCTGTCCCAGGGTCTTTGCACCAGCTGTGGCCTCTGCCTGTGGTTCTCGAGTCAGTGGATGCTCCCCTCCTCACAGAGCCCAGCTCCCCCTCTCATCCTAGACAGGCTGCCAGCCTCCCCATTTGCACCTGCCTTGATAACTGTGAACACTTAGAAAGCATTTAGTTGGTGCTGGCTTACAGTAATAGAGGCTCAGTCCATTATCATGGTGGGGATTATAGAGGCTTACTCCATTATCATGGTGGGGAGCATGGCAGCAGGCATGGTGCTAGAGAAGTAGTAGGAAGCTACATCCTTCCACAGGCAGAGGGAGATGAGAAACGCTGGACCTGCCGTGGACCTTTGAGACCTCACAGTCCAACCCCAGTGACACATCTCCTCCAACAGGGCCACACCTCCTAATCCTTCCAAGTAGTATCACCTCCTGGTGACTAAGCCTTACAATGTCTAATGCTATAGAGGCCAGTCTTATTCAAACCACCACAATCCTCCAACAAGCAGTAGTCAGGTACCTGCCGTTGGTCCAGGACATGGCCCCAACCTCATGATGCTCACAGGCTAGTGTGGAGTGGGAATGGTGCCCATCCACTGGTAGTCACAGAAGGACACATGAGGCAGGGCAGCTGAACAGACAGGAAGTGTTAGAATCTCAGGCTGTGGGATATGCAGAACGAAGGCACTGAGGTAGGACCAAGCCAGCGTGGCAGGAAGGGAAGAGGTAGCACAGTGCAGGATCCTGCTGTCCTGTTTGGGGTCTCAGAAACCCCACACACCCAGGCAGGTTGGTCTTCCTGCCCCTGGAGGTACATATGCTGTGGTTGGGTGCTGGAGCAGAGTTCAGAGATGCTCACATGTCTGCCCTGGCTCTGCAGGTGTAAGACATGTGGAGAATACATCTACAAGGGGAAGAAGTTCAATGCACGAAAAGAAACAGTCCAGAATGAGGCTTACCTGGGCCTGCCTATCTTCCGCTTCTATATCAAGTGCACAAGATGCTTGGCTGAGATCACCTTCAAGGTAGGGGCTGAGGACACCCCACAAAGGTACAGAGGGAAGGTGCTTGCAACAAGACCCCCACACACCAAAAAGCCTGTCCACCCGCGTGTGTGCAGTGTGGGATGGGTGCATAGGTGATTGTTACAGGGCCAGGAACATCACTCTGGTGCTTTTGTTTGTTTAGTCAGTCTCCTATAGCGCAGGCTGGCCTCGAACTCCTGTGCAACCAGAGTGCCTCCACCTCTGGTGCTGGGATGAAAGGTGTGTTGCCACATATGTCTAAAAATCATGGTTTGCTTTTGTGTTTCTTGGGATAGAAGCCAGGGCTTCACAGGCCCCTGGCAAAAACTAGAGAATGCAGGAAAGGACCAGAGAAGGCGAATTCTCTTCTCAGGTCTGCACCAATAGAGATTATGGGTTTGGTTGGTTTTCACTGTAAGCTTTTTTTCTGTAAGTGAACAAAACATAAGCTTGAAGAAGTTACATTTTTATTTCAAATGTGTATCTCTGGAATGTCTCTGTGTGTGCCTGGTAATTTGAAAGCCACAAGGGGCGTTGGGTGCCCTGGGACTGGCATTACAGGTGGTCATGGGCCATCATGTGGGTGCTGGGACCTGAACCCTGGTCTTCTGCAAGAGCAGCCAGTGTTCTAATCCCTGGGCCATCCCCTCATACCCTATTTTTAGCAAAGTCCTCATTACCCCAGGCTAACCTCATTCATGTCATAGCTCCCTGCTTCCACCTCCTAGACGGACACACACACATGAAGTCAACTGTGTAGTTCATAAGCAAGCAGCTCTTCTGTGTAAGTCATAAGCAAGAAGATAAGGGTAGATGTGTGCACGGCCGGGAAGCCTGAAGGTGCAGGTGCAGAGGGCACAGATGGGAGGGGGCAAAGAAAAGAAACTGCAGAGGGAATGGAGAAATGCACACAGAGGTACAGTCCACTGCCTGGAGCTCTCACTGATTCTGTCCCCTCCCCTTTCCTCACAGACAGACCCAGAAAACACAGACTACACCATGGAGCATGGGGCCACACGAAACTTCCAGGCTGAGAAGCTCCTGGAGGAGGAGGAAAAGCGTGTGCAGAAGGAGCGTGAGGACGAGGAGCTGAACAACCCCATGAAGGTGAGCCTTAGGTGGCAGCGCCTTCACCCCTCCCTCTCGTGGAAGGCCCATGTTCCCCATCACCTGCTGATGAGCAGCCCCTTGGCCCATGCTCCCCTCCTCCACCCAGGCCCCTCACCCGTCCTGCACCCCCAGGTCCTAGAGAACCGAACGAAAGACTCAAAACTGGAAATGGAGGTGCTAGAAAACCTGCAGGAGCTGAAGGACCTGAACCAGCGGCAGGCACACGTGGACTTTGAGGCCATGCTGTTGCAGCACCGCCTGTCACAGGAGCAGCGGCGACAGCAGCAGGAGGAAGAAGACGAGCGGGAGACTGCGTGAGCAGCCCGGGTCTTTCTGGCTCTTCCCATGGCTGCCCGTCCCCTCATCTCAGAGCCCCTCCTGTCCTGTCCCCTCAGACTCTACTCAGGCACAGCTGCTCAGACCCTCAGGGTCCAGTGTCTTATGAGCATCACTGGCTTTTCGTTTGGTCCCACGGCTGTGCATTTGTTGTTTGAAACAGGGTCTCGTTTAGTTCAGGCTGGCCTCAAAATCACTAAGTAGCCAAGGATGGCCTTGAACTCATCCTTCATTGTCCACCTCCCCAGAGCTTGAGTGGTAGACATGTGCCTCTGCACCCAGCTTATATATACTTAATTATTTCTGTGGTGCTGGATATGGACCTAAAGCCTCATGTGTGCCAGCCAAATCCTTAGCCCCTGAGCCACTGCCTTAAAATTATTAGCTATTGCCCCCTGCTCCTGCTCCTCACCCTCTGAGAGCAGAAAGAGGCAGCAGCCCCTCCATGCTGCAGCAGAGACCCCTGGGGACCATCCCTGCAGTGGGTCCTCACTGTCCACCTTCTAGGGCCTTGCTGGAGGAGGCTCGTCACCGCAGGCTTCTGGAGGATTCCGACTCAGAAGAAGAAGCGCCGCCTTCCCGACCACGGGCAGCTTCAAGACCCAATCCCACAGCCATCCTGGATGAGGTGAGCAGGCCCAGAGTGTGGAATGTGGGTGCCCAGGCTGAGGGGCCATGGGCAGCAGGACTGTTCATAACAGGACAGACAGCCCAGTGTGGCTTCAGCACTCTGCTTCCTGCTTCTGAACCTCAGGGAGGGAGTAGCCAGGGAAAAGTCCACCAAGGGTAGGGAGAAACTCAGGGTGCCTGCCCCATGAGCCCAGTGCTTGTTAAAAGCCAGATACACTGGTCGTGGTGACATGCACCTTTAATCCCAGCACTTGGGAAGAGAAGCAGGTAGATCTGTGCTGTTTGAGGTCAGCCTGAGCTACATAGCAAGAGCCTGTCAAGGCGGTGGTGGTGCATACCTTTAGTTCCAGCACTTGGGAGGCAGTGGCAGGCAGATCTCTGTGAGTTCGAGACCAGCCTGGTCTACAAGAGCTAGTTCCAGGACAGCCTCCAAAGCCACAGAGAAACCCTGTCTCCAAAAAACAAAAAATAGAGCCAGATGCAGCCCAGCAGGCCGGGGACCCGGCACCAGGAAGGCAGAAGTGGGAGAGTCCTGGGTTGTGCTGAGTGGGATCTGCAAGTCACTGAGAGACATTACCTCAGAAACCGTGATGGTGTCAACTGATGAAGACAGATGTCAGCCTCCACACGTGGGCACAGTGAACAGCACAAAAGCTCAAGAACCAAGATCCAGTCCACAGGATATGAAAGATGAAGGGTATCCCTAAGTCCCGTCACGGTTCTGGGTGTGTCCAGAACTTTGCAACTGCTCAGGCCCCAGCTGTTGAAGGTCCTAGTGTCTTCTAGCCTCTTCTGGCTGGATCCAGATGTGAGTTGCCAGTGCACACACTCAGCTTTTAGGTCAGCAGACAGCCTCAGGCATGTGTGGCCTCTCCTCCCACCCTGGTTGAGATAGGGCCTCCTCTTATAACTGTGTAGACCAGGCCCACTGACTCCCAGGATTCTCTTGTCTCAAATTCCTATCTCCCATCAGTGCTCAGGTCCTCATTCTTCAGGCAGGTATATGCTAACCCACTGGGCACTCTTCCCAGGCCCCTGTGATCTTCCCATGTGGAACCCAGACTTGGTCTGATTCTGTTTGTTTTGTTTTTCTTTAAAGCAGGTTCACACTCCATAGCCCATTCTGACCTCAAACCCACAGTCCTCCTGCTTCAGCCTCCCATGAGCTGGGGTGACAGGCCTGCACATTATACCTCACTTCTTCACTCCCCAGAGCCCTGTAACAGTGGCATACAGCTGTCATATCAGCACATGGGGAACCCAAGGCCAGCATGGGCTGCAGGTTGGACATTTACAGTGTGCCAGGAGCTGTTGATGACACTAGGGAGATGGCAAAAAGAACAGTTGTGGGCCCTGGATATACTACAGTTTTTGAGACCATACATAGGGCAGGGACTTGAGATGGGTACCTCATCACAGGATGAGAAGTCCTCAGATGCCACCTTGGGAACCAGAGAGGAATTTAGAGCTATAGCAGACTTGATATGCAAACTGGCTCCACAGAGCCAGGTCAGGGAAGTGGGAAGGGCAACAGTTGTGCATGGTCCCCACAGGCGCCAAAGACCAAGAGGAAGGCAGAGGCAGTGGGCAGCAGGGCACACCTGGCTGGCTTGGTTATGCCAAAGAAGGCAAAGACGGAAGCCAACGGGGGCTCAGAGCAGGTCCGGATGCCCACCTCAGGTGAGTCCCCATCAGTAGCCCTGGGTGGCAACGGTGCCCATGGCACTGTCTAGAAGCTTCATAAGGTGGGTGAGGTGAGCCAGTGACCAGAGTGGGGCTAGGGCTCAGTGGGCAGAGGCTCACCCAGGGGTCCAGTCTGGGCTAAATGACTCTGTCTCAAACAAGGAGTCAGGCTGTGATGGCATACGCCCTTCATCTCTGGTTAGAGGCAACCCTGATCTACAGGTAGAGTTCCAGGATAGTCAGGGCTACACAGGGGAACCCTACCTCAAACAAAAAACAAACAAAAAAGAGACAAAAGGAGCAAAGGCCTGGAATCGAAGTTACATGATAGCTAAATTCGCATGTTACCAGCCATACAGTATCAAGGGACACCACATCACTGTGGTATGCTGCCTGTGTGACCTGCAGCTTCCGTAGTCTTTCTGTGGTTTGGATAATTCCACCATATTTAGATAAGGCTTAGTTGGGGTTGACACACCTTTGACACAGTTGTCACGGCCACTATTAGCATTTGTCAGAGGCAGATCCTAAAGCTCATCGAGGGTCACCTACTGCCTGAAGCCACACAGCAGGTCAGGTGTTGGAGGCCCTGTTACTCTCTTAGTCATGGAGGCACTTGGTCCTTGATACTGCCCCTGTGTCATGTGGACACTCAACTGCCTAGGTGGGCTCTCCCTGGCTCAGTGTAGGATTGAGGGAACCATGTCATAGGTCCTCCAACTTGGGCACACTCCTCTTCCTTGCATCCCTAAACCAACTTGCCCTCCTCACAGGTGACCCTGAGAGCAGGAAAGCAGCCAACCTTGCACCCCAGACACCTGGGGCCTCTTCCCTGAGCCAGTTGGGTGCATATGGGGACAGCGAGGACAGTGACAGCTGAGCCTCCATAGTGGCATCACAGACCCAAGAAGCCAGAAGAGGAGATGGGATCAAGGAAGGCACGCTCAGCAGACGCCTCGTGACCTTATCTGCCATGGGTCCAGGCAGGATGTGGAGAGGCAATGTCTTAGCACCAGGCCTCACTGAACAGACAGCCTGGTCCATTCTGCAGTCCCTGAGTTTGCCCAGCCCCTTCCTGCCACAGATTTGATCATGGGCAAGGGGCAGGGTCTCTGGGGACCATCTCCCAACAAGGCTGCACCCTCAACACAATACTGTATAAAAAAAGAAAATCACTCAATAACCATGTGGACCAGCTGGAGACCCCGCCCTCCTGTGTAACCAGAGTTAACATTCTCCTGGGGTTCCAGCCACACCCCCACCCTCAGCATTCATGATTCATTTGGAATTTGGCATTACGTTAGTCTGTGTTCTGGTACTGTAAGAAAACTGCTGAAGCTGAGTCTGTTGTTTAGAACACAGTGAGCCTGGTACTGAGGGTGCTGGTGGAGAGCAGGCACACATAGCCCAGGCTAGCCTCCATCTCCCCAGTGCTGAGATCAGAAACATGAACCACCACCAAGCTGATCTTAAGCCTGAAGTGTTTGTGTTGGAGCCTGCTTTTCCTTGAAATTCTTCCTTCGTACACCCCTTGCCCACCCCCTCCCAGGCAAGAGCAGGGTCTGTCAGTGGCAACCTGGGGTCTTGTTGGAGCCCTCTCCACCCCACTCCCACCCAGCCTCCCCCTGCTCTGCAGCTGTCATGTCTTCGGAACTGTCAGGTCTAATCTGCCATCTCCATCAGCTCCCTGGAGTCCCCTGGCAACAGGAGCTACCAAGATAGAGCTGACCCTACCACCTGTCCTGGGCACTCAATAGCTGGACCAGCCTGCCTGCCTACAGCCCTCTGCCAGCCTGCTGGTCACAAACCTGGTTCCTGTGCCTTGACACATGAGCTGCTTGGGGGATGGTCTGTGGAGCCTTTAACCGGGGACCTTGAAAGTCAGTGACTTACATCTCCCCTCAGGCTACGGCCTGGAAGGAAATGTGTACTTCCATCTGGAGATGGGGTCATGCCTCCTCCTTCAGCCTGTGGCCCAGCGAAGTAGCTGTACTTCATCTGACTGGGGACCATGGAAGGCAGAGTCATGCCTCCCCCTACTGGGTGCAGTAGACTGGGATCCCTTCTACAAACCTCCAGATGGGAGGTTTCTCAGGGCAAGCCCTGCATCTAGACTTCTTGGGTCTTGGTTTTTGAGTAGTTCTCACTCTGTAGACTAAAGGCATTGGCCACCAGACTCACAGACTGGAGCAATGTACCTCCCCTCCAGTCCCAGTGCATGGGTACACTTCTTCCCAGATTTGTGGTACAGTCAGGGGTAGTCTGTGTGTACTGAGCACTGCTGTGTGCCGCATGGTGAAACCTCACACAGTGCCATCTCATGTCACCAGCCTACCGGGATGTGCAGCCAGTGAAAGCCGGACTGGAAGTCCACTGTGAGACTCCAAGACTCCAGAGGAAGCTGATGAAGAGAGGGTGATTCATGGAGACTGGCAGGGATATGGGGGTAGAATGTTCTGGAACTAGAGTGCAGCAGGTTACATGGCTTTTCTGATACACTATACAATCCACTCATGCTGTTTTTTTCCTTTCTGTTTTTGTTTGGGTTTAAGGTGCTGGATGTGGTACCTAAGTCCTCACCCCCCCACACCGTGATGAACCAATGCTCCCCTCTTAGCTGCCCCATCACCCCCAACCCTTCTAAAAGGGGCAGCAGTGGGGCGTTTGACTTACAATCAGTATCAGTGGGACTCACTTGGGGCCTGCTAATGCCCATGCTCCAAGTCATCCATCGGGATGTACCAGGGCGGCTACCGTGACCCCTGTCCCTCATCAGAAAGTCAAGTCCCAGCTCTTTACTCTGCCCACCCCCCATGCACACACACCACCGAGGGTCCCCTCCAGAGGCTCCAAAGTGAGGGAAAGTCAAGCGCCGTTTGGTTCCGCCTCGGGGCCCCTGATTGCCATTCCTGCCACGCACAATTATCCGGCATCCATGCTGTGGACGAGGCTCCCGTGTGATGCGCTCGCCTGCCCAACACACACTGGACGATTATCTGCACGCTGTGGGGACTCTGTTGGGCCGAGATAGGAGCTGCGGGTAGTTAGGGGACACAGACGACTCGGGATGCTGTGTTCATTCATAAGTCTCAGTTTCCCTCAGGTGGAAAGCAGGGCTCACAGAAGAAGAGAGGATGAACGCTCATTCTGTGAGCAACCAGTACCACCCTCGAGATGTCTGGGCACAAGCTGACAGATGAGTGGCCTGAGTAACACCCCACACTCATAACCTCTTTGTGCCTCAGTTTCCCCAATTAGAACATCGCAGTGGGCAGGGCACTTTCCTAGCATACCGGAAGCCCTGAGTGTCATCCCTAGCACTGGGAGGCTGAGGCAGGAGGACAGGGACTCAGGTCCTCCTTTGCTCCAAATGAGTTGGAGGCCAGCTCTCACCAGTAATTCTGTCAATGCTTCTGGCACTGTTTACTATCTGGGGAGACTAAGGCACACAAACCCGTGGCCATGGCTCAGGCGACTCTGGCTGACTCCTGCCCTGCATTTCCCCTCCTTAGGGTTCCACTTCCCAGCCCGCTCTCCAGCCCTTGGGGTCCCAGCCCGCTCCCCTCCCTCCCCTCGCGGACCCGCAGCTGCGGCCGCCTCCTGCCCCTCCCCCTCGACCGCCACAAAGCGACGGACGCGGCGGTGACGGACGGCGCCTCCCGCCCCGCGCCACCGCCAGCCGCGACCCTGCGCGATGCTCGGGTCTCTCGCCCAATCCCCTCCCGGCCCCGGTCCCAAGGGCGACTCTGTCCCCACGCTGGTGGCCTCTTCCTCTGGAGTCCTCCTAGGTCCGGGTCCCGCCGTCCCCGACCCGAAGTGGCTGAAGGTCTGAGGTGTGCAGGTCTGTCCGTGGGGCGGAGGCGGGACCCGGTGGCACACCGGTGTCCTCGCCCCTCCCACAACCCCGAGAGCCCAGGCCGGGACCCAGGGGTTTATGTCCCTTTGTGCGGCGGCAGTAGGCGGTTCAGGGATTGGGAAGGTTAAGAGGTTGTGGGGGTGTGGAGGATAAAGGACCCGGGGGTTAAGGGATTGGGGAGGTTAAGAGATGGGGTGGGTAAGGGATTCAGAGGTTAAGAGACGGGAGTGGTAAGGGATCTGGAGGTTAAGAGATCTGCGGGTGAGGGTTACTGGCGGGGAGGAGGAGGTTAAGGGAACTGGGTGTTAAGGGAAGGCGAGGTTAAGAGATGGGGGGTAAGGGATCGGGAGGTGAAGGAGTACGGAGGCGGGGTTTAAGGGATCGGGTGGTTAAATGATATGGATGGGGGTTAAGGGATCTGGGAGGTTAAGAGATTGGTGAGTAAGGTATATAGGGGATTAAGAGATGGGGATTAAAATAAGGGAGTAAGGGATGGGAGGTTAAGGAATCTGGGAGGTTAAGAGATGGGGGATTAAGGGATAAGGGGTTAAGAGATGGGAGGCAGGTAAGGGGTAAGGGAGTTAAGGGAATGGATGGGGATTTAAGGAATCAGACCGGTCAGACTCTTGGGAACGGACAGCAGCCCACAGGGAGTACGACCCTCTGGGTGGCCCAGCCTCTGGCAACCTTGTGCATGGAGCTCCAGGGGACAGCTGCACTGACACCATACTATGTCTCCTGCAACTCAGACCACCGAAGTGCATGGTTCCTATAACACTGGGGTCACCACCTGCTGTTCCAGCCTAGGACTCCTGACCCCACCTCCTCCTCCTCTTCCCCCTCCTCTCTCCTTTCGCTTCTTCCTATCCCTGTTTTCTCCCCACTCCTTCTTCCCCCCCCCCTCCCAGGACGAGCTGCCAAGCGCGCATGGAAGCCCTGGTCTAACACCAGCCTATTTCGGGGACACCGATGGCCAAGTGGCTCCGTGACTATCTGAGCTTCGGTGGCCGGAGGCCCCCACCGCAGCCGCCCACCCCCGACTACACCGAGAGCGACATCCTACGGGCTTACCGCGAGCAGAAGGACCTGGACTTCGAGGATCCCTACGAGGACGCCAATGGCCGCCCCGAGCCAGAGCCCACCGGGCCAGGAGACTCTAAGTACGACTCTCCCAGGCACCGGCTGATCAAGGTGGAGGCTGCGGATATGGCCAGAGCCAAGGCCCTGCTGAGCAGCCCTGGGGAGGAGGTGCGTCCCCACCTCAGTTCCTTAGCCCACCGCCGCCATAGAGTATAAAAGCTTCTGGGCTAGCCAGCGGTCCCCTAGAGCCATTCTCCATTCAGAAAGAGGGTGGGCGCTGTTTTTGTTTTATGTGAGACTCGGTGCAAGGTAGCCCAGGCTGGCCTCAAACTCACTACTTAGCTAGCGGACTCCTGCCTCTACTTCCCTAATGTGTGTCACAGGATGGCAGGCGTGTGTCACACTCGAGGTTTATGTTGTGCATGATGGAGGCTGGACCTGGTGCATGCTGGGCAAACACTCTACCCACAGAACTTTGGCCCTGCTTAGTTCTATGGCACTGTTTCTCAGCCTGCTAGCCACACCCCTTTTGTGTTCAACAACCCTTTCACAGGGGCCACCTAATACCATCAGAAAACACAGATATTTACTGTGATTTATAACAGCAGCAAAACTACAGTTATGAAGTAGCAATGAAAATAATTCACCACAACATGAGAAACTCTATTGGAGGGTTGCCACTGCACCAGGAAGTTGAGAATCACTATTCTGTTGGTTTGTTTTGGTTTTCAGACAGGTTCTCTCTGTGTAGCCCAAGCTGGCCTAAAATGCGTAATCGTCCTGCCTCTAAAACCTCTGAAAGAGGGAACATGAGAGAAGGAAAGGACACAGGGAGACAAGACAGACTGGAATTAAACCCTGCCTCATACTCACCAGCTGTGTGACCCTGACCAGGGTCTGTTTTTGTTACCTCACCCATAAAACTGGCTTATCTCCTTACTAAGAGCTTAGGAGCTGTTATTGGAACTATATCAGAGGGCTCTGGGGACTGGGTTTGAATTCTCAAAACCCACTTAGAGAGCTGAGCAGGTGGGTGCAGGAGGGATCCCAGGACTTCCTGACCAGTCTAGCTCTGAGAAATGTGGAATGGCCCAGCACGGGCAGGCAGTGTCACATGACAGGGGCACCCAGAGCTACCCTGAGCCTTTCCCAGCAGCCTGAAGAAGACTCTGAGTACTCGGATCCTTTCGATGCCCAGCCTCAGCCACCAGCCTCAGATGATGGGTACATGGAACCCTATGATGCCCGGAGCAGCTCGAGTGGTGAGTGCATAGGGCTGAGGATGAGGACAGGGTCCTACGGGGGAAAGAGGGTGACCAGTGTCTCCTCTACTCCAGAACGGCCAAGCAGAGCCGTCCAACTTTACGATACTCCTTATGAAGAGGAGCAGAATGTTGAGCCAGAAGACGGGGCGTCTTCCGGCCAGAGCAGGCTGCCTCTGGAGGATGAGAGGCCAGCGGATGAATACGACCAGCCTTGGGAGTGGAAAAAAGATCACATCTCCAGGGCCTTCGCAGGTATGTGCAAGGTCAGGCCCCTTGGAGGCCTCCTCCCTCTACTGCCTCAGCTCTCACTAACATCAATTCTCCTCCAGAGAAAATGCCTTTTTCTCCCTACCCCGTCCTGTGTAGTCTTGGAAAGAGATGTGGCTGTGACTTGTGGTCATTATAGAACCAACCCAATAGGGCGATTGTAGACTAAATACTGTAAGACACTCACTTGTGTGGCAGCGAGGGGTTTTTAGGAGATATCACGTGATAAACTTGGAGTCAGACAGTTTCTTGCTAAATAGAGTTAGGATTAACCTAAAGAATATCAAATAACCCAGGTCGGGAAGGATGAGGCCATGACCTGAAGTGTGGATAGCCCCTGCTTACAAACCAATTACAAACTTCCAACCCATCCCTATTGGCCACACTCCCTGTGCTCTGATTCTGTCAGTCAAGACACGTTGCCCTATTCCATGGTGCCTGATTTCTGGGTGGCCACGCCCCTTCACTTCTGAGGACCAATCACAGCTTCTGTGTCAATTCTGTCCTACCTTAGACTCCACCTCCATCTCCTGGGCTCTGATAGGCTACCCCAAACTGAGATCCCACTGGCTGGCTCCTGTCCCGCTCTTAGCCTCTCACCTTCCTCTCCCAGTACAGTTTGATGGCCCTGACTGGGAACGGACCCCAGGCTCGACCAAGGAGCCCCGGAGACCGCAGCCTGCAGAGCGCGTGGATGCAGCCCTGGCCCTGGAGAAGCAGCCGTGAGTGCAGATGTTAGAGGAGGGGTGGCCCTGGGGACCCAGAAACCGCAAAGGAGCTGGGGTCTTATTCATTCATTCATTCACTCATTCATTTCTTTAGTGAGGGTCTCATGTAGCCCAAGCTGGCCACATTCACCATGTCCAAGGGAATTGTCTGGTTGTGCCTTGGGGCCCTTCCCTCGGCCCCCAGGTGTGTGAAGTCAGCTGGAGGTATCTGTCCCCATACCCAGGTGGTTTCATGGCCCCTTGAGCCGCATGGAGGCCGAAAACCTTTTGTCCCTCTGCAAGGAAGGCAGCTACCTAGTGAGACTCAGTGAGACCAGAGCTCAGGACTGCATCCTGTCCCTCAGGTGAGACCTAGCCTCAGGGCCAGTGCCTGGATACCCCCCCCCCGCCAGTGGGTGGGGCTCCCTGACCAGTGGGTGGGGATTTCTGGAAAGTGGGCAGGCTTTCAGGTGGCTGGGTGGGGCTCCTGGGCCAGTGGTTAAATGGGTCCAACATGGATGAGCTTGGAAGCCTAGCAAGAGATCCAAACCTCAGGGGGCACAGGGAACCAGGGTCCAAGGTTCTTTTGAATGGCCCCTTCCAAAACTTGAAATGCAGCCTTAGGTGTGAAGGCAGATTCTCAGAATGTTCTAGCAAGCACTTGTGTTTGAGGCTCTGGTTCCTTAAGGTGCCTAAAGTGTTGAGTTCAGTATACTACCACATAGCCTGTCATCCCAGGAGGGCAGGAGGATCAGGAGTTCAAGTTCAGCCCCAGCTAGTCATCCTATTTGAGGATATTCTAGGCTATATAAGACTGTCTTAAGAAAAGCAGGGAAGGGGCTGAAGTGGCAGCAGTGGTTAAGGGCGCTTGCTGTTCTTTGGGAGGACTTGGGTTCAGCCCCTACCTCAAGTGGCTCACAAGTCTCTGTAATTCCAGCTCCAGGGAATATGACACCCTCTTCTAACCACGCACACATAGTAAAAATAAAATACAGCTGGGTGTGGTGGTGCATGCCTTTGATCCCAGCACTGCAGAGGCAGAGGCAGGCAAATCTCAGTGACTTTGAGACCAGCTTGTATTACAGAGTGAGTTCCAGGAGAGCCAGAGCTGCTACACAGAGAAACTCTGTCTTGAAAAACGAATAAATAAAATATAGATCTGGGCTGGTGAGATGGCTCTGTAGATAAAGGTGCTTGCTACCAAGCCTGAAGAACTTTGAGTTTGGCTGGGCGGTGGTAGTGCACGCCTTTAATCCCAGCACTTGGGAAGCAGAGACAAACAAACAAACAAAACCTTGTGTTTGATCCCAAGATCCTATATGGTAGAAGTAGTGAACCAACCTCCACAAGTTGTCCCTGACTTCCACAGGTGTACTCCCAATACACATATAAATAAGCAAATAACAAATGTAAAAAAATATTTTTCAAAGGGGGCACAGGAATAGAGTCAGTTTCTTCATTGACTCAACGTTATTAGAACACCTACCTGGGATTGGAGAGATGGCTCAGAGGTTAAGAGCACTGAGTGCTCTTCCAGAGGTCCTGAGTTCAATTCCCAGTAACTACATGGTAACTCACAACCATCTATAGTGAGATCTGGTGCCCTCTTCTGGTGTGCAGGTATACAATGAAGGCAGAACACTGTATACAAAACAAAACAAAAACCCTGCCTCCCCTCTATGAGCTGGGGTCCTGGCACAAATGAACTCAAACTCAATTCCAAAATGGGATTTTGGAAGATGGAAGTCTGTGAGATAGCCCCTTCTACAGAAGTGACATTTAGGCTGAACTGGAAGCCATCAGGGCCAGGGTGAGAAGAGGTCTAACTGCAGAGCTCAGACTGCTCTGGAACAACTCACAGATACCTGCCTGCCTCTGTCTCGAAAGTATTAGGGTTAAATAAATAAATAATATGTTTAACCTGGTTATTTATTGTAAGGAAGAGGTCTCACTATGTAGCCTTGCCTGGCCCAAACTCACTATGTATAACAGGCTACTCTGGAATTTGTATCCATCTGCCAACCTCTGACTCTCAAGTGCTGTGATATTTCTTTTACTTTTGTGCATGTGTGGATGTAGAGGTCAGAGGACAACTTTTGGGGTTCAGTTCTTGCCTTCCACTTTGTGGCTTCTGGGGAATTGATCTCAATTCAAGCTTGGCTGCAAGAGCCTTTACCCTCTGGTCCCTCTAACTGGTCCAGAACTGAGCTTCAAGGAGAAAGATACCCTACAGAAACATGGAGATCAGGAAGTCACTCCTGTCAGTCCTGCAGAGAGGTATTGAGTGGGGCTGTCAAAGGTGTCCCTGAAGTCCCAAAGCCTACCATGCACCTGTGAGAAGGTGGCTGTGGAGAGATGGAGAGGAAAATGGGTCTGGGGGACTGACGCTCTGCCTTGACCCACAGGAGCAGTCAGGGATCCATGCATCTGAAGTTCGTGCGGACCCGGGAGAACCAGGTGGTGCTGGGCCAGCACAGCGGACCCTTCCCCAGCGTTCCCGAGCTGGTCCTGCATTACAGTGCCCGTCCGCTGCCTGTGCAGGGCGCTGAGCACCTGGCGCTGCTTTACCCTGTCGCTGGCAGCCAGAGCCCCTGAGCTGCCAAGCCAGGGAGGGGACAGGGGGACGCAGACTCCCTCCAAGCCAAATCTTATGCCCTCTGGGAGGTTTCAGGGTCCCCCTCGCCGTGGCCAGGCCAAACCTGTAAACGGGCTTTGCCGAGGGGGAGAGGGGAACGAGGGCGCTTGTTGCCAGGTCTGAGGGGTTCAATCCCAGGAACCCACATGGCGGCAGCAGAGAGCAGACATTGTAAGCTGTCCTCTGATTAGCACACAAGGCACACACCATAAATAAATAAATATAATAAAAACGAATTTTAAAACCGTGTCATTCCCTGCTGTTCTTTCGGGGCTGTGGGGAGAGGCCAGGCGACCACTCAGACCTTGGAGTGTTCCCAAAGCCATAGCTAGCACAGGTGCCTGTGGGGACCGAGCAGGGAATGACAAAGCCTTTGTCACAGGGACCCAGCTGGGCTTAGAAGCTAAATGTCCCCAGAGGCGGAGACAACTCCGCCTCATCCCAGCCTACAGCTGAGCCTCTGGCCTCCCAGGCAGAGCAGACATCTTTCCCCTGGGAAATCCACAGGAGTGGGGGAGGGGAGACAGAAGCAGTCCTTGTCACTTCAAGGTGACAGTTGGGTAGGGATAGAACCCATGGTACAGTAGCTCTGACCCTGGGCTCTTACTTGTTTCACTCCAGAAGCCATATGGTGGCCTATTGAGCAGGAAGGGGTAGTCCAGGCTTGAGTGTGGACACCCTGCTTACTGGACAAATAAAAGTAAGGGAAGGTAGGAAATTATGTAATTATAATTGAAATGCATGTGGGTAAGTGCACGTCGTGCAGGTGTCTGCAATTTTTTTGTTTTGGTTTTTTTTGGTTTTTCAAAACAGGGTTTCTCTGTATTGCTTTGGAGCCTGTCCTGGAACTAGCTCTGTAGACCAAGCTTGGCCTCAAACTCAGAGATCCTCCATCCTCTGCTGGAAGTGCTGGGATTCTCCAACGCCCTGCAAGGTGCCTGCAGTTCTGAGCCACCAGAAGTGGCTTAGGGGAATCTGTCTTCGGAAAGGACAGTTTGTACTCTTAACCTCTGAGTCATTGCTCTAGCCCCTATTGTAAAAATATAAGGCAGTCAATCAGCACTCAGGAGGCAGAGGCAGGAGGATCTCTGTGAAATTCAAAGCCAGCCTGGTCTACAGAGCCAGGACAGCCAGGAAAAATCAAAAAGTGGATAGACTCTTCCTGGGTAAAGTGTGTTATGGCAGGCCATCTCCAGGGACCCTGGGACCCACGAATGACTCTTCATCATTGGTAGCACCCCAACCAACACAGCCACAGGCTTTAGCTTTGCGTCTTTAAAGAGCCTTATTAAACCTGGGGTTAGCGGTGCAGGCTTGTCACTACAGCTACTGTTGAGATTGAGGTTGCAGGCCAGCCTCAGCAACGTAATGGGAATTTGTCTCAAAGTAAAAAGGAAAAACAACTTGGGATGAGAATCAGTAGAGACCACTTAGAATCCCCCAGTGATAAGTTTGGGCATAGTCACGGTGGAGCCCCGCCTAGAATCCCCCATGAGGGACTGGGGGCGTGATCGGGGTGGAGTCCCACCAGTATCTTTCAGTGAGGATGGGGGTATATTTCAGGGTTAAGTCACATGGTTGAGTCCCTGGATCCAGGCACAGTACTAAAAGGAGCCTTTATTGACAGTCCCTGGATCATGTCATCGATCTCAGCCTGTAGCTGTTGGATGCCCTCTCCCTTTACAGAAACAGTGCCGCCCTCACATAGCTTTTGTCCAGGTCCACTTTGGGTCTCCAATGCCTCTTTTGACTTCGAGGATCCATCTCAGCTTGTGGCTTGCCCTTACCTCCTAGGGCTTGCTTCTAGAAGATGCACAATGGGGGTGGCTGGGCCTGGGGCTGTGTTTGGAGACCGGAAGTTGATGGCGTGGGGCAGGCTTGGGGAAGGTGGTGGAATAGATAGCTTGGACTCTGTGGTCCCTGGCTGTGTCCTCCTTAGACCGGGCCTGAGGCCTGTGTGGAGTCTCCCGGGGCCGGTAGAGGACATTGCTATAGAAAGAATTTCCTGGGGGCACTTGACATAAATCAAAGGTGACAGAAAATTAAGAGTGGCCAGAGCTGTCTTGGCACGGACCAGGGAACAGCCTTCCCTACTTCACTGCCTTCTCTCCCACCCCTACCCGCTCCCCCATCTCCCTTGGCAGGAAGACACAGTTCCCATCTCTGCCACACGGGGGCGGTAGCACCATGTACCAAGACGCCCGTGAGACTCACCTGGGCAGGTGCTCTCCCGTCGACACCTGCTGAGACCCCACAAGACAGCACCCAGCACCACCAAGGCTGCCACCACACACCCAGCCACCAGAAGCATCAACAGGAGCCCTGGGTGGGAAGACAGAGGGAACTGTGTCGGAGAGGGGTACACGGGATGGGGCAGGTGGGGGGAGGGGAAGGGCTCACCTGAAGGGCGGGAGGTCTCCTTCAGCTGGAGGCCACCTACAGGGAAGAGGTTCCTGTCTCAGGAGGGTGACCACTGTGGAGCCCAGACACCTGCAGCCACTCTCCTCCCTGCCTCGGGATATTGAACCTGCCTGTGTGATGTGGGCAGGTGTCCACACAGAACCTCAGTATCCTCTTCTGAAAACAGGTGAGGAAGCATAAAGGTCTTCTTGGGCTATCAGTGGGGTGTAACTTCGAACTAGGGATTCCATTTGGGATCCCTCCAAATGCTTCTTGAGACCCTCCCTCTTCCAAGTGACTTCTGCCCCCAGCCCCTCACTCTACCTCTCACCCAAACCCCAAATCTTAATCCAAAGCACACTAGATACCCTCACCCTCAGTTCATTCTGCCAACAGTGGAAAGCCCAGGGCTGTATGTGGCAGGATTGGTGATGGAAAGCTGGCGCTCAAGCCCGGCTCACATAGCCACTTAAGGAACATACAGTGCTACAGTCCAGGCCTATATGATTGCTAGGAACTGCAATTCAAGGTGGGGATTTCCTGACTTAGAGAAGACGGGTCATCCCCAAACCCTCCTCTTGCAGGTGCTGATGCGGGCAGGGGTCCCTGGAGGCTGTTGGGGGTAGAGAAGCCAGCTGGGTGTAGCTGCTCCCCACCCCCACAGTATGCTACCTGGCTACTCCTCAGTGAGCCACACAGCCAGAGCACAGCTCCTGCAATGACAACATGCCATGTTTGTTGCTAGCTGAGGAGGGCACACTGGGTGCTCCATCCTGGAGAACGGAGGCTCGCACAACACAGACTGGCAGAGACCACTGAGTGAGTGTCAGGCCAAGGCCACTGGGGTCCCACAAGACCCTGCCATGACAGAACGGGAGGGGTGAGTGCCCTGTCCCAGGGCAACCAAACTAAACACAGTGTGCTTGCCTTTGTTTTGTTTCAGACAGTGAGGCCCAGGCTAGTGCTGAACTCTCGGCAACCCTCCTGTCTCGGCTTCCTGTGAGAGCAGAAGGATAACAGGCAAGCGCCCCTGCCACATCCCACTGAAGTTCATCCTCCAGAAAGCTAGGACGACAGGAGTGTGCCACCACACCTGGTTCTTCTGTCACATACTGATTTTTAGATAGGCTTTCCCTCTGTAGACCAGGCTAGCCTCTCAAGTTACAGGAGGATAGGTCTGCCAATGTGTAAATGACTCTTTATGTTTGATTATGCGTGCATGAAGTGCCAACAGTGACCAGAAGGGAGCCATAGGGTCCCCTGGGGCTAGAGTGACAAGGGCTGTGAGCTGCCATGTGGGTATTGGGAACCAAACCCCAGTACTCTTTAAGAGCAGCCAGTGTTCTAACAGCTGAGCTGCCTCCCCAGCCCCTCCCACAGCTTTTTGAGATAGGATCTCATGTAGCCCAGGCTGGCCTTGAACTTTTGACCCTCCTGCCTCAACTGCCTGCTTCTTTTCTTTCTTTCACTCACAATGGAACCAAAACTAGCTTTGAGCCTGGCTTCTGCCTCAGCTTCCCAAGTGCCAGTGCCACAAGTGTGCCGTGAGTAATTTTATACTCAGCTAGGACCTGAGATTTAGGAGTCTGGGGATTCTAGAGCCTTCCCTACCCTCACACCCCTTCATCTCCATTCATACCTTCCTCTACCAGGACCTTGGTCCCATTGCCCTCGGCCTCCTGCAACTTGGGGATCTCCAGAGTGGCCCGGCACACATAGTCCCCGCTGTCATTGAGGCTTACGTGACCCAGTCGCAGGCTGAGGTTTGTGGGCGGCCACCAGGACAGCTGTTCCCGAGACCCACAGCCCCCAGGGTTGAGGCTGCCATTGGAGATGAACAGGTGGCAAAAAACCACATTGTCCCGGACCCACTCCACACGCAGCCTCTCCCAGGCCTGAGTCTGCTTCACCCCACAGGACAGCAGTATCTCCTCGCCTTGTGTCACCCTCACCAATGGGGGCCACTGCTGCACACTCAGGCTCATAGCTTCCTGCAGGCCTGGGAAAGACACAAGTGTCACCATGGGGGCCTGAGTTCGAGTCCCTAGAACCCTGAAGAAGACAGAACATTGTGGTGTCACCCTGGGCTGGGACAAGGAACCTAGAGGATCCATGAGCTCTCTGCCAGTTGGCTCCCACATGCAAACCTCAGGCCAAGAGACTGGACCTCAGAAAATGGGTGGAGATGGACTGAGGAAGCTTCTGGGGGTGAATATCAGGCCTCTGTACACACATGTACACATACACACACTCACACACATACACACACAAACATACACACAGATGCACACACACACACACTCACTCATACACAAACATACACACTATCACATTCAACCACATACATTCACACAAACACAGACACACAAATACATACACACAAACAGGCACACATACATACACACACATACACATGGACAAGCATATACACATATAAATACATACACACACATAGACATGCATGTGCACACAAGTGCGCGCCACCCAACATAGGGGCCAACATGTTGGGTCAGCAGGTGAAGGCACTTGCTGCCAAGCCCAAGGACCTGAGTTCCATTCTCCACAGCCCACATGGTGAAGGGGAACAGACAATACTGGAGATGGCTTGGTGGTTACTGGGACTTCAGGAGACCCCACACCTCTGTCCTGAGGGGGGGCCTGCACTCACATGCACATATACACACCCCAGTTATATACTTTTTTAAAATGCGGGTAGAGCATGGTGACACACACCTTTAATCCCGGCTCTCCAGAGGCAGAGGCAGGCAGGTCTTTCAATTCCAGCCCAACCGATGCTACATAGTGGGATCCCCTCCCCCAACACCACCAAAAGCAAGAGCCTGTCTCAAGGAAACAAAAGAGTGTGGGGCCTAGAGGCTGGGGTGTTTCGGGTGGTGGTTTGGGTCCTCTGAAGGCCCTGTAAGGACCCAAGCATCCAGTTCAAGGTAGTTCTGATGGTGATCAGACAGCCTATGTGGGCGAGGCAGCAGGAGGGATACACAGGGTGGGAGCCCCCAGGTACTCACCCCAGAGCTGCAGCAGGATGAACACCCAGCCAGAAGACCCCATCCTGAACCATCAGGCCCCAGACTGGCCCTGAATGCCGGGGTCACCCAGCCCCCACTCACACTCTTCCTGTCACAGCATCCACCCCACCCCTGCTGAGGTGACACTGTGGGTGGGGAAACACAGAGGGCAGACAGACATCCTGTGCTTCAGGCTGTGGGGGGAAAGGGGTCCAGTTCCTTCCACCCAAAGCATTCTACATACAAAAGGGAGTATGGGCAGTAGTGGCCCCGCCCTTAGTCCCAGCACACAGGGGGCAGAGGCAGGTGGATCTCTGTGAGTCTGGTCTACAGAGCAAGTTCCAGGACAGCTGCTCCAAAGCCCCACAGAGAAACCCTGTCTCAAAAAGAAAAAAAGAAAATTTAAAAAGGGAGTATGCATCCATCTGTGGGTGCAGAGACTGGGTGTTTGGGAGTGAAAGTCCCTCTAGAAGATACTACATACAGAGGACAGAGGAAGAGCAATAACAGAGTGCCAGGCAGAGGGACATGGGAGAGTAAGTGCTAGATGGGGGGCCTGAGCTGGGCTCAGTGAGCAGAGCAGTTGTCCAGCATGGACGAGGCCTGGTAGAGCACACCCATCATCCCAGCAGTGGAGAGGTAGAGGCAGGAAAATCAAGGATTCAAGGGCAGCCTTGGTTACATAGGGAGCATGAGGCCAGCCTGGGCAATGTGTTGCTTCTCAAAAATCAATCAATACATTAAGATCCTTATATGGAAATAATAGGATAAAAGGGTAGATTCTCCAATTTACTTGAATCCAAAAAAAAAAAAAAAACAACTACTAGTCTTACATATTTTACATTGGTGTGGATTTTGCTTTACTGTTACAAATTTAATGGTGATTTTGTTACACTTTATGTACATTTCTACTCTTGTTTAAGGAGTTGTGTTTATGCAGCTTATTCAAAAACTGTAATGTATAATAAAGAAATATAGATTAGGGGGCTGGAGAGATAGCTTAGTATTTAAGAGCACTGGCTGCTGTTCCAGAGGACCAGGGTTCAATTCCCAGAAACTATATGGCAGCTCACACCTGCCTGTAACTCCAGTTCAAGGAGATCTGACACCTTCACATCAATGCACATGAAATGAAGTAAACAAACAAAATACAGATTAATAGTTGTCTATAATAGTCAAAGTTATAGTCATGTCAGATGTTCTCAAGTTCATACAGAGATGTATTTCAGATAGGTGATCTTCAAACACTTCAAAGACCTACAGAATATGGCATTTAATATGTTAAATAACCTAAGGCTTTTCATGACAGTGAGACCATCTGCTCCTGGCAGCACAAATCCACTCCAA
The DNA here is from genome assembly GCF_943737965.1 of Phodopus roborovskii. Taxonomy (NCBI): domain Eukaryota; kingdom Metazoa; phylum Chordata; class Mammalia; order Rodentia; family Cricetidae; genus Phodopus; species Phodopus roborovskii. The sequence continues at coordinate 4,682,078 of NW_026125554.1, forward strand.
GAAGATGATGGGCATTGAAGAAATGCTGTATGGAGTTTGTGTTCTTTGTGGCAAAAGTTAGCCACTGGGCAAAGAAACTGAGCTTATCTCAATTGACAGTTACTGTCCAAACTAGACCAGCAAGACACAAGAAAGGTGACTGCTGCTTTGCCAAGACAGGGTGGAAGAGTCCTTCAGATTATCCTGGTTGACAGAAAAGTCTGCCATATGTGCTAGGTCTATAGGCCAAAGATGGACGCCGAACATTACAGAGATGTCCTTGTCATTAGGTAATATTTCACCCTTCTGGGGCCTTTGATGGAGTTGAAGTCTATATAGTTATAATTATCATTTTCCTTAGTTATAATAGAAAATAAATTAGATACAAACCTTAGATTCAGCCAGGCTGTGGTGGGTGACACACACCTTTAATACCAGAACTTTGGAGGCAGAGGCAGGCAGATCTCTCTGTGAGTTCAAAGCCAGCATGATTCCAGAACAGGTTTCAAAGCTACTCAGAGAAACCCTGTATCCAAAAACCAAAACCAAACAAAACCTTAAACTATCAAGATAAGACAGATAATAAGTATTTTCTCTATTTTTTTTTTCAAGACAGAGTTTGTCTTTATTGCTTTGGAGCCTGTACTGGAACTCGCTCTGTAGACCAGGCTGGACTCCAACTCACAGAGATCCTCCTGCCTCTGCTTCCCTAGTGCTGGGATCAAAGCCGTGCACCACTAATGCCAGCTACTTTCTCTAATTTTTGCCAAATACAAATGGATTAGATATTGTTACTGTAATTCTTACTTAATAACTCTATTTGTGTGTGTGTATACACACACACACACATACACACATACTTCTCTACTATATTAAGGTTAAATCCTTCCCTTTTAATTAAACAAAAAGAGGAAAATGCAGTAGGATAATATTCTTGTACACTGTAAAGATTTGTCACTTGAATTGGTCTAATAAAACGCTGATTGGTCAGTACCCAGCCAGGAAGTTAGGCAGAGCAACCAAACTAAGGATGATGGGAAGGAGAATTGTGGAAATCAGGAATCCACAGCGAGATGCAGAGGGAGCAGTAGATGAATGTGCCATGCTAATAAAGGTGCTCCTTTGTGGCACAACATAAATAAGGAATATGGGGTAACTTAAAATGTAAGAGCTAGTTAATAATAAGCCTGAGCTATTGATCAAGCATTTATAAGTAATAGTAAGCCTCTGTGTGGTAATTTGGGAAGCAGCTGCTGGATATTTGGCTCTGAGTAGCTCTGAGACAGGAAACTTCCACCTACAAGATTTGCCTTAATTCCTGGGTTCCTAAATCCTTTCCTTGTTAAAGCACTTGGCATTAGGCCAGGCTTCACATGGCTCAAGTACAGGCCATGTCAGTGGATTTCTGTGGTGACTTTGGTTTCTCATGGGTGTGTGCTAGGTGTAGTGGGGCACTCCTTTAATCCCAGCACTCAGGAAGCAGAGGCAAGGGAATTTCTGTGAGTTTGAGGCCAGCCTGGGGTACGTAGAGAAACCTGCTCTGATAGCAAAAACGGGTCACCCTGTTCTCAGTCAAACCACAAGGATATCAGTGACTTCCTGTTGGGCTGTGTATATACAGCTGTCCTCAAGTCCGACTATGGTCAACCAACCCCATGGGAGGTTGGTGCCCCTGTCTGGGTGAACAATACTGTCTGAGCCCATCGAGGCCAATTGTGTCTCTTACCAGTTCTGGGTGCAGAATCGGGGATCCAAGGTCCTAGTCACCAGCTCTGAGCCTCAGCCCCACTCTGGGGTCAGTGGCCACTGCAGTAGATTTCAGAGTCTCACCCAAGCACTGAGTGACCTACTTTCTCACTGGGTACTTCCTGGAATTGTTCTGAACCACAAGGATGGCCCTGTCCTGGGCAAAAGAGCAGTGTTTAAAAGACCCTGGGGTGGATGAGACCCAGACACTGCCAGGTTGGTCCTGAAGCCAGGGCTTGTAGAGAGGTTTGGGCTCGGCAGGGGGTTGGGGGTGGGGGATATAATCTGGGGCTTTGTGGAATGTGTAGAAGCTTGTTCACTAAGTGACTATAATGCTGAAATCTGGTTGGTTGTACAAGCAAGCCTGTGTGCCAGTTCTCAGAGCAGTCTGGGTGCCAATTTGAATAGCAAATGGGAACGGTGTTGGTGTGAATAAGGAGTGGCCCTAAGGGCACAAGACAGGAACCTGAGGCCAAAGCCAGATATCCTGACTTCTGCCTGGCTCTCTTTCATCCCCAGTATCACACACAGGCAAATACCCAGGCTCGGGAGGAGGGCGAGACCAAGCTCCGTACTACATTTCCCAGCAGCGCCGATCATGGGGCGCATGCGCATTGCATGCAGTGATGGAGCGCTGACCGGGGGCGCGGCGGCGGAGTCGGCGAGGGCGCGGAGGGCTAATTGGCTGCCGGCTGCAGCCAAGGAGGCTTGAGTGTTTGGAGAACCAGCTGAGGGGGAGCCCGTGGCAGGGTCGGGGCGACCCAGGGCTGCAGCTATGGAAGACCAGAGGGTAGGACTGGGAGGGATGCGCGGAGCGGGCACGGGGAGGGACCAGGTGATGCCGCAGCGCCCCTCCCCCTCACGGGCCATCCGCACCTTGGCTCGGGTCAACCTGCAACCCCTCCCCCCCTCACGCAGCTCCTCATCAGCTTAGCCTGGGGCTCAGCTAGGGCCCCACCCCACAGATCACCGCTCCCCAGCTTCGCAGTGCCCAGTCCCCCTCCCTGGGTGGGAATGAGAAACCAGAGCCCTCCTCCACCTGCCCAGGGGATCCCCTTCTCCAAGTCCCGCCCTTCACAAGTGGGACCTTAGGCCTGCAACGGGAACTCCATCCACTTCTCAGGTTCTCCTGACCCACGCCTATCACACCTCGCCCAGGAGAAGTTTGTTTCTCCATATAGCATTTTACCCCAGACTAGCCCAGTTGGACTCTGGAACTCGCCTTGCCCAGGCTACCCTTTCACTGCAGTTCATCTTCAACTTTCAAGATGCAGATACTAACCTGGGGTGTTGGTGATGCACACCTGTAATCCCAGCCTTGGGGGGTAGAGACAAGAGATTGATGTGAGTTCCAGGCTAGCCTGGGCTACACAACGAGACCCTGGTGAGGTGGCTCAGTGGGTAAAGTGCTATGCAAGCATATGAACCCGAGTTCAAGTTCCCAGTGCCCGAGTAAGAAATTAGTGCAGCTGGGGACAGGGACATAGGAGGATCCCTGGGACTTGATGGCAGCTAGCCTGGCCCAGGCTCAGTGAGAGAACCTCCCTTAAATAATAGGTGGAGAGTGAGAGAAGGAGATAACCAGCATTGACACCTGGCCTCCACATACCCACAAACCAAACCCATATAAGCTCAGTGTTCAGGCCACAAAACAAGGGTCCATCCCTGAGAGGATGGCTCTGTGCCTCAGTTTCCTTCTTTGGGATGGGGATGTCACATCCTCACCCCAGGCCTGAATCCCTGGAGGGCAGTGCTCACCCACACACCTCTGTTCCTCAGGAAGCCCTAAGAAAAATCATTACCACTCTGGCTGTGAAGAACGAGGAGACACAGACATTCATCTACTCCCTGAAGCAGATGCTGCTGAATGTAGAGGTGAGTAGAGCAGTTGGTTCTGCAGATTTTGGTGGAGGGTTGCATGGAAGACAGGAAGAGGCCAGGAGGTGTCTCTACCCTCAGTCTCCCATCTGCATGACCCTTGCCTTTTTTTTTAATTTAATTTTTTTTGCCCCAGAGTTTCTCTGTGTAGCCCTGGCTGCCCTAGAACTCACTCTGTAGACCAGGCTGGCCTTGATCTCATAGAGGTCCACCTACCTCTGCCTCCTGAGTGCTGGGATTAAAGGAGTGCATCACTGTACCTGGCTTATGGTGGCCTCTTCCTATGCAGGCAAACTCAGCCAAAGTGCAGGAGGACCTGGAAGCTGAATTCCAATCCCTCATGTCGGTGCTGGAGGAGCTGAAGGAATCCATGCTGATGAAGATCAAACAGGACAGGGCCAGCCGCACCTATGAGCTGCAGGTGTGAACATGCAACCACTCCCTCCAGAGCCCCTGGTCCCCTCCTAACCCTTCCCTGAAATGTCTTCTCTGGCACCACTACCCCTCTACGATCTCCCAGTCCTTTCCATCAGTCTTCCCAGAACCAGGGTAACCCTCGTACCTCCCATGACTCCCATGAACTCTCCAGCTCCAAGCTGGCATCTCTCACATTGTCCCCAAATTTCATCTGACTTCTCAGGCTCCCACATCCCCACCTGTGGTAACTGGGATCCTGGGGGACTCATGTGTGAATTCACCCCAGCCTGGCTCAGTCAGTGGTGCTAGAGTCTCCAGTCTGCTCTTCCTGTCTGGGGCTCTATTAGGCTGTGGGTCCTGGAGATGGCAGAGCTCTGGGTGGGTATGTAATGGTTAAGGGATCTGTCCCCATTGCACGCTGCCCACAGAACCAGCTAGCCGCCTGTACTCGTGCTCTGGAGAGCTCTGAGGAACTCCTGGAGACAGCCAACCAGACCCTGCAGGCCGCAGACAGCGCTGACTTCCCTCAGGTGGGTATCAGTGAGATGACACATAGGGTCCCTGGGGCGAATGCACTGTGTCCATTTTTTGTTTTTTCTTCCTGAATTTTGAGATAGGGTTTCTTTGTGTAGCCCTTACTGTCCTGGAACTCTCTTTATAGACCAGGCTGGCCTGAAACTCACAGAGATCCACCTGCCTCTGCCTCCTGAGTAGTAAGATTAAAGGCATGCACCACCACTGCCAGCTAGTTTTGTTCATTTATATCACACATATTTCTTTGTGTGTGGAGCCCCTCAGCACTCCTACCATCCTTCCTTGTGAGTATGTGGATCAGCCTCAGGTCTATGAGCAAGCATCTTTACTAGATGAGCTTCTCCCGAATGCACAAGTTATTTTATTTAGACAGTGCCTCCAAGCAACATGAAGCACAAGTATGTCTCTGAGACTATTCAGTGAAGGGCTGGGGCATAGTGGGTAGAGTGTTTATCGAGCATGCACCAGGCCCTGGGTCCCATCCCCAGCACCCCATAGGCCAGGTGTGGTGGTGCATACCTATCACCCTAGCAATTAGGAGGATGATCAGAGTCAACCTCAGCTATGCAGTGAGTTCCAGGCCAGCCTGAGCTACACGAAACCCTATCACAGAAAGCAAAACAAATTGGCTCATTGAATAAATAGTATAATTTCATGCCACCTTGTGGTAAGTGTATCAGTATTGCTCAGAATGAGCTTTTACTTTGTGAAGCGTTTGTTCTTTTTTCTGAGATTTCTGTTAAGCTGGGCAGTCTATATTTTGGTTTGTTAAATGTGCTTACTCAGCTGGTGACGTGACTCTGGGGGGAAAGATGCTTGCAGCCAAACCTCACAATCAATCTCCGACCCCACATTGTGAGAGGAGAGAACCAACTCCTGAAGGTTGTCCTCTGACCTCCACACACACATGCACACATACAAATAAATGTAATTTTAAACACTAAAAATAAACATGCCTGCTGTGTAGGCTGAGCACAGAATGGGGGCTGGGGTGGGGTCTCATCGTCCCTTTGACACACAGCCTGGCAGAGAGAGATCTTTGCCAAATGCCAGCTGCCATGCCTCATTCTCCCTGCCTGTATAGTGGTACAGATCTAGGTGACACACACCATTGATTTCTGCTCTGTCCTTTTCTAGGCCGCCAAGCAAATCAAAGATGGGTAAGATGCTGAGTAAGGTTCCTCTCCCAGAGTACTGCCTGTGTGGGGACACCACTGGGGGAGGCCAGGTCCCTGAGCACTGCACAGGAACACAGGCCAGGGGTCCCCAGATGTCCCAGCCTGGACCCTCTGTTACAAAGCTGCTATGGATCGCTCCTACTTCCCTCCTTGCAGCGTGACCATGGCCCCTGCCTTCCGATTGTCGCTCAAAGCCAAGGTCAGCGACAATATGAGTCATCTCATGGTGGACTTTGCACAGGAACGGCAAATGCTACAGACTCTCAAGTTCCTGCCTGGTGAGATGGGGACCTGTCTGGGAGTCCAGGACTAGAAAAGGACTGGAGTGGAGCCAGGGAGTTTTAAACACACACACACACCACACCACACACACACACATATACACACCACACCACACACACACACACACACACCACACACAACACCACACACACACATAGACACACACACCACACACACCACACCACACACACACACATACACCCCCCCACACACACACCACACACACCACACCACACACACATACAATACCACACCACACACACACCACACCACACACCACACACACACACACACACACACACACACAACCCTGGTTGAGTTGCAATTGCACAGATTGGGGCCTACTCAAGCCCCACCTACAAGGGGTGGGATCTGTGCCTGTCATATCTATGGACAGAGCCCATGCAGGGGTGGGGCCTGTTGCCATGTCTGTGGGTGAAGCCCTGGTCAAGGCCTTCAGATAGGGCTGGGCGCCCCATCCATCTCCCATCCCCCTTGCCGCCTTGTGGGCGGTTGTCTTGGGGATGGGCCCTAGTCAACCCCACCCATGTGGGGGTAGAGTCTGTGGGTGCTATGGGTAGGTGGGGCTTCAGTTTGGCTCCCTCTACTGGGTACTGGTAGCCTGGTAAGGCCCTATGCTGGGGATCCCAGGAGACCTCAGCTCCCTAGGAGGACTATGGTGGGATTGTCTCCCATAAAAAGCCACACTCTTAGTTGGTAGAGAATTCTGGAAAAGTGCCAAGTGGTAATAACCTGAGAAGGTACAGAGAGAGCACATTTTGGCCTGACCCACGTGACCCCAGGAGGCACCAGCTTCAGCCCCAGTCCCTCAGGGCTCCACCAGAGTAGTCTGAGAACTCAAACACTGGCCCCTCTTCCTGTGCCCTGGTAGTGCCAAGTGCCCCCATCATTGACCTGGCCGAATCCCTGGTGGCCGATAACTGTGTGACGTTGGTGTGGCGCATGCCTGATGAGGACAGCAAGATTGATCACTATGTGCTGGAGTACCGCAGGACCAATTTCGAGGGTCCACCCCGACTCAAGGAGGACCACCCCTGGATGGTCGTCGAGGGCATCCGGCACACTGAGCATACCTTAACAGGTGGGGAGCAGCCCTCCGTGAGTGTGCATGGATGGGCAGGTGAAGGAGCACATATAGGTGTGTGGGAGAACATTGCCTCTCAGGTGTGTTGGGGAGCACTCCAGGGTAAGTGAGGGGCATTTACAAGCAGATGAGAAGTATGGCCATTCACATGGGGGAGCATGCTCAGGTGCATGAAGGAGCAGACAGGCTTTTGGGTGGGGAGATACAGCCGGATGGGCATTCTCAGGCAACTGAAGGAGTACTCCCTGAAAAAGTAAAGGAGCACTCCCCAACGAGGTCCATTCCCAGGAAGGAGAGGATGCATACCCTGACAGGAGAAGGAGCACTCTCAGGCAAGAGAAGGAGCATTTGCATTTGGGGAGCAATCCCAGCTCATCTTGGTTGTATGGCTCCCAACCACCCACCTACCTCCTGGTTCCATTGCCCCATCGACTCAAGTTGTATTGGGACTTCTGGCTTCCTGCAACTCCTGGGGTCTGAGAGCGGGCTGGTGGAGTTAGCCCCTCAGAGCTATCCACAGAACAGAAGGCAAGATGGATGGGTTTTTCCTGTGTGGAAAACAGGTTTCTCAAAGCCATTTGAAAGCAGGGGAAACTGAGGCACTGGAGTAACTTCACCCTTATCTTCTCTGTAGCTCTACCATTCAGCTGCTGTTCCTTCATTCTAGCCGTTTGTGTGCCAGTGTCAGTGGTCAGTGTTGGCCATCAACCCTCAGTGGCTTATTTTCTGAGATGGGTGTCAGTGGCCTGGAGCTCACAGCTAAGCTGACCACCAAGACCCAGGAATCCTATCTCCACGTCGGGGTTGCAGTCTGCACATGCCACTCCTGGCTCTTTCCTGGGTGACAAGATTTGGTCCGTGAGGAATGTGAATTCCTGCAGCTTTCCCAGCAAGCATTTCCTCAGCCCTTCACTCACTAGTGAACTCCCAGTCCTGGCATTCAAGGGGATCCCCTCAGATACTCAGGGAGTTTCTGGGTAGTTAGAAGAAGTCAGAACATCTAGACACCCATACAGTGGGCCAGAGGAAGATCAGGAGACAGGAATCAGGGCCTAATGAGTGTACAAAGCCTTTCAGAACTGGGAACCCCTGATTTTCCCTCCCTAACTCTCAGTCCTCGAGCTATAATCACCAGCCTGCTAGTTATCTGTAATTAGCATCCACAGTTAATAAATGAGCATGCTAATTTCAGGAGAATGGTCGTGCCAGCCAGTGCCAGAGCCCCAGAACCTACTGCCTTCCGATCTGTACAGAAATCAAAACAAACCTACCCTTTTTTTCATAGGACCCCAGAATCCGTGCCCCAGGCCCCTCCGCCTCTTACTGGTTTCATTATACCTTTTAGCTGGGGTTAATCACAGATACAAGTGCAGCGAGGGCTCTCATCTTCCCACTGATGGCAGCTTGTGGGGTATCTACAGTTCAACTCCAAGACAAAGAAATGAAGGGGAGCATGGCTCAGGTGCCAGAGTGCTCATCTAGCAGGGAGGAGCCATGGGTTCCATCCCCAGCTTGGGGCAAACTGGTCATCTCAGCACCGGGGAGGTGAACGCAGGAGGATCATGAGTTCAAGGTCAGACTTGGCTACATAGAGTGTTTGGAGTCAGCCTGGCCTACATGAGACCTGTCATATGAAAAAGAAATAGAAATGGGGAGGGGGTTACGTACGCCTTTAATCCCAGCACTAGGGAGACAGAGGCAAGTGTATCTGTATGAGTTCAAGGCCAGCCTGCTTTACAGAGCAAGTTCAAGGCCAGCCTGAGCTGCACAGCAATACCCTATCTCAAAAACAAACAAAAAAGTCAAATGGGGCCTGTGTTCTGGACTGTTCTGGTGAGCTCTCTGATGACTGAGTGAGCTGTAGAAGGTTCTAGTGCACAGGGTGGTGACTGTGGTGTTCCATAGCAGCCGGGGAGCTCACAGGAGGCTGACAAACACATAAGGCCAGGCATTAACGTGTGTCCTGGTACCCTGAGTGCAAGGGGACAGTATGCAGAGAGATGAGCAGGGAGGCCAAGGACAGGGAAAGAGGGTAGAACAGGCAGGCTCAGCAGTGATAATCAAGGGTCCCGTTAGGCTGCTCAGTGGTTAGAGCACAGGTGGCTGTTGCAGAGGATCTGGGTTCTGTTGCCAGCACCCGTATGGTGGCTCATGACCACCTGTGACTCCAGCTCCAGGGGATCAGACACCCCTTTCTTGCCTTCACAGGCATTGAGCACAAATGGTGCACAGACACATAGATGGGCAAAATACCCACATACATAGAAATAAATCTTAGACAGACTGACAGACTGGGGTGGGGCCCTTATGATCTTATATCCTCTCTTCATTCCTAGGTCTCAAATTTGACATGAAATACATGAACTTCCGTGTGAAGGCCTGTAACAAGGCGGTAGCTGGTGAATTCTCTGAGCCGGTGACCTTAGAGACACCAGGTGACTGCTTCCCACCCCTCCCTGACTGGATATCTCCCATCCATCCTGGTGTCCTGGGCCATCCTTCATAAGGGTCTTAAAATGGGATAATGTGACCTTGTTGCTCTGGCTGCCAGAGAGCTCACACTCAGTCTACAATGGCCATCTTCTGTCTTTGCTGGGATATCTTGGGTTCTTCCATTTTTGTTTTTCAGGTTTTTTTTCTTCTGTTTGTGAGGGTGACCTGTGGATTTTATTGTATTTTACATGTATTTTTGTGCATGACCTCATAGGGGAAGGGACATCATTATCAGGGGTCATTCCTCAGGTACTGTCCACCTGGCTGGACCCAGCCCTAAGAATTACCCTATCTCTGCCTGTCCCATGCTGGGGTTACAAATGCCCAACATGTGTGCCTTGTTTTTAATGTGGACGCTAGGAATTAGGATCGGGGGTTTTATGGCAGTGGTTAAAATTGTTTAAATGATTACTGTGTGACTTTTCTTTGCATTTCTGTCAGTGCAGTACAGCTGTGCAGTGCCCACAGATGCCAGGGGGACAGCTGGAGTTACAGTTGTGAGGTACCCTGTGGGTGCTGGGAACCAAACCCAGGGTGCTAACCAGTGAGCAACCTCCAGCCCCCTCCCTTTCTTTAAAAAAAAAAAAAAAAATATTTATTTAGTTTTTGGAGACAGGTTCTCACTAGGTAGCCCAGACTGGAAGTCACAGTTCTGTGGCTTTAGCCTTACAAGAGCTGGAAGTGCAAGTGTAGATAGCTAGAGTAGTCTTCCTATCTCTCCTTCCCTCTATCCTCTGTAGATCTGGGGACAGAATATAGTCATAAAAACATATTCTATAGTCTCCCACAGTGACTCTTTTATAGATCATCTTTGGTAGTCCCTCTGCTGTCTAGCCTAACTCCCTCCTGCTGTAGCCCTGTTCTTTCTTTGGGGCCTACCCTCAGTGGAAGCACAGGGCAGAGAGACCAGCTTGAAAATGTCTCTAGACGCCAGAGACATTTAGAGTACAGATCTTTTACATGGCCACTTCCCCCAACCTTCCTATTCCTGTATTGCCCCTCCTGTCCATCTCCCTCAGCCTGGGTCACCAGCTGCCTGTCTTGTCTCTGTGTTTATCTGGGTTTCCCACCTCTGTGACCCCCCCCCCTCGTCTCCCTGGCCCCAGCATTCATGTTTCGCCTGGACGGGTCCACATCTCACCAGAACCTTCGAGTGGAGGACCTCTCCGTCGAGTGGGACGCCATGGGAGGGAAGGTCCAAGATATCAAGGCTCGAGAGAAAGAGGGCAAGGGCCGGACAGCATCCCCTGTAAATTCCCCAGCCAGGTAGCCCATCTCCCCCGTCCTCTGAGTCTCTAGTGGACACGCTCACCATGGCCAGTTTTGTCAGGACTGGGATGGAGGGAGGGGCCTGGGGGTATAACAGCTTCTTTGCATAAGAATGACTGACAACAAGGGTTCCGATGGATGAAATAGGAGGGTTGTGGATTTTTTTGTTTTTGCAGCATCTGACCAGTTAGTTGGTTAGGCATCTTCCAGCTGAGGGAAATGGCAGGCACATTTACAGTGGCTAGCATGAACCAGGGAGGCTGCCCCTGGGAAAGGTGAAACCTGAGCTAAGGCTTCCTTACTGTCCACAGAGGGACTCCATCTCCCAAGAGGATGTCTTCAGGTCGTGGGGGACGGGACCGCTTCACAGCTGAGTCTTACACGGTGCTGGGTAAGAATGGGAGATGAGGTGAACTAGGGAGATGGAGCAGCTGGGGGAGTAGCTTGACGCAAGGGAGCAGCTCAGAAGTATGTGGGCACAGGAGGTGCACACCCTTGACTCCATCCTGCCCATTCCCTGTCCTTGTGCCACAGGGGACACGCTGATTGACAGTGGGGAGCACTATTGGGAAGTGCGATTTGAACCAGACAGCAAGGCCTTTGGCCTGGGTGTAGCCTACCGAAGCCTGGGCCGCTTTGAGCAGCTGGGCAAGACAGCTGCGTCCTGGTGTCTGCATGCTAACAACTGGCTGCAGGCCAGCTTCACTGCCAAGCATGCCAACAAGGTCAAAGTGCTGGATAGCCCTGTGCCCGATTGCCTGGGTGTACACTGCGACTTCCACCAAGGTGCCGTCACTTTCCCTTCCACAGCCCCAAAGCTCCGACTCTTCCCCTAGTCCTCACACCCCCAAGTGTCTTGACACCTGTATCCCTGTTCCCCTCACCCCAGGCCTTCTGTCTTTCTACAATGCCCGCACCAAACAGCTCCTGCATACCTTCAAGGCCAAGTTTACACAGCCCCTGCTTCCAGCCTTCACAGTGAGCCGGTTGCAGTGGGAGGGAGTGGGTGGGGGATGGTGGACTTGTTTCTGGGTCCTATGACTCCTGGTTGAGCCTTCCTGTTCCTCAATCTCCCCAGGTGTGGTGTGGAAGCTTCCAGGTGACAACAGGCCTGCAGGTCCCCAGTGCTGTGCGCTGCCTACAGAAGCGGGGTAGTGCCACCAGCAGTTCCAATACCAGCCTCACCTAGGCCGGGGCCACCTGCCAGCTGGGGCGCATCAGCCAGCATCTCCACCTACCTGCTGCTTGGAGCCTTAACTCTGGAAGGGGGATCAGGATTCTTCCCCACCTCACTTCATAATAAAGATGAAACACTGGCCATGCTACTGTGCTGGTTCTTGGGGATGGGGCTTAGGTGAGTCAGACCTTGCACTTCTTAGCTGTGAAATGGTCTTGCCTTGTGGATTGGTGTCAAGAGTACCAGCTTGGGGCCAACACCTGACAAGCCTCAATCTTAGAGGCCATGATAGACACACACCTTGCAGTCTTGTAAAGTTCGTTGTTGTTTTTTGCTTTATTAAACAAGATCCCACTCTGTAGCCGAGGCTGCTGTGGAAATCTTGTGCAGCTCAGGCTAGCCTCAAATCTTCCCAGGGCTCTGTGCTTCACTGGAAAACAGGCTCATTCCTCATGCTGAGCATGTCCAGTCCCCTAAGTGAGGACAGCTGGTAGGAGACTACTGTGTCCTGAGATAGGCACTAGTCCCTGGGAGCTCGGATCAGTGTTCTAGCGCTCTCCTCTTCTGCAGTTTCTCTTCCAGCTCGGCCGTGATATCCCCCAGCCCTGGTGAGTGAGAACCCAGACTTGAGCTATATCACCCTGGACTGTGCCCCTCACCCCCACCCAGGACCTGCCCACCATGCATCAAGGCCCCCAAAGTCTCCTTACTTGTCAGGAGGGAGGGAGCCTGGGGTGAGCTGCCACCCGGCTTCCTGGCCCAGACACTATTGATGGCTTTGAGATCTGCAGAAGGATGCAGATGAGGTCTAAGGTCACCTGTCACCAAGGAAAGGGGGAAATGGGGAGGTCGGAGCCCTACCCGGTTTGGGCACAACTGGTGGCTTCGGGGGTTTTGCTGGGAGCTTCACAGGTTTCTTGGGCTTCAAGGGAACTGGCTGACTAGAGGGAGACACTGCATGGACAAGAGAGAAAGAGATGTCACGGGGTGTCACCAACTACTGCATCTCCCAACTCCAGTGTCTGCGGCCCAACTTACCATCATGATTCATGTACTCAGTTGCTAGGGAGTCTTCAATGGGGGTCACATAGTTCTCATCCTGGTCCTGTAACTGAGGCAGGGGAGGTAGTGGAGGCAGTCTGTCCTCCTGGCTGGACACAGACACAGGTGGGAGTGGCTTCGGGACATTAGCATGGGTTGCAGGGCCTTATGGGAAAGAGTCACTGTTAGGGCCTCTGTGGTACAAACCCTTTAGGGTTTACCTCCAGAGATAAGTGTCCCTATGTGCCCATTTGTCAATCACAGTATGTCTGCATGTTGGGATGCATGTGGGATTGTGGCTTCACACAGGTACACAGATACGTGTGTGTGTGTGTGTGTGTGTGTGTGTGTGTGTATACAGAGTCGAGTATAAGCATAGTATGTGTGTGCTTGTGGCTCAGGGTTGGGCTCAAGAGGACAATGCTACATTCCCCTCAAAACTCTGCAAGGCCTGTTGCCTCTTGCTCTTTGGTAAAGGAAACCCAGCACCCAATCCCTACACTTAGGAGGCAAAGGCAGATGGATTTCTGTGGGTTTCAGAACAACCTGGAGATCTCAAACAAACAAACAAAAAAAAACAAAATCAACAAAACAAAAAACTAAAGATGATGATATGAAATAAAATCCTTTGGATCCTAGTATAGCTATGGGTGCCTGTCATCCCTAGGCCACATAAGAGCCTATCAAAAAAACAAATCAGGTGGGTGGCACATTTTGATCCTTGCATCTAGGAGGCAGAGAAAGAGGCAGGTGGATTTCTTGAGTTCAAGGTTAGCCCATTCTATGGAGTGAGACCCTGTCTCAACAGAGCCACTGGGCAGTGATGACACACACCTTTATTCCCAGCACAGGGGTGGGGGGAGGTAGGTGAAGCTCTGAGTTCAAACCCAGCCTGTTCTACGGAGTGAGTTCCAGGAAACTCAGGGCTATACAGAGAAACCAAGTCTCAAAAGCCAACCAACCAACCAAAGAAATAGCCTTTCGGCTGCATCAGCCAGCCACGGGGGGAAGGGAGTCACCTGAGCCCGGAGAGGAGGACACTGCCCATACACTCTCACCATTCTCCTGATCCGAGTGCACGAAGCCTGAAACAGAGAGGGCGGGCAGCCTGGAGGCAGCGTGGAGGCCCAGAGCTAGCCCCCCCACCACGTGTCCCCGTCCAAGCCCGGCTGCCCCACATGGCACACACCTAGAACCTTCTCATAGTCCTCCTCCATCAGGAAGGGGACCAGCGCCCTCCTAGTGTGTGTCACGAAATAGTTGACCACAGCTTCCAGTGAGGAGCAGGAAAACTGGGGTGAGAGATGGTGGTCAGGCGGGGTAGGGAGGGGGATGGAGGCCTGAGCTCAGGATACCCCAAAGCTCACCGGGTCTTCCACGTCGATCACATACTTAGGACCCTCCCGCTTCACCTTGTAGTGCTTGGTTACTGGCGACCTACAGAGCAGTGGGCAACTAGGTAGTTGGGATGCCACCCCAGGAAACGACGAGCCTGTGAGACCCCCCAAGCCAGGACACCACCTCTAGTCGTTGTCCCGTCCCTAAGCCTACACAGTTATAAACATACTCCAGGAGACCCCTTCACTAGGCATAACCCCGACCCCAGAGGTCCACTCCCAGTCATAGCCCCACACCCTTCCCCAGGTGTTCCAGCCCCAGCCTGACTTAATTTTCCAAGTAGCCTCTGGCTACCAAACCCCCAGCTCTGGCCTACGCACCCAGGTTCCAGTCCCACTGGCGGCCACGCCCACAGATGACTTTGCCCACCCTGGGCTCAGATCCCCACGTGCGCACCCGTTGAGTATCTGCCGTGTAGTGACAGACACACCATCCTTGCCATCCCCTCCAGGACGCAGCAACAGGTTCCCGCACTCGGGGTAGCGCTCAAGGAGTAACTGCGCCTCCAGCCGGCTCACTTGCAGGAAGCACCTGAGAGCGAGCGCATAAAGAGAGATGCTGAAAGTTCTGCAGGGATACCTGGACCAGGCCTCAGGGGCCCCACACCTGCTGCTCCACCCAGGCCCCACCCCAAGACACAGACAACCTCCTTCCCAGAGGTCCAGCCTCCTCTCCTAGATCCAGGCCCCACCCCAGAAGACCCCACTCCTAGACACAGACAACCCCCCACAGCACTTTCAGAGACCTCCTCCTACCCTAGACCTAGGCCCCGCCCCCAGGAATGGGCCTGCCCCTCGACACAGACCCAGCAGGCTCAAAGACCTAACCTACTGTCCTAGACCTAGGCCTCGCTTCTTCGAAGCTGAGGTCCAGTCTTGGACCCAAGCCCAACACTCTATAAATAAAGGACCCGTCCCCAACCCAAAAGACCCTTCCCAGACACGCGGGTCCCGCCCACTCAGGTCCGCCTCCTCTCCTAAACCTAGGCCCCTCCCCTTCTAAACAAGACCCGCCTCCCTCTTTAATACAGCCCCTCATAGACCACAGCCCCAAGCCCAGAGACACAGGCTCCGCCTCCTCCCCTAGGAGCGTATTCCGTGGGCGGTCAGAACTCACCAGGGCACCTCGGCCGCCCGCCGCGCCTCTTCTTTGGTCAGAACCTCGGCCATCATGTACTTGTGTCCGGGCAGTAGGGTCAGGTTAGATGGGACGCGGAGCTGAAGGATGATCCAGGCCGAGAACCCATGGGTAGGGACCGAAAAGGTAAAGTGAGGCTAGCATGCAGACCCAGGAAGGAGGTGTCCCCACGGCATACAAATGCAGGCACCTAGAGACAGATCCTAAAGCGGACTCGAAAGGTGGCTCTGAGTGATGGGTAAGGTCCAACCAGGATCCAAAGAGAAAAAAAATGTGATGATGCGCAGGGCGTTGGTGGCACACGCCTTTAATCCCAGCACTGGGGAGGCAGAGGCGGGCAGGCTCCAAAGCAATACAGAGAAACCCTATCGAAAAACCGAAAAAAGAAGGAGGAGGAGGAGGTGGCGATGGACACACACCTGTCATCCCAGCACTCAGGACAGAGGCAGAAGTGGACAGATAGGAGTTCAAGGTCATCCTCGGCTACATAGAGAGTTTCAGGCCAACCCTGGGCTACACAAGACCCTCTTTCAAAAATAGAACTAGGGGCTGGAGCGCTGGCCCAGAAGTTCAGAGGATAGGAGCTCTGCTCTCAACACCCACCACTAGTAACTAGTAGCTCCTACTACAGGAGATCTGACATCCTCTTTTGTCCTCCAAGGGCACTGTGTGTGCATGCGCGTGCGCGCGCGCGCGCGCGCGCACACACACAAGAATCTAAAAATAATTTTTAAAAAATGAAACTAGCCAGACGTTGGTGTACAGTTTTAGTCCCAGCACTCGAGAGGCAGAGGCAGGTGGATCTCTGTGAGTTCGAGGCCAGCCTGGTCTACAGTGTGAATTCCAGGACAGGCTCCAAAGCAATACAGAGAAACCCTGTCTCAAAAAACAAAAAATAGGCTGGGTGTTGGTGGCACACACCTTTGAACCCAGCACTTGGGGAGGCAGAGGCAGGCTGATCTCAGTGAGTTTAAGGCCAACATGGTCTACAGAACGAGTTCCAGGACAACCTCCAAAGCAATACAGAGAAATCCTGTCTAAAAAAAAAAAAAAAAAAAAAAAACAAAAAACAAACAAAAAAAAAAAACAAGTAAGTAAATAAATAAAATAAAAAATGAAACTAGCCAGGCAGTGGTGGCACATGCCTTTATCCTGGAGGCAGAAGCAGGAGAATGTTTTGAGTTCCAGGCTATCCTGATCTACAAAGAGAGTTCCAGGACAGCTAGGGCTACACAGAGAAACCCTATCTAGAAAAGCAACCAGCCAACAAACAACAACAAACTAATAGAGAAGTAGAGTCACTTTACCTCTACCACAGTCAAGATAAATCCTTTCCACATTTCACGAGACTCCAGGCTCTCAACCTAGAGAGAGGGAAAAAGAGTTTATGCTAAAGAGAATGGATGTGTTCATTAGTAAAGTAGAGTAAGGGCCCATTCTGCCCCAGGTCTTTGCACATTTGTGTCCCCTGCCCCGGAGCCTTTGTACAAGTTGTATCCTATGCTGACCAGCCCTTTCAAAGGCATCTGGAGCCACAAGAGGTCCAGGGACTTGTAGAGTGTGAGGAGGTCAGAGTAAGACTTCATGTGACTCCATACAGTTATTATGAATGTTGGACCTAATGGAGAAATCTCTCCTTCCTCCTGACATACCTTGAATTTGACCTCCTGGTCCCGGAGAACCAGGCTGAAGTGATAGCTAGTGTCCCTTGAGCTTCCCCATGGAGACTCATCTTTAAGTTTTGAGAACAGCCTCAGGTCCAGCTTCTCCAGGGCCTGGTCTCGAGGAACAGGAGTGTGTGAGCACCAGACCTGTGGTTCCCTAAAGTTCCCAGGATGATGGGGCTACCCCCTTGGAGTGATACAATCTCAGACCTCCACCCACCTAGGTATCCACCCTTCAGACCCTGAGCTCACTCCCCTGTCCTCACCTGAAAGTCTCGATTGCTGTTGTAGAAGCAGATGGATAGACCCTGGAGGCCTGCCCAGAACTTCCTGTAATCCTGGGAGCCAGAGAAGAAAGGAGAAAATATCTAGGTGGCAAAGTTGTGTGTGCCCAATGTACTTCCTCCGGCTGCAGGCCCTTTGAATTGGCTGTTCCTTGTGCCTGAGTGCCCTTCCCCTCACTACAAAGATACCTATTTTCAGTAAAGGTTATGTTTTATTTATTTATTTATTTATTTATTTATTTATTTATTTATTTAGCTAGTTAGTTTGTTGACACAGTATCACGTAGCCCAGGCTGACCTTGAACTCCTGTTCCTCCTGTCTCCACATCCTGAGTGTTGGGGTGAGGGGCATGCACCACTATAGCCAGTTTCTGTCATGCTGGGGATGGAACCTAGGGCTCCATCATGCTGGGTGAGCAGGGAATGACTTGAGCCCGGCCCCTAAAAGTACATGTTCACTGTGGTCCTCCCTGCCCATTGTCCTGAGCATCTCCTGCTGTCTGAGACTATGGTCTGTGGTAGAGCTAGTGGCATTTGTCTAGCATGGGAGTGAGCCTAGGCTCCATCAACAGTATTTAATATAGGAGAAAACAAAAGGACTCATATGGGATAGAGACACAAAGCACCCTACAATGTGAAGAGATGAGTACCGTGGGAGTACGCTGACCTAACTGGATTAATGGTTTTCCATGTACACACACATCTATTTACTCAGATATCCACTGACCCACCTGTCCATCCACCCACCTATTCATTCATATATCCACCCATCCATTCACTCATCCTTCCATCTATCCATCCATCCCCCCATCCATCCATTCACCCACCCATCCACCCACATCCATCCATTCACCCATCCATCCAACCATCCATCCACCCATTTATTATCTGTCCTTTGAGTGCATGATGTAAAGGACTTGCTGGTTGAGCGTGTATCTGGACACATGTGGAATGTGGACGGGGGAACCAAGAGACAAAGTTAGAGTAATAAGCAGAAAATACATATGGGCTGGACATGGGGGCAGAGCACACCTGTCGTCACCCCCACACTTGAAAAGCTGAGACAAGAGGATTGCTTCAAGTTTCAAGACTTCCTGGGTCATAGTGCTGAAAACCTGTCTCAAAACAACTCTCTCAGTTGTTTTGAGTTGACAGTTGACCCTGTAGTCAGCTGTTACCAGCTCCACATGCCATCTGCCATGATCTTGGCCCAGAACCTCATGTTCATGGGGTTATTTCTGAGTCAGGATGGGGAGGAGGCCCAGGAATCAAAGGATACCTTATTTCCTGCAGGAAATCTCTAGCCTTGTTTATATGCAGAGAATGGAAAGAGAGACCAAGTTAGAAAGATTCAAATAGCAGCTGGACAGATCAAGAAACTAACAGCTAGGTAGTCAGGCAGCCAAGCAGCAAAGTAGACAAACAGATGGACAGGCAGACAGGCAAGCAGGCAGGCAAACACACATCCAGAGGACAGAATGTGGAATGAGACAGAGATAGAAAGCCAGAAACTTCCACAGCCAGCAGCAGTGATTTATTCCACCAGGCACCCTCTCACATCACCCATCTCCTGCTAGGCCCTTGGTCTGTGTGGAAACCTGACCCAGACAGGCTGTGTGGATTCCCAGGGTAGCTCAGCACTGCTGGGTCCCCACCCTTCAAACCTGGTCGCAGGGTCCCTTTTTCTCTAGGAAGCTCTCATAGTAGTGTGAAGGTGGCACGCCTTTGGGCTTGGGGCCCCGGGGTGGGCTCAGGGCTGAGGCCATGTCCAGCCCAGGTCCCCTGTCCTTCCAGTAGGAGCCCCAGCCTGGCCAGGAAGCAGATAAACAGGTTCCTGGGGAGTTTCCTCAACTCAGTCAGTTGTCACCTCCCTCCCTGGCAGGACTGGGCGTGGGCTGGATCCTGGGGAAATCCCAGCAGCTCTGGGCTCCCATCCCAAGCAAAGACAGGGACCTGTGTTGGGGAATGTGACTGGGAGATGGTCACAGGAAAATCACAGAAGCAGGCACATAATAGGGAGATCTGGAATGCTTGTTAAGTCACTGAATGTAGCAACAAATTTTCCTGGATCATCAAATTCACTTTGCTGGCATCTACTAGACAAGTCCTTAGCCCTGGGAAGAGTCAAGACTTTCTCAGTGCTATTATGTTTGAGCACCCTCAGCTTACATCAGTTTAATCGTTTATTACACTCACAGCTTGCAAGAGATTTTCTCCTTCCACCACGTGGGTCCTGGGGATCAAATGCAGATTGTCAGGCTCCGTGGCAAGCTCCCTTCTCCACTGAAACCCTTCCCAGCCTGTGTGTCCTGATAATTCATCAGACTTATATCTAAGTACTTTAGTTATTTGACTTTGGTTTTCTTTCTTCTGCTTTGTTGAGACACCTTCATGTAGCCCAGGCTGACCTCCAGCTAAGTAGCTGAGGAGGACCTTGTACTTCTGAGCCTTCTGACTCCACCTCCTGAGTGCATGACTAATGTGCCCCACCATGTTCTGAGTTTTTCTGGTTTTGTTTGTTGTCTAGATATGAAGCCCAAGCTTACTTTTTTTTAAGATTTGTTTATTTATTTATCCATGCATTTTATATATGAGTGCTCTGTCTTCATCAGAAGAAGAAATCTGATCCCATTTATAGATGGCTGTGAACTACCATGTGGTTGCTGGGAATTGAACTAAGAACCTTTGGAAGAGCAGTCAAGTGCTCTTAACTGCTGAGCCATCTCTCCAGCCCCACAAGCAGACTTTTAACTCCAGATCTTTCTGCCTCAGCCTCTCAAGTGCTAGAATGACAGATGTGGGCCAGCAGCTCTGACACTCACTGCTATTTTGAATAATTATAACAAACCACATCATTTCCCTCCTTTTGTTCTCTCACCACTTTCTTCCTGTTGCTGTAGCTGCAACCCAGGTCCTTTGCACGTGCTAGGTAAGCACTCTACCACTGAGTCACACCCAGTCCTTCCCTGTGATTCTAGGCCAGGGCTCTACCCTGACCACAAAACCAGCCCCTCACTGGGGAATTCTAGGCAGGACTCTACTATTGACATTTCAGAGAGAGGCTAGGGGCATGACTTGTGTTGTTAGTGTACTTGACTGCAGGCCAGTACAAAGCTCTAAGGTCAATTCTAGTGTTATCAATCAGTTTATAATTATAAATTCGGCCAGGTGTGGTGACACATTCTGGTCTTGCCAGAAGTTAGAAGTTGGGGGTCATCACCAGTTTAAGGGCAGCCTTAGTTACACAGTAACTAAGTCCAGTCCTGTCTGCAGCTTTATGCTGTTTTTGAAAGAAAAAAGCAGAACTGATTATGAACTCCTTTTCTGCAGTCCTGAGTTAAGGCACCTGGACTTTACACAGGCAATAAAGGACAGTGATGGGGACCCAAATAGCTTCTGTGTGATGTGTGGCACAACGTTCCTTTATCTGTTCAACTATCACATGTTATCTATAGGGCACTTGAATAGATAACATCTGATAGTTATCTATTAACCTCGGCACAGTGGTTGCTTCTAATTGTCAAAGGCCACAAGGGAGCAGGCTGTAGGGACGCAAACCTATGATTTCAGCAGGAGGGAGTCTAAGACAGGAGGATTACTGCAAATGTAAGGCCAACCTGAGCTGCTGTGAGATCCTATCTCAAAACCTGAAAGAATGAAGGAAGGAAATGAAAAATCAATAGGGAGTCATGGACTGTTGTGGAGAAGGGTGAAAAGTGGTGATAGTTACAGTATAGAAAGATTCTCCTAGGACCAGGGAAGATAACTGGGATGAGGGTGGAGTGCTTGGTGTACTACAAGATGGCCAGTGTCCAGAACATGGAGCCTCACTCAAGGCTTTAACTGCCAGGTGGTTAGATCTGCATATTGAACATACACGTAGGGGAGGTAAACCGAGGCTACAGGCTCTCTGAGGAGCCAGGGTCAGGTGGCCTGGGCTAGGGGAAATAGGATTCTCATTCCTTAGACACTGTCCAGAGCGTCCTGTCCCTCTCTTTCCCCAGTGGGACAATCCCACCTGCCATTTGAGGCCACCGCAACTCTGATTGGTCCCCATACCAGATTTTCAGACCTCCCGGGGTTGGAGGGAACCAAGGGCTGGGTCACTGAACGTCTTGGACAGGATAGGAACAAAGGCCTGGAGCCTTGCGCGCGTTCAGCAAAACCCGCCCCTGGCTCTACCTGGGCGCTGATTGGCTGGATGGGAACAATCCCTTGTAGTTAATTGGATGTTGGGGGCACCTGGTGATTGGCTGAGAAGAACGGCTGTCCCTTGCCGAGTTAACCCTATAGACGCTGAAGCTGGGCCTGGCCCAGAACTTTGGATAAGGCAGCGCGCTGCTGCTGTCTTCCCATCGCAGCCCTACAGTTCTTACAAAGCTGGTTCTCCCCAGCTCCCAACTACCAAGGGCGCAGAGCCTACAGTTTCCCTCATCGCTGTAGTAAGCTGAGCGCCCCAGCTCGGGGATGCAGCCCATCAGGCGGTCTTGGGTGTCAGTTTTCCCTCCAGGTCACCAGCACCATCTGGTCTCAGTTTCCCTAATATCCCAGAAGCTCTGAGTTCCCGCATTTTCTTTCCAGCGCGAGAGCAAGCTGGAGTCTTCAGGTTATCATCTCTTTCCAGCAGGGGTCTCTAGTCCCTGAACGGGGGGGGGGGTCTTGGGTTTGAATCCTCCTCCAAATCTCCCACAACCTCTCGCCTCATTTTTCCCAAATGTCTCGGGACTCTCCAGCTCCAACGTGAGCACAACTCAGGGGCTCCGTATCTCCTCCGCTCCCAGCGGCCAATCCTCTCCGCCCATCTCCGGTGACCAATGGGCTGCGGCGTCCCCGCGCGGGGCGGAGCCCGGTCACCGAGAGGAGGCTGTGCAGGGACTCGGCGGCCATGGCAGGTAGGACCTCCCTTGTGGGCAGGGACGGGGCAGAGGAGCACGACCTCTGTCTGCAGCCCGTGGCTGTCTCGCTGCAGCTCCCGAGCCTCTGTCCCCCGCGGCCGCAGCCGAGGAGGCGCCAGAGGAGGATGAGGACGACGCGGAGGCCGAGGACCACGAGCGCGGGGCGGTCAGCGGAGGGCGCAGTGGCAGCCTCAGTGGCACTGGAGGCAGCACAGCGGGGCCTGGGCTGGCCCTGGGGGGCGCGCTCACGAGGCGCGCGGTCACGCTACGGGTGTTGCTCAAAGACGAGCTGCTGGAACCCGGCGAGGGGGTGCTATCTATCTACTACCTGGTGAGCGATCCCTAGAGAACATTCATGCCCTTCATTGCTCGTGCATAAGGGGAAACGGAAGCCTGATCCTCACAATGCCTCATAACCATAATTACAGTCATCCGTGCGATAGCAGCTTTCCCGTCAGCTTTCCCAGGCCCTCTATGAAGATGTATACTGCATACTGTTATTTAAAACGATCGCCCCAAAAAACTTTCTTTGGGGTGCCAAGAATGGAACCCGAGCCACGCCCCCAGCCCCTTTCTCAGGGATTCTAGGTGGGAGCTGCACCCCTCTGGCCACGCCCCCAGCCTATCATACGGGGCTCCACCTCTGATCATGCCCCCAGCCCATCACTAGAGGATTCTAGGCAGGGATTCTACCACTGAAATCAGGGTTCCAAGAAGGCTTTATACTTATGTTCTTTCTGCCTCAGCCTCCCCAGTATCTGGGCTGACAGTGCTGGCCTGGTATGTTGGGTCTGACCGGTGGTGCTTAACTTTAAAGCTGTGTGTCTGGTTGTTGAGTGCCAGGATGCTGTAGGGGTGTGATAGATGGTGTTCCTATGACAATGCCTCTTGGGAGCCCTAGAGGAAAATGGACGCCAAGCCTCGGGGAGTATGGAGTTAGGAATCTCCAGGAGTGGGCGTGTCCCAGCCCTCTCTGTTCCTGCAGGGCAGGAAGTTCATTGGGGACCTGCAGCCGGATGGCAGGATCCTGTGGCAGGAAACTGGGCAAATCTTCAACTCACCCAGCGCCTGGGCGACACACTGCAAGAAGCTCGTCAACCCGGCCAAGAAGTCTGGCTGTGGCTGGGCATCGGTCAAGTACAAGGGCCAGAAACTTGACAAGTACAAGGCTGCCTGGCTCCGCCGACACCAGCTGCATATGTCAGTAGCTGCTGCTGATGAGGTGACTACAAACCTTCACCTGTGTGCTGTGGGATGAGGCGTGCAAAGACCCTGGGGTAGGGCAGAGCTTCACATGTACTTCAGCAAGGTCGCCTGAATGGCTGAAGCAGAGAGAACACAAGCAGGAGGGAAGCAGGGAGGGGACAGACAGGGCAGGCAGGGCCTTCTGGGATGTAGTGAGGCCTTCAGCTTTGACCCTGAAGGGGGTGGAAGGCATGGACTGTTATGCGCAGAGGGACTTGCTATAGGGAGAATGACCAATGAGAGGCAGCTCAGCTATAGCTGGACTCTCACCTGAAGTCACACAGCCAGAAGGAGCCAGTGGCTGAATCCCAAGCTTGGGGGAAGCCTACATCTCAGGCAGTTTCTGCTCACTCTCACCCTCTGTGGTCACTCAAGGCAATGGCATCTCAGGCTCAGGCCTGGGCTCCAGAGAGTAGTACTTGTTTGGGGGTGTGAGTGAGGCACCCAGCTGATGGACACTACTGCTACCACTGCTATACCCCACTCCACCAGAGTCCCACCAGCGAAGCAGAGGAGGAGGAGCTGCTGTTGGAAGAGGAGGAAGAAGATGCGCTGGCCGGGGTCTCAGCAGAGGACAAAGGCCGCAGACCCCTTGGGAAGGGCTCCTCTGAGCCAGGTGAGAGGCCAGAGAGGAGGGGACTGCGATGGGGGAGGCTGGCTTGGATGTTTCTTAGGCTTGATTGACACAGTCCAGCCTGTTTCACTCTGCCTGCCTGGCCTGGAACTCAGATATCTGTCTGCCTCTACCTCCTGAGAGCTGGGGTCAAGGGCATGTGTTAGATAAAGGACACCTTTCAGGAGCTGGGTTCCTTCTAACACCATGTGAATTCTGGTAATCAAACTTAGGTCATCAGGCTTGGTTGCATGATCCAATGAGCCATCTTGCTGGCCCCACTTCCTTGTATTTCTTGGGTACCCTTCCTTCTATGCAAAGAGAATGGAAGGGAGGGTTCGCATTGACTTCTCTCATCCCTCTCCTCAGAGGTCACCCCCATGGGCAAGCGTGTGGACAAAGTCCAGGTGCCAGTACGTTACTGCATGCTGGGCAGTCGTGACTCTGCCAGGTCAGCTACCTCATCTGCTCTGATCCTGGCTTCCCTGGTGCCCTCGGTTGATTTGGTCCCAGAGGCAGGGATATGGCAGGGCCACACTTGCTGGGAGGTTTCAGGAGGGGGTGGGGTGGGGGGAAGCCTAAGTTCCTGAAGCTCTGACACCCTCCTGGCCACTACAGGAACCCCCACACTCTGGTAGAAGTAACCTCCTTTGCTGCCATCAACAAGTTCCAGCCATTCAACGTGGCCGTATCCAGTAACGTGCTGTTCCTCTTGGTATGTGACCAAAGTAACTTTGCCTGCCTGGTCACCCTCAATGTCCAAGGAGAAGGAACTTGCTGACCTGGGTGGGGGACATTGAAGAGTCAGGGAAATGATATACACAGGCACTCAGTACATGCTTGCTATTAGAAAGTAAAAGGTGCTTATTTTTTTCCTTTGGTGCTGGGAATGGACCCCAGTGCCTTTGTACACACTAGGTGCAGGCATACTCACCAATGAGTGACATCCCTAAGGTTAATGGTAGGTGCTTGATAAGGGCTCATAGGAGGGTGGGCTGGCTGCTACATAGACACAAGAAATGCAGCCAGAGCCAGTTCTCCCCTTTCATCTCTAGGACTTCCACTGTCACCTGACTTGGAGTGAGGTTGTGGGCTACCTTGGTGGTCGCTGGGACATTAACAATCAGAGTATGTACTGGGACTGGGTGGACAAGGGCATGTCTGGGGCAGGACTGATGGCTTCTTGTTGGGTACATCCACAGTGCTGACCGTGCTGAGAGCCTTCCCCTGCAGGAGTCGGCTGGGGGACGCCGATACTGCGGCCACTGTTGAGGAGGAGGTGAGGGCTGTTGGGAGGGGGCCACAGTTGTCCTGGTGGCCAGGACAGTGGCCATGCTCTGCAAATGTGGAAGTGAGTGTGGGTACCTATGTTTGTGGTTGAAATGCTGGATTGGCACTTTACATGACAAGGGGTCTTGCTATGTAGACCAGGCTGGCCTAGAATGAAGCAGCCTCCTATTGTACCTATTGAGTACTGAATAGGTCTGTTGTGCCTAGGTGGAATTTTAAAGATTTTTTTTTCTGCAGGTGTTGTGTTTGAATGTCTGTGTGTCATCTGTGTGCCTGGGGCCCTTGGAGGTCATTTGAGGGCATAGGATCCCCCAGAATTGGAGTTATGGATAGTGATGAGCCACCATTTGGGTGCTGGGAGCTGATTCTGGCACAAGTGCTTTTTTGTTGTTGTTTCATAAGACAGCATTTCTCTGCAGCTTTGGAGGCTGTTCTGGAACTCTGTAGAACAGGCTAGCCTTGAACTCACAAAGATCCATCTGCCGATGCCTCTTGAGTGTTGGAATTAAAGGTGTGTACCACCATTGCCCAGTCAATTAGATGCATTTCTTAAAAAATAAAAAAGTGGATATATGCTTTATCTGTACACATGCATGTGGGTGCCTAGTGAGGCCAGAAAAAGGCATCCAATTCTTGGAGCTAGTTATGGGTGATTGTGAGCCTGATGTGGGTGCTGGGAATTGAACTGAGGTCCTCTACAGGATAGCCAGCACTCTTACCTACTGAGCCGTCTCTCCTACCCCATATTTATTTGTCAATCACACTCCCTGACATTGTTGGGTGAGAGGAGAACTTGCATAACTGCCTTTGTATGAGGTTGGGCAGCTCAAGGCTCTCTGGTCCTGCCCTGCCCCAACCTAGCTTGTATGTCTCCAGATCCACCAGGTGCTATTCCTTCGAGGCCTGTCCCTGGTGGGTTGGTACCACAGCCACCCACACAGCCCAGCAGTGCCCTCCCTGCAGGACATCGATGCACAGATGGAATACCAGCTGAGATTGCAAGGCACCAGCAACGGCTTCCAGCCCTGCCTGGCCCTGCTATGCTGTGAGGCCCCAGCTAGGCACTGGGTTTGGGGACTCACCCTGCCAAACCCACTGAGCCCACCAGCCTAAACCCATCATTGTCCCTACAGCCCCATACTATTCTGGCAACCCAGGCCCTGAGTCCAAGATCTGCCCTTTCTGGGTGATGCCTCCCCCTGAGGTGGGTAAGCTGGGGAAAGGCAAGTTGAGGGGCATGGATGTGAGTGGGCATGGTGGGGTTATATCTGGGCAGATGTTTGGGGACTGGAGAATGGGATATGCATCTTAGGCAGGGGACTCCAGCTGTGCCTTAGTTTCTCCATCTGTCCAGTGGTATCTCAGTGGTCACTCTTAAGGCCTGCTGGGCAATGCCCTGGCTTCCCACATCCCTTAACTTCAGACCCTAGAAGCCCCTGGCACACTGGGCTGGAGTAAGGCCTCTCTGACTGGTCCCCACCCCTCCTAGCAGCAAAGGCCCAGTGACTACGGCATCCCCATGGACGTAGAGATGGCATATGTCCAGGACAGCTTCCTGACCAATGATATCCTTCAAGAGATGGTAAGCATCTGCCCATGGCTGTGTCTCCAGAGTTAATGGTTTACACTTCTTTTTTTTTTTTTTTTTTTTTTTTTTTGGTTTTTCAAGACAGGGTTTTTGCTTTGGAGCCTAAGCCTGTCCTGGAACTAACTCTGTAGACCAGGCTGGCCTCGAACACAGATCAGCCTGCCTCTGCCTCCCAAGCTCCACTTCTGACTTTGTTGTTGGGTTTTTTGGTTGTTTTCTGAGATAGTCTTCTTATGTAGCCCAAGCTTACAATTATTCTTTCAGCTTTTCTAGTGCTGGGATGGCAGGAGTGCCCCCAGCACACCTGGCTATGTAGCTACTTTTTGATAGCTGTGTCTACTTTGTCATCCCTGAGGACTCATGGGTGTGATTTCTTGGGATGAGGATAGATCAGAGCCAGGGCAGGCCTGCACTGAACCTAGTCCCTCCTGGCAGTTGAGGGAGCTGCAGAGCCAAGAATGAACAGGAGTCAGGTGTGCTGCCCCTTGCCCTGCAGGTGCTGCTGGCAGAGTTCTACAAGGGTGCTCCTGACCTTGTGAAGTTCCAGGAGTCCTGGAGCCCAGAGCATACCTACCTAGATAAGCTCAAGGTGAGACTGTGGACACCCTACCCCACCCCTAGGTCCTGTGGGAAGCACAGACCACGTTCCAGAGCCTGAGCTGTGAGCAACAGACTTCTCCACTTCCCCAGAGTCTGGGGTAAGAGAGGTCATAGGACCTGGGTGGCCAGGTGAGGGCATCTGCCAGACATGCAGGGTACATCTAGAGCAGTGAGCCCTCTTGCTAATTACTGGGTCCTGCATGTGATCTGGTGTCCTTGTTCTCGTGTGTGGAGTTAACCCAGGAGGGTGTTCTGCACTGTGCATTGCTCAAACTGTGAAGCTTAGTATGGCACACATTTTCAAACAGCACCCAAAGGTGTGGGGTGTGTGTGTGTTTTTCTAAGTTAGCCTGGGCTACACAGCCAAGACCATACTCCCAAATCCTAACCAAAGAATTCTCCCACAGAACCAGTCCTGAAAGTAGCCCAGGCTTACCAAATGCTACACCCATCACCCTGCCAGGCTATAGCCCTGGGGGGGCAGGGGACACATGTCCAGGGTAGAGCCTAACACCAGTTCTGCTGTTGCAGATATCCCTGGCCAGCAGGACTCCAAAGGACCAGGGCATGTGCCATGTGCTGGAGCAGGTCTGCAGCATGCTCAAGCAGGGGATCTGAAGTCATGCAGACCCTGCTGTCCTGAAACAGACTGGGTAATAAAATACCCACAGCATGGGCCTGTGGGTGGGGTGTGGTGGTGGGCTCTGTGGGGCCCTCTGGCTGGGTAATAAAGTCTAAGTACCCACAGCACAGGCCTGTGGCTGGGGTGGGATGGTAGCCTCTGTGAGGTGCTTGCACTAGGGTTGGATGGTGAGGCTGTGTGGGGCTCTTGCAAGGGAACAGGTTCACCCTGAATTAAGATGGGACAATGGCTGTAGAAAGAGACATTTAATACTTTTTTAAAAAATCAGGAGTAGAGTTTGCTTCAGCCCAGGCTGGAGCAGAACACTGTTGCCCATCTAGGGGTTTGGGGTATGGCCCCATATGCCAGGGATGAGCCACAGGTTGTGGGGCTGCTGTAGAGAGGAATGTGACTGAACCCAGGCTGGAGGCTTCCCTTGCTGGCACCTGGCAGGGTAATGCAGAGCTGGGGCTGTGGTGGGTCTGCTGGTCAGTGAAGGGATCTGCCAGCTGCCTGTGGCAGCCTAAAGGTACAGGGTCATACAGACAGGTAGCAACAGAGCTGGCTCAAAGGAGGTGCCAGGGACCTAGGAATGTCCTCTCTGGGACCTTTGTGCTTGGCCTTCAATAGGGCTGAGGCTGGTTCTGTGGTCCCTTGGGAGGTGTGCATGTGCAGCTGGTGCTAAGCATCTCCGTGTGCCAGGCTGGGGTACTGGCCAGCCTCAGCTTGCAAGCTGGGGAACCCCAAGAACCTGCCTACCTCTGGGGAGCCTGGAGAAGGAACCAGGGCCCATCGCCAGCAACGGGCTGGGAGGGTTTGAAACAGGTGAGATCTGCAACCACCAGGAAGGCGATGGGACCTCAGGGTGGGCCTTCCCAAGTCTTAGGATGGGGGACCCCAGGGCTGGGAGTGTGGGGAGGAGGGTCCTCCTGGAGGAACGTTAGTGTTTCTAGAGCACCTTGGTGTTAGGCTGCTGCCACAATGTACAGGCAGCCAGTGTGCAGGCATGGTCACTGAGGCAGGGGCACCAGCACCTGCACATAGCTGAGCGGGAAGAAGCCTGACTGGCCATGTAGCATCCCCTCGTACCAGTTCTCATCGATCTGGTTGGTGAGTGTGATGAGGTCACCTTCACGGAAGCCCAGCTCGCCATCATTCTCAGGTTCAAAGTCATATAGTGCCTTGCAGCTTGGCTGGTCCAGGGGTGCTGGGATCAGGGTAGGGGTGTCAGAGAATACCAGATATGCCAGTGCCTGGGGCAGGTAGAGGTTGGCCCTGCTTTGACACTTTTGTGACCCCCCCCCCCACCTCAAGTGAACAACCTGCAGCAGCTGGGAGTGTGTGTGTGTGTGTGTGTGGGGAAATGCAGTCCCTCTCTCACCCCCAAAGACAGCAGCTATTTCCATCCCTAAACACTCACGCATACTCCGGCTGGGCGTCCTGGCGGGCTTGTCTGCTGATCTGAATGATGAGGAAGCTGTTTGTGGAGGAGGGCAGGTGTGAGTGGGTGGACAGACCCAGCTCCAACCCAGGCACCTTCCATGGAGCTTTGCTACCTGTGATCTTGGGTGCTGGGGCACAGGGGAATCCCCCATTGGGCTGCTCCAGTTCTCCAAGGTCGAAGGATTCCCGCGGCCGGGGCTTGAACTCCCGCCTGGGGCGTGAGGAGGCTTCCCGCACCCTGCAGGAATGGAAGGCAGGAATGGAATACCCCTCTTCTTCCACTCTGTTGTTTCTACTGCTGCTGCCCCTTACCTGTCCCCATCTCAAGTATCTACAGAGACTGCCAATCACCTCTGCCCTCAAAGCCACCCTATGCAGTGAGGATGCACAGTGATGTCCCTGGCTACCCAGGGAACTGCTACCTGACATAAGCAGGCAAAGGATGTAGACTCGAGCAGCTGGCCTAGGCTACTGCTGCCATCTCCCATAGGGCTCTGTTCCCTCCTGGCACCTCATGGCTACTAAATACACATAGCTCCAAGGACCCTTCCTTCACTGGCATACCCAGCATCAAGGTCCTGCCAGAGCCTGTGCCTGAGCTGCCCATGCTCATCAGCAGAGAGGGCACAGCAGCCACTCACCGGCGCTTCAGCTTGTCTGCTAGCTCCTCCAGGATCTGCACTGCTTGCCGATGGTAGTCCAGCTGGGCATCTACCAGGGCGGAGAGCTGACTCACCTGCTCAATCTGCAGGACAGGGAAAGGGCCACATGACATGGCCACGCCCCAGCCCTGGAGACTCAGCACCCTAGCCCAGAAAGGCAGCCCCTCATCCTAGCAGGATGCTCATCCTAGCGGGATGGTGTCCCGGGCCCACGCACATCAGTCTCCAGAAGGTTGTGCATGCTGGTCTCTGCCACCTCCTTGGACTCCTCAAACTTCTCCAGGGCCTGGCGCAGCTCCTCGTCGGGGATCTTGCCCTGTCGCTTCTTCTTGTAGTCAAAGTCCAGGCGGCGGCCCTCCAGCTTCTTCAGGTGATGCTGTGATGGATGACAAGTGATGGATGGAGCAGCACAGCTACATAGGGGCACCCTCACCTTTCCAGGGACTCAGGGACAGGGTGGCACCTGGATCTCCTTCAGGTCCTTGTCACACAGATTCTGCAGCGGGTCGATGAAATTCTGTTTTACTTCAATGTCCAGTGAGTCCTTCACCTCAGCCAGGCGCTTCATGGACTCACCTGCATCCAACAGGGCATCACCTGCAGGGAGCAGAGGCTGTCATGGGCAGGGTTCTTCACTCCTGAGTGACCCACATGCCAAGGCAGGCCAGAATATTGGACATGACTGCCCTGCCCACCCAACCACTCAGCTGCCCCTCACCAAAATTAGACTCTCCACCCAGTTCCTTGCCATGGCGAACCATGCACTCGCCCAGCAGCCCCTCTGATTGAGGATAGCCAGGATTCTTCACTTGGCCCCGAATCTTGGATACGGTGTTCAACATTGTCAGCTTGGCCCGTGAGGCTGCAAGGGAACAGACATCCTAGATGACAGGGGGTGTCTACCCAAGCCCTCCCAGGGGCCTGGCAGCTCATAGAAGGGAGCAAAACCACATATCCCTTCCCTCAGGAAGAAGTGCCATTGGGATAGTAGAGGAGATAGTACTGCTCCATGGTCCCTGCCTCACTCTTGCCTGGGAAGACCTGGCCCCATCAGCCCAGCAAGTCAGCAGAAGGGAACCTTGTGTGTGGAGGCAAGCAGAAGCTGGGAGGGCCATAGTCACTATCTCAGGGTGACCTACCTGGGTTGGGCTGCAGGTACTCAATGGTTCTGACCAGCACTTCTGCCACAGCCTTGCTGGTAACATCCACCTTCTGTGAAGAGAGCCAGTGTTGGAGCATCGGACACTGAGGCAGAACGGTGTAAGCCCCTTTGTCCTCCAGCAGCTGTGCAGACCGTGCTTGAGACCCCTACCTTTTCCATCTCTTTGAAGTCATCATCCAGCTTGGTCCCCTCGGCCCCGCCAACCTTCTCGCTGACCAGCTGTTCGGGTAGAAGGAGGGAGGCATGTGAGGACACAGGGGGGACAACTGCTGTGCTTGCTAAGGGTGCAGCCTCTGGGACAGGCAGGTAGACCTGGACGCGCTGTGGTCCAGCCCAGCACTCTGTGGGGACTGTCCACCTTCACAGTTCTTGGGTTGACCCTGTCACTTTGGTAGAGGCAAAGCAGGCTGCACACCAGCTTGTACCCCGTGTCCTGCACATGAGGGTACTGCAGGTTTCAGGAGACCCCTCTGTACCTGAATCCTTTGTGCTTACACTATGACATTGACACCTGGTAAGGCTGGCCTCTCAAGGAAGCCAGAACTTGATTTACAAACACCACCTTGCAATCAGGTGCCTGGACTTGAGAGCCTGGGGCAGGGTAAACAGAGACTTCCCTGTGCTGGACAGAGAGCAAAGAACAGAGAGTCATTATCTCAATGTGGCACAGTGTGTGTCACCCCTCTGGGGCATAAGGCCCAAGTCTGCCGACCACAGCCATCCTCACTCATCACACCCAAGCAAGGCAGCCATTGCCCGGGCCACTCCCACAGGAGGTGCATGCAGAACAGCAGGCTGGCCTCCTGAGAGAAGGATGTCAGTGACACTTTCATGAGCACAGCCTTGGTGCCCCCGACTCTAAGCTGTTGCCTGATGCGGGCAAGGGTTTTGCAAGGGCCATGTGGTGCCCCACACCATAGGCAGGGGGCAATAAGGACTTTGTAGGGTGGCTTGGGAGGAAGTGACCAAAGACATCAGGAAGTGGGGAGGCAGAGGCACCGGAAGTGACCTCCCTGCCCTATGCCTATGAGTAGCTGCACACAGCGCTCTGAAGGTTCTCTGGCCTCTTCACTAAACAGGGCTGCTCCTGGGGCTCCCCGGAGCCTCTCAGAGGAGAGGACAAGGCTCGGGGTAGGGAGAGACAGGAAGAGAAGCCCCCCCCCAGTAGCCCGCATAGCAGGTCCAACCAACTACCTCCTTTGAGTATTCCTAGGGAGCCCCACTGACTTTCACAGCCCCAGTTTGCTTCACCAGGCTGAGCAAAGGCAGGATGTCACCTACCATGAGGCCCTGCTCTTCTGGTAAATGCAGAGAAGTGAGGCAGAGCCACAGCTTCCGGGGACAGCACCTGGGCCGGGGGACCAGAGTCTCAGGGAGAGCAGTAAGGCAGGAAGAGAGGAGCCTGGAGCATACAGGGCTGCTCTCATGATGCTCCCACCTCCTGTGACCTGTGATTTGGGGGGGGGGTGCAGCCTCCCCAAGGCCCAAGAGCTCCACTGGGGCCCTACATCACTGGCCACCATACATGCCAAGAGCAAGCTGCAACTTCATACTATGGGTCCCTTTGCAGAAGAATCATCAGTGCTCTCTGTAGATCATGCTCTATAGCTCATGAGTACAGAGGAAAAGCTGGAGAAACAGATGCATCCCACCACAAGGCAGGGTGCAGTGGTTGCATGGTGGCATGCAAACACCTAGGTTCTCAGCAGAGAGCTGCCGGCCCTGTGGGAGGTCATCAACTGTGCCAAGAGCTACCTTACTGCAGTCACCTCGGGAGGCAAACTGGGTAGTGCTTGGGCTAAGTCCAATACAACTAGGGACCTGGACCCAAGGCAATGTGCACCAAGATTGCTCCCAATTCTCTGGCCAGCTTTTCCCACAGATTTGTCCCCTTGTACACAGGAGCCGGTAGGCTGGCCACAGCTGCTGACACAGCCTCTCCTGACAGTGTCATCTGTAAACCAGGCATCTGGGGTGGGGGCAAGCACAGCAGGGAGACAGACTCCCGGCAGGATCACAGAGACTGGGATGCCACTGGGGAGAGCCCGTGCCCCAGGCATGAGACCCTAGTTCTGCACCAGCATTGCCAAACTAAGCATGGCAGGGGAAATGCTGTGGCTGCCTGGGCAGAGGAGCCATAAGGAAGGTGACTGGATATGGGACAGGAGAAGCTAGGCAGAGTGAAGGTTCTGAGAGGAACATGGGAGCTGACACCTGCCTGGCCTGGCCACCACCCTTGGGTGGTTATGTTCCTTTATCATAATAAGGAAAGGTGACTTAGTGGCCAGGGGAGGTTCAGTCTGAGCAACGAAAACAGTGACATGAAAGAGGAGGGTGGGCACAGGGCAGCTCCATGCTGCATTTAGTTGGTTACCGAGAGGGAAAAACTGAGGCCTGCTGTGCAATACCACAGTGCATGAGAAGTGTCTATAGATGGCCATGTTGTCTGGTGGACCCAAGTACCCATGCCTGATGTATAGCAGCTAACAGTTCCTTTTGCTGCTCTTCGGTACAGCCCTCAACCAGGGGCTCGACCTGTTCTTGAGAGGGACCTGCCTGTAGAGTCTGGAGCAGGCTGATGAAGAAGGGAATCCAGCCTGAGACACTCTGAAGGACCCAACGGTGTTGTGAGAGACTTACCTGCTTCAGTTTACCAACAGCAGCACCATGATAGGCACAGCATCTGCAGGACACTGGGAGCCCAGGGAGCTTGGGGAAGGGAAGGAGGAGCAGCATGTATGAGGACATAGAAAGTAGAGAGGTCATGGGGGTAGGGAGGTGTGTGGCTGCCATGCCAGGCTCCTAGTGGTCCCCAGTTCACAGGGAGAGAACACAGCCTAGCCTTCTGTCCTTATTACAGGCAGACTTTGTGTCCCCAATTGGAGACCTTACGGTTGGGATAGACTGAGCCTAGGGAGACAAAGCCACCCTCCCTTCTTTCTCAAGTTTCCACCCCAGACCTCCCTGCTGAACAGAGCCACAGAGCCCCACACACCCAATCCTGACCTATTCCATGCCTTATGTCTGGCTCCTGGTAGGGAGCAATCAAGGACAGAGCAGGCCCACTGAGCAGCATGCAGGACTCTCTAGAAAGGAGGTGAGTATTGTTGACAGGGCCCCAACTCAAGTGTCCTCCCCAGTCAGGAGTCTCCAGTTCCTCAGAGTTACAGAGTGAAGACCAGAACCTAGCCCCTTGGTAAGGTTCATCTGTAAGGTGCTCTGAGTCCCCCAACTACACACTAACATGGGAGGGGACAGGCTGGAGAGATAGCTCAGTGGTTAAGAGCACTGACTGCTCTTTCAGAGGACCTGGGTTCAATTCCCAGCACCCACATGGCAGTTCACAACTTTCTGTAATTCCAAGATCTGACACATGCAACAGACATACAGGCATGTAAAACACCAATGTACATAAAATAAAAATAAATTATAAAAAAATGTTTAAAAAAATAAAATGGGAGAGGACATGCAGAAAGGTGACCACCCACTGCCCCATGGGGTATCCTGGTCCCTGGAGCTAGTGGCACGCCTCAGGGCAAGACACAGGTCTCCATTGCTCCAAACAGTAATACCCGGATGTGGGGTGAGCAAAATGTCAACAGGAATCACCACTGTGCCCAGGGAGGCATCACAGGCCCTTATCACACATCACAGGCTCTCATAAATATTTGGAATTTGCTGGTTGTGCAAGCCACTGACTCCTTTTGTGACAGCAGGCATGAAGGAACTTCCTCTGACCTACCAGGAAGCCCAGCACCATGTGCCGACAGGGCGTGGTACTTCCCTAGAGCAACCTTGTTGAGAGGTGGTGGTACCTTTGATCACTCAGATCTCCTGGTAGAAACTCTAAGCAGGTAACTCCATGACCAGATCAGGCCCCCAGGGGCACACATTGAGGAGGCAGCTCTTTGTGGTAGGCTGAGCCTCATGTGGAAACCGAGCTCTGGGAGATATAGGCTGCAGCAGAATGCTCCAGGCCTCTCATGATGCCCCAGACTCTTGGACAAACCAGCTGCAGAAGACCGGCAGCTGGGGCCAGATCAGGCCTGACCTCACCATGGGTTTCTTTCCTGACATAGCCAAAAGTCAGACACCTGAGGCCCCTCTCTGGGCTCTAGGAGGTCCCCACTGCCTTTCTACGACAGTCTGAGGTCTCAGTGTTGGCTGGGACAGCAGGAATCTGTGCCAGGCCCCACACAGCCTGGTCCACTGTCTGTCAATTCTTGTTTGTCTTCCAGCATTGGGAAAGAGCTCAACACAGGAGCTGTCACCAGTGTGTTACTTTGGGGTGATGGTGGCCTGACTGGCCCCTCACTGACCCAGGCCTGACACATAAGGACATCCACAGACTCTGTACTTCATGGGCAAAGTGGAAGATGGCTGCACCCCTCAGCTCCTTCCCTGACTGAAAGCTGAGGATGAGAACATAAGGTCAGCTGAGGCGACTGACACCTCAGAGCCTTAGGCCACAAAGGTGGGGAGGAGGTGGCAGGCTCACTCTAGGCTGTACACAGTCAAAAGGTAGAAAGCAGGAGAGATTTAGAGAGTCAGGGAGTCTCAGGCATCCCGTCTCTCACACTTCTGAGCAGGGGCTCCCTATCACCTGACCCTCTGTCCCTGACCTGGGAGCTGTCCACAGCGTGGATGGTACTGGCTACCCAAGTGCACTTATTCTTGTCAGAGGCTGAGATGAAGTGATACCTGGTGATACCTGTCCTGGGACCCACTACTCAGGGTGCTCTTGGCCTGGCCAATTTAGTTTCTCGCTTGTCGGGTGAGGCAGTAGAACTGTGGCTTACATGCTGAGAAAAATCAACTTCAGAGGAAAACTTAGAAAAAGAAAGAAAATCCAAGCCAAAACCAAATGAGGCCCTGGTCCCCTGAGGCCCATGAGGCAACCAAAGACCAGTCTCAGGGCTGCCGTTCACCTGAGGGGAGCCCAGCTTGGCTCCATACACACTGGGAATGAGAAAGGGTGGTGGGCCCCAGCCCCCACCCCTTCCATTCCCCATAGCTATGGGTCTAGGCTGCTTATCACTGGCCTCCCTCAGCAGGAGGAGGGCACTGCCCACCCCCTCCCCACCTGCTCTCTGAACAGCCTTTTGTGGGCCATGCCAGGGTTTCCGCATCCCTTGAAGCCCCACCCTGGCTGTCTTGTCTGCTGGAATCCACCCTGCATGTGTTCAGTCCTCTCCTGTTGCACTCTTGGTGGCCTTGGAAGCAGCAGGAGTTGGGGCTCTTGTCCAGTTCTCAGCACTCTGCTTCAGCCTGACCACAGCCACCTCCCCTACCATGGTAGAAGGCTCTGGGAAATCTGAGAAAGCTAGAATACTGCTCTGCACCCTAGGGACAGGGATGGGGGGTGAGGTGGGGCTGTGTCACAGGACACAAAAGAGGAAATGACAGATTTCTTTGAAGGACAAGTGAGATGGCTCAAACCCTGCTGGGCTACCAGGATGACAACTTAGCCTCCCGAGGCTGCAATCTGCACCTGTAACAGCAGACTTGGGTAACAAGTGACAGACACATGGACAGGTCAGGGGCACCAGGTTCTGCAATGTAGAGTGGCTTGGGGAAAGGTAGGGTAAGTGAGGGTGGTGATTGGCACTCCCACTGCCTGTCTGAGGATGCTGAGTTAGATGCACTGTCCCCTGCGATGACCAGCAGAGGCCATGGATACTAAGTAGTTGTCGAGATAATATTTAATGGTGTAATAAACAATTGAACACCCTCACCCTCAATGTGTCAATGCCAAGTCATCATAGGTGTGCCTAAAAGGTCTGGTGACAGATGACAGGGAGAAGCTTCTGCTTGGAAACCTGTCCCCCCCCCAGAGCTAGGATAAAAGCCCCAGGGTCAGTAAGGACAGCACTACCCTAGCATCAGACACCCTGGGGCTCCATCCTCAGCAATCACCCCCCACCCCCCCACCCCCCGGCTCCAAAAGACTAAACCCAAACCCAGTCCTCCTGTCTCAGTTCCCTCAGCTGTAATGTGGGTGAGTAGTAGCTCAGCAGCCACTGCCCCACAGGGGCCACTCCTGAGGATGGGAGGCTGCAGAGGGACCCTTCTCTAAGAAGGAGCATGGTGGGCACCCGTCATCCCAGCACTCTGGTGGGAACTAGAAGGATCAGGAGTTCAAGGTCACCTTCCCCTACACAGTGAGTTTGAGGCTAGCCTGTTTCAAAAAAAAAACAAAAAACAACATCCAAAGTAAGCCAGGCCAGGCAGTGACACACACCTTAATCCCAGTACTTGGGAGGCAGGTGGACCTCTGTGAGTTTGAGAACAGCCTGGTAGAGTGAGTTCCGGGACAGTCAGAACTGTTACACAAAGAAACCCTGTCTCGAGAAAACCAAAGAGGAGGGAAAGCCCACCTCCCCACACTTCACCTAGTCCTGGGTGCCAGTGCACCTACCCATACTCCTTAGGGTAGGGAGGGGAGGGGACTATGTCTTATCAATGGCGTCATTGATGGCTGTGCGACAATGGGGGCAGGGGTGAAGGAGGCTGGAAAACAAACCCACATATCCCCACAGTGGCCACCTCACCCCTGCATGGCTCACTGCCCCTCCTCTTTCTCTGCTAGGCCAGTGTCCCCTTTACACCCCTGTGCACCCAGTCAGGTGACCAGACCCTACTTTCCCCTGCTCTGCCTAGGCAGTCTCATCCCTACCTCAGGTAAGGCTGGGAAATGCCACCCTCAGGACACAGAACAGATTCTGGGCCACAAGCTGATGGCTACAGTGCCCACTCCCAGGATCCACAGGACTCTTCATTTTAAGTTGATGGAGTAAAATGCCCATACCCCAAGTCTCCTGACCCCTTCTGTGTCACCAAGTACCTCATGCTGCCTAGCCTCAGCCCAGGGTGACAGCATACCAAGGCTTCCTGCCCCCAGTCCCAGCTGCAGGGAGGGAACCAGCTGTGTGTGGGGACAAGTACACAGCATGGTGACGCTTGGGTGACATCTGTGTTCACTGCCCTCTTCTTCCCACATCTGAATTCCAGTGGCCATGTGCTCCATGAGTCACCCAAGCCTTCCTCCTGAGGCCACCCATCACTAGCCCTATCTATCAGCCACAGACAGTACTGCACACATCTGGGATGCTCAAGTGCTGATCCACCAGCCCTGCCTAGGTGCTACTGCTCACATAACTTTTACAGTTTTTTTTTTCCCCCAGACAAGATTTCCTTGTGTAGCCCTGGCTGGCCTCAAACTCACAGAGATCTACCTGGCTCTGCCTCCAAGTGCTGGGTTTAAAGGCGTGCGCCATAACCACCTGGCTTACAGCTATTATCTTCTGTCTATGAGGTTCAGGAAGGAAAAGAGGGGTGAATGATCTAAGCACACACCCCAGCAACAGGTCCACAAGAGGCACTGTGCTAAGCTGGGAGCAAGGAGCAGGCAGGTGTGTGGGATCAGGCAGAGAAAATGGGCCTGTCTGCTGAGGGTGGGAGAGGCTCAGCCAGTCCCATTACCATCGATTGCAAACATGCTTCTATGGTGGGACAAGGCACCAGGCTCAGAGGTGCCACCCATCTCTAGCAGTGCCTTTGGACAGTCAACCCCAGCTGCTGTAGGCAGGTGCTGCTGAGGGTTATAGAGTACAGGACACCCTCAGGGCTAACCGGGCAAACTGTTTTCTGAGCAAATCGGAACACACCACCAGTTTCCTGAATGAACATTTTAGCTGCGCCTGTGACCAGTGGTGTCAAGTGTACAGAGCTGAAGGTCTGCTCTGCAGAGCATGAAATGATAGGGACCCCACTACCTCCAGTCAGTAACGGGGACAAGGGCTCATGATGCTGGTCCCCCCCCCCAAGGAACTGACCATTCTAAAGGCCTAGGTACTGGGCTTGTCTTCAGACCAATGAGTGTACCCTTGTTGGGGACAATGGGGTACCTAAAGCAAAAAATGGCCAACTGGCAGGGAATGGACCTCCCAACTGAGCCAGGACAAACCTCTTTCAGTAATCTACCTCTCTCAGGCATGTGATTCCAGTGACTTAAAAGCAGGGTGACCATGGCTCTCAGAGGAACAACAGGCCATATCCCACTCAATATATCCTCTAAGCAATCAAGCACAGGGCCCTTGGTTTGGGAAGACACCGGAATCCTTCACCCTAACTCACAGCACCACACTGGCATCCCAAGTTAAGCTTTTCTGGCCTGCAAGGCTTACACATCCCCTCATCCTAGGGATCAGAGAACATGTGAGCACTGTGCACCTAGGAAACATACACTGACTGAAGCCCACAAGTGTGGAGGCTGTAGTGTTGCTTGGTGGAAGGCTTTGGGAGCTGAGACAAGAAGACAGCATGGTAGCCTTTGGTCCTGCTAGGAACACAGGCACAGGTGCCAGCTTGGACCCTGATCCTGTGCATGTGCCGATCCTGGGATGCAGGGGAACTATAGCAGGCAGGTGTGCTGGGAAATACAGAGGCTGGGTGAAGGGCTTCAAGTGGTGGGCATGACCAAGCATAAGAACCCAATGGTTCTCTGTCTTCAATTCATGGTGATTCTCCTGCCTCTGCTTCCTGAGTACTAGGACCCCATGTTTGGGGTAGCAGTGCTGATTTTCAAAGCACAGGGCCAACCGTGTGTCTGGGAGCCCACTATTCTCTCCCTGTGTATCTGAAACTATAGCTATTTACTCATGGCAAGCAAAAACACCAAGACTCCCCTCCTGCCATGGAGCCAGAGCCCCTGCCCCTATAGTAGCTAGGTAGGGCTCCACCCCTGGCAACTCCCCAAGTCCCTCACTGGAAGAATCTAGGCAAGGGTTCTGCCAACATGTCACACCCTGGAAGAGCCTACTAAAGGTGGATTTAAAATGGAGTTTTAGGCTGAAGATGGCAAACGGCTGTGGCCTCAGCACTAGGGAAGCAGGGACAGGACCATGTGTTCACATTAGGCTGGGTTAGAGTAAGACTGTCTCAAAATTAAGTAACTAAAGTGCTTCCTGTGAAAGGAAGGAGTAAGGATGTGGAGTGAGGCCCTAGTGCTCCTACAGAGGTCTACATGAGTACTGGCAGGCACGCTGGGGAAAGGTGGCTGAAACACACTTGCTGCTAGGATGAGGGTCATGGGTGTGAGAGGAAGGTATAGAGGGAGTGGCTGGAGCCTGAAGAATGGCTCACAAACAGAATGGGGGGGGGGGAGCTAGGGGACAAGGTGGTTGGAAATGTCACAACAGGTGCATGAGATGCAAGGCAAGGCTACCTGGATCCAGGAAGTCGGTCTCCCCAGGGGTGGTCTAACTCATGAAGACCTGAGCTGGGGCGTATGGAGACTGGTGTTTCCTAGCAGGGTGGGCTGGCCTCTCCAAAGAAAAAGGCAGCATGGCTGTCCTCAGCTGGGTCACAGTTACTGCTGTGGCCCAGCCTAGTGCAGCCTCTCTCCTGAGTGCTGGGGGTGCATCCTAAGGCAAGAAGGCCCTAGCCAGGCTAATTCCTCTGTAGGACCAGTCAGACCTGCTCCTGGCCAAGCTTCAAAGGACCCACTTCCCTCAAGTGCTACCTGAGCCCAAGAAGTCAGTCCAGGGATGCTGTGGGAGGCCGCAAAGAGGAAACCCCATTGTTAGCTTTGAGCGGGAGGCCACCCTGGTGGTGCCTTTATGATCAGCCTGTCAGCTGGCACCACACAGCAGGACATAGGGTTTGACACAGCCAGCCTGTAGGAGCATGCTGAGAAACAACAGAGAGCATTTGATGACACAAGAATGAGACCGAAGTGCAAGGGTGGCCCTCCAGCAAGCACTGAGATGCCAGACAGCCAGGGTGGATAGGAGGAGGGCAGAGGACCAGGCAGGGTGAGGCGCAAAAGAGGCACAATGCCACCAGAGAGGTGGGGCAAGCACAGCACAGCTTGGGTGGGACGTGGGCAGAGCTGTACAGACTGGTCTGATGGTATGCGGGACACTGGTCACCAGTGCTGGTATGTGGGATACCCATCGCCACTGTGACCCTGAAACACTGGCAAAGATCTGGGAGGTCCCTGGTGCTAGGGGACAATATAGCCTGTACCCCAGAAGTCTGACTTTCCCCCCCCCCCTTGAGCTGCTACACATAGTTCTGGGCAGACCCCATGCAGGCCAGGGACCCTATTCAACGTAGGCAGTCTCTATTAATGGACTTGGTGATCTAGGACAGGGCAGCAGGGCACCTGCCACCTGTGTCACCCTGAAATGCTAAGTAAACATGCTGATTCTCAGGGGTCAGCCACCCTCCACGTATCCTGGGGGGGGGGGCTAACACTGAGGATCACCCAGAAGGGAAGGAACCCGCCTATGAGAGTCCTCTAGAGAGGTCAGCCAGCAGGTGCTGAGTCAGGGACTGGGAGGAAGCCACAGCTGTGTTCCCGCAGTGCTTAGGAAGTGTCCCGTGACCCCCCAGGGGCTCAAATCAGCAGGTTTTCTAGGAGCTGATCGGAAAAGGAAGATGAGGCATCCTGTGGACCTGCAAAGGGCAGGAAGAGGGAGCAGAGGGGCGCCCACCCAGGCAGAGGGGTGTCCCCTGACAAGGAGAAGCTGAGTAGAGCAGCTGCTAGAAAATGCAGTCTTCTCTCTAGTTTTCCAGGGAGAGCTCAAGAGAGATTGAGACAGCGGAGATCTAGCCATTATACAGCCATATACCTGTGATCCCAGTACGGGGTTTGGGTTTGTTGTTAGCCTAGATGATAGAACAAAAATTCAGAAGAATGAAAGTAATAGGGAAAGATATGACTCGGTGGGTACAGTGTCTGCCAAATCAATTCTCAGCTCCCGTATGAAAAGCTGGGTGTGGTGGAGACTGGCAATTCCAGTGCTGCTGAACATAGAGACCCTTGGCCAGCCAGGGTAGTCTTAGTAGTGAGTCCCAGGTCCCAGTGGTATATGAGGGATAACATCTGAGTTTGATCCTTCCCCACAATAGGTTAATAAAAAGCCCTGATTT
Organism: Phodopus roborovskii; assembly: GCF_943737965.1. Classification (NCBI taxonomy): domain Eukaryota; kingdom Metazoa; phylum Chordata; class Mammalia; order Rodentia; family Cricetidae; genus Phodopus; species Phodopus roborovskii. The sequence goes on from NW_026125554.1 coordinate 4,724,718, forward strand.
GGAGTTGGGAGTGCCAAACAGAGAGCCAAACCTGGCCCTGGTTCCACTGCCCCCACAGCTGCCTGCTGTGGCCTCTCAAATCCTACCAAGGAAGCGAGCTGTGGAGGGGCAGAGAGGGTGCAGCTGTGTCCCGGGTGTCTTGATCAAAGGCTGTGCTTGGTGGAAGAGAATGGACATATATGCACACACATACACAGATGCATGTATGTGCACTGTATGCATTCACACGTAGCAGGAGCCTCTCTGGAAGTGCCCAGGCTGTGGAACAGGGAGGAGGGAATGTGTGCTAACAAGTGACGTGGGACATGGGACACTCAGACACCATGTCCCTAACAGGATGATGGTAATGGGGCTTATAAACAAGATGTGACAGTCCCCACCTTAATGTCACAGTGGCCTGCTGTGATGCCCAGAGCTGGAGCTGCCCAGGCTGTCTAGGTACAGTGGGGGTTGCCTGGCACACCAAGGTAAACGATTAGCTGGGGCACTGCATTGGGAGCCCAGGCTCTGACTCAGGTGGACTTTCAGCTCACAGAATCAATGTGGCCTCATGTGGAGGAAATCAAAGCAAGAGCTGGGGTGTCAGTAAGTGCCCATTTGTAGGAGGCCTCCAGTGGACTGTGCATGACAGAGAGAGAGAGAGAGAGAGAGAGAGAGAGAGAGAGAGAGAGAGAGAGAGAGAGAGAGAGAGAGAGTGTGTGAAGGGGGCAGGGTTCACCCACCAAGCACTTGCCTGGTACTCCATAGTCACACAGAGTCACACAGTTATTTTCTTCCAAGGTCAGCTCAACCAATCTTTCTTTTCAAACTCTCCCTTTCTCTCAGGCAAAAAAGGGGTTTTGGGGGTGGGATGAGATCTACATTCCATTCCAGGAGCAGCATCCTTAGTTAACATCCCATCTCCAGGCCATCACACAATGACCAGGAAACCAGCCAGCTTGGCTAACAGTGAAGACGACAAACAAACTTCTGAGCTACAGGCCACTTCCATCTGTACTCTGACTTACTCAATTCTCCACACATACACCAGGGAGAGGAGACATGGGGACCACAGCTAAGAACATCCCTCTACTTCCCCACCTGCAGGAAGTGAAGCTCCCAACTTCTCTCAACACCCAAGCTCACTTTACACACTTACATTTACCTGCAGGCTTGGCTGGGTGATGAGCTGGGGCCTGTGAAGCTCACACCAATGGAGCCAGCCCCACAGTCTTACCTACCAGAGCCCAGTTGCCCACCCTGGCTTCCAGCTCCATCCATACCTTGCCTTGGCACCCCTGAACCTCGTTCCACAACCAGCCATATCTGATTCTTGACAATATGGGCTGAGGTCTCATTTAGCCCAAGCTGGCCTCAAACATACTGTGTAGGTGAACTCCTGACCCTCCTGCCTGCACCTCCAGGTGACAGGTGTAGGCTCTTACAGAGAGTTATGTGGAGTTGGGGATGGAGCCCAGGGCTTCCTTATAAGCTAGGTGAATGCTCTACCCACTGAGCTTCTCTCCTGCGAGTTCTCACTATGTAGCCCAGGCTAGCCCAGATCCCATAGGGATTACAGGCATGCCCTATCACACCTGGCTTGTGGCTTCTCTCTGACAAGAAAGAATATTCTAGGGACTCAGGAGACAACCAGGGAGGTGTTACTTAGTAGAGAAAATAAAAACAGAAGCGGGATCCTGCTGCAAGAGTGGGATGTTGAGGAACTGGGGTAGCTCCTGCAGGAGGCTGGGCTGAGGGCCATCTGTGTGTAGCTCTTTAGAGCTGACTCAGACTCCTGGGCACGGCAATCATTCTTTGGGACAGGGCTCTGGAATCTTAAAACAGTAAACTGATCCTGAGCTGAGCTGGACTTTCCAGGTTTATAGGCAGGTTGGATGGTGGCCCTCCAAGAGGCAAAGGCTGGTGGCTGCCCCTCTGGGTCCTTTCCAAGTGCTGGGGAAGGGCCTCCATTTAAGGGGCCATAGGGATTCAAACAGCAGAGTAGTCTCAGGTCCAGGCTGGCAACACACCCCAAGGAACTCAGGCACAGAGCTTGCCCACAGTACTCCCTGCATGGGTACAACCCACTCAACTCCATCTGGGGGTGTGCACTGGACATTCAACATTCCTGCACTTCCTTCTTTAACTACCCTCACTCCTCCTCCCCACACACGCTAGCCTCCCCCCAAGGTCGACAGAGAGGGCCCAGATGTCTTTATCCTTAAGTAAGCTAGGACCATTCCTTTTGGCCCCTGGATTAACAGCGAGCACCAGATGCCTGTTCCCTCTGGCTGGGCCTCTCCAGACCATGGGGAGAGCCCTTCTTGCAGGCACAGCCCAAGCAATTCCTCACACTGTTGCTCATCTCTCTGTGGAATCTACTCGAGCCAGCTCCACACCCAGGATTCTCAGCCTGCACTACACAACCACAGTATTAGCACATCTGGGGCTTCTTGGAGCAGAAACCTGGCAATGAACTCTATGTTCACGAGTCTCCCTGCACAGATCCATGGCTTGCATGCCTCTGAATGGTGTTTCACTACATATTCCTGGAACTCACTTTGTAGCCCAGGCTAACCCTCAACTTGCAACAAACCCACGGCTTCCTGTGTGGTAAGCAAGCGCCCAACCAACTGAGCTACACACCCAGATCAACTGCTGTTGTTCTGAGATACAGACAGGTTCTTACTCTGTAGCCCCTGTTTGCCTTGAACTTATAGCTAAAATCCTGCTACAACCTATCAGATAGTGGGGCAACAGACTAAGCCAACATGGGCCATGTTCTTTTATCTCTATCTGAGCTCAGGAGTTCTAGAAGGGGAGTGTATCTGCTCCAACATCCCTGATTGAGGAGGACAGGCCTCTGAGCTGAGAGTAGCACGGGAAGGGATGCACAGACTGATGACAGCCTTATATAGTCACACCAGCCTTGACCCTGGTGACCTTTACGGTGACAGGAGGCGGCCAAGTGTTTCATTTGGAAACAAATCTTACCAAGCTTCTGGAACTCCCTTGGCCTCAGCCACCTGGGTAACCCTCACTCTGGGGCTACAGGCCTATCAGGTTCTCCAGTAGTGTCCCACAAAATGCACTTTCAAGCTGGGTATGTAGCTCAAGGTAGAACATTTGCTACTGAGGGCAAAGTCCTGGGTTCCATCCCAACACGCACGCACGCACGCACGCACGCGGGTGTGAGGGGTGGGGGGTGGGGGTAGGGACAGGGAGAGGGAAAGAAGGAAAGAGGGAGAGAGGGAGTAAGACAGAAGAAAAGAAACCCAAACAGACAAGGGAAAACTCACAGTTATAAACTTGGCAAACCACTTCTGGGGAATGTATCTTACAAATCCAATCTCACTAGCAAGGCTTGGTGGCAACTGTTCGTAACAAGTACCAGGCTGCAGAGACAGGGGTATAATAAATATGAGACCACTCTAACCTTAGACTGGGACAGAGAAAACACAAGAGTTGGTTCAAGGGGAAGCCTGGTTCCCAGCACCCAGAGGCTGAGGGATTAGGCTCATAGTGCCAAGGAGTTCAAGGCAATATAAGACCTTTACTACATGAAGACAAGTTGGAACTGTGGCATCCTGTCATCCCAGCACCAGGGAGGGAGAAAGAGGCAGGAGGAAATTCTGCAGCAGCTTCGACCTCATCTGAACAAGCAAACAAAGTTCCAGGGGGGTGGGGGTGGGGAGAGCTTTAATCCCAGCTCTCCCGGGAGGCAGAGGCAGGTGGATCTCTGAGACCAACCTTGTCTATAAGAGACAATTCCAGGGTAGCCTCCAAAGCCACAGAGAAACCCTGTCTTGAAAAACCAAAAAAAAAAAAAGTTCCAGAAGGAACGTTACATTACAGGGTGTCATTACAGGGTGTCGGAAGACATCTGTTGTCAAGATGAATGGAACTCCTGCCATGGGGTGGGGTTCTCAATGCTTAATGATGCAACAGAGCCCAGGATGCCCACCCTGGAGAACACACACAGCCAGAACGCAGAATTTCAGTTCTGACTCACGCTCCAAGAAGTACTGAGCCCAAACCACCAAGTAGTACCCAAGAATCCACAGTCCAGCATAGCCGTATCAATGTATCTTTCAAAGAAACACACACCGGCACAAAGCCTGTGACATTTTGTAACTGGAGAAGCCTGGAAAATTACTTTTCACTGTTCCTTTTCAAGTTGGCACAGTGTCTACCAAGAGATTCTTCTTTTTTATTTCGTTTTTGAGACAGGGTCTCCTTATATAACCCTGGCTGGCTTCAAACTCTAAGATCTGCTTGCCTGCCTCTGCCTCTAGAATGCTGGGACTAAAGATGTGGACCACCTAGTGGTTTTGGGGTTTTTTTGTTTGTTTGTTTGTTTGTTTTTGCAACCTATCTTAGAGACACCGAAGAAAAAGGGCCGGGACACTGACTTTTCTAAGCCCTATGTGGACTTCGTAAATGTATCAAGTTATTTGTTAAACAACCCAGATACACATTCCCTGTGGCCTGAGGCTATGTGGTGAGAGTTACAGCCTGGAAACCTGGGTTCCCTCCTTTCACCCTGGGACCGAACGCAGGTCGTGAGGCTTGGTGGCAAGCCCCTCGCGGCGGAGCCTTCTCACCAGTCCTACAGAACTTTTTGAGAGCCTCTTAGACACGCACACCCCGTGCCCCGTGCAGCCCAGGAACCCGGTTTCCCTTCCCTGAGCTGGCTCCATCGAGGTCCCCCGAGCCAGGCCCAAGCCCGGATCGCCCGGCCGCACCTCACCTGGCTCGCCTTGTAGAACTGCTTCTTTAGCCCTGCCACCGACATGCCGCCTCCCGCCGTCGGGCCTCCCGCCCAGACTCAGGTTTCCGCCGGCGCCGTCGAACCGACCTCCTCCTTCCCCGCGCGATTCGGCACCGCCTCCGCCAAAGCAGCTCGCCAGCTCTACGCGCCCGCCTGGGAGACACCTCGGCCCGCTAGCGCGCACGCGCGTCCGGGATGTTACATAGCAATCACACACTTCCGGTGCCGCCCCCACCTCGCCTCACCCCCTCCCAACGGCATCCGCGCGCGCGCGCTCCGCCTCTCTGCGCGTGCGCTCCCCCTGTAGGCCGGAGAGCGCATTGCAGCGGGAAGGTAGACGAAAACCCGCCCACACCAACGAGATGAGGGGGAGCCTGGGGAGGCCAGAGGGGCTGCAGCTCCCTCTACAGCCGAGGAGGTGGGTATAAAGTCAAAGTCAGCGTCAATTAATTTGCGTGTGCGTGAGAAAGGGGGAGCGGCGTGAGTGCCATGGAGCGCGTTTCACGGTTAGAGGACCGCTGCGATAGTCGGATCTCGCCTTCCGCCATCTAAGTCGCCGGCCTCGCACTCATGCATCTAAGCTTAACTGTAAGCTCTTTACCCACAGCCGTCTCACTGGGCCCCTAAGGAAAGATTCCTGACAGTTTATGGCTATCCTGGGCCGCTGGAACAAACACTAAATAAAATAGAGAATAAAATGAAAACAAGACAAAGTAAAGTAAAATGAAACTTCTTGGGGGTTAGAGGGACGGATGCCTTGCTATCCTGGCGGAGAGCGGGAGTTTGGTTCGCCCGCATCCACATGAAGCTGCTCACAGCTGCCTGTAACTCCAGCTCCAGATCCGCCCTCTCGTGGCCTCCGGTCAACTGCGCTCAAGTCTGCAGGATCACATGTATATCCATAACTTAAAAAACGATTATAAAATCATGTTTTAAAGAAAAAATTAAAATAACATAAAATCTCAACCTAGAGTGTCTCCAGTTTAGAAGGTGCCTTCATTAATCTTCCCGTAGCTGTGATTAAATGAAATGCTCTGGCAACACAACAACAAACTCAAAAGAAAATAAAAATGCTTGGTCAAAAGCAGCTGAAACAAGGAAGGTGTACTGTGGTTGTAATGTCACTTCCTTGATGAAACCTCCCCAGACTGACACACATATCTTAACCCCTTATATCAATTGTGTGACAGATTTCAAAAAAGTATATAGAATATGCCAGGGTGGCAGTGCACACCTTTAATCCCAGTACTTGAGAAGCAGGGCAGATGGAGCTTTGAGTTCAAGGCCAGCCTGGTTTCATAACCAATTACACACCAATCTAGCATGACTTGGAGATTAATAATAAAATGGGGGTGATGAGTAAACAGATCCTAAAACAGGAACAGGAAAATGTTTAGGGTAAAGAATCTTTAAAATCTGGTGTTGAAATTGCTGACAAATGATTCCATGAAGCCAAGGATTTCTGGAAGTTTCCAAATGACACAACAGAATGTGCAGTAGATGAAAAGAACATGTATATGTCATCCTTATTGTGCACGGTTAAAGGAGCCTTTATTGATTTTGGGGTTTTTGTCTGTTTGTTTTGAGACAGGGTTCCATATAGTACAAGCTAGTCTTGAATTCCTGATCCTCTTGCCTCATTTCCCTGGTGCTGCAATGACAGGTCTATGACACCATCTCTGGTTTCAAAAACAGGTGTGTGTGTGTGTGTGTGTGTGTGTGTGTGTGTGTGTGTGTGTAACTGTAGACTGCAGCCAGATTTCTAGCATGCCAACAACCACAGATGGTTGTTCTTTATGTGTTTTGAGATGGAGTCTCATGGAGCCCAGGCTGGACTCAACTTTAGCTTACCTTGGCCTCTAATTCCTGCCTTTACCTCCCAAGTGCAGGGTTGACAGGTGTACAATTGTAGGATTGGCTCCACAAGAACTGCACAATGCAATCTGATTATACTTTTGCAGCAAGTCAAAGGTTTGATGAGATCCTTGATACTAGAGCTATCCTTAACTTCACTGAGTTTATGGCCAAAAAGCAATTCATACAATTAATTTATTAAGAACCCACTTACTAGCCACAACTTCAAGAAAAGAACCGTTGTGGACACTGAGCTGTTTGCAGGTGAAGAAGGGAAAGGTTTCTTCCTCCACTTAACAGATCAAACGTTTTGGAAACTGGTTGGTGAGTACCAGGCCAGCAAGGCTGCATTGTGAGATCCTGTTTCCAAAAAGAAAGGAAGGAAGGAAGGAAGGAAGGAAGGAAGGAAGGAAGGAAGAAAAGGAAGGAAGAATGAAAGAAGTTTTAAAAAGGTAATTAATAATTCTTTGATACATTGTATCGCTGGCTATGCAGACCGGCCTGGATGTCCTCCAACTCAGAGATCAGCCTGCCTCTGCCTCCCAAGTACTAGGATTAAAAGTTCCCACGACCAGACTCAATAATTTTTTTTTCAGTTAATATATCTTCAAAGTAATTCACACTAAGAAAGTAATTAACGATTTTTTAAAAGTAATTTGTAATTTTACAACAGAAAATTCTACTTAAAAAATAAAGCAAAATGGTAATTTTTTTAAAAAAGCAGCTCATCGTTTCAGAAGAGTAACTCAATTTTTTAAAAAGTAGTTTATAGTTAAAAAGGGAAGTAATTATGAATTAACAATAAAAGGAAGTAATCCCCAATTTTAATTGCTGTAGCTACTTTCAACCAATCAACTAATTAGGATAAATTCACTTCAGATTCCTCCTCTAATCAGTAATTTCAAGTTGTTACTGGCGCCGATCGTGACGTAACCGCCCCACCACCCACGACTGTTAGCCAATAAAAGGGAAGATTCTTAGAATGACATTTCTTCAGGCCAGTAGAAACGTGTCTCTCCTCAGCCACTCAAGAACCGCCGGAAAGGAGCCCTCCTCCTCCCACCTCCCGCGGGATTTTTTTGGGCATATAAGCCGCAGTTCTCGCGAGGACGTGCCGAGTGCCCCTCTTTTCCTGAGGCCGGGCTGTCACGTGATGTGCTCCCGTCCAATCGGCGTATGGGCCGCGGTGGTTGCCGCGGTTCCCGCCAAATACGAGCGCGGCGGCTGCGGCGGCAGTAGTAGCGGTACCGGCGGAAGGCGGAGGACACAGCGCGGCTGCTTGAGTGAAGTCTGAGCCGCCCCCGCCGCGATGCTAGAGGAGCCGGACGCCGCGACGCCGCGAGCCGCAGGTGGGTGAAGCTGCGGCCTGAAAGACCGGCTCCGCGCCCGGTGGCTGCGGGCTGAGATGTGGAGACGCGAGGGCTCCCAGGGACGGGGAAGACTCAGCTTTGCAGGCTCCCGAAGGTTCTATGTCGCCAAATAACTAGGACCTGATAGCAGATGGGGAAACAGGCCCCTGTCGTCTTTGATGGGTCCTGAATGCATCTGTGTCCTCTTGTAACAGGTGGGGAAACTGAGGCCAGGAGGGGTAGCGTCGGTTGTGCAAATTATTAAATGCATTTCTGAATTCTCGAATGAGTCACACCGTTGCAGTGGGTGGAGAAACTAAAGCCTGTGGTCACTTGAGCTCTGGACACCAGAGTACCCCGCAGCTGTCCCGGTCAGGGCAAGTCCAGGATGGTGGCGACTTTGGCTGGCAAGCATGACCAGGAAGCTCGCTTTTGTGAGTGTGGTATAGCCCTAGGGGGTACATGTTAGGAGTCTTTGTAGCATGCGGCAGGCTTCCCTAAATGTAGGATGCCTAGTCCCCCCTGCTTAACTCTGAATTGTACTCCCAGCAGTTGGCACGGAATTCCACCCTGTGTTGATTGAATGACTCAGAGACTGGAAGGGATGGGGGACCATCCTGATGGACTAAGAGTTCACCAATTGAGCACCACTTGGGGCACTTAGGATGGTTCCTTCTGGGTATATTTTACAGTCTGAAAGCTTGGACGTGAGTGGATAGGCAGTTTCAGGGATGGAAAGCAGTGCCTTCCATCTCCATTCACTTTTGGGATAATTCTGGCCCTCTGCTATGGTTCTGACCACCAAAGATATGCCACCCTCTTCCCCAAATACACACACAACCGGTATCCCAGGAAAACTGGATCTGTTGCCTTGACTGGCTTGAGATTTTATGAAGATGTAACTAATATTCATAAAACTGCCTGGACTATCATGGAGCATTGTTTCTGTTCAAGCAAGGCAGAACTTTTAAAATCAACACTATTGGTAATAAGGACAAGTTGGGTGTGGTAGTTTGTACCTGCAGTTCCAGCATCCTAGAAGCTGAGCCAGGAGGATGATGAGTTTCAGGTTGGTCTGGCCTCTCACCACCTGAATTCTATCTTAGGTAGAAGGAGAGAATCAATCCCACAAGCCTCCCCCACAACAAATTAAAATGTAATAAAAAATTTAAAGAAAGGATGTTTTCAGGAAAAAAAAAACAAATTTTTTGGCAGTAGAAAATAGGGCAATGTTACCTTTCTTCCATTCAAACAGGAAAAAAGGAGCATGAGTGTTTTGGGTAGGGGTCCCATGCTCTCTAAGCTGGGATGAGTGGGCTGTCTCCACTCTGGAGAGCTGAGGTTGTCCAGAGTAGAGTTTGAATTTGTGTAGCACTAGTAAAATGTATGGGAATGCTCCCCAAATTACTGAAAGATTTGTTGTCCACTTAAACATTGCCTAACAGGTGTGAGTTTCTACACCTGAGCCATCTGTTTAAAGGCATTTACTCAAAGACAGGTTCTAAGCCAGGCATGGTGGTGCATGCCTTTGGGAGGTGGAGGCAGGTCGATCTCTGTGAGTTCTAGGCCAGCCTGGTGTACATATCAAGTTCCAGGACAGTCAGGGCTATCTGTATAGATAGCCACTGTCTCAAAACAAAACAAAAACCAGGTTCTATTTATGGTCCTACATGCACGGATTTTGATGTGCTTACATACTTCCTGAGGTTTTTATTTTAGTGGGAAATAGTCTCTGTTGGGGTCTTTTTTTTTTTTTTAAACAGGGTACCATGTAGCTCAGATTGGCCTCTGGCTCCAAGCATCACCTTGCCTGGTTTCTGTAGGGCTGTGGATGACACCCAGAGCTTCCTGCATGTTAGGCCAGTATGCTGCCCATTGAGCCTAACCCAGGCTCCTTATTGTGCCTGACATAACTGCACCTTCGGCCACAAAGTTGTTCATATTATATGTTCATCTGTTTAAGACTATCATGCTTTTGCTTAGAAAAAATAGTTTTTAAGTTGGTTTACTTAAAGACTTATTTGATATTATGCATCTTTGTAGGTCTCTGTCCATATGAGATAGGTACCCATGGAGGCCAGAGAGGGCATCGGATCCCCTGGAGCTGGACTTGTAGTTGTGAGCTATTGGATCTGAAGATGGGACCAGAGCAACAAGAGTTTTAATTGCTGGGCCCCGTCTAGCCCCACATTCACTGTGTGTGTGGAGGTCAAAGGACACGAGGGAGTGAGTTCTCTCCTTCCCCTGTATGGACCCTGGGGATTGAGCTCAGGTTGTCAGGCTTGGAAAGTGCCCCATCCACTGAACTATCTCACTAGCTCTCACATGTTTTTTGAGATAGTATTGGGCAGTTTAACAATAAATAGAATTCTATGTAGTTCAGAGTGGCTTTGAAGTTGAGGCAGTGCTCCTACCTCTGCCTCCTTAGTCCTCCTTAGTCCTGGAATGGTGAGCATCACCCCATGACTGGCTCTTCCTGTGTGTTCTCTCATGCCCTTTCTTTTTGCTCACTATCAGTTTCCAGTATATTCAAGCACAGAGGAGGGAAGTCTGGGTACAGCATGGATCAATCAGGTCCCTTCCTGCTGGCATCCAGGAGGGGACATAATACAACAGTTTCTGAGCAAGGCCCACAGAGAAACTCAAAGCAGGGTACTGAGTCTAGGGTAGAATTGCTCAGTGTTGACATTTTGAGCCAAATAATTCTTTGTTGTGGGGTGGCCTATTCATTGCAGGCTGTTTAAGGGGAGTATCTGTGTATCAGCTATTGATGAGCAATATCCCCAGCCATGAAAACTGAAAACTGTCTCTATGGGCTGATGATAGGGCTCAAGGGTCAGAGTATTTGCTGCCAAGCCTGACCATTGGGTAATTGTCACTACGACCCTCATATGGATTGAGAGAACTGACCCCTGCAAGTTGTACTCAGACAAACCATGTGGCAAATGTAATAACTGTCAGGGAAGAGAGATGCTCAATAGTTATGGAGAACCAGAGTTCAGATTGGGTTCCAGCACCCACATCCGGTACCTCACAACTGCCTGTAACTCCAGATCTGGGGTACCTGATACCTCTGGCCTCTGTAAACACCCATGTACACAGACACACATGCATACTCATAAATAAGATAAATGGCAGCTGGATATGGTGTTGTAGCCTTCATTACTAACATTTGATAGGGGCCATACACAACTACATACTGAGACCCTGTATTAAAAAACAAACTATTAAATACATACATAATTTAAGTCTGTAAAAGTAGGCAGTGGTACTTTGTGCTTGGGACTCTAGCACTTGGGAGGCAGAGTCAGGAGGCTTGCCACGAGTTTTTGAGCTCAGCCTATGCTACATAGTGAGATCCTGTCTCAAGAGAAGAGACAGCTCAAATGAAACAGGCAGGACCATGGCACACTCATTGGGGCCTGCTTGTGTGTGGCTGCTGTGGAGTTTAGCTGGCCAGTGATCCTCACCTTTAATAACTTCTCTTCTTTTATTCACAGCTATGGATTGCAAAGACAGACCCGGGTTCCCAGTGAAGAGGTTAATACAAGGTAACTTGGGGCTGGGAAAGCCTAAACCTGGTTCCTAACTTTTCTCCATTGTCTTCTGTAGGGTCCTCAGTGGCCTGTTAATGGGGCTGAGGAGAGGGTAGCAGTTGCTCCCTCCAGTTTAGTTGGTCACTAACATGTTGGAATTGTCAGGTGTTTCTTATTTCTTTGTCTTGGTGCTGGGACCCAGCCCAAGGCCTCACATGACAGCCAAGACCTGTATTGCCAAGCTGCGCCCACCCCAGACTTTTCTTTGGGATATGTGTATATATGGTGAGCCTATGTATATATGGGGCTCACTGTGAGTTTAGAGTTAAATTATGGTTTGTGGATACTGTATGCACATGAGCTGAGGGCAGTTGTGTTGTTTTCATTTGTTTTATTTTTTTGAGTGATTATTAATGTGTGCATATTTTAAGAGAAAGTTCATTGCATGTTTACTTATTATGAGACAGGGTCTCACTTTGTAGCCCAGGCTGGTCTAGAACTCAAAGAGAGCCACTTCTCTCTGTATCCTGTGTGCCACCATTCCTAGCTTCCAGTTTTATTATTTATTTATTTATTTATTTAATTTGTGTCTCTGAATGCTTGCTTTGGTATTTAATTTTTTAATTTGTATTTTTGGTTTGTTTGTTTTGTTTTGTTTTTTTGAGACAGGGTTTCTCTGTGTAACAGCCCCAGTTGTTCTGGAAATAGCTCTGTAGTCCAGGCTGGCCTCAAACTGTGTCACAGAGATCTGCCTGCCTCTGCCTCCTGAGTGCTGGGATTATCTTTAATTAGGTGTGTATCTGTGGGTGGTTATGTGCACCACTTGCTTGCAGAGGCCATGGGGAGACAGATTCCCTGGAAAGCCACCTCATGTGCTGGGGACCCAACTTTACAAGAACAGAAAATGCTCTCAACCCTTGAGCCACCTCTCAAGTTGCTGGATTTTGGCTTTTGAGATGGGGTCTCACTCTTTAGTCCAGTTTATCTACTGGCTACAGACTGGACTTTCACAACTTCCTGCCTCAGCTAGAATCACAGGAGCATACCTTTGTAAGAGACATCCTTTTCGAGGTTTTGGGATTGGTGTTGTGTGCACTGCAGAGGGCTTGGAAGGCAGAGCTGCACCCCAGGGCAAGGTTTCCAACTCACCATTTGATTTGTATACAAATAAATCACATAGTGATTTATCTGTTGGTGTATACACATGTGCTGGGTGTGTGTTCAGAGGTATGCATATAGTGACCAGAAGACTGCTTGTGCAAGTCTTTTTTCCTCCTTCCCATATGGTCTTTGTATCAGGCTTGGCAGCAAGTGCTTTTATTCATTGAACTATCTCGCTGACCCTTTGGTGGTCTCTGTTTTGGGTAAGTGTGCCTTATATGCTGTATCTGTTGGCTTTTTTCCTAGTAGGTCAGTAGATGCCCCTAAGTCCTACTGGAGCAGGACTGCTATCTTATGTGGAGAGCACTGCTGGGCAGTACATGAATGTTTCTTATTCCCCTGCAGTCACAAACTATTCCCTTGACTCCAGTGGCAATGGGATTGTGTCAAGAATCAAGGCTTCCATATAAGAGCCCAACTGTCTATCTGGTTGGCCCCTAGCAGTTCCCTCCTCCCTCAGGACTCTACGGCTAGGCTGGCCTGGGTGCGATGTGTTCGGGGTGGGAGGAATCAGCAGAGCCTGAAACCTCAGGGCAGCAGTGTTTCATGAACTGACTAAATGTAAGGAAAAGGTTGGTTGGTTTTTTGACTTATGGATAATTAACCAATGGTACTTGGCATTTTAGGTGCATGGAATGGGGAGTGAGTCCTGGGGTCGGGTGAAGGTGCCTGCTGCCAAGCATCACTGCTTGAGTTTGATCCCCAGCCTCCAGCAGCGCCCACACACACCTTTTTAAATTTTCTGGGTATGGGTATTGTGTCAACATATGTTGGTGCATTGTGTACATGTCTAGGTGTCAGGTCCCCTGAAGAGGTGGTTGTGGGAATTGATCTCAGATCTTCTGTAAGAGCAGTCAGGATTCTTCATAGCTTAGCTATCTCTCCAGCTCCATTGTTAGGCTTCAAATTTTCACTGCAAAGCCCCTAGTGGACTATTAATGCCCAGGCACTCAGGTTTTGAGCTTGGGTTGATGGTCTTCCTCTGTTGTCACTGAAAATGTTGCTTCTCTTCATTTCAGCCCGCCTGCCCTTCAAACGCCTGAATCTTGACCCCAAGGAGAAAGCCAAGGACACATCACCAAAAGTGTCTGTGGAAGATAAAGTTCCGGATCTACAATTGTCCTTGGACACTTTGGAAAACCGTTGTCACACAGGTTCTCATGTAGGCTTGAGTCCGAAGCTGGTCAGTGGCCGGGGTCCCATTGATAGCTTCTTGAGGGCTACAATAAAGCCAGTGCCGAGTGTGGTCATCATCGACCTGACCGAGAACTCCAGTGACATTCCAGACAACCCTGAGGGCTCCAGTGAACCAAGTCCTGATGCCCCAGTAGAAGGAGCCACCAAGCAGCAGGGGCCCTCCACCGTGGAGCAGTGTCTCCCAGAGACCTCTTCCAACATTCCTTGCCACTTGAAGAAGGAGCCTGGGAGCCTAGGAGGCCCAGAGAGGACGGATGACTGTCAGGCTAGCTCCTTACAGAGCTGTCCTAAGTTGACTGTGGATTATAGGACCTTCCCCATAAAGGAGCCATCAGGCTGGAGCAAGGCAGGAGATCTCCTTTTTGTAGAGAAAGTGCCTGTGGTGGTGCTTGAGGACATCCTGGCCACTAAACCTCTCCACACTTCTCTTCCCACCATGTGCCTGGACCGGAGTGCCACTTCAGAGAGTGAAGTGCTGGAGTCCTGCCCCGAAGATGACTCCACACTGAGCCTTTCCTCCTCCAGCTCCTCTTCTCCAACCAGCTCTCCAGAGGGACCGTCTGTACCCCCAGCACAGCTCAGTGGGACCAGCCCCCACTCCACACCCATCTGCAAAGTGAGTAACCACTCCCCATAATCCCAGGGTACTTACTGATGGCCTCACACTGGATAAAGCACTAACCCCTGCATGCTTGGAGCCTAAGGCTCCATCCTAGGCACCTCAGAAACCTGTTATCTCAGTGCTGGGGCAATAGAGATAATATCTAGAGATCAGGGTCAGCCTCAGCTACATAGTGAATTTGAGGCCAGCCTAGGATATATGAGTACATGATACCCTGTCTCAAGCTAATCATAAAACCATTATATGGCCGGCTATGGTGGCACATGCCTTTTATCCCAGCACTTTGGAGTCAGAGGCAAGGAGATCTCTTGAGTTTGAAGCCAGCTGGTTTACATAGTAAGTTCCAGGGCTTCATAGTAAGACCCTGTCTGGAAAAACAGAGAGGGAGAGGGAGGAGGTTCACAGAATAAAAATTATTTGGATTGGTGTCAAAACCTGAATGTCACATTATAAACATTCCAAAGCTGACAAGTGCTCCTGAGCATTTTGGGACAAGGGGTGCTGAAGCATGCTGTGGTCAGGCTCACTTTCATCTTTGTCTTCAAAGCTGAGCTTTCCAACACCTGCCACCACCTTTATTCATTCTGGTGCTGGAGATGGGCCTTGACCCAACAGGCTAGTGCTCTCCACTTAGGCATACCCCAATCCTCAGGACAGAATTTAAAGACGCAATGGTCCGTCTGTCCAGGGGTGCCCAGATGCAGCCCAGATGGAGCACCAGAACCTGGCAGAGAGCTCACATCCCTCTCCACTGATGAGGTATCAACAAGGCCTGGAAGAGTAACTCAAGATCCAGGCCACTTGCCCCCCACACAGAAACCTAGGGGGCCTCACACATGCTTAACAAGCACATTACGCTGATCCATATACCCTGCCATCTTTTCTTAAGTCTTTGTGTATGGTCCAGGCTGACTTTGAATGTAAGATCTTCATGCCTCAGCCTCCCAAACATTGTGATTACATATAACAGGATTTTTGTTTCTGGTGGTGTTGGGTGGGTGGGTGGGTGTGGTTTTTCGAGACAGGGTTTCTCTGTGTAGCCCTGCAGTCCTGGAATTTACTTTCTTTTTGTTGTTTGTTTTATGTTTCTCTCCATTTAATCTGATGTTGGCTTTTGAGTTACTGTATATTGCCTTTATTATGTTTAGGTATATTCCTTGTATCCTTGATCTCTCCAAGATATCTATCATGAATGGGTGTTGGATTTTGTCAAGGGATTTTTTTTTCAGCATCTAGTGAGATGATCATGTGGGGGTTTTCTTTTAGTTTGTTTATGTGGTTGAACCATCCCTGCATCTCTGGAATGAATCCTGCTTGACCATGATGGACGATTTTTCTGATGTGTTTTTAGATTCGGTTTGCCAGTATTTTATTGAGTGTTTTTGTGTGTGCATGAAGGGAAATTGATTTGTAATTCTCTTAGTTGTGTCTTTGTGTGGTTTGGGTAACGGTTGACTCGTTAAAAAGAATTTGGCAATGTTCCTTCTATTGTGTGGAATAATCTGAGGAGTATTGGTATTAGCTCTTTGAACATCTGGTAGGATTCTGTGCTGAAACCAACTGGGCCTGGGCTTTTATTGGTTGGGAGACTATTGATAACTGTTTCTGTTTTCTTAGGGATTATAGGTGTATTTAAGTTGTTTATCTGTTCTTGATCTAATTTTGGTATGTGGTAGCTATCTAGAAAATTATTCATCTCCTTAAAAGTTTTTCAGTTTTATGGAGTACAAGTTTTTGAAGTGTGACCTGATGATTCTCTGGATTTCCTCAGTGTCTATTGTTATGTCTCCCTTTTCATTTCTGATTTTGTTAATTTGGATATTCGCTCTATCTTTTGGTTAGTTTGGATAAGGGTTGTCTTGTTGAATTTCTCAAGAACCAAATCTTTTGTCTCATTGATTGTTTGCATTTATCTTTGTTTCTACTTCATTGATTTCAGCCCTCAATTTGATTATTTTTTGGCATCTACTCCTGGGTGAGTTTGCTTCTTATTGTTCTAGGGCTTTCAGTTCTGTTAATTCACTAGTATGGAATTTTTCCAGCTTCTTTATGTAGGTATTTAGTGCTATGAGTTTTCCTTTCAGCACTGCTTTCATTGTGTCTCATAAGTTTGGGTATGTTGTATGGTTATTTTCATTAAATTTTAGGAAGTCTTTTATTTCTTTATTTCTTCCTTAACCCAGTGTGGGTTCAGTTGATCATTGTTCAATTTCCATGTGTTTGTGGGCTTTCTGAAATTAATGTTGCTGTTGAATTCTAACTTTAAGCTGTGGTGATCAGATAGGATACAGGGGGTTGTTCCTTTTTTTTTGTTTTTTGTTTTTTGTTTTTTGTATCTGTTGAAGTTTGCTTTGTTACTGAGTATGTGATCTGTTTTTGAGAAGGTTCCATGAGTTGCTGAGAAAAACATATTCTTTTGTGTTTGGGTGGAATACTCTACAGATATCTGAGTCATAACCTCTGTTGGTTCCCTTATTTCTCTGTTAAGCTTCTGTTTAGCAGACCTGTCCAGTGGTGGCAGTGGGGTGTTGAGGTCTCCCACTATTAGTATGTGTTGCTTGATTTATGGTTTAAGTTTTAATAATGTTTCTTTTACAAATGCAGGAACCCTTGTGTTTGGGGCATAGATGTTCAGAATTGAGATTTCCTCTTGAAGGATTTTTTTCTGTGAATATGAAATGCCCTTGTTTATCTTTTTTGATTGATTTTAGTTCAAAGTCATTTTGTTAGATATTAGTATAGCTACAACAATTTGTTTCTTAGGTTCATTTGATTGGAAAACTTTTTCCCAACCCTTTACTCTGAGGTACTGTCTGTGAGTTTCAGATGTGTTTGTTGTATGCAGCAGAAGGATGGATTCTGTTTTCGTATCCAATCTATTAGCCTGTGTCTTTTTATAAGTGAATTGAGACCATTTATATAGATGGATATTAATGATCGGTGATCACTAGTTCCTGCTATTTTTGTTTTTGTTGTTGGTGATGACATTGTGTGCAATTTCTTTTGGGATTTGCTCCTGTAAGCTCATCTATTTCCTGTGTTCTTGTGGACATAGGTGATTTCCTTGGGTTGGTGTTTTCCTTCTAGTACTTTCTGTAGGGCTGGGTTTGTGGATAGGTATTGTTTAAGTTTGGTTTTATCATGGAATATCTTGTTTTCTCCATTCATGGTTATTGAAAGTTTTGCTAGGGAAAGTAGTCTGGGCTGGCATCCGTGGTCCCTTAGTGTCTGTATCACTTCTGACCAGGACCTTCTGGCTTTCATTGTTTCCATTGAGAAGTCAGGTGTAATTCGGATAGTTCTGCTTTTATGTGTTACCTGACCTTTCTCCTTTGCAGCTCTTAATTTTCTTTCTTTATTCTGTATGTTTATTGTTTTGATTATTATGTGGCAAAGGGACTTTTGTGTGTGTGTGGTCCAGTCTATTTGGTGTTCTGTAAGCCTCTTGTACTTTCATAGGCACATCCTTCTTTAAGATGAGAAAGTTTTTTTCTATGATTTTGTTGAATTGTGCCTTTGAGTTGGACTTCTTGGCTTTCTTCTATCCCTATTATTCTTAGGCTCATGGTTTCCCAGATTTTCTGCTTGTTTTGTGTTAAGGATTTCTTGGATTTAAAATTTTCTTTGACCAGTGAATCTTATTTCCTCTACCATATCTTCAACACCTGAAATTCTCTCTTTCGTCTCTTGTATTCTGTTGTTTATGCTTACATTTGTGGTTCCTGATCATTTACCCAAATTTTCCATTTCCAGAATTTCCTTGGTTTGTGTTTTCTTTATTGACTCTTTCAGATTTCAAGTCTTGAATGGTTTCCTTCGCTTCTTTGATTGCTTTTTATTGGTTTTCTTTAAGGGGTTTATTGATTTCTTCCAATTTTTTGTTTCTTTTCCTCCACTTCTTTAAGGGAATATTTCATTTCCTCTTTAAGGCCCCCAATCATCCTCATAAAGTTATTTTTTTAGGTTGTTTTCCTCTGCTTCATCTGTGTTGGGATGTTCAGCTCTTGCTGTTGTAGCGCCACTTGTTTCTAGTGGTGCCTTACCGCTCTTTATTATTGTTGAGTGTGTTGTTACCTTGTTTATGCATCTCTTCCTCTAACTGGTATGGGGGAGCTTGTGCTTGGGGGGGGTGTCTCTGTTTCTACAATTGGTATTGTTGGGGGCTCTAGCTCCCTTGAGATTTTCCATGTCCCCATGTTCTGTGTTAGCCTGTCTATTAGTATTGTCATTGTTCAGGTCCTGTTTATGCAGCTGTTTCTAAGAGACAAGTCACAGCCAGATTTTCTGGTCCTCTCACTCTTGGTGTCTTCCTGCCTACTCTCCCGCCATGTTCCTGAGCCATAGATACAGGAGCTACACTGTAGATTATTCCAGGCTGGGCTCCCCATGATCTGATGTCTGTGTTGAGTCCAATTGTGTTTGCTGTAAGAATCAGTGTCTTTGAGGAGAGGTGGCTATGCTTACCCAGGAAAGAATGCCTGCACACAGAGGAACTTGGTATCTAGGGATCTGGGAGTAGGCCTGTGGGGTTCCAGGTGAGTTGCCTGTTCTTGTTTTCAAATCTACTGAGTCCTCTTAGTACTCCTGTACATGCACAATGGGGGCTATCTACTGGGCTTGAGTAGCCTCTTGAACCACATCCCATAGAAGGCTGACCATCCCTTCTCCCAGCAGGCACTCTTCCTTAGTAGCTCCTCAGCTAAGGCAGATTCATAACTGCTCCTCATCTGTGCTGAGATTTTGTGGGTCTTGATCTGTATGGGTTTTATGCAGATAGTCATATCTGCTATGAGTCCATATGTTCAATAATGTTTCACTGCAGGTGTCCCCAGATGTGACTCTTACATCCTTTCTGACCCCCCTTCCCTAAGATCCTTGAGCCTTAATGAAAGGCGGTGACATAATCATCCCATGAAGGGCAGAGTACATCGGTCTCTCTTGCATAGAGGTTGTGGGGCTGTCTGACAGTATCTCAAGAAAGAAGCTCTGGAGTGAGAGCTGACCTATCTGGGTGTAAAGATAGTGCAGCATGCCAAAGAGACGATTCATGCCTGGAGACCACTTGCTTACTCCTTCAGAGGACACCAGGCATTTACACGGTAAGAGACATACATGAAGACAGGTCGTTAAAAGAACCTAAAGGGAGTTTATTACTATAGCTAATCAGGGCAACTCCATTTAAACCCTGTGCATTTGTGAACTAGGATGCTTCAGTAGTAGTGAGTTTTCTGTATCATGTTGTCAAAGGCCTCTAGTGTTATTTACCCCACCCCATTTGATCCTCCTCTTGGTCCTTATCTCCTCCCTACAGATGCTTCTTCCTTCATAACCTTACTGCTTTCCTGCCTTCTGTGACTGTTCCAGTGTAGGTCCACCCCGCTAAGGATTTGGGGATGGCATCCACAGATGGGAGACTCTGGTGGCATTTGTCTTTCTGGGTCTGGGTCCTGTAAATTTCATAATTTCATTTTTCTTGTGTTAATGAATTGCATTTTCACAATCCATTCAGTAGTTAGTGAACAGCTAAGGTGATTCTATTTCCTTCTGGTATCCTAACCCAAGGTGCAGCTGGATCACAGCAGAGCTGAATGGCAAATGTTAGAGGCCCCGGGTGGGTGGGAACACCTCAGCCACCTGCTACAGCCTCTACCATCCTTCTCAAGAAGCTGCTAATCTTTTTCCATATAACACTTTTTAATTTTATTTTTAAATGTATGTGTGTGTGCACATACATGCACATAGCTTTTAGAGGTCAGAGCAGTACTGGGGAGTCAGCTTGATCAAATTCTGATGTTAGGCTCGCTTACAAGTACTTTGACCTGCTGAGCTGTCTCCTTGGCCCTGTTTTGTTGTTTATGATGTTTTGAGACTGAGTCTCTTTGTATAACCCCATCCTTCCTTGAACTCAGAGATCTTCCTGCCTCTTTGGCCTAGTGCTGGGATTTCTACTTAACCCTGACAGGACATGATTAGACCATCTGGCATCTTTTGGATCAGGGAAGGGTCTTAGCATAGTTTGTCCACTACCAGAGATCAGGTTTATGTGCAGTGAGACCTGTCATTCAGCCTAGTGTCTGGCAACACAGGGTGTTATTCCATTCAGGATGGCTGATACAGCCATGTTTGTGAGTCTTTGCTTTTATGCCATGTGAGCCCTGGCTGCCAGAATGTTTTTGGTCCTGCACCCCTGCAAGTTCCCTGTGCTTATGTTGCTTGCATTCAGCAAAGCCAGTTCAAAACAGCTCCTAAGCTAGGTATGTGCTTTTCCTCCTAGCTCCCTTAGGAGGCTGAAGCAGGAGGATTGAAAGTTCAAGTCCAGGCCTGGGCAACATGGGGAGACCTTGGCTCAAAACGTCAAGGGCAGGGAAAATTCCAGGAGAAAACTTGAATCTATTGTGAACTTGTCCAAACTACTTTCCTTGTCATTCTGCCCAGGACAGGAAGTGCTACACATGATGTGTGTCTGCAGGACAGCAAGCCAGGTGCTATGTAGATGCTGCTGAGCTTTGTGGGCAGGCAAGTGGGGTTACTCTGGTGCTGAGCTGCTGAGGCAGAAGGATCTTTGAATCCAGGACTCAAGCCTAGCATGGGAAGTACAGATGATCTTACCTCACACAAACGCTTCTGGGCTTACCCAGGAGAAGCCTCTGTAGAGGCCTGCCCATCCCCAGCGCCACAGAAACCTGCCTGACAGTGCTTGTCTGCCAACACTAAACATCTAAAAAAATCCAGGCTGGAGAGATGCTCAGTGGTTAACAGACCATGTTCAGTGCCTTGGGATAGGCAGGGGACACCAGAGACACCTGTCCAAGACAAGGCACTGAACATACAGGAACTGCACCCTCCACAGAGGTCTCTTAAGAGGATCTCTCTGTAGCCCTGGCTTACCTCATCTGAAAAGCCCTTGTTGAGACTGCTTGGCGCTGTGATTGTGTGGTCACCACACACTCAATGGAGACTAAAATTAGTCCAAGCCATCTATGGATCTACCAACAGAGGCCCTGCCTGGCCTTCCTATGTTCCTGCAGCTAGTGTTGTATTCCACTGCCTCTGCCTTGGTCTTCTTAGCTAACACTCAGCTGAGACTGAGTTCTATCCACCATTGAGCCTCTCTTCAAGTCTAAAAGGAACCTGCAGAGTGATTTCCACTCTGCATTTTTGTGTACAACATAGACCCCCTACATGTGTAAGGCCAGCACTGTAACATGAGCCAGGCACCCAGCCTCCTGGTTTGTAGTTAATCTCTTAGTAACTCATCCTGATCCTGCAGAAGAGCAAAGACTGCAGGCCATGGGCCCAGCCCAAAGTGACCCACCACATTCTAAAAAAGCACCGGCCAGACAAGGGACTTATAGTAATGGTATGCCTGGCAGGTTCAGGTCCAGGTCCAGGGTTCAACTCCAGCACCACAGAGAACTTGGGCTCATTTGTACCAGGAAGGGCTTCATTTGGACCTTGCAGGATCACAGAGCAGCTCTTGTGAACACAGTGGTATGGGTTTGGAAGGAGCTGGCTTGCAGCTCAGCTCTGTCCACTGTCAGCATTGTTATCTGCCTCCAACTTACCTGAGTAAAGGCCTTTGCACTCTCACCCTATTTGTAACCTTTGAAACTGTTGCTGGAAAAGACTTTTGCAACAATGTTTTGTTTGTTTCTGCTTTGTCTCAATAGGGGGAGGGAAGCATTCCACCCCTGAGCCATGCCCCCAGCCCCTTGTTGAAGAATTCTAGGTAGGGGCTCCACCCTTAGTATACCCCCAGCTCCTCGCTGGGAAATTCTAGGCAGAGACTCTCCCCCTGACCACACTCTCAGCCCCTCACTGGGTGATTCTACCTAGGAACCATATCATCCTTGACAAACAACTTTTGTGGGTTGGTTCCTTTGTGTGAGTGAAGGACAGAAGACAACCTTCATTATTGGTCTGTAGGCATTGTCCACCATTTGGGAGGTGGGTGGGTGGAGTAGGGCACAGGGTCTCACTTTGTCTCTTTGGTCAGCCTGGGTCTTGCCATATATACCAGGCTGCTTGCCTACCTCTGTCTCCCCTGTGCTGGAACTAAAGACATGGCCACCATACTGAGTTTCTTGACACCTTTTTATTGTGATTATGTCCACCACTTGGGCCTGGGCCAGCTAACAGAGTTAAACTGCCAGCCAGGGAGCCCCAGCGATCCTCCTGTCTTCTAGTCCCTGGTGCTAGGATTAAGTGTCCATTACTACACCTGGCTCTTTCTGTGTTGGGACTTAAGTCCTTGTGCTTCAAGCTAAAGTCAACTGCTAAATCACCTGACTCTCTCCTGGAGCTTATAGACCGCATCCAGGATATCCCTTGTAGTCTCTAGGCCCTACTGCGGAGGGGTGGGATTGAGTCCCTTGGGAATGTAGATGGAATCCCTCAGGAATGTGACCTAAGCTCTTGTGTCTTTCTTTTCAGGTTAACAAGAAACTCGTCAAAGGCTCCACGGAGAAGGGCAGGAGCAAACTACACAGAGTAAGGTCCTCCCAGTTCTCCAAGCCATGTGCCTTTGGACTGTACTGTTTGTGCTGCCACTGTACTAACGATGGTGGACTGGGTGTCCTGAGTACGCAGGCCCTGCCTGGGTCTCTGCTAGCACACTTCCGGTAGTGGGGAACTCCCTTCAAGGGGGCATTCAGTTCAAGTCCAGCCAGGGTTGAAGGGTTGCATAGTGAGTCAAAATAATAATAATTAAAAAAAAAAAAAAGCCTAGGGGGAGGGGGTGGCATACATCTTTAATCCCAGCACTCAGGGAGGCAGAGATAGGCAGATCTCCGTGACTTCAAGCCAGCCTGGTCTACAGAGCCACTTCCAGGACAGCCAGAACTACACAAAGAAACCCTGTCTGGGAAGAAAAAAAAAAAAAAAATAAAAGGCAAATAACAAAATAACCTTTATCATGGTTTCACTCTCCTTGGAAGGGTGTGAGTTAGGTTTACATGGAAGTGGCCCCAAACAATGCAGATGTGATGGCTGCTTATGGCTTTTTAGTCTCCAGGTCACCGTGTGGAAAAGTTTAGGCCCTGTTATACCTGCTGAGCTACACAGCCTTTTTGCAGTTAGGAAGGGGTATGGTGTCAGTTGGTGTTCCTTAAGGCATTTGGTATTGGAGGGTTGGTATGAGAAAGGCAGGCTGTTTGCATGTTGAACATGCTGGTCCTCTGAGGTGCACCCCAGTTCTATCTGTCATATGTGTTTGCTTAGAGGCTCACTGTAGCCCAGGCTGGCCCTGGTCTGCCAGTGACAGATAGCATGCTTGCACTGCCAGGTACAATTTAGCCTGTGTGAGCAGCACACATGAAGGTGCCGCAGCCAGATGAGTCTCCAGGGCTTCTGTATCCTTAGTAACAACTGGGAACAGACAGTGCAGTCAGGCCTACCCAGTCCAGACTGCCTCTTTTGGCCAGAAAGTAGCACTTTTGAGGGCTGTGTTTCAAGCACACGGTTGCAAAACATGCTGGAATCCCCAGTACAAAGAAACAACCCAACATAGGCCTGCTACAGCAGCTGCCCGACACCCACAGGCTTCAGTACAGGAAGGCTTGACGTTCTTTTCAAGCTGAACACGGCTCAGACTCCAGCTTGGAGAGACCTGTTGGGCTAGAGAGCTCAGTCCCAAAACAATCTCTGCTGGGCACTGGGGTCCAGTCTCTCATTTCAAAAGAAAAAAAAAAAGTCATGCTTGATTGTATGTAGGGATCTGAGTCAGCCTAGGCTACATGGAGCACTGTTGCCTGGCAGCCACCACCACCCAGACACTTGTGTCTTCGGTGCTGAGCTCTGTGTGCTTGGAAGTTCTTGCCATGGTCAACTGTGGTGCACCTTTGCCACTGTCTCCACAGGACAGGGAACAGCAGAGGGAGGAGAAGGAGAAGCTGAGGGAAGAAACACGGCGAGCCAAGGAGGAGGCTCGGAGAAGGAAGGAGGAGGAGAAGGAGCTGAAGGAGAAGGAGCGGAGGGAAAAGCGGGAGAAGGAGGAAAAGGAGAAGGCAGAAAAGCAGCGGCTCAAGGAGGAACGGCGCAAGGAGCGACAGGAGGCTCTGGAGTGAGTGGGCGGACCTCCTGAGGCTCTCCTTAGCAGTCTTTTCTGTCTCTTACCTGAGCCTGACTGGACAGGGGGGCAGTTGGCTTCTGGCCTGTGTTCTTTCTAGAGGGCTGCAGGCTTTATTTGATGGTGGCTCCTGGGCTACTGGGGGTTTTGGTTTGAGATGCTCTGGTCTCATCAGGATTTCTTCAGTTTCCTAACTGGGCTGTTGCCTCAGTGGATGACCACTGTGTCCTGTGAAGTTTTGACACTGAAAGGAGTTCACGGCAGCTCTTACGTTATGAGGCAGTCCTATCGTGATAACTTCGTTTTGTTTTGTTTTTGAGGCAGGGTTTTTCTGTGTAGCCCTGGCTGTCTTGGAACTCACTCTTTCGTTCAGGCCTGCCTCTGCCTCCTGAGTGCTAGGGTTGAAGATATGCACCTCCATGCCTGGCCACAAAAAACATTCTTTGCGCCTTGCAAGTAGGTGGTTGAGACTAATAAATGGCAATTGGTTTTTGAGTGAGTTGTGTTGCTGAAGATGATCTTGGAGTTTTGATTCTCTTGCTTCCACATAGTGCTGGGATGATCAGCAGACACCACCACATCTGGCTTATTATGTGTTGAGGATAGAACTCAAGACCTCATGCTGACAAGCTGTCAAGAACTTTATACTGATAAGTGAATGTGGTGTTGCCTTTAATCTGCACTTGTGTTGGGATTCTGTGAGTTGCAGGTCACCTTTGTCTATATAATGAGACCCATCAAAATAATATTTTTTTAAAATATTGATTGATTAATTTTATTGTGTGCAGTGTTCTGCCTGCATGAACACCTGCATGCCAGAAGAGGGTACCAGATTTCATTATGGATGGTTGTGAGCCACCATGTGGTTGCTGGGAATTGAACTTGGGACCTCTGAAAGAGGTTAATGCTCTTAACCTCTGAGTCATCTGTCCAGCCCCTCAAAATAATAATTTTATATGGAGATACCTATAATGTCAACACTCAGGCTGGGGTAGGGGGATTGTTGTTGCCAACCTGGAGTTGCCTAGCAAGAATGTCTCAGAAGCAAAGAAAAGAATTTTGTGATGTTGTGCATTTTGCTTTATTAGTCCCAGGGCCACAGCCTGTCACAGCACAGCAGGAAGAAGGGGTTGGGGAGGATGGCTTCTGGGCTCACACAGCTTATGTCTCCTGTCTCCCAGGGCTAAACTGGAGGAGAAAAGGAAGAAAGAGGAGGAGAAGCGGTTACGGGAAGAGGAGAAGGTAGCCTGGCTGCCCGCCCTGCCCCTCTTTGACACTGCAGCATTAGGGTGCTGTTTGTGTTTCAGTATTGGGGCAGTAGCCCCCACAGGGACTGTACACCTACTACTCAAATCCCACCTTGCCTCCCTAGGCTGCCATCAGCACTAGTTCCTTGCTGGGCAGATGCCTCATGGGTTAGGGTTTTGAGACTTGCAAGCTCAGTATTGCCTTCCCAGAGGCCCTGGTATAACTGCTGTCCTATCTCCTTTCCTCCCTACCGCAGCGCATTAAGGCAGAGAAGGCTGAGATCACCAGGTTCTTCCAGAAGCCAAAGACTCCACAGGCCCCCAAGGTGAGCGCCACCTCAGCTCTGGGTGCAGTCAACTGCTTTTGTGAGCAAGCCAGATACTGGTGTCTTCTGTTGTTCTTCACCATATTTTCAAATTTGATTTTATTTCTAATTGTATAAATTTGTCCCCATTCACTGTTTTTTGAGACCATTTCTTGGAGCCTGTCACCTATTAATTGCCTAGACTGATTGGAACTAACCTGTGGCTGGCATCGAAGCCCTAGGTACAGAGAAGCTCAGGGTGCCAGAGAAGTGGATGGCCTGATGCTGACCTTTCACCCAGCTAGCTCCCCTCATTGCTCAATGTCAGGTCCCCTCTCCTGACACGCTGTGGCATCTGCTGCTCAAGCACCAGTCGCATAGTGGCTTTGGTGGCTTGGGTGATTCAAGCACTGGCTATGGCATGCTAAATCTAGTTGAGTGTCATTTCCCAGGCCATGCTAGAGTTCACTATGTAGGTTGGGTTAATCTTGAACTCACCATCCTCCTTTAGCACTGGGGATCCCCTGCTGGGATTTCAGGACTGAGTACCTACCAGGGGCTGTGCTGTGCAAGGTCTTATATTTGCATGCAGTGTGTCATCTTGGTCAACATGTGACAGCACAATGCTTTAGGTTCCAGTGGCAATTTCCTGAGGCTACTTGGAAATGGCCTTGCTTATTGGGAAAGCTGTAGTAACCCTGGCCAGCTCGCATCCTGTGGGAACTGAGGCTGAAGGCAGCCCCTCCCACCTTGCCATGCATGACAGTTGCTCTTTTACCTTAGTCTGTGGGGAACAGGTTTGTTATGCTATTGTCAGCTCAGTGAAGCATCCTGTATCCAGTTGTGAGTCTGGTTTTGTTCCTCCATCAAGTCCCCAGCCAATTAACCTGTGAACTGGCTCAGCTCCAGCTGATTGGCCCTTGGCCAGACCCAGTGACAAAACCTGCTCACATTATGATAGAAAGCAAGACTGTGGAAGGGTTCAGGGTCTCCCGAGGAAGGCCCTGCTGCAGCCCGCACTGTGTTACAGTGGCTTGCCATCTCTTGGGCTTTGTTCCTTCTTGTTCTGCTGGTTATTGTTTTGATTTTTGCTTGGAAAGTTTATGTTCTGTTGCTTTGACTCTGCTCTAGGTAGGGAGGTTGAGATTATGAGATATGTGATGTGGCATCCAAACTCAGGTCCTCTACAAAGCAGCATACACACTTAACCC
Organism: Phodopus roborovskii; assembly: GCF_943737965.1. Classification (NCBI taxonomy): domain Eukaryota; kingdom Metazoa; phylum Chordata; class Mammalia; order Rodentia; family Cricetidae; genus Phodopus; species Phodopus roborovskii. The sequence goes on from NW_026125554.1 coordinate 4,752,016, forward strand.
ATGAAGCATCTCCTCTGACCTTGGTTTATGATTATTGGGTAAGAGTGTGAGTGCACATGCCATCACACACATGTGGAGCTAAGAAAACAGCTTAAAGGAATCAGCTCTACTGTGGGTTTCAGGGCTTGAACTTGGGTCATCAGGTTTGGCAGCAAGCACTTCTATCCTCTGAGTCATTTTGTTGGCCCCCGATTTTTTTTTCTTTATTATTTGTTATTATATGTTTGTGTACACAGAAGTCAGAGGATAACTTTCTGTAGTTGTTTTTCTCCTCCTACCTTAGACAGGTTCTCACTTCACCAGGCATAGGTGATGAGCTCTTTACCTCTTAAGCCAACCTGCTGGCCCTTCTTAATATAGTAGATCTTTCCGCCATTAGCTTGGTTGGAGCACTAGGATCCTGGGTGCCCAGCTGAGCTGTGACTGTCTCCTGTCTTAATGCTACAAGAGGGTCCTGGCCCCATAGGAATAGCTGCTGGTTCTCTGCCTCAAGGCTTTGAGAATACTGGGACACACCGGGACCTGGCTGCCCTGCAAAAGGCCAGGCTTGGATGGCATGGTTTTTAGGAGTTCTTGGACTCTCTATCAACTAAGCAGACTGGCCCTGCACAAGTGCAGCCCTGATATGTCAATGATATTGACATTCAGAGAACTTGAATTCACAGCCAATGGTGGGATGACCAGTCCAGCCACACAGGATAAGGACCCTGTTGGGGACTCCTGTGTTTTCACTGAGAGACTCTCTTTGTGTGGGGGATGAGGGGTTGAAACAAGTTTTCCCCATATAACAGCCTTGGCTGTTTTGGAACTCACTCTGTAGACCAGGCTGGCCTTGAACTCACCTGTCCCCTGTCTGCTGAGTGTTGGGATTGATTAAAGGCTCACTGTTGGGCATTGTGAGACTCTTAATGAACCTGTCCATCCATCCATTGGGTCACAGTCCATATCCCTAGCATTTTCAGAAGGAGGTGGCTCTGAGCTCTGCCATGTGCCCTCCCTGAAGCCTGAGCTGCTGCTTGTCTCTGGTCTCATCCATTCATCCTGGTCATCCTAGTCATCCAGGTTCACACATTAAAATTGGTTTTCTTGGATTAGAGAGATTGCTAAGTGGTTAAGAGCATTGGCTACTGGCTACTCCTCCAGAGGTCCTGAGTTTAATTCCCAGCAACCACATGGTGGCTCACAACCATCTATAATAGGATCTGATACCCTCTTCTGGTGTGCAGATCACTCATAAATGAAATACAAATAAATAAAACAAACAAAAATGGTTTTCTAGAACTCAGTGACTTTGACAAAAGTTGGGGGCCAAAAGGCCCTCACCATGACTAAGATCTGGAAGGTAGGATCAGGGGAGACACCTTGCTTGGCATATATAAACTCAAATAACAAAATAAATGGACACTTTCTGTGGACTTTTGTTTTATGTATTTTGAAAGTTTTGCCTGTAGCACATGCATGTAGTGCCCACAAGGAACCCAAGGACAGCATCCCCCGGAACTGGAGTTTCAGACAGTTGTGATCTGCCATGTTGGTACTGGGATTTGAACCTAGGTCCTCTAGAACAGCAGTCAGTGGTCTTAACTGCTGAGCCATCCATCTCTCCAGCCACTAAATAAATGAAAAACAGACTGTGAAGGCCAGGCATGTCAGCTCATGCTTTTGTCACCAACCTGGGCTACAAGAGAGGCTGTGTCTCCACAGATGGGGTTGAAGAGTCAATGGGGTGGAGGTAGCTTTCAATTGGCCTTGTTTGAGATCTAGCCCCATTACTACAAAGAAGGAAGACCCCCCAAAGTCTTCCAGCACCCAAGCAGCTCCCTCTGGCCACTCTAGTCCTATGTCCACCAAGTGGCAGTACCTACATTAATGCACCTGGGCTAGCAAAGCCTCTGACCTGAGCACCTGGACTTTCCACGATGTACTCACCTGCCAACATTGCATTGGGTTGTTCCTATTGTAGACCCTGGCCGGCTCCTGTGGTAAGTTTGCCCCCTTTGAAATCAAAGAACACATGGTGCTGGCTCCTCGGTGCCGGGCTACCTTGGACCAGGACCTGTGCGATCGGCTGGACCAGCTCCTGCAGCAGCAAAGTGGAGCCAGCTCCTTCCTCAGCGACCTGAAAAGCCGGCTGCCCCTGAGGTCTGGACCCACCCAGGTCTGCAGCCGCAACACCAACATCATGGACAGGTGAGACCTGGCACACCAGGCCACAGGAGAAGCTGGAAAGTGGTCCCATGCTGCTTGTTGCTACTGACCCCTAGAGATACCATCTCCCTGGGTATCTTTCTTGGTTGCTAGAGTATGTTACAGAGGGCCTCTGGGGCACACCATGGCACCTCCTGTGTTCTTGGGTGCATCAGTAAGGGCAGTCCTGAGCAGTTCCTGGACAGGCAGGTCACATGGCAGCCAGCCATGAGCACAATACTGAGCACAGTCTGACCACTCAGGGACGTGGTTATTGTGGAGAGCAAGGTGGATGGCGTGCCTGAAAGGAGGAGGTTTGGCCGCATGAAGCTCCTGCAGTTCTCAGAGAATCACCGGCCAGCATATTGGGGGACATGGAACAAGAAAACAGTAGTCATCCGCCCCCGTGACCCCTGGGCCCAGGACAAGGTGAGCCCTGGTGTTGGGGTCCCCATCCCTGTAAAGTGGGGGACACTTTTCTGTGCTACTTGCTACTTTATGCCATGATGCTCATGTACATTTTCCCTCTAGAACCTTCTGGACTATGAGGTGGACAGTGACGAAGAGTGGGAAGAGGAGGAACCTGGAGAGTCCTTGTCCCACAGTGAGGGGGTGAGTAACCCCAGTGGGGACGAGTGGCCTCCACGCCAGTTGCAAGAGCCACTGTACAGTTTTCTGATGTGGGGCACATGTGAGGCCAGTAATGGCCCTTAGGCAGTCTCTATAAGCCCCTCATTGCCTGCATGGGTACATGTATTTGTGGGAGACCAGGCTGGCCTTGAATTCTGATGCCTGTGTTGTGTGTGTTGTGAGCTCTTCTCATTTTCTTCGAGGATGAGGATGATGATGTGGGGGAAGATGAGGATGAGGACGATGGCTTCTTTGTGCCCCATGGGTACCTGTCTGAGGACGAAGGCGTAACTGAGGTGAGGTCTCTTGCTCGGGTTTGTTGTGGGGTATTGGGGTGATCAGCTACTGTGGCTTGGGCTCCTGTGAGCAGGTGTAGGGCTTTCTCTGCTGCAGAGTGATTGGCATGCAGCCTGACCTACAAATCCCACCTTCACCTAGAGTTCTAACAAACCTCCTAAAGAAAGCACAGGCCTGGCCCACAGCTCCAAAAGGTCCCTGTGCCCCTTACATGCTCTCCCATAAGAGGCCATGGAGACTTTTAGTGGTGTCCTTAGGCCCTGAGCTGGTTGCAGTTTTAGGGACCCTGAATAGGGTGGCTGGTGTCAGACTGGCTGTGCCATCTCATCTCTGGCCATGTTGTCATTGGGCAGTCCAGACCCTTTTGGGCAGAGTGTTTGCTTTGGGGCTGGCAATTTCATCACCTGTTAACTAGGTCATAGAAGCCAATAGGCTGGACAAAGAAAGCCACCGGAATAACCTGACTCATCACACAACTTAGGGTGTGAACTGACCCCTCTGGCTTTGCCCTTCACTGCTACCTCCTCACAGGGCCTAGTGCTGGCTCTCGGTAGCTTAGTGCCAGTGCTGAGTTGCCAGAGAGCATGGGCATTATTAAACAAGGGTTTGCTCCCTGTCCTGCCAGGAGTGTGCGGACCCAGAGAACCACAAAGTGCGCCAGAAGCTGAAGGCCAAGGAATGGGATGAGCTCCTAGCCAAGGGCAAGCGCTTCCGCATACTGCAACCTGTGCAAGTGGGATGTGTATGGGCGGCCGAGGCAGCCAACTGCTCAGGCTCTGACTTGAAGCTGCTGCAGCAGTTCACCATGTGCCTGCTGGAGGCAGCACCCCCTGAAGAGCCAGAGCCCAGGGAGAAGAGGGACCAGCATAGTAAGTGGAGTCTGGGCATAGCGCTTACTGGGGTATCCTTGTTGAGGTCTCATATCTCCAGAACCTGTGTGTGGACAACCATCTGCATGCACAACTAGCAGGGCCTTCTGCTCATCTGTATGGCAGCTTGCCCTTTTAAATTTTGGCACTGGATATAAAACACAGGATTCACATGTGCCTGCTAAGTACTCACCATTGAGCCACATCTGTCTTGCTATCCGTGACTATTTTAACTTTATTTCTTTTTGAGTCCATGTCTTACATTGTGACCCAGACAGGTTATGAAGTGTTCTTGAACTCATGATGGTCTTCTTGCCTCCACCTGAGTGCTTTGATTGCAGTTCAGGCCTGTCTCCTTGATGATTACTATAGTAGGTCACACAGCAGAATGTCAAGTCAGAATTGAGACCTGGACTGTGCAGTTCCCTCTGTCTTAAACCCTGGGACACATGTGGCTCAGAGAGAGGAATGGACACTCAGGAGGAATATGAGGGTACACACAACTGACCACATGGCATTGCTCAGTGGCACTGGGGAGCAGGAATGTGGCTTGGCCAGTCTTAAGTTTTCTTTGAAGTGTGCCTTGGTTGGGGCCCTCTTAAGACTTCATCTCTAACCCTGTCTCATCCCACAGTCCTGGCCCAGCTGCTTCCGCTGCTACATGGCAATGTGAATGGGAGCAAGGTGATCATTCATGAATTCCAAGAGCAATGCCGCCGCGGCCTGCTGAGTCCCCCAAGCCCCACTTCACACCCACAGACCTCTAACTCGGAAGATACTGTGGCCGTGCCATCCAAGGCCAGGCTGAAGCGCCTCATCTCTGAGAACTCGGCCTATGAGAAGCGGCCCGACTTCCGTATGTGCTGGTACGTGCACCCACAGGTGCTCAGGAGCTTTGGCCAGGAATGCCTGCCTGTGCCCTGCCAGTGGACCTACATCACCGCCGTGCCCTCAACACCCAGGGAAGACAGTGGCAATGCTTCCACCGAGGGGCCTGGTCAGGTCACACCCATGCCAATCAAGCGGAAGCCAGCAGCCACCATGTGCATTACACAGTTTATGAAGAAAAGACGGTACGATGGACAGGTGAGCTACAGAGGGTGTGTGCCTTGCTCACCCATGCATAGAGGAGAGCTTTGTGGCACTGGTTCCCTCCCACCTTCGTGTGCGTCTTTGGGGTGGAACTGGCTGCCAGGCTTGTACAGCAATCACCTTTACCCACTGGGGCATGGTTGTATCTGCAAGAGCAGCTGCCTCTACTGCTGCATCTTACTCCTCATGCCGATGTGACCCAGAGCCCACAGTTGGCTGAGGAGCTGGTTCTTAGTGACCCAGCTGTTATTACTACCATCAGGGTTATCTGGAGTTGCTTCCTTTCCCCAAGAGCCTGTGCCCACTTGCCCTCCCACACTAGCAACCATGTGTCTATGTCCTCAAATGTCATAATCAGGTTCACACAGCAAGTGACCCCTTAGCCTGCTACTGCTTAATTCATTCTTGCTCAATAGCTCCCTTCTAACTCTGAATGGTACTTTGTGCACATGGATGGCTGAAGTGCCATCTACTGAGCTACATGGGCACAAGCGTGTGACATAGCATCAGGACCCTGTGCAGCCGTGCCCACTGAAGTAATGTCAGCGTTTTTTGTTTGTTTGTTTGTTTGTTTTCTTTGAGATGTCCTTTCTGTCACTGGAAGTCTAGCTCGCTCACCATGAGTTGACATCTCAGGTCCTCTTCTGTGATGTTAGAAGGCTAGGTTAGGACATAGGCTCCAAGTGTTGCCTGACACTGGCTACCACTGTGGATGGACACTCTTCTTGTTCTCCTCTTAATGATCTGTCATATCCCACATGAGCAGGAAGCAAGGCTCAAGGTTACACTTTGCTGTCAGCCTTAGCCCTGAGGTCCATGTGCCCCACAAAGCATAGTGGTGGGCTTTTGCATTTTGTGACTGGAGGTGCTGCCTGCAGAAGGTCCAGGCCCAGCATGGTGCTCACACAGTGCCCTAGACTTCCAGATTGTGTTCTTTAGCAGCCCAGTGTTCCATCAAACTCACTAGATCTGCTTGGAGGAGTGGATGCTAGGTCCAGCCTTCCCAGGTGTCTGACCCCCTTGGGGAGGGCCAGCTATGCTCTTGAATGTTCTATATTCATTTAGAGTGCAGAGTAGTTCAGACTTTAGCTGGAGCTGTGATCACACCAGACTATACTGTGCATCACTGGGCCAAGGGTGCCCCAGTCTTGGTTTTCCCTGTTTTAAGGATTTATCATGTTTTTATGGGTGTGTGTGCATGTGAGCACAGTATCCATGGAGTCTCTCAGAGGGCACAGATCATCTGCAGCTGGGGGTAAAAGCATTTGTGAACAGCCATATGGGTACTGGGGACCAATTTAGGTACCTTGCTAGAGGAGCCAGGGCTCTTAACCACTGGCTGGCTTCAACTCTTGATCCTGCCCCAGTCTCCATGCCACCATGCATAGATGAAGGCAGACATCTCTACAAGAGGCATGCAGACTTATGGAGAAGCAGCTGGCTTCCTTCTGTCGGGCTGTTTCTTCACCATGTGGGGTCACCCTGGCTACATCTGTCTCTTCCCCAGAAGCCCATGAACTGGCCAGGGATCCTCACAGCTGCAGGAGCCTCCAAGTCTTAGCCACCAGGAGAAAGAAATGCCAAGAAAGTAGGTGTTCCATTGGTTCTTTGAAACCAAAGTTGAGAAGCCAAGCCTCTCAGGTTGCTCTTGGTGCTGCTGTTGGCACTTTTTAGATGGGTATGTGGCTCATCTTAGCAGAGGGCTTGTAGCCATAGACCCTGGTGTGGACACTGTCACTGTCCAGGACAGTGTGTTGGGGAGTAGATGGGTCAAGATGCTGACAGGCTGTGGTTTTTTTTTTTTTTTTTTTTTTTTTTTTTTTTGCAGGTTAGCTCTGGGGATATAGATGGCTTCCAGGCAGACACAGAAGAGGATGAGGAGGACGACACAGACTGTATGATCGTGGATGTGCCAGATGTTGGGAGTGACATATCAGAGGCTCCCATGCCCGCACCCACACCTTGCAAATGACAGATGTCAAGTTGAAAGACCCAGGAACTCCTGGGGGAAAGTGACTTGGGCTGTAGGGAGTGGAGTGCAGGTGCCTGGAGCGCAAGGCTCGTATCTGACATGGCCTGGGCAGTGGTGGCCATGCCTCCCCTCAGCCTTGTAGAGCTGAGAGAGGTGGGGATGGGCACTAGCAGCAGCCTGCTCTGTGGCACTTGAGCAGCCACCACCAGACTTGAGCCTCCTGCTGACTCCCATGTACAGAGCACTTTGTCCGACATCCCAGGGTGTGGAGTCGAGAGGAGGCCTGAGCAGTTACTTCTAAACTATAAAGCACCTGGGCTGTGTGCTGATCTACCCTTCATAGTTAAGCATTATTGACAGCTGACTGACAGGTGCCTGTTATGGTCAAACACCTGCTAATGAATTGTGCCAGGGACGCTGAGGCTGCTATGGCAAGCCCTGGGCAAACGTGAACATGTATAAACATACTCTACCTGAGCCTGTCTTGTCATGACTATCATGTTACACTGGTGTGTCCTTCCACCTGTCCCCTGCAAAGGTCCTGGGCCCAGCCAGAGCTTGGTTAGGATGTCCCCAGCAAGATGGATGTGTCCCTCGAAAAGGGGTCCCTACCGTCGTCTTCCCTAAGGGAAGTGCCATGCCTGACCTGTTCTACCCCCCACTCCCAGCATGTGCACTTTGGTGATGCCCTTGTTCCTCCAGTGCCTCCAAGAGGCTGCTTAGCCTGGACCTGTTTGGCTGTAGGATTTCCACTGTCACAGTGGTGCCTTGTGTGGCTTGATGAAACACCAGGAGGCTGGGTTTAAATAGCCTGTTTATTTGGGTTCATAACTTAGGAATTAGAGCTCCATGCTGCCAGGCACCTGCTCTTTCTGCTGTTTCCAGCACAGGTATGGGGCAGGCTGCTTCCATCCAATCTGTGAGGCCTGTGCTCATGTTACAGACTGCTCTGCCACAGAGGTGCCCACCCAACCTGTGCTTGGCTCCCAGTGGCTCTACACTCCTCAGGTAGGGGCAGGCCTGTCCCTACAGCTCAGAGGACTGTACTACTGAGATGGGACCCTGTTCCCAACTCTACTGCTACTAGTGTCCCTTCTATTGCTGGAGGCTCAGGGTAAGGAATAGGTTTGGGGGACAGCATGAGACAGCACATGCTGCCAAGCCTGCTTTTATTCAGGAGAGCTGTTCAATGGTTGCAAGCAGCTCAGGCCTCAAGACAGATGTGGCTGGCTCGGCTCCTGCAGCCCTCATGTCCTCCAACACTGAAGCATCCCAGCAGAAGGTCAGCAGGGCAGAGGGTACCTGCAGGGCAGACAGAATGTCATCCACGTTATGACACCATCCCAATCCTGTTATGGCTGTTAAGCCAGACTGCCCTCAGACAGGTAGGTGACATACACCTTCTCCATACAGATCCCTGGAGTCAGCGCTTGAGAGGTAACCTCCATCTTACAGGAGGGAAACCAAGGCATTGAGACAGTAGTACAAGCCCACCAAAGTTGATCCAAAATTCTGGAACCTGTGATGCATAACCCCAGCTCACCAGCCCACACTCGTTCAGGGCCAGGGCTTCATCCTCCACCAGCCTCTGTCCACCTGAGGCCCTCAGCTCAAAGGGCAGCCAGTCATTCTGCAATGCCTCACGCACAAACTGGAAGAGCACAGGTAGCCGCTCCCGGGCGTAGAAGGTCCCTGTGGGGTACAGAGCATGAGCTAGATGGTGAAGCCAGTCCATTACCCACCCTGGGCTGGAGGCCACGCACCCTGCAGCAGGCAGCCATCAGGCAGGCGCACACGTAGTAGGGCATAGGTGTACTTGCGCAGCTCCCGCTGCTCCTCCTTTTCACGCATGGCCTTGGTCCGCAATGAGCTCAGCCGCTCCACAGCCTCACTTCTGCCGTGGGGTCAAGCATGGTGAGGCTGCAGCCCCAGGAATTGCCCCCTTCACCTCCTCCACACATGGGCCTACCTGAGCCTTTGCTCGCGTTTCACCTCCTCTGCTGTGAGGCTGAAGAAGTCGGGAGGGAGCTCAAAGTGCGAGGCCAGGGCCGAGGGACGGAAGACACGGCGCTGCCGGTCCAACATGGCTCGCACTGGCTCTGCACCCAGCAGCTGCTGCTTGTGCTGCTCCAGGCTCTGCGGCTGTGCTCGTGTGGCTTCACCCAGCACATAGAACTCCTCAGAACCTTCTGCAGAGGTGTCACAGTTGTCCCTGTGTTCTGTACACCGCCCCTGCCCCCTCCCACCTGCCTGGCCGCCCTCTCACCCTGATCTGGCACTGGCAGTGTCACCTTCTTGAAGCCAATGGCTTCGAAGAACTCATGAGTACCCTCCAGGCAGTTGATGCGCTCCTGGGGATAAGGCACACATGTCACCCAAGCCCAGGACACCTTGCACCACTGGAATTGATACCAAGCAGCCCACTGGCACCTGGCTGAAGAGCCGCAGCTGAATGAAGAGCTTTTTCTTGATGCCATATAGGAATGGCACTGGCCATCATGGCTTTGTGGCTGTAGTTAGGACACTGTTGTGGGCACAGGCTGGGGTGGCTGCACCCACAAGCCTCATGTCTATTTGTAGGACAAATGTCACAGGGTGACTTCTCAAAGTATTCAAATTGAAGAGGCTACTCACTCCAGGGATCTAGGTCCCTAACCCCAGTAATTTTCAATCATAGACCCAACATGTTTGTGGTCTTCAAAGTCAAGATCCTATACTCAAAAACTCAACTGGGGCTGGTGAGGTGGCTAGGTTAAGTATGATACTGGTGTTCCATCCAGGACCCATGTGGTAGAAGGAGAGTCCCAACCCCCACAGATTCTCTTTCCTCTACACTCATGCTATGACTCATGCACCCACATGTAAATTAAATACATGTATGAGAAAAGGATAAGTGCATGTCTACATCCCACTGATTTGGAAGCTGAGGCAGGGGCATTTCTACATACTGACATCTGGTGTCAACAAAAGTGAAGTCAAAATCTAGACAACATTGCAATATGCCCATCCCATGCCCAGTGACCCCAGAACAGCCTGTGGCTGCAGCGCACCTGAAACACCTTATTCTGCAGTTTGATTTTCTGATACTTTTCCTCCTCTGGGTGCAAATGGATGTTGTCCAGATACCTGTGTGGGGCATGAGGCACATGCAAATGATCACCCAACTTCACTCTTCTTCCACCCCTGGACCTCACACAGCTAGAGCAAGCATCGTGCTTACAGCACAGGGAGGATGACCCCCAATGCTCAGACCCCTTGGGTAAACTGAGGCTCACTTGGCAATGGTGTCCACTCCCAGTTTCACGCGATCCCGGTCTCTATTGAATGTATGTATCTTCATGATGGAGGCAGCCACGGGGTCTGTGGAGAAGTGCTGGGGGAAGGAGGGCATGCTAAGGACCCTACAAGACTGCAGGGGGATGAGCAAAGGGGCAACAACCACAGCCATCAGGCCACTGTGACGTAAACTAAGGCTAGCCATGAGTGCTTGACAGAGGGCAAGGAACATGCCTTCAGTGGAGGCTACTTGTGCCATGGGGAAAAAAAAGCAAGCAGGAAGGGGAGACTACATCCCTTCAGATGCCTGGGTCTCTTGTGGCCATACAGCTGTGCCTTGTGAACCATAGCACCTGGCTGAGGTCCCCTTAGCTGCCAACCATGTAACTCCTAGATGCTGTGAGAAGCTGGGACCATGGTAGCTACAGTGGGTGTCAGGTAACAGAGGGACCATTAACATCAGCAAATCTGAGTGGCCGATATGATACTGGAACCCAGGAATACACTGGTGGGTGTGGGATAAAGCAGTATTGGGGTTGTTAATCATGAGCTATGGTCAGAAGACCCACAAATTGGAAAAGCCAGACAGCTCCCAGGAAGATGAAGCCACAAGCCAATGGATGTGAGGCCTCTAGCTGCTGGACAAGGCAAATCTGGAACCTCCATGGGGGGGGGGGCCAGCCTTCCCAACCTGGATTTACCCCAGCAAGTCTTAAAGGCTTGTGCTAGACTCCTAACACCACAGTTCAGGACAGAAATGCACATCTGAAGCTACCAGGTACTGTCAAAGCTGGTTACAGGTGTGTGCATGTCCCCTTATTCCCAGTTTTGTGTGTGTGTGTTGCATAGGCCAGCCCAAAATTTGAAATCTCCTGCCTCAGCCTCCTGAGTCAAAGGACAACAGGAATGTACTGCCACATCTACTTTTCCTCTATTTTCTGAGCCTTCTATGCTTCATGTGCGGATGGGACAAAAATACAGGGTCAGCTCTTGAGCCATCAGAGAACTTGCCAGGTGCAGTAGTTTGAATAAGAATGCCCCCCACAGGCTCATGTAGTTGAAGGCTTAACCACCAGGGAGTAGCACTATTAGAAATGATTAGAAGGCATGATCCTGTTGGAGGAATTGTGTCACTGGGAGTGGGTTTTGAGGCTTAAAAAGCCCTTGAATCAGTGGTGGCATATGCTTCTGATCCCAGTACTCAGCAGGCAGAGGATGTGAGTTGGAGTCCAGCCTGGTATATAAACTGAGTTACAGAACAACCAGGGCTACACAGAGAAAAAACTGTTTCCAGGAGGAAAAAAAGCCCATGGTAGGCCCTATCTCTCGATCTGTTTCTTCAAGCACATCAGGACCTGTAACTCTCAGCTACTTCTTGAGAACTATGCCTGCCTGCTACCATGCTGCCATAACAGACTAAGCCTCTGAAACTGTAAGCCAGTACAAATAAACACTCATTTTTTAAGAGTTGCCTTGGTCACTGTGTCTCTTCACAGCAATAGAATAGCTACTAAGTCACTGGGTTTGATGAGCATCTGTGGTACCATGTGTCTAGTGATTCAGGCCACTCACCGATAGGATGGCCTCCTTGATGTGGGTATCCCGTTGATCCCTCCTCAGGGTGGCACCTGTGAGTGGGCAGATGAAGTACACACCAGGCACTGCCAGGTGGGGAGAGATTTCCTCTTTGGGTTCAGGTACCTGAAGACAGACAGGACACGAGGCTCTTGCCCACAGCTGTCATCCCTCCCTCCAAGGGTCTGTCTCCCCACTGTCACAGGTGCTGCTCATGTCCCTCGCCTGGAAGCTATTGCCTCCACACTGCCCCAAATCACTGCGCAGTCCCCAGTAGATACTGTACCAAGTTGGTCGCAGGAGTCCCTGGGCTGTTGCTGGAGGTGGCTTCAGCTTGAAGTTCCTTTCTCACTGGGAGAAGGAGGGTGTAATGGGGATAGAGTGAGCACTCCAGCCTGAGCCCAGAGACTCACTCAGCCATACCCATGACCCTCTATGGTGGGGGAGGTGGAGGGGTGGCACTGGCCTGAGAGCTAGCAGCTCTCCCTGCCAATGCACCAAGGAGTAGAAATCTAGTCTCTGGTCTTGTCCAAGTCTCCATCAAAGGACCACTGGTGTCATGTCTCAGTAGGACCCACTGCTGCCCTCTGTGGACCTTCTCTCATTGAATTACCCCAAGTGCCACCCAGCACAGAACTCACCCTGGTTCCGGATGGAGTCCTGAGATGTGGGACCCCGGGCTCGGGGCTGCTTCTGTTCCAGTCGGGCCAGGGCAGCAGCAGCAGCCATCTGTGCCTCATTGGTGGGACCCTGGCGGGGCTGCTGGAAGGCCTGTTGTGGAGACTTTTCTTTGGGGGTCTTCTCTCTGGACAGACATGGGGACCTGAATATCATAATGGCATTCACATCTTGCAAAGAGGTGCAGAGATCACAGACACTGAACCTCCAGACACCATCCCCTCCCCTGTCAGGTCCTGGCCTGAGGATGCTGTCAACCACCATCATGGAAGCTGCTCCACGATTAGTAGCTGGACCCCTGGTTTGCCCACCTTCCTTCCAGCCTTGGGCGGCAAGTGCCTCCTTCTCTACTGAACCCCAGGCCCTGGTTATCACGGGGCGGGCCTACGTTCCCTACTCCCCTGAATTATCCTACAGACTTCTCTCTGGTAGCATGTAGCTGTTTCCAGTCTCCACCCTATCCCTTCTGGGCAGTTCCAGCATCTTGCCACACACCCATGCCTCACCCTCCTCTTCAGCACGAACAACTCTCCAGGACCTCTAATACTCCTGCGAGTACCCCAGCTGCCAGTGCCGCCAAAGACATCCCACCTCCTCCCAGAGCCTGCTAGATGCATGCACCCAACCACTCATCAACAGTCTGAGGTTCTCTGGCCTCCACACTCCTCCAAGACCCTTCCATAACCTTTCCCTCCTCGACCCCTCCTAGGATATCACACCCAAGACCTACCCTCCCTCAATCCCTCCACACCACCTGCAAAGCAGTCAATCTCTCACAGTCTCTTCTACCCTCAACTTCGGTCCCGCCTAGGCACCACCCCCAGGGGTTCTTCAATCCCGCAGCTGGCATCGTCCCGTCCCTTTCACCAGCCAGGACTAAGTCTTCTCCAGGCCCGGACGACCCCTCCTTGCCCACAGGCCCCGCCCACAGTCAGTACACGTCACGCCCTCCACTTCAGCCACGCCCACCTCTCCACACTCCTGGGCCACGCCCATCTCCACACCCCGCCCTACCATCGGGTCCCACTCTGCATCTCTTGGAGGGGGCCCAGGCACCCCGCCGGCCCTCCCCGCTCTGTTGGCTTCGTCGTCCCCGCCGCCCAGCCGGTGTCACGCACCCTGCGGAGTCTGTGAGCTTCTGGCCGGGCCCGGCACTCTTGAACTTGATGTCAGCCTTGATCTCCTGGAAAAACTTCTTCATGGCGGCAGCGGCCCGGCGGCGAGGGCCGCGGGGAGGGGGCGCAGGGCCCAGGTGGGGAGGAGCAGGCGGGCAACCACCGGAAAGAAAATATCGCGGCCCCGGAAGTCCCGCCCCACTCACGTGACAATCACCTCTCACGCACCTCGCGGGCTAGACGCCATCTTCCTGTCTGAGGACGCCGTTGCCAGAGCAACAGGCCCGCCTCCCTCAACACAGCCGCTTGCCGCCAGAAGCGAGAGAACATCGCTTCCACTGCTCAGCCTGGATGTGTCCCCAGTACCGCGGAAACCAGGCTTGATGTCAAGAGTTCAAAGCCAACCAGGGCTACAGAGGAAAAAAGAGCATGATGGGAGCACGGAATCCCTTTTGGGAGGAACAAGACACAGAGAAAGACGACAGAGGCATTGGAGCAGGCGAGATCAAAGCTGGCCTGGACTACTCTGCTGGGGATCTACCTTAGTTGGTTCAGGGCTTGGCCAGCATGTGTAAAGCCTGAGTTTAATCTGCAACAGTTCTATCTGGTGAGGTGTGTACATTCAACAGAAAAGATGGATGCTCTGAGTTCAGGCATTGTAGAACACACACTGTTCGTGTAAATCTGCATCAGGACCACTGTGACTGTGTATAAGAGACCCCCAAAATCAGATACTTTACTGTTGATGGTCATTCATTAAAATGAAAGAGTGGAGTGAGCCACTGGACGCTCACTTGAGATTCCAGCTGCTCCCTCCTGCACCTCCCGGCCGTGTGCATGTAATTCTGACCTTGTGGTCTGCCCTTAATCCCAGCACTCGGGAGGCAGAGGAGGCAAATCTCTGTGAGTTTGAGGCCAGCTTGGTCTACAAGAGCTAGTTCCAGGACAGCTTCCAAAGCCACAGAGAAACCCTGTCTTGAAAAAATAACAAACAAATAAACAGCTGGGCAGTGGTGGCACATGCCTTTAGTCCCAGCACTTGTGAGACAGAGACAGGTGAATTTCAGTGAGTTCCAGGACAACCAGGACTGTAACACAGAGAAAACCTATCTTGAAAAGCCATAAAAAGCAATTGTAGATACATGCTTTTTTTGGGGGAGGGATCTGCCTGTCTCCACTTCATGAGTGCTGGGATCATGGGTTTGTACCACCAAGCCCCTCAATATATGTGTTTTAGGGAGGACTCACGTAGCCTAGGCTGGCCTTGAAATTCTGATCCTCCTGCTTCCACCTCCCAAGCATTAACATGATGGTGTGTGTGTGTGTGCAGTGTATATGCACATATGTAGTATGTGAGAATGTGCATGTCTGTTATCTGTACAGAGACCAGAGGAGGACAGGAGACAGCCTCACCCTCCAGTTTATTCACGGGAGACAGGGTCTCTCAATGAACTTGGAACTAGGCTGACAACAAGCCATAGACATCCTCTGGTCTTTGTCTCCCACAGTCTGAATAATCCTGCTTAGGCTCCTGAGTACTGGGATGACAGTCATAAGTGAGCCAGTTCTATGACAATTTTTTAGGTCCTGAGAGGTCTCTGAAGCATAGACAGCCCACCTAGTTCCTAAATACAAAAACAAACATTGTATGGCGTGAGTCAGGATTCTGTCTTGGAAGTTCAGGATAGGGGAGTCACTAACCCTCATTGGCCGCATGGCACATGCTCCATTGTGAACCCCCTTTTATATATATCTGGAGAAACTGAGACACTTAGTAGACAATGTGGGTTTGGCTTATTTATGGAATTGTGTAGTTTGTGGCATGACGTACAGTAGGTGCTCAATTACTGCCTTATAAATAAAAGAAATAAACACTAGGGTGGTTCTCAGTGGAACACTCACCTAACATGCAGGACACCCTGGGTTCCATCCCCAGCACTGCAAAAGCACTTGGAAGGACAATCAATTCAAGGCCAGCCTTAGCTACATAGCTATTCAGAAGCTAGCCTGGGCTAAGTAAGATTCTGTCATAAAAATGAAAATCAGGGGCAGGAGAGATGGCTCAGAGGTTAAGAGCACTGGCTGCTCTTCCAGAGGTCCTGAGTTCAAGTCCCAGCACCCACATGGTGGCTCACAACCATCTGTGGTGAGTCTGGTGCCCTCTTCTGGCTCCATAGAGGTAGGCAAAACATTTGTATACACAATAAATAAATAAATCTTGAAAAAAAAAAAAGGGAATGGGGGTAGGGTGGGAGGGATTGGAGAGACTGCTCAGAGATCAGCATCACTGGCTGCTCTTCCAGAGGTACTGCATTCAATTCCCTGCAACTACATGGTGACTTACAATCATCTACTATGGGATCTGGTGCCCTCTTGTGGCCTGCAGGCAGAATACATAACAAATCTTAAACAATGAATAAAACTAAGATACAGTATTAAAGGGCTGGAGAGATGGCACAGTGCTTAAGAGCTGCTCTTCCAGAGGACCTGAATTCAATTCCCAGAATCCACATGGCAGTTCACAGCTGTCTATGATTCCAATTCCAGGGGATCCAACTCCTTCTTCTGGCCTACTCAGGCACCACACATGCACGTGCATGCATACATTTAAGCAAAACATGTATATTTTAATTTTTAAAAATACAGTATAAAAATAAATTAATATGTAGTAAATTATTGTCCTCAGGTGAAGGAAGAAGGCTGACTGGCTCCACAAAGCTGTCTTCTGACTTCTATACATTTGCTCATGAGCCCACATATATTACGCACAGATTTTTTTTTTAATTTAAGAAATAAAGATAAGGCTGGGTATGGTGGCATACATATTTGATCCCATGACTCAGGCCGGAGACAGAGGCAGGAAGATTTCTGTGAGAGGTCAGCCTGATCTACAGAGTTCCAGACTTCAAGCAATAAAATAATAAAAATACACAAGTTATAAGATTTTCAAGTTTAAAAATGTTTTAAGTATAAAATAGAAATATGTTACGTATTATAAGCAACAAAAAATAAACAGAATTTTAAAATAAAGTGAGCATCGCCTCTGCCCCTCCTCTTTTTCAGCCCGTCCTCTCTCGAGCCCCACCCCTTCCCCTACCTACTGTCGGCGGGAGTTTACTGGCACCGTTGAACCTGTTCTCTTGTCAGCCATTGGTCGAGTCATAGCCAATGGGCTTCATTCTGGAAGGCTGTCAATAATCCGTCTTCTACGCTGATTGGGTATATTTCATCTGGTAACCTCCAAAGGCCTGTTCAGTACGGTTGTATATGTCCCGCCCTTCCTAGGCTCCGCCCCATCGCTTGTTACTGGTTTCTGTCTTCCTTTCAGCTCCAACCCGCCAGTGAGCCAGAAGCCAGGACCACATTCCGCTCTTAGGACACACTCCTACTCCTATCGAAGCTCCGCCCCATCTCTCCAACTAATTCATCTCATCCCCCTTCACCCCGCCCCATATCCTAAACGCGTCCCACTCTAAGCCCCGCCCCATCATTCCTCTCTAGGCTCCGCCCTGTAGCCCCTAGGGCCTCAGGTCTTTTACGTCCGAAAGCCTCCACCCCGCCCACTGGCCCCTAGGCCACGCCCTGAGCTTCTGCTCCGTTACCCAATCCCGTTAACTAACTCTGCTCCAACCCCTCCCTTTATTGGTCCCCGCGCTTCTCTGTGGTCATGAGCGACGGTGACGACGGCCCATGGCGAAGGGAGGGTGGGACTTCCGGGCGCGCCGAACCCAATAAGTAGGCGCCGGCCGGCGGCCCGTGCGGACGCCTCCGCCCCTCAGGCGTCCGACTCCCGCCTCCGGCTTCTCCTCTCACCGCCGCCGTTGCTGCTTTTCGCGGCCTGGGCCTCCGCCGACAGCATGCCGCACGCCTTCAAGCCCGGGGACTTAGTGTTCGCCAAGATGAAGGGCTATCCGCACTGGCCGGCCCGGGTGAGGCCGCGCGTGGACGGGCCCGGCGGAGTTGGCCGCCGCGAGCGGAGGGGCCGCGGGCGCTCGCGGGGAGGCTGGAATGGAGGCCGAGGGGAAGCTGAGGAGATGTTGTGGCTGTGGGCTGAGGCGGCTGCACTGTGGCTCTCTGGGAGCTGAGGATCGCCTTCCTCAGGGATCACAGTGTCTGGGGTCTGGAGGGTCTTCGGGCGGTCCCTAGTCTAAGGGACTTGTGTTCAGCGGTTCCGGATCCCGGCCCTGAGACCCGTGGTCCCTCAGGGCTGGGGTATGGCAGTGTTTGGTCTGAGGGACCTGCATGGTGAGGTCCTGAGCCTCAGAGATGCACAGTCCTGCTGGGGGACGGCTGTTTCCGCTATCTTGACCTCAGGGACCTGTGTCACTAGGTCTGGGGACCAGGACTTGAGAGACCAATATACTAGGGTTTAGAAGTGCGATTAAGGGATCCCAGGATCGTTTTACCTGAGGGGTGTAGTGAGGTCCGAGGGGTGAGTGCATGGGTGCTTTGGGATTGGAGTGGAAGGAACAAATGATGGGAAGCGTATGTCTCCCAGGAGTTAAAGAGGCTTCATGTGATGGCTAGGGAAGCAGGATGCAGCCCCATCTCCATTTAGGTCATGGAGAGGAAAATGGGGGCAGAGGTTGGAAGAAGTCTTAGAACATGGAGTCAGGTCCTTAAAGGGACTTAGTAGGGTGGCTCACCTGGAAACAGGAAGCTTCGGGCTGGGGACAGGGGCTTTAAGGCTTCGTATTGGAGGAAGCTGGGGCCCAGGAGTGTAGCTGTTGGGAACTTGAGGTGCACAGGTGATTAGGATTCTGGCCCTGGCAAGAGAGAGCACATACACAGTGACTCAAAAGCTTCTGTTGCCCCCAGGACTTGTCAGGGACCACTCCAAGGCAGAAGTTGACTGACATCCATGTGTCAGGCTGAAGGAATTTTGAGTTGTGCAGATGGTGGCTGGTGTTCCAGGTCCTGGTGCACAAGTCAGTTGCATAGAAACAGAGTTTTGTTGCCTCCAGGTCTTAGTGCAAAGGACAAGGTTGGCTGTATCTCCTTGGTGGGACTGCATGGTGGTGACGTGGAAGGGAGTTGCCATGGGAATGCCCAAGAGCAAGCTGAACTGGAACCAGATCAGGAGGTAGCTCCTAGGTCAGGACCAGAGGGCTGTTGGCTCTTTGAGGTGTGGGACCAGTGGGAGAGCTAGCCTCGCCAGCCAAGCTGGCTTGAGGATTCTTGTGCATACAGACTGCTGCATCCAGCCGCCAGGGGCCAGAAAAAGTGAGGGATGGTGCTGGGTGCAGGTCAGGAAGGACCCAACAGTCCCCCAGGTGTTGGCGAAGTGGATGGGTAAAGCATTACCCAGCCCTGGGAATCATACTTGGAGTGGGTAGACTGAGGGGCAAAACTTTGCAGTGGTCACTAACTACCTTGTCTAGTTTAGCTCTGCTTTCTGCCAACCTCTTGTGCCCTCCCCCTTCCCAGCCTTCTCAAGCACAGAACATTTCCAAGCATCTGATTGGGAGGGAAGGGGCTGCTAGCCTCCTGTGGGGAGGTGACTGACAGCTGCTCGAGCCCATAGGCTTGCATGAAGAGGGTGGAACTTCCGGGATGTTCTGGGCTGCAGCCCACTCCCCATCCTCTGCATCCCTGGAGCTGCCAGCTCCACCTCTGGGGTTAGAACAGACCTGACCTTTTTGTAGGAGGGTCAGTCAAGGGGGAGTCCTAGGAGTGAGGAGAAGCTGAGCCTAGACGCACCCCCTGGGAGGGCTCAGAGGACCATACTGGGCCTGGCTCAGGTTAAGTACCTATGTGGGAGCCAAGCTTTCTTCTTGGTGGAGAGAGAGAATCACTGTGGGTGTTAGACAAGCTATCAAGCTGGTGCAGACCTTTAATCCCAATACTCACTTCTTGGGAGGCAGAGACAAGTCCTAGGGCAGCTCGGTTTCTATATTTCCAGGACAGCAGAGCTACATAGTGAAACTGTCTCAAAAGAATTTTTTTTTTTTTTTGTAATGTCAGATTAAGGGGCTAAGGAATTAGCTTAGCTAGCTTAGTTCAGGAGTAACCATAGGTTTCCTGGCCCTTACCTGGAGCCCCCAATTGCCTGCCTCTCACTACAGATCGATGACATCGCTGACGGTGCCGTGAAGCCCCCACCCAACAAATATCCCATCTTCTTCTTTGGAACACACGAAACGTAAGTGTGCACCCCACAGACTGGCTTTTTTTCCCTGGTTGCCCTGGCTCACTAGCCCATGGTTCCTTCCTCCAGGGCCTTTTTGGGACCCAAGGATCTGTTCCCCTATGATAAATGCAAGGACAAGTACGGGAAGCCCAACAAGAGAAAAGGCTTCAATGAGGGACTCTGGGAGATCCAGAACAATCCCCACGCCAGCTACAGTGCACCTCCGGTGAGTGCCTGGCATCAGTGGGCAGTGGGTGACTGGGGGCCCCTGGGTTTGGCCTCCTCAGAAGCTTCCATGCTGCTTTATTATACCCTTCAGCACTGTGTGTGCTGTAGATCAGGTCTTTCTTTGTGCTGGGTGTGTTGGGCCCTACAGGGCCCAGCATCCTAGGTCTCTGCTTACTCCACTCCAGGAGCTCCCCAGGTCATTACTACAGGTGTGTCTAGGTACTATCCAGTGTTCCCTGTGTGGGGACCAGGGTACAGACTCATTCGTGGTGGAGACCACCATCTAAGGAGGAGCCTGGGATTCAGAGCAGGGTATTATCGGTCTGGTAGACGCTTCTGTAAGGAGTAAAATGCTTCCTTTGGCTGGCATTCTCCTTTGTCCCCAGACTCTTTGTGGATTGGGTAGGGTATCAGTAGTTTGTGAGTATGAGACCTAGTCAGAGAGGAGAAATAATGCCAAGAGTCAAAGAGACAGCATCTCCTGGGAAGTCTAGCTGGGGAGAGAAGGACTTCAGAAAAGTTGAAGGACAGACTCAGGGGTGACTAGCTACCGAGCCTGATGACCTGAGTTCCATCCCCAATACCCACATGGTGGGGATGGGAGGTGTCTACTGTGTGTTACCCTGGCCTCCTCATAACAAACCAAGCAAACAATTTCTAAAATTGAAAATTTAAGTTGAAACTGATAGAAAGCCACTGTGGAAGGCTGGAAGGGGTGCCCATGTGGGTGTTCTGGAGTGAGGTGAGAGTAGAAAGTGTTGGGCTGCCTAGAGTCCTTCACTCTACTATGACTGCTGCTTTAGGGAAGTGTTGATGTTTCTTTGCACGTGTGTGGTGTGTGCATGTGCACATGTGTGCTTATTTGAGGCCAGAGGTTGACATCAGTGTCTTCCTTGATCACTTTCCACCTTATATATTGAGCTACAGTGTCTCATAAACCCCAGGCTCACTCAGTTGGCTGAATAAGTTCCAGGGATCCCCTGATTTTGTCCTGTGTACCTGGGCATACATATGGGCTGCCTGACATCTCTGGAGATGCTGGGAACCTGAAATCTGTGATGCTTTTGCTTGTATAGTAGGTGCTTTGCTGACCTCAGCCCCTGCTCTGGAGGGCTGGTTGGGAGGTGGCCAAAGAGAATGATCACTCAAGCCAAAACTCAGTTAGTGAAGAAGGGCCACTGATAGCGAGCAAAGCAAGAATTGATGCGGGTTAGTTCTGGCCTTGCCTTTGCTGGTAGAAATTCTCATAGAGTTTGTTGTGATTGAGCTTTGAGATCTTGAGGTGGTCGGGGTGCCCTTCCTTCTCTAATTGGCTCATACTGGAGGAACTCTCCAGGGAGTAGCAGACATGGTTGTGTTGACACCTGCCAAGACCAGGATCAGGCACTAAGTTGGACCCAGTCCTGGCCTCAAGCAGTGTGTAGTCAAGATTGTGGGATCCATGCTACAGGTATCTTTCAAAATTTTCTGGCTTGGTTGTCTTTGTCAATGGGCTGTGGACATTTTACTTCTGCCGTATATGGAGAGTGGAGTGGTCTTTTGTGTGTCTCTCCTGGGCTCTGCCTGGGCAGGGAATCTTGAGATGGAATGTGCCATGAGCTCTCCTAGCACTGGTTTGAGTGTGCTGTGGTTACACATCCTGAGCCTGTTGCCTGCTGGTGAATCATCACTGTACTTAATATTTATGACTTGAGGGCATCATGCCCATAGATGATGGTCCTTCAGGAAATGAGACTTGAACATAAAGTGCTCCTGAAAGCAGAGTGGCTGGAAGCTCTGAGAGCCCCTGGCTGCCCTGTGGTTCCATGATCCAGGTGTGCCTTCAAGGGGGACATGGGTGTGGAATGTTAAGTGCCTACAGGCCTGTCATTCCAGCATTCAGAGATGCTGAGGCAGGAGAATCACAAGACTCACTTGGGTTACAGAGTGAGTATAGGGTCAGCCTGGGCTACACAGTAATACCTTGAATTAAACAAAAAGAAAAGAAAGGAAGGATTCCTGGCCCTTCCAGGCATTGTTGAGATACTTTTGACATGACAGTGTGCAGGCAGGCCATCAGACAAAAGCATGATTTTATGGAAAACTGAGCTGTCTCTTCCTTAAATTTTAGCTTAGTTTTACAGTCAGACAAGAATCCAGACTTGACATTCAGAAAGAGCACTGTTCTACTCCTCGCCTCCCAGTTACTTTGTGATGTTTTCTTTCCCAGGTAGCCTTGCTGCAAGTGCCTTCCTGCTTCATAGAAAATCACACAAAGCTTTCTTTTCTTTTTATTTTTTTAATAATTAATTTTTGTTTTATGTGCATTCATCTGGATACATATGTGGTCCTTGGTATCAATGTTGTGTTTGCTCGAGGAGCATTTCCATGGAATGTAGAGGCTAAGAACTCACTAACATTGTTCTGTATGTTGAAGCCTCAAGTGTCCAATCTAGATACAGCAAAAGCACAGAAGTGGCTCACCCCATCCCCCCAGCAGTACTGGGCCAGTTGCTGGGCACTGAACCCAGGTCCAAGTGTTGTTCCAAGCTTTGCATGTTCAGCAGAGATCCTAGCAGTCTCCAGCTTTTGGGGGAATTGTTTGTGTATGATATATGCCAGGACAGAATGTGGGGTATCATCCTCTCTGACTGTCTGCTCTGTTATTCTGAGACAGAGGAAGCTCTTTGCACTGGAGGCTTGCAGTCTCAGCTGGGCTGGTTGCTTAGTGAGCTCCTCGGAGACACCTGTGTCAATCACAGACCCTCACCGATGTGGCTTCTCATGTGGACATAGGTCCTCATGGTTCCTGAGGAAGAACTTATATCCACAGAGACTTCTCTTTCATACCATCTTGGGTTTATTGTTGTTGTGAGGTTTTTTATTGTTGTTGTTTTTGAGACAAGGTCTTATCATGTATCCTAGGCTGACTTCAAACTCACTAAAGAGGATAGCTTTGAATTCCTGATCCTACTGTCTCTACCTCTCAAGGGCTGAAATGACAGTTATATGTCACCATCCTACCCCCAGCATTAATCTTGGTCTCTCCCCTCTTCTGCCCAGCATTCCAGCTAGTAGCAGTGCACTTAGCAGTGCACAGGGCCTGTCAGCCCTACTGTGGTTCTCAGTGGGGAGTCTTCATTATATGGCTAGACACCCAGACAGTTTGCTTGGGCACTGAGTGGGGTCCAGCTGGGCTCTAAGGCCACTGAGACTTAAACCAACCCACATATGGGTTCTGGGGAATCAGGCTTGGGTTGTCATGGTTGTCAGTAAGCACCTTTACCTACTGAGCCCTTTCACTGGCCCCAATACAATTTTTCAGGTGGGTCAGACTGGCTCTTTGGTAGGGTGGACTTTGTACATCAGAAGGGCCCAAGCAGCACCCTGGCCTGACTTGAGCTTGAGTTTGTGTCTATGCCGCCTCAGTCTTGCAAGCACAAGATTACAGGTATGGGACTCGTCATTCATGGCTGTGAGCCAGTGACCTTAAATGGGTCCCACCGAGCTGGAGAGATGGCTCATTTGGGGTAAATGGTTGTCATGAAGTCAAGAGGAACTGAGTCCCAGCTAGGTGTGGGTCATGCTTGGTCTCTGCACTGGGGAGGCAGAAGCATTGGGATCCTTTGAGCTCCCACCAGCCAGCCTTACCACCTCAGTAAGCTCCAGGCCAGTGCTGCCTTCCTTCAGAAAGCAAAGCAACCAGCTCCTAAGTAGCAGCAGCCAAGCTTGGCCCATTCTGAGCCCAACTATTTTTTTTTTCTCATTCTTGTTCAGTTATATTTTGGTTATAATTTATGTAAACACACATACATATGTTGAGATCAGATGACCACTTGCAGTAAGTAGTTGATTATTTCTAACGTGTGGGTCCTGAGGATCAAACTTCAGGGCATCAGACTTGGTGGCAAGTGCCTTTACCCTCTGAGCCATATCATCAGCCAAGGCTGGACTCAGTCAGGAACCTCAGCTTAGCCTCTCCTGATGCAGGGATAAGGAACAGAAGCCCTAGGCCTGGCTTCTGTCCAGGGCTCTCAAGCTAGTTAGCAACACAGTGGGCTGGGTGTAGAGCACAGGCACCTGATGTTAAGCGTGTTTCTTCTCTACCTACTGGCATCTGTGCTCATAAACTGCTAAAAAATGGACACTTGGTGTAGAGTCCCACTCCAGAGACACTCAAGCCCTGGGTCTCTGTACCACACCTACATGCTGTTTGCCTCTATGTCCTGCCTGACCCCCAAGGGTTAGGGACAGTGTGAGGTCAGCACTCAGTGAACATTGGGCATAGCCACTGTCTTAATTAGGATTTCTTTTGCTATGATGAGACACCATGACCAAAAGTAACTTGGAGAGGAAAGGGTTTATTCAGCTTACAATTATATATCACTGTTCCTCTTGAAAGAAGTCAGGTCAGGAACTTAAACAGAGAAGGAACCTGGATCTCTGTGACTTTGAGGCCAGCCTGGTCTACAGAGTGAGTTCCAGAACAGCTAGAACTGTTACACTGAGAAACTCTGTCTCAAAAAAAAAAAAAAAAAAAAAAAAAAAAAAACTAGGGCTGGAGAGATGGCACAGTGGTTAAGAACACTGGCTGCTCTTCTGGAGGACCTGGGTTCAATTTCCAGCACCCACACACATGGCAGCTCACAATTGTCTGTAACTCTAGTTTCAGAGGATTTGACACCTTTATACCAATACATTTTAAATGATGTGATATTGCCTTGTGTATGCATGCCTTTAATCCCAGCGCTCATGAGGCAGAGACAGGCAGATCTCTGAGTTCAAGGCCTGCCTGGTCTACAAAGCTACAAAAGCTACACGAGAAAATCCGGTCTCCGAAAAACAAACAAACTAGCTATCACAACACCCTCCAAGATGCACAGCCAGGTGTCACTTCTTAATTCATCCAGATAGACACTGAACACTATTTTTTAGTTTTGAAATTTTGAAACAAGGTCTACTATAGTAGCCCAGGCTGGCCTGGAATTCCTGATTTTCCTGCCAGTGTCTTGAGTACTAGAGAGACAGTTATGTGCCATGATGCTCAGCCTTGAGGAGCAGTGTTGTAGCTATCTTGTTGTTTTGGAAACAGGGTCTTGTGGCATGTGCATGCCATTGTGCAAGTATGGAGATGAGAAGACAGCAGGGTCTCTGTTCTGTGTAGACCAGGCTGCCTGCCAGTTCCCAGGGTTTCTTCTGTTCCCATCATGGTAGGCATGCCTTGATTACAGCTGCACATCACTTCTATCTTTCATGTGGGCTCTTGGGGTTTGAACTCCAGTCCTCACGATTGCATAGCAAACACCTTTCTTTCCATCCATGGCATCTGTCCATTGCCCAAGTTTCAAGGCCACACACAGTGGGTCTGGGCTGAAGATCTCATGCTGACTGCTGATTTGTGCAGTTGATGCACAGCCTCTCAGTGCCCTTATTCTACAAGATCAGGATACCCCCACACTCCGTGTCATCCATGAACAACAGTGGCTCTCCATGGTGTGATATTTATTGCCTTCTCCTTCCATGAGAGCCACTTGGCATTGTCTTTTTGGGAAAGGGGGACCCATTTTGTCATTTCTTGGGGATGAGAGGAAGGGAGAGGATAGAGGCAGAATTCTGTGCCCACCATGGAAAGGTGTGTCTCAAAGTCCACACAGGCCCTCAGTTTTCCCTCTCCATATGTGTGGTTTAGGGTTCACCCTACTTAAGCATCACACAGTTCAAAATGATTCAGGGAGGGCTATATCACATCTCTTTAGCCACATGTGAAGCTCTTTGGCCCTGTGAAGATAAGTGTTTTCAGCATGGAACAGCTGGGCTGAGCCAGCACCTGGTTTCCATTTGGTGGGGTCATTAGCATGGACTAGGGTCTGTGCTGAGGACTCAGCCTCTGCTCTCGGTTGGGGAAGATGAAGGACTTTATGAAGATGGCTAGAGAGCTGCTGAAAGCCCTCCTCCCTCCCTCCCTCCCTTCCTTCCATTGCTTTTGAGACAGGATTTCACATAGCCTAGGCTAGCCTCAAACTCCATTTGTGGCTGAAAGTGAGGTTAGACTGTTGCTCCTCCTTTCTTTGCCTCCCACATGCTAGATGATGAGTCTGGCCTGTGTTTCCATGCTATGATGTGAATTTCCAAGCTTGGACTCAGGAGAAAGCACCTGGGAGACTTGGACTACTTCATCTTCCATTCTGGTTGCCTGTCTCCAGCTGCAGCTCATTTCTGTTCTCATCTGTGTCTACCCATTGGGGCTTCTGGAATCTGCTCCATAGCTTTTTCTCTCAGCCTTTGCATACTCTCATCCCCTGTCTTTCATGCCCACTGCAGTCACCCCAAGGCAGTATATTTTTGAACACCAGGTTCTTTTGTTGTTGTTGGTTTTTGGTTTTTGGTTTTGTTTTTTTCCAAGACAGGATTTCTCTGTGTTTAGTAGCTCTGGCTGTCCTGGAACTAGCTCTGTAGACTAGGCTAGCCTGGAACTCACAGAGATCTGCCTGCCCCTGCCTCCCAAGTGCTGGGATTAAAGGTGTGCGCCATCACCACCCCTGCTGTGTTTGATTTTTTAAAGACTGTAGTATTTGTAAAGTGTAAAGAGTATGGTTTTTCCGCCTGCCGCCGCGCCAGCCCCAAATAATGCACAGAGACTCTGTATTTGATACAATGCTATTGGCCAGGTGCTAGTTTCTTATCAGCTAGCTCTGTCTTAATTATTAACCCATTTCTATGTATTTCCACGTGGTCTTACTGAGAGCAGAGGAATGGCGGTTCTGTTCTCTCCAGGCTCTCCATCCTGACTCCTCCTTACTCTTTCCTCTTTCCTTCTTATCTCCTAGCCCCTCCTATCCTCCTTTCCTATTGGTCAACAGTGCTTTATTCATTAACCAGCATGAGAAACATTTACAGAATGACATTATTTACATTTTACATTGAGATGTTAATATTAACATATTAGGGGAAACAAAAAAAAAAAGAAAAGTTCAATAGTGATATGTTTGTATGTCAAGTTAGTAAGAGGTCAGTTTTGTTGGGTGGTCTTATGTCAACTTGACATAAGCTAGAGTCACTTAGGAAGAGAAACCTACTTCAACTGAGAAAATGCCCTCACCAGATTGGCCTGTGGGTGGGCATGTCCTTATATTTTCTTGATTGATGATTTATGTGGGAGGCACCACCCATTGTGGGTGGTGCCACCCCTGGGCTGGTGATCCTGGGGTCTGTAAGAAAGTAGGCTGAGCCAGTAAACACCATCCCTTCATGGCCTCTGCATCAGCTCCTTCCTTGCTTGACTTTCTGCCCTGGATGATAAACCACAAGCTATAAGAGAAAATAAGCCCTTCCTTCTCCAGGCTTTTTCCCCCTGTAGCAATAGAATGTATGGTGGCTGCTGCATGCTACAACCCTTGTGGAGGTCAGATGACACCTTGTGGAGTTGGTTCTCTTTTTCCAACATATGCATCCTGAAGCTCAAATTGAGGTCTTCAGGCTTAACAGCAAGTGCCTTTACCAGCTGAGTCTCTCCCTGACCCTAAACACTAGATCCTTAGGTGTATAAGAATGATCAACAGCCTGCTGTAGATAGTGAATTAGTGAATTCCAAGACAGCCAGGGCTATATAATGAGACCCTGTCTCAAAAGAATGGTCAGAGATGTGCGTGAGGTCTAGGCCTATAGTCCCATTCAGGGGTAATGAGAGGAAACTATTTAGCCACCACTAAAGCATCAAGTAAACTGTATCCTATATAGTTCCTATTTAAACAGAAGCTGTTGGGGCTTTCACCAGTATGATTGCAGCATCCTTGACTCCACAGCGCTATGGCCCTTACCCTGCCCATGGTACTTTGCTTTTCCACCCAGATTCACCCACTGTAGACAGATGCCTAAACTGCAGGGCCATCATCCTCTGTGGTCCAGGCTGGCCTAGAAGTACAGAGTAGCTGGGATTTTAGGCCTGTGTCACACACCAGTGGCCATGCTGGCCATGCTGGCCATGCTCACTATCTGGCTGTACCACATCTTTCTCACACCTTACTTGATGCAAGTTTGAGTTCTTTCCAGACACGGTTCTTGAAAAATGAACAGCTGTCCCCATCCCTACCCCACCCTCAGGCAGCAGTTATATGGAATGACAATGATGGACTCCAGTGGCTTTGCTGGGAGAGGTCCATTACTGTCATTGCTTTTACCTGTCATCTCCCCTTCGATTAAGCTCTCTGAGGCCCAGACCAAGTCTTACCTCTGGCACATAGTAGGTGCCCACCCCATAGAGTACATCAAATGAGTGAGGGTGGGCTAAACACAGCTGGGATTCACACATTCTTCCTGTACCTTGCGGCTTCTTGTGTCACCTACCCAATGGTTTCAAAGCCTCAGTAAGTTCATGCATAAGCTGGCCACAGCATCATCCTCAGTCTCTTTGCCATCACCACCTTCTCTTTCTGTGCCCTGACATCCCAGCTTTTGCTAAGAGTACCCTCACTCACTTTTGCCACTTTTGAGCCTCATCTTGTCCACCTCTTGACTGGCCTTCCTGAGCACCTAATGCAATTCCTTCAATTCTCGGTCCTCACAGCTACACAGTGTTTTCTATCTTCCTAGTCACTGTTTAGGAACCTTATGTGATCCACCTGTCCCTAGGTCCTTAGCTCCTAGGTGGGACAAGAGACCAAACTGTAATCACTGTTGTATACAAAGCCTGAGGTATGGCTGGCCTGTGGCTGCTGCCCAAGTGGGCATTGTGAGGGTGAAAAGTTCAGCAATGCCCTGGAGGCTGGCTTTCTTCTCACAGTACTAGGGTGGCTTGAAAGAGAGCCAAGCCAGGCCCATTCAGGCAAGTCTGTCGTCCCATCATAATATCAAGGCCTGCCCAGGGTGGACAGAGTGTATCCCAGGACATCCTGGGCTTCATAGTACCCTACCTAACATAGAGGGAAAAAGTGCCAGGCTTGTAGCTCAATGGGATAGTGCCTGTGCTCTATCCCCAGCCGGACACATAAAACAAATAAAACTCACAATTTTCATGATCTTGCTGTGGTTTACACACTATCCTGACTTCACATAATAGCTCTGTGCCACCTTCGACAGCTTCGCCTCATGGGGTCAGAGCTGTGATCTCCCTTTGCTCAGATGGAAACTGAGGCTCAGAGCTAAAGTACTTAATCTAAATCCTACCACTTGATTGCGATGCCTACCATAAACGTCTCTATCTTGGCCCTTCTGCCTCAGTTACCCAACTCGTGAGTGAGGTAGCCATACCCTAAGCCTGGATTCCCAATGTTAGATGCTGTCTGCCCAGTTACCGGGTTGGGGGTGGGAGTTCTAGGAACTCTACCTGACACATGTCTTTTGCCCCAACCACAGCCAGTGAGCTCCTCTGACAGTGAAGCTCCTGAAGCAGACCTGGGTGGTGGCAGCGATGGGGACAAGGATGAAGAGGCCCGGGGAGTCATGACTGTGACAGCTGTGACCACCACAGCAACCAGTGACAGGATGGAGAGTGACTCTGACTCTGATAAGAGCAGTGACCACAGTGGCCTGAAGCGGAAGACACCAGTCCTGAAGGTAGAGTGAGGTGGTCAGCCGCTCTGGGCCTGTCTCCATGTGACTCTTCTTCCCCTGCCCCCGCAGTAGGCATTGTTTTTGTTTCATGTTCAGACGGGTCTCCCTGTATAATAGCCTAGTTGAGCCTGAAGCTTGTAATCCCCTACTTTAGTACTCATTTTTGACAAGAACTGAGATGAAATTCAGAATTCAGATACCTTGAAATTGATACCTTGGCAAGGGCAGGGGGAAATTATGGCTCTCAGTAACGTTTTTAATCTGTGTGAGTGTGTGATATGTGCACATTTCCGTTCCTATGTGTAGAGGCCAGAGGTTGACATCAGGCATCTTCCTCAATTTCTCTCAGATTTGTGTTTTGAGACAGTCTCTCCCTACTCTTAGGGGCTCACCAGATCCACTAGGTAGGTGGTTAGTGAGCCTGGGGAACCTGTCTCTGTCTCCCCAGTTCTAGATTACATATGTGGTTTGCTTTCTTGTTTTTCTTATTTTATTTTCTGCATATGGGTGTTTTGCCTGCACATATATCTGCACATTTCATTCATGTATGATACTCAAAGCTAGAGAATTGTTTGATTCCTGGAACAGAGTTGTGAATGTGAGACATAGGTCTCACTATGTAACCCTAGCTACCCTTGAACTCAGAGATCCATCTGCCTCTGCCCTGAGTGCTGAGATTAGAGGTTGGCACCACCACTCCTGGCTTTGTAGTTACTGATGGTTGTGAACAGTCTTGTGCATGCTGGGAACCAAGCCTAGATCCTCTGGAGAACACCCAGTGATCTTAAGCACTGAGCCATCACTCAAGTTCCAACCCCTTTTCAGAGTCTAATTTTCATCATGTCTGTGATTTGTGCTTTGTGGGGAGGTTGTATGTGCATCCAGGTGCCTGTGGAAACCAGAGGTGTCCGATACCCTAGAGCTGGATTACGGATGGTTGTAACCCTCATGTGTGGGTATTGGGGATCAAAGTTGGGACCTCTCTGAGAGCAGCTGGTGCTATAACCATGGAACTGTTGCTCCAGCCACAGATGGGACTTTTCTACATAGGTGCAGGGGTTGAGTCTCAGGTCCTTGCACCTGCACAGTAGGCACTCTTGCTGCTGAGCTGTCACCCCTGTTCTTTACATACTGTTTATACATGTCAGAGTACACCTCTTGGCCATGGAGAGGTGCACTGCCTCCTCCATAGTTCCTGCTGTGGGTCTGTCAGTCCTGCACTGTGTGTGTGTGTGTGTGTGTGTGTGTGTATGAGAGGAGAGAGAAAGAGAGATTTTCCTTTTGATACAGAAATTGTGACATGAAAGGAACAGAATTTGTGACATAAAAGGAAACATTCTGAGGTATAGTCCTCACCATCTGTCTCTAGAAAGTTCCTGCCCCATTATACTCTGCCGTCCCCAATCCCCTGGCACATGCCTGCCCCCCCCCCACACACACACTTCCTCTCTCTGGTTCTGATAACTGAAGGGATAAGGAGCTCCTAGGAGTGGGACCTGTGATGTGTGTGGCTCACATCACCATCCCAGAATTTGAGAGCACCAAGGTACATAGGAGAGTCCCATCTGGAACCAGGACTGTCCAGTTGCTGACCCAGCCTGGCCCTGCCTTCCAGATGTCAGTCTCCAAACGAGCTCGGAAAGCCTCCAGTGACCTGGATCAGGCCAGTGTGTCCCCATCGGAAGAGGATTCCGAGAGCCCATCAGAGTCGGAGAAGACCAGCGACCAGGTGAGTGGAAAACAGCCCCAAGGACATCCTGGCATGGCAGCCAGCACCCATGACACTCCTGTCTCTTCACCTAGGACTTTACCCCGGAGAAGAAGACAGTGGCCCGGGCACCACGGCGGGGTCCTCCAGGAGGACGAAAGAAGAAGGTAAGGGTACTGTGCCTGAGAGGCCATTAGCAGCCTGAAGGGCCTTCTGTGGCAGGGGTTTCTGGGTACCCAGATGTGCATTGATGCCCCTGGGGCCTGTGGGTCATTGCTGCTCCTCCCAAGGGACCCTACTATCAGGGTTGGAAAATCAGGTCCTGTGTGCTGGAATGTGGCATCAAAAGTCATATGTGCTGTGTGCATGTGGGAGTACAAGGACATGGGTTTATAAGGTTGCTTGTGCATGTACAGGTGTGTTCATGAATCTGTGACCATGTGTGTGATGTGGACAGTACATGTTTTACTGTGGTGTGAGTGCAGTGGGAGAACTGGGCAGTAGGAGGGAAGAAGGAGGCCTAGCCTCCTATGCAGGTTTTCAGTGCACACCTGCCCTGGAAACCCCCTGGGCTTGGCTCTGATCCATCTCCAGGAGCCATCCAAGGTGTCCAGTACCCATGTTCCTGCTGTGGGTAAGGCACAGAACTGTGTCCCTTGGGGACTGCAGCTGCCTCTGCCCCCTCATCCTCACCCTGTGCGACACCCCCACTGGCTCTGCCTGTCCCCAGAAGGTGCCTTCTGCCTCGGATTCAGACTCCAAAGCTGACTCAGATGGGGCCAAGGAGGAGCCTATGACTGCAGCACGGCCATCCCCATCCTCCTCGTCCTCTTCATCCTCCTCCTCTGACTCAGATGTATCTGTCAAAAAAACCCCTCGAGGCAGAAAGCCAGGTAAGGCCTGAGCCAGCCTGGATGGCGCCCTGGGAGGCCATGGAGAGAAGGTCACCCCTCCTTTTCCACAGCTGAGAAGCCACCCCCCAAGCCCCGAGGGCGGAGACCAAAGCCAGAACGGCCACCTTCCACCTCCAGCAGTGACAGGTGGGTGTCAGCTGGTAATGTGGGGGCGGCAGGGTATACTAGAGTCCCTGCTGATGGACTTTCCATGACAGTGACAGTGACAGCGGAGAGGTGGACCGCATCAGTGAGTGGAAGCGGCGCGATGAGGAGCGAAGGCGTGAGCTGGAGGCAAGGAGGCGACGGGAGCAGGAGGAGGAGCTCCGGCGACTTCGAGAGCAAGAGAGGGAGGAGAAGGAGCGCCGCAAGGAGCGGGCAGAGCGTGAGGGCAGTAGTGGGGAAGAGCTGGAAGACAACGAGCCTGTGAAGAAACGCAGCCGCAAGGCCCGGGGCCGGGGCACACCGTCTTCCTCTGACTCAGATCCGGAGGGGGCGCTTGGGAAAGAGGTGCATGGTGCCTCCTCTTCACCCTGGGCTCTACTTCTTTATTGAGCACCTCGTGGGTCCTGGGGTTCATCCTGGGTGCTGGAGATACGGAGGTAACACAGAGCCCAGGGCCCCAACCATAGGAGCTAGGGACAGCCAGTCAAGGGTCCTTCCAGACTTGCCTGTCACATGGAGCCCTGGATTCCATACCTCTTGGAAGACCAGGGAAGCTGTAACCCACATATGCTGGGGGGGGGGGGGGTGAGACAGGCTGCTCCTGAAGCAGCAACCCTGTCCTCTGGCTGCTGTAGGGAAAGAAGTTGGCCAAGAAATCTCAACTGCCAGGCTCAGACTCTGCAAGGAAGTCTGGGCAGAAGGAGAAGAGAGTGCGACCAGACGAGAAGCCACGAGCCAGGTTAGCCCATTCTGAGCCCTGGACCTAGTTCTTCTTCCTTCAGCCTAGTTGTTAAGTTCAGCCTTGGAGTCACGTCTATCCAAGGGCT
Organism: Phodopus roborovskii; assembly: GCF_943737965.1. Taxonomy (NCBI): domain Eukaryota; kingdom Metazoa; phylum Chordata; class Mammalia; order Rodentia; family Cricetidae; genus Phodopus; species Phodopus roborovskii. Next base: position 4,785,186 of record NW_026125554.1, read on the forward strand.
CCAGCTCATAGGGCCACAGTCTTCCCTGGGGCCATGTGTGGCAGTCAGACTAGGCCAGCAGCACCCTGCAGAGCCCAAGACCCAAATAGCTATCCAACCAGTGTCCATAGCACCCAGGGAACACCATGCCCAGCATGGTGGCTTTAACTCTGAGCCTGCAAGTGGAGAAAGGCAGTTCTTCTCTGCTCTCTAAGTGTCCCAACTATTACTGATCAGAACTGCCCATGGGGACCAGCAATTTGGCACAATGGCCACACAGCAGGGGGTGTGATGTGTTCACTGGGCTCTTTATAGTTAGTCTGGTGCACAGAAGCAGAGTAGGGTCCCAGGCACCTAGCCTGGCTATCTGTCCTCACCTTGGGCCTCCCAAAGTGGCTTGTCTGAAGGGAGCCTCTCCATAGGCCTGTGAAGGTAGAGCGGACGCGGAAGCGGTCAGGGGGCCTCTCACTGGACAGGAAAGGGGAGAAGAAGAAAGGTAAGCACTAACATGGTGCAGGATTCCATGGCTCTATGGTGGTGGAAGGGGCTGGGTCACCTGGTAGCCAGGGCCGGAACACCCTGCTCAAGCCAGCATCTCTCCTACCCAGAACCTTCCGTAGAGGAGAGACTGCAGAAGCTGCACAGCGAGATCAAATTTGCACTGAAGGTGGACAACCCAGTAAGACACCTGCTGCGCAGCCACAGGGTCACAACCCCATGCTGTCCTAATGGGTGCTTTCCTTAGCCACCACCTTTCAGGCTCCTTGGAAGTCTTGGGAAACTGAGGCAGGGTCCCCCAGCTGGAAGAGTGGTTTCAGAGTGGACTAGGAGGAGACTCCACCCCCGCTCCCATATCCTGTGATCTCCTCTGGGGACAGCAGACATCATCCTAGGAGACAGCCAGAGTTACCTCCCCACTCTTCCTGCCCTGCAGGACGTGAGGAGGTGTCTGAATGCACTGGAAGAGCTGGGGACTCTGCAGGTGACGTCTCAGATCCTTCAGAAGAACACAGATGTGGTAGCCACACTGAAGAAGGTATGACATGGGTCTCTGGGGCACAGAACCTGGAAGATGGTGATGGTGTCCAATGGGAGGACTTGGGCACAGCCAGCAGCCCTGCTAAGCTTGGCCTCCTGTTGGCCAGATTCGCCGGTACAAGGCCAACAAGGATGTGATGGCGAAGGCGGCAGAGGTCTACACTCGACTCAAGTCTCGGGTCCTAGGGCCAAAGGTTGAGGCTCTTCAGAAGGTGAACAAGGCTGGAGCCGAGAAAGATCGCGTTGATGTCGAGAAGGTGGAGGAGCAGCCTGGGGAGCAGGCTCCCAGAGAGCTGGTGGAGGATGAGCCCAGCACCGGTGAGGGCTGCCTGCACCCAGCTAGAGGGACAGATGGGGACTGCACCATGTTCACCCCCAGCAAGCTTACTAGACCCAACCACATTCTGGGATAGCTGGCATAGGGTGTCCCAACTCCACTGGGTGCCAGCAGTTGGGTGTTGGCAGTGCTCTGTAGGCCACAGCACTTAACATGTGCGCTGCTTGTAAGCCTGACTGCAGCTGGACGAGGAGTGTCCTAATGAGAGGCAAGCATTGTGCTCATATGACCCTATCACCCTAGATCTCTCAGCACCTGTGAATGGTGAGGCCACATCCCAGAAAGGGGAGAGCACAGAAGAAAGAGCACAGGAAGACGGGCAGGACTTGGAGGACGGCCCACGGGGGGGCTCCTCGGAAGAGCTGCATGAGTGAGTGTCCCTGGGGCATTCCCTGCATGCTGTGGCCCATCCTACCACATGCTAGGGCCAGCCAGCAAGTACACTGTGGCCCACATCAGGCCACCCCAGACTTCTAGCAACTGGTGCTCTGGAGTGGGGGGAGCTTCCTGCTGACTATCCAGGGGCGGCCCTGGTGGCCACCATGAGCACCGGCCACTGGACAGGGCTACAGTTGGCTTGGGGAAGGTCAGGAAGGCCACACCAGGTAACTGCATCCTAACTGACCTTTGCTGTGCCCCCAGCAGCCCTCGGGACAGCTCCGACCCCGCCAGGACTGGAAGTGAGCATCAGGAACATGAGAGGGTACGGCTGGCCTCCGAGTCTGCTGATGATGACGAGGACAGCTGAGCTCCAGCCACCATGGCCATGGTGCCATGTCCGTCCCCAGCCTCCCAGGGAAGTGCTGCACTGTTTGTATTTGTAGCCTGGGCCTTTCTGCCTAGTTCTGTGATTTCGATTGACATGAAATGGCTATAAAGGGTTTTGTAATGAAAAAGAAACAGCTTTATTGGCTTGGAGTCCTGATGTGAAATGCAACTGGGCTAGGGCCAGGGCATTATGCCTGAGGTACCAGCCACCGTGAGCAGAATGAGGAGCCAGGCCTGGTACAGGGCAGGGTTCACACTTAAAGTCTAGCAGAGAGCTTCGTGCAGTGTGGCCCGTTCCATCAGCATGAGTGGAACAGACACTAAGGACAGGCTAACGGGAGATTATGCCCTGACTCAACCACCTTCCCATCCCCAGTTATGGTGGTACCCCCAAGTGGGACCAGCATAGTATCTCTGGAGCAGCCCAGCATTTGTGTTGGAGTGTTGTGGTTCACACCTCCCAGCCTGCTTTCTATTTGACTTTGAGCAGTGGCTATTCTATTCTACTATGTTCCCTGTGGGCTCAGGTTGGGTATATGCCTCCTAGTGTGTCCACCTGCCTCCATGGCCACCAAGAACTGGGCATGATATAGTGAAGCTCATCTTTTGGAGGACGTAGTTGCAGGCCCGTGGGGTCTTAGTCTAGTGTTGCACCCTGATGCTGACATGGCAGAGGGAAAGGCTCAGGAAAATCCTTGCCATCTTCATCATGGCATTTCTAGGCCACAAGCTGGCCCAAACTTGGAACTCAAGGGTGTTGTTACTTTCCAAGAGTGCAGATTAAAGGAAGCTGAAAGGTTGGGAGTTGCTAACATTTTTGGGGTTCAGGGAGGGCTGGGCTATGGCCTTGGATGGCCTGGCCACAAGGGAGTCTTCTATGTTGTCTTCTATGTTATCTTCTTGGGTGCATACAATAGGGAAAAGGGGCTATCACTGTGTCTCCGGTCAATACAGCCTTCAATCCTAGGTAGGCCATGTGCTTTGGTAGGCCACATTCATGTGCAGGCCATGTGCACACGTTGCTCAGAACAGTGCTGGTCCTGTCAAGTCAGCCCTGTCTCTGGTGTGCCACCCTCCTTTTCCCAAAAGCAGGTCTGAGTCAGGCCCACAGCATCCTGTGGCTTTGAGTGGCTCTACCATACACACACACACACGCACGCACACACACGCACGCACACACACGGTATCAGAAGAGGCTGTGGGAGACTACCTTAGGGTGGCTATGCATTCTAGTGGCAGGGAACAAGATGCCTAGCATGTTGGCTAAGAGCTCTGGATGCACTGGCCAGGGTGTGGCCTGGGGTGGAGTGGTACCACCTGTAGCAGACAGCTGTGGGCCCCTGAAGGTAGGGTCAGAGCCCCAAGTGTGAAAGGCTTGCCAGTGGGAACAGCTGAGGAACCTTCTAGGTTTGACTATACTTCTGCTTTGCTCTGTCATTGGGACTTACGTGGCCACTCTCTGAACAGACTTCATGGCTAATTTGGAAGAGGGGCCATCAATTCTTGGAAATAGTGGGAGCCATGGTTGTTTTGAATCCACTTTTCTGAAGACCCTCTGCTCCTGCCTAATCTAGATCTTTGGGGAAGTGCAGCCCTCAGATGCCTATAGCTGTCCACCAGGCATCAAAGTGAAGGGTCCCACCAGCCAGCCAAGTGGGGGGCTCTGCTGCAGCTTGTCCAGCAGCACTTCCAGACTCTGCCATGCCTGGACCACACCAGCACTGCTCTGGGCAAGCTGCTCTGCCTGCAGCTCAACACCACTTGCAGAGGACACGAGGCCATACAGCTTGCAGAGGCTGTTCCTCGCCAGCCTCGCCTGCTGCTGCACCTCTGGAAGGCCCTGCAGGCAGGCTGCCAGGCTGCTGTAAGCTGCATGGAGCTGGCGGGCTAGTGTGCACAGCCTGTCTTGAGCCACAGAAGCATGCACCTGCAGAGGAGGAGGAAGGTAAGCAGGGTCAGGTCTGTGTTAGGAGTGCTGGGGAGGGGCCCATACCACACACACCTCATGGGTACCAGTAGCCTCCACCCAGGAGCTCAAGCTCTGGTCCCAATGCAGCTGCCCACCTGGAGCCTCCACAGCCATGTCTGTCTGGAAAGAGCCACAGGAGAGGTAGTGGCTCTAATGTAGTTAGAAATACTCAGTGCTGTCCCTAGATCCTGAGTCTGAACCTGCTCCATACATGGTACAGGCAAAGCCAAAATTCCCTGTGAGGGTATCTGGAAGGCCAGGTGGTGGTTCCTCTATGTCCACTCATCTCCCACCCCACTGTTGCCCTCTGCATGTCCACACAGGTTCCTTTCTGTCCCCTGCCCATTCTCTTTCCCCAGGGATCTGCTGCCCTATACCCCACCATGCCTGCTCTGTCCCTCCCATATTCCCTGGGTGTTCACTTAGGAGACAGGGGCTTCATGACCAGGGAGGGTGTGTGCAGATGACAGGGATGCCACCCAGCACCCAGAATCCCAGGCCTCTGGGTCCATAATGCCCAGCACAACTCTGGAGATAGAACACTGGGTGAAGAACCTCTGCTAGGGCCATTATTTTACCACCTTCTCCCTTGGGTTCACAGATTCTAGCCACATACCCAGCTCAGTAGTACAACCATGCCCCAGCTCCCTCTGCATGCAGGTGGATTAGCCCATTAGGCACTTGGTCAGTGAACAGTTGGAGGTATCCAGAGTGGGAACCAGAGATGCTCTTACCACCTGGAAGGCCTCCTGGAGCTGGGCCAGCACAGCCCTGGCTTGGAACTGGTTGTGCTGTATGTGGCTCAAGGCATGTTCAAAAGCTCGCTGGCGGAAGCTGGGTGCCAGGTCACCTAGGCGGACAAAGTAGCTTTCCTGGTCAGCAGAGAGCACCCGGGGCCCTGATTCTGAGGCTGCCAGCCGGGCTGGAAGGAAGATAGTGAGACTCAATCTGAGGGTTTCTTGAGGCACCCACACTGGGACTGGGGACCTGCAATAGGGAGGGACAAGCACTCACCTTGTTCTTCAGCTGTCATGGGCTGGAAGATGTCACCTAGCCCCTCCAACTCATCATGAAGTGCAGCAAAGCTTGTAGCAGCCAGCTGATCACATTCCGCCATAGATGAAGCCACGCCAGACACAAGGCCTTTGGTGGTAGCTATGGGTTTCTTGACAAGCCCCAAGCTACATGTGTTTGCAAGGCTGCTGATCTCAGAGCATGAGGACACTGCAAAAGTCATTGTAGCATGTTCTGCCCCTTGGTTGGTAGCACTGCAACTGCCAGGATCATAGTACTTAGTGGCATGAGAGCCAGAGAGTGAACATGGGACGGTATGGATACCACTGTGGATGGTATTGATGGCCACTTTATCTTCCTGACACAGAATGGCAGATCCTGTGTGCCTGGAGGTGTCCAGGCCCTTCTGAATGACACCTTTGGACATGTTCATGGCACCCGTGAGTCCTGTGGTCACTGTGTCCTTGGTGCCCATGACCATAGACTTGGTGGTGTCCAGGCCCCCCTGGGCAGCTACTTTTGACACGTTCATGGCACCTGTGAGTCCAGTGGTCAGTGTGTCCTTGGTGCCCATGACCACAGACTTGGTGGTGTCCAGGCCCGTCTGCACTGTCCCTTTGGCCACATTCATGGCTCCTGTGACTCCAGCACAAACAGTGTCCTTTGTGCCTGTCAGCACAGTTTTGCTGGTGTCCAGGCCCGTCTGCACTGTCCCTTTGGCCACGTTCATAGCCCCCGTGAGTCCTGTGGTCAGTGTGTCCTTGGTGCCCATGGCCACAGACTTGGTGGTGTCCAGACCCCCTTGAGCAGCCATTTTGGCCACGTTCATGGCCCCCGTGAGTCCTGTGGTCACTGTGTCCTTGGTGCCCATGACCACAGACTTGGTGGTGTCCAGGCCCGTCTGCACTGTCCCTTTGGCCACGTTCATGGCCCCCGTGAGGCCTGTGGTCACTGTGTCCTTGGTGCCCATGACCACTGACTTGGTGGTATCCAGGCCCGTCTGCACTGTCCCTTTGGCCACATTCATAGCCCCCGTGAGGCCTGTGGTCACTGTGTCCTTCGTGCCCATGGCCACTGACTTGGTGGTGTCCAGGCCCCCCTGGGCAGCCACTTTTGCCACATTAATGGCCCCTGTGAGTCCTGTGGTCACTGTGTCCTTGGTGCCCGTGACCACTGACTTGGTGGTGTCCAGGCCCGTCTGCACTGTCCCTTTGGCCACGTTCATGACCCCCGTGAGGCCTGTGGTCACTGTGTCCTTGGTGCCCATGACCACAGACTTGGTGGTGTCCAGGCCCCCCTGGGCAGCCACTTTTGCCACATTAATGGCCCCTGTGAGTCCTGTGGTCACTGTGTCCTTGGTGCCCATGACCACTGACTTGGTGGTGTCCAGGCCCGTCTGCACTGTCCCTTTGGCCACATTCATAGCCCCCGTGAGGCCTGTGGTCACTGTGTCCTTCGTGCCCATGGCCACTGACTTGGTGGTGTCCAGGCCCCCCTGGGCAGCCACTTTTGCCACATTAATGGCCCCTGTGAGTCCTGTGGTCACTGTGTCCTTGGTGCCCGTGACCACTGACTTGGTGGTGTCCAGGCCCGTCTGCACTGTCCCTTTGGCTATGTTCATAGCCCCCGTGAGTCCTGTGGTCACTGTGTCCTTGGTGCCCATGACCACTGACTTGGTGGTGTCCAGGCCCCCCTGGGCAGCCACTTTTGCCACATTAATGGCCCCTGTGAGTCCTGTGGTCACTGTGTCCTTGGTGCCCATGACCACTGACTTGGTGGTGTCCAGGCCCGTCTGCACTGTCCCTTTGGCTATGTTCATAGCCCCCGTGAGTCCTGTGGTCACTGTGTCCTTGGTGCCCATGACCACTGACTTGGTGGTGTCTAGGCCCCCCTGGGCGGCCACTTTTGCCACATTAATGGCACCTGTGAGTCCTGTGGTCACTGTGTCCTTCGTGCCCATGGCCACTGACTTGGTGGTGTCCAGGCCCGTCTGCACTGTACCTTTTGCCATGTTCATGGCTCCTGTGACTCCAGCACAAACAGTGTCCTTTGTGCCTGTCAGCACAGTTTTGCTGGTGTCCAGGCCCGTCTGCACTGTCCCTTTGGCCACGTTCATAGCCCCCGTGAGTCCTGTGGTCACTGTGTCCTTGGTGCCCATAACCACAGACTTGGTGGTGTCCAGACCCCCTTGAGCAGCCATTTTGGCCACGTTCATGGCCCCCGTGAGTCCTGTGGTCACTGTGTCCTTGGTGCCCATGACCACAGACTTGGTGGTGTCCAGGCCCGTCTGCACTGTCCCTTTGGCCACATTCATGGCTCCTGTGACTCCAGCACAAACAGTGTCCTTTGTGCCTGTCAGCACAGTTTTGCTGGTGTCCAGGCCCGTCTGCACTGTCCCTTTGGCCACGTTCATAGCCCCCGTGAGTCCTGTGGTCACTGTGTCCTTGGTGCCCATAACCACAGACTTGGTGGTGTCCAGACCCCCTTGAGCAGCCATTTTGGCCACGTTCATGGCCCCCGTGAGTCCTGTGGTCACTGTGTCCTTGGTGCCCATGACCACAGACTTGGTGGTGTCCAGGCCCGTCTGCACTGTCCCTTTGGCCACATTCATGGCTCCTGTGACTCCAGCACAAACAGTGTCCTTTGTGCCTGTCAGCACAGTTTTGCTGGTGTCCAGGCCCATCTGCACTGTCCCTTTGGCCACGTTCATAGCCCCCGTGAGGCCTGTGGTCACTGTGTCCTTGGTGCCCATGGCCACAGACTTGGTGGTGTCCAGGCCCCCCTGGGCAGCCACTTTTGCCACATTAATGGCACCTGTGAGTCCTGTGGTCACTGTGTCCTTGGTGCCCATGACCACTGACTTGGTGGTGTCCAGGCCCGTCTGCACTGTCCCTTTGGCCACGTTCATAGCCCCCATGAGTCCTGTGGTCACTGTGTCCTTGGTGCCCATGACCACTGACTTGGTGGTGTCCAGGCCCCCCTGGGCGGCCACTTTTGCCACATTAATGGCCCCTGTGAGTCCTGTGGTCACTGTGTCCTTGGTGCCCGTGACCACTGACTTGGTGGTGTCCAGGCCCGTCTGCACTGTCCCTTTGGCCACATTCATAGCCCCCGTGAGTCCTGTGGTCACTGTGTCCTTGGTGCCCATGACCACTGACTTGGTGGTGTCCAGGCCCGTCTGCACTGTACCTTTTGCCATGTTCATGGCTCCTGTGACTCCAGCACAAACAGTGTCCTTTGTGCCTGTCAGCACAGTTTTGCTGGTGTCCAGGCCCGTCTGCACTGTCCCTTTGGCCACATTCATGGCTCCTGTGACTCCAGCACAAACAGTGTCCTTTGTGCCTGTCAGCACAGTTTTGCTGGTGTCCAGGCCCGTCTGCACTGTCCCTTTGGCCACGTTCATAGCCCCCGTGAGTCCTGTGGTCACTGTGTCCTTGGTGCCCATGACCACAGACTTGGTGGTGTCCAGGCCCGTCTGCACTGTCCCTTTGGCCACGTTCATGGCTCCTGTGACTCCAGCACAAACAGTGTCCTTTGTGCCTGTCAGCACAGTTTTGCTGGTGTCCAGGCCCGTCTGCACTGTCCCTTTGGCCACGTTCATAGCCCCCGTGAGTCCTGTGGTCACTGTGTCCTTGGTGCCCATGACCACTGACTTGGTGGTGTCCAGGCCCGTCTGCACTGTCCCTTTGGCCACATTCATAGCCCCCGTGAGGCCTGTGGTCACTGTGTCCTTCGTGCCCATGGCCACTGACTTGGTGGTGTCCAGGCCCCCCTGGGCAGCCACTTTTGCCACATTAATGGCACCTGTGAGTCCTGTGGTCACTGTGTCCTTGGTGCCCATGACCACAGACTTGGTGGTGTCCAGGCCCGTCTGCACTGTCCCTTTGGCCACGTTCATGACCCCCGTGAGTCCTGTGGTCACTGTGTCCTTGGTGCCCATGACTGCTGACTTGGTGGTGTCCAGGCCTCCCTGAACAAAACCTTTGGCCATACCTACTGCTCCCATGATGCCTCCAGACAGTGCCTCCTTAGTGCCCACAAGGGCTGATTGGGTGGCTCCAAGGCTACCCTGGACCATTCCTTTAGCAGTGTCTATGATGTCACCCACCCCAGAGGAGAAGGCATCTTTACCACTGGTCACACTGAAGCTTCCCATGTCCTTGTGCTCAGCAGTTGTCTAACAAGGAAGGACAGAGGTTAGCACCTAAGGAAACTAACTCTAGGTTGACTGTGCTGTCCATACCCTTGTGCAACCCAGTCCCTTAGCCAAACACCATAGTGTCATCCAGCTGCAAGGTAGTATCTAGGGAACTCCTAAAAAAGATTGCTTCTAGTTGGGCATGTGATTCCAGCACTTAATGAAGCTGAGACAGTAGGACTGTCACAAGTCAAGGGTTGCCTGACAAGCAACTAAAATGCAAGTTGAGAAAGACCCCATCAGTGTCCGCTTGACTTGGTCATGTCTCACACTGTGGCCAAGAGGCCACTCTTGACACTTGATTATTGTTTGACACTGGTCTTCTATAACCCAAAATTTACTATGTAGCTAAGGAGGACCTGCTGGGATGATGGAGATGTGCTCCTACTGAGCGGCTTGGGGGACTCTGAGCATGCCTGGGGACATTGGTTATCCTAAGGGGAGGATGGAGACACGGCTCAGCTCAGTCCCACAGTATGGCCCAGTTAGCACGGTGCTCACCTCACATTCTGCAGTGGCCCAGGCTTGATCCTTCCCTGCACTTGTGTGATGTAAGGCACAAAAGGTGTGCGGTTCCTGGCCCCTCTCCTGCCCCAGCCTACAGCCCTCTAGAAAATACACTCCTACATGCTACAGAATGAGGTACTGGCAGCCTGGGCTGTGTGAGACCCTGTTTCAGATTAAAAAGACAAACGAAAACAATTCCTTCAGGGTTAGGATAGTGGATGAAAGAAAGGGATTCAGTGTGTGCTTAATTGTTGTTAATTGTTGTCTTGACTGCCAGAGATGTATTTTGATTGGAGTCTACTGGGTATAGTTCCACCATTGCTGACCGAGGGGATGCTTAAGTTAGAGAGTTATGGAAGTGGGGGTGGAGTTCTCTACCTTGGTTTCTCTACGCCTTCCATGTGGTGTTGTGGGTCACAGCCCCTGTCTCCTTGGGGGCAGGGGAAGGCTAGCATTTAAGTGCTGAGCACTGTGCATTAGGTAGGACTGTTGAGAGCTTGTGCCCATTTCCCAGATGTAGAAACTGAGGTCCAGGGTAGAGAATGTACTAGAGGTCCCACCTTCTCTTTGTCCTTTGACTCCCCACCCCATGAAAGAAACTAGAACCTCCCAGTCCTTCCTGACCAGGGTCTTCAACCTGGCTCACCTGTTCAGAAGACTGGAGCAGCCCCGCCGCACCCCTTGCCATCTGATGCAGGTTGGTGGCCCCTGCAGAGACAGAGCCAGGCTGGGAGTGAGCGGCAGGCCTCCAGCTGGAGCCTGTTGCTGTTGTGCAATTCCAGGCTTTGCCCCAAAGGGCAGGAATGTCCCAGCAGCCAGTCCAGGGACAGCAAGAGATGGCATCCACAGGCAGGATCCAGGTCTAGCTTCCCTTCCCCCTCCCTGCCAAGGGTGGCTTTGGCCCCTGTGTCACAGGGTTCTGAGAAGTCTTTCTGTGCCGGACCCTGGGTGCTGGACACCCACCCTGAACCCATGGAGCCTGCAGTGGGCAAGTGGTACCTCCCTGCCTGTGCCATGGCCCCCAGCAGCCTGTCACAGGTAGCTGGTGGCCTGATGCAGGCACTCCAGCTGAGTCCAAGGATGCTGTGTGACCCCAGGGCAGCTGCTGACCCTATCTGAGTCTTTATCCTTGACACACTCAAACAAGCACAACATGCAGCCAGGTATTAGGCGCAATGAGTGACTGGCAGAATTTAAATTCCCTCCTCCCTGGACTATGTTACCCAGTATCTGTGCCTCAGTTTCCCCACCTAATGACATAACAGACAAGATCAGCAGGATCACTCCAGGTCCCTCCTGGGTAGTCTGCATGGCTACTTGGTCCCCACCACCTCCCTGTGCCACTCACCCAGAGGTGGGGGAGCAGGTGTCCCTGTGGGGTCTGTTGCTGGTCCTGCGTCATTTGTGGAACTGTGAGTGTGGGACACTAGGTTCCGGGAAGAGCTGAAGCCAGGCAGGAACCCGAAGAAACTGCTCAGGGTCTGTGTGGAGTGGGTGGGGGTGGCATGAGTGGACACTGGGGTCACCTTCCCTGAGTCCCTTGTGGGGCAGCCCTCTCTCTGTCCTTACCTTGCCTTTGGATTTGGGGGGACTCCTGGTCCCATCTCCCGAAGCAGACATAATGGTGACCTGAGGGGCTAGAAGGTGCAAAAAGTCCCACATGATGGGGGCCCTCCTGTCCCGTCCCCACCCTGGACCCCACAGGCACCCCTTTTACCCACCTGGAGGTGTCAGTCGCTGGGTGACGCAGCTGGACTCACATGGACCATGCAGGGTCCCTCAGAGCAGGGCAGCTGCTGGCAGTGCCTCAGCTCCTGGTTCCCAGGCCTTATAGGGTCTGGGGAGGGTGCAGGCTTGGCCTGTCCAGGCAGGCGGCCAGAGAGCGGGGGGGGGGGGCGTCACGTGCCTGCCTGCCTGGGCCAGTGTGGAACCACCCCAGCACCTTTCCCCTGCTCTCCGCCTCAGCCCAAGCCACCTCTCTGCCCACAGTGCCTGCCCTCAGGCCCAGTGACTCAGAGCCAGCTGGGTTCCCTGAGGGAACCTGCTCTCTGCCTCTACTTTTCTGAGATGGGACACCTGATCAGGCACCGCCTTTAGGTCCCAGTTTCCCCTTCCAAACTTATCAGTGGGCTTCCTTTCCCCCTCCTCCCACTCTGCTCCTCACTCCCTGGCTTAAAACAGGGACCTTCTCCAACAGGTGGGATCCTTTCTTCCCCCAAGGCCATTGCATGGGCCATGGCCCTGCCTACTACACCTTCCTCTAGATTTCCACACAGTCTCAACTGTCAGCCTGTTTATATCCTGAGCCCAGGGCAGTGCTAGCACACATCACACACTTAGGAAACATTTGTCTAAATGGGGACAACTAAAGGTGCATACGAGTTTAAAATGAGGTCATATGTGGTCTGTAGTCAACAAACTCTACCTTAGCATTACCGGACGGAAACAGGGTCTTTACTGAAGGGACTTGGCTGAAATGCAGAATGGGAGGTGCCCTGGGGTTGAGAACCATGGTGGGTCCAGCCTAACCAGTGTGTGTGTTGGATGAGAATCCTGGGCCTGAAGCCCCATGGGTAGGTCATACAGGCTCCTAATTCACTGTCTCCCAAGTGGGACTTCCGTGGAGCCACTGGGCAGAATGGCCACCACTCTCACCCTGGACCCTGTCCCAGACTTTTACCCCAGGAACTCCAGCATCCCAACCTCAGCAATGAGGCAATTAACTCTGGCTCTGAACAAGAGGAAGGGATTCTGGGTAGGGTGGGATGGGGGCTTGGTACCCCTGGGCTGTTTCCTTGGAGCCTTGGTTGTGTTGGCTGACAGTTCTAGAACAGAACTGAGTACCTCCAACTATTGCTCTGGAAGGCATGGGGGGGCAGGAGGAGTGGGTATGGGGTGGGAGCATTGCAGCTGGCTCTCGGCGCCTGGCTCCCACAATTCACAAGGCTCCCAGGAAGAGCCAGAGTTCGGTGTGGGGGTGGGTTGTGCCTTCTGGATAAGAGGGCACTGGTAGGTGGGCAGAGATGAGGATGCTGTTCTGAGAGTACTGGGGAGCTATGGGATTTCTGGAAGAGAAGCCCAGAAACACCATCTGGACTGGGTTCCAGCATGACTTCACCATGCTGGACAGTGGTTTCCCAATACACTGCCCAAACCCAGGAGCCAGAGGGGTGGCCAAGAATTCAGTGAGAATCCAGGAAGGCCCTGTGGGACCCATCCTGGCCTTTGCCCTGCTTCTGCCTCCTGCAACCCTACCCAAGTGCAGCCTATCTCCTGCAGGTCCAGGGAGCAGGGAGAAGAGAGGCCACCTCTTGGCATCCTCTACTCCACCTTCTATCCTGCTACCAAGAGGTTCCAAGAACTCATACTATAGTATTAGTGGCTTCCACTTAGGTGTACTGGGGGGGGGGAAGACACTTAACCTAAGCTCCTCCACGTGGCTTAGGAGGAAATGTGTTGGCCCTGAACACTGGCTGGCAATTCCATCCTCATGACCCTAAAGTCACACCCTGAAAACTCCCAGCACCCTAGTTCCAAGACACACCTCAGATCACACCAAACATTTATTCTGGACCACAAACAACAAAGCAAGTGGGTCTCTTGCCTGGCATGGCTGGCTGGACATCTTGGAGGGACACCACTCAAAAGCATTTTATTTGAGGATATCTGTAACCCCCCGGAGAAGATTCCCCTCCACACCATGTCTTCCTCAGAGTCCAGAGCCACCTTTTTATTTATTTATTTGACAGTCTTGCTAAGGCAACTTAAGCTGGTCTCAAATTTCAATCCTCCTGCTTCAGCCTCTCAAGTGCTGCCATGACAGCTGTGTACCACTTTTGAAGGTGGGGACAGGTCACAGGAGTTACCTGCGGTGAGCGCGGTCATATGACCACCAGGGGGCAGCAGGGGGCCTCGGTGGTTAGAAGTCCAGCTCAGGCATCAGCCTGTGCTTGGGCGGGCTACTCTGGGGCGCCCGCGGTTCTGCATGCTCGGCCTCCCAGGCTTTCTGCTGGGCCGGCCAGTTCATGTGCACCCAGCGCGGGTCGGGGCCGCCCACCACCTCATCCACGCAGGCGTCCAGGTCTGCCAAGGGCTCAGGCCGCTCCACCAGGACCGGAGCAAAGGGCCCCACGAGCCAGGGCAGGGGCATGGCCCGCAGGACTGAGTCCAGCAACTCGTCAACGCAGGCGTGCGCCCTGGCTACTCGGCCCCTGCCCTCGGCCAGAGCAGCCGGAGCCACATCCCGCAAGCAGCGCGCGTCGGCGAAGGCGGCCTGCAGGGCATCTACGCTTCGCTGCACCTCTGCCACCTTGGCCCGGGCACCAGGTGGCAGGCCCAGCACGCAACCAGCCAGAGCGTCCACTGCCCTCTGAAGCTCCAGAGTCAGGCTTCGAGACAGGGCCAGCGTCTCTAGCTCCACCTACAAGAGCCCAGCCTCAGTTTCCCCATGCATCTAATGCATGATTCTCAACCTTTGGGCCTTTTCATGGGGGTCACCTATAAGATATTTACATCGCAATTCATTACAGTAGCAAAATTACAGCTGTGAAGCAGCAATGAAATAGTTTTATGGCGGGAAGTCACCACAACATGTATTAAGTGGTCACTGCATTAGAAAGGTTGAGAATCACTGATTTAATGGTAGGTTTGACCCGCTTTAGTTTCCCCATGAAATCTAATGTGAGGGCCTTGGCTTACCTCAGTTTCCCTATGGACAACAATGGGGGATCAGCTCTGCCATACTTTAGCTTACTGGATACAAAAGAGAGTATATGCTCTGCCTCAGTTTCCCTCATGGACACCCAACCTGGTGACTGAGAGCACTTGAGCTGGGATCCCTGCCTCTTGCCCAGGGTGGATGGATCCTGCTTTCCCCATGGCCCCTCACCTGGCTGTGTCTGCGCCCATTCTCTGGCCATGGACTCCAGTCCTCCCATAGCTCCTGCGCCTTTGGGGGGTAGGGAGTGGGAGTGGGGTTTGCCCCGTTCTGCATACGGTGGATCTGTAGGACAGGGACACCAGGAGTCAGCCTGGAGGCCTGCAACCTGCCTCCAGCAGCCCTTAATGAGCACCGCCTGAATGCAGCCAACCTGCATTCTGTTGGCCAGCCCAGTCCCTTCTCCCCTCTACTCCTTTTGTTGCTTACTGTCACAGCCCGGTCCACAGGGATCTCTGCTTTACCCAACATAGAGCCTCCCTCCCTCTCCTGCCTGAAGGTGAATGGACATATATTGTAGTTTATCAGTATTCAGTATTCAACCAGGAAAAGGGGAGGAACTGGTGACTGTTCCACTGTGGGTGGCCCTTGAGATGAGGCTCAGTGAGTGACAAGGCAGGACACACAGCACAGATCACTCCCAGCATGCTTCATCCAGCCTCACACTCACAGAGACAGGAAGTGGAAGAGTGGGAAGGGGCTCTGGGAGATGGAGTTAGTATTGAACAGGGGCAGAGCCTCGCTGTAGGGAGATGATGGGGTGGGGGGTAGGGATGGCTGCATGGCTTCCTGAGTGCTGGGATGACAAGGCCTGAGCTACCATGCCCATCAAGACCATAAAGTGTTTGAAAATGAGGCAATAGATAATGCAAGATCCTGTTCCCACATGGCCGGTAAAGCACAAAGCTGTGGCTGGACACAGAGTGACCTTTCTCAATAAGCATTTAGTAACCTGACTATGTACAAATTGTCCCATCTGCTGTAGGCAGGGCATGGACAGACCAGCCACACAGTAGATGATCAATAGCCAGACGTGGGAAGAACTGGGGCTCTGCTCAGTGCCGAGCAGAGCATCTTCCCAGAACGTGTGAAGTCCCCATTCCACCCCAGCACTGGGAGTGAGGAGAGTCGGGACCATGGGAAATTAAGGATCATATGGGCACAGGATGTGGTACAGCATAGAACACACTGCAAAGGCAAGAGTAAACAGTATATGTGTGCTGTGGAATACTGATCAGCCAGGAAAAGGAGGGAGACTCTAACACCTGCTCCCACATTGAGTGCAAAGGCACACACTTTGGAGTCCCACCATTCCCAGGAAGCCAGGCAAAGGCCCTGGGGAAGGGTGGAGCTTGTAGGAGGCAAGGTGGGAGGGGGCAGGAATGGGAAGACTGAGACTGTACTTACAGGTGCTCTCTGGTGTGTCCAGAGGGACAGTGGGAAGGACTATCTGGGCGAGGTGAGTGCTGAACTGTGTGTGTGTGTGTGTGTGAGAGAGAGAGAGAGAGAGAGAGAGAGAGAGAGAGAGAGAGAGGAGAAGCAGAAGCAGGGGCTGGAAAAGGGCTTTGAAGGCAGAGGCCATTGTTAGCTGTGAGGGGTATAGGAGGGAGTAGGGAGCAGAAAATGCAGACAGACAGCATGGGATGAAGGCTGAGGTGTGATCTGGGATCTAGGGTGATGTATCCACATGGGGGTCTCTTTCTGAGTCCTGGGAGCCCTGCCCATAACCCCCAGTGGGAAGCCCCACCCTGAGAGAGCCCCGCACCCCACCAGGTGGCTCACCAGCTCCAGAGTCTCCTGTAGCTGGGCCAGAGTGTCCTGGGTGCGGTGTTTGCTCTGCCTCAATTTCCCCAAAGAGTGTTCATAGGCCAGATGGCGGAGGCGCGCCGACAGGGATCCCAGACGCACAAAGTAGCCCTGTTGCCGCCTCTGCTCCTCCACAGAGCCCACTTCTGGGTCCTCGGCCTCAGCAGCCAGGGCAGCTGGAGACAGGGACACTGGGGATTGGCATGGTGGCTTATGCCTCTGCTCACTCACTGCCAGGAGCGCCCAGGTTCTCAGCTGTACAGTGACCCTGTATTGTCATTGCCCCTCTAACTGTTCCCAAACCTTATGGAGTGTACTTTATTTTTGTTCCTTTGTTTTGAGACGTGGCCCAGGCTAGCTCCAGCCCTGGTGCTTACGCTGTACATTCGAGGGAACTGAGGTAGGCCATTGGGGTGGCTCAGTGATGGTAGAAGGAGAGAACCGACTCCTGGAGGGATTCTCTGACCTTCAGTGCCTGCTGTGGTGTGTGCACGTGCACACAAACACACAGGTGTGCATGCGCGCACACACACACTTAAACTGAAGTATCATAGCATGCTGGAGGCAGACCCAAGACTCGAACCCAGGCCTGATTCTACCAAATATGGCCAGGTCCAGTGGTGCACACCTGTCACTCCAGCACTCGGGAGGCTGAGGCAGGATGGCCATGAGTTCATGAGTTCAGAGCAAGCCTCGGCCATAGAGTGAAACCCTGTCTCAAAGCAATTGTCTTTGGGGCCTGGGTGTCTGACTTTCTGGGCACAAAGTGGAGGGAAAGATCCAACCTGTATTTGAGTCTCCGGTTTCCCAATGCTGTGCTGTTCTGTGCAACCTCAGGCAAGCCCCAGACCTCTCTGATTAGTACCTAGCTCATCCTCGGTCATGGGCAGGAAGTGATCCACCAGCTCCTCCGACTTGCCCAGCACCATGTCCATGGCCTGGCTCATGGAGCGCTTCAGCTCCCCGCTCCAGCGCCGGCCCCGCTGTGCCAGATCCACCATGCCTGTGACGCTGTTGGTCACTGCGTCCTTGGCTGAGGTCACCACCTGTGGGAAGGGTGTCACTCTGGGCACTGTGGGTCTGTGGCTCCATTTACCCTAGTCCTGGAAGCAGAGATCCCCAAGACCTCTGGATCCCTTCCTAGCTCTGTGCCTCAGTTTCCCTTCATTAAATAGGCGACCCTGAAGTCCTTCCCAACTGGCTGACCACTATCATCTTACACATCTGCTCCCCCCAAGATCTCTCCCTTCTCCCGCTTCACCCTGAAGGAGTTGGGGAATGGGGGCCAGGTCATCTCTAGTACCACGTCCGACGGCTGCTGCAGGAATGGTAGCTTCTCTTCCAGTTTGTCTAGTCCCCTGCAGGCAAGATCATTCACTGTGGCCACTAAAGAGAGAAGGGGAACCATGGAGGACTGAAGGGCATGGCAGAAGGGAGTACCTGGCAAGGATGGAAGCCACACATCCAGAGGAGCGTGCACCCTGGCCAGGGGGACATGGCAGGCAGGTGACAGGACCTGAGGCAGCTCAGCTATTGAGTCCTTTCTCCTCACCCCCTGCTGGGTCCTCGAGCAGCTAGGCTCAGGGTCTTGGGAACAAGAGAGGAGTTGGGGACCCTCATTGACCCTCTTCAGTCACTCAGTCAGCCATGGGCTTTCATCCTCTGGTCAGTGGGGAGCCCTGAGCCAGTGGCCCAGCCATTAGAGACAAAGAAGGTGCCAGAACATTGGGAAAGAACAGAGGGGACAGTTAGGAACCAAAAGGGGATCCAAGAGGGGGTCTGGGCTGATTACATGTGGATTTGGTCCCAGTGCTGCATAAACCAGGTGAGTGTGGTGGTGCAGGTCCATCATCTCCGCACTCAGGAACATCATTGAACATTCTGGGCCAATCTCAGCTACAGAGCAAAACTCTCAGCCAGAAAAATGGCGTGGGGGTGGGGTGGGGTGGGGTGGGGTGCGGACCTAGATGGCCCAGGGAGGGACAGCTGTTTCTGAGGATGGTAAAGAAAGATCAAAGTAGGTACTTGGGAACTCAGACTCACACTGGGGCTGCAGGTGCTCCAGCAGAGGCTGTGCATGGTCCAGGGCGCAGGTAGTCACACTGCACACACAGTGCTCAGCCAGACGACAGGCTGAGCCCAGCAGTGGGTGTTTGTCCTTGGCTGTGTTGTAAGCACCAGACACGGCTGTGTATGTGGCCCTGACGAGGGGCAAGGCCACCACACGCTTCACCACATTCTGTAGGAACCAATGACGCCGGGGCTCAGCCCCACCAGGGGACAGATGGAGGCAGTGAGTTGTGCAACGGCACCTCCCGTGTTCCTGGTGAGGCTGCTGCATTGGGGACCAGCTGGGTGATGACCCCCAGGGCAGAGACCTGACTGCTGGGGCTCAGTGTCCCCACAGGCTGTAAATGTGGGTAGCATATACCCTAAGTTTGGTGACAGCAGTCACATGGAGCTATGAGAAAGGAGCTGGACCTTGGTGTCCACTGCCAGAGCCTCCCGCAAGGGATGTGCAGGGACCCAGCCATGAACCCCCCTCAGAGGCGCACCCCATTGTGGTCACTCTCCCAGCCCCTCACCTGCTGGTCCGGCTCCCCCAGGCTGGTTCCAGGGTCCTGAGCTGTCTCATTGGACAAGCTGAGGGGCAGGACATGGAGAGAGGGAACCCCTGAGAGCTAGCCCTGTGGGGTGTTCTGGGATGCAAAGGCAAATCATGCACAGCACAGGGTCCTGCACATAGTAGGTATATAATAAAAACCGATGGCTTTGTGGGGAAGGGGAAGTGGGCACCGAGATGAGGATCAGTTCAGATTCCATCATTACCTGTGATGTGGCGCTGGACTGGCATCTTCACTCCTGTGGTCCATTTCCACCGTGGACAAACCCACACACCAGCCCCACTTGCAGAGGTGGAGGGAGCAGCGGCAGAATCCAGTCCCTTTGACGGGCAGGGAAATTGACGCACAGGTTGCACATGGAGCTTCGAGGTCACCCTCAGCTGTCTAGGGTGACAGGAACGCTGACCTCAGGGCTCATACCAGCTCTGAGCGTCCCCAACGTGGCCCTCCCACTGTCCTCTGCGCCTGGGCCCCGCCCAACTGGGTCCTGGGCCCGCGCCCACTGGGCCAAGGGTCCCACCACCTGCTGCGCCAGTGCCTACGCGCATGCGTGCCCCACCCACTCCCTCTGGCCCCACCGGGAAGGTCCGGGTGTTCAGGGTCAGGACCTGTGCGCCCTGATCTGGGTACAGAGCCGAAGCCGCGGGTGTCCCTGGCGCCCATACTGGAGCCAGCCCTCCTCCCTTACAGCAGATCTGGGCGGGGCCTCAGCGCCCCGGGCCAATGAGGCACCGGGGTGTGTCCGGGGCTCCCCCCCCCCCCCCCGGTGCCTTAGCGACCTAGGGACGCTGGTGTCCCTACGAGGTCGCTACCACGGACTAGAGCCGAGGACTTTCTTACTCTTGATTCTTTTACATACACTTGTTTTGAGTCAGAGTCTCATTATGTAGCCTAGGGCAGCCTGGAACTAATTACATAGCCAAGAATGACCTTGAACTCACCGCCCAGTGGCTAAGGCGACAGATGTGCCCACCACTCTGGTTAGGCAGTGCTAGGCAGGGACCCAGAGCTGTAGTGATATGGAACTCGGCCTCCTGAGGCCCACCCAGCCTTCGTCTTTATTTTTATTATTACATTTACGTGCGCGGATGTTTTGTCTGTATGTCAGTCTGTCTTCCTTTGTCTGTATGTCAGTCTGTCTTCCTTTGTATGTCAGTCTGTCTTCCTGTGCACCATGGTTGCCTGAGGAGGCCAGAGGTGTCAGCCGCCTGTGACTAGAGTGACAGGTGACTGAGCCATCATGTGGGTGCTGGGACTCCAACCCCAGACCAGAGGTCTTTGTCTCTGCTGTTTAATCTTGAGCAGTAGAACTTGTCAGCTCAGACCCCATTTTACAGATCAGCAAACCAAGACTCCGGCTTAGCCCATTCTCCTCAGCTCCATTTGCAGACTGAGCTAAGGAACCCAGTCTTGTGGTGTTATATGCCTGTGACTCCTGCTCCAGGAGGCAGAGACAGGAGAATCATGAGCTCAGATCATCCTAGGCTACATAGCAAGTTTGAGGCCAGCTTGGGCTATCTTGTCTAAAGAAAAAAATAGCTGCTGGTGGTGGTACATACCTTTAATCCCAGCACTTAGGAGGCAGAAGCAGGCAGATCTCTGAATTTGAGGCCAGCCTGGGCTACAGAGCAAGTTCCAGGACAACCTGGGCTACACAGTATGGAGGGTCTGGAGAGCATGCTCAGTCAGTGAAGGTCTTGCCATGAAAGCCTGAAGACCTGAGCTGCAATCTCCAACAGATGGAGGGAACCATCTCCTGCAAGTCGCCCTCTGACCTCCACAGGCTCACTGGTGTGCATGTGCACAAAATAAACGTAAAACAACAAGGAACAGTGCAAATGATGAGTTGCTCAATCAGCCTAGGAGTCATTTTTAAAACATTTATTTACTTATTATGTATACAATAATACAATACTCTGCCTACACATATGCTTGTAGGCCAGAAAAGGGCACCAGATTATACTGCAGATGTTTTTGAGCCACCATGTGATTGTTGGGAATTGAACTCAAGACCTCTGGAAGAGCAGTCAGTGTTCTTAACCTCTGAGCCATCTCTTTAGCCCAGTAGATGTTTTACTAACTGCTTTGGTGACCCCTGTCAGGGTGGTCTGGGGTGTGGCAGAGGGAGAGTGTGGGAGGCGAGGTACCTGGAGTGGGTCAGGTAACCTCAATCCCAACAGAGGGAATGGTGCCACCCCTATCGCCATCCTACAGGGACCCCGGCTCTGCCAAGTCCAGCAGCCGCTGGCCCCTCACGGCTTCAGGCCCTTCACAGAGCGTGTCGTTCTTCGAGAACATCTTGTGTTTGTTGGCGTGCAGCCAGCGGCACAGGTCCCGCAGGTTCTTGTCGCAGACCCAGGGGTTGTGCGACAAGTCGAAGCCGTCCTGCATGTCGCGGGAAGGCCTCCCCAGCGATGCCCATAGGCCGGGGGGTGTGCTGGACAGAGAATTATTGGACAAATCCAACATGTCTAGATGCCGGAGGCTCCAGAAGGCACTTGGCTGCACCACAGTCAGCCCGTTGTCGTTCAGGAACAGGATGCGCAGAAACGGCTGGAATGAGAACAGGCCGAACTCCAGCTTCCGCAACCGGTTCCCTTCCAAGTGCAGGCGCTGCAGCCGGCTCGGGCCCAGCAGGAGGCTGGTGGGCAGCGTCTCCAGCAGGTTGTACCCAAGGTCCAGGGTTCTCAGAGCAGTCAGGGTAAGGAGGAACCCGCTGGGGAGCACGCACAGCCGGTTCTTCGCCAGGTCAAGGTGTTCCAGGGAGCGCAGGCCCCACAGCAACCCAGTATTCGCGTCTTGCAGCTGGTTGTCCCGCAAGACCAGGGTGCGCAGGTCGGCCAAGGTGCTGAAGAGTCCCAGGGGCAGGCCGCGGAGCTCGTTGTGGGTCAGGTCCAGGACACGCAACCTGCTTAAGGGTGTCAGCGATCCCAGGGACAGCTCCTGCAGGCGGTTGCTGGAGAGGTGCAGCTCCTGCAGGCGTCGACAGGCTTGCAGGGCTCTGGCAGGCAGCTCGGTCAAGTTGGAGAATTCCACAGACAGATGGACAATGTCAGCCGGGAGGGGACTCGGGAACTCGGTGACATTGTAGCAGGAGACAGTGCTGCCCTCGGCTGTAGGCAGTACCAGGCATTCATCGAGGCTGGACACAATGCCATCGGCTGAAGTCACCAAGAGGGCCAGGAGGAACAGAATTCTGGGGAAGCAGGTACTGAGGTCCTGGGAGCTGTGGTCAGGGAACCATAGTGAAAATATATGCCCTCTTCCCGGCGACCACCAACCTGGACTGGGACGATATATGAACCTCACCGTTTGTTTCCTGAGTCTATTTTTGTCCTCTTAGCTGGGTAGGTGAGTGGCAGAGCTAGTGAACTCCTATTCATCCTGCAAAGCCTCAGTCACATTAATTTCATTCTCATCTAGTGCCTTCCCTCTGCTTCCAGAAGTAGCCCCTGTCCCACAGCAAACCTCACCTCTACGATGCTTAAGTTCCTACATCTGAACCCTATATTCTCCCCCTGCCAGCCCTAACAGGTGATCAGTAATTAATTATTCTCAGCCCAATTAGCTAGTTACTTCTAATCTGGTTTGTATCCTAGATCTATTCCTATCTCCCTCATTATGTGTTTGGAAGGGAGAGTCAGTGAACTCCTGTTCATACTGCAAAGACCCAGCCACAGTGCCTGGCTTTCATTAACCCTTCTCTGACTGTAGTCAGGAGGGCAAAGCTTCCACATTAGGCTCCTCCTTTCTCTGTCCAGCTCAGGTTTGGGTTGTGTGGTCATCACTGAGTACTCAGAGGGAACTCCAAGTCCAGGTGAACAGAGTCCCTCTGTAGTCACATCTGCTACAACCCTCAGATCTCTGGAGCTTCCCTTAGTGGAATGGAGATGACCATGACCTTGAGCCTCTGCAGGAGCCCTCCACCATGCCTTCTCACTGGTCCTTTGGGGGTCTGTATCTGCAGTAATAGTTTGCAGGCCTGCATCTGTCCCTGGCAACCTCAATGGGTCAGCCCAATGTCCCCATGGCTTTGACTGGCCTGGTGCCAGGGTTGCCCAGCACAGGCCAGGGGAGACCTACCTCCCTTGCTGCCAAGAGGCCATGGCTGTTCTTCTCTTTTTCCTCTGTGTGTCTGTCCCTGTGGCGCCAGGCAGGTGGCTTTATATAGTCCCTGCTTCAAATCAATGCAAAGTGGGAAGGAGCTTGGGGACCGGTCAGCATTGCTACACCCCTTCCTGGCAGAGGCCGCTGCTTCCTGCCCAGCCCTTCCCAGCAGACTTTCTCCATCTCTAACTTTCTGGTTTGAGGATTGGTCCCACCCAGTGTCTCCAGAGCTAATTCCCCACCTCCCAACCCCAGATTTGGGGACTGAGGTTGAAATCTGACCAGGGACCCAGCTGCTCTTTGAGCAGGGGGCAGAAAACAACAGGAATAGCACTGAGAAAACTCTCTGGTCTTGAGTACCTGACACATTGTTTTCTTTCTATGCTCAAGTAGCTTTCCTTCTTTAAGGTCCTGAACAAAGAACAGTACCTGGCTCTGAATTCGAGCTCCTGCAAAAAGAACCAAAACTAAGGTTCTCCAGGACTCAGTTTCCCCACCTACATAGCTGAACTCAATCTTCTAGTGCTCTTCTAAGCCTAGCAGTG
Source organism: Phodopus roborovskii (assembly GCF_943737965.1). NCBI lineage: Eukaryota > Metazoa > Chordata > Mammalia > Rodentia > Cricetidae > Phodopus > Phodopus roborovskii. Next base: position 4,808,795 of record NW_026125554.1, read on the forward strand.
GTGGCACACACCTTTAATCCCAGCACTCAGGCTGCAGAGGCAGGCAGGTCTCTGTGAGTACAAGGCCAGCCTGGCCCACAGATCAAGTTCCAGGATGGCTGGGACTGTTATGCAGAAAAACCCTGTCTTAGAAGAGAGAGAGAGAGAGAGCGAGAGAGAGAGAGAGAGAGACTCTGATGATTACATCTATCTGAAGCACAGTGTGTGCAGATGCTCTGTTGTGAAGACACAGTGAGGTCTGGTGTCATCACGGTGCTCAGGGGTTGGGATCCAAAGGCAGGAGGCTCTCTTTTCGGTACCCATAAGATGGTTCTGCTCCATCTTGGCTCAAGAACAGAGTTCAAAACGGTCCTTAGTAAGTCATAAGACCTAAAGGTCAAAGGCATGACCTTAGCTGTCTTATTCTAAACAACAAAATACCTGGTCTGAGGTGTGGCTACTCCTGACCCTCAAAGCCAGGTAATGAGAAATTGAATCTAAGGTGTGGCTACTGAATCCTAGGAGAAAGAGGAAGAAGTTTATTTGTTCCTTATACATGATACCATGTTCCCCTTTTTGGTTAAGGTATATAAGACTGGTGAAAAATAAACTCGTGGCATTTCAGCATTGGCTGATTTGCCCTCCTGATTTTATTCCTGTGTCTACATCTTTTCCTTTAATGTCCAAAATCCCCCTCTCGGGTATGAACCTCGGGCTGCTCGGCTGTCTCTGACTGCAGCCCCACAAACACAGCTTCCCACAATAGTGAGAATGTGTCAAACAACAAAAACTACAATAGTGAAATGCACTTTGAGGCTATTAATTTGCCTTTGAGAACAACTTTTGCTGTGTCACACACTTGCACAAACCATAGGTTGATGTTACTACCTGTCTTCCTCAGTAGCTCTCCACCTTGTTCATTGAGGCAGGGCCTCTTACTGATTGGACTAGACTGACAGAGAACCCCAGAGATCTCCCTGTCTTGGTCTCCCCATTCATAGAATCACAGGTGCACAGGCTTCTGTGAGTCCTAAGGAAAGGTCCTGATGCTGGCATGGTAAGTGTTTTGCCCTCTAAGCCATCTCCCCAGCACCTAGTAAGTTCCTAGCTGTTTAATAACAGCTTCCCTGGTCTTTGCACCTCTCCCTGACCTCTCCTCCCAGCCTGAGAGGCTAAACCCCCATTTGCCTGTGAGCATTACTAAGAGCATGACTGTTGCCCAAGTGTTCCCAGTCACCCCAAGGAAACAGCTGACCGAGAGTCGAGGGGGCCGGTGGATGTAAACAGAGTTTTATTGACAGGGATAGGGCTGGGGAGAGTCCTGGACTTAGCTGGCCACGTGGCATGCACGGTCAGCTGGAGGTCAAAGAGGGGATGTCACAAGGGGGGGGATGGGTGGCATGGGCCTCTCTGACCACCCCAGGGCTGTATTTACAGGGAGGTCTGCCCACCATCACCCCCCAAGACCCCCCAAGCCCTTTAGAAGCATGTTCCCCCATCTCCCAGCCTGGACCCCCAGGTCCCCTCTGCAGAAGCAGGTTTGAACTCCAAACCGGCACCTCGGAGGTCCCTCCCCCGGGCTTCTCTCCAGAAGTCCCATCATTGGCTCAGCCAACACCAGGGTCTCTGAGGGCGCCACTACCCACATTCTGCGTCGCACACTCGCACACCCACAGTGGCCCTGTCTCACACACACGCACACACACACTTCTATCCCGGGCCCTTGCACACGAACAGGCCATGCACACAGACACACATCCACACACGCAGGGGCCCGGGACCCGGGAGGGGGTCCCTTCTGCGGAGGATGAGTTGAGGCGGGAAGGCTTATGTCTGCAGCTCTGCCTCCCCTCACCCCACATCCTCACCCCATCCCGGCTGCCACCCCAAGAACGGGGCTGTGCAATTTCTTAGAGGAAAAAAAAAAACTCAAACCAAAAAAAAAAAAAAAAAATCAGTATATGCGCAGAAGGTCAAAGGTCGGCCTGCTCCCGCCCACCCCGGGCTTCGTGTCCTGAATCCTCCTAGATGGAGGGGGCTCTTGTGCTTCCCTGTGATGAGGGGACCCCCCACGCGCGTGCGTGGGGGACGGACACGCCCCACTCGGAGTTGGCGAGGCCGGATGACCTGAGCTCGCCCCCCGCCCCCGGTCGCTGTGGTTGGCACCATTGAGGCGTCCACCCGGCCTAGGGCACCGGGGGTGCAGTCCGCTCGCTCGCCCCGCAGGGCAGCAGGTGCGCAGAGTCCGCGGGTGGGTGGCGGCGGGAACGGTGACCCCCGGGCCTGGCCTCGCCGCTGTTGAACGTGTGCGTGCGCCGCAGGGCTGCTGCGGGAGGCCCGTGGGGACCTGGCCTCCGCAGGCTGCTGGTCGCTGGTGGGCTCCACGGCCCGGGCGGCCCATCGCCCGCCGATGGGTCCAAGGGGCCCGTGGGTGCGGACACCACCCGCCGGCGGTCCGGGCTGGCATGGGGTGTGAGCGGGAAGTCTCCGGGATGCGAGGCCCGGCCGGGTCTGGGGGCACAGAGGCGACCATCGGGGCCCGGCTCCGCTGGCACAGGGGGCTGCTCAGAGGCACGCGCGGGCGCCAGCAGCAGTAGGGAGGTGGAGGCGGAGGCCGACAGCAGTGTGTGGCTGTGGTCCCAGGCTCGTGGCCCCAGGGCGTGGGCATGAGGGTGCGGCGTGGGCAAGCGCTTCTGGGGCAGCGGCGTCTGCTCAGGGGTAGGCAGCAGCCCCGAGTCCAGGTCGTGAGGGCCACCATGCAACAGTGCCGCCTTCGTCCAGCCGTTCTGCATGAGCGGGGCGAGCAAGGCCTCTGGGGGACCCCCGGGGCCGCCGCCGGCTCCTCCACGGCCTCCGGGGCCTGTCCCCCTGCGCTCGCCCAGCCGGCTCACACTCAGCACTGCCTCGCCGCCGCCGTGCGCCAGGATGGCCTCCTTGTCCTTGCGCCGGGCCAGCTCCCGCCGTTCGCGGAGACCCACGAACCAGCCCACGCTGAAGCCAGACACCACGGCGCCCACCACGAATGCCGCCACCGAGGATGTCACCAGCAAGTTCACTGACACCAGCCCTGCGCGCTCATCCGAGAGGCTGGCGCGCAAAAGTCCTGGGGACAGAAGGTGGCAGTGCATTCCTTCACTGAAAGCGAGTCTGTACGCGCTTTCTAGGCACTGAGCCACGCCCATTCTAAGCGGGGATCCACTCTGACCCTGCCCAAGTCCCTCACAGGGGGGGATCCTAGGCGGATACTCCATCAACGACCACGCCCCTCAGCCCACCTCTGGAGTATCCTAGACCAGCGCTCCATCCAGACCTCATTCCCAGCTTATGAGCTGTATGTCTGAGCCACGCTTCTTGTCCGTGGGGTTTTTTTTTTTGTTTGTTTGTTTGTTTTTGTTTTTTTGTTTTTTTTTCTGTTACCTTTTCATCATCTCCCAATCAGACGGGTCTCACTTTTACCCCTCCCTGCAGCAGCCACCAGAGGGCACCATGAGCATTGAGTCGCTGTCTGCCCACAGCCTTCCACAGGCTCCCACCTCCCTCAGGGAATCTGTGATATGTCCACCCTCAGCCCATTCCAGGACTGAGTGTCACAAGAATCCCCCAGCTTGTGTCACAACACACAGGGGAGTCCTTTTCCCAGCTTACCTGTGCAGTCCCCTAAGCCTGAGGTGCTAGCCCCGGACACATCTTGCTCAAACATGGCACTGAGGTTGGGGGAAGGGAACAGAAGTAGACTTATCAGAGAATCCTTTGCACCCAGTATGGCACAGGGAGGGGAACGAGGAGTGTGGGTCCTCAGGTGCACCCCCAGCATGTCCCCATTCCCTGTACCTGGTTCCTGGTCTGAGGAAGATGCAGGAACCATCAGGGGCCCACCCGCAGTATGGATCCTGGCTGCCAATACAGTTCCTAGGACAGAGCATGTAACAGCAGCTCAGGGCACCTGGGCCGTGTGACTTCCGGTCACCACAGCTGTGGTGGACTCAGAGTAGTCTTGGAAGTAGAGGCTCAGGTCTGAAGCATGGCCCCAAGTCTGGGCTGGACCTGAGCCCACACAGCCCAGCTACACAGCCTCCCCACTGATCCTCCAATACAGACCCCACCCTGCCCCAGAGCCTTTGCACAGCTGTGTCCTCTGTCCAGTTCACCTCTCCCTCCTTGAACCAAAGCTTTTGAATGAAATCAGGCTCTCCTCCTACCCTTTGCCTCCCACCCTGTGCCAGCCTATGGAGGTCACTCACTTCATGCACCCCGAGTACAGCTGGCAGCGGGCGACAGGCACACGGACCACACAACGGGGGAAGGCCGCCAGCAGGCCACCTGAGGCTGTGTCCAGCTCCAGGCTCAGCAGTCGCTGCCCCCACTCACTACCACTGCCAGGTTGTCCACACCTAGGCACACAGGGTGGCGTGTGAGGCTGGTGTGCCCACCCGTTGTTCAGTCAGCCACTCCCACTTCCCTGGTTATCTCCAGACCTGTCAGGCCGGTAGGTCTCAAACTCCTCCAGGAAGACACTGGGCCCGGCAGTCCCTGAGACACTGGCATTGGGCCTCACAAGGAACTTGAGGACGGTGCCCACCTCGGAGCCAAGGAAGACTATTGTCTGATTGCCCCATGGTCCCGCACCCACATCCACAGCCACTCGGGTCAGCTGGTGCCTGGAACACAAGATGGAGTTAGAGGTCAGTTTGGCCCTAAAGCCCTGCAGGCCTTCCAGCCCAGGTATCATCATCCCCTACATTGTGGGGTACAGGAGTAGTTAGTTACAAAAGTACACACTAACAGTTACAAATGGATATACATGACACCAAGTAGTCATGCTATGTTCTCCCTCCAACCCTCTGCATAGGCTGTGTCCCTGCTCCCTACCCCAGGCCTCTGCACGAGCTGCCCTGGACCAGCCTGTCCCTCGGTAAATGAAGGCTTGATGGTGACTCATCCCTCCTCTCACTATGCCACCCTGAACTATCCCCTCCCCAGCACTGACCGCATCAGAGTCCTCACAATCCAGGGAGCATGGCCCAGGGAAGGTACCGCCTCATCCATCAGTGGGTGGGTCTTCACAAAGTTGAGGATCTCATCTGGCAGGGCACTGGATGCGTTGTACTGCATGCCAGGTGCTGCACAGCACCCAGGCCTAGGGGAAGACAGAAGGGGAGTCAGTGAGGATGCAGGGTATCTGGGTATCTGGGCCTTGCTTTGAATGGCTCTCCACTTCCAGAGTTTCCCACTCTGACTTTACCCACTAAACTCATTGGGGCCTCAGGACCTTTGCTCATTCTGACCCTATTTGCCCTGGGGCCTCACACAAGCCTTGCTCCCTGCCCCAGAGCCTTGGCATATCCCTCAACAAATGAGGGCTGCTGACAGCGGCTAAGGTCTGGTCATTTCCAGTGGTCCTCTGGTGTTGCTTCTCCACAAGTTTCTTTCAGTTTCCCTCCATCATCTCCTCATCCAACACGGTGGTGAGCTGGGCTCCCCTCCTCGGGTACCCTATGAAGATGAATGTTGCTGTCACCTGGGCCGTGGCACTTGGTCTTCAGGCACTGGTGTCCAGATGGACTCGGGGGACTTCTGCTCTCGGAAGCGGCCTTCAAACACAGCAGCCACTTGGTTCATGTCGAAAGCGCAGACGGCTGAGCCAGGGATGCTGCCAAGGAGGCAAGAGACCCTGCTGAGCCAGATGGAGGTGGTGCAATCTGCCCTGTGCAGCCTGAGTCCGCTGCTGCTCTTCCCATGTGAGCAACACAAGCCAATCTACCTCCACACACCCCCAGTTTGGGCCACTGTGCGGCTTCCCCAAGGCCCTCTGCCCCAGGGTCTTTGCATAAATTCACTTCCCACCACTCAGTTCTCGCCTGAATGTCTAGTCTCCCAGAGGTCACTCCCGCTGACCTCTCTCTGTGGACCCTCATTTGCCTATGACTCCCTTGCACTCTCAGACCCAAGTCCAGGCCTTGCTCCAAGTGTGAGCCTCCGTAATTTTAACATATTCCTTGACCACATGGCACATGAGCCTCCTTCCTCCAACCAGCACACAGCCTCTGAACCTTCATATATCCTGTCCCCTCTCCCATGCCCCAGTGTCCCTTTTTCAGGAGCTCTTCCTGCCATTGCCGTAAGATGACAGGACTCTGGGTGTCTCTTTTGTTCTTTGTCCCAGCTTGGCACAGAGCTCTCCTGGGACCAATGACGCCCAACACAGAATGTTTGCTGAGTGAATGTGTGAACCCTGGAATTCTGCTAACCAAACACCCCCCAATGGGCACCCACTGGCGCTGGCTGACCTGTTGCTGGGGGTTGAGAAGACAGCGAGGATCACTGGCCGGCCACCCAGGTTCACCACACCTGTCACAGCCTGCAGTACGTTGAAGTAGAAGTGTGAGTCCCCAGGCACGGAGCAGTTGAGCCGGGCCTTCAGGAAAGAAGTCCACTGCTTCTCCAGCACCCGTGGGGAGCCACCCACATCATTCTTGCACACACGGGCCACTCGGGAGACGACCACCTGGACAAGCATCAGGCATCAGGAATAACCTGAATTAGCATGATGTAGAAATGGCTTCTGCAAGCCATGCAGACAGAGGAAACCTGTTACAAACGACTACAGGGGATCTGATATAGCCTGTGGGACACCAGACACCAGGGAAATGGATGGCATAGGTGAGAATTCAAGAGATAAATGGATGGATGGATGGATGGATGGATGGATGGATGTGTGGGTGGACAGCGGATAGGTGAGTAGATAGGATGGATGAGTGGATGGATGAATGGGTGGATGGGCAGATGGATGGATGGATGCGTGGGTGGACAGTGGATAGGTGAGTAGATAGATAGGAGGATGGATGAGTAGATGGGTGAATGTGTGGGGGGGTGGGTGGATGGATGGATGGATGGATGTGTGTGGGTAGATGGGTGGGTGGGTAGATGCGTTGGTGGATAGATGGGTGGATGGATGGGTGGATGGATGGATGGATGGATGCATGCATGCATGGGTGGACAGCGGATAGGTGAGTAGATAGATAGGAGGATGGATGAGTAGATGGGTGAATGTGTGGGTGGGTGAGTGGATGGGTGGATGGATGGATGTGTGTGGGTAGATGGGTGAGTGGATAGATGCGTTGGTGGATGGATGGGTGGATGGATGGATGGATGGATGGATGCGTGGGTGGACAGCGGATAGGTGAGTAGATAGATAGGAGGATGGATGAGTAGATGGGTGAATGTGTGGGTGGGTGGGTGGATGGATGGATGGATGTGTGTGGGTAGATGGGTGGGTGGGTAGATGCGTTGGTGGATGGATGGGTGGATGGATGGATGGATGGGTGCGTGGGTGGACAGCGGATAGGTGAGTAGATAGATAGGAGGATGGATGAGTAGATGGGTGAATGTGTGGGTGGATGGGTGGATGGATGGATGTGTGTGGGTAGATGGGTGGGTGGGTAGATGCGTTGGTGGATGGATGGGTGGATGGATGGATGGATGGATGGATGGATGGATGCGTGGGTGGACAGCGGATAGGTGAGTAGATAGATAGGAGGATGGATGAATAGATGGGTGAATGTGTGGGTGGGTGAGTGGATGGGTGGATGGATGGATGTGTGTGGGTAGATGGGTGGGTGGGTAGATGTGTTGGTGGATGGATGGGTGGGTAGACTGTAACACACTCAGGTTAATGCTTCTGTGAAGGGCTAAAGAATAGATTGTTTGGTTTATGGTCACGTGTCAGTGAGACTATGTAAAGGCTGGACCCTCTGACGCAGGTGAATTCCATGGATTAGAACTCCTGTCCACCTTCCCTGATGTGAGCTTCTCAACTCAGTGTCCCCTGCCCAGGAATCCCAGGGGGAGTTTTGTCACCTTTTCCAGGTAGTTAAACTCCATGGCAATTTCCCGGAAGAAGAAGTAGACATGGCCACCCCACTCAACTGCGTGCACAAAGTAGGGCTCTGTGGAGAAAATGTTGGGATCCAGGCTTAGTCATCGTAAGGCGGTCTCTGGGGTTCAGAGTGTCCTCAGAACATACTGTGAGCTGTGCCTTTGACTATGAAGAGGGGACTTGGAGTGTGGGTCACAACTCAAAAAAAAAAAAAAAAATCACTGTGTCCACCCTCCCCAAGTCAATTTGTGCTATTTTATGACATGGTGGAGAGTGAGGCTCCAGGGTTTCCTGTTCTGTCCTTCCACTTGAGGATGCTCAGCCACCCACTTCCAGCATGTTCTATTTTACATCAAAATCTTCCATCTACTCTCATCTTTGAAAAGATCAACAGATTCCAAGAATGAGGTCCCAGTCTCTTCGCTCCTGAACTCCTCTGGGACTTCTACTTTGTTGGGGGATGTCAGGTAAATGTCACACCTAAGAGGTTGACACTCTGCTCTTATGGGTCTCACCTTTAAACCACTTGGAGTCATGCTTTACTGTGCGTAGGGTGGGCCGGTCCCCAAGGCTGCGGTAGATGACTGCATCGATGGCTAGGAAGTCAGTCACTGTGGCTGTGAAGAGCATCCCATCTGGGTATGGGGTATGAGAGAAGCAGATCGGGGTGGGCGGGTTAGACTGAGAAGTCCTAGAGAGAAGTCAGGCATGGCGGCACACCCCTGAACCCCAGCACTCGGGAGCCAAAGGCAGGCAAATCCCTGTAAAGTTGAAGTCAGCCTGGTTTACAGAGGGAGTTCCAGGTCAGTCAGGGCTACACAGTGAGACCCTGTCTCAAAAAAACAGCAACAATAATAAAAGGCCCAGAAGGGACTGAGGCAAAAATTGGAACCTCAGCCTAGTGTGGCCTGTCACCAGGCTAAGCCTGGAATCTGTCATGATCCCAGGTTGGGCCTGGATCCCAGGCTGAGTCCCAAAATGCAGGATGAGTCTAAACCCAGCTGAGCCTTGATCCCAGGCTCAGCCTAGCCATCCTGACCCTGAGTGTGTCCCCTTAGAGTCTGCCTCTGAGTGACCAAGGTTTTAGGAATGGAAAATGCCTTTCCTCAGGCTGGATGGGCCAATGGCAGGGATTGCTCACCTGAAAAGAGGGCGACATTGGCATGCTTAGGGTCGTAAGGGCAGCGAGCCATGCCACTGATGTTGTCCCCAAGAGGCTGTAGGGTGTCCATCTGCATGGAGGACAGAGTCTGAGCAATGAATTTCATCCTGCCTGGCAGCTCCAGGCTTCCCCACTCCTCCACTCCAGACAAAACCCTTGCTTCACCCTGTGTTGCTGTGTGACTCTGGTCAGTCAATCAACTTCTCTGGGCCTGAGCTTCCTGGTTTGTGAATGGGCCTGACTCTATTGTCATTCTTGCAAGAAGGGGGGGGGGGAGCATGGCAGGCCTAGCTCTGTATGGCTGAGAGGAAGCAGATGGAGGGTGAAGCAGACCCTTTGGGGCTGAGACTCACACTGTAATTGGCGCAGATGGGATTGAACGCGTTGGAGCCGCACACAAAGAGTGTGGACTCATCACGAAGCAGGAGCACCTTGACGAAGTTCCGACACTCACCCTGAAGTAGGGAGGAAGGTGGGAGGCATGGAGGGTGTCGCTTGGTTCCTATGCACATGGCTTGGGAGCTCAGCCAAGGTCGATCTATGGTATGGGGCTACTTGAATGGGATGAAGGAGGATGGGGATGTCCTGAGTAGACTGAGCACAGCAGCTAGGACATCCCATTTTCAGTGTAACCATAATAACGTGGGGTTCCTCCTCTGAGATGGGAAGAATCACCCTGAGCCTGGCACATGGCAAGGGAAGGTGGGGCAGTCTAGACCGGGCCAGAGCCAGGGCCAGGGCTCTCTACCTCTTGCTTGCCCTTCATCCGACACACATCGATGTCACTGGGATTGGAGCGCCAGGTCAGCTTCTGCCGATACAAAGAAAGTAGGGTGGGGTGAGTGTGGTCCCCAGCACCCCTCAGATCCCTTCTCTTGGTCAAGTCTGTCTGGCACCTCCGCTCTCCTTGCAGAGCCCCAGTCCTGCGCGCCTTCCTTACCCTCTGGTACCGCAGCTCCGTGGATGTGGACGGTTCCAGCTCTACCTGGTATAGGTTGTCTCTGCAGGAAAAGCATGGTCCATAAGACTGGGGGACCCGGTCACCCCTTTCTCACTCCCTGCATGTTGTCACCTGGTCCAGCTTGGCCGCCTGCAGGCCTCAGTGCCCCCTGGCCTTGAGAAGCTGCCACCAGGAGGCGCCTGTGAGCCCTGAATCCATTCTTTTGCTTGTCACCTGTCACTCTCACTTATATATAGGTCCAAGCCTCAAATCCTCTTTTGAGTTCCCCTCTATCACTCGCTCTAGGCACCCAGAAAATTGTGCCCAGACATTGTCCTCAAGTTACACACCTAAGTCAGCTCTGGGCTGTACTCATGAAGCATCCCTCACTCTTAAAACTTAAGGCAAGAGGATCTCTGTGAGTTCAAGGCTAGCCTGATCTAGCATGAATTCCAGAACAGTCCGAACTACACAGAAAAGACTTTCCTTAAAACAAAACAAAGCAAAAACTGACCTCAAGCTTAAGCACCCTCAAAACAGCACCCAGTACCCCAACACTAAGCATTTGCTCCAGTGAGATGACTCAGAGGGTAAAGACAGAAAGCCTGAACATGGGAGTTCAGTCCTCAAGCCCCACACAGAGGGGGAAGAGACCAGCTCCCACATGTCATCCTCTGCACCTGTCCACCTTTGCATACACACCATCACATATGTCACACAAACTCAAGCATGAAGTAAAATGTAAGCCGAGTGTGGTGGTGCACCTTTAATCCCAGCACTCGGGAGCCAGAGGCAGGCAGATCTCTGAGATCAAGGCCAGCCTGGTCTACAGAGTGAGTTCTAGGACAGCCAGAGCTATATAGAGAAATCCTGTCTTAAACAAACAAACAAAACTCCCAGCATTCAGCACCCTTGAAACTCAGCCTCACGATTCACACATTCCAGCCAAGTAACAGGCCCATCAAGCACCCCTCAAATGTGCTATCATGGGCTCCCCAACACTTGCATACCTGTCCCCAATGAACAGTGTCCTGTTAACGCGTAGCACCCGCTGGATGTTGAGGTCCTCAGCACCCTCTGCAGGGGTCAGGCGACCAGGTCCACTGCCCACGAACACGGGGTAGTGGCTAAGGTCTAGAGGAGGGTGTGGAAGAAGGATGCACTTGGAAACAAGATTCCGACCACCTGGGACCCTGACACCTCCCACCCATCGACTTCCCAGACTCACATTCCCTGGGAGCCACACTGAGTGGAGGTGGTTCTTCCGGGAAGAGGCCATGAGCCACCCCCAGGAGCAGCAGCAGCAGGGCCAGGCAGGGAGGGGGCGCTCGTGGGGTCCGCATGGCGAGGACCAGGTGGCCACAGGTGACACCTGCAAGGCAGGAGTGCTGTTGAGTGGCGCGGCCTGCAGTTCCACCATCGGCTGGAAGGGGGAGCACGAGTCCCCTTCCTTCCATAATAAAAGTAACAATAACATTGATAATAATAACGACGCTCAGACGTTGTTTAATTAACAGGCGACTTTACCACATGTGAATAAAAATCTCAGGAAATAGCTGCGAACGAAAATGCATTAGGTAATTAAAAATTAATCACGAGAATTACAATAATGGATATTATCCTAAAACATGAGCTTAAAAACCCAATCTCAAAAAGCATTTTTAAAAAGTCATTCAAATTAAAACGCGAAAAGCCTTAGAGCCTGGCATCGTGGCGCAGGCTTGTCATCTCAGCGCTGGAGAGACTGAGGCAGGAGCATCATTAGGTCTAAGCCAGACTGGGCTACACAGCAAGACCCCACGATAAAAACCAAATAGCCACAAAATTAAAACAAACAAAGAGGGATGCGATTTTAAATGCAAAGGCTGAGCAAAATATAGGAGAATTAAAAGCTTTATAAACTACAACATAAGCGGAACATCCCATGCCTGGTGTCACTGGTGGGCCTGACTTCCTATCCCCTTGGGCTGTTTCCACCTGCTCTCATCCATAACTGAGGAATCCTGAGGTATTTGAATTCACACATGGGACCCCCGCCCTCCAAAACCAGGGCAGGGCAGCACCTCCGTACCAGAAAGGGGTGCAGTCCAAAATCAGCAGCTTCGTTAATCTCCAACAAGCCTTGGGCCTCAGTTTCCCCATCCAGACAGCAAAGGCATCCCCCAGCCCTTCCCTGATCTCGTGTATTGGGGATCTCGGGCACCAGTAGGTGAGGGTGAGGGAGGGAACATCAGCTCCAGAACACAGGGCTCTAACGTACAGGACCAAAAACAGGAAGACCTTGCGCAGCTTCCTCTGCCTGACCCTGGCTTCCAGGATTTGTGACTCAGAGAACGCATGTCCTCGGACACGAGCCTACTTCCTCATGAGTTTCCCAGGCAGCTCCTCCCTGCTCTGCCCCCTGTACCCACCCCATGGTCCCAGATTCCAGGAGGCTGACCTCAGCACTGTGGTTGCCCAGACCCTTGCTACTGCCCCAGCCTCTCACTGGGGGATTCTAGGCGGGGCTCCACCTGACCACGCCCCCAGCTTCTCACAGAGGGATTGATTTAGGTCTGATTCTGAAGCTCTAGACTCACAACCTCAGGAGCCTCATTGGGGAGCTCTGGGTTCAACAAGAGCTCCTGCCCTGCAAAATAAGATGGAATATTAAATATAATTTTTTGAGACTGGTCTTACTATGTAGACCAGACTAGTCTCAACTTCCCCAAGATCCATCCCTGAGCCATGAATCTGGGTCTTCAGTAGCACTATTGAACCCAGGGCTCCAACCCTCCTCTGACGTGCTGCAGCCTCCTTGCACCCCAAAGCTCCTCCTCGCCAACCATCCAGGACGCTCCATCACGCCCCCTCCCCGCTGCGCTCAGCTCATGCTCACCCATATTTGTAACACATTTTCCACCCATCCAGAAAGTTCTCCAGCACACAGGAATGAAGAACACTGTGGGCCTGTCTCCTCCAGGCTCCCACCTCCTCCCTCAGCCCGCAGTCCCCCCCACCCCCGCCCACCCTTTCCCCCTCTCCACTGTTCCTCCAACTATGTTCTGCCCTTTAGCAGGGCTTTGCACAGGCTGACACCCCTCAGTGCCCACAGGGCTCTCCTACAGTCAGGTAGGAGATTTGTTTGCGAATATTTGTATGCGAATACATGATCACCACTAAGAGTTGTGCCCTGCCCACCTCAGTGTCCCCCCAGTCCCCTGCCACACACCTACGGCTACCCCAATACCGAACCTGTCTCAGTTTGAGTGGCCACCCACATCTGTGTTCACATGTGTCCCTGGGTGCACCCCTTCCTGACCTCCAACACCTGCCTTTGTACCTCTTGCATGTGACTTCCACGGTCTACATTCATATGACAGCCCAACCTGAGTGGGGAAACTGAGGCCCAGCATCTGGGGTGGACAGGCCCCACCAGAGGCCAAAGTCCTTTCCTGGGCTCTGTCTCCTGAAGACAACTGTAAATGTCCCAGATGAACGCCCCTCCAGTTGGTAGCTGTCGCACAATGGTCCATGGCTGCCTAGACAGAGGCCTCGGTGTGACTGAGAGGCAGGGCTGACTGCCACCCCAAATTCCTCACCCCAACTTCAACCTCCACCCTCACCCCACCCACTGCCCTGCCCCACCACCTCATCCCTACCCCCACCCTCACCCCATCCCCCAGACCCACGCCCACTCCACACTCACCCCCACCTCAAACTCCTCACCCCACACCCCACCCCTGCACCTCCATAGGAAAGTTCTACCTTCATTCCTTCTTGATTTCAGGGTGGCTGGGGTGCTGTGGAAGGAGCTCATCTCCCTGCCCCCCATTCCCCATAGCCACCAAACAAGTCCCTGCAGGGTTCTCCAGGCTCTGCCCCTCACCTAGCTGTGACCCTGGCTTCGCCCTGTCTGAGCCTCTGTGGACTCCATGGGGATGCAGACTTTCAGTTGACAGGGCAATCCCCCTGCCTTCTCCTCTGCCTCCCCCCACCCCAACCCTCTGGCACTGCATCCCCAGGGGGATCGGGTGACTGGCAGCAGCCGGCCTGGTCCAGTTACTAGCTCCCCTTACAGCTCCTCCCAGCTGCCTGAGACCCACTTGGCAAAGGTAGGGGAGGGGATTTAGCCTTGCCCCTCTCAGCTCAACCCCCACTTCTTGACTCCTCAATATTGGGGCCTCAGTTTCCCCATTCACGAGACGAGCAACAAGTGTGATGGCCCTGCACCACCCCCAGTGAGTCACTGAAGTGAGTGGCAGTGGCGCACAAAGGGTGTCTGAGCTTGCTGTGTCCCCAGTAACGAGGAGCTGGCATACAGCAGTCAGTAAACACCAGGTGAGTGAATGCAGTGGCAAAGGCATGCTTACGAATACCACCGTGCTGTGCCATACATGCCCAGGCCTTGGCACTACAGTGGGTTTACAGAAAGTCGTCAACCAAAATCATGCAAAGCTTCTCACGGGTATGAACCCACATCATGCCTACACCAGCCCCAGGACACATGGAAACCCCAGAGCTCAGAGAGGTTGCACACGTGGCCTAGGTCACATAGCACATCCCAGTGGACAGTGGGGCAGAGAACAGAGTATGGGGACCAGACCTGTGAGCACCCCCACAGACACCTGAGATATGACCAGTGACAGGCGCCAGGCCCCAGGCCTAAGTGAGGAAGACAGGTGGAAATGACTTCCTGGGGAAGACCTTGGGGTAGAGCCCCCCCCCCTGTGACTTCCCATGGTGGGAGTCAAAGCTGGCATCTCTGTGCAGGATTGTGGCTTTGCATCTTCCCAGAACCTGGGAGCCAGACCCTCTGAAGGCAACCCACACAAACACTTTTGGAGCACCTACTGTGTTCCCAGCTCACATCTGGAGCACCTACTGTGTTCAGAGCTGGTAGTATGTCAGAGGACATCTACCTCAGTCCCTGGTGTAGGGGCTGCCTGGACTTTTTACTGAAGAGACAAGTAAAGCTCAGAGTAGGCTCAGCTAGGAAGCAGCCACAACTACTGCCAAGAGGACCTACCTACAGGTAAAGATGTCCCCAGCTTCTGGGATCCCCAGGGCCTGTACTCCCTGCAGTCCTACACCACATTGTCCCCTCTACTCAAGCCACAGGGGCCTCTTCCATCACACCAGGCTGCATCCTGCAACTGGGGCTCTTGCACAGCCATGACCCCTACCTCGGAGCTCTGCATGGCCTTGTTCCCTGCCCCAGGGCCTTTGTGTGGCCTTGTTCTCTGTCCCCACGCCTTTGAACTATCAGCCCAGACATTGGTTTTGTTTTACACATGGAGAAGCTGAGGCTCTAAGGGGGTAGGTTTGATTCAAGTGCTGCTGAAGGGCTGAGGGCCACATCCTGGGAAGGGATCTCTGCTGTCAGAAAGCATGTGACCACCTCCTGCCCAACTTCTACACATCCATCACTGTCTACCTGCAAGGCTGCTTCTCCTTCTCCATATACCTTCTCTGAGCCACAACACAGAATCAAACATTCTCTAGCTTCAGTTGCTTCCCTCCACTACAGCTGCACCTGCACACGGCACAGTGACGCCAGGATCTGCCTCAGTTTCCTCTCCCATGGTCTGGAAGAGTACTGAGGAACAAATAGACAAGCTAGGGTTGCTGTGTGGGCAAGACACAGACCATAGCACACAGGGTCACTGGGAGTGTTTGTTTACTGACCAAATGACTTCTCAAAGTCCCCTTAGAAGCCTATAACCCCACTTAGGGCTTTTGAAAGCATTCAGGAAGTTCCTTAGGGCTGAGCTAAGTGCATCCTGGTAAATGTAGTCTTCAGATGGCCTGGCCTGCATTTCACCTGTGTTAAGAGTCACCCAACCACCATGCCCCCCCTCTTCCAGAAGGACCCGTCAGGGCCTCCACTCTCAGCGGCCCTAAAATCTCTCCTTGTCCGTTTCTTTACAACCCCCCCCCCCACTGCCACGGCTCTACCGCTCTACGTAGCCCCAGGAACCAAGCTCCCACTTCAGAAAGTTCAGGCTTCCTGGGAAGTCCTCCCACTCCCCAGCTCAGTGCTCCCAGCTGCCCCTCCACACCCAGGGTCAGCTCGGGACACCCGCCTTCCTTGGAGGTTTCGGTCACCTTTCTGTCTGGCTCACCTGTCCACAGGCTGACGTCACCTCTTCCAAGGGCAGCTGCCTGCTCGCCCTCTGTCACAGACAGACAGACAGACAAATGCAGAAGGTCTTGAAGCCCCGGAGGACCTCAGGCCCCAGGACACACAGCAGGGAAAGAAACCGGCAGAGCCGGTCATGAGGAGGGCTCACAGAGACTGACCTCCTGCCCCAGGACACTCAGCCAGGCTAAAAGTTCAAACCGACTTCCCGCCAGGGCCAGAGACATCCAGGGCCACTTCGGAAGGGACAGGGACAGAGAGCGCTCGGGTTTCCAGTTGATGGAAAGAGCGTGGTCCCTCCCTTGCTGTGGAATCCAGGGTCCCACAATACCAGGCAGTCCCAGCTGGTACTCAATGTGCCTGTTCCCCCACTTCCTCTTGGCCCCAGGCTGCCATCTACTCAGCTTGAGAGTCCCCAGCAAGAAGCAGTCCCCAGCATCAGACTCTCCCTGGTCCAGACCTCCCCACCTATAACCTCTCAATAACCTGAAAGCAGTCGCGCACCCTGAAAATCTGCCAGAAATTCCAAATCCTGGGACCGAAAAAGCGTACCAGGCAGAAGGGGCCTGGCCAGTCCCTCTGGCCATTCTGTTCTGGGGCCTCCTCCAGCCCAGAGCTTGCTGAGCTGCAATATTGGGGTTCCTAACTCAGTCCACTCAGCTTGGGGTGTGGGTGTCCAGAGACTAAATGAAGAACCTGGGGGTGACACAGACCTCAGGAGGTGACAGAGACCTGGGGGGTGGGGGTGACACAGATCTCAGGTGGGGGAACACACACAGACCTCAGGCAGAGGGACAGAGACCTGGGAACCTCAGTGACACAAACCTGGGGGCACAGACTTGGGGGGGACACACACAGAGACCTCAGGCAGAGGTGACACAGAGCAGACCTCAGGCGGGGGTGACAGACACCTTGCAGAGAGGAACTGGGATCCGCAAGTCCCTTCAGACCTCAGGGCTGTCGCAGGCCTACAATTCGCCATCTGAGGTTGAGGTGGGGGTTCGGCCTGACAGCGGCTCTGGGGAGGCGCCCCAAAGTCGGCGATGGAGAGCAGGATGGGGCACGTGACCCCCGCCCCAGGGACCAATCAGCGCCGCGGTCGGCCAGGGGGGCCACGGTGGCACCCACCCCGAGTGGCTGCCAGAGACTCTCCTTTGTCCCATTGTCGGGCTTTGGGGGGCCTTGGCCGCCCCCCTCCGGGCCGCGCTGCAGCGGGGGCGTTGGCCGCGGCCTGAGTCCCCCCTCCCTCCAGCTGCGCGTCCGGCGGGGATCGACCGGGACCCGAAAGCTAGGGGCGCAGCCAGTGCACGGGGCCGCGTGGGGACCCACGGGAGGTCGCGGCTATGTGTCCCGCCCCCTCCCCCATCCCCACCCATAGGCCGTCGCCCTAACAATTCAAAGCCACCACCGCTGCCCCGGCGCGATCAGCCCCGGCCTTGGCTGCAATCCCCGCCCGCTGCGCAGCCCGTTAGCCCCGCCCAGGGCGCTGGAGCGGCGACCGCACGCGGGGACCCGGGCCAGTGTCGCTGCACGAGGCGCCCGCGGCCTATGCGCGCCCGGTGCGTGCGTCCCCATCGCATCTGTCCCCGCATCTGTCCCCGCGTCCGTCCCCGCATCTGTCCCTGCGTCCCTCCCCGCATCTGTCCCCGCTGCATCTGTCCAAGGTGCGTCCCCGCGTCCGTACCTACATCTGTTACCGCGTCCGTCCCCGCACTCACCTCGCAGCGCAGGCCGAGCACCTTCCCGACTCGGCCCCGGCCCCGGCCCCGCAGCGCCTCAGCCTGGGCTCCCACGCGCGGGCGGCTCCCGCGGGGGCGCAGCGCGGTGTCCGGGCCGGGGCCGCATCTCCGCCGCCGCCGCTGCGACTCGCGGCTCCGCCACCTCCGCCCCCAGCGCCTGAGCCCGGAGCCCCGCAAAACCCGGCGCGGATCAGCGCGGAGCGGAGCATGGATAGGAGGGGGCGCCTCCCCCATCCCCAGCCTCAGTTTCCCTCTGTGCCTCGCACCTCTCCCCACGGGAGTGACGCTGAAGGCCATGGGGTTCAGCACTGAATGGGGCATCTCCAGTATATAGTAGGTGCTCATAGATGCTTTGCTATTACACGTTTAGTGAGTTTCCAATTCACTTGACCCTATCCCCTCCCCTCCCATCCCCCTTCCACCCACAGGAGGATGTGCGGTTAGATCCCACGGCTCCTGTGGCTCATGACATCATTGAACCAAACCACCAGGGTCTCTTTATTTATACTGATTGACTGACGAAGGCAGGCTCTCCTATGGAGTCCAGGCTAGCCCGGAACTCAAGAGTGCGCAGACTAAAGGCCTGCCTAAGGGACATTAGGACAGCAAGACATCTCTTTTCATGCCTGTTTCCCTCTATCAAAAGCCCTCCTCATTCCAGACGTGACCCTGAATGAAAACTCTCATGGAGCTAGGTGCAGGCTTTGTCTCTTGGCATTCCCAGTATACAGTAAGTATTCTACAACTGCTTTCGCTACTGTGTAGAGAAAATCCTGCTCACATCGAGACTGGGTGCTGGGCACCTCTGTCCCATCTAGCTGAGAACTCCTAAACAGAGCGACTGTGAGCTGTCGGAACAGCCCCAGGTGTCAGGTTTTGAACTCTGACCCGAGGTTACATGGATATCTGGACTCTCTGAGGAGTTGAGCAGGCTACCTTCTGGCCACCAGGGTGAGACCTTGCTGTGGGATATTCACCCCTTTTGCTGTCCCCAGCAAACCATCCAAGACACAGCCTCTGTGAAAGAACTGAGGCCTGCCTGACAGGGGACAGGGACAGGCCTGGGTCTGCTCCTTGGCCTATAATCCGTTCATCAGACAAACACTGTCTTTGGTCCCCGAGGCCTACCTAGGTGACCAATGCCTGCAGGGACTTGGTGGCTGCCTGGTCGAAGAAGAGGTCAAGGGGGAATTGTGAGGGCACGGTGGAGTGCAGGGAAGGTCTGTCCCCAGGGAGACCTATCTGAACAAAGCCCCATGGTCATGAATGATTCCCCTTTCACAGACAGGACAGGGAGGTCAAGCCACCCTCCCCCACCGGCTCCGACCGGTCTCGGCGCTGACCTGATGGCCTTGGGGAGTCAGTGAGGGGTGACCTTGCCTGAGGCCTCCAGAGCCTCCAGTAACATCCCTTCCCTCAGCTGTGGGACAGGTCCCGCCCCGACGGGCCTCAGTTTCCCCAGCCTCGGGAGAACTGCGCTCCCGCCCTGCTCCGGGCGCAGAGATTCCACTGCGGATTTTGGGAACGCCCGAAGCCTCCGACACCTTCCTTCCACCCAGCTTGTTTGCGGCCCCCGGGTGCAAGGGGGTCCGGGGAGACCCCGAAAGGAACTGGAAGCCTCGGAGATCCTGAATCGCGAGGCTGGGCCCAGGGACAACGAGGGTCCATCCGCTCCGGCCTTGGCGCTACCCCGCGCACCTCTCGCCTCCCCTGCTTGCTGTGTGACACCAGGCGGCTCCCTGACCCTCTCTGGGCCCATCCGGAGCTGGGCAGCCAATTTGCAATGGGCCACCAGGGTTCCTACCCCAGCAGTCCCCTGCCTCAGTTTCCCCCTCTGTATCAGGCACACTTAGAACTCAAGCTTGGGGTAGTGGGAGGGTCATCGTTGCTGACACTCAGTGTCACTCCGGGTCCTGGCTATGACCAGGGAATCCCCCCGGGGCTGCTCAAAGGGCAGCTGCGATTGGCTGAGGCCTTTCGTGACGTCAGGCCCTCCCTGACGCCCCCCCTCAAGAGGCACGTGGGGGGCGACGGCCCCAGAGGAGGGGCTCCGGTCAGGCGGATTGGGGTGTCCCCCCAACCCGAGGTGGCAGCTGAGAGGCGCAGACGCGAGTGTGTGCGTCCCCCAGTCCCCTCGCGTCCCCCCCCCCCGGGGCTGCAGCTGCTCCGGCGACAGATGCAGCAGCTCAGTCCGCCCAGCTGGTCCCGGAGCTCACGCGGCCCGGGTTGGGGGAGGGCTGCGGCTGACTCTGACCCTTCTTTGCCCCTATCCTTTGACCCCCGGGGTTGGGGGTCCTCTCGGGGACCCTCCCTTAAACCCCAAGTCCCTCCTGGGGTTTCTTTCAGTGTTGAGCTACGGGGAGGGAGATGGAGGGGGGCACGCAAGGCCACCAGCAACTCCGGGAAAGGCACAAAACACAACCAACAAATAACAAGACAATCCGCTGGAGTGTACAGAGTCCTAAAGAAGATAGGAGCCTGTTTTAGGCACCCTTTGTATGTAGCTCCAGGACCTCCTAGAGCAGCTATTGTCCCTTGAGGCCTGGGACTGTAGTGTTTTTGGGGCTCCCTGTCTGTCTGGCACGTGGGCTGCCACCCCCCCCCCGCTGCACCCCTTCTTCCCCTTGCAAGGCCAGCTCCTGACGCCCCTGCCTCTGCCCTCTGCTGGGCCACCCAGGTCTGTCCCCACCCAAGGACCACATTCCCAGGGTCTGTATCCGGTCCTGGTAAACAGTAGATGTGTTAGGAACGCTGTCAGGACCTGCCTCCTTGCGTTGAGAGGGAAACCGAGGCACAGTTGGCCCTGGGGTGAGCCCCAAGCCACTGACTCTTCCTACCACTAAAGCAAGGGGACCTACTGTCTTGCCAAAAATGAGGAGAGTAACCTGGTGAGACAATGATTTCAGAAGCACTTATTGAGTGCCTACTGTGTGCATGACAACAGGTGCTTTGCATATCTGAATGACTCAGAGAAGCACTTTACTGAGCAACTACAGCCCAGGGGCTTTGCTCATTCAGATAACCACAGGAGCACTGATCAAGCACCTGCAATGTGCACTGTAACCAAGGTACTTTGTGGATTTGGATAACCTTGTGTGCATCTCTTGAACACCCCGTGCCACCATAACTCAGGCGTTTTGCACACTGGCGTCGTGAATAAACTTAGGAGCCTCTACTGTATATGTGGCACAACCCTGGACACTTTGCACATTTGTAGCTGGGCAGGACTCGAACCCAGGACAGAGGCCATGGTTGGTCTGAGTGTGTGAGGACAGAACTGCCCTGCAACCTCCAGTCAGTGCTGCCCTGCCAGAACCCTGAGACTCTCCCCACCTCATCAACCCCCGCCCAGCACCTCAGCAGAGTTCTCCAGAAGTCAAAGTGATCACCACATTTACACTCTAACCAGCAAAGTCCACAAAGTCATTTGCATATGCAAATGAGTCCAGAGTCCACCTAGTCCCCACAGCTGAAAGGGGAGAAGAATATCTTGATAAAGTTACCAGTAAACTCTCGAGGACTCATCCTCGCTCTGGGAGGAATAATCACCCCTGATCATGGTGGCTGCATCCTGCCTCAGGGCCTTTGCACACGTGGCACAGAGACGGAGTGGTAAGAAGCAAGCAAACATAATGGAGTCCGCAGCTAGCTGAGATTGCAATCCAAATCCAGCCTTTGCCTCCAGGAGGCTGATTGACAAGAGGTCATTGCTGAAGATGCCCAGCACACAGTAGGTGTTCAACTTGAGATTCAGTTCCTCTCACCTCTGTATTCCTCTGAGACTGGGTGAGGAGCCCAACCACAAAAATAATACACAGTCAACAAAAAGGATGGAATGCTGACATGGCCCTGACATGGATGGCCTGCCAGAGTCTCAGTCCCAGGAGGTCCCTGGAGTCCTCAGAGCCATGGAGACAGCAGGAGGGGTAGCAACAGGCTGGAGGAGGCGAGATATGGAGATGCGGGGGGGCAATGGGAAGTTCTGGAGATGGTGGTGGACAAGCTGGGCACAGAGTAATTAGTAACTGGGTAAGATCAGTGTGGTGGATGGGGGGGGGCAGCACTTTGAACAACATGCAGGTGCGAATGACCTCACCGTATGCCACCTGGCCCATGTGGGTCACACTGACATCAGTATGTGTTGGGCACTGGTAGCACTATGCTCAGGCTCAAACTCCTCTACAAAGTGCAGTTATCCAGCGGACCTGAGTGTGCACCTACTGTGAGCTGGGCACCTGCTGTCCTAGCAGTGATCAGGCACCATCTATTCCATGCACATTTAGTGAGTATCTGCAGTATGTAGCAGAGGATGCAGAGTGAAGATCTCCAGCTCCATGGTCCTGACATTCCAGGGACACAGCCACAAAGAACAAACAATGGAGAGATGTGTCCGGGGCTGTGTTGCAGAGAAGGGACCAACAAAAAAGGAAGAAGAGAATGGGAAGGGACCCAGAGGTTACATGCATGCTCCCAGCAGGTCACACTGAGGAAACAAAGAAGCAGAATCCAAGAAGTGAAAGTGGCTGAGACAGGGTGCAGCTGTGCCAAGGCCCTGGGACAGGAGGAGCCTGTGACTGGCTCATAGGAGGCCTGTGTGGCCTGAGCAGAGGGAAGAAGGGTGGGGTGAAGGGGCAGGAGAAGGGGGTCACTCGGCACCTTGACACAGGCTACTTTCTCACCCCCCTCCAGTCCTCACCAGCCAGAACCACAAGGTGGGTCAGGATCCAGAGCCTGACCCCACAGGGCAGTGTCCTCACTGCCCTAGGCTGGCCTGGTCCAGTTCTAGAGGGTCTTAGCACACACTGCAAACAGGTGAGGCTGCCAGAGTCTGAAGAAATCACCTCATTGTGGCAGATTCTGGGCCTGTAGGAACAAGGGGGGAGAAGCCAGGGGACCTCAGTACCCCCACAGTCACCCCTATAACCAAGCAGGTCCCCAAGGCCCTCAGTCTGCTGCAGACTGAAGCCTGGGAGGCCTGGGTCCCCTAGGCACAGGAGGTATGCCCTCAACCCAAGTTTGTATACAACCTTCATCAATAAGCATATTTATTACCAGTGTCCACAGGCCTAGGCAAGCAGTTCCCACAGGAAGGGGAGGAGCCTACACACAAACCTGAGGTGGCAGATGGGGAAACTGAGGCCCATGATAGGGAGAAATATGCAGGACATAAGAGAAAGAATTACTCCTTCTGGAGGCCAAGAAGTATGGCTGCTACTGTGAGAATAAATGTCCAGAGAAACCCCAGGGAGAAGATCATTCCAAGCAGAAGGCACCGCCCATCAAAGGCCTGGGGTTGGGGGACCACTGGGGCGGGGGACACAGTTCTGTTCCTGAGAGAAGATTCTAGAGAACTGAAGATTGTCTCTCCTCATAGATACCCAGCAGGAGTAGGGAAAACAGAGGGGGAGGTGCACTGTTAGGGGAAACTGAGGCACTGTGCATTCCCTGCTTTGCTGAAGGGATCACCAGGACAGGGGTGCAGAGCTAGGAGCCCAGGAGCCTGGAGGGGGAGGCAGCTCCTGCATGCTGTATTTATAGATTCCGTTTGATGTCCCCACCGTTCCATTCCAGGCGGGCTGACCTGGTTCTCGGCAGCTGTGGGAAGGAGGAAGGTTCTGGAAGCTGCTGCTCAGAGGAGAGGAGAAAACAAGGCAGGGAAGGAGGCCAGGTGCACCCAGGGGAGGGGCACAGGGCCAGCCTCAATTTCCCCCTTTGCAGCGTGATTTCAACACACTATTTTTAGTTTGCTTGTTTGTTTGTTTTTTGAGACAAGGTTTTTGTGTAAGTCCTGGAATTCACAAGACCAGGCTTGTCCTGGAACTCGCTGTATAGATCAGGTTGGACTTGAACTTCCAGAGATCTGCCTGCCTCTGCCTCCAGAGTGCTGGCACTAAAGGTGTGTGCCACCACTGTCCTGCTAGCACTATTTTAATGATGTTTTTGTGTGTGCCACCACAAGTGACCAGCAAGAGATGCATCCACAAGCCAGCTCTCTCCTTCCCACAAGGGTCCAATTGGACTCAGCTCAGGTAGGGCTTGGTGGCAAGCTCCTTTACCTGCTGAGTCTTCTCACCAGCACTGATGTAGATTCTAATGCAGGATTAGCCCAGGTTGGACTCTGCCTCCCCTCTCCCAGTGCTGGGGTGATCCACACCATGGAGTGGAGGGAACCCAGGGCGAACATATGGGAGAGTACTCTGTCCTCTGTGCCCCCTCTCCTACCCTTAGCTTCCCATTTTAGCCCAGATATTAGGGCTATGACATCAGCCTTTGACATCATTAGAAAAGACACCGTCACCACCAGGAAGCTTTTGGTTGATCCCAGAGCAGCCTCTGAAGGGCTGTGTGACCTTGGGTCAATTGCTCAACATTTCTGGGCCCTAATTTCCTGTGGCTATGATTTTACTATGAAAAAGAGCTTCTATGTCCCTTGACCTCACTTGGCTCTAGCAGGGGAATTTGATGATTCAGGCCTTGGGTTTCCAGCAATCAGGAGATGGAGGCAGAGGGATGGTACTGCCCCTAGGCCTCATTAGCAGTTCAGAAAACAACTCAGCTTCAAAAAAAAAGTTTATAGGGGAGTCAGGGAGCCCTCACCCCATCCTTGCCAGCCACAGACAGCACACATTAACTAGCCTGACACTAGGTGGCCAGAGAAGTCGAGACCACTTCTCAGGGCCACACAGCTAGGCAGGCCTTAAGGCTAGGAGCTCAAGCCAGGTCTTACAAGCATGTGGGAGTGAAGTCAGGCTCTCCTTGGGGTCAAGTGGCCAGAATCAGGCCTCTGAGGACCTGGCTGGCGCCAGGCTCCAGGGTTAAGCCCCTGTGGCAGCTGAACTTCCGTGGACTTGTAACTCCCAAATCCCTGGAAGTACAGCACCAGGTGTTCCGGAACAGACTCTTGGGCTTGACAGGCCACTGCACATGAGGAGGGACAGCTGCTGGGCTGAGTGGCCCCAAGGAGGAGCCATGGCAGGCGAAATGTCGGCCAGAAAACCAGGCCATAAGCCCCCTGGAACACCTGCCTCCAGACTCCTTGTCCCTAGTCACCCCTGGAAAGTCAGTTTCAGTGTCAACTGGGGAGCATTTTTTGTTGTTGTTTTCTGTTTTAATTTTATTTATTTATTTATTTATCTTGGTTTTTCGAGACAGGGTTTCTCTGTATTGTTTTGGAGCCTGTCCTGGAACTCACTCTGTAGACCAGGCTGGCATTGAACTCACAGAGATTCTCCTGCCTCTGCCTCCTGAGTGCTGGGATTAGAGGTGTGCACCACCACCGCTTGGCTTATTGGGAAGCATTTATGGATCATCTAGTGCCCAGCAGAGCTCACCCTTCCCTAATGCATCATGAGTTAAAGTGTACTGGGGACAGCAGAGGACAACCTCCGGTGTCATCAGGAGAGACACTCTCTTTGGCTGGGGACTCACCACATAGGCCTGGCTGGCTGGGTGGGTAGCCCTCACCTCCCTGTCCACATCTGCACTAGGGCCTCCTGTTCTCCCAGGCCCATATCCTCTATCTCCAGCACCGGGCACAGACCTCCCAAGGGACTGAAAGGGGCTTGGGGGCCACCGGGAACTTAAACATGAGGTCAAGGGGTCCCTGCAGAGGTTGGCTGGGCAATGGACCCCGCCGCAGTAGCGATGGCATAGGGGTGCCCCAAAGCTTTGACTGTTCACAAAACAGTCACCTGCGGAAGGGCGAGGTGGGAGGGACCTCCGCAAGAGGCGGAACCTGAGGGGCGGGCCCGTTCAAGGGGGCGTGGTCATGAAGGGCACTGAGGGAGAGCCTTCTCCGAGACGAGGCTGGGGAAGGGGAGGGCTTCCGAGGAGGGGCTGCGGTGGAGGAGGGGCCATGTGGTGGGGGTGGCCCTTCTGAGAGACCTTTGAAGAGGGTACCCGGCGAGGGCTGCCGGGGTGGGGACTCAGCAGTCGGCAGTTGTGGTGAACCACATCACCTGGCTCCGTTACCACGTCCCAGGTCTCAGGGTCTCCCTAGCCGGTGCCTCTCCCCACCACACGGGTCAGCTGTAGCCGTATTTATAGTGCGTGTGCCGTGCCACTTCCCTTCCGATCACCGGGGACCCGCCACACCTGTCCCCGCGCGCGGGGGGGAGGGGCGGCCGGGCTCCTCTCGCCCCTCCTCCCTCGCTCACCAGCACCCCGGACCTTTCCCAGGCCCCCTGAGGCCCCCTAGTGTCGCCAGTCCCCCCCTCTTTCAGGACCTAACACATTGTCCCCAACCCGGGGTCCCGACGTCTGGGCGGGGTGAGGGCTGCCTGCTGCTCGCGGTCTCTGGGCAACGCTGGCTAGCAGCAAGCCGGGACACAGAGGCTGCGCTGTTCTCGGGGAGGAGACAGAAAGCTGGAGGTGACGATGGATTGACAGCCTGGGAGGAGTATTTCATGCAGGGGTGCCAGAGCAGAGGTCTGAGCTCCCCAGGTTGTGGATAGGCGGTGATGAGACTATGGGAATTCTCCCCCATGCCCAGCTGCCCTCATTGAATCCCCAGCTCTGCCAGTTTCCTGTCCTCCAGGCCTGCCTTGTCTCAGTGCAGCTGCCACAGAGTCTGAACCTCAACCCATTTCATGGATCTGAAAACCAAGGCCTAGGAATGATGGCACACACCCATCATTCCAGCTTTCACGGGACAGGGGCAGGAGTATTGAGTTGGAAGCCAGCCTGGGGAGGCTTACTCCCATATTGAGGGAGCAAGAAGTCACGTTTTGGGGACTTCAGCTTGACACTGAACTCTGCCGATTTCTCACAGGTTATCTAACAGTTCCTGAGCCTCAGTTTTCTCTGGTATAACAGGAACCAAGCTCCCACAGGAGGGTCAGTCACAAGAGTCAAGATAGACAGGGAAGGGCTCTGAGGAGAGCTCTCACACTCAGCACCCACAAAGCCCTGCCAGCCTTCCATCCCCCAGCTCCACACAGTCATGCAGGCCTGTCCCAGCACTCTGGAGGCAAAGGCAGGAGGATCAGGAGTTCAAGGCTACCCCTAGCTGCACAGTGAGTTGAGGACACCCTGAACTGCATGAGACTCTGTCTGAGAAAGCCACAGAGCTACAGAGGACACTAAGGTGAAGACTCTGGTGTCTTGGCTGTACAGCTGGCCAGGCTGCATGGATTCTCTGCCTCAGTTTCTCCATCATTAAAACGCACGCTAGAATGGTTGCTGTTTGGACAGGCCACTGTGGTGACAGAGGAGCCATCCCCCCCCAGTTGCTCTCCAACAGGCAGGGCAGCCTTCCCAGAGCCACCTGTTTCTTCCACTCTTGCCAATGGGGCCTTGTTCACTGGGCACCCAGTGCTCTGAGAACCCCATGCCTCAAGTCTCAATAAGGACACAGTTTCAAGACAGCTGCTTGATCTCCTCCTTCCTGATAGTGACACCGTGGGCCCCTTTCTGTCCCATCTCTTGTGTTCTCACTGTGCAGACTACCACAGAACCCATGGATGGGGTTCACTCTCAGGGTCTAACACCAATAACCAATAACAACTGACCCTAAAAGAGTCTGCACCTCCCCCAACTCACACCATGAATAAGAGCAGGGTTCATACTGCAGGTTGGACTCTAACTGGCTACTCTTTCTGCCTTGGGAACAACAAACAACTGTCAGGAGGCTGATCTGGGCTCAGCTCCTACACTGAGGCCAGGAATTGAGGGGCTTAGGGCAGGCAGGGTCAAGGACACACAGCAAGCAGGAAGGAAAAAATGGGCATGGGGTCATCTACATGTGAGGGAAAAGACATGGGGAGGGTAAGAAGAGTTGTGGATGAATGGACAGAAGGAAGGATGGAAGGGTGGGTGGATGGATGGATGGATGGATGGGTGATGGATGGGTGGGTGGATAAGTGGATAGATGGGTGGATGGATGAATGTGTGGGTGAATGGATAGGTGAGTGGTTGGATGGATGAGTAGATTGATGGATGGGTGGATGGACTGATGGATGGGTGAATTGGTGGATGAATGGGCAGGTGTGTGGGTAGGTGACTGGGTGGATGTCTGGGTGGGTTAATGGGTGGTTGTGGGTATCTTTAAGTGTCCTTATGGAGGGGTATTGCAGAGTGTTGGTTTCCAGTCAGTTTAGGGGGCATTTAGCCTGGTGCAGTGTCTCAGAAGATTCCCTGAGGCTGGTACAGGCCCACATATTGTCTTCATGATGGTTTCTTCCAGATGGAGGCCTTCTGGATCAGGTCTTGAACAGAGTTCCCCACACCCCAAGTAGCTTCTCTTTCAGTGAGTGCTCGTCCTAAATCTGTTTCCCTGGTGCCACCCTGGCTCAGGGACCTGACTGAGTTCACAGGAGAAGCAAACTCTCTCCCCTTGGCTGAAGTCTAATAGTCAGGGCTTCTGAGTCATAGTGGGCATTGGTGTGCACTAGCTTGTGGTGGACGCTGCTACAGTCTGTGGTTACTGTATCAGAGGCTACCCCAAGTGACTACTGTAATGGACTCAGGTGATTGTGATAAGGGCCATTTCCCCTAGCATCATTCAAGTGGATCTACAAAGAGGAGGTGGGGGAATCCATGCTGGATAGTTTGTTTGTTTGTTTGTTTGTCTGGTCAACTTGACAGAAGCCAAAGTCATCTGGCAAGGGGGGGGCATCAATAGAGTAAATGCCTCCATCAGACTGGCTTGTGTAGCAATTTCTTGATTAATGATTGACAGGCTGGGTCTAGCCATTGTGGGTGGTGCTATCCCTGGGCTGCTGGTTCTGGGTTTTCTAAGAAAGCAGGCTGAGCAAGTAAGTGAGCCAGTAAGCAGCATCCTCCACAGCCTCTGAAACAGCTCCTGTCTCCAGGTTCGTGCCCTGTTTGAGTTCCTATCCTGACTTCCTTCAGTGATGGCATGTGGCCAGAGAGTTGTGCGGTAAAATAAACCTCTTCCTGCCCAAGTTGTTTTTGGTCGTAGTGTTCACCATGTCAACAGAAAGCCATTTAGGTCAGAAGTGAAGACAGCCAGTGTGGCCACATGGCTCTTCTAATTTAGCTGTTACAAATTGAAGTCGAGTCGTGGGGGTGGCCACTGCAGATGATTTGGGACTGATACACAAACTTTAAAGAAACAAGAAGGACTCTGAATACTGTGTGCACTCCTGAGATTCGGGCTTCTAAATATACTTTTATTAGATAATAATTAAGATCATTATCCTAATGATGGTTATTATCAGCTCCTGATGGTTTGGGGCAAAGCTCAAGCAGCTGCAGAGCCTGGCATCTCTGATGGGAAAGCAGGCAGCAGAGAACTCACAGCCTAAGGTCTGCTCAGCCCCAGGTCTCTAGCAAGAGGAGCTAATTTTGTTCTGTGTGTTTGTGCACATGTGTACATGTGTAGGTGGCATCCAGACATTCCTACCGGTATGCTCCTCAACATATGACCACCTTCATTTTTTAGATGTATTTTTATTATTTTTAGTTTTGTGTGTGTCTGTACTTGTATGTATGTGTGTTTTGCAAGCACACATGTGTATAGGTCCACACTGAGGCCAGAAGAAGGCTTCGGATCCCCTGGAGCTGGAGTTATAGGCACAGTGAATCACCTGTTGTGGGTGCAGGTACTGAACGCTGGTCCTTTACAGGAACAGCAACTGCTCTTAACCAATGAGCAGTCGCTCCAGCCATTCCTCTTTTTAAAAAAGAATTTAAGTTCCAGCACTCAGGATGCAGGGGCAGGTGGATCTCAGTGTGTTTCTTGCCAGCTTGGTCTATATAGTAAGACCTTGTGTAAAACAAGATTATTTTTATTATTCCATCTTATTTTGGGAAGCAGGGCTCTCATAAACTCAAAGCTCACCAGATGGGCTGTACTGGCTGCATCTGGTCAACCCCAAGTCCAGAGTTACAGAATCAGGAAAAGTAAGAGAGCTGGGGCATGGTCAGATGTGGAACTCCTGCCTAGAATCCCCCAGTGAGGGGCTGAAGATGTGATCAGAGTGGAGCCCCCAGCTAGAATCCCCCAGTGAGGGGCTGGGGTACAGCTCAGAGGTTAAACATTGTGGTCACATTGGATCCCCCTCATATATGGGATCTGTTGAGAATAGAAAGGCTGTTCATCGCCTGTCTTATGATCTCAGGAATTTTATAGACGGGGAAACGGAGGCACACAGCCATTCTATACCTGGTGGCATTTGAATGCCTGAATCTAGCCACGCTGAATCTTGCCCTGTCCACATGGACCTGTGGGCTCTGTGAACATGTGCCTGTGTGTGTGTGTGTGTGTGTGTGTGTGTGTGTGTGTGTTTGTGGTCAGCCAGGCAGGTGGTCCTGACTTGCCAGGGGGTGTCTATGGAGACCCCAGTCCCTATGGTGAATGGGGTGGTAAGGCTGCCTGGCAACCATCTCAGAGCCAGGTTTCCACTCCTGCAGCCTGCTCCCCTCCCACACTCTCCTGGCCCAGGGCCAGCTCCTGACCTCGGGCACTGAGTCCCCTGGGGATTAGGCAATCAATTAGTGCTGGTCCTAATGTCTGCGGGAAAAGCTGCTGAGAAGAGCTGAGGGCAGCGCCTAGGGCTCAGTGCTTCTGCCTGCCTGCAAGGCTAGTCCAATGCTGCCTGTCTTTTGTAGCATAGGGGCTCAGATGTATTGAGCACCAACTGCATGCAGCACAGCAGCCTCCCCCCAGCCTTGTCCAGCTATGTCCCTCCTGGCTTCCAGTGATGGATGGAGGGGACATGAAGCACTCCAAGTCTCCTCTGTGCATAACCAAGCCTGCGGTTTGATATCTGGGCAGCAATGGGATGCGGAGAAGTGTAGGGCTGGACCCCCTGGAAAAGGGACCAGACAAGGGGTTCAGTTAGTTGGTGGCCACTCATTCAAGAGGTCCTGGGTTCAAACTCAGAACGACATAAACTTGTGACCATTCCTTTTCTAGGCAAATAACACTTAGGACTGCAGAGGCAAGAGAGGTGGCCATTTATCTGTCACAAAGATAGATGTTGTCTGGTGTCACTCAGGATCCTCGGTGGGCTCCAGGAGGGTGAGAAGTAACGATATTGGGAATAGCCTCCATTGTAGGCTCTGAAGAGAGAGGAGGGAGCCACAAGAGATACAGAGCAGACACATGGAGAGGGACAGTATGAGGTTCCAGACTGCCTCCACCTTCCCTTTTGAGGGTACTCCTGACCTGAGTCCTTTACCCTCACCACCTGCCTCTTGAGACCTTCCTGCAATAACCATAGTCCCCACCTGGGCCCCAGGGGCAGATTCTAGGCTGCATCATAAGATCTTTGGAAAACTGGCATTTTTACCATCTAGCTGGCCTAAGCTGGATCCCAGACATGGGGGTGAGGAATCCACCCAGGCCTGAGCTGAGACATGCATGCTGCATTCAGATCTTAAAACCCAGGACACACTGTTTTTGTTGTCTGTAGGGTACATGGTCCCTGCACCCCAAAATAGCACTCCTCCAGCGTCTGGGTCCCCAGTGGTGGAGAGGTAGAGTCTCAGACCTGAATTGGTGCAAGGCAGTTTCTCTGTGGTCACATCTAAGACATATTTCTTCCACAACCATTAGTGAGCAGGGAAGGAAGGGGGCTCCCTGAGGTAGCTGGGTGTGGGGGACTGGAGAGGCCACGGGACAGCAGATGTGAGTAGTTACTTCGCTGGGCTAAACCTACTATGGGTGCATATGGGGGCCTGGTCACCAACAGAATTCATGCAGTCAGGCTTATAGGAACCAAAGTTGAGGTTGATGTGCTCAGAGACACAGGTGTCTGCCTGGGAGGTAGGAAGTGAGAAGTCACGATGTCCTCCACCCCCACTCCCAGAAAAGGGTTGGAAGTAAGGGCAAGACTTACTTCATTAAAATGTCAAAGGCACCAGGCAGTGGTGGTATAAGCCTTTAATCCCAGCACTTGGGAGGCAGAGGCAGGTGGATCTCAGTGAGTTCAAGGCCAGCCTGGTCTACAGAGTGAGTTGCAGCACAGCCAGGGATACACAGAGAAACCCTGTCTCAAAAACAAACAAACGAAATGGTCAGAGGCGAACTCCTCCCCTGCAGGGACCAGACCCTGCCCCTTGCTGCCCTCCCTTCCTGGCTGCAGCCACAGGCTGGCCTGCCTGCCTCTCACTACACCAAGCTCCCTCCCTAGGACCTTCCCCTGTGCACTGAGGCAGAGGCTCCTATGGATAGAGCGGGAACAGGGAAGCTGGCAAGAGATGGGACCTTGCCAGGCTCCAGAGCAGATGAGCAGAAGCATTTTAGTCACCTTTCAAAGTAATGGAGTGTGGGTCACTTCAAGGGAGCAGTGAGAAACTGGGTACAGGTTGAGATGGGATGAGTCAAGTAAGTGAGGGAAAGTGGTGACGGCCTGGACATCGGGTGCTTTGAGGGGCGGGATTGGTTAGAGAGAGACACATCTTACAGACCCACTGGAGTGGCTTGTCCAGCAGGTGTGAGCATTGAGGGTCAAACACGCAGATGCTGAGCTTCAGGGGAACCCCCGATTGACAGAAGAGCAGTGACAAGTGGACAGGGATTATAAGAATCTGTATGTTACACCTTTACCAATAAGCAGTCTTACCAAAAGCCCCTTTCCTTTATAATGTCTACATGGTATTCACTGGGGGCTCAGAGAACAGTCCTTCATGCATTCCCCGTTCATGGGCAGCCAGGCTGTCTATATAGCCTCAGTTCCTTGCTCCATGGAGGGTCAAACATCCCCTCCTGGGTTCTTTGCAAAAGCACCTGCAAATGGGACAGGGGTGCAGGGAAGCTGAAAGGGAAGGAACATGTGTTCTGAGTTTGGGGTGACACATTTTGTCTAACATTAGGAACTCTTCCCTCAAAGCAGGATTCGAGACAGGGCAGAGGGCAAAGGCACAGGATGAAGGCTTACTCTACCCTGGTGACAGCTGCATGGGGACCAAGCTATCAAAAAGTAGGACAGGGAGACAGAGTTGAGGATGTGGCCCTGGGCTGAGGGGAAAGTGACAAAGAGACTGCTGGGGAGGGCAGGAGAGCCTCCAGAGCCCTGAGTCTGCATTCGGCACTCCCGTGTCCCCCAGCTCTCCCAGCTCCTTCCCTGCTGCCAGCAACACAGAATAGAATTATGTTCTTCTGACTTCTCTTCCCCTGGTACTGACTCCATGTGCACAGAGTTACATTTACAAAGTAGAGAACAGAGAGTGGCTGAGGCTCATAGCTAGAGCCTTGACGAAATGGGGGTGGGGACCCAGGTGTCTCTTCTAGTTGGCATTAGGGCTCAGAGGTGGTAGGACCTGGGGCACATTGTTCATGTGTAGACTCTATGTTAGTGCTGTGTTGGGAGGACTTGGTTTGAGTGAGGAGGAGGTGAGTCTGCCATGGGTGTACTGAGAAGCAATAGCGTTCAGAGCAGACCCAGCCCTGCCTGGTTTCCACCAGACGCTGTGCATCTCAGGGGAGGCGAACACCATCTCTGGACTCCTTTCCTTACCTGCTGGAGGGACACTGTCACAGCGAGACTGTACTCGGGCCACACAGGCACCAGGGACAAGCATTAGCTAATGTTTATTGCCCCAGATTCTGAGCAGTGTGAGGCCATTGGGTGACCCCTTTATCAGGTTGCCCTGCTGTTTACACACCTCACTGAGGTGGGAAGATGAGGCCAGCAGCTGCCCAGTGATGTCACCCATAAGGACAGTGTGAACACAGGTTCCTTTCTTTGTGCCTTTTGAGACCCAGGAGCGAGCACAGGGCCCAGGCTTCACCAGGGTGGGATCCTCACATGCAGCCCTCCTGGGTCGCCAGGCCCTCAAGTTCCCACGGGAAGCCACTGACACCCCAGGACCTCTGAGGACACAGCAACAGTGACCCTGGGACACAGGTAAGAGAGGACAGGAGGATGCATACATGTTTCTGGAGTGAGGAATGTGGTGGCTCCTGTGGCCCTGAATTTGAATTCACTTCTGCCTGCTCTATGGGCTCATTCTAGACAGAAACCCCATTGGACTGATTAAGGAGCATTTAGAGAATGCCTACTGTGTACCAAAGCAACAGGGACACAGGAGAGTGGTCAGAACCGCTGAGCCCTTCACAAGCTGATTCCAGAAGCTGAGACAGGGGCATGCTGAGTTTGAAGTCATATGAGGATACACAGGATGAATGGGGGGTGAGGTAGTATGGTGACTCCCATCTCAGCACTGGAGAGTTGAAGCAGGAGTTCAAGGTCACCCTCAGTACATAGCAAGTGTGAGGCCAGCCTGGGCTACAAAGACCCTGTAGATAAAGGAAGGAATGAGGATCACACAGAGGTGACAATTTTGCCTATACCCTTAAAGTCTTGTTTATTTTATTTTTTGAGATAGAATCTCATGTAGCCCAGGCTAGCTATCGCTTCACTATATATTGAAAACTTTGAACTCTTGATTCTTCTAGATGGAACCCAGGGCCTAAGCCCAGTCTGTGTTCACTGAGCCCAACCCTGCCCTGTTTGCAAAGTCTCAGGAATCGCGTTCCCTGGATCTTACCCAGTACAAGGCAGGGAGTCACACTCTCAGAGACAGCAGCCTGGACAGCACCCCCAGGCATGCACACCCCCACTTCTTGCTCACACCTGTCACTTTACCGCCAGCCGTCTCCTCCCACACTCAGCCTGCGGGCTGGCGACTGTGTTGGTGGTTCCTACTGGCTAGTGGTGGCTACCTGAGCGAACAGCCTCTAGGGAAAGAACAGGAGCCCTGTGCAGTGTCCCGGGAACCCGCTGGGCAAGCCTACAGTGGGGGACTCCAGTAAGTCTCTCCTTCTGCTCTCCAACGCTCCTTTGTAGGTCGTCCGCAGTGCCTGGGGACAGATGGATCCTGGTGTGTGGGTGTCACTCACAGAGCCAGACAGGCTGACGGAATGAGAGAGCTCTGAGAACTAGGAACTGCACCCCAATGCAGCATCCCAACGTGGAGCGTGTAGCTGGAGTTTACACTTTGGCCTATAGGGGAGACTCTGGGGGCCTTGCCGACCGAACAGGGATGCCCAGAGAATGGGGTCGGGGTCACACAGCCAGGAGAGGTGCAGGGCGGGCTACCGGAATGCTGGGGAACTGGTGGCGCGGAGTCTGGAGTGACGTGGCCCCGCGACCCCTCCTCCCCGTGCAGGACCCGCCCACCCTGGCACTCCAAGCTCCGGGACCTGTGCAGAGCGCGCCTCCTGCTGGGCTACTGGAATCTCCGCAACCTGACCTAGGACCGGGACCCAGGAGGAGAGACCTCTGAAGAAGCCACGGAGATTTCCTGGCGTGCAGCCCCCAGATCTGGCGGAGCCCCTTTCTGAGCTAATCGTTTAATCTTTATACCCCCCATTCCAAGCTGAGCCCCGATCCCTTCTGAGTCCCCAACTTTCATCTCTGCGCTCTGAAGCTTCATCCCCATTCAACATTAACTCATCCTTTCTGCAGTCCCAGGTGCCCACCACCCCATTTCCTGGCTCTGTGGCTCTGATCAAGGCGGGAACTCCTGGGAGTGGGACCCTGCAGGGACTCAGCAGATGTCTGAATGACCTCCCTCTTCCAAGCTGAGTAATACTCGCTTATACAGTAATACTCAATCTCCCCAGTGACAGACACTAAGATTGCTTCTATCCTTTGGCTCCTATGAGTAATTCAATTAAAACTGCTATACAAACACATCAGAATCTGTGTTTTCTACTTGAGTGTACCTAGGTGGGGGATGCCTGGGGGCTATGGTGATCTTCTGTTAGCTTTCGAAGTTTCAAACTGTTTTTCGAAGGTTATCGACATTTTTACAAGCCCCCCCCAGTGGTGTTCTCATTATGACGTACAATTTATAAGTTGTTTATTATTATTATTACCGTTCTTATTATTACTACTAAGCTGAGTATGGACCCGGGGCTTCTTGCATACTTACTACCCCTGAACCAATACCCTCGGTCCCTCACTAGGGCATTCTAGGCTTCACCTCTGACCACGCCTCATTCCCTGAGCCACGCCCCAGCTAATACAGCTGGGTTCAAGCTCCACTTTGTCACACCCATGCTATCTGGGTTTCCCAGACTCGCAAATCCCAAAAACTGTGTCAGTAACCACCCCTGCCCCCATACATACTAGTTACCCTAGCTCGTACTTGGACGTCTGGGGCAAGAAAATCTAGAACAGTGGTCTCTACTGTGGATACTGCCGCAGTCACACAGGGGGAGCTCCTGGCAGGGAGTGAGAGGAAGCCTTGGAGGATGCTCAGCGCCCTGCAGAGTCCGGAGGACTACTGAACACAAGTTTTTGGCCCCATCTTCGGAAAGCACAGACCACCTGAAATCAGGGTGGGGTCTGTGCTGCTCCAGGCAAATCGCTTGCCCTCTCTGGGCCTCAGTTTCTATATCTCATAATACAAAGGCTGCTTTTATTTTGGTGCCTTAAGGCCAGTGCCAGGGAAGGTCAGGATGCAGTCAGTCAGCAAACATCTGCTGAGCTTCCTGGGGAGGGCAATGGCGGTGAGGCCTCCTCAGTGCTGTGACTGGGCCATCCAGGCACAGGAAGTGCAGACCGGGAATGAGGGTTTGGGAGTAGAAGTAGGGGTGTCGGGGTGGGCGGGAGGTGGTGGGGGCTGTGGGAGCCACTTCCAGGTTAAGTTCCCAGGACTTACAGCTGCGTCCTCCTAGGAGGCAGCTGGCCGAGCCCCGCTCGCCCCAAGAAGCGAGTCCATCTGAGTGTCCCTCTTACCCCAGCGACACCCACCGAAGGGGTTCTGGTTCTTCACAAGACTCATGAAACCCAAAGATCGTCCCAAGCAAAATGTCGGGGTGCATTTGTCACGGGGGTCCCAGGTGGCAGCCTAACTACTCAGTGGGTAAACTAAGACCGGCCCGGAGGGGTCCACGTGCCTCTTGGTGCCTCCCAGGGGCGCGTCTCTTTGCTTTGTTCTCTCGAATATCTGTCGGGGTGCACACGTAACCCATTTTCTGTGCCCGAGTCTCCTTCCTCTCCCCGCCCCACAGTTCCCGCCACGGAACCCCCTGCGCCGCCCTAGTCTTGGCGTCCGGCGTCTGGCGCTAAATTATTCCGGAGGAATCCCCCGTCCACAGGCCACGCCCCGACACTCCCTAGCCACGCCCTCCGCAGCAGAGGCCTGCTACTATTGGCCCCTTTGTACACCGCCCGTGCGCTACCATTTGCTGAGCCAGTGAGTGCCTGCGGGGGCGTGGTCTGTCCTGTGTAGGGGCGTGGCTCTGCAAGGGGCGTGGTCTCCTGCCCAGCCGCCCGCTCAGATCCAAGCCTTCCCCGGCACGCCACACAGAGGCTCCTGCACAAAAGTGACCGCCAGCCAGATCCGGAGGAGCAGGTGAGCGGTCGGGGTCCCGCACCCGTCTATACTGGGTCCTTCCCATCCCCTCCATCCCCATACCGCCCCGTGTGCGTCTCGGCCTCAGTTTCTCTCTATACCTGTGCCTGGCTGTGTGAGCCGGCTGCTGTGGGCTACTATAACGGTCCTAGCATATACATATCCTCAAGGGGACTTGATGGACCCGGCCCTTCACAGGTGTGCAGCCTGACTCCAAAATGATCTTGGTATTCCCTGCGGTGGCCAGCTAGACCCCACTGTGACTATGACCAATACAGGGACCTCACCTGAGCCCTGTCATCCAGACTAGGAGCTTCCCATCGCCCTGAGGACTTGGACTCAGTTTTACCAGATGGGAACTGGTAATTGGCATCACATAATTGGCAGGTGACCTGACCTAAGTCTGTGGCCTCGTCGCTCTTTCAGTGGTAGCCTAGAGGGTAAACTGAGGCCCAGAAAGTAGTTTGTGGTTTGCTCGGGAGGTGGAAACAGAAGAAACCAGAAGGTGGCTTCTCACCTTTGTGAGCAGCCATTCTGAAGAGGGACAGGGTGAAGGCTGAGCTGTACACAGGCTCCTGGGTCACTTCCCTGCTCTAGGCTGTGAAGCCTCTGGAAGCCTGCCTCGGGGTCAGGACACAGCTCACACAAACCTGACTCCCTTGAACAAGCAACTTAATTATAAGCCTCAGTTTCCCTGTCTGTGACTTGGGAAGGTTGTTTCAGGACTAGGGCTAGAGGCTTCTGGGAGCATTAAAAGCAAAGCCAGTGTGGGCTACACAGTGCAGCTATGTCTAAAACAAAGAGGAGATGGGGGTGTAGCCCAGTGACTAGAGTGCTCACCTAGCAAGCAGGAAGCCCTGGGCTTCAGTCATATCGCCACATAAACCCAGGGTCAGGGTGCATGGCTTTCATCCCAGTGCTTGAAGCAGAGGCAAATGGATGTCTGTGAGTTTGAGGTCAGGTCTGCATAGTGAGTTCCAAGCTAGTCATGACTATATAGTGAGACCCTGTGTTAAGCAACAACCAACAAAGAAAGAAGAACAGGAATGTGGGCTTTGTGTGCCAAACTTCCTGTTTTTCTGTCCTGGGATTTCAAAGTGGCTGCCCCTTACCCATATGGGATGTCCAGCTTCAGGACTTTTGCACGTGCCTTCTACAACCAGGGCTGAGCAACACAGGCGCCAACTTTAAACCATAACAAGTTTCTGATCTGGGCTGCACCTCGCACCTAGGACACACCTAGGATGTGGGTGGCTGTGAGGGATGGGGTGGGGCCATGGGGACTATAAAGTGACTGAACAAAGAGCAATGGCACTAAACTTCTGGGCTGGGCCAGGGCTGGGAGTCCTGTGGTGGGTGAATGTTGGATCCTAAAGATTCAGGGACAGGACACACTTGTCCTCCAGTTTAGCCTCTGAGCCCTGGGCAAGCCAGAACCCAGCCCATGAAAGTGTGTTTAATGATTCAGTATGAGGGGATCAACATTCCTCCAGGCCAAATAGTCATGATCAGAGGGGGACATGCCACCTGCGGAGTCAAGTGCCACCAGGACTTGCTGGAGACTTAAAGAGGGTGCAGCTTGATCTAGGGACCCAGAGAGCCCACTCTTCCCAGAGCCCTAGCATTGCCCCACCAGGAGGTTCTCTGAGTCTCCAAGCATCTGTTTGCCCATCTGGCACCCTGCTGAGGCCATGAAGGACCCACCAGAGGACACTCTGTATGCGGGGGGGGGGGGGGCTTCCACAATCTTGGCCAAAGGCTCCATGGAAGGGTTGTTGGGGCACACAGCTTCTGGAAGATTCCCCTCCAATTTTGGAGTGAGCCCTAGGGTGTGGTGGGTGGAGGCTGCAGTGAGATGAGCTTCTAGTTAGAGGCTGGATTCATATCACAGTTCTGACTTAATGCTACTCTGTGAATATCTGTCAGCTCCCATGCCCTTGCCTCAGTTTCTCCTTCATGACCATGAGGGGCTACTTAGTCATGTGACAGACAGTTCTTGACACTGAGGGGAAGTCGAGTGTGGTGCCTAATGTCACCAGAACACAGCAATAACCAAAGCTGGCCTGGTGCCCACCTTCTCCTGCCTCACAGCTGGTAGAGCTGGACTCTGTCCTGAGTTATAACTTCAACCATAAGAGGAGGAAGGCTTGGGGGGAACTGGCTGTTCATGGAGAGGAGAGATCAGCCACATAGTAACATGGGGGAAAGAGTATTGTAAGTGGGGCATCAGCCTGTGCGAAGGCCCTGGGGCAGAATGGAGCCTGGTGTGCAGTGTTTGGAAGGAGCATGGAGGAGGCCTGTGCCTGGATTAGGCAGAGAAGAGAGGTAGGACTCTGAGGACTTCGGCTCCCACAGTGAGGGAGGTGGGAGCCACGGACAACTGTAGGTAGAGGGGAGACTGACTCTGTGCCCATGGCACTCCTGGCATTTTGGGAATCTTGGCGAGGAGGGTAAGAGGAAGTTGTGGAGTACTGAGAAACAGAGGGAGCTAGTACACTCTGGGGCTGAATGCACACACCCGTGACCTTCATAGTCCCTTTCTTGTTAAAACATTGAGTGGATACTGGGTGTGATGGAACATTCCCTGGGAGCCTGAGGCAGGAGGATCATGGTAAATCAGAAGCTAGCCTGGCTATAGACTGAAACCTTATTTCAAACTCTGTCCCTAAAGAAGCCGTATGTGGAAGCTGAATCATGGATGCACGATCCCCACCCCACCCCACCCCACCGTGGCTCTGTGACAGTCTCTTAAAAACATATTAGCTTATTCCTTTTTGTGCATGTGAAGAAGGCAACTGACACACCTTCCCTTGAGTGGGTCCTGGGCTCAAACTTGGGTTGTCTGGCTTGATAGCAAGTGCCTTTACCTGCTGAGCCACGTTGCCAGCCCCTGGACACTTGTTTCTTCAGTAACGTCCATCTTGCCTCCCAGCCCTTCCCCATCTATGCTTGATGTCATCATTGTGGGGTCCCTGTTTGAGAACCCCCAGTGTCTTCCCCACCAGGGAGCCTCACTCCTCCCTGATTTCCCAGAAAACCAATGGCGATGTGCACAGAGCTTTTTGCAGACAGAATCCCCAGCAGGTTGACATTGCATTGGGACAGAGACTTTTGGGACCCTGGGTGACATGGGCTTTGGCCCAGCCACCCCTGGGACAGTCAGCCAGGGTGGAGAAGAAGGATGGCGGGCTTGGCAACATCAATTATGGATGCGCTGCGTGTGGGACATAAAAAATTCATGAGGCCAGGGGCTGCCCAAGGGTGAGCATCAGCATCAGCCTCACCAGAGCTGCTGCTGGCTTTCAGGAATTTTGCCATCTCGTTGTTAAACCCAGATTAAAAGTCAAGGAGTGAGTGCTTTCTAGCTAAGTAAATCATGTTGTATTTATTATTTATTGCATTTATTTACTGTGTATGTGAGCTGGGGCATGTGGGTTGGAGGTTAGATGATAATTTGTGGAAGTCCATTTTCTCT
This sequence comes from Phodopus roborovskii, assembly GCF_943737965.1. NCBI lineage: Eukaryota > Metazoa > Chordata > Mammalia > Rodentia > Cricetidae > Phodopus > Phodopus roborovskii. The sequence continues at coordinate 4,849,362 of NW_026125554.1, forward strand.
CCCATGGTGTGGGTCTCAGGGATCAAACTCGGGTTGTCGGACTTGGTGGCAATCATATCATAAATAAGAAAGTTGTCAGAGGGGTGGCACAGGTCTTTCAGCCAAGTTGGAGAGCAGAGGCAGGAGGTCAGCTTATATAGTAAGGGGAACAGCCTGGGCTACATGATACTTTGCCTCCAAAACCAAAACAAAATAAAAACGTAAGTGCACTTTCTGGGATGCAAATGCCATTTCAGTGAAGCTATAATTAAGGTGCAAAAGTTGGGTTGGGTGGGATGGAGAACATCTTTAATCCCAGCACTCGGGAGACAAGCTGGGGGGATCTCTGTGAGTTTGAAGCCAGCCTGGAGTACATGGACCCTGTCTCAAAGCAAAACAAGGGGTGGGCGAGAAATAAAACAAAAACAAAAAAGCATATGTTAGGGCTGAGGATGGTTTGGCAGGCAAAGTGTTTGCTGCCCAAGTTTGAATCTCCGGAACCCAGCACCACTGTAATCTCATGCTAGAGGTGGGGGCAGGGATGTCCTGGGGCTCAGCGGTCAGGGCTGGGTACAGGGTTGGATGTAGGGGGAGTGAGGAGGACACGGGTGTCAATCTTGGCTTCCACATGCACAGCAGAGGTGGTAGCTGGGCCATTGGTCCCCAGCATCACACAGTGGCCACCAGCATAGAGACACCCCATGGCCTGACTCTGGCCTATACCCGAATTTATCCTCTCTCTCCTAAGTCTGTTGGAAACAGCTCAGGGGCTTCCGAGCTTCACATTTCTCTTGTGGCTATGGTGGCCTCAAGGACACCATAAGAATCCTCAGATCTTTGCAGAAGCCTGGGCTTCTGACCAACTGTGGCCACCATGGTGATGGGACCTGGGGACCGATGACCAGTCAGAAATAGTGTCAGCTGTGCCAAAACCCAAGGGCCCGTCCGGTCCACTTGCATTCATCTCTGGCTATGCAAATGAGTATGTGTGGGGTATGACAGGAAGACTTCATTTACAAAATCAAGTTGGGGCTGTGAGCAAGTGGGGGCCGTAAGCAAGTCAGAGGTCCTGAACAAGCAAGTTGGGCAAGTGGGGGGCCCAAATGAGAAAGGGGTGGGGCATGAGCAGGGAGGGGCATCTCCCAGCATTTACAATGACTTCAGGAAGCAATTTTATTTGGGGCATGGGATGTCATTGTATGGCCCTGACTGCCCTGGAACTTGCTTTGTAGACCAGGCTGGGCTCAAACTCACACAGATCCACCTGCTGGGATTAAAGGCATGTGCCACCACCCCTTGGCTTTCCCCACTGGTTTTTCTGTGGGTGGCCAGGACTTGAACTTAGGTCTACATGTGTACAACAAGCATTTTTCCCACTCAGTTGTCTCTAAGGACACTTGGTGGGGCGTAACGATGTCCCAAGATGCTGAGGCTTCCAAGGTACCTGGGAAGTGATGTTGGTGCTTTGTGACAGCCCTCCAGCTTCCTGGACTGTGCTTGAGTGGGCTGAGGGGAGGGGGGACAGGACGAGGGACAATGATGAGGATGACACATGGGTCACCCTGGTTTGAACCTCCAATTGCTGGGACCCATGTGTCTTTCCACACTTCTCCAGAATTCTTCACACTCCACTTAACATTCAGGAATCAGTTAGTCATTGCATACACATTCACTGAGCACCAGCTGTATGCTTGGTGGGTTATTCCATGTAGACCCTACCAAGACCAAGAAAGACCCCACTCCCACCCTCTCAACCTCTCCCCTCCTACTTCCTACACCTACAGACCTGAGGGGCAACATCCCCAGCACAGCATACACTAGGCATGGTGGCACTCCCAGCATTCAGGAGGTGGAGGCAGGAGGATTGGTAGTTCACAGCTACACAGCAGGCTTCAGGTCAGCCTGACTCAAAACCAAAACCAGGAGACAGGCAACCAAAAACTGAGCGAAAAGAAAAAGCAGGAAGTGGGCCAGGGAGTGCTCATGAGCCTGGACCTTTGTGCTCCAGAAGGCCTCCCAGAAGCCACCACAGCAGTGCAAAGGCCCTGTGGCTTGACCTTGTAGCAGAGACCAAGATTGATCTCTGGTTCCAGAGCCGGCCACTGTCCCTACTGAAGGGGAAGATCCAATGTAATCCCAAGCAGGGAGCCTGAGGCTCAAGAGACATCCAGAGCTGTTGTGGGGAGCTGGGAGCTGCAGCCACTGATTGGGTTCGGAGTACAAAACTCAAGTAGGTTTGGCAGATCACGAGAAGTGTAAGGTAGACCTGCTGGTGATGGTGCATGTGTTTAATCCCAGTGCTAGGGAGATGGACCTCTGTGAGTTTGAGGTTAGCTTGGGCTATGTATAGTGAGACCTTGTCTCAAACAAAACAAAAACCTAAAAAACCCACCAAGTATAAGAAGTGGCCCAGGGCTCAGTAGAGGATGTGGGGCTCTGATTTTGGATTTGGGAGTATTGTGAGCAGCTATGGTGGCCTGGGTGGCCCAAGGCAGTGTGGCCCTGCCCCAGGGCCTTTGCACATGCACTTTCCACTACTGTCCCCTCCCTCTGACCTGTCCTGGGGGTTCAAAGGCTCCCAGATAAGCTTCCTCTCTGTGGACCTTGCTCTACCCTTTTCCCACCCCAAGGCCCAATCTTTGCTTTTTTCTTTCCTGTTTATTGGGTCGCTGTGTTTTCTTCCTCCCCCTGGTTCACAAAGCCTCTTTAGGGTGGTTTTGGGGTTCCAGCCAGACACAGTGGGCACATGCCTGTTATCTCACTATGAAGGGGCTAAGGCAGGAGGATTAGGAGTCTAAGGCCAGGCTGGGGATATGAAAATATGCCTGGAAAAAAAGAGTAAAACTACATAAAAAACGAATTAAAGGATGTAGTGAGTGATGTGGCCTGTGAATTCAACTCCAAACCCAAGATGGTCCCCAAATTATGTTATAATCAGAAGATGCAGAATCGGAGCACCAAGGAGACAGAGGCAAGGTCTCTTTGGGTCAGTTCTGTGCCCCTGGTGTTGGCTACACGGCTGTGCTCCATAAACACCCATTAGGCAATTGAGTGAATGAATGTTGGGGCCGAGTTCTGGAGGGTAGAATGGGCTGTTTAGCTCTAGACTTTGACTTGGTGCTATGGCATTGGGCGGGCAGGGACCAAGGCCATCGTACCTCTTTCCTGGGAAAGTCCCTGCCCAAAAGCCTCATGTGGCTGCACACAAACCCCTTAGGCAGGAAGGCCTGTCCCCTGGGACAACCCACTATCCTGGTCTTTTAGGACAATGGGTTTCAGAACAGGAAGTGGAGGCCAGCTGCTGGCTGCCCCAGGTGGCAGCTCAGGCTCAATAGGAGTTGGGACAGCCAGGATAGGCCGCAGCTATGCCCCCACCAGTCTTCCGGAAGTCCATCCACACTCTCAACTTTACTCCTGAGCCAGAATCCAAATTTAGCTTTGTCCATGGGGAAAGCAAGGCCCAGAGAGGGCCAGTATTCCTCCTGGAGTCACACAACCCCCAAACCAAACAGGGACTCCAGACTTTGTCCTCTGAGAGCCCCCCTTTGTTCAGAGTCAATTGAGAAACAGCCCCTGGGTGGTGTAGAGGTCCTTCTGGTCCCCTGTCTGTGAGAGAATCTTTTTTCTTCTCTGTTTTTTGGAGAGGGTCATGTAGCTTAGACTACCCTCCAGCTCCCCACGCAGCTCAGACTGACCTTGAACTTCTGATCCTCCTGCCTCCACCTCCAAGTGCTGGGGTGGCAAGTATGCAATGTCTGGTGTACGTGGTGCCCTCAGACACCAGGGAGGAGGCAGGAGCACTCAGGTGTGGAGCCATTGAGGGCTGACTGTTCTCTTCTGCTGTGTGGCCTCCAGGTTCGGGGGACTTTGAGGGGACAGATTCCACCACTGTGGAATTCTCTCCTGGGCCACTCAGGACGCTGTGCTCTTTGAAGAATGGCGTTGGCTGAAGTGACGAAATGGATTCACGTGGCAGGCGCCCTGTGTCAATATCTGTGTCTGGCCCTGGCTGGTGGATAGCGGGGTGGGGAGGTCGGGGGATGAGGAGGTGGGCAGGGAAGCTGCAGAGCCAGCCATGTGTCCCTGACCGCTAAGGCCAAGAAGAGGATGGTGAGAAGGCGGGGTGAAGGGGTGCCCTGGGGTCTGGACTCATACAAAGGCCAGCTTTGTAGAGATGAGCGGGCTGAGTAGGTGGTGCATGGCTGACCAGGGTCAGGTCTCAACAAGGCCTCTGTGTGTCCCTCGGCTTTTCCGGGTTTGCTCACTCCTAGAGGGGTCAGAGGTCCCCGAGAACACAGCAGAAGAGAGGTCAGGCCCTGACTTCCCTCTGTGGTGGGAGGAGGTAGTTGCAGCCATATAGCCCTGTGTAGCTCAGAGGGAATGCTGTACTGGAGAGTCGGGCTCTGGGCACTGGGAGGTTTGTAGGAGTTTATTAGGGAAGAGGCATGAGAACTCTCAGTGGTTTTGAGCACTGTCTCTTGGGGAAAATTCTAGAACTGCTTGATCTAAATACTGTAACAGAAGGCTGTGAGTGCTCCATGGGGGCCAGCATGCTTATCCCCTTGGCTCCTTGCCTGCTCTTGCATCAAAAGCCTCAACTCCCACCTAGGAAACAACCAGCTGGCTATTGGGGAGTAAGGATGATGCCCAGTCCTGCCCAGACCTTACCATTCTGCATGCATTTCTTTGACCCGAACACCTTTGACCTGTCATCTCCCAGGGCCATGGACACCTTCAGCACAAAGAACCTGGCCCTGCAGGCCCAGAAGAAAGTTCTCAGTAAGATGGCCTCCAAGGCCATGGTGGCTGTATTTGTGGACGACACCAGCAGCGAGATCCTGGATGAACTGTACCAAGCCACCAAAGAGTTCACCCGCAGCCGGAAGGAGGCGCAGAGGGTGGTGAAGAACCTGGTGAAGGTGGCGGTGAAGCTGGCCGTGCTGCTGCGGGCAGGTCAGCTGGATGGCAATGAGCTGGCCCAGCTGAGACGGTTCAGGGGCAGGGTGCACAGTCTGGCCATGACAGCCCTCAGCTTCCACCAAGTGGACTTCACCTTCGACCGGCGAGTGCTGGCCGCGGGGTTACTGGAGTGCAGGGACCTGCTGCATCAGGCCACTGGCACGCACCTCACCGCCAAATCCCATGGCCGCATCAACCATGTCTTTAGCCACTTTGCCAATGGCGACTTCCTGGCTGCGCTGTACGGCCCAGCAGAGCCCTACCGGAGTCACCTGCGCCGCATCTGTGATGGCCTCGGGAGGATGCTGGACGAGGGCGGCATCTGACCTGGTCTGGGGACCGTTTCTGTCCCCGAGACCACCACCACTTGTCCCAACTTCTGCTCCTCTTTCTACTTCTGAAATACTGTCATATGGACCAGGCTCTCTATGTAGCCGAGGCTGACCTTGAACTACTGATGCTATTCCTGCAGTTGCCTCCTGAGTGCCGGGGTGATGGGTGTACTCCACCACCTCGCTGTTGGGCCTTGTCATTCTTTCAGACAAGATCATGGAGAATTGGGAGAAAAAAATTGTACTCCCTGACCTCTGGCCCCTGCCAAATGCCTATGTTTCTTTCCTAACTCTCAGGGCCTCCCAAGGTGACTTGCTTTAGGAAATGGAGTTCAAGCCCTGACACCAGACTAGGATTGAAGCGATGCCAGTTTGCTATGTGGGCTGAGGACGGAGCATACTTCGGTGTTAGGATCCAGAGGAGACCCCATTTGGAGGCTGCACGCAGCCCGGCATCTGAGAAAAGCAAGAAACTGCCAAGTGCCGTGTCCCGGCGCTCACCGCCAAGCCTGACGACTGGAGTTTGATTCTCAAACCCCACACTGGAAGCAGAGAACCAGTTTTGGCAAGTTGGCCTCTGACCTCCACATGGCCCGCCCATGTGACCATACAGCAAGGAGCCACTGATCTGTTGGGAAAGCTGAGTCCTCACTGGGAGAGAGGAGGCTGGGGATGTCAGAGGCTGCCCCCATCTTCAACAAGGCTGAGTTACTGAAAACTGTTAAATTATAACCCAGTATTTGGGAATCAAACCGTTCTTTTCTCTTTGTATTGCAGTCAGGGCTTGTAACCAACACTGACTGCACATGTGGGAGCATGATGTCATAACTGGCTTACCCTTACGGTCACTGTGAGACAGAACTTTTGTCCTTGGAAAGTGGGCAGGCTTTAGCTACATTTGTGTACAGCTGAGGTGTGGACTAGTCCTCTAGAATTCCCCAGTGAGGGGTGTTAGAGCCAAGTCTAGAATTGCCTAATGGGGGACGGGGGCATGGCCAGCTGTAGCACCCACATGGTGGGGAAGACCCTGCACGGGCAGATGATATATGGCTCAGTGGTTGTGCAACATTGCAGGTGGTAAGGTTATCTGGGGTGTTGGGGCCTGTGGGAGCCAGAGGCTTCATTAGTGTTTCAGACAGAGGCCAACACTTACAAAGAAGATTCTACCAACAGCCACAGATAGGTTTTGTTTTTCGAGACAAGGTTTCTCTGTGGCTTTGGAGGCTGTCCTGGAACTAGCTCTTGTTGACCAGGCTGGGTCTCGAACTCGCAAAGATCCACCTGCCTCTGCCTCCCAAGTGCTGGGATCAAAGGCGTGAGCCACCAATGCCTGGCTACAGTTTTTTTGTTTGTTTTGCTTTTTAACAAAACAGTATCTTACCCTGTAGGCCAGGCTGGCCCGGAATTCATCATGATCTTGCTTTGTCAGCATGCCAAGGGCTGGATAGAGTCCTAGCCTGAGCCTCACGCTGCCCTGCTGCAGTCACCTGTCCTGTCAGCTCCTTGAAGCCTTTCTCACCATTCTAGCTCCACAGGGGCACTTGTCTCCCTTTAGGCCCTGGGCTGGATCTTGAAACTGGGACACCAACATGCATGCTGCTGACTCCAGATGAAACCTTCATGCTGACCATTTAAATGGGAAAAAAGTCTGAGTTTTGTGGGGCTGTGTTCATAAGGGTGAGATGAAAAAGAAACCAGAGCGCATGAGGGACTTTGTATTTCACTGGGTCTGTAGATGCTATACAGGGGTTCTGCCATCAAGCCAGCCTCGTTTCCCTTTTAGGGTTAGATTCTCAGGCTGGCCTGGATCTCATAACCCTCTGCTTCCTGGCCTGGGATAGAAAAATGTGTCTATGCCAGAAGCCACATGGAGGAACGAGAGCCAGGTCCCACAAGCACCCTGTGCCTGGTGCCTGTGCCCCGCAGCTCTCAGGCACCCAGAGAGACTAATAAATCCAGACAGAAACTCAAGCTCAGAGTTAAGCAAATGTCAGAGGCCCTGAAAGGGAAGTTTCTCCTCTGCCAAGCCCAGGGATGACAAGATGGGGACAGACCCCCTCACCCTAGTTCCCACTGTCCCCTTGGCTACAGGCCAGTGGCTGTAGCTTCCAGTAAGATGATCAGAAGGTCTGGATGTAGCTGAGGCCTCACTGGCCTCCTGTGCTTGAGGAACTGGGCTCATTCCTGGCACCACAAATTTTCTCCCTAGAAATTTAAGACTGAATATTAAAGGACCATTGTGTCCTAGCACCCAGTTCTATCCACAGGAGAAAATGCCTTCACTTTATCCCACGTCCTTTCCTACCAAGGGGCATGAGGCTAGGCCATGCCATCTATACCCAGGTATCAAAGCTCCTGGGCCTCAGGTCCCTAAGACGACGCTTACGTCTGTGTCCTTCCCAGGGCACACACTGCTTATGTCCTCAGGTTCCACTGAGTGTCTCAGATCAGCTCACCTTTATTGAGGCAGGGTCCCATGGTGCAGTCTTAGCTGTTTTGGAACTCACTATGTAGTCCAGGCTAGCTTCCCACTCACACTGAAGCTTGGGACAACAGGAAGGTGATTAGCCTTTGCTGTGGGCCACTCCCAAGAATGGGGGATGGCAGTATCCCTGCAGGTCTTTGTGAGGCACAGGCCTGTCTTACAGCTCCAGTCTCTCATGTTTGGCTAGAGGTCAGGCCCAAAGTCAAAGCTTCAGGGGGCCAAGGGGGACCCCTGGAAGCCTGGGATACTTTACTGCTTATGTGGTTTCTTTGGCTGCAGGTTATTTTTGGTTTTGATTTGAAAGATTTCTTACTGGGACTGTGAAGGTGGCTCAGCAGAACACCCGCTGCTCTTGCAGAGGACCCAGGTTTGATTTCTAGCACCTACAGACAGCTCACAACCACTGTGACTCCAGCACCAGGGGATCTGATGCCCTCTTCTGGCTCCATGAGCACACAAATGACACAGACTCACAGACACTCACAAATATAAGCATAAAATCAATCTAGAGACATCTTGCTTCCATCGAACTTCAAAAACCCACCTGAAGCTGGAATCTGTGGGGACAGTGGCCTCACCCTGGGGTCCTTGTGCCAGGGGACAGTATGGATCCAAGACAAAATGGCAGCACAGGAGAGTGACTAGTCCCCATGGGTGTAAAGTCATCGGCCACCTTAGGACCCACTGTGCTTGGCAACTGTGTTACAGTCACTCTTGGAAGAGGCCACCTGCCTGTGCCTGCTGCTGCTACCATGAAAGGCGGTGGAATCCGAGTCCGAGCCCTGACCCCACAGAGTGCCAGCTGGGGTGGTTATTTATTTATTTGTTCTGTCCTTTCCCCTGCTTGTGAATGGAGGTGCCTTGGGTGGGGTAAACAGTCCCAGGGATGAGGATGCTCATCTGTGGCTCAGAGGGGAAACCATACCTGACTTCAGGAGAGACAGGAAGCCTCTCAGTCCCACCCAGCATGTCCTGCACTTTCCCTGGTGACATGGGTGACAGGACTCGGAGTTCAGCAGAGTGTCTCAGTGCGAGCTGTAAACAGGGTAACACCAGCTCCTGTGGGAACCCGTGTCCCAGGCAAGTAGTTGGGGCAAGTGTGCCTGAGGAGGATGGGACAACCCACGATAGGTGAGAGTCACAGCTCTGAGCGTGCCGCCTTGGCTACTATCACCAGCTTGGAGAGCTCAGACTTGAAGGCCCCAGGCCTGTGAGACACTGCAAGACAAAAGCACAGTTGGGCCCTGACATGATGCCACAAAAGATGCTGAGACAGGGACAGTGCTGGCAGGGGGCAGGTGTGGTGGATGAAGTGGAAAACTGCAGAGCCAGGTATGGTCACAGGCTTGTTACTGCAGCTACCCTGGATACTGAAAGACCCAGGCTAGTCAGGGAAACTTAAGAGAGACTGGGACATTGCAGAGGACTGAGGGCGTGGTCAAGGTGGAGCTCCACCTAGAATCCTCCAGTGAGGGGCTGGGGATGTAGTCAAGGAGCCACCCCCCCCCCCCAATTCCCCAGTGACACCTGGAATAGATTCTTTGGAGGAGTGTGGACTCATTTCCCTGGGCTCTACAAGTGTCTCCCTCAGCAGATCCTCACAGAGTCTAGCAAACTATGTTGGGACCCTTGATCCTCTCCATTTGTGCTCTGAATGGTCTTCTCTGCTTTATAGAGCAGCCTACCGGGGATGTGTTGTCACAGCAACAGGAAGTGGACCAGTATAGGTGACTATCTAGGATGCTGCAAGCTAAACTACCAGGAACAACTGCAGGGTCCATCCTGCAAGTAGCTTGTCTTTAGCCCATTGCCCATTCTCGAGACAGTTTCTGATCTGCAGCGGACAGTCATGAGGCCCTCGGCCACCTCTCTATCTGCAGTGGACAGTCATGAGGCCCTTGGCCACCTCTCTGCAAATGGCTTTTTCGAAGATGCTGGTGTCTTCCATCTGCTGGGTCCCACCTTCACCTACCTGCTGTCTTGGTCACTTCAAATTCTTCTTTTTTAAGGGGGACATCACTCTCTCTCTCAAACGCAGCTTTGGACTAAAAGAGAACAGGACACTTTAGTAGACACACACCATTAAGAGAGAAGTCCCCTCTCCTTTGGTCTCCTGAGCACTGTGGTCTAAAGCCAGGCATGCTTGCTAGGGTAGGTGTGGTGTTTCCAGTGTAGATCCCAGGCAGGGGTCAGCTCACAGGTGACAGACAGCCTCAATGTCACCTTGCCTCCCCATAACACACTTGAGGGACAGGAGTGGACCAAGGCTGCCTGGCTCCTTCCATTATTCCACAGGGTGTACCTCCCCATTTTTCTGGCCTCCTGGGGTAAAGCAGGTTTATGTAGAAGGATGGACAAGGTGCCCCCATCATGGGCCTCCTGCTGAGGTCTACAACTTGGGTGGGAGTCCTGGGGGTCAGCAGGGTGGCTGAATTCCTTGCAGTGAATGGTATCTGGGGCCCTGCAGCTCCCTCCCATCCTCGGATCCCAGAGACTGGTACTCACATAGGCCATGGCGTACTCGATCTCAGCACCCCGCACCTCAGCCTTGAACTGTGTGAAGTAGAGGTAGGACTTCCCCTGGGGCCTGTGGGGAGACAGAGTCAGCACTGGAAGAACCCCGTCGAGGGCCAGGAAAGAGCCTAGTGACGTGCGACTCCAGGAAGGTGAAGCCGGAGATGGAAAGGAACTCTGGGCGCCAAGGATGAGGGTAAGGGGGTGGTGTGACAGCCCCTGGGCATAGGGCTACCTTCTGGAGTTTGCCTTCTTTTTTGTTTCAAAACTGTTTTTTGAGACAGGGTGTCTGGTAGCCCAGGCTGGCCAAAGCTAGCCTTGAGCTCCTGGTCCCCTTGCCTCTGCCTCCTCAGAGCTGGTGAACATGAGAAACCGCAGCCAACAGAAGGCAGGACTCTTTCAATTTTAAAAATTTGCCAAAAAGCACTTTGGTGACTTCCTGCCCTGTGACCTAACTCCCCATCCCCCTGCCCTCCTCTCTACTATCTTCCCCTCCTCTCCCTCCCTGCCTGGTGCTCTGGTGTTAACACACATACTGGCAGCTTCCTTGGGGTCGCAGGGCCACTGTGCAGTGGCTGCAGGGGACAGCTCCCCCTCCCCCAGCCTGGTGCATCCTCAGTGGCTGCAGCTCACCTCCAGATGGTACAAGTGAAGTGCTGACTGTCTTCGCTCGTCCCCAGACTCATCTGCCATTGCTGGGGAGAGAGGACAGGCTTGGTGAGCGACGACAGGTGGTCAGCCTCTCTGCAAGGCCCGCCATACACAGACCTTCCCAGGCTAGAGTCATAGACACTGTCCTCCAGTAGATCAAGACACAGCCTATGTCATTTTCTTCCCGTAAGGGACAACAGCGTGAGAATGGCTCCTAGCTAGGCAACAGTGAGACCCTGTCTAAAAACCAAAGGTTAGGGACTCTGGGTCAGTGGTTAGCATGGGCCCCTGGCTCCAACCCCAGAAACAAGGCACAGTGACGCATGTCTGTCACCCCAGCACTCAGGACAATCAGGAGTTAGTCTCACATACACAAGAAGCCAGTCTGGGCTACAAAGACCCTACCCCCCCCCAAAAAAAAACCCCACAAAAACAAAAGCAATATGGGCATAGTGGTACATGCCTTTATTACCAGCATTCAGTCCCAACCACAGGCCCTCATCTGGGCCTCCCATTACTGTTCTTCATGGCTTCACAGGGGAGGTGGAGATGTAACATGCCTTGTTTACATCAATTACAAGCGTACCCTGTGACTACGTGGGTGCATTCTGCTGGAAAGCTAGGCCAGGTTGCTGGTTCTGGACAGTTCATGTTACTTCACAGACATGCTAATCCTGAACTTCCAGGCTACTCCAAGGCCTCTGCACCCAGAGAACAGTCCATCTGAGAAATGCTGCTCAGAGGGTCCATGCCTTGCTTTTCCCTAACAAGAAGGGTCTCCCATAGCCCAGGCTGTTCTTGAATTCTCTGTAAAGCTGATGATGACCTTGAACTCCTGATCCTCCTGCCTCTGGGAGCAAAATGCTACCCTGCCTGCTATTATATCCATTTAATCTCAGGCATAGCCAACCCCTAAAACTGCTGACAAAGTGGAAATTTTCCTTTCCCTGGACCATTCACATTAAAACATGAGCCACAGTGCAGTCATCACAATCATGCATCCAGACACCCATCAGTGAAAAAGGAAGCCCCATGCAGAACCTTCCCTGAATTCCTTCCCAGCCCCAGAAAAGACACTTCCTGTCTCTGGGTTCCCCTGTCCTGGACACTTGCTGCAAAGGAGTCGCACGCTGTGTGGCTTCTGTGTCAGGGTCTCTCATTGAGCAGTGTTCTTGAGGTCCCTCAGGGCCATGCTCCTTGTAACTGAAATTGTTGCTATTTCATGTTCCTTGAGCTCACTGAAAAGCTGGCTCTGTAGTGGGATGTGTTTGTCTCCAAGGTCTTGGGGGAGGGCTGGCCTCAACCTGTAAGTGGCAGCAATGGCTACAGCAGAAGAGCCGAGCATGACCACTCCCCAGAGCTGATTGCAGCCTATTGAGTAGTCAGCAACAAACACTTTCGTGAGGGCTTGCTGTCCTGGCAAGTTTTATGTCAACCTGACACAAGCTGGAGTGACTAGAGAGGAGGGAACCTCTAATGAGAAAATGCCTCCATACGATGTAGTTGCAGGCCAGCCTCAAAGGCATTTTCTCAGTTAGTGACTGATGGGGAGGGCCCAGCTCATTGTGGATGTGGCCATCCCTGGACTGGTGATTCTGGCTGAGAGCCAGAAAGCAGGCTTAGAGAGCCATGGGAAGCAAGCAGTAAGCAGCACCGTCCATGGCCTCTCCAACAGCTCCTGCCTCCAAGTTCCTGTCCTGTTTGAGTTCCTGTCCTGACTTCCTTAAGTGATGAGTAGCAATGTGGGGGTGTAAGCCAATAGAAATCCTGACACCTAGGTTCAGTTCCCAGCACCCACACGGAGGCCCACAACCATTAGTAACTCCAGCTCCAGGAAATCACAGTGGGCAACACAGCCATATGTATATACCCACACACCCAACTATATACACATGGTTAAAAAAATATGTATTTTAAAACCCTTGCCTACAGTGGGGAAGAGAAGCTGGACGCTTGTCTTGGGAGCTTGCTAGCTGGGTTTCCAGCTGACTGCCATCTTGTGTTCACAGCTGGTTTCTTACTGACTAAAGGTCTGCCGAGAAAGCTCAGTGTTTAGAACACTGGCTGCTCTTGCAGAGGACTTGGGTTCAATTTTTAGCACCCACACAGCAGTTCACAATTGTCCATGACAGGTTCTTGGATCAGACAACCACTTCTAGCCTCTGAGGGAACTGTGTGCTGATTTCTGTGGGTGCTGGGAGCACCTGGTTGAAGATGTTCTGCTTTCTGCACCCTCTCTCCAATTCTTCTTTTACCTTTGCTTGTTATGTACACAATCAAACTCACCCATCCCGTGCCACAAGCAGGGCTGCTATCACTCTGCAGACCATAAGCAACACTGTTCACAGGTACATGTCTTCCTGCCCATCAAGGTGCTGTGTTGTACATACCCATCCATCCATGGACATTGAGTTACTTCCACTTACTGGTCCCATGGAAAGCATTGCTCAGAACACTCATGTGCAAGGTTTCAAAGACGCCAGTATTTCCCCTGAATGAATGGGCCTGGGTGTAGGATAGGTGGCTCCCATGGTGGGTAGACATCTAACTGCATGACAATTGGCCTTAATTCTCCCTATGCTGTTGTACCATTTTGCATTCTACTGCAGGTAGATGGTCTTGCCAGGGGTTCAGCCCCTTTCTGGCTCACAGGCTGCTCTGAGGACTATTCTAGGCAGCTTGCTCAGGCAAGCCTCCTAAGGCACAGTCTATCTTGAGATAACAAAGGTCCCACTGCCATGGTAGTGACACTGTTATGTGAGCACTCAGGATGCTGAGGCAGGTACAACAAGGGCTACAGGATAAGATCCTGTCAAAATTGCACGAACAGACTGACAAATAAGAACCACAGGGGCTCACTGATCACACATGGATCAATAGTCAGGGATTGGTACTGTGGGTTGCTGGCTCTATGAGGCAAAAGCCAAGGCAGCTTGGGGTCCTTTCAGGCTCATGTGATTGAAATCTAGTGTCTCCAGCTGTGAAGCTGAGCTACCTGCTGTTCTTGCTGGGTAGGTGGGTAGCTCCAGTCCAGCCATGAGCACCACAGGCTTCCACCATTTCCCCCACCCCACCTTAAGCCCAAGGCACAAATGGCACCAGCCTCCACCCTCCTGCTGTGGTAGCTGGACTCACCCACAGAGATAGGGAGAGGAGTCCAGCCTAGTGAGCAGATGCAATGTGGATGCCCTGACCGTTCCTTCATGCAGCACACGAAAGGGATATACCGAGCACTCCTATCAACAGCCACATCCTGAGTGAGGGGCACCATGAATGGCAGATTGACAAACCACTCCCTTCCCTGTCAAGATGCTTGTAGAGTGGAGTAAAGAGAATCTCAACAGGCATGGGGGCTCAAGGGTATCATCCAAGCACCGGAGAGATGAAGGCAAGGGGATTGACCAAAGTCTGAGGTCATCCCAGAAAACACAGCAAGGCTGGGTCATTCTGGTCTATGATAGAGAGGTGGCTCTGAGGCTAAGAGCACTGGCTGCTCTTCCAACACACACATAGCAGTGTACAACTGTCTGGACCTCAAGGCCCAGACACTGTTTTCATGGCACCAAGCACATATGTGGTACTTAAGATACCATGCAAGCAAAATATCCATACACATTAAAAATATAGTAAGAAGCCAGGTGGTGGTGATTGCATGCCTTTAATCCCAGCACGCAGGAGGCAGAGGCAGGCGGATCTCTGTGAGTTCGAGTCCAGTCTGGCCTAACAGAGAGAGTGCCAGGACAGGTTCGAAAGCTACAGAGAAACCCTTGTCTTGAAAACAACAATAATTAATAATAATAATAATAAGAAGAAGTAAATAAGAAGTAAATCTCTTCCAAAAATCAAAAAGAAAGAAAACAATCTGAAGAAGAGAAGTAAATCTCTTCCAAAAAGGAGAAGAAAAAGAAGAAGATCTCTTCCAAAAACCAAAAAGAAAGAAAACACTCTGAGTCTGCACCTTCTTTGTGTTGAACACATCCACAAGTGAGAAAGGCAACTAAGAGCCTGGCTACTTCCCCCTGAGTGACTTACCTCATTGGTCCCTCCTTGGGAAGCATATGTAAATGTGCATGCAAACTTGCCCTGGGAAAGACAAAACAGAAGAAGGCTGAAGAACCAATGTTACAATGTCCAGAATCAAGACCCCAGCATCCTGGGTGTGGCGCTGTACACCTGTCCTCTCAAATACCAGAACCAGGCTGCCGTGCACTGGTCTAAGCCTCCATGCCTTACAAGCGCTAAGTTTCTGTTTCCTAAGTTGAATGTATCCTGGAAACCATGCTTTTCAACCTATGCTAAACTTGTGACCCCATGATGTATACCCACCCCTTTGCCTTTGCCAAATTCCTGAACACTTGGGACAACTCCCATTACACATGATGTGTTTTTGCACTGGTATACCTTGATCCCCGAGTCTCCCCAATTGCCTTAATAGTTGTTTTCTATCAACACTAAGCCTTTCCCATAAAAAGGACCTCAAAAGCCTGTGTGGGGCTGCTCCCTGAAATACCTACTTAAGGGAGGCAGTCTTCTGGCCAGTCAGTCCCTTGTGCAGTTTTAAATACAGCTTGCTTTAATCAGACAGTTGTGGAAATGTTTTTATCTCAGGTTTAACAGCAACTAAGGAAGCAGAGGCAGGAGAACTGCAAGATCAAGACTAGCCTTGGTGACTTTACCAAGACGCTGTCCTGAATGTAACAGTACAGAGATTGACATTAACAATAGAGCTTCCGCCTAGGAATCCCCAGTGAGGGCTTGGGGGGTGTGGTCAGAGGTGGAGCCCCTGCCTAGAATCTCCCAGTGAGTGGCTGGAGCTCGAGTAGAACACGGGCCTGTGTGAGACTCTAGGTTCCATCCCAGTATCATATAAAAGGAAAAGAAAGGCTCTACGACGCCCTCTGACTCCTTTCCTCCCAGGAGCACAGAACTTTGCAATCTCCGGGAAGGTCACATGACCTTCAGCAGCCACCCCTTCAGGATACTGACTTTGGGTTTAGTACCTAGGAGTCCCTGACGTGCACAAACTTTTGCTGCCAAGAAGCCCTGGGCTATAAGAATGTTTTCAGGAAATGGTTACCAGGGACACAGCTGTCACAGTTAAGTTGGGGAGGCCATGAGAGGAGAGTGGCTGGATTCATGTAAGGTCTGAGGTGCTTCCTCTCTGGTTCGAACTCATGAGCAACCCTCGCGGGACCTGCATAGCGCAGTCTCCTGAGACCCACTGCTCTCATCAGCCAGTATTCCCTTTTCTAGAATGCGATGGACAAGGGGAGAGTCTCTTGCAGGTAGGAAGCGATTGACAGGTGGCAGATGAGGGAGCTACAACTCCTCTGACCTGATGGTCTTCAGGTAGCCCCGCCCTTGCCATTCTGACGGGTCTCCAGGCCGACCCGACCCCGAGTCTGGCTCCGCCCATTACCGGCAGTCCTTAGTCGTCGATGCTCCTGAAGCTCACCACTTACCCCGGGCCCAACGTCCTGGGAGAAGGAATGTACGACGCCTCCTGGTCTCACGTCAAACGGCACGGTGGTGGGCTCGGACACAGCGGCCGCCAACGTCAGCGCCGCTGCCACCAAGAGCAGCGCGGTCCAGTAGGCTCCGCTGGGCGCCGCCATCTTGGTTCCGGACCAATGCGCAGGCGCTCGCGGACGGGGCGCAGCGAGGGACACGTGGAGCAGCCTGCGCGGAACACGTAAGCGCGAAACAGTTACGTGCAGGCCGCAGCTCTGGCGGCCACGTCGTGGCGGGGCACGACTTGGCACGTGACGTGTTACAGCGCCTCTGATTGGCGCTCCCGGATGAATGGGGAGAATTCGTGCTGCGGGGGTCAGAGTTGCCTTTTTGCGGGTCAAGTCCTGATTTTCCAAAATCAAAACGCCTGACATCATTGTAGTTAGGGTGAAAAATGTGTTCCGGTATTTTTACATTTATATCTCACTTAAATAGACTCCGGGCCTCCATCCTTTGGGCAGCATGGGGGTTGACTTTTATTTTGTTAAATTATCTTTAATATAGCTTAAATGCTGATTCTTTTGACTTGTAATTTACTGTAATTTATATTTTAAATTTCATTAAAAATATTTTATTGTGGGGTCCGGAGAGATGGCTCAGCAATTAAGAGCACTGGCTGCTCTTGCACAGAGAGCACCAGGTTCGAGTCCCAGCACCCACATGACAGCTCACCTCTCTTAACTCCTGTTCCAGAGGATCTGATGCCCCCTTTTGGCCTCTGCAGGGGTACCAAGCCTGCATGTGGTGCACAGATGGACATACATGCTGGCAAAACACCATACACACATTGTGATAATATGTAATAAATATCAGATGATTCATTTTATCCCAGGCTGGCCTCCAACTGTAACTCCTAATTCTCCTGCATCCACCTCCCCAGTGCTGGGATGACAGGTTTCACTGGTGGTGGGGATGGAACCAGGGGATACTAGGTAATCCCCCTAGCCTCTGAGACAAAGACCAGTTCTATGGTCTATGAGTGAACTGCAGGTCCTATGGCCTGAAGTGGCTGTTCACTTACAGGACCCTGCAGGTCTTAACAGGACAGACACATTTGCCTGTTCCTATTCCCTTCTGGACAGAGAGACCCAGACTTGACAGTGTCCAGTGCTGAAGGAAAAGGATGCCCCAATGCAGGGGACAGTGAACTCTCACCTTATGTGTCACAGATGTTCCTTAGCTGTTCTGGGGCCAGAACATGGGACCTTAAGCATGCCTGGCCAGCCCTGTGCTGACCAATGTTCCCAGCTTTTGTTGTTTTGTTTTTCGAGACAGTGTTTCTCTGTATTACTTTGGAGCCTGTCCTGGAACTAGCTCTTGTAGATAGACCAGGCCGGCCTTGAACTCAGTGAGGTCTGCCTGCCTCTGCCTTCCAAGTGCTGGGATGAAAGGCGTGCGCCACCAACGCCTGGCTATTCCCAGCTTCCCAATGGCAAGATGGATGAGTGAGTGTAGGGGAAGGGCCTCCTGCCAAGACTGCTGACTGGTGTTCCAGCCCTGGGAACGAGATGGTGATAGACCAACTCCTGCAAGTTGTCCGGAATACATGTGAGCTGGGACAAGCAGCCATACACAACAGAAAATAAATAAGTGGCTTAACGAAAGAACCTCCAGTGCCAAGTGATCCTCTAGTCACAAGGACTGGTCTTCTCCTCAGACTGCACTGATGGCTGCTGGCGCTCACCGCAGCCTGCACCACCCACCACCATGGTCACCCATCTGCTCTCTCGGTGCCTTCCCATCCCGTCCTTTTTGTTCACTACTAGTTGTCCCTTTAAATTTATTTATTCAGTGTGTGAAGGTCAGAGGGCAGCTCAAAGGGTCAGTTCTCTCACCCACCATGCGAATTTTGGAGATCAAACTCAGGCTTGGCAGCAAATGCCTTAATCTGCTGAGCCATCTCACCAGCCGCTTTCAAATCAAAGGGAATGGGGTGGGGACTGTCTCACTAGGCATACAGGCCATGTGTGTGCTTCCAGGGTGGGGACAGAGCCAGCAGAGACTACCAGCTGACCTACATGAGATTGTCACCTCACCACTGCTGTCTCCATTATAGGTCTTAGAGGGAAGCATTTCATCTTTAATAACTTTCCTTTGTTACATTTATATTATCATTGGTTTTTCAAGACAGGGTATCTCTGTATGGTGCTGACTGTCCTGGAACTCTGTAGACCAGACTATCCTGGAACTCACTGCATAGACCAGGCTGGCCTTAAACTCACGAAGATTTGCTAGGATAGCCACCATGTGCCTTTAATTATTGCAATACTTTGAAGCCTGGACAGATGGCTCAGCAGTTAAGAGCAGGCATTGCTCTCCCAGGACTCAAATGTAATGCCACACACCCTCATAGTGGGCTCATATCCAGCTCAATGCAAACCCAACTCCTCTGGCTTCTGTAGACATCCACACTCATGTGTGAATATCCACTGACACAAACACATCCATAAACAATTAAAAATAATACACCTTTAAAGAATAATTTCAACAATTAAAATGTTTTTCAGACAGGGTTTCAAACATCCAAGGATGACCTTCAACTCCTGACCCTGTGGCCTCCACCTCCTGAGGGCTGGGATGGAGGCTATACAGGGTATCCTATGCACCTCAGTGACCCCGTAACCTCCTCCCAGCCCAGCAACCTCCCCCGCAGGTCCTATAGGGCACCCTGCAGCCCCTCAGTCCCTCAGGCCTCACACAGCACCATTTCCATCTGGAATCGTTTAATGAGTCTACATACCACATAATTATAAAAGAATAAGAATTGACAAAAATATTTTCTTTCCATAATATGTAGAGGTGGTTCTGGGTTGTTTGGTTTTTTTTTTTTTTTTTTGTTGTTGTTGTTGTTGTTATCGTTGTTTTTACTTCTTTATGCCCGAACTCTGGTGGGAGGGGGTGGGAAAGGGCTACAACCCTGAGGTCAGGACAGGTCCTACTCCCGACCCTGGCAGCCCCAGGCGGTGAGTGAGGAGGAGTTGGGCAAGGACAGGTAGCGCACAGGGCGCCATGAATACAGGCTTGGCAGCTCCATAGTCTGGGCGTCAGGAGGGCGTGGAATCCCCAGCTGCCCAGTGCCGTACCACCAATTTCATATTTCGGTACCGCTTCCTGTCTTTTAAATAATTATTAAAAATGTTCCCCAAACACACACGACTCTGCAGGGGCAGGCAGCGGGCGGCACATGCTTCTGTGTTGGGATGGTGCTGCAAGTTTGGGACTGTGGCAGCCCCTGTGAGAGCTGTGGGCCTGGTGGTGGCCTCCTCCTAACCAGCCCAAGGAAGGCAGCATGGGGGCCTCCACTGCCTCTGTCCTGGACCCCAAGCAGCAGCAAGCAAACAAATTGAAAGCTTCAAAAACTAAAAGGTTACAAAAACGCAAGAAAAGCAGCAACAGCATCAGGGCAGAGGTCGGAGGTCACAGATGCTCCTGCAGGAAGTGCAGCAAGGTCACCTCGTAGTGCTCCCCAGACTCGGGGCAGCGAATGCTGTGTCTCTCATTAGGGTAGATCTGTGGAAGAAGCAGGGCTGCAGGCAGACCCACCTGGGACCCTATTCTGCACAGGGGCTGGAGCACACAGCTCACCACACTGGGCAGAGGCACCGGTGACAGGGGTTACTGTGTCACCAGGTCCAGGGTGGGGGTCTCTTCCCCACACCCACAGCTGCCACCCACATGTGATGCTGGGAACCCATGAAAGCCCACTAGCCCTCCTCTCCTCTCCCCTGACCTTCTATAATCATACCACACCCCCCACAAGTCTGAACACACTGCCCCCCCTTCAGAGAGGGAGCGATGCTCCACCTCCTGTACTGTGTGGCCTGAGTCTCCTCCACAGTCCAACAGGATATCCTCCAGGAAGAGCCCCCCCTCAGGTCTGCCCCCCACTTCACAACTGCAGTGGGCCCCACCCATCATTCTCACTGGCTGATCCAAGGTATGGGGTTCCCTCTGCCTCCAACCTCACTTGCTTCTGTACCTTTAAATGTCCCCTCCCTCAGGGAATTCCTGTGGGTCTCTATTCATTTAGGGATACCCCATGCCTTCAGCCAGGTGGATTCATCAAAGCAGGGGTCTCTGGTATAATCACTGAGGACCTGGGATGTGGCGGTTGTTGACACAGGATGGTCAATAAAGATATGACCGAACACAGGACCCGGAGGAGCTCAGACCACCAATGTGGTGGGAGTGGAGGATGAAGATGGGGACTTTGCCCCCAGAATCACTCACCTGGAGCTGATAAGGCTTCCCTGCCCGGATCAGCTGGGACACGAGGAAGTTTGTGTGAAAAAAGTGGACGTTCTCATCCAGGAAGCCATGGAGGATGAGCAGGCGGTTAGGCCTGGAGGAGACAGGGGAGGGAGTGAGGGCAGAGGTGGCTCCCATGGGCTAAGTCTCTTCCCAGCCGGCAGGACAGAGTGGAGGGCATGGGTGTCTGAAGTAGCCCCGCCCAGGCATCCGGGCAGGATGGAATGTTTTGGATGCATATTCCCACCATGACCACCACCGGCCATTGCATTATGCACTGGCCACGAGCCACCTGTAGCCCAGCAGAATATCAAAAGTGGTCAGAGTGACCAAGAAGGTGAGTTTTCTCTTTTCTATCAGATTTATTGATTTCAGAGATAGGCTGTGTAGCACAGGCTGGCCCTGAACCACCCATGTACCTAAGGATGACACTGAATTCTTGATCCTCCTGCTTCTACCTACTGAGTGTTGGGATGACAGGAATGTGCTGCCATGCCTAGGTTCTATAGTGCTGGGCTGGGGCCCAGGGCCTCCGACATGCTGGCACACGCTCTGCCACAGGGCCCAGGGCCTCCTACATACTGGCACACACTCTACCATGGGTCCCAGGCCCTGATATTTTATTTTAAATGTATGCACTAATTTGTAGAACTAATAGTTCCTGTGAATGACAGAGCAGCATTTGGTGTCTGTGGCTTTATAATGTTGTATACCCATTAGATCTCTAGTTCTGGAACATTCCTTCCTGCAGAAAAAGCCATCCCAGCACCAGCAGAGGTGATGTTGGGGCCCTGACAACCCCTGCTCTACCTCCACAGCTTAGTGCACTGAGCTTTACAGGGAGTGCAGGCAATGGTGGGGATTCCCAGAGAAGGAGATGCCCATGCCACACTGCACTGTGACCATCAGCTGTCCCTGTCTAACACTGTCACCTGGCACGTGACTGTGTGTGGACAGTGTCCATGCCCATGCAACGTGAGGATTAAGCGTCCAGAAGGGCTGTCCACCAGCTCACATGGCTACTTGAATTGTGTGGACAAGCACTTCAGGAAGGCAGGGTGCCACAGCTTGTGTGGCCCTAATCCCCACCATCCTGCACCCCCAGGCCAGGGTCTGACACCCTCAAGAGGCACTGAATGCCTGAGCTTAGCAGGACAGCTGGCAGGAGGTAACAGGAGACATGCAGGGAGGATGGTGAGTGGGTTGCTTACTCATTGGGCAGCTTCTCCACATGTAGGGCCACAGACCCTGCCTCATAGCCTTGCTGGTTGTTTTCAGGGACATCCATGTACCGTTCTGTGTACCCTGTGTCATAAGCCATCCATACAGTGACGGGAGCACCAGCAATGGCTACCTGGAAGACACAGGGGATGGATCGGGCAGGGAGAGAGGAGAAAGGTGTTGGATCTGGGGCCTGGCTTTGGCTGGGATTTCAGGCCGCAGAAGAGGGCCAGGCAGCCCATGCACGAGGGTGGTGGCTGGCAGGGGGCCCTCAGATGTGTGCCCGTGGGCCTTGAGCTGCCCCAGGACACGCAGGGTGTAGAGGGAGGGCCCGTCCCACCTTCCTGCCTCCTCCGCCTCCTCATGGCCGCCGCCCCGCAGTGCCCTGCCAGTCCCGGGGCCTGCGCCCCCCTGCTGCTCCTCACAGCATGCCCCACCTCTGCCCCTCCGAGGCGGGGGTCCCGGGCTTGGCCTCCCACATAGAGCTGCTGGCGGATGCCATCCTGGGGTCGGTGGTGGCGGGCAATGAGGAGGGGGACTCGGCCTCGTGGGGTGGCTGCGGGGAAAGATAGCCAGGTGGCAAGGCCCCTGCCAAGGTGCTTGCTCCAGGTTGGGGCTCCAGGGTGGGGACAAGGGGTCAAGGTCAGGTGGGAATCAGGCTGCAAGCAGCTAGACAGGAGTGAGACCCACCTTGAACACTTGTGGCTTGTGGATGAGCCCCATGAGGGAGAGGAAGCCACCATAGGACCAGCCATGGATGGCAACACGGCTGAGGTCAATGAAGCCATACTTCTCAGCCACATACTGCAAGCCTTCCACCTGGTCCTCGATCTCTACCTGGCCCTGTGGATGTGGAGACCCAGTGCTCTGTGACTTCCCCTGGGTGGTGACCAGGATCCCACATCCCATCACCTTGTTGCTAGGGAGAAGCCTCTCTTCTTAGGCTCAAAGTAGTACTCTGGAAGTGTCTGCCCAGGCTGGCCCTGCTGAAGCTGCTCTTTTATGTTGGCAGGGATGGCACCACTACCACCATCACCCCAATCATCACTACCATCCCCATCACCTCCATCATCACCACCATCCCCATCATCATCACCTCCATCATCACCACCATCCCCATCATCATCACCTCCATCCCCATCATCATCACCTCCATCATCACTACCATCCCCATCATCATCACCTCCATCATCACCACCATCCCCATCATCATCACCTCCATCCCCATCATCATCACCTCCATCATCACTACCATCCCCATCATCATCCCCATCATCATCACCTCCATCATCACCACCATCCCCATCATCATCACCTCCATCATCACCACCATCCCCATCATCATCACCTCCATCCCCATCATCATCACCTCCATCATCACCACCATCCCATCATCATCACCACCATCCCATCATCATCACCTCCATCCCCATCATCATCACCTCCATCCCCATCATCATCACCTCCATCATCACCTCCATCCCCATCATCATCACCTCCATCATCACTACCATCCCCATCATCATCACCTCCATCATCACCTCCATCCCCATCATCATCACCTCCATCATCACCACCATCCCCATCATCATCACCTCCATCATCACCTCCATCATCACTACCATCCCCATCATTATCACCTCCATCATCCCCATCATCACTACCATCACCACCATCACCACTATTACCACCACTGTTACCATCACCATTGTCACAGTCACCACCCTCAACACCAGTGTATACACCACCTTAACAGTTCCCTTCTGCCATGCCCATCAGACCCACCCTTGAGTTCCTGTGGACTGAGGCAGCTAAACAGTGTCAGGCTATGTCTGGGCCACTATCCTCTCCCCAGCTGTATGCTCAGGCCTGGGAGGAGTGAAGGGGACCGTGTTTCTGGGACCCACTTGTTCCCAAGGGACACAGTGCAGGATCAGGACTCACCATCTGGTTTTTCAGGGCGCCCTCAAATCGCAGGCCACGCTGACAGGAGCCCCGACCATCAATCACTACCACAGCGTAGCCCAGGGATGCCAGAGTGTTCAGCCGCAGGTACTTGATGCCCTTGAAAGAGTTGTTCACCAGCTGCACCTGCAGGTGAGGTGGGTGGTAAGAGCTGCGGGAGTAGCAGGGGGCAGGGCCTGGGCCAGGGTGCACCCACCTGTGGGCCCCCATAGACAAAGAGCACAGTGGGGTGCTTCCTTCCAGGCTGCAGGGTGTGTGGCTTGTAGATCATGCCGTATAGCTGCACATCGGCACGGGTGTGGAAGTGGAAGATCTCAGGGGGTACATAGTCCGGGGGGCAGTCTGTGATGACAAAGGTGCTGAGCAGAATGGCCAACAGGGACATGCCTACCACCGCCAGCCCAGGCCTTTGACCTCGCCCGCCCCCTCTGCTTCTGCCTAGAAGATGATCTTGGGAGAGCTACATGGGGGGCACCATGGAGGACATGCAATCCCCCTGGCATGGCTTGCCCACCCCCTCAGCGTTCCTCCACCTGCCTAGTCACTGTGGGAAGAGTATGATGGAAGCCTAAGCTGACCTCAGAATGATGCTCTCACCCCTGACCATGGCTGCCCTTGGGTTTCCTCTCTGTTTCCCAAGGACTGGTACACTGATACACTGGTCACCTGCTGCGGTGGGACCAAGGCTTTGCTTTCCTGAGACACCATCCCTTTACGTAGCCCAGGCTGGGTTGGACCCAGATTTATAGTCCTCTTGCCTCTGCCTCCTGAGGGCTGGGATGACAGTGTACACTACCATACTTGGTTTCTGGGGATGGAACTGTGGTTTCATGATTGCTAGCACTCTGCCATTGAGCCCCAGCTACTACTGGAGGGCTTTCCAAGGCATGCCTCGGGAATGTGGCTTGACAAGCGCTCTAAGTCTCCTGTGCTGAAACTGGAACTCAAAGGTAGTCAGGGAGAGGGTGCATCAGATCTCAAGGTCCAAGGCAGTTTCTCAGAACTATGTTTTCCTGAGGCCTCTCTGGTGACCTACCCTGAGCTCTCTGCCAAAACTACAGCTTCCAAACATCTGGTTTCTGAGGTATTGTCACAGAGGTTGCCCCAGGATGGCTACCAGACACCTGTACCTGCATCTATAGTCACATCAGAATCAGGGGAGACAGGGCAGAGACACAGGGAACCTTGCTTACTGTGAAAGCAAACTATTCTGTCTCTGCACCTGCACTGAGAGCCAAGGCTGTTTAAGTCTGCCCTTGCCCTGGCTGATGGGGCCAGCTCCCTGAGGTTGCACTACTCACTGGCTGCTTCCATCATGCTGGCCCAGAAGCGTGGCTGCTTGTGCAGTGGGTCATCATCAGGGCCACTCAGCTTGTACACATGCACGCATGGTGGCGTGCTCACGCTGCTGTAGTGACTCACAAACATGTCGAAGTTCTGTTGGTGGCAGGGTGGCACTCAGTGCACAGGAGCAGCCTTCTGCCTTCCCCGGAGACACTGTATAACCTCACCCACCCACGGGTCATCACGACCACCCTCTGCAGACAAGGAAACAGCCCAGTGAGGGCCAGTCCCATGCCGGGGACCCAGGCCTCATCCTTGATGGACAGAGATTCGACCCGATTTCTAGAATGTCCACAGACACGAAGGGCCGTGGACTGGCCCTGGGAGGCTGGGGTGGGCAGGGGCGTGGCGTGCCCACCTGGCTCATGGAGCAGCTGTGGGAGAAGCCAGGCGTGGTGAGCCGCACGATCTCACCCGCCGACTCATAGCTGACTACGTAGAGGTGGTGCTCCAGGGGTGTGTCCTTTGTACCTTGGAAGTACACCAACTTCGTCTGCTCGTTGACCCAGATCTGCAGGCAATGGGGGCTTCTGTGACCAACTGTGCCTGGCTACACTACCTGTCCTAGCCCCCAGCCACAGGAACTGCAATGGGAGGACCCCCTTGGTGCCCCAGCCAGCAGCAACCCTGCAGCACGACACACTGAAGGCAGAGCATGAGGGACAGGCCTTTGTGGGGTCAAAAGCTCCCCAGCATGCACAAGGTCCCGGCTCCATCCACACAACATTAGCTGGGCATGGTGGAACACGCCTGTCACCCAAGTCTTGGGAGCATCAGGCGTTCAAGGTCACCCTCAGCTACATAAGGAGTTCAAGGCCTGCTTGGGCTACATGAGACTTTTTTTCTAAAAATAAAAAGAGATGTTTGTTTGTTTGATTTTGAGGCTGTTGCTTACTGTGTAGTCCAGGCTAGTCTAAAAATATGAAGGTTTTCATCTCTTTGGCTCCTGAGTGCTAGGATGATAGGCCCACAAACAATACTCTACTCAGATTCTGACAATGTTTTGGCCTCATGTTTTTCTTAATTTCAGAGTAAAAGGTTCAAAGCTACATGGAAAAGTCCTGTCTGTGGCAAAACAGGTGGGCACATGGTCACAACAGGATGGGCACTCAGAGTGTTTCCAAGTATGTGTGCCTGGCATCAAGCTCAGTGGGGACTTGCCTAACACTCATGAGGGCTCTGGAGCAATACCCAGCACTGAAAAGTTAAAATAAACAAACAAATAAATATAAATAAAAATAAAAATCAGAAACCCACATAGCAAATTACAAAGAGATCAATCTGGTTCTTTGCTTGGGGGGGACCCTGGGCAACTTGTCTGGACATGTGCAGCCACCATAACTAGGGATGGAGGCTGGCTGGCCCTCAGTACACAATCACAGACCTGCTGTCCAGGGGAGAAAGAGGGGCCTTCAGGGCTCCAGGTCAGTACTGGATGGGCCAGTCCTCCATGGAGGCGGACCTCCATGCTGAGAATACTGGTGTCCTAGGGACCCTGGGAGGGCAGAGTCAGCCACAGGGGCAGGGGAGAACAGTACCTAGGAGCCCCCACTGGGGCAGAGCCTGCCGCAGGAGGGTGGGGCAGCACAGTACCTTGGAGCCATGCCTTGACAAGACCTCCCACTCGCCACTGGTCAGCGCAACCTCCTCCTTGATTGGGCACTTAAACTCATCTGTGGAAAGGAGAGCAGAAGGGTGAGGGGGGCAGGAAGGAGACAGGACCCCGAAATTCTGCAACCAGGGGAAGCACAGTCACACCCGTGCCCAGCCTGGACTAAGGAGCCTTACTAACTTATGGCAGGTGTTAAGTGGCCATGGACCTCCTAGGTCATGCTGGGCCACCAGAACCAGGATTCCATTAGGTAACCAGGAATGGTGGCACACACCTTTAATCCCAGCACTCCAGAGGCAGGAGATCTCTTTGAGTTCTGGGTCAGCCTGGGCTACATAGTGAGACCCACCCCCTCTCAAGAGCAAAACCACCATCAACAGACAGAACCAAGTTCTGTTACCCCGAGACCTGCTGAGTACCAGGCCTGGGGCTGCTTCTGAGGCCCACCAGGCAGAGACAAGGCTTTTGCTACAGTACATCATATATGGATTGGGACAGCTTCAGGGGAATGACTAGCTGTATCTTCCTAGTCTAAGGTCACCAGGAGATCTAACATTGCCCAGGCTAGCCCTCACAATCCCAGCCCATACATAGGGCCACCATCCCTGTCTGAGCCTCAGTTTTGAGGCTGTGCATCTGCATCTCAGCACCAGAGGGCCCCAGTGACCCACTTATCTGCTGTCATCACAGACATGTCACCTAGATACATCCCACCTCCTGGTGTGTCCTTCCAAAGCCACCCACTGCCCTGTCAAGCCAGCCTCCTTATCCTCCATAGCCCTTTTTCATGTTTTAACTTTTACTTCAGGTGGACCTTGGATCTTTTACTTCCTGTGTACCGTGTGTGTGTGTGTGTGTGTGTGTGTGTGTGTGTGTGTGTGTGTGCGGTGCCTGCGGAGGCAAGCAGAGGACACAGGACCAGGAGAACTAGAGAGACAGTTCTGAGCCATTTAGATGCTGGAAGCCGAATCCAGGTCCTATGCAAGAGCAGTTGGTGCTCTATCCACTGAGAGACCTCTCCATCCCCCACCTCCCACCCCATTTAGATAGGGTCTCATATAGCCCAGGCTCGCCTCAAGCTCATTAAGTAGCCAAGGATGACCTTGAAGTCCTGACTCAAGCCTCCACCTGACTTTCCACCACATGTGGTGCTGGGGACAGAGCCCATGGCTTCCTGTATATCAGGTAGATACTGTATCAACTCAGCCCCAGGCCAAGGTAGCCCTCCTGAATGTCCCTCCTGCTTCCTTAGGTCTTGCCTGCTCACTCAGCTGCCATCCCATCACGCCAGGAGGTGCATGCTGGGGCCTGAGTAAGCCTGTGGGGCTGGGCACTCTGGCACGGTGCTTAGGCTGAACGACCATGAGCCTGAGGGAAGTTTCTAGGCAAAGCATCCCTGAGTGCAGGGGTGGTGCCCCAGCAGGGTACAGATCAGAGTTGATGACAATCCTGTGACACTGAGGTCAATGCCAGAGGGACACAGACAGAAGCCACAGTCAACAGCAACCTGAGCTTTGAGTCACTCAGTACCACAGCAGCTGAGACATAAGGCCTGGACTCCCTGTGGCTCCTGGCCCTCAGAGATGCTGTCTCATCACCTCTGTCACTTGAGCCCATGGCTGCACAGCCTGCTGTGGGTGCCACCTCGGAACTCTGGTGCTCACTGAAGATGAGTCGTCTTCAGGGAGGCTTCAGTGATGTCTGGGGACACGTGTAGCTGTCATACTGGGGGAGCTACTGCCGTGGAACAGGTAGAATTGGGGATGCTGTTCCCCAAATGCAGCCTGTGCTGGCTGGACCTGGGCCCTGCCTGAGCTGAGGCTACGGCCTGTGCAAACGCCCTGAGGTAGAAGACACAGATCCGTCCCACAGGCTATAACCTCAGTTCTGATGGCCCAAGGCACCCTCTCAACAATGCCCAGAAATGCCCCCAGCCCCTGATGTTCACCTGCCATCACTGCAGGAGCCTTGAGTTTCTTCTAGAAGCACAGTCTATTCAAACTCAGTACCTCAAGTCACTAGCTCTAAAACATTGCAAGATCCTCTCTCCTCTCCTGATGGGCCCTTGAGTATCTCTGGCCCAAATGGACCCCAAGTCATGCTTGGCATTGTGTGCCCATCCCACTGGGAGACAGCATCACCAAGGACAGCATCTCTGGTAAAGACCACTGGGATAGGTCTGGCTTCAACTGTGGCCTGATTCTATTCACTCTTCACCTCTTGTCCTCAGCCCCAAAGAAACCCATTCACTCCACACTGATGTTAGAACCAACCATTTCCTACTTCCTTCTCTATGTCCTCCAAGGCCAGAGACAGCATTCATCATCACTCTAGCATTACCGCCTGCCCCACTACAGTCTTTCAGGAGAACACACTTTGCTTGACTGCTCAGACAGACCTTGTCCCTCCAGCCTCAGCTGTGGGAGTCTGGGGGTCACTGGAGTGCACCAACACACACCATGTCCCTTCTCAGACAGTGGCATCGTTGGCCCCTGGAGCCACTCTAGTCAAGGAACAGAGAGGATATGAAGCTCTGAGACAAGTGACTGAGACTGGGACACAAACATGGGCAACAGGCAAACTAGAAACAGGCAGGTATGGCCATACACCAGGAAAATGAGAAAATAAAACAAAATGCAGGTGGCACATAGCAGTGACAGTGATGCATGGGCCAAATTCTAATGCCCTGATGGCACTGAGGACCCCATTGCACAGGTGCTTAGGAAAGCCCACCTAGTCAATCAACAAACTCTTACTTGATGGCTGCCAATGGCACAAGGACAGGGTAGGGCAAGATATGGCCACACTTTCCTCCCACCCCTGCCTCCTGTGTGACGGATGCTCTGCTCACCTTCTGTGGGGCTGAGGGGTTCTGTCCAGTCATAGTCACTGGTTTTAAGATCCACAGTGACCCTGTACAGGTGGCAGAAACCAGTCTTACACTCATTGGCACGGAGGAAGGAAAAGTCCTGCTGGCCCTCGGCCTGCGGGAATGGGTGAAAGATGTCATGGACCTGCAGGGAGAGATGACTGAGTCAGAGGATTCGGCGGCTGGCCACACCCGAGTCCAGCCCAGTGTTCTTCTGGGGACCATGCATGGTACGGGAACAGCGGGCACCCTGGGCTCCTGCTTACATTGATCCAGACATTGGTAACTTCTTCGTAAATGACAAAGGGCTGCACATTCTTGGGGATGGCTCTGGCAGCAGCCTGCCGCTGGGCCTCATTCTCAGGGGATGGGATGAAGAGGGCTGGCGGCAGGAGGACAAGCTGGAGACGTTGCTGGGGACGGTCCAGGAACATGGCCCAGGCGCTGGAAGGATCAAAGAGGAGGCAGCAGGAGGGCTCAGTGGCTAGCAGGGGAGAGCAAGAGACAGGGCCACACAGGGCCATTCCCTGGCTAGCCTTCCTGGAGTCAGCCACAGCTACTCAGGGTGTAGAGGAGGTCTAACTGGTACAGATGAGACTCCAGTCACACAATCCATGTGACTAAGGCCTGGGACAGAATTCTCAAATTGGATAGCTGGATTTTTTTTGTTTGTTTTTTTGTTTGTTTTTGTTTGTTTTAAACCTAGGGTCTTGTATAGCTGAGGATGGCCCTGAACTCTTGATCCTCCTGCCTCCACTATCAGGGAGTTGGAATAGTATAGGTGTGTCCCATCATGACCAACATTAATGAAACAGGCAATATTCTATTCTGGTGCTGGGCACAAACCTGGGGCCTTGTGTATGATAGATTGTTCCGCAGTCTCCGATCTTTTAAACTTTTTAAATTTTGAATAGTTTTGCCAGCTGTCATCCCAGCAGGACCCCAAGGGACTTGGAGGAATTCCTGAGTCCTGTCAGAAGTCTGGTGTTGTTTCTACTGTGGGCTACCTGGGGTTGTCCTACTCTTGGGACTTTGGTCAGACTGACCTGATGGCCAAGTCCCCAGCATTATAGATTTGCTGACTGAGGCTGGGAGAGACCATAAGGGAAAAGGCATGGGTGCAGGGCACCAAGATCCACCCTGGCAAGCCCCTGGGCACCGCCCATCCCCAGGATACTCACTATCTGCCATCCCGTGTCCAGCCAGCCCGGGCGATGTATTCCACCTTGGGGAAGAGGGAGCTAAATGGCTGCACCAGTTCCTTCTCACAGCTTGACACGATCTGGGGAAACAGGGCCATGTCACTCACAATGCCACAGCCTTCCTGATCTCCAGTGTCCTGATGGTTTGACACTCAGCACCTACATGGTGTCTAATGGGCTAGAATTCCAATTTCAGGAGCTCTGATGCCCTCTTCTGGCCTTCATGAGCACTGCATGCACACAGTGCACAGACACACAGGCAAATACTCATACTCTAAAAACAAAAATAGCTGGGGGCATAGTGGCACACGCCTTTAATCCTAGCACTTTTGGAAGGCAAAGGCAGGTGGATCTCTGTGAGTTTGAGACCAGGCTGGTCTACAGAGCCAGTTCCAGAACAACTAGAACTACAAAAAGAGACTTCATCTCAAAATAAATAAATAAATAAATCTTAAGAAAGGAAGGCAGGCAGACATATACAGGCAGCCACCTGAGGTATATAGATGGGGTGGACGTCACACTGAGTGGGACCCTAATCCAACATGTTATATCTTAAAGGGAGAGTCACAGGAAATAAGACAGACACATACACACACACACAAACACAAACACACACACACACACACACACACACACACTTAGCATGATGTCCACTAGATACTTGGGACATGTGGTCACCTGAGCTGCTGGGACAGACCCTGTCCAACTGTCAGAGGGAACGCCCACCCTGGGATCCTTAGCCTGTATGGCTGCTAACAAAGCACCTCTGCTGTCAAAGCCATAACCTATGGCTCTCTCCAATGGTGACATCTCCTTCCACAGGGGCGGGGTGTGTGTGTGTGTGTGTGTGTGTGTGTGTGTGTGTGTGTGTGTGTGTGTGTGAGATGATGGACAGGAAGATGGAAAGACAACAGCACATTGTGCTTCCTGCCACATTCTTGCCTGGCTCAGGAGCCTGTTTGTGGCAGAGGCCCTGGTTCTGGCTGAGGATAAGGCAGCAGCTGAGCCTTTAGTTCCCAGCACCCACAGAACAGCTCATGGCCACCTGTAACTCCAGCTCCCAGGGACCTGACACCCTCTTCTGGACTCTCTTGGAACTGCACTCATACAAATTAAAAAAAAAAAAAAAAAAAAAGCCTTAAAAAACAAAACAAAACAACAACACACCACAGCCTGGGGAGTGGTGAACCACATCACAGGCAATGCTGGTGAAATGTTCTGAAAAGACTGTACAAGGGATTTGGTGAGTGAGGTTCTAATATGCATTTAAAAAGGCAGTGCAAATAACAGAGACGCAGAGTCTATCATACTTTCCCTGGATGTTATGAAAGTTTTGTCAAAAGCTTGCTGGGGGCTCAGCAGGAAGGGCTCATGTCACCAAGCCTGATGACCTGAGTTTGACCGACCGCTAGAACCCACATGGTGGAAGGAGAGAGCCGACCCCCCACAAGCTGTCCTCTGATGTTCACACACATAGTCAGTGTAAGGACCAAATCCCAAGGCCAGGCTACACAAACCCTGCCTGCCTGCTGTCCCCATCAGAAAGTGCCAGACAGCTTTGCGCCCAGACACTGCCTGAGGAACTTTCAGTATCACAGACTCTTGGTGCCCTGAGGGATTTGGACTTCAGGAGAACCATTAGCAGCTCTCACTGGATGGGGAAGGCAAGGCATGGCACAGTGAACAGAAGGATGGTCCTGCCAGAGGCAGATAGATGCACTCACTAAAGGCTTCTTCGTATCAGTGATCCACTGCCCTTGTTGCTTGACAAGAACTCTGGGGTTTTGAGGCCCCACTCAGTGCCAATAGGTGAACAATGTGGGGGTGGGGGTGAGGGGGAGGCAGAGAAGGACCCAGAACACTGCCCCACAGTGTTCTGGGCTGTGGTCACTACAGGATACAGGTGAGGCCACTTGGCTACACCAAGCTACCCAGAATGCACTCTGCTCTTTCTTACCTTGCCCTGTCCATCTGTCTGCAGCTCAGCCAGCTTCAGGGCAATCTTGGGATTCTTGCTGCCTGTGGGAGAAGGCCAGGTGAGTGCCAGGATGCCAGTGGCCACCGTGGTCAAGGACGGAGTGACCACACCTGTGGGGAGATGGCACAGTCCCTCCCAGGCATGACACTAAGTCTCCAAGGCAGGGATAATCTGACCTAGGACCTGGACCACATTCCTAACGGGATATACAATGTGTTATTTTTGTCACCTGGGAGCTGGAATGGGAATACAACACAGAAGGGATATGGCCCTGTCCCTACCTCTGTGCAGTACAGGAAGAGCTGGGGACAAGGACAGGGCATATCACCACACTCAGCCAGGCCCAACCCTTGGGAGACAGCAGTCACAGGCTGGGACAGTCATCCACACTTCTAACAGGTGGTATGTCGATGAGACTATTTTCTTAGGGTGCTTTGGGACAGATCCTGGATTTCTCTGGATAACATGAGGTACCTGACAAATGAATGACTTCACCTTACCTAAGTCTCAGTTTCCACATCTGCCAAGCATGGGGAAAATGTGCATCATCCCACAGATATCTCATGGGAAGCCTAGGTCCAACCCACACAGCACCTGGGAGGGCTTACTGTGTGTATGCAATGGCAGTCTATTTTATTTATTTTATTTTTTGAGATAAGGTCTCATGTAGTCCAGAATTTCCTATAAAACTGAGGCTGACCTTGAATTCCTGATCCTTCTGCCTTCAGCATCAATAACAGATGTGCCCCTCCACACCCAGTTTGTGGTACTGGGGATGGAGCCTGGGGCCCACCAGGAGTTCTGTCCCCACTGAGCCTCAGTTCGAGTGACTCCCACAGAGGCACAGGCAGCAGGCCTGAAGCTGAACCAGGCTAGCCAGGGCTGCTGCTGGCTCAAGGCTTCTAATACCTTGAGACACCTCAGGGGCTCAGCCCAGACAGCCAGTCTCTGGCACTGCCTCCACTTATTTTTTTGATAGATATTCACTATGTAGCCCAGGATGGCTTAAACTCATCAGCCTCCTGCCTTGGAGGCACCACTACACTTCAACATTTTCTATGAGGCTCAGTCTGCTTGTCTGTGCCCAAGACATGGCATCGGGCAGTTAGATGATGCTGCCACACTTATTTTCTGGACCTATTTGGAGAATCTGTGACCTGACAAAGGCAGGCAGAGGGGACCCCGGAGGGCAGAGGCCCCATGGCAGCAGGTGGCCTTGCCACTGGCACCCACCTGTCCTGGGGTAGCGGTAGGAATCAGTCTTCCTCTCCTCCAGGGCAGGGGAGGGTACATGGATGACCTCCACTTCAGACTCATCCACTTCCTCATACAGGATCCGCAGCGTCTTGAGGCCTTCTGAGCCTGGTCAGGGGCAAGGAGCAGAGACTCGGGGCACCCAACCACACCACACAGGAGCTCTGAGCCTCAGGGGGACCACAGGAGCCAGCAAGAAGTGACACAGAGATACCCACTTGGGGTGTAGAGTTAAGCTGGGCTCTGAAACCATGTATTCAAGCTCTAGTCTAAGGCCTTGCCTTTGTGCTGTGTCTGAGGGAGGTCAGGGGACCCAGGGCCAGTATAACAGGAATACTCATAAACACAGAACAATGGAGACACGCGGAGTGTCAGAGCCTTAGGAAAAGCCAGCTTTGTCATATTGCACCCAGAACCACAAAGACCAGTATGGAGCTACACATTTCTGTTGTCTATGCCACTCAGTGACGGTGATGTTGTCATGTAACCTAAACATATACTCACATGCCCTGGAAGTGTAAAACACCACAGTGAGGGGCTGGGGGTGTGGCTCTGATCTCTATGGTCACCCAGTGTTCTCCTATCTCCAGAAATGTGGTTTATAAGAATACCAAGCCAAGTGAGCAAGGCTTTGTCATCTTCCTTTCCTGTGCAGACCTTGCCATGAGTATTTAATGGGTCCCTAAATGTTGGTCCTGGAACCACACGGGCTAATTTAGTGGAGATGTAAGGCCCAGAACTGGAGAAGTGGGCTGCCTACCTTCCCAAGAGGCCGTGGGACACCACCAGCATCCGGTGAAGCGGTCAAACTCCTCCTGGATGACAAAGGTAGCCACACCTGCAGACTTGGGATCGTCTAGGACATTGGCTGAGCCTGGGGGAGGGCACACTGTAAGTGACACACAGCCTTGGGGAGGGCACACTCTGAGTGACACACAGGCTCCTGACGACCACTGTGAGTCAGGAACTCAAAGCGAAACCCCACACAAGCTGGACACCACAACTGGCTTTCAAGGGCTGGGTGTCCAGGGCACTGTGCACCACTGAACAGCAGAGAAAGATTCTAGAAGCTGGGCTGGCAGCGACAATAGCCATTTTTGCAGAACATGTTGAGGTGGCCAGGCAGACTGCCCACCCCCATTCATGCCCAAGCCTCACCCTGGTGACAGAAGGTGAGCCGCCGTTCCTCTCCTGTCTCAATGTTGGCCACCCACAGGTCACTGTTGTTGATGAAGGAGAAGAAGGCAGGGTCTGCGGGGCAGATCTTGGGGTCCATGCGTGGCCCAGAGCACTGGGTCTTGATCTCTAGTGGCTTCATAGGGGACACCTGGGGACAGGGAGGTTGGGTCAGGCACTGGTACCATGTCCCCACCCCAGGATGCAGGCTGTGTCTCACCATGAAACCATTCTTGCCACCGTCCCTGCAGTGGAACAAGCTGTTGCTAGCCTGGAAGAGGAAGAGGCCACTTTCACTGTGGAAGTCATAAGAGGTGATACCGAAGACACCCAGGCGCTTGCGCTCCCGGAGCAACTCCTCCTCTCGAGAGTAGACACCATGGTGGGGTGTGGCCTGGGGACACAGGGGACAGGGTCTCATTCCGTTTCCCCATTGTGACACAGAGCATCTCATGCTGGCTGGAAACTCTCATAATGTTCCCATATCCTCATCTTTACTGCCTGTGGTGACATCTGGCCCCTGCCCTTGCTGATGCCCTCCTTAATTCTTAATGTCCCCCTGGGGACCTCCCCCACCCTTCCTGATGAGAACATTCCATCTAAATCCACAGCTCTACCTACAGAACACACCCAAGGTTTCTCTAACCAAAGCTGTCTGGACCGACATGGCCTGGGCTAGTCTGGAATTCACTATTTGGCAGAATATAACCCTGACAGGCGTGTACCACCACACCTGGTTTTTACAGTGTCAGCACGGGACCCAGGGTTTCCTGTGTTCAGTTGAGTGTTCCATGCCCTGAGCCTCAGAACTGGGCTGGGGTGCAGCTCAGAAGCAGGGTATGGACGAGGCAAGTATGAAAGCCTGGGTTCCATTCCCAGCACTGTGCTGAGCAGAAGGCTAGCCAGGAACTAAGAGCAGCCACCCAGTTGGGAGTGAGTGGGCAAGACGGAGGGGAAGAGGATGGGGGAAGGCGGGGGGGGGGGGGGGGGGCGACGGACCTCAGGCATGATGCTGTGACAAATTTATTGTTCCCTCCGAGTACAGCCATGCCAGGGTGTCCCCTTCACTGGGCACCTCTGGGCATTGACATTAATCATTAGCCAGGCCCATGAATCAGCCCTCATTTGAAGGTGCAGATAGGAGAGAGAAATGGTCTGATAAGTGCCCGGGTCAGAAGTTTGTTCCCAGAAACAGGTGTGGCATGGTGGCTCACCTGGAAGTGGTCCAGCATCTGCTTCCAGGACAGTAGCAGCAGGGCCTCCTTCCGTACCTTCTTGGGGATCTCAGAGTAGAGTAGGGAGTTCTCTCGGCTGCCATACGGCATTCCTGAGGAGGGGTCAGAGAAACAAACCTCAAGAGTGGGTGCCCCACCTGGGGGGTACCAGGCTGTGCCTCCCGTTTCCAGTTGGATGTCCATCGCTATGTGCATATGGGAGCCAGAGTGGACATCAGGTGCCTCCCTGCTCTCTGCCTTAGACATACAGGGATCCACCTGCCTCTACCTCCCTAGTGCCGGGATGACCACCATGCCTGGCCTCTGTCTTTTTTGAGACATGGTGTCCCACTGACTCAGCTAGCTGGCCAGTGAGCCCCAGATCTCCTCCTGGCTCTAGAGTGGTGGTTCCCAGCCTTCCTGATGCTGCGACCCCGTAATACAGTTTCTCATGTTGTGGTGACTCCCAATTATAACATTACTGCCATTGTTACTTCATAACTCTAATTTTGCTACTGTCATGAATCACAATGCAAATATCTAATACACAAGATGTCTGATGTGACCCATGTGGGTTGCAACCCACAAGCTGAGAACCACTACTCTAGAAGGTTTCTCTGTATGCTGGCAAAGACTAAGGAATAGACCAGTCTCAGATGAATATAAGGCTAAACCTTAGGGAGAGGATGAAGGAATGGGTGTGTATGTGCGCGCACCTGTGCCTGTGTGGGGCAGTGGTGGGAAGGGTGGAGGTGTCCCACAATGCTCACAGCAGGTGGCTTCCAGGGAGTGTCCTACTACAGCCATGTCTCCACCCAATCCAACCTGGATGGAGGATAGCTCCAACCCCACCCTCCTCAGGCCCTGCCCAAGGCTCCTATGGGCATCACCTCTGAGCATATTTGGATCTGGACCCTGACTGAAAGATATGCATGGTCACTGAAGGAAAGTATGCAACAGGAAATTGCCTGTATCAAGAGTTCCCTCCATTTTCCCAGCAATCTCCATGGCTGGGTCAATCTCTCATAGAAGCTATCACGTGCTGTAGCGGAGCCCTCAGCATCGTTGGCACAAGCAACCCTTACTCCACAGTCCACAGTCCAGTAATAGCTGTACATGTACATCCCCTCCCTGGCGAGTGAGAGTGTCCTGTAGCCCAGGCTGGTCTCTGACTTGCTACGTAGTCAAGGATAGCCCTGAATTCTTGTTCTTCCAGCCTTCACTTCCCAAGAGCTGGGATCACATGGGACATGTCCTCTACGGATGGGGATTCTGAGGTCACGATGCAGGGCAATCCCATGTAATATAGCCTCACTGTCATGACCAGTTAAGTGGTCAGCAGGGGGCGACCAACACCAGCATGCCTCAACTTAACCTCTGTGGTCAAGAAGTCTGGGGACCAGCCCTGTGCTCCTGAGTCCAGAGCAGTCCAGGCAAATTTGTGGCGCTTGGTAGCCCCAGAATGCAGTGCCTCTTCCAGTGACTTGCAGGACGCATGACCTCTGCCTTACTGCACTTCTACAGCTTGCTGGGACTGTTTGGTTTTCTAAGACAGGGTCACTGTGTAGCCTGGGCTGTTGTGGAACTTGCTATGTTGCTCAGACTGGCCTTGAACTCAGAGATCCATTGCCTCTCCTGAGTGCTGGGATTAAGTTGTATACTATTGGGCCTTGAACCTTTATGAACATGACACAGGGCCAGTGAACACCACATGATGTAAGGAGACTAACAAACTCCCATAAGCTGTCCTCTGACCTACACATGTGCCATAGTGTATGGATGTCCCACACACAGATAATTAAGAACTGTAGGGAGTGAGACATTATGAGGTGTGACTGTCCCCTCAGTCCTACTGAAAGGCCCATGCTGAGCCTGTGGGGAGACTTCACCAGCAGTGGCCTGCTGTCCTCGGAGCTTCTGAAAAGGAAGTCCAAGGCAAGTCTGTGCCAAGGACATCAAAGCCACCACCCTTCACAGCTGATTAACAAGCAATTATACCAATGGCTCCGGCCAACTGGTGCATTCCTAGATGGGCCTCCAGTGCTGGCACCACAGCCCACAATGCCTAGCACTGACGGCAAAGTGGAGCTCCCTGGTGATGCCCTCACTATGTCTCGGCTGCCTCACCCGACTTACCAGCTCTGCATGCGCGCGCGCACCTACCCACCCACCCACTTCAACTGGTCACCCTGCCCAGCCCTAGGCATGCTGGATGCTCTGGACCCACACCTACACTGACTCTAGCCACCAAAGTGTGGACTTGGCCAGCCTGGCAGGGACTAGATGGACTAGAGTGCTCAGTACATTTTGAGCCCAAGACAGAAGCCAAGAGTCCAGGATTCTCTAGGCCCTGAAGTCTCCCTGCCATGACAGAGGGGCTGCCTGGCAATGGAATGGGTTACCGGTCAGGGCCAGTAAGGCCCCTCAGGACTCAGCCCATCCCTCACACAGGACCCATGACTGATCTCCATGCCCCACATGGGCCCATGAGAGGACACAGAGGTCCTCGGAAATGGCAGGGTCAGGCCACATTCTTAGGGAAACATCAACCAGGGACTCTGCCATGCCCTCACCTAATCCTGGGTGACACCTGGCACAAGGAAGAGAATAAGGGACTTGGTGGAACCAGCAGGTGATCTGAGGCAGTTAGTGAGAGCACTGAGAGAATTAGTCATGTCCACAGGGCGCTGGGCTCCTCTGCATGTGTTTGGGGGTCTGTCTTCACTACGCACTCATCTGTGGTCCTCCAGCTCCATGAAGACCCCCCAGCACTCTGTGCTGAACCCTGAGGACAGTGCACCTCAGCCCAGGTATACACATACAGGCCACATGTGAATGATCACCACCTGGGCCAATCCCATTCTTTCTCCCAGAAACCTTGAGACCTCAAGAGACCTTGCCCACCCATGCCAGACAAGTAGATGACTGACAAGTCTAGCTAAGCTAATGAGATCCCTTCTACAGAAACCCTACAAGCTCAAGGCCATGCCCACCCAGTCTACATGGCCAAGCCAACAAGGCACAGACTCCTTCCAGAGACCTGGAGGAAGGGGGCTGAGAATTTGCAAGGAGCCAGGGTGAAAAGTTCACAGAACCCAGGCTGAGACAATCAGATTTCTTCTCCCAGGAACCTGGAGCCAGAGGGTCAATTCCCACTGCTGGTGGGAAGACAGGAGACCTGAGGTGCCAGTATGAATGCTGAAAGAGGTGGACTGGAGCCAAAGTCATGGTCTCACGAGGCTCTGGGTTGCAGGTGCCTCATCCTGAGGCTGGTGGCTTTAGGTACTGACTCTCTGGTACCAGGTGCACTTTGTGGCCAAGACCTCAGAAGGTTCTGTCCTTTTCCATGGTCCTGAGTAGCTGAGATGTCTCCCCAGAGAGAGAGAGAGAGAGAGAGAGAGAGAGAGAGAGAGAGAGAGCTGTGTCCTGGGCCTAAATTCAAAAGTCACTGTCTTTATTGAGACAGGGATCTGTGGCTATGGCTGTACTAATGATCTCAAGCTACTAGAAATCTCAGAAAACCAAGGTAAAGGGAGCTCTCAGACAGAGAAGTAAGCCACGTGATCATGGAGGCAGAGACGGAGAGATTCAGACACAAGCCTACGGATGCTGCACACTTCACAAGCTGGAAGAGACAGGAAGGTCCTGCCCAGAGCTCTGGGAGAAACGTAGTCTGGCTGCCATCTTCCCTTCAGCAGGTGCAGGCTGGGACTATGCAACCAGTGGGCAGAGCCACCACTGAGAAGTAGGAACCCAGAAGTCTCTCTGGTCCTGCTCTCCTCCGTGGGAGCATGGCTATGTGCCATGGCTGCTGTGGCTCATAGCTATCACATAGTCACTCAGCAGTATAGCAAGATCAGCAGGCTTGTTCTGCATTTACAGAGTCTTTGCATTTACAGAGACTTCCTAGTGGGACAGCTCTGAAGAGGAAGTATGGGGACAGTGGGAAGAGGGTGGCCACCCAGTGTCCATCTCGGCTCCTGTCATCCATGTATGGTCAGCAGCGGGCAGGTGATAATGTTCAATCATTCATTCATTGAATGCTGAGACCTGGACATGCACAGACATGGTCTCAGGGACCAAGGCCACCATGACCAGCAGCAACAAGACTGGCTTGGAGGATGACTAGAGGCACTTGTCCTAAAAAGTGTTTCTCAACTAGAGGCAACACCAACCCCCAGGAACCCTGAGCAATGTCTAAGACTGTGACACGGGGGAGTCTCGCCACAGAGTGGGCATATGCAGAGCCTAGGACAACCACAAGTGACCCAGCTGGAGTCCACAGTGCAAGGGGACCATAACTCTAGTCAACAGCCAGGAGGCATACTGTTTATAAGCAAACAAGCCCAGCTGATTTCCAGAAGGTGTTTTCTTCTAGTTTTCTAGGCCCTTTAGGCCTAGTAGGGTAGGGTCTGCTGCCCCATGGACACTTCCTGTCTATGTGCTGGGCCAGGCACAGGCATTTCCTGTCTATGAGTTGGGGCTGGGTGCGGGCCTGTTTGCAGAAGCTATGGAAAGCCTAAGGGGGGTCACACCGGAAGTGCTGGTGGACCAGAAGGAACACAGTTTGCCAACAGCTGGGCCAGAAGTAGGACCTCCAGGTCCTGTGGCAGGATGGTGAGCCATACTCCACTGCTGGCCCACGGTACACTACATGGAAATGGTTCCAATCTTTGAGGCGTGGACTCCATCCTAACACATTACCACACAGTGAGTCCCTACTGGAGCAGCATGTAACCTTTCCACAGGGATCTAAGTCCCATCCTGTTTACCCAGAAAGCCCTGCCCAGCCAGCACCAGAGGCCTGGGAAGTGGCCCAGCTGGGAGTAGTTTCTAGACTCAAAACCACCTGGCCAGCCATGAACTGTCACCTGCATGGCTGACCTTGGAGGTGGACTAACGTTGCTTGCCCCAGGCTGGTTGCTACTGAAATCTTGGGCAGCAAAGGGCAGTGAGGGCGGGGGCAGCTTACCCAGGTAGTAGAGACGGTGGGAGTGGGGGCCAGACTCATCAGGCTTCTGCACAAACTGGAAATCGTGAGGGGCCTTGCTGATAATGAGGCCCGACGACTTACGGCTGCCGTGAATAATGTTGCGCAGCCCGTCCCAGGAGTGCTTCTGCACACAGAAGCGTGCTGCCGTGTCATCCATGTCGCCTGCCGCCACCTGCTCGGCTGGGGAGACCCCGCTGGACATTCTCTGGGGCTCCTGTGACGGCAGTGAGAAGCTGTGAAGGGAAACAGTTCGTGAGAGAGGGTGTCTTCCTGACAAGCTGCCCTCGCCATGGATGCTTCCAAATCAGTCATTCTGGGCAGCCACACTGTTACCCAAGTGTCTCTCAAGTTCACTGCAACTTGTTCACTCTATTTTCAGAAGAACCAAGGCTCTGCTGAATTAAAGCAGGACTCCAGCTGGATCCACACCACTCCTTCAACTGAAACTCTTCCTGGCCTACCACGCCTTAGTTGAACGGGCTTAGGGGGTGGAGCCCCCACCAAGAATCCCCCAGTGAGGGGCTGGGGGTCTGGCTCAGTGGTAGATGCTAGACTAATAGAAACTGCAGGCTTTAAGAAGCACACAACAAAAATCCAGTGTTTTCTGGCGTCCAAGGACCCCCTCCTATGCCTTCCAGAACCTTGAACACCGCTCTTCACTACTGTGATCTAGAGAAACCAGTCCTTACTCAGATGGGAGACTCCATGCATCTGTCCCAGGGCACATGCCACCCTTTCTGTGCTGGACTTCTTCATCTTAGGCTGACTAGCTTCTGCTTTTGTTTTGTTTTTTGAGACTGGATTTCTCTGTGTAACAGTTATGGCTGTTCTAGAACTCTCTCTGTAGGACAGGCTAGCCACTAACTTATAGAGATCCACCTGCCTCTGCCTCCTGGGTGCTGGGATCAAAGACATGCACCACCACCACCCAGGAGGTTGACTAACTTCTAGACCAATCTCAGCTAAGTACTAAGTATGAAATAGGTCCTTAGGAACCATCTCGTGCCATCCATCCTGAGATGGCTACAATAGCCTTTCCCTCTCCACTGGACTGTCCCTAAGCACCTTCCACTATGGTTACTTGATGAATGAACAAATACTTGAGGCTTCCAGATAAAAAGCCAACCCTGTCACTGTGCATAGGAGACATCTGCAGGGGCCTTCATACAGACATCATCCAGGTAAAAATCCTCCAGGCCACCTCTTGTCCATGCTGGGACTGGCCACCTTCCAGCAGCTCCCTCCCCCTCACAGCCACTAGGCTCCAGCTCTGCCTGAGCAGACCTGGACCAGCCAGGCAAATATTTGCTTTAAAGAAATCTAAACACCCACCCAGCCACAGTGACCCAATTCTGGGTGTGCCAGAGTGGCTGGGGGCAGCTCCAGGGGCTGAGATCCCTCGGCAGGCTCCAGGAGCTTCTGCCACAGTGCCTCCATGGCCTCAGTACTGGCAGGAAGTAGAAACTGACACACAAGGGTCAGGGCTGGGGGGCGGGCAAGAGGGTGGAGGGACGCATGCGCAGCTGAGCAGGACCTTCACAGCTGTCTTCCAACAGACCGCAGTGACTAGGCTGGCCACACCTTTAACCCCAGCAGAGCAAGGCAGACCTCTGAGTCCCAGGCCAGCCTGGGCACACCTGTGACCCCAGTGCCTAGGAGGCCAAGGCAGGAAGATGGCAAGTTCCGCCCAGGTCACTGAGTGACACTGTCTCAAAACCAACACCAGTAAAAAAGTATGCAAGATGGCTCAGTGATTCCCCACCCCAGAAGCACTTGAAAGTGGAAAGAGAGAAATTACTCCACAAAAACGACCTCTAGAACTTCCTGAGGACATGCAAACACACATCTACAGACAGTAATAAATGAAAGGAAAGGGGGCTGGAGAGATGGCTCAGAGGTTAAGAGCACTGGCTGTACTTCCAGAGGTCCTGAGTTCAATTCCCAGCAACCAAATGGTGGCTGACACCATCTATAATGAGATCTGGTGCCCTCTTCTGGCCTGCAGGCATACATCACTGTATACATAATAAATTTAAAAAAAAAAATAAATAAATAAATGAAAGGAAAAACAAATCAGAGAAAGGGCTCCCACAGGGGACAGAAGTGAGGCCCCAGACTGCTTTGAGAAGCGCAGGAAGGAAGGAAAGACATCACTATTGACATCCTTTCACTCTGACTTTCAGGAGCCCATTGTACAGGTAGTGGAACTGAGGCTAGGGACAGAGCCAGGAGTCGGGAGCTTCTGCTCCCAGGCTCCTCTGCCACACTGTGCCCAGCTACAGCTCGGGAAGTCTCTAAAAGGCAAGTATGGCAGATACCCTGGGCAGGGTGGAGCAGAACCTCCAGGCAGCAGGCTCACCTCCCTGGGCTCAGTATTCTTGGCAGAGAGACACAAGGAGCTATGGCTTTCCCCGTCCCAGAGGGCACTGCCTTGGTTCTTAGGATGCAGACCAGTGGCCTCAGATGTCCCCAAGGCCCTAAATCCAACATCTCAGAGAAAGTCAGGGATCCCCAGAGCTGCAATGCATCCTCAGGGTAGTTGGAGAGCAAGGGCAGTGACAAGCAGAGGCTGCCGGCGGCAGCAAGCCAGAAATCTG
Source organism: Phodopus roborovskii (assembly GCF_943737965.1). Taxonomy (NCBI): domain Eukaryota; kingdom Metazoa; phylum Chordata; class Mammalia; order Rodentia; family Cricetidae; genus Phodopus; species Phodopus roborovskii. Next base: position 4,893,466 of record NW_026125554.1, read on the forward strand.
AGCCAGGCAAATACCACTGACTGGCTCAAGTACCTCCAGACTGGGCCAGCCCAGTTCAAGCCTTGTTCAAGCAGGAAACACAAACTGTGACCTGTGGGTTCCCAGAAGGGACCCCTTCAGGCTGATAAGATCCTGTCACACCTGTACAGAAGAGGACCTGCGAGGGCCTCTTGTCTTGAGTCACCGCAGAGGGTCCAGGTTGCAAAGATTCGCTCCAGGAAGTGGGACATGAAATGAGACATCAGGAATTTTGGATGGATTCTGGAACCTCTTGGCGTGCACTCCAGCTAGGCTGAGACCTGGGGCTATTGCCTGACAGTGCCACTTGCGTCTCTGCTATCCCGATGCAAAATGGGACCCAGAGAGGGGCTGGGGAGTAAACATGTATAGCAAGGCTTCTGCCTACACCAACCTGCCCCGCAGTTCCCACTCAAGAGTTTACACAGCTGGGGATGAAGTCGATGCCAAGCCGCTTAACTAACCCAGCTACCTACGCTTTCTTCCTGCTCATTGGCATGTCGCCTCCACAGCCTGTAAAGCCACCAGCAAACAGTATCTAAATCTTGGGGCCATGGTCAAGACTGCTGGAGTTCTGATGGCTTATTTCCCAGGGGTAGCCCTTACATGCCTGACTTTCTGAAGGAGCCTCAGAACGGACCTGTGGGAGGGGGAAACAGCAGAGGCACAGAAGAAACCAAGGCTGGTGCTTGCTGCTCAGGAGTTCAGGTGGGGAGACACAGCAGTGTGGAAGGGGATGACTTGCAGATGCCCCACAGTAGGTAAGAGAAGGGAATCCAGACCTGTGTCCCATACCAGCTGTCCTGGCTAATGCCCAGTTTAGGATTCAAGGCCTTACAGGGTAGATCTTGAGCCTGAACTTAAATTCAGCTGTGAGACTTGGGGACCATGGGTGCAGGGACCACAGATTAAGAGTCACCATGCCCAGATCTTGTATCTTGGGAGGCCCTGCTCTAGACACCCCCTCCCTCCCTGCTCTCTCTTGCCACCTAATTAGAAAGTGGGTGCTGGGCTAGACACCAGGGTGGAGGAGTCTCGGGCCTCTGCATCCCATTTTGGGCCACACAAGGCATAGGATTCACTGAGGTCCTTGCTGCATACACTTGATGTGTACTGTGACCTGGGGTCACTTCTGAGGTTACACTCATAGTAGGGACTAGAAAATGAATGCGGGGAAGCTATGTAGGCTTGTGGCATGTCACCCAGGGAGGAAGGCCCATTTTTGGGACAGTTACCACTCCATGAGCCAGGGTTCTCACACTGGATGGGTCTGTCCCAGCAGACTTGTGTCCAGGTCTGGGGACTCCTGTGATTGGCATGAATTAGGATGGGAGATACCTGTTAGCAAGGGAGGAGAGGGAAGAGGGAAGAGGTAGAAAGAGGTAGAAGAGAAGAAGGAAGACAGACAAAGAGAGAGAGAGAATAAGGAGGAGATGGAGGAAATGAAGGAAACAGAAGAGTGGAGCCCCGAGTCACTGTAGCACCCTGAAGTGACAAGATGTACAACAGAGTGACCTAGTCTAGGGTCCATCCCTACTGGCACCAGCAGAGGGGGAGCAGGTGCAGGGAGTTGCTGAACTGACTGGCCATCAGGACCCCACCCATACACCACCCCAGCCTTCCTCACCTTCTCCTTCTTCCTCCTGATCCAGATGCAACCTGACCTTTGACATTGACCCACTGACTGGCAGTGGGGACCACAGTGGGGGGCTGCAATGCCAACAGTTCACCATTGCTTCCAGAAGGGCACTGGCCATGCCAAATGTCTCACTGGGTCCCAAGCAACAGCAACTTACATCTTTTGTGGGGTATGTTTCTGGGATTCAGCAAACTCTGGGTACCCTCCTGCTTCTGGGATACCTCATCACCCAAGGCCACCACCACCACCTGCACTTCATACCTTCACCACAAACCCAGCCCAAATCCATCTTTCCCTGCTTGTCTCCACATCTGAGTGGGGAGGGGGGAAGGTAAGCACACAGAGCAGTTGGGCTCTATTGTACCCACGTCCCTAAGTCCAGGAAACTGTGGGAACAGAATGTAAGCTTCAATTCATCCTCCTATCAGCTGCTCACCCCACATGAAAGCTTCCTAGGAAAACTTACTTGGAGGACATCATGGTCTCAAGGCGGTGACTATCAACTGGGGACCCCAGGAGATGTCTGGGGACATATGTGGCTGCCCTGACCAGGAGAACTTGGCCAGGAGTGGGTGGAGGGCTGAGTGTTGTTCGGCACCTAGTACGACCCAGGATGCCTCACAGAGAGCAACCCATGCCAGTGTCCTTGAGGAACTGACATATTCCCTCTGAGTTACTGTCCCAGTCACCACCCAGCTGCCACCACTCTTCTCAAAAGAGTCTGACAGTCTTCTAGATGTTCAACAACACCTTGATACAGAATGGAGGTTTGGCCAGTATCCTCTGTCCAGTGCTGAAAAGCAGGGTCCCATGTCAGAGGAAGAAGGGATCGAACCCCAGCCTACCCACATCTGTGCTGTTTGATCCTAGAGAAGCTCCAAACCTTACAGGGCCTCCCAAAGTTACAAACTGGAACTACGGTGAGGATTAACAGGAATGTACACATAAGACATCTTCATAATGACAGCTGTCAAATGAATGAGCCACTTAAAAAAACTATCACAGTGATTGATGCCCAGGTTCTGGGTACTGTATCAAATGTGCTGGGTAGGGGTTGCCACACCTCTCCCAAACCCAGCCTACTCATTACTCTGCCTTTGTGCCCCTGGAGCCCTTGGAGGGCAACTGGAGAGAAGAATGTGGGGAGGTATCAGATATGCAAAAGATTGCAGCAGCAGCCATAGCCCTGGGTGACTGACCCGAGCCACACACAAAGCCACATCCTCTCAACCTCTGCATTCCAGAGCAAGCAGACCCAGAATGCCCAGTCCAACCCATAGCCAGCCTGGATGCCTGAATCCCAATGTAACTGACCTTCTAAAGGGTCCCAGGAGCTTCCATGGCAGCTGCAGGCGAGGGGCACGGACCTTGACAGAACAAATGTGGCGTTAAGGTGGGCAGATGCCAAGAGATGGCAAGAATGGAGGGGTTGGTGAAGATGGGGGTTGGCAAGGATGAGGGGCTGGCAAGGATGGAGGATTGGGGGACCAGTGAGGATGGAGGGGCTGGTGAGGATGGAGATGCTGGTGAAGTGCTTGGCTTCTCACTCACTTTCCATGCGGGAGGGAGTCTCCGCCTGTGCGGTCTAACCCTATCTACCTGGTTAGACTCTAACTGAGCCTCCCAGCCCCTCGGGGCTGCCAGCATGCCCTGGGCTGCACTTGGAAGAGACGTGTCTCTCAGTGCCCGGTCTCCCCAGGACCCAGCTGGGAACTGGCGACTGTGGTCCACACCTCCTGGGCACCAGTCCCAGCTCCTCGAAAGCAGGTTGGTGACTGCCCAGGGGGCTCCCAAGGGAGCCTGGGTGGGAGGCTGCAAGAGGGCCACTGGGAAGGAAGGCTGGACTATAGAGTGGATGGGGAGGGGATGGGGCGGGCCTAAGGCCTGGACCCTGAGGGTGGGGCTAATGATACAGGATTGAAGCTGGAAGCTGAGGACTAGGGGTTCAAGCTAATCAGAGGGAGAAAGGGGTGAAACAGAGGATATAATTTGATTCTGGGAGGGTATCAAGCTTGGCATGGGACAATGCAGAAACCGAGGCAGAAGACAGGGGCTGAGTGAGGAATCAGTCTTGGGCAGAAACAAGCTAGGAGAGTGAACAGGCTTGGAGGAATCAGGCTGGTAGGGTCATTTGGAGAGGTTCATGCTAGGGGTATCAAGCTTTGGGGTATCAGGATTGAGAGGAGGGTCAACTGGCCTTGAGGAAACAAGTTACGGGGATCAAGTGTTAGGGATCAGGCTGGAGGAATCAAGCTGGAAAGGGAATCAGGTTTGGAAGGGATCAGGTTTGCGGCGATCCGGCTTGGGAGGTCAAGATGGGAGAGGATGAGGCTTGAGAGGATCAGGCTGCGGGTGGGGGTGGGGATATGAGGCCGGGAGAAAGGGTTTGGCGGAGACGAGGCTGGCGGAGGCTGGCGGAGGCTGCGCTGACGCCGGGCTGAGCCGCGCTCTGCGATGAAGCTGGCAGCGGCGTCTCCGCAGCGGTGCGGCAGCAGCTCCTGGGCGCGGCCCGGAACGGGCGAAGCGCGGCGACCGGGGCGGCGGGGACGACGAGGACAGGGCGCGCGGCGCCGAGGCGGGCGGACGGCGCCGGCCGGGGCGGGAGGCGGCGAGCCGGGGCCGGGCGCTGCTCACCGGGGCGCGGCGCGGAGGACGAGTTGGGCAGGGGGTCCCCGGGGCCTGCGGCGCCTCACGCGCGACGCTCCATGCCCCGGACGACGGCCCGGAAGTGCAGGGCGCGGGGGGACAGCGAAGGCGGCGGACACCGGGGACCCGCCGGCTGTGCCTCCTTTGACCCGGAAGTTGAGCTGCAGGAGCGGCAGCTTATGATTGGATAACGTCAGGGCAGAACCAACAACCCCGAAGCTCTAGGGGGGCAACGCGCGGACCAGTCTAGCGCGGAAGGCAAGGCCAATGGCGCCACGCTGTCCCGGAGAGGGTTGTGGTTCGCACACCCCTGCAGCGATAACGGTCGGCCAACCGGACCCTGCGACGACCTATTAAACAGACCCGAGAGAGAAAGGGAAACCGAGGCGTCGGTGGAACCGTGGTTCTGTCTTCCAAGCAGTTGGCTGGCCCTCGTTCGATACCGGCCAACGCTTCTGTTAAGATGTCTGTTTTCAATTTACCCTTTTAGTTCCTTGAAAATCAACTTTCAGTTTCATTAAACAAAACAAACCCTACAGAAGCTAGCCGTGGTTGCTCACGTCAATCATCCCAGCCCTCAGAAAGCTAGGAGTTCCAGGCTAGACTGAGCTACGAAATGAGATCGTGACTCAGAAACAAGAACCTTAAAATAAAGATCCCTAAAATACAGAATAGAGAAGGAGGACAAAAATACGGTGCCAAATTGCGACTTGGGAAAGTGGGTTAATTTTGATTGGGCGATCAACATGGTTCAGCTCATGCAGGCGATTGCCCTTAAGCCTTACTACCTTTGTTCAGTCCCGGTCCCCGCATGATGGAAAGAGAGAATGGGCTCTTAATCTCCACGCCGGGTGCTACGGCACGAATACAAAATAATTAAAAATTCACACAAACAAAAAGTAGTCAAAATAAGCCCTATTTTAAAATAATATTCTATAATTAACCGACTTGGCTCCGAAATAACTCCAGAGGAACATGCCATCAGATACACCACCAAGGATTTTGTAGTTTGAAGGAAGTGCTAGCTTATGCCCATCGCTCCAAACTGTGGGAAATGTGGAACCCAGGACCTCCACTGAAGGCAAGCACTCTGCTCCTGAGCTACATCCCCAGCATTGAACTTTATGCTTTTATTTCCATTTTATTTCTCATCATTTTTGAGACAGGCTCTCATTATGCAGCCTTGGCCAGCCTGGAACTCTTGGTATAGATACATCAGGGAGGCTTTGAACTCTCAGAGATCCCCTTGCGTCCACCTAGACCCTCACCTCCCATTTTACTTTTTTTGTGTTAGGTGTGTTTGAGTGAGTCTACAACACTTAGGCAGAAGAGGGCCATGGGGCCCCTGGAGCCATATGGGTGCTGAGAACTGAACGCCCTTGCTGATCCTTCTCTCTCCAATCCCTAAAGAGCTTTTGTAAGTAAAGTCACAATCCCCAAAAGTTGTCATAACTGGGTTCCTGGGGAAGAGCAGCCATTGTTTAGCCATCTCCCATTGTTATTGGAGTCCCTCCATTGTTGATACTTAACTTCCTGAATAGCTAGCTAGTTGCCTGGATATCCTGAGGGTTACATTTTGAACAAAATGTTGCAACCAGCTTTCCTTTCCAGGAAGCCTCCCCAGAGACACCATTTGTTACACAATTGCAGGATATGGCTCCCTGGCCAAGCCATCTGATCCTTTCTCCTGTCCCAGGACTCAGGACTGAGTCCCCTTCCCTTTCACATACACCTTAAGAATCTTCTCTTCATTTTGAGGCAGGGTCTCATGTAGCCCAGATTAGCCCAGAGTTCGCCATCTACCCTAATTTTATCTTGAACTTCTGCCTCCAACTCCCTAATGCTAGGGTGACAGGTGTGCACAACCATACCTGGTTAATGTGGACTTGGGGACAGAGCCCAGGGCCTGGTGCATGCTGGGTCAGCACTGACAGCAAGCCCCAGCCTCAGTTTAAACTTCAAACTGAAAGTGTGTAATAAGGAATGGGGAGAGGGATTCTAAGTGGTCAGGGGTCACCTCTATCACACAGAGGTCGGGACAGGAGGACCAGAGGTTAACCTTGGCATAACCGTGCACTGCTGAAGACACAGAGGAACAGTCTGTGTCTCTATCTCTGTGACTTGAGGAGGGTAAAAATATAACCTTGGTCATATGAACGACAGCCATTCCCCAATCTGGCAACACTGGAACCTGGAAATCCTTCAGTTCTCTGATCCCAGACTCCAGTGGGGAGTTGGGGGGGTCACCTTACATAGGGGGGCTCCCAAGAGGCCAAACTCAGAGAAAGCTGGCTACACTCCAAACTTACATTAAGAACCTCCTAGCCAAGCGTTGGTGGCACATGCCTTTAATCCCAGCACTCAGGAGTTAGAGGCCGGCAGATCTCTGGGTTCGAGGCCAGCCTGGTCTACAGAGCGAGTTCCAGGACAGGCTCCAGAGAAACTCTGTCTCGAACCCCCCCCAAAAAAAAAGAACCTCCTAAAGTCAGGGTGGGGGGGGATGCTTGGAGATAGAGATAGGGAAGAGATGGGGAGGGACTCGGATGGAGATGGGGGAACAGGCAATAGGAGGATGCCTCCAGGTCCACTCTGGGGAGCCTCAAATTCAGAAAGCGGATTAATAGGAAGAGAGGCACCCCTTTGAACTCAGAAGCTTGTGGGCTCTATGGAAGCAGACAGTGGAACTCCCGGGTAAGCCACCATCCCCCTCACCGTCCCATCAGCCCCTCCCTGACTCCGGTTTCAGTGGGTGGGTTGAAGGGTGTAAAGGAAGCCCCGCCCTATCACTGACGCCCTTCTCCCCTGAGACCCCACCCCTGGGCCTGTGTCCGGGAGCACAGGGCTGGAACCTGGGGCAAAGCAAAACTTTCCCATGACGAGGAGATGAAGGAAACGTTCCAGAGCTCAGTCTCCTTCAAATACTGGCTGCTGCCGCAGCCAAGAGGCTTTGCAGGAATGTTTTAGACCCAAGCCCATGGCCCTGTGCACCCTGAGCCCGCGGGCCTCTCAGCGTTGGGGGCAATCTCAAGGGTCCAGCCAGGCAGGCGCCTGAGTCTCCTAGCAGAGGGAGGGAAGGAGGGGGCGGTTTGTTTTTTGTTTTTGTTTTGTTTGGTTGGTTTCTTTTGTTTTGTTTTTAAGTTTTTATTTTATTTAGTTCTTCCTGTCTTCTGGTAGTTCCAGGAATCGAACTCAGGTGGTCAGGCTTGCTGCAGAGGGTCTACCCTTCTGCCTGCCTGCCTTTCTTTGTTCTCTCTCTCTCCCCCTCTATCTCCCTTCCTCCCTCCCTCCCTCTTTTCCTCCCTCTTTTCCTTCCTCCCTTCCTTTATATTTCTTTCAAGACAGGGTCTTAATATATAACCGAAGCCAGATTCAAACTCATGATCCTCAAGCCTCAAATTCCTGAGTGTCAGTGTGACATGGTCTAGCTACCACACATGACTAACTTTATAAGTTTTAAGCCCCCAGGTAGGGCATACCACTGGAAACTCCTCCAGACCCCCCCCCAAGAAAGCCTAAATTAGGCCCTAAACCCTCTATTATTTTATCCCCAAAGTCCCTGGTATCTGTGTAAAGTCTTGAGAAAACAAATTCAATATAGGAGCTCTTGCCCATCTGAGCTCAAAGCCTGACCATGTCTCTTAGCAACCAGCTATTCCTTGGTGGGGGCAGGGGCTCTCTCAGCCTCAATTTCCTTACTTGCAAAACAAGACCACGAAGGGCCATCGAAAGCACTTGGGGCCTAGCACATGACAAACTCTCACACAATAGTAAAATTGTAAAGTTCACAAGCAATGGACACAAGCGTAGATCTCTTGTTTTATATCCTTAAAAATGAGCTTGCTGAGCAATGGTGGCACGTGCCTTCAATCCCAATACTAGATAGGCAGAGGCAGGTAGATCTCTGAGTTTGAGGCCAGCCTGGTCTACACAGTGAGTTCCAGGACAGACTCCAAAGCTACAGAGAAACCCTGTCTCAAAAACAAAAAACCCCAGGTACCTTGGTGCCCATCTGTAACCCCAGCTCTGGGCAGGCAGACATGACTCAGGACTCACTGCAGCCAGTCTAGCTAAGTCAGTGAGTTCCAGGTTCTATGAGAGACTCTGTCACAAAAAAAAAAAAAAAAAAAAAAAAAAAAAATAGATGAAAGGCCAGGTGGTGGTGGCACATGCCTTTAATCCCAGCACTAAGGAGGCAGAGGCAAGAGGCAGGCAGGACATTCTGAGTTCGAGGCTGGCTTGGTCTATGTAGAACAGCTACTACTGCACAGCAAAAAAACTTGTCTGGAAAAAAAATAAACAAAAAGAATTAAGTCCCAAAAAGACATAAGGAGCCAGGGTAGGGGACACCCCAGGAGAGCCCTGTGTGGCCAGAGGAAGATGGGGCCTCAAATCTCTCCTGTGTGGGACACCTGATGATGGGTCATCTTGGCTGTCAGCTTGATGCATCTGGAATCAACGAAAATCCAAGACATCATACAGGCCTTGGAGGGATTTTCTTAATCAGGCAAGTATTTGAGGCAGGATGACCCAGCCAAATCTCTTATTGTGGAAGGGCAGGTTTATCCTTCGTGCTGCTGAGGCAGAGACATTCCTTTCCTCATGTTAGAGCCTTCTTTGGGATTCCAGTGTGGGCAACCCTCTAGGACTCCAGATGGGGATCACTGAGGCATCTGGCCTTGAGGCCTGAGCATGACTAGGTTCTCCGCCCCTCTGGTATGAGATGGCCATTGTTGGGATACCCAGACCACATCCTGTGAGTGCTCCAATCCCCTTCTGTAGTTCCATGGTCCTGTTTGTCAGAAAGCACTGAAGGGCCACAGTATGATATGGCACCAGTTGCCACCAGTATGACCAGCAAGAATATTATCTCCAGAAAGTTCCTGGTTGGGTGTGTGAGCAACTCAATCTTTGATTTAAGCCCAAACAGAATCTGATTGATTTGCCCTTGATTCACATATATCTGCTTCTCAGGAGAGGGTTTGTTGTTGTTTTGTTTGTCAAGTTGGCACACACAGAGTCATATGGGAAGAAGGAACTTCAGTTGAGCTTTTCTTGATTAATGATTGACAGGGAGGGCCCAGTTCATGGTGGTGGTGCCATCCCTGGGCTGGTGGTCCCAGGTTCCATAAGAAAACAGGCTGATTGTGTGTGTGTGTGTGTGTGTGTGTGTGTGTGTGTGTGTGTGTGTGTGTGTGCTTTTCCTAAGAAAAGAGAGAGGAAATGCAGAGTGGAGGCCACACATACCCCAGCACGCACCAGTGTTAGACCTCCAAGAATTCCCCTTCTGCTTCCTCAGAGCTGTGTGTCATTAGGAAAACAAAACAAAACAAAACAAAACAAAAAACCCTAACATCAGGGGCTGGAGAGATAGCTCAGTGGTTCAGAGCACTAACTGCTCTTCCAGAGGACCTGCATAGCAGCTAACAACTGTCTGTAATTCCAAGATCCAACACCCTAACACAAACATATGTGCAGGCAAAACACCCGTGCACACTGGATAAATAAAAATCAATAAACAAAGCAACCCTAACCTCCATGTGGTCTGTGTCCTCATCGGATACCATGGCCATGAAGCTACCAATTCCTACCCAGGGGTTAGAGTATATGAGAGCTGAGGCTGTGACTTGGTGGGAGAATGTTCGACTGGCAAGTATGGAGCCCTCCACACTCCAACCTTGCTAAATTCCTGAGGCAGCATAAAGACATGGAGGCAGGAATGTGACCAGAAAGACCTGGACAAAAGACACTGTGTGGGTTGCACACACAGCCTAGGGTAACCTCTCTCCCACAGGAAATTCAGGGGTCTGAGAGGGGAAAATGCCAGCTGTGGCCCTTTATAGGGGCCAGTGAGGGGCTTGGGAATGAGGAACTTGTCAAAGCTTCAGGGGACTATGCAGACCTTCAGTCTCTCTTTCCTGGAATTGTTTCTCAGAGACAGACTATCTTGGAAGACAGTCTGTCTGAGAAGATACTGTCTCGGCACTGACCAATATGGCTGAGTAGCATCAGCTGGAATCTCTCAACGGTGGCACTCCAAGCCTCTCCAAGTCCCCACAATGACTTAACTACAGTCCACGTTGGTTTTCACTGCTGAGTCCAACATGAGGGGCTGGTGAGATGGCTTGGTGGGAAAGGTACTTGCCACCAAGCCTGAGGACCTGACTTTAGACCCCTTCCCCCAGTACCCAGGTAACAAGTAGTGCTGGCATGTATATGTCTCATCACAGTGCTGAGGAGCTGGAGGCAGGAGGGGCCCTGAGGCTCACTTCACTATCCATCGGCAGGCTGGATCAGCCAGCTACAGGTCCAGGGAGTGGAGTGTGGTGGCCACACAGTTAGTCCAAGCACCAAGGAGGCAGGAGGATCCCTGTGAGTTCCGGATCAGCCTGGGCTACACAGTAAGACTCCAAATCAACAACAACAAAAAATGAAGGTGAAGCAAAGCAATAAAAGAAAATGCTGAGTTTGACCTCTGACCTCCACACAAAGTAGCAACTTGGGAAGTGGAGCCTAGGGGTCAGGAGGTGATGGCACATGCCTTTAATCATAGCACTCTGGAAGCAGAGGCAGGCAGATCTCTGCTTCAGGCTAGCCTGATCTAAATAATGCGTTTCAGGACAGCTAAGGCTACACAGAAAAAATCCTGTCTTGAAAAAAGAAAAAAAGAGTGGAGCCTGGCTTGGCCTGGGCTTTGCTGGCAAGGAGAGGGGAGGAACTGGGGGCGGAGGGGGGGGGACAGGAAACTAGTTCTGCCCAGGATCGCTGCAGACACAGATACAGCAACAGTCATCCCAACAGCTCTGAGAGGCTGAAGAGGAGCCAGTAAGGAGTGGGGACTGTGGTAGTCAGCCTCCAGTAATTTAAGAAACATCTGAGGGCCACCAGTGAGATGGCTCAGTGAGTAAAGAGGCTTGCCTCTAAGTCTGATAACCTGAGTTCAACTCCTGGAGCTCACATGATGGAGGACAGAGTGTACAACTCCTACAAGTCATCCTCTGAGCTCCCCATATGCACCATGGCACACTTGTGTGCACACACAATAAATAAGTAAAGGGAAAAATAAAATAAAAGGAAGTCATGATGGATCTGGGAGAATTCATTGACAAAGAGGAAGGTTTGGAATGAAGCCCAGTGCCCTCTGGGTAGAACACTCACCCAGCACAAAGTGTCGGGTTCCATCACCGTCATCATGGAAACTGGATGTGGGGTGCACACTTGTCATTTAGCACTCAGGAGACCGAGGCAGGAGGATCAGCAGTGGGAAGTCGTCTTTGGCTACATAGTGAACCGAGGCCAGCCTGGGCTACGTGGGATCCTCTTCTCTCTCCTCTCTCTATTCCTATTCTCCATCTTCCTCTCCAGCTGTTTCTCTTTGTTTCTGCATCTGCCTTTCTGTCTCTCTATTCCCATCTCTCTCTTCCCACTCCCTCTCTTCCCCCATCTCTCTCATCTTTCTGTTTCTGCATCTCCAATCTAGCTTCCAGACCCCCGATGCCTCATTGCCTCCTGGCCTCCATATATCTGCCTCTCTGTTCATCCCCTATTCTCACCCCCCAACCTCGAGTCTACAGAGCCCCCCCCCCTTATGGCAGTGACAGGTGTTCAGACAACCAGACACCAAGGGAGTTAGCTGCCCTGAATCTCCCTTACCCCACAATGGTTCTGTCACTGACACCAGGCACATGATTAACTGTCCTCACCTCCATCTGTAAAGCCCCCTTCAGGGTCAACAGAGGGCCACTGGCCTGATAGTATCCCTGCACCCATCAAGCTGGGTATCTCTGCCCCCTGTTGCCTGACTAGGGCCTCCTCCCCCTAGTTCCTGCAGTTCCAACAGTCTTTTTTTTTTAATTAAAAAAACTTATGTTTATGTATGTATGTGTGCATGAGCTCCTGGGGAGGTCAGATGTTAATAAGTGGGAGTCTGTTCCCTCTGTTCACTGAGTAGGTCCAGGGGATTGAACTTGTGTTATCAGACTTAGGGGCAATGACCTTTTCCTGTTGAGCCATCTTGCTGGACACTTGGACAGCACTGAGGTAAACTGTGTGGCATGTCCATCTGCCAGGCCTTTTCTGGATGCATGAGCCATGTGTGCATTTTCCTCATTGCCAGATTTTTAAAATTTCATTTTTAATTAATTTAAGACAAGTTCTCATTGCATAGTCCTGGCTGGCCTGCAACTTACTAAGTAAACCAGGCTGTCCTGGAACTCACAGAGATTCACCAACCTCTGCCTCCCAAGTGATGGAATTAAAGGGATGTGCCACAACTATGGGCTCATTTACAGGAAGTCACACAGCTGTACAGAGGCATCGTTCCTTTTTCCCCTCTCCTCACCTTCCCTGGAGCATCACTTTGCATCATTCTAGAGCATTCTCAGAGCCAGAATGTAGGACTCAATGAAGCACTGTCAACTAGACAGAAGACGTCCATTAGATTTTTTAAGACAAACAGCAGAATCACAGACAGGCAGAGAAGGACAAGGGAAGCCCCTAAGCCTAGGTCACATGTCCTGTGCTTCCACCTCCCACAGCCCATCAAAGGATGAGCTGCCTACTGACACCTCCATTGACAACATGGGAGCCCCCTGATCTCACAGCCACTCTGAACACCCCCGTGTCAAGACCAACTCTGCCTCCAGGGGAGTCTCATGCCCATACAAGTACTCCAGCGTCACCTCCTTCCATCACAAGATAGATGCATATACACCACCCACTCAGTCCGCAGGCTGGAAAACTCCACAGAGAACATCCTTGTCACCACACTAGTCACCATGGTAACCAAAAGATGCTGTCTCTCTTTGCAAGACACTCTTTCTCTTCCTTCCCTCCCCCACCATTCCTCCAACCCAATTTGATGCCTTAGAATAAAAATTTCCAGCACTGACTTTAACAGGAGTAGAAATATATCCCACAGAATGTTCTAGAAGGGGAAGTTAATACAAGCTACACCAAGGCCCAGCAATAGCTACCACTCTGAATGCCTCCCCAGGCACAGTCTACCATGTGTTCAAGCTGGAGAATGGACTTAGTGGGTCCACCAGAGTGGGTGTGGGGGGGGTCACAGAGACGTGTGCCCAAGGCTGGATGGTCCTTCCTGCAGGGTAGGGTTCCTGAGAGCTGACCTGACCCTCTCCCTCCCATCTGCACACCTAGCTCCTGCCTGTTGGGGAAGCCCCCAGAGGCCCAACTTCCTGAGGCCACTCAGTTTACCTTACAGGCCTCAGGTCAGACATCCAGACTTTACCTTCACAGCGGGCCCCAGGCGGCATCAGAGTCTGGACCCTAGATGGAAAGTTGTTCACTTTACCTAAAACAAGTCCTGTTTCCTTGGACCTCAGATGGGCATCATTAGAACTGAGAATAAAAAGGATGGACTTACATTTTAAGATTCCTTCTAATTTACGTGTACAGGAGTGTAATAGGGTGTGCGCAGTGCCCTTGGAGACTGAAAGGCAGCGTCAGACCCCTAGAATTGTAGTCACAGGTGTCTGTGAGCCGCCCTGTAGGTGTTAGGAATCAAACCCCTGACCACTGAGCCCTCTCTCCAGTCCTGTGTACTTTTTGTTGTTGTTGTTTAAGACAGGGTTTCTCTGTATAGCTTTGGAGCCTGTCCTGGAACAGCTGACCAACCTGGCTTCAAAACTTAGAGATCCACCTACCTCGGCCTCCTGGGTCCTAGGATAAAAGGTGTGTGCCACCACCTGGCTCATCACTCATTTTTAAAGAAAGCTGTTCCCAAAGGTCACAAAACCTCTCCCCCATACATCTGCTACAAAGTTGCTTTAGACTGATCTGAAACATCTAGAATTTTCTACAATATAACACACTTAACAATGGCATTGATAAACATAAGATACAAGAAAATTTCAAGGCACACAAATATGTTTTCCTTCTATTACAAAAAAAAATTATCAGTGTAGACTTTTATTTTTATTTACTTTTTTTTTTTATTTAAGGATTGAGAGCTAGAGGCCTTGGGGGAAGTTAGTAGAGAATATTAATTTTTTTTAGCTGCAAAATATCTATTAGTAGGAATTCAATGCCCACTGGGTGACTATGGTTTTCATTTTCTTCAATAATTTCTTATTTTAAAACCACCTACAGGGAATTTATCCTCTGTAATAAGAAAACTACAAGCAATGAAATTCTCTTTAAAAGAGTCAATGAGCCTGGCATGGCTCACATATCCTTAATCCCAGCACTCAGGAGGCAGAGGGAGGTAGATCTGAGTTCAAGGCCAGCCTGATCTATAGAGCAAGTTCCAGGACAGCCTGGGCTATATAGTGAGACTCTGCTCAAATAGCAACAAGCAAACACACAAACAAAAGATAAAGAGTCTCTGAGCATCCTGGACACCTAGGGTCCCCTGGAGGGAGATAGGGTTTGACACCAACCTAGGGTCCACTGTAGTGAGTATTGAGCAGTCAGTTGGGTCTGCCAGTTGCAATGTTCATCTGTTTACCCATGCGAGGGTTTATTTTTCACATTGTATTTATTTATTGGTGGGGACCACACATGTGCTATGGCACACATACAGGAGTCACAAGACAACTTTTGGATCCTGAGGTCAAACCCAGATCAGCAGGCTTGGTGGCAAGCACCTTTTACAACCCAGCCAGTCCTCTTGCAGGCTCAAGGGTTTGGTTTGCTTTCTTTTTGTGATACTGTGCATAGGAGACAGGGCCTCCTGCCTCTGTTACTATGTTATTTTATTATTATTAGGAATGCCTGTGATAGAACTCTATCTGTTACTGTGCATCTCAGGTTAGCCTGGAACCTGCCATCCTCCTGCATCAGCTTTCTAGCCTGGGATCACAGCTCTTTTCCTCCACCATGTGCCTTCAGGAAATCAGACTCTAGTGATCAGTCCTGGTAACAGTCGCCTTTTCCCAGGGGACCATCTCACTGGCGCCAAGGCTCTAATCCTTTTCAAGATGTGTTCCCAGAAGCCCCCAAGTCAGATTTATTCAAGCTGGAAATGCCTGCACTACGCAGCCGCATTAAAACCCTGTTCAAACTTCTCCACCCGCAAAGGTGCACACAGTAGACATCCAATGCTTGCTTCAATGGCAGGATGGATGTTGTAGTGCTGGAAGGGTGGGATCCTGTTTACAGATTTTCCTGCTTTGCGGGCGGTATTTTCCCAGCCCCCCAGCCTAGAAGGGAGCGCAAAGCTTTCCCACCGTAATTATGGTAATTAGCACTAAGACTTGAGTAGGGGGAAACGAGGGTGGTGGGGAGGACTTTGGCCCGGGCTGACCTGCTTCCCCGCAGGCACAGTGATTGGTCCACGTCTACCATGTGATGTGCATAGTGGACTTGTTGCTGGGCATCCCAATATTGCCATGACGACTCTCTGCACTGCTTAGTGATGGGGGAGAGCCGTGGATTCTATGAGGGGGGTCTTGGGATTCAAAGGGTAGCAACAGGAGGGACAGCGGCCCCAGGCAAGTGCTGCCACCCTCCCCTGCTCATAGGCCTGTCCTCCAACTCAGGCGCCCCAAGTCTCTACCCCCACCCCGATACAACATCCCGGCCAGCAAGTGGGTAGCAGCCACAAGGTCAGGCTTGAGCAGGGACCAGAACCTGCAGGGACGACAACATATGCATAAATGGGCTGGTCAGTCTCAGTGCAGGTGGGAACATACTTGCTGGTGACCACTCTAGGCTCACAGCCTACATTCAGAAGAGGATGGGGGCTGGCAAGATGGGTCAGTGGGTAAAGTAGCTTGCCACTTTGAATAACAGTTCAAACAGAGTTCAATCCCAGGATCCACATAAAGGGAGGAAAGACCTGACTCTCACATGTTGCCCTCTGACCTCTGCACTATTCTGCATATACTGTCATATAATAAATAAATTGAATATATGGAAAGTAGCAAAAACAATCCCAGAACCCCATTGGGTCCTCCCTTTAATACTTCACTGAGTGAACACATTTTTTTAAAAATCACATTTATTTATTTTATTCATATTGGGGATGTGTATCAACCACAACACTCCTGTGGAAGTCATAGAACTGCTCTCTGTATGCAGTTCTGCCCTCCCATGTTGTGGGTCCCAGGGATTGAACTCTGGTAGTCAGGCTTTAGTGGCAAGCCCACTTACACACTGAGCCATCTCCCTGGCCCAAAGATACATTTTTATATCTGCACAGGCTACAGTTGCTCCCTGTGGAGTCAACACAGAGCAAATTCATAAAATTTAATGTTGGTCTCCTTTTACCCAGGACACGATCCATAATCAAATGTCACCGTCTGTCTCAATCTTGTTCTGAACAGTCTTTTGTTATCTAATCTGGGGTCCAATCACAATTTTGCATTGCAATCTTGCTCTTGCCTGAAATGTCTTCAGCACTTAAGGTGTGTTCTGCAGACATTCACTACACAGAGCTGGCCCTGTGTGGACCAGGCTGACCTTGAATCCTCTCCATCCTCCTGCCTTAGTCTTCTGAGTACAGTGATGAGAGCTATGTACCACCATACCTGGATTCTGTCCTTCTGTTATTTATTTGTCTGAAGTTTTGGGAATGGTGCCCAGAACCACCCAGATACTAGGCAGACCAGACCCTAGCCCCTCAGTAGGGGATTCTAGGCAGGGCTCCACCCTGACCATGCCTCCAGTCCCTCACTGGGGAATTCTAGGAGGAAACATCATCTTAATCTGGATAAGATTGCATTACACATTCCTTTGATCCTCACCTGACCACTGCTACTGTATACAGTAGGTGTTAAGTGTTCATGGAATTAAAATAAATGAACCAGGAGAAAATTAAATACACTTCTCTTCTTTGTAATGGTTATCAGGTTGTCACCTAGTCAATTCCTATTCACAGACACATAAACAGGCATCCACATAAGTCTTCCTGTTTCTCTGCTCCTGTGTTGGTCTTCCAAGAAATCTGGGAAGTTGGAAGGGACTAGAAAGGCACTGGGATTAAGAGTCACCTCAGGGCCCCTCACCTGCCCAGGCCTGACAGCAGCTGCAGGGACAGGAAACATGAGCCTGGCATGTCATAGCTGGCTATGGAGGCACCTGAAACCACATAGCAACATCTAACAAGCTTGAAGCATCCTCAGGGTGCCTGGTGACCTGCAGAGAGTCTTGAATTTGCACATTTGTGGGGCCAGTGAATTTGATCTTAAAGAGACCTAGATAGAAGCCTGTGACCATTCGTGCCCTCTCCACTTATTCATGTGGCTTTTGCACATCTAGCTTCTCAGGGATGGTTGTACTGTCATTCTTCTACAGTACTTCCCAGAAGCCCTCTCTCAGGGGTGCACTGACCCCAAGGGACTCTGCATCATGACTGGGGATACTAGTGGCTGGCAAAATTAACAGAATTTCTAGCACTCAGTGAATGAAGAGCAGGTTTCCTGCTCAACACCTTGCAGGATGCCCTCAAATCAAATGCCTTATTGTCCTTAATGTCCTTACCACTCCCTAAGTATTCAAGTACTACATGATCAGGGGTGGAAAACCCATCTAGAATCCTCCTGTGAGGGGTTGGGGGTGTTGTCAGGCTGTAGCCATGCCCAGAATCACCCAATGAGGGGTGGGGCCGTGGCTTACTGATGAACACTTTCTGAACAAGTGCACTGGTTTAGTTTCCATCCTCAGGGCTGTAAAAATGAAAAAGAACTAGAAATCTCTTAGCATACTCTTACTCCCATTGCTCAGGAGGTAGAAAGACAGATCTCTTTTGAGTTCTAGGCCAATCAGACTACACTGTAAGACACTGACTCAAAAAATATCAAATCTCCTTTCTCACATTTAACAGCAGAAAAAGGAGTCTCCATCAAGGGCCTAGCCAATTTAACATCAGTGTCAGAGTCACCGCTGGCCTCCCTCCATCCTTCAGGGACACACTCCCTGGTGAGCTGTAGAGTTATAGCCTTTAGGGTTTAGGGGGATGAAACCTGGAGATATGGGGTCTGAGGTCATCAGGCAGGCATCCCCATTGTCCTCAGGTGGGAGGGCAGCCTGAGTGTGGTCCTGGGTGGTGTGGGGCTACTTCTGAGCCAATCCACCTATTGATTTCTCCCTGCCAGGCAGGGTCAGGTTTCAGGGGGGCCCCAGGCAGATGTTGAGCTGAGCAGTTCTGTTTTCCTTAATCCCTGGGGCCAGCAGAAACTGTCCCTTCAAGAGAGAACAACAGGCCGGTTAAGGCCACCATCTGTGCAGACCTGCTTTTAAACGTGCCTGGGTTGGGGGGGGCAGAGGTCGCCATAGCAACACTGAGTAAGGGGCCGTGGGTGCGTGGGTGTTCTCATGCTAGGCAGGGCAAATAGCGGATCATAGCCAGAAACAATGCTTTTAGGTCTTCCTCCTCTTCCTTCTTCCTTTTCTTCCTCCTCCTCTCCTTCCTCTTCCTCCTCCTCTTTAATACACCTTGTTGCCTTTTGGCATTTGAAGGAAAATTAGTTATTTTTTAACCTATTCTCTTTTGAGTAGCCCATGCTGACCTCAAATTCAATGGGCCACCAAGGCTAACTTGAAGCCGGAGCCCCCTGCCCCCTACCAGAGTGAGGTACCCACTGAGTCCCAGCCACGCCCTTGGCTTGCTTCCAGCCCCACACCCCATTTTTTCTTTTTCTTTTCCCATTATTTTTATAGAGATTGTCTCTAATGTTTTTTACTGTTAGGTAGTTCAAGCTTCCAAAAATCCTCCTGCCTCAGCTTCCTGAGTGTGAGGATGACAGGCCTCAGATAGTAACCAGTTTTAGCTAGTAATCATAACCACAATATCTTGTGGGTGTGGGTGAGTATTAAAAACTTCCATTCCCTTGTGTCTGCTCACATCCAGACATGAGGTTTATTGTAGACCTTGGGTCTGCCAGAGGGAGAAAGTGGAAGCATGGGCCTTTACTTAAAGCACAGTTTCACAGGATATAGCAGAGCCTGCATCAACAAGGGAGCTGTGAGGGAACTGAGACCAGTTGGAGCTGAGGTGGGAGGATTTCATATATGAGGCTGATCTTGGCTACAGAGCAAAGGCCCGATATCAAAGAGTTTCTTCCCTAGCATACATCAGAAGCCAGGCATGGCTGTGCATGTTGGTCAGCAGCCCTCACTTCAGTGAGAGACCCTGCCTCGAAACATAATGTGGAGAGCAGCTGAGAACACAGATGGCAGATGGCAGCCTCTGGACTCCACTCACTGTGTGTGTGTGGAGTCTCAGGTACACACACACACACACACACACACACACACACACACACACACACGAATAAAAATAATTAAAAAATAAAAACCAGCAGTGGTGACACATGCTTTTAATCCCAGCACTTGGGAGGCAGAGGCAGGCTGCTCTGTGAGTTTGAGGTCAGCCTG
The DNA here is from genome assembly GCF_943737965.1 of Phodopus roborovskii. Classification (NCBI taxonomy): domain Eukaryota; kingdom Metazoa; phylum Chordata; class Mammalia; order Rodentia; family Cricetidae; genus Phodopus; species Phodopus roborovskii. The sequence goes on from NW_026125554.1 coordinate 4,913,105, forward strand.
GTCTACAGAGGGAGTTCCAGGACAGCCAGGGCTACAAAGAGAATCCCTGTCTGGAAAAAAACAAAAAATAAAAAAAAAATATTTACACACTCATGAGGTAGAGGCAGGTGTATCTCCAATTTGAGGCCAGCCTGGTCTACAGAGTGAGTTCCAGGTATCCAGGAGTACACAGAAAGACCTGTCTCAAAAAGAAGAAAAAAATAATTACAAAGAAAAGGAGTGGAAGTAGCACCATGTAGAAGTACATATGTGAATATTTATGGATGTTTCTTTCATGATGTCCAAACAAGGGAGTAAGTAAATAGTACTCAAAGTCCTCGAACTAGGAAACATCTGATGGACAACATTCAGCCACAAAATGATTATGACTTGATACTGAAAGGAGTAAGGTCAGGCAAAGGGACCGTAGGGTGAAGATGCTTGCTGCCTGACGACCTGAGTTCCATTCCTGGAACCCACATGCTAGGAGAGACCTGACTCCTTCAAGTTATCCTCTGAGCCCCAGAAGTGCATCACAGCATTTGCGTGCACATGCCTGAACACGGGCACCTTTTCTTTATTTATTTGTTTGTGTATGCTGGGATGGATCAAACAGCTTCACAAATGTGAGAGAAGGAGTCCACCACCAAGTAGCCCTCCCTCAAACCAGAAAGAATTCTCCAAATGTTTAAGATAACATTTTAAAATGTGGACCCTTGGGCTAGAGAGTTGACTCAGCAGTTAAGAGCACTGGCTGCTCTTCCAGAGGACCTAGGTTCAATTCCCAGCACACAATAGCACGTGGCAGCTCACACCTCTCTGTAACTCCTGTTCCAGAGGATCCAACTCCCTGACATAGACATGCAGGCAGAATACCAATATACATAAAAGAAAATTTTTTAAATCCACAGGAAATAATAATAATAATATGGACCCAAAGATGCACAAACTGACTGCTGACTTCCGTGCATGTACTGTGCGTGAGCACGTGCATAAATAAATAAAACTTATAATTTAAGAGTGATGACTTAGTAGCTCTTTGGGAGGTTGCAAGACTCTGGGTTCAAATCCAGAAAGAGAGGTTTGGGAGGAAAGAAAGATGTAAGCTTACACAAGAGACCATTAGGAGGGGATGGGACAGGGACAACTGGCCAGAGTTTAGACCTTGCAGGTGGCTCTCCAGGTTCTCATCCCAGCCCCCACACTCACTACCCTGGTTTATAGAATGGGCTGGGCCTGTCAGCTCTGCAGCCTTGGAGCACTGGTAGGAGACATGGTGTGAATTGTTCCTGACTGCCAGTGTGGAGGTACAAAGGAGGCTGTGTGGGTGAGGTGCTGCCACACACCTGTAATCACAGTGCTGAGGAGACTGAGGCAGGAAGTTCAGAAGTTCAGTACCAGCCTGGGCTACATAGTGAGATGCTGTGTCACAGCGGAAGGCTGGGGCTGGGGCTGGGGCTGGGGCTGGGGCTTATGGACAGAACACTGGCTCTACTAAGTTCCAGCCCTAGCACTGCAAATGCCTGATGGGAGCCTGAGGCAAGAGCATCATAAGTTTGAGGCCAGCCTGGACCCTGACTCAAAACAAAACAAAAACAGCCAAAGTCCAGGATTGAGTCCTACCTCTTTCTGCCATAAACATCAGTGAGCCTCATTTTCCCAAAAAAAAAAAAAAAAATCTGTTTCCCTGTGTAGAAATGGACTTTATGTGACACATGCTGGAAGATCCCTAACCCTGTTGGAGGCTCAGTGATGTGATCCGAACATGAAGACCTTATGGGCCACAGTGACTGCACCCCATCTCCATCTGAAACACACACACCCACACACACACTAAACAGGCTCCAGACTTTTATTCTGAAGCCGAGGCTCCAACCTATGAGGTAATTCTTGGAGCTTCATTCGAGGATGATTCTTATTGGTCCGCTGGCTAAGCCCTGCCCAGGGTTCCCTGTGCTCCGCCTTCTTCTCAAGTGCTTAAAAGTGCAATATCCGGACCTGAGCAGCCACCGGGACACCTGAAGCTGCTACTAAACAGGAATGGGTGAGACTTAAAGGAAGGGGGAACAGGTGCTGGGGGACGGAAGGGAGACTGTGGGGATAATGCAGGTTGGCACATCTTCCAAAAGGCCAACTGGTCTATCTGGGAAGGCGAGAGGAGCTCGGGCTGGCTCCCTAGGAGATAGGAGCAGGTGAAATTCTCACTCCCCCTAGTCCCCCTCTTGGAACTCCCTAGGACCATGGGAAAGGATTCAAACGGAAGATGGATCTCTGCGAGGCAGGACAGACACAAGGAGCAGGTATCCGGGCACCCAGAGGAATGGCTAATTATTTTTCAGCACCGGAGCCGCGGACAGGGCCACCGGGTTTGGGGACAGGGAGGGCGCTCGGCTTCAGCACCCATAAAACCCGGACAGCTCCCAGCGGGCCATTAAGGAGACTTGGCTTCAGCATCCTGCGGGCTCTACACAGCACCAAGCTCACACAGTATCCAGCGTCAGGGACAGCCTTGGGGTCTGTTCTGGTGGAGCTTGTTCCTGGAAGAGGGTGGGTTGAGACCTATAACGGTTTGAGACACTTATCCTTTACAGAGGGATTTTTTTTTTTTTTTTGAGACAGGGTTTCTCTCTATGGCTGTCCTGGAACCTGGAACTCATTATGTAGACCAGGCTGCCCTAGAAATCACAGAGTATGGGAGAACCATTCTGTCAACGGAATGTTAAGTTCCACTGGGTGAATCGATGTTCCAAGTGAAGCAGTGAAAGGCAAGCCAGAGCCAACCTAACTTTATATCTCATGTTCTTTTAATTTTAAAAAAGGTCTCTCTCTCTCTCTCTCTCTCTCTCTCTATATATATATATATATATATATATATATATATATATATTTGTGTGTGTGTGTGTGTGTATGTATACACACACACACAAAGAGAGAGAGAGAGAGAGAGAGAGAGAGAGAGAGAGAGAGAGAGACTTCTGTAGCCCAGGCTGGCTTAGAACTCCATTTGCAGCCAAGGATGATCTTGAAATCTTCATCCTCCTGCCTCCACTTCCTGAGTGCTGGGGTGACAAGTGTGTGCCACTCACACCTGGATCAATAAATCCCACATTGCTGATGCAGCAGGGTGTGGTTGGGTGGTTAGAGAACAGATCTCCCTTGTGTCAGTGGATGGAATGGGGAAAAGGAAGCTTAGGCACAGCAAGTCAGTGGGATCTGTCTGCTCAACACAGGACCGGCACAGGACCAGGACGAGGGGCTGAGCATGTGAGCCAGTGCTACGTGGAAGACTTGTGATTTTGTTGTTCTGATGTGCTATGACAACAAGTCACAGCCGGCCTCATAGCGTGGACTCCCTTCACCTTTCTCCTGAAACACACTAAACTGTCAGGGCAGGAAACTGGGGCAGAAGGGGGAGCCAGGTATGGGCAGGGGAGGGTGTCTGGCAAAGTCGAAGGTTCTGGGGGTGCAGTGGTGTCTCACAGGTGCTATTGGCTTGTCACTCAGACACTTACAGGACAGGATGGGAGACATCTCAGGGCCCTGGGTCATCTCGTGATGCATTCTTTGGAAACACAAATAGGAAATGGAGGGCCAGTGATGTGACTTAGAGGGTAAAGGGACTGCAAGAAATTCTAACCTGAATTTGATTCCCAGGACCAACATGGTAGAAGGATAGAAACAACTGCAAGGTGCCCTCTGGCTGCCACACATGTCCTGTGATACACACCCACACACACAAGTAATAAACAAACACATATAAAACTGAGAGATTAGCATAGGCCCTTCTAGAGCATCCCGAAGTTGTGTTTTCTTTCTTGCCTTTCTTTCTTCCTGCCTTTCACTTGGTCTATCTGTTTAGAGACAGTGCCTCCTGTAGCCCAGGCTTTCCTCTAACTCTAAATGTAGCCCAGAATAGCCTCAACTACTGGGCCTTCTTGTCTCCTCTCCCTGAGAGGCGTCCACACTATGTCCAGCATACATGGTGCTTGACCTGGACTTTGGAGCACAGAGCCTTGGCCTGGTACCCACAACCCCAGCCCAGCCTGGTGGGTTTTTTTCAGGAAAACTTCTGTGTGTCTCCCACACCAGCCACTAGTTGCATGACTGACCCTAGGAAAATGTGAACTTATGTTTGGTGGGTCATGGCAACCTTAACATTCATCAGCCTTCACCTGTGGCATCCAAATGCAGTCACTGACTCCTAACCCCAACATGGTATTCTCCCCAGATTCCTGGTGCTGTGGCATGGGCAGGAAAGGGTTTATTTAGCTTACCGTGATGGCCACACTCCATCACTGGAGGAAGTCAGAGCAGGAACCTGAAAACAGGAGCTGATGCAGAAGCCATGGATGGTGCTGCTTTCTGGCTTGCTCACTCTGACTTGCTCAGTCTGCTTCCTTATAGAACCCAGGATCACAAGCTCAGGGATGGCCACACTCAGTGGACTCAGGGCTCCCACATCAATCATCAATCTAGATAATGTCTGATGGAGGCATTTTCTCAGTTGAGGTTCCTGCTTCCCAGAGAGCCCCAGCTGTGTGGAGTGATGAAGAACCCAGCCACACGACAGCCCCATGGTCTTTGTCCATGTGGTTTCCTTCCCTGGGACTGCATGGCCCCCTCATATAAGCTTGGGTAAGCAACTCTGCCTACTCCAGGCTTCAGCTCCTTGGGAGAAACTTCCTGATACCTCAACAATCTACTTGGACAAGACTTTATTAATATTCTCAGATCCTTAAGAAGGCCACATTATGGTCTTGATTTTCTCAGGCAAAATGTTTACGTATCTCTTCGGTTGCATTGTGAGCTCAGAGCAGTACTGCAGGGGAAACCCAGCGCCTTGCAAACATTACGGTCAGGCCATGACCCCAAGCCCTCACTGGGAGAGGATTCCAGACAGGGGCTCCACCCTGACCACGCCTCCAGCCCCTTACTGGGTAATCTAGGCAGGAGGGGGGGAATTGACCAATGACCCACACCCAACCAAGGAACTAAAAGAGCAGGAAGGATTTTAGGTGACAGTTGTAAATTCTAGGCAGGGGCTCAATTGATGAGCCATACTTTCAGCTTTTATTGATTTTGTGAGGGTTTTCTTGAGACAGGATCTCACTATATAGACTAAGCTAGCCTGGAACTCAGAGGCCCACCTTCCTCTGCTTTGCTTCCAGAGGGCTGGTGTTATTGGTGTACCCCTCCATGCCTGTTTATCTTTTATTTCCTTCCATCTATCTATCTATTTATCCATCCTTCCTTCCTTCCTTTTTTTTCAAGACAGGGTTTCTCTGTGTGACAGTCCCGGCTGTCCTGGAACTTGTAGGCCAGCCTGGTCTGGAAGTTACAGAGATCTGCTTGCCTCTGCCTCTCGAGTGCTGGGATTAAAGGCATGCACCACCACTGCCCGGAATCTTTTATTTCTTGATTACATCATGCCGTTCAGCCCTGAATGGCCTTGAATTTAGGATCTTCCTGTTTCTACTTCCCCATAATCTAGGGAGATGACCTGTGAGGCCAGGCCTGCTACTGTGTTTCCCCGGTGCCCAGCCCAACACATGGTATTCAATAAATGTGTGCCGAATCCACAGAGGCATCAAGGAGTACAGCCATGCAGCAATCAGTAAATGAAATCCATATGTTCACCACACGCACACTGTGATTCCTGCTCTAAAGGGAGCAGCTGTTGAGGGACAGCAATCTCAAATGTCTCCTAGGGAAATATAATTAAATTTCTGGATACTCAAGGGCTGGCCAATGAAAGAACAGCCCCAGGAGAGAGCTGGTCTCTGTTCATTAGCAATTAGAAGACATCAATTTCTCATTAGCTGGGGCAGGCCCTGTCTTCCTCCTTCACCCCAGAGGAATGAAATCTTCTCTCTCCTGCGAGTCCTGCCTCAGTGGGCCTATTAAGAAGCCAAGAGAATAAGATTAAATGATGCCTAAATGCCAGAGGTGCTTATGGATGGGGCATCCAGTGGGACCTTGGATGTCTGGGTTGAGCTGCACAGCGGAAGATTTTCTCATATGCTGAGCATCAGGAAGAGTGGTAGATAAGGGAACAAGTGTCTGTACTCTGCTATATCCTGCTCTGCATTTCTTTTTCTTCTTCTTCTTCTTCTTCTTCTTCTTCTTCTTCTTCTTCTTCTTCTTTTTTTTTTTTTTTTTTTTTTTTTTTGTGTATGTGTTTTGGGACAGGGTTTCTCTGTGTAGCCCTAGCTATCCTGAAACTCACTCTTTAGACCAGGCTGGTCTCGAACTCCCAGAGATCTGCCTGCCTCTGCCTCCCGAGTGCTGGGATTAAAGGTATGTGCCACCACTGCCCAGCTTATCCTACATTTCTTGTACTCACCCCAAATTCATCCTTTAGACTGGAGCTCTCAGGGCTCCGGGAGAGGACTCTGCCTTGATTAGCTTGTGTCTGCTTGACACAAGCCAAAGTCATTTGGGATGAGGGCACTTCAGCTAAGAAAAGCCTCCACCAGGCTGCCTCATGCTTCCTTTACTTGATATTGATCAGTGTGGGTAGGACTATCGGGCAGGTTGGATAAAAAGACAGGCTGAGCAAGCCCCAGGGAATGGGGCCATAAGCTGCGTCCTCCATAGCCTCTGCATCAGCTCCTGCCTCGAGTCCCCCTCCATGCTGGACTCTACCCTGGGTGCCGAGTGAACTCTCTCATCCCCAAGATGCTTTTGCTCTTTGTTACAGCAACAGAAAGCACTCTAGGACAGCTGGCTTTTCTGTCGTCTCTCAGTAGAGCACAACAGTAGAAAAGGAAACAAAAGAAAGGCGACAGGGTCTTAGGGTTTCTATTGCTGTGAGGAGACACCACGCCCATGGAAACTCTTATAAAGGGAAACATTTGATTGAGGTGGAGGCCTACATTCAGAGGTTCAGTCCATTATCATCATGGTGGAGAGCACAGCAGCATGTAGGTGGACAAGGTGCTGGCAAATGAGCTGGTGAAGGAAGTAGACCATCTCAGCATGGCTTGAGCATATATGAGACTTCAAAGCCCACCTCCACAGTGACGCACTTCCTCCAACAAGACCACACCTACTCTCCAATAAGGCCACACCTCCTAATAGTGCCACTCCCTTTGTGGACCATTTTCCTCAGATCCACATGGTGGACGGTAAGGACAGACTGTAGAGTGATTCTCCCACCTCTACATGTGAATACTGGCAAGAGTCTTGGGGAAGGGGCTGCAGAGATGGCTCAGAGGTTATCATCACTGGCCGCTCTGCTCTTCTTGGGGACCCAGCTTTGACTCCTAGCACCCATATGCCGGTTCCAGGTTTCTAATGCTCCCTTCTGGCTGCCATCGGCACCTGGCACATGCTTGAAGTATAGGTGCACAAGCTGGCAATGCACTGGTGCACACATAGTAATAAAACAAGAAAGTAATATCAGGGAAGAATGGTAACCCCAGGACCCTTCACATCTTTGAACAGTGAGTGAAGCTAGCTCGGGATCCACCCTGTGCCATCATCCCTTCCTTGAAGCTTTGTGAGGGAGGGACACAGCTCTCCCCTGACCATGTCTTGTTGGCTTGCATGTATAGTCTGAGGGAGACTCCTGGTATGTACTTATGTACTGGATTTGCATGTGTGTGTGCATGTTTCTAGATGTACACATGTGATGGACTATTTGCTTGTGTGTGTATGTGCATGTGGTGGTCAGAAGTCAACACTGCAGTCAGACCTCAGGTACCCTTCAATTTTTGGCTTCCATTATTTACCCATTGAGTGTGCATGTGCAAGTCCCTCTACTTGTGGGATTCAGTTCTGTCTGCCATGTGGATCCTGGGGATTGAACTCAGATCATCAGGCTTAGTGGCAAGTTCCCTTGACTGGCTGAGCCCTCTCTCTGGCCTCTCTCTCACTGGAGACAGTATCTCATTCTATAGCCCAGGGTGGCCTGGAACTCAAGACAATCCTCTTGCCTTGGTCTGCCATGTGTTGATTTTATAGACAGAAGACACCGTACCTGGCTTTTCCATTCTCTTACAAAGCAGTAAGTTTTCCAAAGACCTGGAAATCCCAAAAGGTAAAGGCCAGCCAGGTCTACATGGTGATGCCCTCAAACCATTGAGTCTCCTAAGAACCTCAGACCTAGGAACAACATAGCTCCTTTTTGTTTGTCAAGGCTCCAAGCAGATGGTGGACATTACACTCTCCACTCCACTGAGGGGGTGCAGACCTCATGCCCAAGGGTCTTAAGTGAGAATTCCTTGCAGTTTCTCATTTCTCTAGCTTACTGGGTTGGGGTCCATCCGTGATTCCCCACCAGGCACACAGAGTGGGGGATGGGATCTGCCACATGCCTTTTTTTTTTTTTTTTTTTTTTTTTTTTTTTTAATAATAGATGTCAGTTGTTTGACTCAGGAGCCAGATGCTCAAACTCAGAGATCCCCTAGTGCTGGGATTAATGGAGTGTGCCACCATGCCTAGCTATTTAAGCCATTTTTAAGGGACAATTACCAGCCCATATCACATTCACAGTGCCCTGGGACCATCACTACCTCCAAATTCCAGAACATTCTATTACCCTAAAAAGAAACCCAGTCCGCATTAGCAGTCACCCTATACCATCCCTAGAAGCAGCAATTGTATTCCCCCCCCCCCCCGCTTCCCAACACTCACAAGTCCACTTCTGTCCTCTGGATTCCCTTGTCCGTGCTGTGTAAAATCCTGTCTCACTGAGCACAGTGTGTGTTCTCGGTAGTCTTGCTCTTGTTTATGGTTGAGTAATGCTTCCTTGCTTGAGTACTTATTTTCATTTTGTATTGGTGTTGGGAAGGGTTTGTGCACATGACTTCAGTGCCCGCAGAGGCCAGAAGGGACCATGGAAGCCCCTGGAGTTGCAGTTAACAGTTGTGAGCCCCCATGTGGGTGTGGGAGACCAAACTGGAGTCCTCTGCAAGAGCAGCCAGTGCTCTAAAGGCTGGGCTGTCTCTCACCTAAGCTGAGGCCCAGAGGGGTAAAGCACTGGGTTTGGGGAAATGCAGCCAGAAGAAGGCAACTGGGATCCATGCAGCTTGGGGCCCAATCCTACCAGCTTTTTCGATACTTTACACTCTGACAATCTAGTGTTCCCTGGCATCATGGTCTGTGTTGTGTGTTAAGATACAATCTCTCAGTGTTGCCCAGGCTGAGTCCTCCTGGCCTCAGATTCTGGGGTAAGGGGATTATGAGTCAGTCATGAAGTCTGACTATCCCATAAGGCTGATGAGGTCTCTCTGACTTTCCCAAGCAAGCATGTGTCACACAGATATGAGCAGGGCCTTGAATCTGCTGTATCATGGAATTTTATTTGAGAGACAGAGGTTAGGACTTAGAAGTTCAATGACATTTCCCCACCTCCACACCCCAGCCCCTCAACCCTTGCTCAGCAACCACAGAGATCACCTCCCCAGGGAGAGTGGGAACTGCCCAGAGAACCTTGATTACTTCCTGCTCCTTAATGGGTCCTTCAGAACAGAGTGGTTTTGGTTTCCATGGCAACAAGCAGCCAGCAGCAAAAGGGAAGTGGCTTCCCAAGCTTTCTCCCCCTCCAATAAATGCTTCTGGCAGTCAGTCTCTCCATAGCTGAACCTGAGGACCAGACAGACTCCTACCAGAGACCAGAGACACATCTGTGAGTGCTTGCTGCTTCCTGGTCCTGTGCACACTGGGAACATGACCTTGGTCCACATAGCTGAAGGAAATGCAGAGAAACTGCATATGACTCTGGATGTTGCTCAGGGGTGGAGCTCCACCTAGAATCCCCTAGTGAGGGGGTGGGGGCGTGGAGCTCCACCTAGAATCCCCCAGTGAGTGGGTGGGGGCGTGGCTCTGTGAAAAACAAGCCTCAGTTACCTTTTATCCACTAATAGAATTTACAGAATTGGGGCTGGAGAGATGGCTCAGCCGTTAAAGGCTAGGCTCACAACCAAAAACATAAGAATTTACAGAACTGACACGGGGCTTTCCTAGGTCTGTGATAATTGAGGCTCTCGCCCCTGCTGTCCACTATGGGAACTGCAGCCACCTTTGAAGTCTGGCTCATGTTGGGAGGAGCCCAATTCATTCTGAGGTGTCCCTACTCGATGCCCACCAAGTCCTATGGTTTCCGGAGCTGGACCTTGTGCAGCCCACCTGTAATTCCAGTTCTTGGCACTTCCAGCCCAGTGCTGGAGATGATAGGTGAGGGCCATATCCTAGTTTTCTAAAACACACTGGCATCAAACACTGATTTTTTTCTCCTGGCTACTCTGGTCATCACAAGTTTTCTGAGTTTTTCTGTCTCTTCCCAGCTGCTAATGCCTATAACACGGTGTCTCCCCAGAGCCTGCTCATCCTCCTATAAATTCCAGCCTCTGTCTGACTCACAACTGGCCTCGATGTAAATACCGTGTCCATCCATGACTGTTCTGCCACAACCTCTATGGACTATATATAGATAGAGAATGCATCTGCAGGTGTGATGCGATGGCCCTTAATTCCAGAATTTGGGAGGCAGAGGCAAGTGAATCTCTGTGAGTTCAAGGCCAGCCTAGTCTAAATAATAGGACTTTGTCTAAAGCAAAAACTGAGAGAAGTGGGGGGAGATGTATCTGTCCAGACTCAATATAGTTTTTATATAGAAATGTATTTTCATGCTTACTTATCCTGGTTGCAAGCATGTACGTGTCATAGACATGTTGCAGGACTTTGTGCCCTTCTCCCACCACATGGGTTCTGGGGATCAAAATCAGGTCAGTGTGTTTGTCAGGAAGCATTTTCACCCCCGAAGCACCCTCACCAGGTCAGACACAATTTTTAAATATGAGACAGAGTCTTGCTATATTCCAAGCTAGCCTGTTCATCATATTCCCACCTCATTCCCCACCCCTCTATTCCTGCTGTGATGACAGGTGTCCATGATGATGGCAGGCTGAACACAATTTAAAAAGAAAATATAATAATCTAAAGTTGTTAGCTATAGGCAGAGTTGTCCTGCTAACTCACAATTACTTATGATCTCAGGCATATTACTCTCTTAAAATTTAATCCAGCTTTGGTTTTGTTTTTTTGTTTGTTTTGTTTTTTGAGCTTTGGAGGCTGTCCTGGAACTCACTCTGTAGACCAGGCTGGCCTCAAAGTCCACAGAGATCCACCTGCCTCTGCCTCCCGAGTTCTGGGATTAATGTGTGTGTGCTGCCTCAAGGCTCATGGCTTTTACCTCTATCCCATTTTGCTGTCTGTCTGACTTGTTCCCCATCCGGCTGGTGACCCTCTGACTCCACCTTTCCTCGTCCCTTCATTATCAGTTGATTTTCCCACCTAACTTTATCTCATTCAGCTATTGGTCAATCAGCTTGTTCATTAAACCAATCATAGTGACACATATTCACAGTGTACAGAAGGATTTACTCCACAGCAATTAGCCAGGTGTGGCAGCGCACACTTTTAATCCCAGCACTTGGGAGGCAGAGGCAGGAGGATCACTGAGTTCGAGACCAGCCTGCTGGTCTACAAATCGAGTTCCAGGATAGCCAGGGCTACAGAGAGAGGTCCAGGGCTACACAGAGAAACTCTGTCTCAGAAAAAAAAAATCTAAAGTTGTTGGAATTTGACTGTATTTGAAGGAGCCAAGAGGTCAATGGCTGAGGTCTTTGGCCCTCAAGCACTGGGGTCTTTACATGGAAAGGAAGGGACACCAGGGCCCTCTGTACACAGAGGACACAGGAAAAGGTGGATGAATTAGAGGCCAGCTTGAGCTACACAGTGACATCCAAGACAGACTGTGAATTTGATCCCCAGGCTCCACATGGTAGAAGGAGAAACTGGATTCTTCCAAGTTATCCTCTAATCAAGACACAATGTGTGGGTGTGCACACACAAACACATACATGCATGCACACACATACACAGAGATACAGAGACACACATGCACACACAAACACATGCATGCACAGACACACATATACAACACACTCACATATACACACAGAGAGATACACACATAAACACACACACACAACCTTAAAGGCAACATAAGAAAGACCTTTCATAGGGCTGGGAGTGCACTCAGCAAGTAAAGTATGGCAGCTGGAGTGTGACTGTGGGTGTGGGACCCACCTGCTATCCTAGCCTCTGACCAAAGGTAGAGACTAGATCCTCAAGCCAGCTGGATGCTGAGCTCAGCCATATCTGAGTTCTTAGTTTGACTGAGAGCCTGTATCAAAAACTAAAGTCAAAGAGTGATGGGCAGAGTACCAATGGCAACCTCCGGCCTTTCATGCAAGCATGTGCATGTACTATCAAAAATGCAGTTTTAAAAAAAAAATGCAGGGATGGTTGAGTGGTTAGTGCATGGGCTGATCTTGCAGAGGATGGAGCTTGGCTTTAGCATCCACATGGTGGCTCAACCAACTATCTGTAACTCCAGTTCCAGGCATCTTTCACCCTCTTTTGGCCTTGGAGGACACCTGCACTCACATCACACAAATAAAAATAAAATACATATTTAAAAACTACATAATGTGTCAGAGAAGTGGTTCAGTGGCAAGAAATTTCCTAGCATTTGCAGAGGCCCTGGGGTCCATTCCCAGCACCATGAGAACAAACCGGTGTTTGTCCAAAGCACATTGGTTTAACCTCCCATAAGCCTCCCCCACTTCCTTCCCAGCCTCTCTCTCTCTCCTCTCTCTCCTCTCTCTTCCTGCATCCTAACTGCCCAGGTTATAAATGCCTTTCCTCCTCCAATCTCTTATCAGTAAAAATTTACAGAATGAGCAAAGCCACCCTGTTCTTGGCTTGGCTACCCTGGGGTTTGTGCTATCATTTTCTCTACTTTCTAAACGTTAAAAAAAAAATTTTTTTTTTAATTACTAAACACACCATAAGGGGAGAGACAGGGCAAAACCCTAACAGTCTCTTGTGTGACTGGTACAGGTGGCTCAACAGAATATCTATATGATAAAGGTGGTGGTAAGGGGCACGGAAGTGGCTTATGGTTAACACACCCAATGAGGTGCTCCTGGCAGGTATCGAGGACGTGCCCTTGCGTGGCGGTGTAGATGTCTGCAGCTGAGGAGGAGACAGGGAGAACAGGGACAGACTCATGAGGTACAGACACAAGGAGGCAGACAATGGTGGAGTGCCCCCAAGCATAGCTCCCACCGGGTCTCCTCCTAGCAGGTCCCCTGGAGGCCTGAGGGAGGACAAAAAAGCAAATCAGATTGAAAACAAAGAAAAGTAACCAGTGAGATAGTTAGACAAAGGCGCTGCGGCCAAGCCTGAAGACTTGAACCCACGTGGTGGAAGGCGAGAATTGTGTGCTGTGGCGCGCATGTATGCACACATGACAAATTTGAACGGCAGTTTTCTCCCACTCTGGGTCTGTGTGCCCGTGTGTCGCAGCACATGGATGGATGTCAGACAACCCTTGGAAGTGAGCTCTCACCTTCCATCACTGAGTCCCGGGAATTGACGTCAGCCCAAGCTACCTCAAACTACTCTTTAAAAAGACCCTGAGGGACAGGAGCGATGGCTCAGCAGTGACGTATCTAGCTGCAGGGGCCCGACGCCCTCTGCCGGGCTCAGAGGACACGGCGTCCACGGGGCTGACGTACGTGCTTCTTTAAAAAAGAAAATACTACCTAACGTGAAAAGGGGGACATGTCGCAAAGTACGCTCAGGGCGAGTGGGGTCCCCTTCTCTGCCTCCGACGCCAAGCGCGGCCAGGTCTAATTCTTACGCCTGGCGCGCGCCCCCTGCTGGTCGGCGGCTTCTTCACACAAAGTTTTCCTGGCTCCGGCTAGGAAGCCAAGCCTAGATTCCAGGTCGCTCGGGACTGGCTCCGAGGCATATCCTGGGCACGCTGGGAAATGTAGTCAGTAAAGGGAAAGAGGAGCAGTAATTTCCTGCCTGCGCTAACATGCAAACTGGCCAGAGTGGCACGCAGTTTGCCGCCTACACATTTACATTTCGCCGCGGATGGCCCAAGGCCCTCTGGGAAATGTAGTCCCCTTTCGGCTACCAGGTATGTTTTCCTGTGAGCTCTAAGGTAATGCCAACAATAAGTACGCCATCACCTGGCCGACTTGCTCAGGGCTCCACAAAGCATGGCATACAGTTTTACATGATGGGAAGTGTAGTCTTTCAACGGCTATCTCCCGTTCCTCTGCATCTCGTCCACGGTTCTCTGGGCTGGAGCGCGGCCTTCTGGCAATTCCCTTTTAGGACAGTAGGGCCTTTACCCAGATTTCCCAGTGTGGTACAACCTAGTGCCCGTCTAGCCTTGCATGACAGAATTTCCACCCCCCAAGCTCCGGAACTGAAAACGCAATTCCCACCATGCCCTGGTTCGCAGTGGGCAGCGGAAACGGAGCCCTTTATGGCTGGAAGTACGCCTGAGCTTCCTGTCGGAGTAATGGCAGCAGGTGTAAGTATGCCATTAGATTTCCCGGGATTCCAGGGCTGCTTGACACCGCCACGCTACTTGAGGACGATTCTGGAAAATGCATTTATAGGGAGCAGACCGTTTGCCCTTGTATAATATCCGCCGGTGAGAATATCCGTAAATAACGTCATCAAACTCAGCGTCACATGAAACCTTACAGCCTTTCCTGACAGAAATTGGAAATTGAGAGGCCTTCTGGGAAATGTCCTTTGGAGAATGCAGCAAGAACGTGCTTCTGCAGTCCGCCTTCCACTCAGCAACAGGAAGTGCGTGACCAAATTTCTCAGGGTCGCACTGACCATTGGCCTTGCTTGGTAAAAATTGGCGTCCTTCCATCGGTACTTCCTTACCACTTTGCCCACAGTTCCCAGAGGCTCTCCCTATACCTTTCGGGAAATGTAGTTTTTCTCCTCTCTGCGCTAATACCGGTATCTTCTGGAGAGTGCTTGCTCCTCACAGGACTCCATTTCCCAGCATGCTTGCGCCCTCACCCCGTCGCGGAGGCCATTTTGTTCCGCCCGGAGGCCGCTAAGATGGCGGCAAGGGAGAAGGTGAAGGTTGTCTCTGGCGATAGGCGGCCCGGCTAGAGCCGGCAGCGTGGTGTCCAGCATGGATTTGCACACAGCCGTGTATAATGCGGCGCACGACGGCAAGCTGCAGTTGCTGCAGAAGCTGCTGGGTGGCCGTGGGCGGGAGGAGCTGGACGAGCTGCTGGGTGAGGTGGCGGGCGGCGGCACGCCGCTTCTAATAGCAGCACGCCGCGGACATTTGGACGTGGTGGAGTACCTGGTGGATCACTGCGGCGCCAGCGTTGAGGCGGGCGGCTCGGTGCACTTCGATGGTGAGACCATCGAGGGCGCTCCGCCGCTCTGGGCCGCGTCGGCAGCAGGCCACCTGTCCGTGGTGCGGAGCCTCCTGCGCCGAGGCGCCTCGGTCAACCGCACTACGCGCACCAACTCAACGCCGCTGCGAGCCGCCTGCTTCGATGGCCACCTGGACGTGGTGCGCTACCTGGTGGGCGAGCACAAGGCTGACCTGGAGGTAGCCAATCGCCACGGCCACACGTGCCTCATGATCTCGTGCTACAAGGGCCACCGTGAGATCGCACGCTACCTGCTGGAGCGCGGGGCGCAGGTGAACCGGCGCAGCGCCAAGGGCAACACGGCGCTGCACGACTGTGCAGAGTCTGGCAGCCTGGAGATCCTACAGCTGCTGCTGGGCTGTCACGCGCGCATGGAGCGAGATGGCTATGGCATGACCCCGCTGCTGGCTGCCAGTGTCACCGGGCACACCAACATTGTGGAGTACCTCATCCAGGAGCAGCCCAGCCACGGGCATCTCTCAGGGGCTGAGCTGTCCCGGGAAGGCTCCACTCAGGGGTCATGCAGTATCTGTTCCACCCGGGAGGAAGCAGAACCTTATGAGAGCTGCTGCCCCACCAGCCGGGAAGCGGCCGTGGAGGCTTTGGAGCTGCTGGGAGCCACCTACGTGGATAAGAAAAGGGATCTGCTTGGAGCCCTGAAGCATTGGAGAAGGGCAATGGAACTCCGTCACCAGGGTGGGGACTACCTCCCCAAGCCTCAGCCCCAACAGCTGGTTCTGGCCTACGACTATTCCAGGGAGGTGACCACGCCCCAAGAACTGGAGGCCCTCATCACAGATCCTGATGAGATGCGGATGCAGGCTCTGCTGATACGGGAGAGGATCCTGGGCCCCTCGCACCCCGACACTTCATACTACATAAGGTACCGAGGTGCTGTCTATGCGGACTCTGGAAATTTCGAGCGCTGTATCCGTCTGTGGAAGTATGCCTTGGACATGCAACAGAGCAACCTGGAGCCCCTGAGCCCCATGACTGCCAGCAGCTTCCTGTCATTTGCAGAGCTCTTCTCATATGTGCTGCAGGACTGCTCAGCTAAGGGCAACCTGGGCATGCAGCTCGGTTTCCCCGACCTCATGGGTGTGCTCAGCAAAGGGGTGCGGGAAGTGGAGCGGGCTCTGCAGCTGCCCAAGGAACCGGGTGACTCTGCACAGTTCACCAAAGCCATTGCCATCATCCTCCACCTGCTGTATCTGCTGGAGAAGGTGGAGTGCACCCCTAGCCAGGAACATCTTAAGCACCAGACAGTCTACCGCTTGCTCAAGTGTGCCCCACGCGGCAAGAACGGCTTCACTCCATTACATATGGCAGTGGACAAGGAGACCACCAATGTGGGCCGCTACCGCGTGGGTGTCTTCCCCTCACTGCACGTGGTCAAGGTGCTGCTGGACTGCGGGGCTGACCCTGACAGCCGGGACTTCGACAACAATACTCCACTGCACATCGCTGCCCAAAACAACTGCCCTGCCATCATGGATGCACTCATTGAAGCTGGGGCCCACATGGATGCCACCAATGCCTTCAAGAAGACAGCCTATGAGCTGCTGGACTCAAAGTTATTGGCCAAGAGCACCGTACAACCCTTCAACTATGTGACACTGCAATGCCTGGCTGCCCGCGCCCTAGACAGGAACAAGGTCCCTTATAAGGGCTTCATCCCAGAGGAGCTGGAGGCCTTCATCCAGCTACACTGAGCCTGATTCAGTCACCAGCGTGCACTTTGGCCTTCTCCAAGCAAAAGCATTCTGTCTTCTTTGCCTACTGGCAGTGAGGGTCAATGGAGTAGGTTGGTTCTAGAAGCCTTCAGGGTCACATAGTAGCAAGATGGTTTTTCTCTGTGACAAAGCAAAAGGGTGCCGGGACCTCCCCAGTGGCATCTGTCTGGGTCTGGAGCCCTCTGCTCTATCACCCAGCCTGGAGCTAGCTTTTCCGGAGTCCTGTGCACCCAACACTGTCAAGATGGGGTCAGAAGTCATTGGCTCCTTCCTGCAGTGGGCACCTGCCCTAGCACCTGCCACCTAGAAGTTTGCGGTTGGTTTGTTATTTACTTAGCAAGTGGGCAGCAGTTTGTAGCCCACATTCTGATGTTTTTGCTCTGTCTTTTTTCCTTGGTTTCTGTGTGTTGGACTCACTAATGACTTAGTTTGAAGTTGCCAGAACTTTGTGGTGGCCACAGTTGAGAGCAGCATGAGCTAGTGTGTAACTAGCGTCCTGGGAAGCCTCCTCACTCGTGTGCTGGTTACAGAAAGAACTGTCCCCAAGAAGGGCCAGAGCAAGTGACCGGAACAGCCAGTAGACAACACTGCCTCCAGCCACACCCTGCTTGGATTGACATTGTTCCCAACTTCAGGCTGCAGCTGTGAGGACTGGCAGGCAGGTGGTCCAGCTGCCAGGTTCATACCCATGCCACACTTGTCCTGTTTCCCCTTCTCTGAGGACCTGACCCCAGGTCTTCATGAGTTCATATTCCCAGTAACAGATAGGAGTAGGCTTCTCCTATTAAGATAGGTGAAGGTGGGGAGCTGCCAGCCAGGCTGCCATGGGGCCACATGGGGCCCTGAGTGCAGCCCCAGCACCAAAAACTACCTGAATAGCACCAACCTGTGACTCCACCAGCTCTTGTCCCAGTCACTTATAGTGAGTGGGATTAAAACTGGATCACACCAAGGCAGGAGGTGGGAAGGTGCAAAAGGAGAAAGTCTAATGTAGAGAGGCCAGTCCCTCCCTTGGCCATTGAAGCCACATAAGCCGTCCCGTGAGGACATCAGTGTGCGATTGCAGTGTTTGGTTATTCTCTGTACAAAACAAGCCTTAGGCCTTATTGGGCAGAGCCTTACTGCCCCACCCTGCTGAACGAAGCTCAGGGCAAACTCGGACCCCTGTGAGTTTTGGCACTTATATTTATGCATTAAATGCAGGTATGTGAAGAAAGCTGCCTAGCTGTTACTTAATGTGGGCAGGTGGAGGGTGGAAGCAAGGTGAGCTTGTCAAGAATGCCTGGTGGCACAGAGAGTTGCCACCTCAGTACTTCTGAGGCTGAGGCAGGAGGTTCACAAGCTGGAGGCCATCCTAGAGTACATCCTCTGAGGTGTGATACTAGTGAGACTTTACTGACCCCTACTGCACCCCAAGTGTTCAGATGTAGTGACTGCGCCTTCTGATGTAGCTGCTTCCGTTCAGGTTTCTAGGCAAGTTCAGAGAGACAAGAAAAGGCCAGATTCTAGCCCTCCATCTCAGCAGTTCCAGATCCATCCCCCTGCCTCAGCACCTTGAGCATCTGTCTCATAGGGCCTGACTCTGCTGAACATTCCCCTGAGAGAGTTGATCCAGCAGCTCCGGGTGGCTCCCTCCAGCTGTCTTCTCCTTGGTGGGAATAGCAGGATCAAACAGATTTCCTGCAAAACCCCCACAGGGTCCTCTTAGTCTTAATTTTTTTATGGTGCCTGTAATTGAACAGGCCTGTGTCACTGTCACTTTTATACCCTTGAGCCAATCACAATAGCCTGTGAGTCAGCTACAGTGATTGGTTAAGAGGTAGCCTTGAGGCCGGATGGTGGTGGTAAACTCTTTTAATCTTTAATCCTAGCACTTGGGAGACAAGCAGGTGGATCTCTGAATTCGAGGCCAGCCTGGTCTACAGAAATATTTCCAGGATAGCCAAGGCTGTCTTGGGGGAAAAAAAAAAATAGGTAGCCTGGATACCCTGTGGTTATGATTGGAGTTCTGGGGAGGGGTTAAGAAACACTAAAGCACCAGTCAGCGGCAGCATCGGTGGTGCTGGTGGTGGTGGTGGTGGTGGTGCACACCTTTAATCCCAGCATTCAAGAGGCAGAGACAGGTGAACCTCTGTGAGTTCGAGGCCAGCCTGATCTACTGAGCAAGTTTCAGGACAGCCTCCCAAGCTACAGAGAAATCCCGTCTGGAAAAACCAAAAGAAAAGAAAGTGAGGAAGGGTGTGGTGGTGCATGCCTTTAATCTGAGCACTCTGGTGTTGGAGGCAGGTGGACCTCTGAGTTCAAGGCCATCCTGGTCTACAGAGTCCAAGGACAACCAGAACTACCAGAGAGATTCCCTCCCCCCCAAAACAAGAAAGATTAATGCAGGGAAAGATGACTCAGTGGGTAAGGGCCTGCCAGTTGTGAGACACCAGTTCAACCCCTCAGAACACACCACTGTTGGTGGGTGGGCAGATAGACTAGGAATGGGGGCTGGGAGACATGCCCCCACTTAGTACCACACCCACCCCATTCTGGCTGACATCACAACAGATGGTGTTTGCCACTGTCTGGAGTGTTCTCCAGTCTGTTCATATGCATCAGGACAGTGGCACACACTGTCCTTGTGGGCTGCACCAGTCTGCTATTTCTAGGTAGTGAGCATCCCCACCCCAAGTTAAACATAGCCCAGTGCAAAGCCATGTCACTGGGCACTCAGCCAGCTGTAGAGGGCCCAAGAGGATGACAGGAGTGATGAGCACAGCAGGTGTGGTTCAGAGAAAAAGGTGGGCCTGGCGCTGCAAGTTGGAGATGCCCCAAGTCCAGGGGCTCTCAACCCCTCAGCCCTTACAACCTGTTCAAAGCCTGTCAAGAAGTCAGCTAAACCAGCGCTATCACGTGCCTTCAGTCCCAACTGGGGCTACAGTGAAGAAAAAGCAACAAAAACCAAGTGAGCTTGACCTGCAGAAGTCTTCCTAGATCACCCCATGAGTCTCATGGGGCTGCCTTCCAGGCTCTTCCCTTCTAAGCTGACTGCTTGCTTGCTTTTTAAATTATGTGTTTTGGGGGCCATGCATATGAGTGCAGTGTCTGCAGAAAGCAGAGGTTTTCGGTTAACTTGGAGCTGGAGCCATCACCAGCCCTGTTAGCCTTTTTTGGCAGGGTCTCACATAGCCTAGGCTGGTCTTGAACTCCTGATCCCCCTGCCTCATCTAGAGTGCTGGAATGACAGGGGTCATCATGCTCAATTTGCAAAACTGAGTGTTCTTACATCTACACATCAGTGCGTTTTAGGGTATGGTCAAGGGTACACAACCATTGTCATTTCCATTGGTCCGCCCAGAAGTTGATTTTCAGGCCTGGGGTTCGGTCAGCGGTAAACATCTATGGATGGAGCCCTGGGATCCACCCCCACTCCCAGCACTAAGAGAAATACTTTTTAAAAACTGTAAAATTTACTTAAAGAACAAGGGCTCAGAATGGAGAGATGGGTCAGAGGTTAAGAACAGTTTTTCCAGAGAGCCTGAGTTCAATTCCTAACAGCCACATGGTAGCTCACAACCATTGTAGATCTTGTACCCTTTTCTGGCATGCATATATAATAAATTTATTGAGTCTTCAAAAAAAGGAAGGAGGAGGGCTCAGTGGTGGCAGACTGGTGAGGTGAGTGAGAGGGTGGGGGTGATAAGGCTAAGTCTTCAGACAGAAGAAAACCCCTTCTTACTTCCCTGGGAATCCAGCCACATTCCAGAGCTGCTTAAAGACCTGGGCCACAGGACAGGCTAAAAATAAAAGCCCCACTCTGGCATCTGGCAGGAAACTGATGCATACAGGACTGTCCTTTTTGGGTGCCCATCTTAAGGTAGAAAAGCAGCATCCAATCTCACCTTGAAATCTCAGAGATTGATGCCATTCTCTCTGTGCCTCAGTTTTCCTGGTTGCAAGATTTGGAAGGAGCATACCAAGAAAGGTATCTGGATGCCTGTTATTACTGTCTTTGTCCCAGGGCTGACACACTGAGCAGTCTGGGCTGTGCTTAATGAGTTCAGGATGCTGCCTTGGGTGCCCCCTCAATGGAAAGGTCTGTTCATGGCAGCACCACCGTGGTACTTTCCACCCCTTAATGTGTCATAACTATCTTGTAGCCTCGGCTGATGTAGCTGAAGTTGACCTTGAATTTTTTTATATATATCATATATCTTTTTTTTTAAGTTTCTCAAGACAAGGCTTCTCATGGCTGTCCTGGAACTTGCTTTGCAGACCAGGGTGGCCTCAGACTCACAGAGATCCACCTGCCTCTGCCTTCCGATAATTGGGGTTAAAGGGTATGTGCCACCAATATCTGGTGTTTTAATTTTTTTAATACTTTATTAACTATTTCATGTGCATTGGTGTGAGAGTGTCAGTTATGAACAGTTTCAAGCTGCCATGTGGGTGCTTGGAGTTGAACCTGGACCTCTGGAAGAGCAGCCAGTCCTCTTAACCTGAGCCATCTCTCCAGCCTCAATCTTGAACTCCTGATCCACTGGTGATGGACACACCAGCTTCCCTGGGGCCTTCAGGCTCCACATGCTCTTCCCCACTGTGCCCTGCATCCCCAGGTGGACTCACGCCTGCCAGTTCTGCTGTACCCTAGGCATTGTCAGCACTGGTGAGGAGCTCACAAAGGTAGAAAGAAGCAGGAACCACAGAAAGCATCGGTAGGTGCTTCACTCATTTTCCAACCTATGCTGAGTGGATGGTAGAGTGAACGAGACCTACCAACCAGCAGGAATGGAACGGGACCAACATGAGACCTGAGGCCAAAATGAACCAAGGTGGGGCTGAACACCACTTGGAAAGTCAAACATTTACTGAGCACCTGCTGGGTACCAGGATGGAATATTGTGGGTAGTGAGTGACAGAAATGCTTTTATCCCCAATAGCTATGGGCTGGTCTGGGGTAAGTTTTAGTTTTTAACTTGGAAGTTTTCTGTTGAGATAAGGCCTCTCAAGTACTAAGGAGGCCAACATGAGCTCCTGGCCTGGGTTAAATGGCAGTACATTTGTCTAACTTATGCAAGGACCCTGGGTTTGATCCCCAATGCCAAAAATAATCGCCAGAAATAACACTCTGTGTGTGTGTGTGTGTGTGTGCGTGTGTGCGTGTGTGCGCACGCGCGTGTGTTGTTAGAGGACAACTCTAGAGAATCACCTTCTACCATGTGGTGCCTGGGATTGCATACAGGTCCG
This sequence comes from Phodopus roborovskii, assembly GCF_943737965.1. NCBI lineage: Eukaryota > Metazoa > Chordata > Mammalia > Rodentia > Cricetidae > Phodopus > Phodopus roborovskii. The sequence continues at coordinate 4,935,333 of NW_026125554.1, forward strand.
CAGGTTTGACCACAAGTGTCTTTGCTGTCTGGGCCCTCTAGTGGCTGAGGTTGGTTTTGAGCTGGTCACACTGACCTACATCACAGGTTTGCCAAGATGGGCTAGGACCTGGGGATCCTTCTGCTTCTGCCTCCCTAGTACTAGGATCATAGGTGCATACTAGTTATCTTACTCATGTTCCAGGGCCAAACTAAAGTCCTCTTGTGCAGCAAGCACTTTGCCCACTGAGCCATCTCCCCAGCCCCAGATTAATGACTTTAAAAATGAAGTGGCCAGAAAAGCCCCTAGTAAGCCTGAGTTTGGGGTATTTTTTTTTTTTAAATTTACTTTTATAGATGTTTTGCTTGTATGTATGTCTTTGTACCACATGCGTGTCTGGTACCCACGGGGGCCAGAAGAGGGTATTAGATCCCCTGTAACTGGAATTACACATGGTTGTGAGCCTCCACTTGAGTGCTTGGAACTGAACAGGGGTCCTCTGCAAGAGCACCCATGTTCTAACCACAGAGCTATGTCTCTAGTTCTGAGAGCTCAGATTTGAGCCAAATCCTGAGGGAGCCATGGGGGAATTTAGAGAGAGAGCCAGAGTCACAAAGGTCTTGCTTAGAGGACAGTGGCGAGAGCAACTGCTGGTGAGTAAAGAGGATGAGGAGGGGCCTGTCCCCAGCACAAGGTCACAGCAACCTTCAGCACTATAATCCTTGCTACTTGCACAGTGGGGGAAGGGAGGGGACAGCATCACTCAGGGCTGTATCGAAGTCCTTTCTGGAACAGAACCTGTAGGAACCCACTGTGCCCATCTTGGGCTGTCATCACCTTCCACATAGTTCTATCCAGTGTGGACAGAAGCCAGGAGGGCCTTGGCAGGTGGCACAACTTCCTCCTTTTGGTTCCCTGAAGAGGGCTCACAAGGCTGGTTGGAACCAGGTCATGATAACCTTGGACTCAGCCCAGCAGAGTTCTCCAGACCCAGGAAGTGGGGTTGCCAGATAATTCTAGAACATACTGCTCCCTGGCTCACCCCAGCCATCTACAAACCATGACCTCTCTGCTGCCTGTGTGGGGCACACACCCAAAGCCTCAAAGCCTTACCACCTGAGTTTGAGCTCCAGGACCCAATGGAGGGAGAGGACTGGCCCTGTAAATTGTCCTCTGACCCACACACACATGCTCACACAAAAGAAATGTGAAAACACTAACACATTCTGCCCCATCAAACCCAGCCATACATATGTCTGGTGATTCTGTTGCAAGACATGACTCTCTGGGCTTAGAGAAAACATTTATAAAACAAACAAAAATCCTTTAACATCCAGCATGAATCCCAAGAGGTCTACAGGACAACTAGGACTGCCCTGTTCCCCAATAAAAGTCAGAAAGGATTGTGAACAGAGCCAGCCTTCTGAATTCCTAGCTGGCTAGGGACATACCCTGCTGAGGCTACCACCAGGAGACAGACTAGACCCTGGAGGTCAGAGAATGTCTAGCCATGGCTCTAACCCCTCAGACTTCCTTTTTCCAGAAACTTCCTTTAATGGCTCCACCCACCAGCTCTTGTCCCATCACAGCCTTAGGGCTATCTGTACAATGGCTGAGTAAATGCACACACATGGCCTTCCCATGTCCCAGTATCCAATACAGGTCTGCATACAGTGGGCACTAAATAATGACTCATTTTTAAAAAAAATTCATGTAGGGTTGGAGCTGTGATTCAGGTAGAGCACTTATCCAGCACCGTAAATAAATTTAAAAGGAAAATGTGTAAAAAACATTTACATGTTTGACTTGAAGTGGGTTCTCCCACAGCCCAGGCTGGCTTCAAACTTGTTCAGTAACCAAAGCTGGCCTCCAGTTCTTGATTTTTTTTTTCAGCCTCCCAAGTGCCAGGATGATTAAATTACATTTCTTGATTTAGTGTGTGTGTGTGCAACTGTGTGGAGGTCAGTTTGCAGGAGTCCGTTCTCCCTGTCCACCATGTGGATTCCAGCAAGGGAACTCAGCTCATGAGGCTCTGTGACAAGCACCTTTACAGCTGAGCCATCCATCTCTTTCTCCTCTGCCATCCAGTGGAAATGAATTAACAGGCTGCTGTCTGCCCTTCTCGACCCTGTCCTTCCTGCATCCCCTTCCAAGTCCCCTTGCATGCTTTACTGATGCTTCCTTTGACATCTCACCCAGGAAACCCACAGCCAAGAGCCCAGCACCTTTCCAGCCACCCCATTCACCATGGGTCAGAGGACTTAATTTACATATCCCCTCCCCCAGTCTCAGAACTGTGATGCTGGGGTTTCACTTCAGGTCCACCATGTACAGAACAGCTCTGACTAGGTCTGACTCAGAGACTAAAACAGAAAGCAAGAGTGACTCATCCTCTCCTGCAGTGTAAGGCAGCCTGGAACAGCCCACAGACTGGGCTGTTTGTGGGATGAGCCCATAGTTGCCTGTCCTTGGAAGTCTGGCTTTCTTACATTATGCTCCTCTAAATTCTAACTCAAGTGATGCCAAGGGCCATTATTAACATTGGGCCTCAGTTTTCCCCATCTGTAAAATGAATCCACATTTCACAGAGGCTTGTTTGGAGGGTTGAGATGTCTGGGCACTTTAAGATCTTTTGGATTTTTGAGACAGGGTTTCTCTGTGTAGCCACCAACACCTGACTCATCCAGGGCTATGTAGACAGAACTTGTCTCAAATGAAAACCAAATAAATAAAAGAGTGGGGGAAACAGTATAAATAAAGAAAATAAGAAAGGAGCTGTAGCGATGGCTAAGTAGGTAAGAGCACTGGTCCTGAGTCCAATTCTCAAGCAACCACAACTGTCTATTACCAGTAGTTCTCAACCTTCCTAACACTGACCCTATAATTCAGTTCCTCATGTTGTGGTGACCCTCAACCATAGAAATATTTTCATTGGCTGGGCATTGAGAAGTACTGGTCTGTGACTGTAGTTCCATGGGACCCAGTGCCCTCTTCTGGTGTGCATACATGCATAAAGACAACTATATACATAAGTAGATAAATAAATAAAATATTAAAAAAAAAAAAAAGAGCCAGGTATTGATGGTGCCTTTAGTCCCAGCACTTGGGAGACAGAAACAGGTGAATGTCTGTGAGTTTGAGGCCTGCCTGGTCTATTGAGTTCCAGGACAGCCTCCAAAGCCCCAAAGAAACCATGTCTCAGGAAATAAAATAAAAAATAAAAGAGCACTTACTGCTCTTGCAGAGGATCCTGGTTTGGTTTCCAGCACTCTCATCAAGGGACTCACAACTGCCTATAACTCCAGTTCTGGGGAAACTGACATTCTCTGTACTTACATGGTGCACATAAACTCACAGCCTCACATACATACCAGTAAATAAAAATAATACATCTGGAAAATAAAAATAAATGTGATGAGGTGGCAGAGGGTCAAAATGCAAAGTTATATAGCCTTGGCTGAACCTCACCACACGCTCACAATGCCAAAGAAAACACCACTGTAGCAAAATCTGCCAATATAAATGTTAAAAAAAAAAAACAAACAAACAAAAAGCAAGCCGGGCGTTAGTGGCACACGCCTTTAGTCCCAGCACTCAGGAGGCAGAGACAGGCGGATATCTGGGAGTTCGAAGCCAGCCTGGTCTACAGAGTGAGGTTCCAGGACAGGCTCTAAAACAATACAGAGAAAACTCTGTCAAAAAAAAAAAAAAAAAAAAAAAAAAAACAACAACAACAACAACAAAACAGGGACCAACATGGAGAAGGAGGACCGGCTCAAACAGGTTGCCTTATGATCTCCACACATGCCTGGCACACATACACTACATAAATAAATTCACAAAAGCAATCAAAACCGCCAGAAACTCCCGAGTGTCTTTTTTTACTTCTTTCCTAACATTGGAAGACTTCCTGAGACATGGCTGCCCCCTAAAACTACATTTCCCAGAGTCCATTGCAGCAGAAGGCTACGTGGTCCGCGCTGTCCAATAGGATTAGAATACATCTACAGATTCCGGTTCCTGCCATTTTGGGAGCCGGATGGCGCTCCTATCCTATTCCAGTCCTGGCGGAGCTGTCTCCTGTGGGCGGTGGTGGGTGGGGACTCTGGCTCGTGACTCAGCTGTCAGTAACTTTATTATAAAAACAGAACCCTCTCCATTGCCCTAGCACCACATCTTCCCCAGAGACAGTACGAGCCACACTGAATGAAGATCACGTGGCCGCTGGGGACACCTTGGTGGAGCCTATGGTTCCATAGCCATCTGTTCACCTAGAGGATGCGAGGTGGGGTCCCAGAGTCCTGTCCAATGTTCAATAGGGTTCTGGATGTTTTTCCAGGCTCTGAGTTACAGGCAAGGTCTTCCTGGCTTCTTGGGTCCAATTCACAGCCACTGTGTGGGCCCAGGCAAGGTTCCCCTTTCCCACTGTCACTTTAAGAACCCAGGTAAAATCCAGCTTGGCCACTCTAGCAGTCTAGGTTGGGTTCAGCCTGGTCACTTTAGGAATCCAGGTGGGTTCCATCATGATCACTTTAGAGTCTCAAGCAGGGGTCCCTTCTGGTCACTCGGAGCGTCCAAGCAGGGTTCCTCCAGACACTCAGTTTTGTCATTGGTCGACTGGGCTCCTGTCTGGCCCCACATGTGGTTGTTGACCCCCAGTTGAACCATCTGGGCATGATGAATAATGAGAGGTCCTGGAGCCTGGGTGGCTGCAGAGGAGGCAGATGGGAAGGGTGGGGACTGCGGGGAAGAGACTGGAGGTTGTGGGAAAGATGGAGGCTGCGGGAAAGATGGGGTCTGCGGGAAAGATGGAGGCTGCGGGAAAGATGGAGGCTGCGGGAAAGATGGGGTCTGCGGGAAAGATGGAGGCTGCGGGAAAGATGGAGGCTGCAGGAAATAGGGGGAACCTGGGGTACCCTGCCATAGATGTGAAGGCTGTGGACATCCCACCCAACTGGGGAAGGATGTAGGGGCCCCCAGTGGCAAATCCTTCCTGAAAGCCATCTGCAGGCTGTCCATCTGTGCTTGCCAAGAGCTGTAGCTGTGGATGTAGGTTGAGTAGGCAGCAGACATGGCAGCCACCCTTTGCCGCTCAGCCTCCAGATGAGTGCTCTGCTCCTTGAGAGCTCTGGTCTCTTGTTCTTTCTTCCAGCGGATCCGGTGTGCCTGGAGTTTCTGTGGTTTGAAGGTGTTTGCCACCTTCCTGGCAAAGATAGGGGAGTGTTCATCCAGCCACACAAGGCTGTGGAGCAAGCTGGTCGTGTTGGGGCTGAGCTGAGCCTGGGAGCACTCCAGTGGGAGGAGGGGGATCACACAGTCCTGCCTTCCAGACTTCGTGAGGCTGTTCATAAGGGCATGGTTGACTTGATGCAGACTCAGGCGACAATCAAAGTTGGTGGTCAGAAGTAGGATAGTATATCCCGAGTGGTCGATGGCATCTTGGAGACAATGCAGCTCACCACGCCCAGGCACCTGAAATTCCTCACAGAAGGTGGCCCCATCAGGCACCCCAAGGGTCTCTAGCTTCTCCCGGATACGTAGGGCCACATGTTCATCAGCCCTGGCGTGGATGACCACAAAGTTATAGAATTTCTGCTCAGATGTTTCTGAGTGGCCCAGAACAGGGGACATGGAGGCTGGGGGAATAGGGTGGCTGCTGGAGAAGGAAGTGGAGGATGGAGGGGAAGGAGGCAGTGTAGTGGAGATCTGGGGGGAATGTGTCTGGGCAGGGGGGCTGGACGTGGTGTTCTGCAGACTGTCATCTCCTACAGAGCCTGGAGGTGACATCTGACCTGTGATAGATGGCTGCTTTCTAATGCCTTCCCTGGTGGGAGGCAGGAGAGACAGGGAAACTGTAGACACCTCTGTGCATTCAACCGGGCAGTGGACACTCGTGTCTGGAGCAGCCAGAGAATCAGGAAGGATGACTGGAGCCACCTCAGGGGATACCTCTGGGTCCCCAGTTCTGTGTGGTGACCCCAAGGGGACGCTGGTCTCCACTGACAGAGGCCAGCTCACTTCCTCAGGTTCTTGGCAGCCTGCAGGGATAAGCTGAGGCTCAGGTGATGCCGGGGGTGTGTCACAGAGCTTGCTGGGCCCATGGGTTCCACGGTGTGGACAGAGGAAGGGCAGAGTGGGTGACTGGCTGATCTCCAAGTGGCTAGCCAGTGAGGCAATGCTGCTGGTAGAGTGTAGAGACTGTCCCTGGCTCCAGTCTGATGTGTCAATGGGTTGAGGCTGGCTTCTGGTTACTGAAGGGGATGCTGAAGAAGGTGGAAGACAACCCTCATCAGAATGGAGTGGCTGGAAGCTACAGTGGCTCCCCGTGATGTCTGAACTACATTGATCCTGAGCCTCCTTCTGGAGTTGGTCCAGCAAGTGGTCACCCTGGGAGGCGAGGTCATGGAGGGCCACCTGGTAAGCCATGTCCCTTGTAGAAGCAGGACAAAGGTTCTCCTCAGCCAGCAGGTGGTACAGGCGAGCCACAGACCAAGACAAATCTGGAGGCTCCTCGGGGCCTTCTGTGCTGTCCACGCCTGCCCACTGGCAGCCTACCAGCTGGGCCACTGTGTCTGCCTTCAAGGATTCCAAAGAGAACCTGGCCTCAGTAGTGTTTTGGCCTAGAACCAAGAGCACCATGGCGTGAAGAAGCTTGGACTCCTGGCTGCCTGGAATTAGACTCCCCAGCTTGTCTTTCAGGTGGACCAGTCTGTCCCTTCCCACGGCTCTTAGAATGTCTAAGGCGCCATGGATTGATGGGCTTGGGATGGCCATGGATGAGGGAGAATGAACCCTGGAGCCACAGAGGCTGGGGTGGGTGGAGACATGTTCTGGCCCAGCTGCCTCCTGCACAGAGTGTCCCCTGCTGCAGATCCTGGAGGGTGGCGCAGCAGACCTGCGGAATTGGGAGTTTATGGTGACTCTCCAGACAAGACAGCAGAGGCAGAAGGATCTCTGTGAGCTCCAGCTACATAGGGATATGTTTCCAAATCAGCAGGAGGGCTGGGGACAGAGGGAAGAGCACTGGCAGAGCATTCACAGAGTTCACTGGCTGAGCATGTGTCACGCCCAGTGCTGCATGAGCCAGGTGTGGTGAGTGAGCGAACCAGTGGGTGAGTGGATGCTTGAACTGCTATAAAATTCTCAGTGACTTACAGGACACTCACAGTGACCCACAGATCACCATGTATGTGGCCGGGACATTCTCTATGGGGCAGGTGCTGAGAAGCGTCCCTAGCTGTCTGGTCACATCAGCCACACCTGGCCTTGGGATGGAAAAGGAGTGAGCCCCATCCCAACATGGCTATGAGGGAGGGCAGGTGTCAGGGCACCAGGACTGACAGGCACTGAGGTCTTCTCAGCCATGAACAGAGCTGGAGTGAGTACATGTCCAGGATGCCCAAGAGGGACCCTGGTCTAGACCAGAAATCAATACCTCAGTCAGTTAACTCACAGACTTTGCACATAGATGAACAAAAAGCCTTCAAAGACAAGACTTGAAGCAGCAGAGGTGGGCCGGGCAGAGGGCCTGGGCTGGGCAGGGCAGGGCCCAGGTCAAGGGAGCCAGGTAGGCAGAGGGAGGGGCCTAATGACCACTGGCAGAGCCAGAGTCACGGGAGCATAACAGATGGCAGACCAGGAAAATGGGAAAAGGTGGAAAGGGCAAAAGAGGCAGGGCCACAGCCCTCTCCATGGCTGCTGGGAAATGGAGGCATTTAGCTGTGAACGACCTGGCAGACAGAGAAAGGAGTGTTCACAGGGAGTCAGCTGCCCACCGTGGCTGCAGACCATACTAAGCCTGAAGGAGGGTCAGGAACTACAAGGATTAAGGCTTACTTTGGCAGATCTGAACAGTGTGACCCTAAGGATTCAGAGACGACAGTTGGAAGGGAATGAAAATGAAGAACCCCGAGGGAACACCAAGGTGAGGGCACAGCGCATACAAAGGCCCCAGGGGTAGAGGGCACAGCACTGCAAAAGTCCTGGGGGAGGGGCCAAAGCCCTACCCACTAAAGCCGTCCTGACTTCCCCACCACACCAAAAATCTCCCACCCACAGCTAGGATGTCTACCCCTGCCCTAGTGTCCATCGTTCTCCCCACACACACCCATGCAGTCTCCTCATTTGCTGAACATTTCTCACATAAGAGTGTCTGGGCGCTGTCATGGGAGATGCTGGCATGGAATGGGGCACACGCACGGGCATCGGCAGAGCAACAGGATATGGCGCACACACACAAAATCACCTAAAATCATTTCGAGAAATAAAAGTGCCATGGAGGAAATGAACCTGAGGCAGAGCCTGTGGTGGGGCATGCCCTAGGGAGGGAATGACTGAGCTGCCTCTGAAGGAGATGAGCTAGTCCAGAGAGCCCTTTTGGAGAGCACAAAGGTGCTGTGAGTACAAAGGTCCTGGGGCCTGGCATGCTGGAGTAGTGAGTAGGCCAGATCAGAGGGAGGCAGGCAGGGGTGGCTTTGACCCTGAGGGAGATGGGAGCCCTGGAGGGCTGTGGGTGGATACCCTAAGGAGGAAGCTCCCTCTGTGTGCTGTGGCGAGGATGGGTCCAGGGGGCTCCAGGCAGAGGAGACAGCGTCACAGAGTTGACCAGGACTTGTCCCTCTCTCTCTCTTCCCTCTGCCTGCTAAGCTGTCATTTACATGCACTGTTCTACCTCAGGGCCTTTGCACGGCTGTCCCTCTAGGGGCACTTACCCTCAGGGCTGTCCCCTCCCCAGAAAGGCAGCTCTCATACCCAGTTCTTATGACCCACTGAATTTTACTTCATATGGGAGAGCCATCATGTCCCACAACAGACACCCATGTGGGACCCAGTAGGAGCAGGGCTCAGGTACAACTGTCTAGTTTCTAGGATCCAGAGTGCCTGACACACATGCGTGCTGACTGAGGGCTGACAAAATGGCCCAGTGGGTAAGGATGTTTGATGCTGCCAAGCTGGAAGATTTGAGTTCAGTCCCTGGACCCATGTGGTGGAAGACAGAGAAGGTTAAAATAAAATGCATAAATAAACAAACTGCTAGGTCTTTTTAATCCCAGCACTCAGGAGGCAGAAGCAGGTGGATCTCTGTGAGTTTGAAGCCAGCCTGGTCTATAGAGCAAGCTCCAGCACAGCAAGGACTACACAGAGAAACCCAGTCTCAAACAACAACAGTAATAAATAAAATAAGCTCTCATTGGAGAAAAAAAAAATTAACACATGAACAGGATAGTACCTGGTACACAGTAAGTGCTTAAAAAGTGCTTACTGAGGACTGGAGGTGCACCTGAGTGGATAGAGTGCCTATCTGTCATACAGGAGGCCCGGAATTCAACTCCCAGTGCCAGGAAGAGAGAGGAGTGGCAGAGAGAGAGGGAGAAAGAGAGACATACAGAGAGGAGAAAGAAATGTTTATTGACACTGTTCAGCAAAGGACAGGCAAAATATAGCAGGGCGCACAGTATTTGGGTTTTATTTGCTTGTTTTTTGTTGTTGAGACAGGATCTCATAGACCATACAGGCCTTGTGCTATGTAGCCAAGGATAACCTTGAATTTCTGGTCCTCCTGCCTTTACTACTTAAGGGTGTCTGTTTTTTCTTATCCAAGCTACCTGAAAAGCTAAGACAGGAGGATTTTTCTCTCTCCTTTCTCTTTCTCTCTCCCCATCTTTCATTTTTGGAGACATGATTTCTCTGTGTAGCCCTGGCTGTTCTAGAACTTGTCCTGTAGTCCAGGTTGGCCTGGAACTCACAGAGACCCACCTGCCTCTGCCTCCAGAGTATTGGGATTAAAAGCATGGGCCAGCACTACCAGGCTTGGGAGAATTTCTTGAAACTAACAGATCAGGGCCAGAGCCTAGGTGAGTTCCAGGCCAGCCTGGTCTACATAATAAGAACTTGCCTCCAGATACAAATAAATAACATAAATGGCATTAAAATAAAAGTAATTATTTTTAAGAGAGGGGTGGAGGCATTCAGTGGGTAGAGCTCTCCTCTACACCCTGAGCTCTATCCCTAGTATGAACCAAGACAGATGGGTGAATGGGACTTCCTTTATCTCTTGTCTGTCCTCCCTCTGACAGAGGTGACAATCTCTTGTAGCACAGGGTACCCCTCCCCCCAGTCTCTGGTGACTGTCAGCTCTGGGACTCAGGGACTGAGTGCTGCCAGGGAACTTGGAACGTACCCAGGGGCAGCTGGCTGCAGAAGCTTCCAGTCCCAACACCTGGAAGACTGGTGCCTGTGTTAGTCTGGGAATAGAGGTTTTGACAGGGGACATTGAGGTAGAGAAAGCGGATCTGATCAGGAAATAGAGACTAGGAGAGGGATTGGGTGTGGGGAGGGGGGGGGTTCGCTGCTCTGGTTGGAGGAGATCTGGGGGATGGAAGATCTAGGAATTTGGGGGGCACTGAGGGTTGAGCAAGCACCCAGGATCGTAGGCCCGGGTTGGGGATCAGGAAGTGGGCTGCGGATCTGAGTGTCCATGGGAAATGGCTTGAAGACGCAGAATGGGTGCAGGTGGAGGCCCAGCGTGCTGCCCAGACTGTTCAAGGCCCTTCTGGCCCTGCACCTGCTGTCCCCTCTGCCTTCCTCCTACCTGGCCGTGGGGTCCTGGGCTGGTGGATCTCAGGGTCCCTGGTGGCCGCTGGAGAAGGAGGAGGGAGAAGAGGAGGGAAGGGTTCCACCCCTTCCGTGTGGGGGAGGAGCAGATGAAGTCAGCTGTGTCCCGCCCCAGAGGGGAAAGTCCCCAGGGCGCCCCGGACCTGACTCTGCCCACTGCCCAGCGCCATGGTGCCACGTGGAACAAGGCAGGGCTCTCATTGTGTAGGGCCAAGGCAGGGGAAGGAGAAACCCCCACCTCCAGAGACCGAGGAGCTGGTGGCCACAGACCTCAATTAGTGACATCCTAACAATGCACCATGTGGCTAAATTCACAGGGATCCTGGTGATTTATGCCTATAGGTCCAGCACACTGGAAGCTGAGGGAGGGCCTGAGCTCCAAGCCAGCCTGACCTACACAGTGAGAACTCCATTTCAAAAAAAATTAATAGGCCAGATGGTAGTGGCACACACCTTTAATCCCGGCACTAGGGAGGCAGAATTAAATGGATCTCTGTGAGTTGGAGGCCTGGTCTACATACAGCTCAGAGTGAATTCCAGGACAGCCAAGGTTAACACAGAAAAATCCTGTCTCAAAAAACAAAAAATAAATAATAAACGAGTGCTGGAGGCTACAAGGAAATCAACCAAATGGATTTCCTTGTACACACACACACACACACACACACCCTCTGAGTTTGGGGCCACCCTAGTCTACAGAGCTAGTTCCAGGACAGGCTTTAAAGGCATACAGAGAAACCCTGTCTCGAAAAACAAAACATATATATATATATGTGTGTGTGTGTGTGTGTAGGTCAATGAACAGCAAGCCCTTTCACCTGCTGAGCCATCACATGGGCTCAAAACAAAACAATTTGAAAGAGATTTCTGAGTATTTAGTATTTTAAGAAACAGCCTTTGTATGTACATGACGCTATCCTGTAACTCTGGGCATGTTTTATATCTGATGAAACTAAATTGTGAAAACAGAAAAGCAGAAGCAATTTACAGGGGACACTGACTGGGAAGTGGTATGTATGAGCCATCCACTCCAACTGGGAGATTCTAGGTGGGAGGGGGCAGTTGTATCTCTGACTATGACCCCAACCCCTCACTGGAAGATTCTAGGTGGGGTTAGACCCATGCAAGCCCCATGACCCTCACTGTGGGATTCTAGGCAGGAGTATCTGGCTCATATTACTGAACATGATGTCCCCACAGCTCTGGATGTTGGAGCTGGTATTAGAATGGCCTGTATTTTCCTTATGTATATGAAAAGTGTGTGGAAGTCAGGGATTGGCATCAGGTATCTTTCCTGGTCACACTCCAAACACATTATCATTGGACCATCTCTCCTGCTCCTGAGTTTTGCTATTTTGAGACAGGGTAGCTTCAAACTAACTATGTAAACAAGGATGAGCTTGAACTCCTAATCCTCCTGTCTCTAGGTCAAGAACAGATATGGACATGTTTGGCAGGTGGTGTTCAGTCTGTTGCACTGGCCCTCCCCTACACCTCACAGAAAGTGCAGGGGAGGGAAACTGGGCAGTGGGTCCCTTCTGCTCCCCTGCTAGGGTGGCTCAGTGGCTGGGTGAGAAACAAACACACCATCTGCCTGGTCTCTGATACACGTAAAATTTATTAAAAGCAATACTGAACCCCAGGGTTTGAGGAACACTGGACACTCAGCCTTCAGCAACTTTCTCATCTGCAACAAATTTCACGTCCCTGCTGTCCACCCTGTCATGGAGGCCGAATTCTTGGACCAGGTATCAGGGTCTGTTGGGAAAGCGCTTGCTATTGTAGGCCATGGCATAATAAAGGCACCAGAATGGACTATCACCATGGCCTGATGTATGTCAAGACACTGTCTTACCTAGCTTAGACTATCACTGAATTTGCTATGTAGCATCTGGCTTTGAATTCTTGATCTTCCTGCTTCATAGTGCTGACATAGGATGACAGGCATGTGCCATCATTTCTAGTTACCCTGATGATTTTTTTTTTAAAGGGAAAATTTTTCTAGAACATTCTAGAAGAATTTTTTTCCAGGAACATTCTAGAAATTTTTATTTTTTATTTTATTTATTTATTTATTTATTTATTTATTTATTTGTGCTTTAAGAGACTGATGGGGATAGGTTAAACACTTTTCAGACTCAGGGTAGGAAGGATCTGGTGTGCAACAGGACTGTTAGGAAAAACTGACTGGAGCCAGATGCTGGCCCTGACCCCTCTCCCTACTTCTCTTCTGGGGCTTTCTCAGTGATTCCAGGAGCAAATGGGCCCACCAACCACGTGACGGGCGTGTTCTGGGCCACGTACTCCACAGTGTGGTCAAGGGCCTCCCGGGCTCTAGCTATGCGCTCTCGAGTCTGGGCAAGAACACCTGCTGTGAGGTCCTGGAAGGAATGGATGCCAGAGAAGGTGGCCTGAAGGTCATCGACCTGCCTGCGGGCCTGCTGGGCCTGCTCCATGATGTGGCTAGGCAGGCCCTGGATGCTTGCCCCCAGGGCCACACACGTGCTTTGTAGCTGCTGTGTGATGTCCTTGAACATGCCAAGTGCCCGGTCCTCCACCTGCTGGAAGGAGAGAGTGGGACAGGGTGAGGGCCTGCAGGGGGACAGCCCAGTGTGAGGGACAGGGATTCGGCCCCCCTCAGGCTCCTATAACCAAGGAGACACTGGAAGATGCCTAGAATCTAGACTTGTGGAACACACAAGCCACTAGGAGGAACAAAAACCAAACAGCAAAAAAAAAAAAAAAAAAAACCAAAAAACCAAAAAACAGTTGGGCAGTGGTGGCGCCTTTAATCACAGCACTTGGGAGGCAGAGGCAGGCGAATCTCTGTGAATTTGAGGCCAGCCTGGTCTACAGAGCCAGTTCCAGGACAGGCTCCAAAACAATACAGAGAAACCCTGCCTCAAAAAACCAAACCAAAACAAAAAAATAAATAAAAAACAAAAATATAAACCCCAAATCAAACCACAATGTGGACACTAAGATGCCAGTTGTGGTGGCCGTACAGCTGTTATCTCAAAATCAAACAAAACAACCCCTCATAGTAATACTAACAATGCAAAAATGAAAACCAAATCCAAAATGCCAGGTGGTGGTGGCATGACTTTAATCTTAACGCTTGGGAGGCAGACCTGAGCTACAGAGAGAGTTCCAGGACAGCCACTGATACATAGTGAGGCCCTGTCTTGAGAAACCAAGAGGAAAAAAACAAAACAAAACAGAATCCTATAAAGCCTGACTAGAATCTGTGATCACCCCCAGGGACAGGAAGCACAGTGTGCCCAGAGCTGGGAATGAAGATGGACGCGGAAATCCCAGGGCCCAGCTGGTACCTCTGGATTAGCTGGGTCCTTTTCTGCATCTTGGGGTTTCTTCTGGTTCCAGCTGAGCCACATCTGGTGCAGCTTCTCCTGCCCCTCCCCCAGCCTCTGGTCCACGCCCTGTTTCACAGATTCCATCTGCAGCCCAGAGAAAGGGATGAGGGTTGTAGAAAAGGGAGTACACATCTGTCCCAGATGTTGGGCTCCAGCCAGTTGGGGACAACAGGAACGGGGATGCTCTTCATTTACATCTTTTTTCTTTTCTAGCTAGCCTGGGATTCACAATGTAGACCAAGTTGGCCTCTGCTGGGATGAGAGGCATGCGCCAAGGATTCCCACACCTTTACCTTTATCTTTCTTCTTGGGCAAGGCTGAGGATGGACCCTGCTCCACCAGCAACCACCCTCAGTCAGCTTCACATGAGTAAGATGGAATAGTGCCTTAGCTGGCCTCGGGACCCAGCGAGCAGTAGTACCCCTAGCTAGCCAGGTGGAGAAAGAAGCCCATGCCTTGCCCCACATACTCTGCAACAGCCTAGGTAATCACACTGGTTTCCCTATCAAAGTTCGCAACTCCTCTCACAAGGCTGTACAGTGAATGTGTCTGGTTCAGCTGCACAGATTGTGCACTTTGTTACACAGCCTGAGCTGACTCATACACCATAGTGTATGAAACCATCTCAGAGGAACTAGCCCAGCCCACCTGCTATTGGGTGAGATCCCAGCTAATGAATGGAGAAAAGCTGCAGGAAGAGGAAGGCGGCCCCAGCCCTGGCCACACTCCAAGTCTCACCAGGCTGAGCGCATGCGTGAGCTGCTGCAGCGCCTCATGGGCACTCTGTCTGGCATTGCGCAGCTTGCCCAGTGAGTGCTCATAGGCGTGGTTGCGCAGCCGTTCAGACAGCGAGCCCAGCCTGACGAAGTAGTTCTGCTCCTGTCTCTGCTGCTGCAGCGAGGCCATGTCCGAGCCTTCTGGGGACGTGGCGATCAGGGCTGTGGGCACAGAGGGAGAGAATGCTCACTCAGGCTCACACTGCCCGGTGCATGACCTGTGGGGGGCGTTGAGAACCTGAGGCAGGAGGCTTGCAGGTCTCTGGCAATGTGAGCTACAGGAGACCCTGTCTCGGAATAAAAAGCAAAAAGAAGGCTGACAGCGTGGCTCAGCTACAGAGCAGCTGTGTAAAGGTTTATTCCCAGGTCTGGGACAGCAAGAGGGCTGGGCAGGCCAAGATGCTTGCTCCAGGCCTGAGAAACCAAATTCAACCCGTGGATCCTTTAGTAGGAGAGAACCAATGCCTGGAAGTTGTGCCTGGTCACTCCATATGCACTTAGCACAGGCACGCCTCATACAATTAAAATGAAATGTGATTTTAAAAATTTGTAACCCCAGCTGGATGCTGGTGGCACACACCTTTAGTCCTAGCACTCAGGAGGCAGAGGCAGGTGGATCTTTGTGAATTTGAGGCCAGCCTGGTCTACAGAGTTAGTTCCAGGATAGTCTCCAAAGCAAAGAAACCCTGCCTCGAAAAACAAACAAACAAACAAAAAATGTGTAAGCCTAGCACTGGGGAGGAGTGTTGTAGAATAGAATATTCCTTTAACTATGTAGAAATGTGTGGCAGAAAACTGTTTAACTATGTAAAGAGGTGTTGCTGTTCCACCTTGCCTGCCAAAGGCATCTGAATGCTCTAATACAAAGCTGAACGGCCAATTGCTAGGCAGTAGAGGTATAGGCAGGGCTGGCAGGCAGAGAGAAAAAATAGGAGGAGGAATCTCAGCACAAGAGAGGCGAAAGAGTGGGAGATATGCTGGGACTAGACACAGAGGAAGCAGGAATGTAGGACACAGAAAGAAAGGTAAAAAGCCCCAAGGCAAAATGTGGACGAAGAGAAACAAGATTAATATAAGTTTTAAGATCTAGTGGGACAAACCTGAACTAAGGCCAAAATTCATAATTAACAATAAGCTTCCATGTTATGATTTGGGAGCTGTTGGTTCAAGAAAGCCTTCTACTGAGGAGGAGACCGGAGGATGAACCCCCAGGGCTCTCCTGGACAGCCAGCCTAGCCAAATCTGTGAGCCCCAGGTCTCAAAAACCAAGAGGAAGAACGGCTTGGGCAGACAGAGGCCAACCTGTGGCCTTGGCCCACGAACTCAGAGACTCAGAGGCCTTCGTGCTTTTTTTTCTTTTTGGAGACAGCATCTCACTCAAACTCAGACATGCACCTGCCTCTGCCTCCCAAATGCTGGGATTAAAGATGTGTGGGCTCACACTAGGCAAAATTCTATGTTCTGAAAAAAAAAAAATTGTTTTCCCTTCCCATTTCTCCTTTCACAGTGGATTTTTCAAAACAAAATGGCTACATTTTGTCCTGGCCAGCCAGTTTGTGGCAGCTCTCTTGGAAGCTGGGGGGTGCACCCTGGGAAGTGAAAGCAGCCTTGTGTTTTTTAGCCAAGGCGAGGGCAGAAAGCCATGGGCAGTGGCGTGACACAGGGAGGAGACAGGCTTTGTGTCCCTGGGAGACAGGCAGCTCTACTGGCCTGAACTGGAAGGGGTGGAAAAGACTAAGGCTGGCCTGCAACCCCGGGCCCCCTACATTCATCTCCCAAGTGCTGGGGCAACTGGTCTGTGCCACCATGTTTGGCTATGTTGTGCCAGGGATGGAACCCAAGGCCCTGTGTGTGCTAGGTGAATGCTCTGCCCACAGCCCCAGACTGAAGCTGATTCTTGTATTTTGAGACAGGGCTTGCTAAGTAGCCCATACTGGCCTAGAACATCTCCCTCTTCCTGCCTCAGCCTCCCAAATGCTGGGGTAACAGGTCCAGGCCCCTTTGTTTGGGTTTCAAAGCTAGCTCCCATAAGCCTCTACTATTCCCTACCTGGTGTTACCCACAAGCCACCAGGGATGCATCTGGGAGGGCAGTTGTTAAAACCAAGGGCTGCTCAGACAGGAGCAGCCTCCACAGAGCCTCTGGTTCCTGTTCATACATTATACCCCACTCCTTCACAGGCTGGTGTCTGTATCGGGGATCTGCTGAGGTGCAGTTAGGTTTCCTCCACAGAGGGTCACTGTTGGTTGGGAGTGAGTGCTGCTCTGGCTTTGCATGGCTATGTGCCACTTAAAACCCACAGAACTGGGGGCTCATGGCCAGCCAATGAGGAACTGAGACCACAGGGTGGAGGTACACACCTGTCTCCCCAGTACTTGGGAGGTGGAGGCAGGGGGTCATCCTTGAACCAAAAAATGGCTCACTAGGTAAAAGCTTGTTGAGGAGCCTGACTGAGTTTGATTCCTGGAACCGAAATGGTGGATGGACAGAATCCACCAGAGGCTGGGGCAGAGGAGGGTGGCAGTTGTGGGGAGGACCAAGTATAGGCACTAAGGCCAGGGGAGGTTACTCACCCAGCTCTGCATCTGTCAGGGGCAGGCGGTTGTCTGCCCAGGCCTCTGATTTTACCAGCATTGAGTCTACTCCGCTAATCATCATCTGTCCCACTCGGGAGCCCATGACCGACTGGACGCCGCTGGTCACTGCTGACTTGGTCATGTCCACACTGCTCTGCACGGCCCCCCGGGTCACATCCACTGCTCCAGTCACCCGGGTGGCCACTGTGTCCTTTGCACTAGTCACTGAGCTGGATACCATTTCTCTGGCTCCAGATACTGTAGATGACACCAGTTCCTTAGTGTCTGCTAGAACCTGCAGGACGGGACATGTTAGCATCCTTCCACACCCAGACCCCCCACCCAGGGAGGCCAGAGAGGGGTCACTCAAGCCCCTGTGTGGTTAAGACCTCATAGCTGGGCAATGTGGCACACATCTTTAATCCCAGCACTAGGAAGGCAGGTGGATTTCTGTGAGTTTTAGGTTAGCCAAGGCTAGTATCTCAAAAAAAGACTTCAAAGTACAATAATGTTCCAAATTCAAATCACATCAAGCTACATGGTCCCAGGCAAATCACTCAATCTCTATGTGTCTTTGCTTTTTATTTGAAGGTGATCCTGGCTGAACCTGTATCCTTCCCAATTTGTTAAAAATTATATATAAAAAGATTTATACTATTTTTACTTGTTATACATCTATATAGGTGTATGTTCTCTGTGCAGGTGCCCTCGGAGGCCAGCTGGAGTTACAAGCAGTTGTGAGCTGTCTGAAATGGGTAATGGGAGCCCAACTCAAGTCCTATGGAATAACAACAAACACTCTTGACCACTGAGCCATTTCTCTAGCCTCTTAATGACTTAGATAAGTATCTTAAATTTCTTTTTACGTGTGTGTGCCACAGCACAGGTGTGGAAGTCAGATGATAATATGTAGGACTCAGCTCTCTCCTACTCTGTGGGTCCTGGGAATAAAACCCAGGTCTTTAGGATTGGGTGTGATTGATTGCCTTTACTCACTAAACTATCTTGGCCCTATTTATTCTTGACATAGGGTATTCCAGGCTGCTCCAACCCTAAACTCACTGCAGTCTATGTAATAGGTTTAAATGCCATGTTGACCACATGCTGGTCCCATATGGCTTAGAGGTAAAATGACCTCCCTATCATCCAGAACATGAAAAACAGCTCAGCCCCTCTCAAATGCAAAGCCCAGAGCCACAGATCTGTCTCCGTCACATGAATCAGGAGAATCTGACCATAAAGTGCTCCCTTCAGTAATGGGAGGAGCACTCTGAAGGACACCTTTAAGCAGATCTGTGTTCAGAGAAAAAGTGCTGGAATTGATAGAGAGAGAGGGCTGCTGGGATATCTCCAGCTGTGACTACATCCAGATGTGGGGCCTCTGTGCAGGGGCCTCTGTCCTATTGTCCTGGGGTTGACGCTATTCCTGGGCATGGCAAATAGAGGGGTCCAGTCCAGAAGAACATGAAAATGAAGCCTGTCCCCTTTGGAAAGCAGCTATACAGTATTTGATTCAGAGGCCAGATAGGAATGGGGGCTAGCTGAAGCCCCTTCCTAGAATCCTCCAGTGAGGAGCAGGGGGTATGGTCAGGAATAGAGCCCCACCTAGAATCCTCTAGTGAGGGACTGGGGGCATGTATGGTCAAGGATGGAGCCCCTGTCTAGAATCCCCCAGTGAGGGGCTTGGGGAGTGGTCAGTGGGTACACTGAACATTCAAGCCAGCTTGGGCTATCTAAGAAAGATCCTGTTGGCAGGTGGTGGTGGTGCACACCTTTAATCCCAGCATTCGGGAGGCAGAGACAGGCAGATCTCTGTGAATTTAAGACCAGCCTAGTCTACAGAGTGAGTGCCAGGATAGGCTCCAAAACTACACAGAGAAACCCTGTCTTAAAAGAACGAACTAAAACAAAAATAAAAAACCTCCCCACAATAAAACAAAACAACAACCCCCCCCTCATTTGGGGACCAGAGAGCTGAATTTCTGGTTCAGTTAAGAATAGCTCATTAAAGGTCCTGGGGCAGGCCTCTAATGCCTGCATCTGTTGTAGATGCATCCCCTGCCTTCTTGGGTTTAGGCTCCTTCCCAAAGGCTTACAACTGTTTCTAAGGGTGTGTATCTCCATCTACACTGTGCATGACACTTGAGGGGCCAGACCAGATGATACTGAGTGCCGTTTGCTGTGAGTTCAGTGGGATCCAGATGATATTATCACTAGATGTGATCAACCTTCAAGATCTTTCTATCCAATGCAGGTGGTAACAGTGAGCACTGTCATATATGTATTGTGTATAAAGCTTGAACTTGGCAGGTCCAGACAGGGCCTCAAGACAGGGAAAACTGACCTAGCACTGACCTTCTCAGTCGGCTGTTGGAGGATGGGCAGGCTTTCCTGCAATCTGTCCAGCCCTCGGTGCGCATACTCCCTGGCCGAAGCAACTGCAGGACACCAGAGAAAACACACCCACTGTAATTGCCCTTCAGAAATGGGGATAGCCACCCAAGGCCAGTTTCAGAGGACTGGAGTCCAGAAGTGGGGGTGATCCCCTCCAAAGATAGCCATGAGAGGCATTCTCCTCCCCTGTTGTCCTCAACTCACTCTGGGGCTCCAGCTTGGACAAGATGGGCTGTGTCCCACTGACCGCAGCCGCAGTGAGGGTCTTGACACCTTTCTCAGCCACATCGCACACGGTCCTCACGTGGGGGTAGCGGTCCTTGGTGGAGGTGTATGCTGCGCTCACCATCTCACATGTGGAGCTGATGAGAGGCAGGCTGGCCACACGGTCCACCACACTGGGCTGTGGGGGGCAGGAGACTGGGCTAGGAGCTAGGGGGACCCACAGGCATGCTCTCATTTTGGGAGAGCAGGCCAGCAGGGCTGGTATGAACAATTGCACAAGGCAGGAACCTGAAGGTTCCATCACGTGCTTCTGGTGGCTTACTCACTCGTTTGAGCACCAGACTGAACACACAGTGAAGAGTCAGGCAGACAAAGGAACACCCCCCCCCTTTTTTTTCAAAACAGGGTTTCTCTGTATTGTTTTGGAGGCTATCCTGGAACTAGCTCTGTAGACTCTACCTCCCGAGTGCTGGGACTAAAGGCATGGGCCACCAATGCCTGGCTAAAGCACCCCATTTTTGTTAGTGCACTGTTGTACCACATAACAGGCTCTATGTTCCATCCCCAGAAACCTAGGGCCACAACACATGATGTCATTCAGCATAGACTGGAGCCTCAAGGGTTCTATTATGACTATGATATCCTGGGCTACATAGTGAATTGGAGGTCAGCCTGGTCTAAATGATAATCTCAAAGAGATAGACAGATGGAGAAAGTGTTGGGGAGAGACAGAGAGATGGGAGGCAGGGAAGCATGTAAGAGGAATTCAAAATCATCCTTGGCCATATAGTGAGTTTGAAGCTAGGCTGTGCTACACAAGACCCTGTACTGAAAGGAGAGAAAAGGATGAAGGGCTGGCCCTAGGTGTTTAATCCCCAGCACTCAGAAGGCAGAGGTAGGGGGATCTCTGCAAATTCCATGATAGCCTGGGCTACATAGTGAGACCCTGTCCCAAACTAAAAGAAAAAAGAAAAGGAAGGAAGGAAGGAGGGAGGGAGGCAGACCTCTAGACTTCTCTCCTGGCTGCCCCTCCCCAACCCCAGCAGTCTGCTGGCAGAGCACTCTCAGAAGCTGCAGACCTCCCTGCAACTCAGACCCCTCACCTGTGGGACAGGTTCTTCCACAGCAGCCTGGGCTTCAGTCGGGGCATCTGTCCCATTGCTAGACATTGTCTCAGCAGCAGGTGCTTCGGGCAAAAGAGATAGTCAAGTGATAGTCTGTTCCATGAACACAGGAAGCAGAGTTGATCTATGAACCTCTCAGAGCCCCGTCATCATTTCAGAAGGTCCAAGGTGAGGCATAGCTCACATAGCTCCTTCCCAACCCCTGACCCTTTGGTACTAGAGAGCCAACCCACTGCCCCAGGCACTCAGCAAAGCTGCACCCCTGACCACTCCCCCAGCCCTTCACAGGAGGATTGGGGGGGCTCCACCCTGACCACACCCCCAATCTCTAACTTTAGAACTCTTAATTCCTCATGTTTGTGACAGGTTTCCTAGGCCTTTTTAACCCCAGCACTCAGAGGTAGGCAGATCTCTGTGAGTTCCAGGCCAGCCTGGTCTACAGAGTTCAACCCTGTCTCAAAAGAACAAAAATAAATATAATAAATCTTATAAAGATTTACATTTTTGTTTTAGGTGCATGCAGTAGCCAGAGAGCAGGAGAGGGCATCAGGTCCCCCGGGGCTGGAGTTAGGTGATATGAGGCACCGAGTGTGTGCTGGTAACTGAACCTGGATCCCCTGAGGGGGCAATAAATGCCCTAAATGCTGAGCCATCTCTCCAGCCTGATTTTATCTTCACGTAGATGTTAGAAGATTGGGAAAATGGACAGACTAAGGACAGGTTTCAGATAGAGGGTGGGGGTAGAAGGCAGGTCCCTAAATTTTAGGCCAGGTAAGTAACATCACCTATTCAAAAACCAGGGGCTGGGGTCAGTGGGCAGAGCCAGCATGTCCCAGTGATGCCCAAGAACCACAGGTACCAGGAGTGGTGGCACATACCTATTTACCCCAGCATTTGGGAGGAAGGTCAGGACTTCAAGGTCATCCTCAGGTACATCACAAATTCTAGGCCAGCCTGGACTACATGAGTCCTTGTCTCAAAAAATAGTTTTGAACCAATGAGAGACCACATCAGAGGGAAACTGGAGCCTCAGTTCATTGTAAGCAGAATCAGGATAGGCCATGCTGTCTCCACCCAGCACCACTAACTCATATCCACACTGAGTCTAAAGGTTTCCCCTAATTCAGACACTGGTGTTCCAGAAAATTCTGATGTGACAGGCCTGAACCCAGTAACTCCTGGATACTGGGACTGTTTTGGTGTGTGTGTGTGTGTGTACAATGTTTGGGGTGGGTCCCAGGGGTCTTATCACATGACAGGCATGGGCTGCCCACTGAGACACAACCCCAACCCGCTTTTTGTTTTATTTTTTACATTTTATTTATTATTTAGCATGAGTCTATGTTAGCATATGCTTGCCATTGTGTGCCCATGTGGAGGTCACAAGACAACCTGTAGGGTTAGATTTTCTCATTCCACCATGAATCTTGGAAATCAAACTCAGGTAGGTATCTGTCCCTGCCAACTCACTGGCCCCTGATCCTGACTCCAGAGGCCCCTGGGAGGGGCTCAAATCCTTGGGAAGCTTGCTTCCCATTATCTACAGCTCAGACTTTCTGGTGGATTGGGTGGTGGCATCTGTGGGATGTTCAATAAACCGGTCTGGCATACCACAACCTAACTGCTGATAGTGAAGGCTGCAGCTTCCTGTTTGTAACAAAGGTTTCCCAACAGAGCAGTCAGGTGATGAGGGTCATGCTTCATTCAAGTCTTGTGATCGCCACTTAAGCACGGTTACTGTTACCTCACCTGGTGAGCAGCAAAGCCTAACTGACCCTTTGAAGTCAATCAGACTCCCCTGGAGGCCCCACCCCCAAGCAAAGGCCGCTGCAGCTGCAGATAAGCACTTTCTGAGTTCTTGGGGTCTGTGACCTCCCTACAGCTGGCTCCAGCTGCCAGAAACTGACCAGCCCTCTCACACCCCGCCCACAAGATTACTTTCTCTGCTGAGAAAGCCAGAGAAGCCCCCAGGGTCAAAGTCTGCTGCATAATCAAGGTTTTGAAGTGGTCAAGGGAGTCTTTCTGCCTGGTTTGATGACAATGCTGTCATCTCAGAATTACTGGTGGAGGCATGGGGATGGCAAGTTCCAGGCCATTTCAAAAACTAATTACCAAAACAGAAACAAAAGACTGAATCTGAGAGATTCCAAGAGAGGGCTGCACCAGGCCCGGTGTGGAACAAGCCTGGCTTTATGCAATGGTCACACTCCCCACTACATTCCCCACCCCTACACCCGCTCTAGCGGCTGGGACCAGTGCAGGGCTGTTAAAACTATTTACAACCGAAGCTGCTGTGTTGATTGCTCTGGAGGACAGGAGACTCGGTACTGGGGAAGGAGGGTGGAGCCACAGGCCAGGAAGCACGGGACGTGCGTTTGAGCACAGCTCTAACTCTGGAGACCCAAGACGGTACAATCCACCTTCCTTGGCACTCAGGAACTCAGTCCCCACCTCCAAAATCTCAGGGTGTCCAGGCCAAGCAAGAGGCAAGTGCTGCAAAAGTTAGAGCCTCCGGTAAAAGTTAGTCTCCTGTAAAAGCGGAATTGTCTACCGTGTAGAGATTTAGGGGGCCTCTGATTCTCCCAGGAAAGTCTCATGTCTCCCGCCTCCCATGGGATGCCCCAAGATCGACCCTGGATTCCCCAGCTCTCACCAGAGTCCTCAGGTTGTCGAGGCAGAGAAACCTCCCCTCTCAAAGCCAGTTCGGATCTGCCCGGGAGGGACAGGGCGGCCCTGTGGATCCTCGTGAGGGAGGGGCTTGAGAGTGACGGGAAAGAGGACCAATAAGAGAAACCCATTACTTAGTCCTACCCACTTACCTTTCTTTGGAGCCCCAGACCAGGTTGCCTGTTGAGTCCCGGAAAGATCTAGAGTCCTCTAGAGAGGGTAGAGGAAACCCTGTGTAACATCCTTTCCTGGGGGGTTTTTGGAGATCCTTGGATCCCCCATGTTTCCAGAGAGGCTTGTGGATCCAGGGCATGGCTGAGTGACATATTCAGATGTGCTAAGTGATAGTCTCCATCTGGACGCTGGGAATCAATAGTCAAGAGTATACACACGTTAGGGCCTAAATGAAAGCTTGATCTCTCAGCCAGCCTGAGGCACTCACTGTGCCTTCTGGTGGGCAAGGCGCTGAGGCCCTGAGGCTCCGAGGCCCTGAGATGGCCACCCTTGGTTCCTGGACTCCTGAGTCAATCAGTCCCTGAAGCTGCCTGCCTTCCTGAAATCTTTCTTCCAGTGGTCTGTAAGCCAAGCGGTTAACCTCAGACAGCCTCAAGGGGTGACCCTATCTGCTGCTTCCCAACCCTCCAGTGAAAAAAAAAAAAATGGGCACAGGCGCTTGCAACCGTGCATGCACCAATGTGAGCCCAACCTGGGGAAGATCCACCCTTACTGAGGTACCTCAAATCTTTCCTGACTTCTGCCCCGGACCTCCTTTTTCTGGGCTGCCTTGATGACTGAATTCCTCTTCTTTCTGTTTCCACTGAACAGCGCTGCTTCCACAGGGGCGGAGGAGGATGGGGCACACTGCTGCAGGTGGCACCCCGCCCCCGACGGCACCCCTTTGCTATGTGGCCCCATGGCATGGCACCCTTCCCTCTGTGGCCCCCACCCCGATGATGCACTCCCCCCCCCCGTGCCAACGAGGGAGGCCTTTCCCTCTGTGACCCCTGCTGGCACCCCTTCCCTCTGTGACTTAGCAGGCATGTACCATTAACCTTGAGACTGGCCTGTGGTTCATTGGCTGTGTATATAGGCATTCGACAATTATTAGACACCTACTGTATACCAAGGTTCTGCAGGGCAGCCCTGGGGACATAGTGTGGACCCTCTTGGCTTGGTAGTTAGCTAGTTAGCATTCAGAGACCAGTAGGATGACAGGCTGGCAGGATAGCATTAAGACTTCAGAGGGGCTGGGCAGTGGTGGCACATGCCTATAATGCCAGAACTCGGGAGGCAGAGACAGGTGGCTCTCTGTGAGTTCGAGGCCAGCCTGGTCTACAGAGCCAGTTCCAGGACAGGCTCCAAAACAATACAGAGAAACCCTGCCTCAGTCTCCCCGTGTTGGAATGAGAGACATATGTAACCACTTCTGGCATCTTTTAATTTTAGAGGAAATTAGGGGCTGGGCCAGACTGCTCAATCAGTACACACCAAACTTGGGTTCCATCCCCAGCAACACATCCACCAGGTATGGTGCATGCCTGTTATCCCAGCACCCTGGAGCTGGAGGTGGGGAATGAGGAGAGTGGGTCACTTCAATGGCAGCCTGTGCTACACAGTGAGTTTGAGGCCAGCCTGGGATGCATGTGATTTGAGGCAGGAAAAACAAAGATCCTAGATTAAAAAACGCTCTCTGTCTGTGGTGGCTGAATCCTGACATCACCATCACCATGTCCTCACTGTCTGCAGTGGCTGAGTCCAGATGTTACCATGTCTCCACTCTTTGGAGGACACATTAACAGCCACAAGTCCTTGATTTTATACAGCAACCTGGTGGCCAGATACTGTCCACTTCTACTCATGTGGCCCGTGTGTTTTATCTTGCCCCTCACCACAGGAAACTGGGGGACATTTAACAAGCAGGCCCTGGCTGTCCCCGCCCTCCTGGGCCTCTTGGCGCCAGCTGCCCGCTGTCCCCTATGAAAGGCATTGGTGGTGGCAGGCTTGGGGGAGGGGCACAGCTCTGAGACCTGTGACCCATAAGTCTGGTCTAGCTTCTTCCAAGCCCCTTGGGCCTACTGGTCTCCTTTCTCTGTCCACCACATGCTGGCCACTCCAGGTCCCGTGAGAGGTGGTCAGTCGGTCGCTAAGTCTCCTTGGTTCCTTGTTTCTCTGGGCTCTGAGACAGACCCTGCAGGGTGCCCGGTGGCTCCAAAGGTGACTTCAAAGTGAGCAGGCCAGTGGGCAGACTTCACTTTGTAAATATCTTGGTTGGCCCAAGGGCTGTGCCCTGTGGGGCCTGTAATCCAATCCATCTGGGACCATAGCCCTCCCAGTCCCCAGGAGGGCAGCCTGGCCTAGGGTGGCCTGGCTTGGCTGGCCACTCAGAGCACTGCCAGCAACCAGGATACCCTGGTTATGTTGTCATGCTGGTGGGGACAAGGTGTTCCTGGGTGGAAGCTGGGGACTGCTGTCCTGGTGACCACCTTGAAATTGTATAAGTGAACATGGAGGTGTCACCTTGGACCTGAGAGGGTGGCATCCAGGTCAATAGGACCCCTAAGTCCTTCTAATTGACAAGAGTAGTGGGCTCCTCCCACTAGCCCTAGATGGGGGAGGGGGAGCCCGGTCACAGCTCTGTTGGCTGGGGCTTGCAGTACGGACAGTCACCGGACAGGATAGTCACCCGGTGGCAGCTGCAGCCAGGACTCCTCCCCACTTGCAGCTGTGTGAGTAGCTTAGGTTCCTGGGAGGGGGGTTATTTTGGGGTTGGAAGCCAGGAAGAATGAGGGGCCCTTCCATGGGGGACAGGAAGCAGGGTAGGCCCAGCTGCCATCTCCCGTTGGCCCACCTGGTGTGGTGGGTGCCATCAGTCACCACACAGGAAGTGTCCCCAACGTTTGCTTATGTGGGTCACTGAGTCTCAGGGTGGAGGGGGAAGAATTCTCCCTGTGAAAGCTGCAGAGCTGGATAGAATGTTCCAGAAAGCCTTAGCTGGTTTGTTGATGGCAGCTATGATGTGAACAATGACACATAGTCTAGGCTGGCTGACAATGTGATACATAGCTGGTAATGACCTTAAATCTCCCAGCCTCCCCAGTTCTGGGACAATAGCCATGCATCACCATGCCTAAGGCCTTGGAGAGCTCTGTTTAGAGGTAGATACTTAACCCATGAGAACTTGGCCCACAGTGGCTTCTCTGCCAAGACCTTAGAGACATTTCTGTTCCATTCAGACTGGGTCCCACATAGCCCAGGCTAGCTTGGACTTGCTATGTAGCCGAAGCTGGCCTTGAACTCCTGTTTATCTCCTGAGTGCTGGGATGACAACTGTGTGCCATCACATCAGGATTATGTGGTATCCAGGATAGAGCCCAGGGCATTCTACATGCCCAGCTAGCCCTGGGCCCAGCAGACAAGCAACTCACATAGATTTACAATACGCTTTTAATATTTAAAGTTGGGGCATTCAAACCAGTTGATCCTCGTTTAGTGACTCCTCCACCTGGGGGCAGTTGGCCTTGTCTTCTCTGGTGCTGGTAATGATGATGGGTAGCCGGGCTTTGACAGTTGTCAAGGACCAGGGGAGATGGATAGTGACTACAAGCTCATAGCTGGTCTGCATAATTTCGTTCTCCTGGGAGCCATTACTCACGGACAACACCAGTGGCAGGGTAAAAGCACTGACCACTGTGGTGCTGTTGAAGGCCGGGATGCGAGCGTTGGCCATCTGTCGAAGCAGCTCACTGCTGTCTGCCCGCCGACGCCGCTCAGCATTGGGTGTGAAGCCCTCATACTGCACGTGGGCATAGAGGGCAAACACCACCGTCTTGATGTACTTGCTCGTGTTGTTGCGGATCTCCGACGTGAATGTCACTGTCTCACCTGGCATGAAGGTGTTCTTGCCCATCTGCACCTGCAGGCTCACCCAGCCCTGCCTACAGCAGCTGTAGGATACCTTCTTCTCAGCTTCCACCAACAGGGGGTTCTATAAGGGAAGAGGATAGACCTGCTGAAGACTTATGGCTAGAGCTCCTGCAGGCTGTGGGGCACTGTGGGGGACGTGGGACTTGTGTTTCCAGCACTAGGGACCTTGGAGAAACAGGAGGCTCAGTTTGGAAGATGGATGATTCAAGCCCACCCTGGGCTACAGAAGGGATAACCTGCCTGAGTTATAGAATGAGACTTTTACAAATGCACAGAACAAGCTGGGCGGTGGCAGGGAGGGAGAGGCAGTCGGATATCAGTGAGTTTGAGGTGAGCCTAGTCTATAGAGCTAGTGCCAGACATCTAGGACTGTTATACAGAGAAACCCTGTCTCAAAAAAAACCTAAAAAAAAAAAAAAAGCACAAGACAAAGCTGGTATCGGTGGCACATACTTTTAATCGCAGCACTCGGGAGGCAGAGGCAGGCGGACCTGGAGGCTAGCCTGGTCTACTAATTCTAGGACAGCCCTGGATACACAAAGAGTCCGTCTGTTTCAAAAGAAACAAGAATGCTTCTAGAAATGTTTAAGAGGTTTTTTGCTCATTGATTTTGTCTATTTTGAAAGCCAGATGTGTCAGCTCCCTTGAAAGTATAATTGTTTTTGAGTTGACACCGGCTTTAGTGCCATATCCCATGCATTTGTACAATGATTTCTTGTCTGCATTTACTATGTTGCTTTATTTCTATTATCACTATTATTATTTTTTTTTTCTGGTACACGGTCTCTATGTAGTTATGGAGCCTGTCCTGAAACTCACTCTGCATACCAGGTTGACCTCGAACTCACAGAGATCTTCCTGTCTCTGTCTCCCAAGTGCTGGGATTAAAGGTGTGCCTGGGTGGCCGAGGTTGGCTTCTAACACACTGCCTGAATCTTTCAAGTGCCAGGATAACAGGAGTACACTGCTACCCCCAGTTCATGCTAGATTGATTGTCGAAACTTTCTCAGAGATAAATGACCTGTGATTTGAAAGACACAACCTATGGACTGGGGTGGCGGCTCCAAGATGGCTCAATGGGCAAAGGTGCCTGCCACCAAACTGAAAGACCTGAGTTCCATTCCAGGAACCCACTTGGTGGAAGGAAAGTAATTACTCCCACAAGTTGTCCTCTGATGCTCATATACTTGCTGCAGAGCCCCTTCACCAAGTGAAATAAATGTAAAAAGAAAGAAAAAGAAATGTACAGTCAGGTTCTTTTAGAGTCAAGGGTCTAGCCAACCTTTGACCTTCTCACATCATCTTCCACTCTCAACCTCTGACCCCTGCTCTCTGCCACTCAAAGGCTGAGAGATCCCCTTTAAACCCTTCCTATGTGTTGAAAACTTTGGCTTCATGAGCACAAGAGGGTTCCTGCAGGCTTCAGGTAACCCACTGCTGTAAATGAGGACAGAGCTGGGTTCACACATACTTCCTTACCACATCTTACTTCCTCATCACATCTTCACACTGGGCTCTGTGTAGCCCCAGGGCCTTTGCACGAGCAGTACCCTCTACTTACTGCTCCCTCACAGTTCTCCATGAGTCACCTTTGGTTTTTATGCATGACCCATCCAAGGGCACCCAGGAGGCAGGTGCTCATGCCCTGAGACCTCCCAGCACCTCCTCTGTGCTGTCTCTCAGATTCTCTGTAGTGTCACCTGGGCCATGCATGCTGAAGTCTGTCTGGGTAAGCTGAAAGTTCTCTTAGCGATGCTGAGGAAGGACTGGACCAGTTTATGGGAGCATCATGGGCCCTGTGGGGTGTTGGGCCTCACTGGCTCTACACACTTCATGCCAGGAACTCCCCCAGTGAGGCAGCCACTTCCATCTAAACCATTCCTTCAGATGCTCTTACTTGGCTTTTAGGAGGTTTGGGGGCACTGGTGGGGAGCTCCATTATGAACTACATGCCTGAAATGGCCCCCAATAGTCACTCATCTGCAAGATGTCCCAGGCCAAATATTCCTGGATGTAAAAATTACAGAGTCGAGAGCCACCCTACCTGCTAGGCTCCTACTCTGGTTCTGGGTTACATTTTGTTTTGTTTTGTTTTGTTTTTCTTTTTTTTTTTTGTTTTTTTGAGACAGGGTTTTCTTGGGTAGCTTTGGAGCCTATCCTGGAACTGACTCTTGTAGACCAAGCTGGTCTCAAACACACAGAGATCTGTCTGCCTCTGTCTCCCAAGTGTTGGGATTAAAGGTGTAAACCACCATCACCAGGCCTGAGTTACCTTTTTTAATTAAAAAATGTTGATCAATTAGTGTGTGTGTGTGTGTGTGTGTGTGTGTGTGTGTGTGTATAAGGTTTGTGTGTGTTGAGGGGGAGAGCCCAGCATGCATGGGGAGGGCAGGGGCAACTCGCAGAAGTTGGTTCTCTCTCCAAATGGGCCCTGGGTCCCCCTTGACCCACCTGTTGTGAAATCACCAGGAGCCTGGGTTGGCAGCCCTACCCTTTGTTTTCCTAAACCCTGGGTACCTGGATTAGGTTCCTCTGTCGGAATTCAGAAATCCCTTGGACCAGCAAGTACAGCCTCTTCTTGGCCAGGATATGCTCCCGGCCCATACACAGGGCCTGCACGAAGTAGGAGATGTGGCCGATCTTGCTGTTGAAGGTGGATGGAAGCCTGGGAGGTAAGTTGAAATGGAAGTCAAAGGTGTGGCTGCCTGCCCTTAACCAATTATCTGTAAGTGAAACACACCAAGGCCGTGCGTGAGAACCTTTCAGAACCTTATCTGGTGGGAGCACTGGGGCTAGGACCTAACCAATGAACCACACTCTCATGTTTGTTGATTGACAGCTAAGGACACTGGACTCTTCTACCCTGCCTCCTTTCCTGTGCACTTGTTTGTTTGTTTTTTTGTTTTGTTTTTTTCTGGGCAGGGTTTCTCTGTATCTTTGGAGCCTGTCCTGGAACTTGTAGCCAGGCTGGCCTTGAACTCACAGAGATCCACCTGCCTCTGCCTCCCAAATGCTGGGACTAAAGTCCCCCTGCACCACCAATGCCTAGTGAACTTGTTTTCTTGTTTTCTCCCTTCCTTCCTTCCTTCCTTCCTTCCTTCCTTCCTTCCTTCCTTCCTTTTTTTTTTTTTTTTTAAATTGAGATAGGGTTTCTCTGTGTAGCTTTGGAGCCTGACCTGGAACTCACTCCGTAGTAGACCAGGGTGGCCTCGAACTCACAGAATCCACCTGCCTCTGCCTCCTGAGTGCTGGGTTTAAAGGTGTGCACCACCATCACCAGACATTTGGTTTTTCTTTTATTTTCTGTAGATACGGTTTCTCTGTGTAGTCCTGGCTGTCCTCAAACTAGATCTATAAACTAGGTTGTCCTGAAATTCACAGAGCCCCTCCTGTTTCTACCTCCCTAGCACTGGGATTAAAGGCATGGCATCACCACCGCCCAGTTCAGCTCCAAACCTTCTTATGGTCACTCTTCCTGAGCAATTTCCGAGGCATCAGAAACCTTATCTGTTGTATTCAGTGTTGTAGGTTCAACACTTAGCATACATTTGGAAAACAGTAGGTGCTCAATAAATGCCTAAGTAGCTGAATGAGTGTCATAAGGTGCTGTGTCTTTCAGGATGAGCTTCGGCTGGCCTGGAGGTCACTATGTAGGATGACCCACACTCCTGACCTTTCCTGCCTTCCTCTCCAGCACCAAGGCAACAGGCATGCACTACCACACTTGGTAGTGCTGGGAATGGAACCCAGGGATCTGTGCCATAGGCTGACCCCAAACTTTCAGCAATCCTCCTGCCTCAGCCTTCAGAGTGCTACTGTGCCCAAGTTAACTGTTATCTCTTTCAATAAAAAAACAAAACAAAACAAAAAAAAAAAAAAAACACTCCCAACACTTGGCATGGTGGTACAGGATAAATCCCTTTCTTAAAAACAAAACAAGGTGCTATCGATGGCTCAGTACTTTAGAGCACTGGCTGCTCCCACAGAGGACAGATTTGGTTCCCAGCACACACATGGCAGTTCACACCAGCTGTAACTCCAGTTCCTGGGATCTGTAGCTCTCTTCTGACCTCCTTGGGCACCAGGTACACACACGGTACACAGACAGATACACAGGCAAAATATTCATGCATATAAAAAATAAATATTAAGAACAAAACCAGGGCATGATGGAGCACATTTTTTTTTATCTATTACTTCTATTTTCTTTTTTTTTTAAATTTATATGTTACATTCCAATCCCAGTTCCCCCTCCCTTCTCTCCTCCTGTTCCTTCCACTCCCATCTCACTTCCCATCTGCTCCTCAGAGAGGGTAAGGCCTGATGGAGCACACTTTTAAGCCCAGGATTCAGGAGGCAGAAGCAGCAGAACCTCTGTAATGCAAGGCCAGCCTGGTCTACAGAGCAAGTGCTAGGACAGTCAGGGCTAAGTAGTGAGACCTTGTCTCAAAAACAAAATAAAACCCCCAAACTTGGAAATCCTGTGAACACCCACAACAACACAATTACACAGTCTGGCATGGAAACAAAGTTCCCAGGTCAGGGTAAAATGATGTTGTAGGCCTCTCCCCAGACGACCTCCAACTGCCAAGTTCTACCCATAGAACATTCTATCTGCCCTAATAGCTGGACCTACAGAGCAAAAAGCCCAAGCTCTGGACTTGAAATCCTACCAATCCCCACCCAGGAAATCTCTGTCCCCCACCCCAAGAAACTATATAAGTCCTGCTTTCTGTTCAGTTCCCTGCTGTTTCTTGCCCAAGCAGAGGCAGCACACTCCTGTTTTTTTCCTTCCAATAAATCTGTGTGAGGCTTGTTGTGCAGTGCCTTTGTGGTATTCCTTGGCTTTGATTGCCAGGATACCTTTCCTCAGAGCTGGGTTGGCAGGGTTGAGGATCTTTGCCCTAAACTCTCTGTCCTCCCCTCGTCCTGTGTGTAACCTCCAGAACTCCTTCCTGGGTTTCATTGAGTCTTAGTAGCAGAGACAGATGTTCATGAAAGCTAAGGAGAATGGTGTCTCAGAGGGCCTCTCACAGCCATTTTGTGGGACTGACTAGAGTAACTCCCAAGAGTTCACTTTGGATGTCTGTGTCCTGACTGGTTCCCTTGTCTTCATATCTTCATTCTGATCATTATTTAACATGACTTCTTTCTGCCTATCTCTAATCTATGTTGTGATACTCTTAAGGGCTTGTTGATTGACTAGCAGATTTGTTTACCTTCCTGCCCAAAGCTGCTGGTCACCTTCTTACCTTTTATTGGGAATGTCTTTGTTTTATGTACGTAATCTGCCTTATTATTGCAAATAACATCTCTGCTATAATCGCGGGTCTCTCCGATTTCTTCGTTCCACTCAACGTAACCCCTACCGACAAGCTCCACCTTTACAACAGGGTCCACGAGGGTACTGTTGAGGATGAGGACCACCTGCCCGACTATATTCGAGCCGGCCAGGTAGACTGCATCTTTGGGCAGCACTACCTCGATGGACTTCACCACAGACATGGGAGATTGGGCGGGGGGAGACACATCCTTCCCCTCCCCCGAGTGCCACCCAGATCTCCCTGGGCTCCTCAGCTGTGGTGACCTCTGTGACATCACTCACCCAGAGTTCTGGGAAGGTTCTCTGTTAGCCCAGGCTAGCCTTGAGCTCCTTCTGTATCCAAGGATGACCCTGAACTCCTGATCCCCCTGCATCATCTCTGGGATCATCATCTGCCCAGTCCTGACTCTTGCTTCCTAGGATATCATAGAAAACCAAAACTCTCCAGTCTGTGCCTTATCAACTCAGGAGGCAGTGGCAGGGAGCTCAAAACAGTTCAAGGCTAGCCTGGGCAACCTTGTGTGACATTTAAAATAAAATAAGCCAGAAGGCTTAGGGGCTTATGCCTTTAATCCCAGCACTTGTGAGGCAGGACGATTGCCAAGTTTGGGGTCATCCTGGGGCATGTAGTGAATTTCTGGACACCGAAGCCTGAGTCAGATGTCCTGATGCTCTGTAGGAAGATTCTGTTCATTGTCTGTGGTCTGCCTTGACTTGCTTTGTGTGATTGCTTTTGTAAACAGTGATGTCATGTTCCCCTGTTTAAATGAAAAATTAAATATATTTTTATATGTGTGTGGGCACATGCATGTAAAAGTTGAAATTCATGGAAGTCAGTTTTCTTCCACTGTTTGTGTTTGGTGATTGAACTCAGGTCATCTCTCTTGGGGGCAAGTACCTGTACCCGGGCTGAAGCCACCTTGTTTGTACCTGCTGAAGCCACTTTGTATGCCCTAATGTTTTTTAAGTTGTTTGAGACAGGGTTTCTCTGTGTAGCCCTGGCTGTCTCACTCTGTAGACCAGGCTGTCCTCAAACTCAACAAATATCTACCTGCCTCTGCCTCTAGAATGCTGGGATTAAAGGTGTGCTCCCAATGTTTAATGTTAATTATTTTATTGTTTGCAATTTTGAGACAGGGTCTCATATAGTCCAGGCTGGCCTGGAATTTGCTGTGTAACTGAAGATGACTTTGAACTCCTGCCCCACTTTCCAAGTGCTGGAGTACTACCAGGTGTGTACCACCAGGCTATGCAATCTGGGAAATCCTGTCACACTTGTAAAGCCTACCCTATTGTGGAAGGCCCTTTCCTCTCAGATCTTAGAGATGAGGGCCTGGATACCGTTGAGGGTTACAGGGAGATAATTGAAACATCTTTGGGTGTACCCATTAGCCCTTAGCCAGAAGTAGGGAAGTGGAGGCTCTGGAGTTAAAGTCGTTTTTGGCTACAGAGCAAGTTGGAGGCTAGCCTGGGCTATGTGAGACCCTGTTCCTAAAAGCAAAAACAGACAAAAATTGGAAGTTTTCTGCAAAGGCTAAAGACCCTCCCATAGCCTCTGAGGTCTAACCCATTCTTTGTCCCAGCCAGGGGCCCTCCTCTGGCCCCCCCACCCCAAGCCTTCTCCACATCCGATGTGTCCTTGTCTTCCCAGCCGGAAGTAGCTCCGTCCCAGCCCCCACGTGGCCGCTGGTCATTTCCGACCTCATGGCTTGTGGTTGTACCTGGAATTGTCCTCTACACTTATTTTCTTCTTTCCTTAACCAGAATTTGCTTTGCCAGAGACCCCAAATAATGGAGGGGAGGGTGTATCTCACATGAGGTTGGGTCCCACAGCTCTGTTTATCAGTTACTGCAGATGCCCAGAGCCGAATGCCCGCCAAGAATGGTCAGAATAGAGCAGGCCGGGGCAGAGGGGGCAGGGAGGCGCTGCCCGCCTGGACAACTTGCAGAAGGCGGGAAAAACCAGGCGCGGGAGGGGGAAAAGCCCTTCGAATGGATAGCATGGGTGGGGCCACTAACAGCACCCTGATGGATGTTAGTTACCCAATGTACTCAGTGCCTTTAGGAGTGGTCAGGATCTGGGGTGCTGGGTATCTGGAGGGGAGGCACCCCTCAAGTTCCCCCGGGGTATATGGTCATAGATTCGGGTCATAGATTTAAGAGGTCAAAGTGTGTCCAGCCACGGGGGAATGGGCATGTACTGAGGTCAAGGGTCTTGGGGGTGGTGGTGGTGGTGGTGGAAATCCCTCCCAGGATTTCTATGTGGTTTGCATGCTGGGGAACTTGGGCCTTCTTGGTAAACTGGGCACAGCGGACAGGACAGGTCCGTGGCCTGCTGGGCGGAGCCGGGGGTGGGGTAGATAGCCAGTCGTGGGACGCCCCACTCTTTCTCGCTTCCCGCCACAGCGCGAACCAATCAGGAATCAAGAGCCCGCCCCCCTCCACCCATTAGGGTGGCAGAGTCTCCCACAGCAGCCTGTGCATACTTCTAAAAACGCCCTGAGTTTTCGCGGGAAAAAAGAAAAAAAAAAAAAAAAAAAATCAGCAGCTGGAAGGATCGCGCGCTCCCGGGCTCACTCAGGTCTTCTGCCACTTACGCGGCTCCCACCTCGGTCATCCAGCTCCAAGGCTCCTAATCAGGAGCAGGCAATCCAGGCGAGAGGACAGTGCGGATTGCCGCCGCTGAGAGAGGTGAGTGGAAGAGCGGGCTGGGCGCACACAGTGTGGCACTGCCGGCCGGGCACAGCGCAAAACTGCAAATAATCTTTCCCACGCGTGGCCACGGGGATTGTTTCAGGAGATCCGAGGTCTTTCATCCTGGACCCTCTTCCTGGCTAGCCGCACAACGTTGACGGCCGGGGGGGGGCTTTGCAAACTTTCCCGCGCGTGGAATGAGATTTATAGAGCTATTGCTCACGCGTGCTTCTGCACCGTCTGTAAGGGGAATCCGAATTGTATCTTCCACGCTGGGTCCCCATCTCTGGCCCGGTGCACACGATTATACTCCAACACTTAGCAAAAATTTCCCGCGCGTGTCTCCGGGCAGGGCAGAGAGCCACGGCGCATGCGTGCTTCTGAGTTTGTTGAAGGGCAATCTGAGGGGCGTCCTCCACGCTGCACCCAGTTTCTTACAATCACGGGTGCCACTAAGTCCGAGGGAAACGCGTGGGGTCCGGCGGGAGTACACGCTGTTCCGCGCCTGCGCGCGGAAGCTCCCCGCGATTCAATTGTCGCGCTCGAGTCCGGTTTCGCGCGCCCTGGCCTCTCCGAGGACGTATCGGCCAATCGCATGCGAGGAGGGCGGGGCGTGCGACGCGGGAGCAGCCAATCATCAGCGGGCTCTCCGGGAAGGGCGGAACTTAAACGGCGCGGCTCTGGGGGTCCGACCCTGGCGTCGGCGGCGGATGGTGTGGGCGTGGGCTCCGGGCCTCGGGAGTCTTTAAAGCGCGATCCCAAGAGGCCAGAGTCGGTGTCTCAGGGAAGGTCAGGCTAGCCAATTGTGCGTGGGGCACAGGTGAGTTTCTGGCCACGAGCGAGCGCGCGGGGGTGTCGGCCGGGACTGCCGGTTGCCATGGCCACGGCGAGGGGGGGCCCTGCTCCGCGCACGCGCGAGGGGGGCACTGGCCCGGAACTCCGGGGGGCGTCCCGAATATTGTGTGTGTAGGGGGGTCCTGTCTTCTGTGACCGAGTTTTTCCTCCCGGGACTTGAGAAGTTCCGGTTCGCTTTGGAGTTGACGAGTTCCCTTTACTGGGACTTGGACTGTGTGGAATAAATGAATAAATGGGTGAACGAATGAATGAGCAGCCTGACCAGTGCCTTTCTGTCGCCATGGATATTCTTCTCCCTCTTTGAAGATGTGGTGGATTGACTTTGACTTTGGTGGTCCACGTTCAAGTGTCCCTACTCACTGATCATTAAAACATTAAGCGCCTAATTTATGCCACCTGGTCCTCCAAGGCGCGGTCTGGCAGTGTAGAGGGGCCAGGACGCCAGAGGGTTGATCTTGGGAGCTGCTTCTTGCTCAATCAGATGTAAAGAAATCTACTGGGGTGAGGGTCCCCCACTCCCCCACCTTCTGGCCGGCCACACTAACCCGAATATCTCTTTCTCTTTCTCTGTATCCCTCCAGCATATAGGCACCATGTGGATCCAGGTCCGAACCATGGATGGGAAGGAGACCCACACCGTGGACTCTCTGTCTAGGTTGACCAAAGTGCAGGAGCTGAGGAAAAAGATTGCGGAACTGTTTCACGTGGAACCCCAACTGCAGAGACTCTTTTACAGGGGCAAACAGGTAAGCTGGCCCCGGACTGCAGCTTTCCTTCTGCCCACTGAGCTTTGTTCCAGGCACCCAGCTTCTCAAAGCCACCAATCAAGAGTGCCCCCATACACTTATCCCCCTCATTGGTGGCTTCAGATGCTGGGGGAGGGTGAACAAAGGCAGGCCTCTACACCGGCTAATTGTCCTTTGAAATCTTCTAAATCATTTGTCTTGAGGAGAAAGTTTAAAGTGGCCAACAGAGGGCTCAGGGGGGTTGCAGAGTAAAGTTTCTCCAACAGTCTTCACGTGGTGGCAGTGAGAGGAGACCAGGTTTTCCTTTTGAAATCCACCCTGATCGCCCACAGCTTGCTCCCATGAGACATCAAACCCTCTGAGGATCCACTTTGCTCACTAATTAGAAATTTCATTTACTTAGGCTTATTTGGAGGGCAGCTCCCTAGTTGGACCTCTCCACCCCATCTCTCCAGCTCTGTGACCTTTAAAATGGCCATCTTTGCAGCCCAGCTACTGACGCTTGGACTTTTTATTGTTGGCACCTGGGTGGGCTGTCTTCTTTCATTGGTGGCTTGTGGTTCTGGGAGTAATGTGTATTGGCATTGGGGTGTCTGGTGTGGGTACATGCCTGCAGAGGTCTGTTTGGAGTTGGGTGAACTGCAGCCAGCAGGGAAAGGTCCTAAGTAGATCTGCTCGCTATTTCCATGGCCGGTACCCGCCTTTGTGTTTGGACAGGGCACTGCTGCCCTCTGGTGTCAGGTCCGATGGTTCATTTCTTTAACTGGCTGTGCCCAGGTGATGGCAGTGTGACTGTGACTGCCCTTTAAGCCCAGACCCAGACATGGGGTGTTCTTGGTGAAGCTGGGTTGTGTGCAGGCAGGCTCCATGTTTGATAGCCTGCAATGGTGACTCATTCCATTCCATACCCAGCATGTTGGTTTAGCAGTGTGTCTCTCCTGGGAACTGTAGCTGGTCAAGTTTACATTGGGTCAGAAAGACCCAAACTTTAGTGGCCTTACCCACCGCAGAGATTTAACACCATTTGGCCTTCCGCTGGCACCTCTTCTGTCAAGTCACTGGGCTCACTCACTTCTGGGACCATCTCATATTGGTAGAAATGCTTGTTCAGGTTCTCCCTGAGCAGTGTTATAATTTATCGAGAGACTGGGTTTCACATAGCACAGGCTGGCCTTGAACTCGGGTCTGCCTGCCTCTGTCCCCTGAGGGTGCCCAGCTGCAGCCCACCCTACTGCCTGATCCCTTTTCCTAGGTGCCTTTCATGTGGCAGCTTTATAGGCTTTGTCAGGGAGAAGGTGGTGGCTTCCGGTTTCTGACACAAGTTCCCCAGCTTGCAACTTATACAGCTACAGTAGGCTATTGGGGACACAGCAAGCCATGGGGAGGGAGTAAGGTGCTGGGAAGTGGATGGAGAAAGGCTGCTTTTGTGGTGGTTGACAGCATCAGAAACTTGCAAGTAGGTCCTTCTTACAGAAGAGGAGGTTCTAGAAGGTTCGTGGTGTGCTGGCTTTGTTGTGGCCCAGCTGCCTGGGTTCATTGAGACTTCAAAGCTAAAAGGATCAGGATGGTGTTAGGGAGCTGGTGTGTGCTGGCCCTTCCTTGTCTCTGAGCGGGGTGGTGGGTATTTGGGAGGGGGCTCTGGGCATTGTCCCTATCAGGGCAAAGTGAGATGTATCTAGTAGACCTTTGTTATCTTAAAAACACTCGTGAAAATAGCCTTCAGTATGCCCAGTAAGTATGTGCAGGCTGTAATGGCTGCTAAGTCCTTTTCTTCTCTTTTCAAGGAACATGCACAGGCTGATTGGTTGTCATTGCATGTGGTGATATGTTTTGGGTTCAGTGGGTCTTGACTTGTTGATGGAGGCACCAAAATTCAGCCAGGGGTCTCCACAGTGGATGCTGGTGTCTCCATGCCAGGGCTCCCCCACTGTTATGACAGGCCCTAGACATCACCCGGGAAGCCCTTGGGATATTTCTTTCTCCCTTCACATCAACTGGTCTCTTGGTGATTGACAGCAGCCATGCTGGGAGTAGTTCAGCACTTGCCTGGAGTCCACCCCAGTACTCTGGAAACCTGTTATTCTAGTACTTAGCCAGTCTTCTCTACCTGTGGAGTCCAGTCTCAGTCTGGGCTACAGGAAACTTTGTCCCCTTTAAAAAAAAAAAAAAAACCTGTTGGGAGCAGAGAGCCTGGGCCAAGGCCTGTCTCAGGCTGTGGTGATGTGGTGACATAGTATGGCAGTGGCCCTGGAGCCATTACCTTGCAAAAGTAGCTTGAAAGGTGCCTCCCAGGATCATGTGACAAGCCAAGTAAGGCAAGGCAAGGCACCTACCCCCTTCACTGGAGGCACAGCAGTTCTCCCAATAGTGTGGACAAAAGCCACCAGAGCCATCCTGATGGGCCATGCCTCCTGTTACCTCAGCTATTCAGGAGGCTGAGGCAGGGTCACAGCTGTTTTGTCTGAAAATGTTATTTGTTGATTTTTTTTTTTTAGATGTTATTATGTGTGTATGCACCTTTTTGCGTGTGGGGATCAGAGGACATCATTGAGAAGGGATCAGACTTGGTATCAGGCTCACAGGGCAAGTACTCTCATCTGCTGAGCAGTCTCACTAGCCTTTATTTCCTTTGAAGGGTCCTATGTAGCCCAGGCTGCAGTCAAATCCACTCTGTAACCAAGGATAACCCTTTATACTTGTTTCCTCTTGAGATGGGCTGACAGCACGTGTTAGCACCTGGTTTATGTAGAGCTGGGGATGGAGTCCTGGGCCTTGTATACAATAGTGCACACTCAGCCCCTACCCTGGGTTTAATTTTCAGTCTCAGAAATGAACAGGGTGTGTGTATGTGACTGAGTGCTGGACTCAGTTATTGAGGTCAGTGAGTGGGGGCTGGACCTTTAGGCTCTTAGAGTGTCCTGTCCCCTGTGACAGATGGCCCCAAGGGTGCCTGTAATCTGGTCACATGCTTGTTAAGTTTCCTACCCTACCACTTGGCAAGTGGGATATAATGGGGGACACTATTCCTAGACCTAGTCACATACTAGTGCAGACTTCTACCTGCCTTCCATGGGTCCTTTCTGGATAGTTCCAGAAGCAGCAGCCAGAAGCTGCCCAACCGGCCTTGTGAGTTAGGAGTTGTAGTTAGAGCTGCAGGGTGAGTCTGTCCCAAGCAGGTCCCAGCCATATCTTGCCCTGTGTGTTGAGTGGGGGCTGTGACCGTGGTGGGGCAGCCTGGTGGGTTCCTAGATGACAGGGCCGAGGGGGAGGATTGTATGGTCTAGTTACCCACTCTGCTGGCCTTATCTCCTGGCCATTCTGGTGCTGACCACCAACCCCTGGGGCCCAGCAACTAACATATTATGCTTTGTATTTGAAAACTTTTTTTGGGTCATGTGCATTGTATGTACATGGATGCCAGGTGGCCTCACTTGCTTCCTTATCTGTGCTCCTGCTTTTGGCTGAGTAGTGTTCCACTGTGGGACAGCACATAGCAGTGCTTGTCTGTCTGTGGAAGGACTCTACACTGGGCATCTTCTCCCCAGCTCCCTATCCATTTCAGGATCTCCAGGTCTGACCTGTGGTGCAAAGTCCCTGTGTGTTGGGTAACAGGTGTATGGTTGGTGGAGTGTAGGTCCTGGCTTCAATGTAAGCGTGCATTCAGGGTGGTTATGGACTGCTGACCACATTGTCCCCCCCAAGCTGTCTTATTCCCGCAGACTCTAGTTCTTTCAGAGTCCCTTTCCCATGGAGCTTGTTCCTGTAGAATCCTCTTTCCAGAGCTGCCTTTTCTCTATTCCCATAGAGTTCTGTTCCCGCCAAGTCTGGCAGTCTGTTCCCGCAGAGTTCCTTTCCCGCAGAGGCTGCGAGTCTGTTTCCCGCCCAGTCCTCTTCATGCTCCTCTTCATGCGGGAGTCCTGGAGTCTGTTCCCGCCCAGTTCTGTTCCCGCAGAGTCCCTTTCCCGCAGAGGGAGTCTGTTCCCTTCATGCGGGAGTCCTGGAGTCTGTTCCCGCCCAGTTCTGTTCCCGCAGAGTCCCTTTCCCGCAGAGGGAGTCTGTTCCCGCCCAGTCCTCTTCATGCGGGAGTCTTGGAGTCTGTTCCCGCCCAGTTCTGTTCCCGCAGAGTCCCTTTCCCGCAGAGGGAGTCTGTTCCCGCCCAGTCCTCTTCATGCGGGAGTCCTG
Organism: Phodopus roborovskii; assembly: GCF_943737965.1. Taxonomy (NCBI): domain Eukaryota; kingdom Metazoa; phylum Chordata; class Mammalia; order Rodentia; family Cricetidae; genus Phodopus; species Phodopus roborovskii. The sequence goes on from NW_026125554.1 coordinate 4,976,786, forward strand.
GAGTCTGTTCCCGCCCAGTTCTGTTCCCGCAGAGTCCCTTTCCTGCAGAGGGAGTCTGTTCCCGCCCAGTCCTCTTCATGCGGAGTACTGGAGTCTCTGTTCCCGCCCAGTCCTGTTCCCGCAGAGTCCTATCCCCATGGAGTACTACAAAGCCCATTTCTATTCCTGCATGCACTGAGTCCTGGAGAGAAGTCAGTCCCATTCCTTATTGTGCAGAGTTTGTACACTAGGAGTCCCAGGCCTGTTCTCAGACATAGTAGGCCACATGGGTCTGCAAGCCTTTCTCTCATATGCCTTCCCCATTAAGATTTGGGGGCTCCAATTCACTGCAATCCCAAGAGATCTTTGTATGACAATAGGGTCCTTGTCAGGGACTGAACCCCCTCATTTAGGCACTGAGTGACTCCACTCCTATGGGAGCTCTTACCAGTGTATGTGGCTGTCACAAGGGTGATCTCTCTGGCCTACAGTGAGGAGAGAGCCCATGGTGAGATACGACATGGAAGGGACTTCTGGGGGGCTACAAATGACTGCTTGGGTTCCCAGCTCTTGGCCACATGCTGCTCAGGAGCAGCATGGGGGAGATTGGAGGAAAGCCTTAGAAAGAGTTCTAGGGACTGTGCTGTGAGACCCCCTGGTTGACCCTGAATAGCTTCAGTCTCTTTTTGGGCCTCCACCCAGCAGTACCTAACCTGACTTAAAGGCCTTTCTGCCTGCCTTCCTGGCCTTTGGCAGGTGGAGGAAGGAGGACCAGGAGTTTGAGATGAACCCCTGAACCCCACTCAGTATTAGTTCAGCAAGTCTCCCTGGAAGGGGGACCCCCTGGACATCCACAGCATGGAGGGATTGAGTTGTCTGTGCTCATGGCACTCTGTGGGTGCTAACAGTGTCAGCAGAGAGAGCCTAGGCCTGGGACAGGGCTTTGGCTGTCTATGTGTGCCCCATCTACCCCTGCCCCATGCCAGACCTTCATGGAAGACAGTCTGTTCTGGATTTCCCCACAGATGGAGGACGGCCACACACTCTTCGATTATGATGTGCGCCTAAATGACACAATCCAGCTGCTGGTGCGCCAGAGTCTGGCACTACCTCCCAGTACAAAGGAGCGGGATTCAGAGCTCTCCGACTCTGACTCTGGCTATGGTGTGGGTCAGAGTGAGTCAGACAAGTCGTCCACGCATGGTGAAGGGGCTGTTGAAGGGGATGACAAGACTGTGTGGGAGGACACAGAACTGGGGCTGTACAAGGTGAGATTCCCTGTGGATGTGTGGAGGTGTGACAGTACCTTTCTGGGTTTGTCCCTAACCCAGGGGACACTGCCAACCCTGACTATGCCTGAGTCTCCCTGCCCCTCACTACACTGACAGCCACACAAGGTCTCTTGGGATTCCTTGGTGACCACTATTGCCAGTACCTGCAGGTGTCACCTTTACAGCTGGTACAGCAGCTGATGTTTTGAACTCTCTTCAGGGAGTTTCGCCAAGATTGAAATGTGTATGCACTTGGTAAATGGAGGTTGAGCCTCTCTGGGAATCCCAGCCTAGGTATTTGAGGCTGAACAGTGTCCCATGAGAACCACCACCCTCTGTGATATGTGGAGGCATGTCTTCTTACCCAGGCTGGAGTTACATGGGAGATCCTGGTCTGGAATATGGAGGCTTGGGATGTGGCTCAGTACCTGGAACCCTAGGAACACATGTGATCCCTGTTTATTTGTTGTCCACAGTGCTGAGGTTTACTCCCAGGTGAAGCATGGTAGCTCATACACACAATCCCCTGTACTCTGGAGGCTGAGGCAGTACGTTTGTTTGTGTGGGACTAGCCAGGGTCATGGAGTGAGACCTGTAGGCATAGCTGGGTGCAGACACATTTTAACCTGGCATGTGTGGTTCTGTGATTCCTGCCCCACAATCTGAATCCTTGACCTTGATCCTGCCCTGCTGCTGGGTCCCCTGAGCCTCCTTGCTTCCTATAGGTTAATGAGTACGTGGATGTGCGCGACAACACTTTGGGTGCATGGTTTGAGGCTCAGGTGGTCCAGGTACAGAAAAAAGCACCATCCCAGGAGGAGCCCTGCAGCTCCAGTGCCAGCATGTCCCAGGAGGATGACATCATGTACCACATCAAATATGATGAGTGAGTGTCATTGTGAGCTTGGTCCTGTCTCCAGCATTGTCCGGATCCCCTGCCCTGTACTTACTCCCTAAGTGATTGCTGCTAGGGGACAAGGGTGGAGAAGCCACAGAAGGTTACTCTTGGCCCGTTCTTGGTGCCCTGTTTCTATTTGATACTAATGAAGGTCCCTCTTACCTTAGGAGCCCAACCATGAGCTGCCTTGCCTTGATCAGTTTTTGTTCAGTCTAAGAGGTCATGAAAGATCTCTTGAGATCTTGGTCCCAAGCCTCCTTGGTCTCATCCTTCTCAGGAAGGTCTTTGATCTCAGTCTCTGGGGCAACAGAGCATCTCACTCAGGTCCAGGTCCTGCATCATGACACGGGTGGTGATGAGAGGCCTCAGGCAGGCAGCCAAGCCATGTATATCTGTGTCTTTAGATCTGGGAGCCCCTTGTGGCCTAGGGAGTCCACAGCACTTCTTTGTAAGGCCAGCATCCCATAGGTGAAGGACTCTGCTTACTTCTGGTCGTGCTGGGTTTCTGGTGTCGGCCCTTGAGTAGAGGGAGGGGTGTTGTCATTTCTGTCCATAGCCTGGGTGGCTCCCTCATCTGGCCCACCAACTAGCATAGATGGCCAGGGTCACCCAGCATGTAGTGATCTGGGGGATCTAAGGTTGGACCTGTGCTTGCAGCTACCCAGAGAGTGGAGTGGAGATTGTCAAAGCCAAGGATGTCCGTGCCCGTGCCCGCACTGTGATCCCATGGGAGGACCTGGAGGTTGGCCAGGTGGTAATGGTCAACTACAACGTGGACTATCCCAGGAAACGCGGCTTCTGGTACGATGTTGAGATCTGTAGGAAGCGTCGGACCAGGACAGCGCGTGAGCTCTATGGCAACGTCATGCTCTTGTGAGTGGCCTACCTGGACAGGGACCCTGATATCCTATCCTTCCTTACCTGTTCCATAACCCCCAGACTCTGCTTTCTAGGGTCTTGTGTGTTTGGGGACCTCCAGGGGGCCAAGGGCAATTGGCCTCATTTAGGGGGCACCAGATCTCACTGTCTTGCCCAGGGTCTCTTCAAACTCTTGACTCAGTGCTGTGTAAACATGAGGACCTGAGTTCGAATCCCCAGACGCTCACATAGAAACCACATGCAGTAGTTCCTGTCTGTATTGCTAGCAGTGCTTGCTGTAGGGACATAGATAGGAATTCCTGGGCATCCAGAGCTTGCTAGCCTGACACATGGCATGTGCAGGCAGAAGTTGAGAATGGGTAGCTGAGTGTGCTCTGACCTGTATGTGGCACAGGAGTGCCCATGTTACAGAATACGCATGCAGAAACCAGTGGGGAGGAAGTCACCTGGGCTGAAGCCATCCTCCTGCCTAACCCTCCGTAGCAGGTCTGAAGACAGGCTCAGCTTCACGGTGTTCTAATGTTTTGGACTGTTCTGCAGAAATGATTCTCAGTTGGACAACTGCCGGATCATGTTTGTGGATGAAGTCTTCAAGATTGAGCTCCCCAATGAAAGGAACCCCTTGATTGGGGGCCCCTCGCAATGTGAGTACTGGTCAGGCCCTGAGTATAACTCGGGTGCAGGTGGCAGTTCCAGGTGGCATGGTGGCCTGCTGCAGCCCCTCTTCCCCTCCGAAAAACAGGGAAGAGCGGTCCATCCTGCCAGTACTGCAAGGACGATGAGAACAAACCGTGTCGAAAGTGTGCCTGCCATGTGTGTGGTGGGCGGGAGGCTCCCGAGAAGCAGGTGTTATGTGACGAGTGTGACATGGCCTTCCACCTGTATTGCCTGCAGCCACAGCTCACCTGCGTCCCCCCTGAGCCTGAGTGGTGAGTGGCTGATCTGTGGGGTTACCTGGCATGCCCAGAAGGGAACTTAAGACAGGCCAGGAAATGGCTCTCAGCTTTGCTGCACAGTTCCACTTGTCCTGAGTTCAAATCCCAGAACTTGAATCAGAAGCTGGGTGCAGCTGTTGCATGACCCTGTGAGCCCAGTGCTGGGGGAGCAGTGACGAGGTTGGCTGGGACCTGCTGGCTGCCAGCTTGGCTGCAGGGTCTGAGAGATAGCTGTACTAGTGTCAAGGGAATCTAGCTTGTATCCCTCAGGCCTGCCACTGTGTGCCCTGCCCCACTCTGTGATTGCACTTTTGGGGAGCTTGAATTCCTGACAGTGGTGCACAGAGGAACCTCTTGGCTGCTTGATCCTATGTAGATGGGAAGTCTGAGGTCTTGACAGAGAGACGATGGGTGCTATCACATGAACCATGCCTTCTCCCTTACTCAGCATTGGAACTTACTTTGTCTTTATTCATTCTTGCATTGTTTGGATTTTCTTGAGACAAAGTCACTGTGTAGTCCTGGCTGTTCTGGAACTAGCTCTGTAGACTAGGCTGACCTGGAGCTCACAGAGCTCTTCCTGCCTCCCTGGGGAAGGTGTGCACCACCATGGCTCTCTCTCTGTGTGTGTGTGTGTGTGTGTGTGTGTTTTTTTTTTTTTTTTTTTTTTTTTTTTTTGTTTTTTGTTTTTTGTTTTGTAATATTTTTAAAATTTAAATTAGAAACAATCTTATTTTACATATCGATCCCAGTTCCCTTTCCCTCCCATCCTCCCATGCCCCAGTGTGTGGCTCTTGAAATAACTTTTGTGTTACTTTTATTTGTGTATGTGCATGTGGAGATTAGGAAATAACTTTTGGGAGTCAGTTCTCTACCATGTAGGCCCAGGGGAGTGAAATGTCAGTTCTGAGGCTTGGTGGCAAGCCTGTACCCACTGACCATTTCACTGGCCTTCTCAGGCAGGACTTTTAGTTCAGGTTGAGGAAACCCGTGTCCAATAGAACATTCGTAGGGATTCTGTAGGGATGGTCCAGCCTGGAGTTTAACCCTGTGCCCCCAGCTGAGCATGGATGGTGGAGCTTGTCCACAGCTGCCTGGGAACCCAAGTTTCTGATTTGATTTAGCTCTAGTGACCTTGGTTCTGAACAGCCGTGTGGGCTGTGTGTCTCCTATCTCTGGCTTGGTGTGTGGTTTCTAGGGGAAGGAAGGATACCACCTGTCTTGCACTTGGACATCAGGCCATATGCAGGTGACATTCTTGTTTCAGGTACTGCCCCAGCTGCCGGACTGACTCAAGCGAGGTGGTGCAGGCAGGCGAGAAGCTGAAGCAAAGCAAGAAGAAGGCAAAGATGGCATCAGCTACCTCGTCCTCCCGGCGGGACTGGGGCAAGGTGAGGCACACATATCCCATCTTGTTTCTGTCCCTATTCCCCACTCCCCAGTGCTTATACAGCCCTTTCTACACTGCAGGGCATGGCATGTGTGGGCCGCACCAAAGAGTGTACCATTGTGCCCGCCAACCACTTCGGGCCCATCCCTGGCGTCCCTGTTGGCACCATGTGGCGCTTCAGAGTCCAGGTATCTGCAGATCCCATGGGGTTCCAGACGGTTCTCTGTTGAGTTTTGTGTCTCATCGTTTGGGGCAGAAAATGCTGCTGCATTGGGTTCAGGGGGATGCATGCTTGGGAGAGGGTGTCAGGTTGTATCATACCCTTTACTCCTGTCATGGCCAGCTCTTTCATAGTGGCTGGACTTGGCCATTGGGTCAGTGTGCTTTTGTCAGGGGATCTGGACAGGGTCACAGTTCCCAGGAGATCCAGTGGGTCTTTTGGTGGTGTTTACAGGTCAGTGAGTCTGGTGTGCATCGGCCGCATGTGGCGGGCATCCATGGCCGGAGCAATGATGGTGCTTACTCTTTGGTGCTGGCTGGTGGTTACGAGGATGATGTGGTGAGTGCTGAGCCTCCTTCACCACCATTTGGTGTCATCCCGTCCATCCCCTTTCCACCCCTTAACTGCCTCTCACGTGTCACCCACCACAACTGATCCATCAGGAGTCACACCCAGCTCTGAGTGGCCTGTGGGAATTCTGTGTCACTTAGCCCAGTCTCCACACTGGGGCCCACTCTCATTGTTGGCCTGAATTGCCAGGTCACACTGTCAGCATGTTCTAGTCATTCTTGTTGTTGGACCTAATAGTGTCCCCTAATAGTGTTCATTTCTGCCATAGAAAGATGTCATGAGGTTTTGTTACCTGTAAGCACAAAGATAAGTCTTTCAGTTTTATAAGGAAAGAAAAGTCAACTCTAAGGATGCCACAGCTGAGTGTGGTGAGGGCGACAGGAGGCAGGCTGGCTTTTCAGTCAGGGCCACCATGTAGGGTGTGATGGCGGCTTAATTAGAAGGGAAGGTGGGAAATTATAGGGTGGGGCGAACATTCTGTACTCATGGGTGCGGGGGGAGTATCCCCTCCCTTCTTACTCTCCCTTCTAAGCAAGGGAGTATCCCAGGTTTAGCAGCATAGGACATTTCAGGTGCCCCCGTCTGTACCATCCACCTCTAGAAGGTTGCATCTTCCCCATGCCGAGTCTCTGTCCCCCAAGACATTTAACTGCCAGTATCTCAGCCTTCCCCTGGCACATGCTGGCCTCCCTCTTTGAGACTGACAACTCTGGGGTTCCAGGGTATGGCACCCTTTGGGATCTGTTCCTGTGTCTGGCTCATGTCACTGCTTGTGCCTTCGAGGCCCCTCCATGTTGGAATAGGTCTCTGGCATTTCAAAGAGCTGAGCCTGGTATCTGTCTGTTACAGAGTCACAGGGTGCCTGTACAGCTCTTAGGGGCCTGCGGTGTGCCCCTGCCTCCTCACTCTTCCTTCACTTCTGCCATGATCTCACTACCTCCTCCACGTCCACACCTCTTCTCCTCGTTGAGTTGGGCAGGACTTACCCACCATGCTGAGGGCTCACGCAGTTCCTTTTCCTCATTGCAGGACAATGGCAATTTCTTCACGTACACAGGGAGCGGTGGCCGAGACCTCTCAGGCAACAAGCGCACTGCGGGACAGTCCTCTGACCAAAAGCTCACCAACACCAATAGGTGTGTGTACTGAGCGTGGTTCCATGTGCCTCTCATGTGGCAGCAGGTGATGGGGCACAGATTCTTCTATTTGCCTCATGGTGGATCTCTGTCTTGGCCATAGTCCCAGCCAGGAATATCACTTCCATCTCCGTCTGGAGGCGGCATTCTGGACAGGGTCCTCTGTATCCTGTTGTGCTGCAGCCAGGGTGTGGCTAGGCTCAGTGTATAGTTATTGTACTCAGTCTATGGTTATTGTATCAGATCTTCTATCTCAGTAGTTTAGAGGGGAAAGGTTTTGTTACTGTAACAAGTCCTGGAAACTCTGAGCCTATAGGGAAGGGTTCTGTTGCAGTAACCAACCCCTAGTTTATAGACAGGACAAGTTTTGTTACTGTAACAAATCCTGAGGCTATTAGTTTAGGGCCAAGGTTTCCCTGCTGGGCTGTGTACCTGGGCTATCCTGTGCTTGGTTGAGCTGTTGTCTTGAGGCTCCAACTAGGGGGCAGCACATGGTGGAAGTGTGTAGCATGTGGTCAGGGTATGAGAATGGAGAGGATACTGGAGTCCCACAATTCTATTCTAGCACTTTTGATGCTGCCAGGCCCCACCCCTTAAAGTTCCACTCTGTAGCTCTGCCCTGGGGACATTTAAAGAATTATTTCATGTATGTAACTGAGTGTGTTGCCTACAAGTCTCCACTACTTGGGTACAGTGTCAAGAGGGCATTGGATCCCTTGAGTCTAGAGTTAACGGATGGTTGAGAACTACCACATAGGTGCTAGGAATCAAACTGGGTCCTCTGCTAGAGCAGCTAATTCTCTAACCATTGAGAAACCTCTGGAGGTCCTTTTTTCAAGACAGGGTTTCTCTGTATTGCTTTGGAGCCTGTCCTGGAACTCGCTCTGTAGACCAGGTTGGACTTGAACTCACAGAGATCCACCTGCCTCAGCTTCCCGAGTGCTGGGATTAAAGGTGTGCGCCACCAACCAATGCCTGGCTCTGCGGGTCCTTTTGGGCACATTTACATCAGACAGTGGCCTCTGGCAGCTTTGCCTATGCCAGCAATCTTGTTCTGGTGTCTGGTTGGTGATGAGGTCCATGTATCTATAGATGCCAGGATGTGCCTTTCTTGGGGGGTGGGGAGGCAGACATGCTGTGACTTACCTCACGTGTGTTGTTTCCCCAAAGGGCTCTGGCACTAAATTGTGACTCCAAAATCAATGAGAATGGGGCAGAGGCCAAGGACTGGCGCCAGGGGAAGCCAGTGCGTGTGGTCCGCAACATGAAGGGTGGGAAGCACAGCAAATACGCACCCGCAGAGGGCAACCGCTATGATGGTATCTACAAGGTGAGCCGTGGGCACCTGCCCGTGTCCCTGGAATTCCTCTGCCACACCGTACCAGCCATGCTGTCCTTTCCTCAGGTGGTAAAGTACTGGCCAGAGAAGGGTAAATCTGGCTTCCTCGTGTGGCGCTACCTCCTTCGTCGGGATGACACGGAGCCTGGGCCCTGGACTCGGGAGGGCAAGGACCGCATGCGGCAGCTGGGGCTCACTATGCAGGTGTGTGGCCTGGAGGTCAGGGGTCAGGGGCTCCAGCTCTCCCTCTCTCAGGCTTGCTTCTATGAAGCTTGTTGCCCATTGTGGGAGCTGGGAGTGGGGGTACCTGTTCTGCTTGGCTTCCCAGGGTTCCTGTCTCCTTCAAACCAGCTGCCAGTCAGGAACAGTGGTCCAAGTCCTCAGAAGGCTGAGATCAGCCTGGGCTTTATAGCAAGACCCTCTCAAAACAAACATAGGGCTAGGCCTGCAGCTCAGTGGGGAGAGCATTCACTGCACAAAGTCTGCATTCTGTCCCCAGCATCAGGGGTTCAAGGCCAGCCTGGCCTACATGAGATCCTGTTTAAGAAACTCAACTATGGGGTTGGAGAGAAGTGGCTCATTTAATAGCACTGGCTGCTCTTACAGAGTACCAAAGTTTGGGTCCTTGCACCCACTTGGCAGCTCACAATATGTGTAACTTCAGTCCTACTGCCTGTCTGCCTCTGCATTGTACACACCTGGTGTAGACATGCACTGAAAGAAATCTGAAAATGTTAAGGTTTATGGGTGGGTGTGGGCACACAGGTGACACACACGACTAGCCACATGTGACTAATGTTTCTGCTCATCTGACCTCTGACCCCTCCAGCATCAGCAGAAAGAAGCTACCAGAATTGATAGAAAACAAGCTGTGGGGGTGGACAGGTCCCCAGCAGCCATCTCACCTCTTTGCACCCAGAACACTTCATAAGCTACATGGTGGATATTTGCCTTGGGCCTCTGGTTATGCTTCCATTGTGTTGGGGACTATCTAAGGAATGTTATTGGTCTATGTCCCCAGGTGTTGGGGGCTGTGCCAAGTATATAGCAGGATGTGCAGGATTTGTGTGTGTGTGTGTGTGTGTGTGTGTGTGTGTGTGTGTGTGCGCGTGCGTGCGCGCGCGCGCATGCACTCATGCAGGGTGAGGGGCTGGAACCATGCACTACCATGCAGTGGTAGGGCTGATAAGTTTAGTTTTTCTTTTTGTGGTTTTTGAAGCTCTCTAACCTGGCTGGACTATAACAACAGTCCTCCTGCTGTAGTCTCCTGGGGTGCTCGGGTCACAGATGAGGTGCTACCATACCTGGCTTCATGTAACCTAGGCTAGCCTTGAAGTTGCTACATAGCCCAGGATGACCTTTTAACTCCTGACCAGGCTCTTGACCTTTAGTGCAGGGTGACAGGAGTCTGCTGTCATCCCTGGCTTTAATTTTGGGTAGTGATTTTCCCCCTCATAGCCCAGGCTGACAGGACCTCCTCCCTCTTGTAAGCCAGTCTGGGCTATGTGGAAAGCGTCCCTGCACTGCCACACCTGGCCCTCATGCTTGTCCAGCAATCCCATCAGGTGCCCAAGAGCTTGATGGGTGATGGCCCTGTGGCCCTGTAGAATGGCCTGAGTCCTGATTCTTGCCTACTACCTGTCTCCCTTCAGTACCCTGAAGGCTACTTAGAGGCCTTGGCTAACAAGGAGAAGAACAGGAAGCGCCCAGCCAGGGCCTTGGAGCAGGAACCAACATCCTCCAAGGCAACCACATCCAAGCGTAAGACCACAGGTAGATGCTTGTCCATCCTACACACCTTATATGCTCACTAACACTGCTGTTCTCCTCACAGGCCTTGTTCTGTGTTGTCTCTCCCCCCCCCCCCCCCCCAGGCCTGGCCACCAACACACATGCGTCCAAGAAGAGCAAACTGGAGCCCTATACACTCCCAGTGCAACAGGCCAACCTCATCAAGGAGGACAAGAGCAACGCCAAGCTGTGGGATGACGTGTTGAGTTCGCTTCAGGGTGGGCCGGTGAGCCATGGGACCCCATCCTCATGTTGGCAAGCCAGTTTGGACAGAATCCATGTCCTAGTCTGGCCAGTGTGTCCTCACATAGTCCATTCCTGTTGGGATGCAGCTGTCTCTGAAACTTTCCATGTTTCCACACTAGAGCTCCATCTGTCCCCTTTTAACATTAATTGGCTTCTGGCACCAACCATCCTCTTCCTCTGTGACTGACTCCAGGGACCTCCTGGGAATGGGACCCAGCAGATTTGTCTTTTTGTGATGGCTCTGGTCATTGAGGCTCATCTATGTTGGACACAGTGACATCAGAATACCTTTCCCTTTTCTGCTTGAGTAATAACTCCTCTGGACACACTACCTTCTCTAGTGGCCGTCCATCCATCACATCAGGGTCATGCAGTCTGCTGTTGTGCCACTGTGGCCTGGATGTGCAGCTGCCACTTAGCCCCTGCTGTGCTTGGCTTAAGTGTGTCCCAGGAGTGGGATTGTGGGATTGTGTATTGATGAGAACCCATTAGAGCAGGGAATACACAGTGGGACCCTGCCTGGATGCCTGCTGTCCTGTTTAGGCCAGCTTCCCTGGCTCATTCAGGGTCCAATGGGGTGAAGCTCTACTCATTAAGAACCATGATTCCCAGACAGTCAGTTCAGATCTTCCTTATGCTTTCAGGGCTAAAGGCTGAGGTCTAGGCCAGGTCTGCTGCCCGGGGCTGTCATGTCACCCTGTGCTATCTGAGACCTTCTTTTGCCTCATGCTGCAGTGTTGTCAGTCCTTGCCAAAGCTCAATGCGGGTGGGGGCTTTCTGTCTTGTGGCTGAGGTGAGAATGATGGACGTGTGCCCTCCTACACTCTTTCTGCAGTATCAGGTCTTTCTGAACAAGGTGAAGGAGGCTTTCCAGTGTATCTGCTGCCAGGAGCTGGTGTTCCGGCCTGTCACCACTGTGTGTCAGCACAATGTCTGCAAGGTGAGGAGGCAGGTGGAAGGCTTCGGAAGACAGCCTGCACTCTTGGGGTATCATGGCTCTTTCCTCAGCCTTATGCTTTAGAGAGACCCAAGGCCCCCATAGACTCATTCCCTCCAGGACATTGCTGGGAACGATCAGGAAGGAGCTCAGAGTTCTGAGTGGGTGCATGAGAGTTGGGGGGAGCCTTTGTGGCTGCTCCCAGCTGTCCCCTTCACCCTGTCTGTGTCTCCTGCAGGACTGCCTGGACAGGTCCTTCCGGGCCGAGGTGTTTAGCTGCCCAGCCTGTCGCTGTGACCTGGACCACAGTTCCCCAACCCGGGTGAACCAACCTTTGCAGACCATTCTCAACCAGCTTTTCCCTGGCTATGGCAGCGGCCGGTGATGCCACGAATCAGGCAGAGGGCCCTCAGCCCTGCTCCGAGTCCGTAGTGGGCTTAGCTTGAAGGTGTTGTCTTTCCACGTCTGCTCCTGGCGACCCGTCTGCCTTGCTCGCCAGTTAACCAGGCCTCTGCAGGAATCCCGTGTTCTGGCTACCAGTTGGACCTCTGTTTTTCATTTCTCTCTCTCTCTCTTTCTCTCTCACACAAAGCCTGCAATTCTCCTAGATAAGGGAAAAAAGAAACCTGCCTTTTTCTTTGAAGATGGATTTAGAAACTGTTTGGCCCTGTACCAGACCTCAATGTCATGTTGTCAAGAGTTCTCACCCCAAACCAGCTGCCTAGAACAATCCTGCAACCATCTTTGAAAAGACCCGGCACATTTTCCCGGAAGCCAACAGAGTGCTTCATTTCAGGGGTAGGCCCAGCAGCAATCCCTCAGGCCTCCACAGAAGACCTGGAGGGGGCCCTGGGCTAGCCTCAGCTCTGGCCTCACCATCCTCATGGGGTGCCTCTGGGGCCTAGCTGACACTACCTCAGCAGGACTTGACTGGCCTCAGGCTAAGGCACCAGCTGAGGCAAAGCTGACCATGTGCCTTTGGCTCATTGCCCTTTCCACTGTCTTTAGCACTGAATTGTCGGATGCCTACCTTGGAAGCCTGGCTGCTGGGGTGGTCGCTGGCTGAGTATTGTGGAGGTTTGAGGTGTAGTAACTAGTTCTCATCTTGTTTTTAACTCAGCAACTTGAGAATTATGAGGGTTTCTGTATTATATTTTTTTTTTTATGGGATGAATGCTTTCCTCAATGAATTTCTTTTGTAGTTACAGCCTGTACTGAGGAAGTCTGTGACTACATGTTTTGTTTTTGTTGGTTGGTTTTTGTTTTGTAACTTGTAACTTTACCAAAGTGTGCAGGCCATACCTCAGTAGAACACAGAAACTGAACATGTAACCAACCGCAGGCAGACTGGACAGCACTGTTTTAAGGGTCATGGTTTTTTGTTTGTTTTTTGTTAGAGTGTTAACATATTAGGGGGGAAAAACCCGAAATTCCATGTGTTCATGTGGATGTTTTCTAAAGTTCAATATTTTTTTTGTTCAGATTTTAGATTTCAATAAATTTTTTTTTTCTGCAGATACATTTGAATATTTGTTTGCTTATTTGTTCTCAAACTGCTTTGTGGTACTATCATGAAAATGAGTTGAGAGGTTGAGACAATGTGCATAAGGACACTAATGTCCAGGGCACGATTTGGTTGTTCAAATAGTTTTATGCAGATAACTGTTTACTCCTACGTGTTGACTCTCCTGCTGCACCATCCAGTAGGTCAGAGAGAAACTCCATAGCCCTGAAAGCAGAGAACAGTATCATCTAGCCTTTGACTAACAGTTTGCTGGCCCATGATCTGGAAGGTTCTACCGTTGTATAGACAGCACCACAGGTTTATAGGCAACTGGATGTTGAAGATGTACAGGGAAAAGGCAGTGCTGACTTGTAAGTCCCTGGTCATGGGGGGAGGGGAGAGGTGTGCTTCTGTGGTTTCTGGTGTGGCTGTCCTGCTTGCATTTGGCACAGGCACTGCAGGCTGCAGAAGGGCCTGGGCTCCTGTGGAGTAGTGGGTGGGTGAGCACAGCAGGGGCATGTCCCCCACCTACATACAACACAGTAGGTTGCTCCGATCATCAAGCCAAGGATGAGTCTGCTTTAAAAAAAATTTAACCTTGTGGGGTTGGAGAGTTCAGAGCATTGGCTGCTTTTGCATTTGATTCCCAGCACCCACATGGTGATAACCCACCTCTAACTCTAGTTCTGGGGCATTTGATGCCCTCTTCTGGCCTCTAGGTATGCACACAAAATGCAAGCAAGACACCTATGCATCTGTCTGAAAAATTTTAAAACTGTTAGTAACTTTTGGATGTCTGTCTTTGCCAAGTGGGTCCTGAGGATGGAACTTGGGGTTGTTGCCTTTATGTACACACGGAACCTTCTTGCCAGCAACTAGGTTACTTTTAAGGAACACTGGGGGGGGGGTAGCTGCGTGTGGTGCAATATGCCTGTTATCCTGTATTTGGATGGCAGGGACTAGCCTGGGCTACATAGTAACACCTGTCTCTAAACCAAAATGTGTTGGGCATGGTGGTGTAGACAGTTCTGTGAGTTTAGGGCCAGCTGTGTTGCAGGGCAGCCAGGGATACACAGAGGAACTCTGTCTCAAAACAAAAAAAGCCAAAACAATGGTTCCATCCTTAGCATGAAACATCGAAGGCTGTCCTGGATTTCAGGTTTACCTACCTCTACCTCTTCAGTGCTAAAACTGAGGGCATGGGACACCACTGAAAAGATTTTTAGAAAAATTTAATCTTATGACCGTGTGAGTGGGTGCCTCTGGAGGCTTTAGGTGTTGGATACCTTGGAGCAGGAGCTGTTTGTAAAGCCACTTGACACAGGTGCTGGTATTTGACTCTGGACCTCTGGAAGATCAGGACACCATGTTAACTGCTGAGCCTCCCCAGCTCAGACAAGTGTGTACCACTCTATAGACAGGAATCCTAAGGGCAGAGCAAATTTATAAATAAAAACCACTGTTAATTAAAAGCAAACAACTACAGGTCCTTCACACAGGTCATGTGCACTTGAAAATATGGTGGCAGGCTGGGGAGATGGCTCAATGGTTTAGAGCACTGGCTTCTTTTCCAGAGGACATGGGTTCAATTTCCAGCACCCACATGGCAGCTCACAACTGTCTGTAACTCCTGTTCCAGGGTATCTAACACCTTCATACAATGCACATAAAATAAATGCTTTAAAAAAAATCTTGGGGGTTGGAGAGATGGCTCATGGGTTAAGAGTACTGGCTGCTCTTCAGAGGTTCTGAGTTCAATTCTCAGTAACCACACAGTGGCTCACAACCATCTGTAATGAGATCTGGTGCCCTCTTCTGTCCTGCATAAATAAATCTTCAAAAAATATATGTATGTAGGTGATTATATATGATTCTCTTCCTTTGCACTGAGTTCATTTGTGTGTGTGCCCATGCAGGCAGATATGTGCCATCTGTGGAAGCCAGAACAAAGGACTCTTCATCATGGGCCCTGGGATCAGACACAGGTGGTCTGCCTAGACTGCAAGTTTATTGAGCTGTCTGAACTGCCTGTTTGAGACAGGGTCTTTGGTTAGTTGTTTTTTTGAGACAGGGTCTCATTGTGTAGCCATAGCTATCCTGAATCTTGCTCTGTAGACTCAGAGATCCACCTGCCTGTGTCTCCCAGTTAGTGCTGTGATTAAAGAGTGTGCCACCATTGCTTAGCTGAAGAGACAGGCTGGCCTCTTAACTCTATACACTCAGGATGACCATGAGTGACAGGCATGGTAATGGCTATTCTTAAAATTGTGGAACATTGAAGAACGAAAAAAATTCAAGAGCCATCCAGCTTGGAATAATTTATGCATAACTTTGGGAGTTAGTGAATGAAGGGGGATAGGGGGAGAAAATATCTTGCTCTCTAAGAAGGGTACTTTCCAGATATTAGATGTTAAAATCAAAGTACTTCTAGCCTTGCCTCATAAAACGGGCAGACCTTCATCCTTGCTTGCTCAAGTATAAAAGAAATAACAATGTCCACTAGCAAGCTGGCTTAGTGGGTAAAGGTGTTTGCAACCAAGCCTAACAAACTGAGTTTAATCTTGGTACCCAGACAGCAGGAGAGTCAATTCCCAAGTGGCCCTCTGACTTTTACAGGGCATATACACACAAAATAATAAGCATTGAAAACTATAAACGCATATTGATGGAGATGATATTAGGACTTAATAAATGTCCCATAGAGCCACAGCTGTAACTGTGGAATTTGGAACATACTGAGCTGGAGAGAGCAGATCCGAGGAAAATCGAGAAGTAGAGAAAAGAATCTCTCATTGAATTACTGCAAAGTTCTCCGTGGGCATCGCTATTACTTCATGGGGGGGAATCAAGGCCTAGTTAGGTGACTTCCCCAGAGGCGCGGCCTCAGCTGAACTCAAGCACGTTAAAAGGAACGGCACTTTGGGGACACTCTACCCTAGTTCTGCCCCTTGCTAACCTGTGCTCAAATCATTACTCCGGGTCTTGATCTACCGGGTCTCGAACCACCGTCTCTCGGTGTCTCATAACCGGTGTCGATGTTGTGCAGGATATCACGTACTCAACAGCCTCTTGATAACAGGGCGGAGTCCGGAGCGCAAGACAGTGATTGACATTCAGTCCCAACCAATCGGCACCCAGAGACCGTACCGAACACCAATCGGCGCTTCTCTCAGCCGGGTCCTGAGAACGCGCTTGTCAATCTGCCTGAGCTCCGTGCTAAACCAGACCCGATTTCTGTCGGATTGGCTGCGTCTCTTTTGACGGGCGTGCTCCGAACCCACTGAGAGCTGAGCCGGTCACCGGCACGTGAGTGGGTGCTGGTGCGTCCTCCTGGTTAGACCAATGAAAGCAAGAGGTCGTGCGCCTGAGCCCAACCCAGGTCGTGGAGGGTGGAGCCGTGTGGTGTTGATGAGGGGAGGGGCGGAGCTGTCAGCCTCCACCAGTAAGCGTGCGGGCGTGGGCTGGCTGTCCAACGGAGACCGAGGAGGATCTGTCGCCCCGCCCCCTGAAGCTTCGCCTCCCCGCCCGAGGCGCTTGCTGAGGGCTCGGCCGCGAGCGAACGAACGATCGAACCAGCGAACGAACAGGGCGAAGGCAGGAGCCGAGCGGCCTGAGCGAGTAAGCGAAGCCCGGCGGGGGCGACGCGACGCGGCTGAGCACGCGCCGCTCAGCCCGCTGTCCACACTCGGGGCCGCGCGCGCCGCGCCAGGTGAGTGAGCGATCGGCGGCGGCGCTCCGCAGCTTCCAGGCCCCTCCGGGGGGCCGCGCAGCCGCCATGCCTGCCCCCGCGCCGCGCCTCGCGGCCACGGCGCATACTCTAGGCCGAGGCTTCGGCCGCGGCCTACTCTGCTCCGCGGGGCGGTGCGGGTACGCTGGGCTTTTGTCCGCTCGGGCGAAGCTGCTGTTTGTTGATCGACAAAACGATTGTGTGCCTGGGAAAGGAGGGTGTGTTTTTTTTTGGGGGGGGGACGATGGGGCCGGACAAAGGCGGGGCGGGGGCGGGGCGCCGCGTCCCCTTTCCAGGGCACAAAAGATGACAGCGTGGGTGGCCCGGTCCAGCTATTCCTTCAGCATCCCCAAATCCTTAAAAATAAGAAAACCCACTCCAAGCCCTTGCTTCCCCCGCTTGCATTTTGGTTCCTTTTAGGGGACACTGGTGCTGTCCCCTCCAAACACCCCATCCATCATGCCTTCCAAACTTGACCCCTTCTTGCCCCAGAATCCCTAAATCACCATGTAATTTGCAGTTTTTCAATTTAAAAGAAAAATAGTGCATGAATCTGCTGTTGCAATGGCAGCCTTTCCACGTCGCATCCGTCCCCAGGTCCCTCTGCCTTCCAGCCCCCTTCTCTCTATAAAGCCATGAATTGTGCAGTTGCCCGCATGCACACCCGTCCAGGGTGTCCCCGGCAGACAGCCCGTTTCTTCTTCCCGGGAAGCCAGCAGAGCCGGGGACTGCTGGGGTTGGCTTTCCTACCGTAGTGTGCTGGGGGCTTCTGGGGGATCTGCTGGGCGGCTGCTGTGAACCAGGTGCGAGTATGAGGGTCCGGGATTGCAGATTTGATGGTGTAACCGGTGCGGTTTGGCCATTGTCGCTCCTGGGCTTCCCCTTGTCCCATCTGTCTGACTGGGGGAGGGGAAAGGATGGCATCGCTTTAATAATTCAGTAACACCTGGGGAAGTGTCTCGTCTGAGTTGTTAGTTTTTTCAACTAGCAAGAGGGTGGATCCTGTAACATGTTTCAAAAAGCGAAAAGAAAGACTGTATCTTTTCCTGTGTGCAAGTGGGGTTTGCTCAACGTGCCGCCTGCAGCCTGGTGCCTGCACCTTCTTAGGCTCTGAGGATCTTCGTTGCAGAATGTTCGGGGGCCCAGGGATGTCTCTGTGTCCCAATAGTTGTGTATCTGACTGTCCCCATGCTGGAGTCTGCACCATCCCCAAACATCTCTTGCCTCAAAATGGGCTCATTAGGTGGGTCTTCAGAGGCTTTCTCCCCTACCAGGAAAGGGCTAATCACTCTCTTTAATTCTGTGGTAATTGCTGCCTTCAGAGCCACCAGGAGGGCGTGTCTCCAGACAGGGCCAGCGTTTTTCTTTCCCACCCTGCACTAGCAGGAGACAGCTTTCATCTTCCCCTTTCTTTTTCCCCAAACCTTGTGGATGCCCTGTGTCAAAACTTGCAGGGTCCCTTTGGAAGACACTGGGTGAGTTTCCATGTTCTCCCCGAGAGGGCATAGAACACAAGGCAAGAAATTGGGTTGCCTAGATTGCCATAAGGTGTTTTGCTGTTTGGGGTAGAAGTGTCCCTGTACCAGGTGCTTTGTGTACCTGTGTGTGTATTCAGGTGCACCCCTGAGTTTGTTCCATTGGACCTGGGAATGTACAGGTCTAAGTGACGAGTGGTTTTCTAATCCTTTCCTCCCAGGGTGATGACTGCTCAGGAGACATTTCAGTACACAGAGGGGTCTCCAGAGATGCAGTCACTGTTCTGTGGTGTCTGCCCCCAGCCCATAGCTTGTTTCCTTTCTCGTCCATCCCAGGGGCCCTCCATTCTTCCAGCCTACCCAGCTCTGACCTAGACTTTAGGTCTTTTCTCCCCTTCCTCTGCTGGACTCTGGCCCCCTTGTTTTGCCCTCCCCTTCCCATGTTGTTCTGGGAGCCCCAGCACTGGGGTAGCCATCTGTCCCTGTGCCATCTGACACCTGTGGGGAGTCACCTGGCCCATCAGTTGGCAGGTTTTGTAAAGCCTCACTCTAGGGGCCTGGAGCTCATAGGGAGTGCTGGGAGGAGGCTAATCAAGCCAGCCCAGCACCCACAGTGAGATCACATGTGGTGAGGGGCAGAGGTGTGGGACATAGGATACTTCTGATGGTTGTCTAAAGATCTGGAGGTGGGGTAGAGGAGGGTTCAGGGCCTGGTGGCCTTGGGCTTGTCACTTGCTCAGAACCAAGGTCAGAGTCACTAGTACTCACAAGCCTCCTGGGAGCAGGGGGTGGGGAGCAGACTGTAGCAGATGGCCAGACTCTGGGGAGACCAATCACCACAGGGCCTGGGGGTGGGGTGCTGGGCTCCATCTACCACCCTTAAAGTTCAGGTCATGGTAAAGTCCTAGAAGACTGGGTTGAGGTTCTGCAGGCAGGTAGGGGCCTTTCCTGCTCTGCCCAGCATCCTGGCTCCTTTTCTATTTGTAGAGTGGGTGCCCAGCATGCTCCTGTCCTCAGGTGGCCTTGAGGGTCAAGGGCAAGGAGCCAGGCACTTGGAAGCTTTCTGATCTGCTCCCCTGTCCCCACTGG
The DNA here is from genome assembly GCF_943737965.1 of Phodopus roborovskii. Taxonomy (NCBI): domain Eukaryota; kingdom Metazoa; phylum Chordata; class Mammalia; order Rodentia; family Cricetidae; genus Phodopus; species Phodopus roborovskii. The sequence continues at coordinate 4,995,953 of NW_026125554.1, forward strand.
CTCAGTCCACTGTGGCCAGGTCACCACCAGGGTGGGCATTCAGAATACTTGGTATGCAGTTGGTCCTCATCCCCTTGCCAAGACCTTATCCAAGTCCCTCCACATGAGACCTGGGGCTTGGCCTTCAGCCCTGTAGATCCACCTGCCTCTTTGTCCCAGCCCCCACCCCCTTGTCCACCCTCAGTGCCTAGTGGTTCTGTTTGCTCCTGCCGCCCACTGGCCCTGTATCCAGTCCAGGCCTGTGATTGCACAGATGGGATTTGCCTGTGACCAGCCTTGGCTCCCCATTCCCACCCTTTGCATATCCCACTCTGGCAGCCTCGGGTCTGTAGAGGTGGCATTGATACCCCTCCCTTTCCTGGACCCAGTCCTGTTCTTTGATTCTCTTGTCCCTAATCAAATAGGGTTGACTCATTTTTTTTAATCTTGATCTTCTCCTTCACAGTGATGTCCCTGAATTTATGGGGTGCTCCTGTGCTGGCTGTTTCAGAGAGGGTGACAAGGACCCAGTGACTTGCTAAGCCTTAAAAGTAGTGTCTAGCCAGGCAGGACACCATGGCTCCACCCCAATACCACAAAAAAAGATCTTAAAGTAACGAACTGATTTTTAAAAAGATGTCTCAGGCTGGGCAGTGGTGGTACACACCTTTAATCCCAGCATTTAGGAGGCAGAGGCAGGCGGATCTCTGTGAGTTTGAGATCAGCCTGGTGAACAGAGCTAGTTCCAGGATGGCCTCCAAAACCACAGAGAAACCTTGTCTTGAAAAAAAAAAAAAGGGTCAGATGAGTTGGTTTTCTATCACCCCCATTGGGTGTGGTCTGCTCTGGGATCCTCTAGTCATTTTACCACCTGCTGTGTCCTTCCCAGTGGGGGCAGGAGAGCATGAGACATTACTACCCAAGGCCACTCCAGAAAAGTAAAGTCTACTAAAAAATGAAGCTTTGGGGCTTGGTGAGCACAGTGCATGCCTAAGCATGTGCTCAGCATTGGGTTCCAACTGGGTGTGAATCCCAGCCCTGAGGAGGTGGAGGCAGGAGGACGGAGAGTCCCATGCTAGCCTGGGATACATAGAGAGACTCTGTCTTGAAACAGCCACAAAGCCAAGGTAGGAAAAGGGCTCAGTGGATGGGAGCTGTTGCTGTGCAAGCTCATGCCCAAGTTCAGATATGAGCACTCACATAAGAGCCAGCCATTGCAGTTCCTGCAGCCCAGCATGCACCCATGGGGAGGTGCAGACAGGAGAGCTTCAGGGCAGCCAGTCTAGGTCAAATGGTAAATGGTGAGCTCCATTTTCAGCAGAGCCCAGGAAAATAAGGATGAGGGTGATGGAGGACACCCATATTGACCTCTGGCTTCTACCACACATGCACAATACTCCCTACCAAAACAAACAAACAGAAAAACCTACCACCACCACCAACCCCCCCCCCCCAATAGCCACAAAGAAATAAGGCTAGTGTGGGGTGAGGCTCAGTGAGTGCTCACCTCCTACATGTGAGGTCCTGGGTTCATTCCAGGACCAGACAGATGACAACAAGGGTATAGCTTCCTAGTTTGGGTTGTTGCCTCTCCTCACAATTCCTGTGGTGTAAGAGCACAAGAGCCCTGCACATACCTAGCTTTGGGCATCATGGGATCCCCCTCCCCTGGGTGACATGTTATAAGCACCCCAGCCTCTCTCTGAGTCAGTGCTAATGGCTGTAGGAAGAAAGCAATCACCCTTAGAGATAGCTTCTGCTGCCACCTAGCAGGAGAGGTGACTTCCACTGCTGCTCTGGGTGAGGGCCACTGTCCTGGGTGCCTGCCACAATCCTGTCTAACCCATGTTCACAGATTTCACTTTTGCTGTGTCTGTCTGCCCCCCTTCCCTTTCCCTCCCCCGTAGCATATGCCCACACAGCTTTGGGGACAAGTCCCTGCCAAGCCACCCATGCCCTGTGGGCCCCATGGTCTTTTTTGTTTTTTAAATCTGTGTGTGTGTGTGTGTGTGTGTGTGTGTGTCAGGACAACTTTAGGTGTGGATCCTTGCTTCCACTGTCTTGGGACAGAACCTCTTATCTCCCAGTGCATACACCAGGGCAGCTAGCCTTCTAGCTTTTGTCTCTGTCCCACACCTGACTTTCTGGGGGTTTGAACTCAGCTCCACACACTTGTACAGCAATCACTTTATCTACCTACTGAGTTGTCTCTCTTGCCCCTGGAGATCTTCCTGCCTCCCCCTCCATAGTACTGGGATTGCATGCCTGGCTTTGTTATGATTTCTGGGGATTCAAATCCATGTCCTCATGCTTGCACAGCAAATGCTTTATCCTGGCCATCCTGGCCCAGGCTGTGCCTCTTACTGATACCCAAGTGCCAGGCTGGTTGTTGTCCCTAGATAGTGGAGGAAGAGTGAGTTTGTAAATCATGCTGCAGGTGGGCAGAACTCCAGGGCAGACTCCAGCCACAGTGCTTTTCCAGGGTAGCTCCAGGCACTGGGCCCCTCTGGTTCCAAGGCTAGCCCTATCCCAGGGGATGGGGCATGGAGCCAGGTGATTCCTTGGAAGAGGGCTGTGGGGTAGTGGGTCCCTGGAGTCTCCTATGACCACAGAGCTGGCAGAAGTCTTCTTGGGTGGGGGATGTGCCAGGGACCCTTGGACATGGTGAGAGGGAAGGGGCAGCTGGGACTAGCCAGCCCAGTAGGCTCAGCAGCTCCCTTAAACTTTTGTGTCTTCTCCATGAGATTCCTTTATAGTCTCTTCAATTAGAGAGGGTCAGACATGAGGGGTCTCTTTGTGCCACTATCTCAGGGAAGGTGTGGTGGCACAGGAACAGGGACTGTGACTACTGTTGGAACAGAGCCCCAGGAATTTAAAACCACCCTCTTAGAGAATACTGGTACCTTGGGGGCCTGAAGGGACCCCCTGCCATGCTTCTCGGCTGCAGTGGGGGCCCCAACATCCTAAGCCAGAGATATTAGTGGCCTTACTTGGCACAAGGAACCCTTCGGGCTCGGGTGTGCTGCTTCTGCCTGTCTCTGTGGCTCTCTACCAGATGATTGGCTGCAGCTGGTTGGCATGGCCACCTGGAGTGGTGGCAGCCCCCGGGGTGGCATGCTGTTCCTGCTCCCTCTGTGTAGTTGGGCTGAGTGTGACTGGGGCATGCGCAGCAGCAGCCAATGAGTGGAGCCCGATGTGCAAAGGTTGTTTTGGCACTGTGGGTGAACAGGACAGGGGCAGCTGGCCTGGGGGATGTTGTAGTTTCTTAGAGGTGCACCCTTGGGGCCATACCTATCTATCCTGGGTGATAATGGGTAGAGGATGGGAAGGGATGCTGGGGTCATAGCCTTGGAGGCTGAGAGGCAGACCAGGAGGAGGCATGGCAATAGACTGTGGGGTATCTCTTGGTCTCTGGAGCCCATAGTGCCAGGGCCCCATGGAGATGGGCAGTAGGTTTCTTTCAGGAGCATTCAGCCTTACAGGCAGTGAAGGGCTTCTGCTCCCTCTCCCATGTTGGAGGGATGGCTCAGTGGTTAGACACAGTACCTGGAGGTCTGCCAGCTGCATGACAATGACCCTGTTGTAGCCTATCTGGCATCTCTGGGTCTTCTTCCACTAATATGACTCCACTGTAGACCTAGCAAGCTCTGGCTTCTTGCACATGCCCCAGGAAGCTTGCTTTAGGAAATGGTTAATTTTGGATTTAATTAATTAATTAATTAATTTTGGGGGTTTTCAAGATAGGGTTTCCCAGTAGTTATGGAGCTAGAACTCAAGCTGTACTGACCAGGCTGGCCTCAGAACTCAGAGATCCACTTGCCTTTGCCTCCCAAGTGCTGAGATTAAAGGTGTGTGCCACTGCTGCCTGCCATGAATGTGTGTATGTGTTTTTAAATAATATCTATTGGGGGGGGCAGGGAGTTTGCTACAGCACACATGTGGTGGTCTGGGGGTCAGGCTTGGCAGCAATCACCTTTACCTGCTGAGCCCTCTTGCAAGCCCTCACATTTCTGAGCCACGGTAGAGGGTAAAAGCTTCAGTTCAAGCTGCCAGCAGTCATAGTATCTTATTCCATGTTGCTTTGTAAATTTTTTTTTTTACTTATTTCATGTGTCTGGCTGTTTTTCCTGTGTGTCTGTGCAGTGCCTGCTGATGCCAGGAGAGAGCGTTAGATCCCCAGGGTTGTGAGCTGGCTTGGGGGTTCTGGGAACTGAATCTGGGTCCTTTGCAAGGGCAGCCAGTGCTCTCTAACCACTCACTGAGCCATCCCTCCAGCATGTGGGAGGGAGCATTGCCTATGTGCTGTGCTTGAGGCCTGAGCATGGCTGCAGTCACCCGGCTGTCACCAGCTGCTTAGAGGCATGAGGGCATGAACCAGGGGTGAGTACCAGCCCCAGCACACTAGGCCTGTTCCCCTACATCCCAGAAAGTGTGGCATGAAAACCTGGTGACAGTGTAAGGCTCAGCAGGTAAAGGGGTTGCTTTGAAGCCTGACTACCCAAGCTCAATTCCCACGACCCACAGGGTGGAAGGAGAACCAGTCCTTGCCAGTTGTCCTCTGACTTCCATGTGCATGACTTCCCCCAAAATAAATAATAAAAATAGAGCCGGGCATTATGTCACATGCCTTTAAAACCAGCACTCGGGAGGCAGAGGCAGGCGGATCTCTGAGAGTTCCAGGCCAGCCTGGTCTACAGAGCTAGTTCCAGGACAGGCTCCAAAGCTACACAGAGAAACCCTGTCTCAAAAAAACAAAACAAAACAAAACAAAAAATTGTTGCAGGGCAGTGGTGGCACAGGCCTTTAATCCCAGCACTTGGGAGGCAGAGAGACAGGTGGATCTGTGTGAGTTTGAGGTCAGCCTGGTCTACAGAGAGAGTTTCAAAACAACACAGAGAAACAGTGTCTAGTAGAAAATTTATAATATATAAAAGTATTTTGGCTTGACGGTGGTGGTATACGCCTCTAATCCCAGCACTCGGGAGGCAGAAACAGGAAGATCTCTGTGAGTTTGGGGACAGCCTGGTCTACTGAGTGAGTTCTAGACAGTCTCCAAAGCTATAGAGAAATCCTGTGTTGAAAAACCAAAAAAAGAAAAGAAAAGAAAAAAAGAAAAAAAAGCTGCAGAGTTTGTTTCCTGAGATGAGTCCTCAGGTATCAGGCCAGGTGCTGGGGCGTTAGCATAGTGTGTGTATGTGTCTGTGTGTGGAGGGGGCAGGCACCAGGGGGTACTGACTGGGGGCCTCCTGGGCACTGCCCCTGCACTGGGTGTCCTTCAGAGACTCCCAAGCTCTGGGGTTGTGATCCTACAATGTGCCCAAGGCTCACAGCTGTCATGGTCAGCCTTGGGAAGTGTCAGGGTGATGGTCCTGAGATGGCAGAAGAGCCCTTGGCAGTGCTGGTGAGCCTGGCACTTGTGTTGTGTGGCAGCCTTTGCATGTGTCCTGCACTGCCTCAGGACAGGGTTGGGGTGGAGGCTGAGAGCCCTGTGGGGGAGGGGAAAGGAATCCCTGGGCCATCAGCATTTCCTGTCCAATTCATGGCAGTCAGTGATGTCCCTGACTACATGGGCATCAGACCTTTGCTTTGTCATTTTGCATCACTTTCCCCCCAGCTCTCACTGTTACTTTCCTGAGCTGTTGGGAAGGTTTAAGGTGCATCACAGAATGTATCCTCCTCCAACTCCATGACTTTCTTAGTGAGGTGACAGGAGTGGCAGTGCCTCCTCCTTGCTCTTCTGAGGGCTGGGACCTTTGTTCTCAACATTTCCACCCACGTCATTGTTTCCTGTCCCCTCTACACCTCCCCACTTCTGGGTGGCCTTGGGCAAGTGTAGTGATGGTGTCTGCTTTAGATGGTTGTGGTGCTGGGCAGGCAGCATCTGTGTATGTGCGCATGTCCATGTATGTGTGCATGTGTCTGTGTGTGTGTGCATATGTATCCATGCGCATGTGAGTGTGTGCGCATGTTCATGTATGTGTGCATGTGTGTGTGCATGTGTGTATTGACTGAACTTGCTAGCTACCCTGCTCTGAGCTTTGAAGGCTGTCCCTCAGCCAGAGAAGGCTGTAGCAGATGAAGGAACCTGTCCTAGACCACTGGGCTTAGTGAACCCAGGGATGGCAGGAGCATCCAACTTCATCTTTGGTCTTTTAGACACTTGTTACGGTGTCTGATGAAGGGCTAGCTCATGGGTCAGTAGACAGATGCTGGCCAAGCCTGGTACTCAGTAGCCAAGAGTGTACCCAGAGGCCAGTAGTGTGTGCAGGAGGCTTGTGTGTATCTTGCCTGTGGTGCTGGGGTGCTGGAGAGGGACAGATAGGTGGCTCTCACTAGTCTGCTCCCCTCTGAGCTGGTAGTGCTGGGAAGCCCTGGCTTTCTGCAAGGCTGACCATATTCCAGCATTGACTTAGTTTTCATTTTATTGTGTTTTTTTGTTTTTTTAAAATTTTAGTGTGTTTATTTTATGTGTATATACATATCGGTATGCCTGTGGAGGGAGTCCACTGCTGCAGGGGGTCCTAGGGCTTGTGACTGGCACTGGTTATTCTTTTTTTTTTTTTCTTCAAGACAGGATTTCTCTGTGTACATCTCTGGCTATTCTGGAACTCCCTCTATAGACTAGACTGGTCTCAAACTCACAGAGATTCTCCTGCCTCTGCCTTACAAGTGCTGGGATTAAAGGTTTGTGCCACCACTTCCCAGTTGGCTGGCCATTCTTACGTTTGTCCTAGGCAAGTCCCCCTGGCTTGATTGGTGTTATTTAATTGCACTGATTATTTGCCTGAATGAGTGTGTGTGTGTGACTTTGAATGTGTGTGCTCACTCATGTGTGTTCGTGGCAGGGTCAGTGTGCGGATTTGTGCTCCCATTCTTGTTCTCTGCCTTAGTCTCTGAGGTAAGGCTTCATGAACTGGAAGGTTACCTGCCAGGTTGGGCTACGCGCCAGCAAGCAAAACCTGTTTTTGTCTCCCCACAGCTCTGGGGTACAGGCACATGTGGGTCACATTGCCTGAGGCCCCCACATTGGGCCACCTTGCGAATGTTAGGCTATCCTTTCTCTTTGCTCTTTATCCAAGCCACTTCAGGCAACTGTGGGCAGTCTTTGGTATCTCTAATATTGAGTGCATCCTCCCTCCAGGCTGGTACTCTTCTGACCAAGTTCTTAGATCTGTCACTCGTGGCACTGATAGGCCCCAACTTGACTCTGTGGTAGCCCGTCAGTAGAAAGAGAATCCAGGGTCCATGTGGTGTATGCCCTGTTATTCCTTTCTTACTGGGAACAGTGCCTTAAGCCTGTGTGGGTCAGGACCCAGATGATGTGGCAGAAGTGCTACTGTGTCCTTGTAGTGTGAGTGCAGAGGCCCTGGTGTGGATTCATCCTGTTTGGGGTGACATGAACTCTGATTAATGCAGAGGTGTGGCCTCCATGCTAACCATGTTCCATAGGAATCTTGAGGGAGATATGTGAACTATGAGAGCTTACTGCCAGTTTCTACCCAGGAAAGCTGTGGAGAGAGAAGGGCTCCTCGTGCCATTGTTCTGTGCCCATCTGTTTGTTACCTGCTTTCCATTCTGAGGTGCAGCAGTTTCTCCTCCCTGGGTCATTGGTGACTTCCCCTCCTCCATGCCATCCCTGTGTGCAGGGCTCACCAGCCATCTTGCTGTCAGTACTGCCTCACCTGTTGCCCTGAGGTGGATTCCCAGATGGTCCTCCTAGGAGCTGAGCCTTGTGATGTCTTTCTCAGGGCTGTGGTTGCTTCTAGTTCCAAACTGGGGGACATGTCTGTATGTACAGCTAATCTAGGTGGACATTTTCTTTCTTCCTTCCTTCCTTCCCTTTTTCTTTTCTTTTTTCTTTTTCTTTCTTTCTTTCTTTCTTTTTTTTTTTTTTTTTTTTTTTTTTTTTTTTTTTTTTTTTGAGACAGGTTTCTCTGTCCTGGAACTAGCTCTGTAGACCAGGCTGGCCTACTCACAGAGCTCTACCTGCCACTGCCTCCCAAATACTGGGATTAAAGGCATGCACCACAATGTCTGGCCCTAAATGGACATTTTATCTATCTACACACCTGTCCTTCCATCCATGTTTCCATCTATTCACAACCCATCTCACCCCTATCTATCCACCCATTTATCCATCCACCCATCTATCTACCCACCCACCCATCCACCCATTCATCCACCCACCTATCCATCCATCCATCCACCCACCCACCCACCCATCCACCCATCCATCCACCCATCCATCCACCCACCCACCCATTCGTCCACCTACTTGCCCATCTCCCCTTCCTGCCCTCTTCCCAGCGGCAGTGCTGTGAGTCCACACCAGGGCCTGCAGTTCCCATGGAGAGTCCCTCGGTCCCCAGCTCCTATAACAGTGGGATCCACTCTGTGTACTGTGAGCTCCTAGAGGAGTCACATCTTTCATGTTTGTCTTGAGGCACACAGCTCTGGCTTTTGCAAGTTCTATGGTTGTGTCCGCTGTATTGGCCATGCTGTTCTCTTGAAATGAAGTCATTTCTTTGGTCCTCTTCCTGTCTAAGCAGGGACCCCACCACCTTCACAGTCTCTGCTTGCTGATGCCTTTGGAAGGTGGTAGGTGAACAGGGTTCAGTGTTGGATCTGTTGGGAAGGTGCCTGATACCAGTATTACCACTGCCCTGCCCACTGCCCCTAGAGCTCAGGTGCTCTGACTCTTGAACTTCCTGCTCCTGCTGTCAGCATCTGGGCATGGAGCCCACAGGCTAGCCTTTTGTGCCTCCATGCAGACAGCCAGTGTCCTCTGCCCAGCCTGTGTCCCCAGTGTCTACAGCAAAGGCTCCACAGGACCTGCCACCTCCCCTATCCACATGCCATTCCCCGACTCACCAGTAGGGTGTGCTGCACTCTTTCACATGCCTACAGTCTGGACTAAGTCAGCCACCTTACTAAGTCAGAGTAAGGCCATCTTCCTGTCTTTCCCAAAGAAGTTGGGTTTGCTATTTATTCATTTTCTAGGGGACTTTTGACCTTTCCTCCGACTTTTATTTAGTTCTTAAATTGCATTTGTTTATTTCTTTACTTACCCTCTGTGTGTGGGGGTGGTCCTTCTCAGTGTGTGTGGGAGCTCAGGGGACAGCTTGCAGGAATCTCTCACCATGCAGGATGCCAGGCTTGGTAGCAAGTGCCTTTAGCTGCTGGACTGTCTTTATTTACTTAATAACTTTTAAATTTTAGTATTTAATTACATTATGTGTGTGTGAGTACAGTGTCCATGGAGACCAGAGAGTGTGACAGGTCCCCTGGAACTGGAGCTGCTAGTATTAAGAGACATCTGACTGCATGCTGGGGACCTAAGGCACATCTGGAAGAGCAGCTAGTGTGCTTAGCCACTGAGCCACCTACCTCTCCAGTCCAGTCCTCCAAATTTAATTTAATTTTCTTCCTTTCTCTTTCTGTTTTTTTTTTCTTTTCTTTCTTTATTTCATTTTTTTTTTTTTTTTAAGACAGGGTCTTGAACTCACAGAGATCCAACTGTATCTGTCTCCTGGTTGCTGGGATTAAAGGGGTATGCCATGCTTGGCAGTTTTAAAAACTTTAAAATTTGATATTTGTGACAGGGTCTGGTTGTGAGCCCAAGTTGTCCTCAAACTCAGATCCCCTGCCTCAGCCCTTGAGAATGGGGGTGACAGGCATGCATCATCCTGAGCTATATTCCACTCCTCTTACAGTCCTTTTCTGTTGCTGTAACAAAATTCTGGGGACCAGTACAATTGACTTAAAGAGAAAAGGAAGTTGTGGGCTGGCAAGAGGGCTCAATGGGTAAGGTGCTTGCTGCCAAGCCTGACTCTTTGATGGCAGGAACCAACTTCTTCAGGTTGTTCTCTGACCTTCACACCTGTACCATTGCACATACGCTCACATATAAGATAAACAAATGAGCTGGGCAGTGGTGGCATACACCTTTAATCCCAGCACTTGGGAGACAGAGACAGGTGGATCTCTGAAAGTTCCAGGCCAGCCTGGTCTACAGAGTTAGTTCCAGGACAGCCAATACTGTTACATAGAGAAACACTGCCTTGAAAAACAAACAAACAACAAATATAAGAAAATAAAAATGAAAATGTAATAAAAGTAATTTAAAACATTTGCCCATTTGCACTCACAGCAGCTTGCCTCTCATTCACTCCACTAAGACATCTGTCCCCAAGGTCTGCCTGATTGCCTGTCTCCTCAGGCCTCTGTGTGACTCTGCTGTGACTTGTGCATTTCCCATTGTGTCTAGGTGGCAGGTGATTATTATGGGTTAGACCACAACAGTGACATCAGAATCTAAGGGGGTGGGGCTATGGATGGATGGACAGCTTGTTTCCTCCTAGAAAGTGGTAGGTGTGCTGTTGAGGGACACAGGGCCTTGGATCTGTATTCTTGAGTTCCCTTGGGGAAGGTGGAGAGGCTCCTGGGTATCACCCTGTGCCAGGGCCTTACCTTGAGAGATCAGTGGCCCAGCTGTTCCTGCCATCTGCGTCCATCCTATTGTCTGAGGCTATAGCCTCACATTATTCTCCCTTGGCTTTAAACCCTGGACCTTGGGGCTCTGGGAGTCTTCACTGTCCACCTGCCAAGCTCTGCCTGTGCCCTGGGTCTCCAAGCACATCTGAAGTCCATCTTCAGTGATGACAAATTGGAATGGTGTGGCCAAGGGTCCTACTCCATGGGGCGAGGTGCAGAGTGCACCTTCTCTTGTCTTCCTGGCACTGTGAGCCCACCCTGCCTTGTCTCTCTCCTGGACAGTGCCCCCACCATGCCCTGGGCTGGTCTCTCTGTCCCCTCACAATGCCCTGGGCCAACTTGTGTCTCCCTGCCATGCCAACCCCCTACCACTCCTGCTGACTTGGGGGCAAGTGCTGGGTACCTGGGTTCTTTGTCACATCACACCGAAGGGCAGTAACCAGAAGAGGCCATCAGATCCCCAGGGACTGAAGTTTCAGATGGTTATGAGCCACCGTAGGGGTGCTGGGAGTCAGACAGTGATCCTCTGCCAGAATGGTTAGTTCTCTTAGCCACTGAGCCATCTTTCCACCTGACTATTGGGCTTACTTAAGGAACATGGGGGAGGGTAAGGGGTTATGGGCAGTAGTGTGGGTGACCTTAAAGCCCCCATACTAGATAGTCTGCACCCCTAATGGATGATGAGCCCCCTGACCTTATCTTTCCCAAGGCCACCTGCAGTTAGGGCAGAGTCACATCAGATGGCTACAAGGAACAGCTGGGTACTCAGGTGCTGCTTCCATGACCCTCCTCACTCCTCTGTGAGTGGAGTCTACAAGCTCAGGTGATCCAGTGAAGATGGTGGGTGTTTTGCTTGGAGTATAGTGCTGTACAAGAGCTGTGATGCTGAGCAGTGGCCATCACTCGAGCTTGTCAGTTCTTCGCCTACCCCATGATCCTTGCAGAGTCACCGGAGTCTGCCCAATGCCAGCTCCAGCAGGCTCCTCCATCCCCGGTGTGATTGTTTCATTGCTGTGATGCCAAGCTGCTGCTTCTGTTGGCCATGCATGTCCCCGAGGAAGTGTCTGCTCAGACCTTGCCTGACTTTTTATGGCTTGTCTTTGGTTATGTGTCAAGGGCCCTTTACACGTTCTTGAAGCTGGTCCCTTTTTGTTGTTGAGTAGTGTCCTAGTCAGGGTAACTATTGCTGTGATGAAATACCATGACCAAAGCAACTTGGGGAGGAAAGGGTTTATTTGGTTTACACTTCCAGGTAACAGTCCATTACTGAGGGAAGCCAAGGTAGGAACTCACACAGGGCAGGAACCTGGAGGCAGGAGCTGATGCAGAGGCCATGGAGGGTGCTGCTTACTGGCTTGCTCAGCCTGCTTTTCTATAGAACCCAGGGTCACCAGCCCAGGGGTGGCACCATCTACCATGGACTGGACCCTCCTCCATTGATCACTAAGTGAGAAAATGCCTTACAGCCTGGTCTCACGGAGACATTTCTTCAAATGATGCCTCTAAGTTTATGTCAAGTTTACATGAAACTAGCCAGTACAAATGGTGAGCTCTTTGTATATTCTGGATACTGGCCCCTTGTCTTCTTGTTGAGTGATGAAGACTATATGTTCTGGGTGCTGATCTTAGACCTGTGGCTCTCAGATATTTCCCAGACTGTCTCTCCCTTTCATCATGGCAGCCTTTGAGTTTAGAGCCCAGTGTGTGTTTTCTCTTACACCTTGTCTAAAAGTCATCTGCTTCAAGGCCATAAATATCTGTATTCTAAGAATTTGATGTTTATCTGGGCAATGGTGGCACATGCCTTTAATCCCAATACTTGGGAGGCAGAGGCAGGCAGAGCTCTGTGAGTTTTAGGCCAACCTGGTCTACAGAGTGAGTTCCAGGACAGTCAGGGCTACACAGAGAAACCCTGTCTCCAATAACCAAAAAAAGAAAAAAAGAAAAGAAATCTGATGTTTGATTTTAAAATTTGGCCTGGACCATTTAGACTTAGCTTTGTGTGTGGTGTGAGGTCAAGGTCTAAATCCACACTTTTCCACATAGACTGCAGAACCTTTTCTTGAACAAAACCCACTCCCTCCCTGCTACTGGGTCTAGCCCTAGCACAGATCTTCTACATGCTTCTATTCAGGAACCTCAACTCTGATAGCTCTCAAATGCCCTTGGCCAGGGCTATCGGTGCTGGGACTGGATCTCAGGGCCCCCTAAGTTGCTCCTAGCCTTATTGTTCAATTCTTGTAGCTTTGCTACCCCGAGCCATCTGGTCCTGTCTGGATGCTCAGGCTGAATCACCTTGTTCAGGGAGCCCCAAACTAGCTGGGGAGGGTAGATCCTTTCCTGGAGTCTCAGCCTGGCACTCATCATAGTCTGCTGTGCTGGTGGCCTCTGCCCCAGCATCACAGCTGAGTGCTGCTCCTTACCTGGGTGCTGGAATTCAAGTTCAATTTCCTGGTTACACAGCAAGCACTCCCCCCACTGAGCTATCTTTCCAGATCCTCTGTTGGTGGCTCTATTCATACAGACAGAAGGTTTTGAATTGGTGCTGGGAAACTTGGTACCTAGCAGGCCCAGAAGCAAGAATGTGGGGTGAGGGTGTGGGGAAAATGGTGACTTTGTACTGGGCAGGGGTGAGGACAGGACCCCAAGGGGCGGTGGGGCAGTCTCCAGACAGCAGAGGAGGTGTCCTTGCTGGTGCTGGACCTGAAAAGACTGGCCCAGGGTCTCCTGAAGATGCGTGGTGACAGTGGGGGTGGGGCATGGTGTGGCTGTGGGTTGTGGGAGGGAAGTTGTCAGCTTCACACTATTTAGGGTGAGCTTCCCTTAGGGCTGTGGTCAGCTGGGACTGGGCACATAGGCAGCAGTGAAGGCAGCTGGAGCTCAGGACATTGCAATAGTAGGCAGAGGTTGCAGGTTGGTGACCTCAGCTACAGGGTTCCATCACAAAGTCCCAGGAGTCACAGGTGGGGGCCACAGAGGTCACAGGTTGGTAACTTCAACCACAGGCTCCCATTACAAGGACTCAGTGCCTCACTGTGGTGGCACTTCCCATTACTAAGCTTGATCATTTAAGTCCCTGTACACTGGAAGGTGGCTCACTGTCAGGGCCCCATTACCTCCTTCTACAGGCCAGGGCTTTGGAAGGAGCCAGGCACTTTCTGCTTTTGAAGACCGAGTGTTAAATAATCCAGGCTGACCTCAGACTTGGTGTAGCTGAGGCTGGCTTCAGATCCCTGCTGCCCTTCCTCTACCTCCCAAGTGCTGGGGTGACAGGTATATGCCATCATACTTGACTAAACTTGAAAATCAGTAGTTGGTTGTGGCTTCTGGCTTCTAGAAGCTTCTCTGCTGTCACTTGGCTACTCTGGGTTCTTACTGCACTAACTCACAGTTGGGCCGGCACAGATCTGGGGATAGCCTGCATGTTATTGAGAAGTTGACAAGACCTGGATACCTGTGTCAGGTCAGTGTCCCTGACAGAGGTAGTACTGGAAGGATGGGACAGGCAGGGACTACAGCTGTGCAGTTCAGTATCAACTTTCATCTGTACCTTGCAGGACGCTGCTGTTACTGGAGGTGCCTGACAGAAAGTAACCCTGATTGTTTCCTTGAGCCCGGGTCATTTGTCCATCTCAGCCCCCTGGAACCTCCTGGAACCCCCAGGTAAGCACAGCAGTCAGGCCCCAGATGGGTGGTCTGAGTGTGGGTCTGTGGGTCCTGAGATTGGGCCATGCTGAGACCTACTTGCCTGTGGGTGGAGTCTGTACACCTGTCCAGCAGTGACTCAGGCTTCTCTTAGCACTGCTGACTGGGGTCCTCTTGCACTGAGGTGGGACCTGGAGCTCTTATGCATGTTGGTCTCTGGGACACCTTCTGTGGACCCATGGGGCTGTGGGGCCTGTTCTCTTCATTCACCCACAGCAAGAAGTTAGGATCAGGGATTGGGCTAGGGTCTCCAGCAGTGGGAGGCAACTTTTAAACACCTTAAAAACAGTGGATGTAAGCTAGGGGTGGTGGTGCACACCTTTAATCCCAGCACTTGGGAGACAGAAGCAGGTGTATCTCTTAGTTTGAGGCCAGCCTGGGCTATACATAGTGAGTTCTGGTACAGCCAGAGCTAATAGTAAGCCCCAATCTTGAAAAGGAAAAACAAAACAAAACAAAAAAAAAAAAAAAAAAAAAAAAAAAACAGCAACAAAACTTGTATGGATATGGGCTTCAGTTCCCAGCTCCCATGTCAGGGGCCTACAACTGTGTGTAGCTCCAGTTCTAAGAGATCCAGCCTTTTAAAAATGAAAGAAATTTTTTCATGGGGTAGTATGTTTGCACACACATGTGTGCGCATGTGTTTCTGGGGCTGTGGTGAACCTAGGGCCTTGTGCATGCTAGTCCATGCTTAGCACCAGGTCTCACTCCAGCCTACTTGTGAAGTGTGAATCCTGTTAACTGCACTGTTTGGTGCTTGTATGTTTCTGTGGTGGCCTTCAGAGTCCTTGCCTAGCATGGAATGTTGTTCTTCTCAGATTCCCTGGAAGTGCAGTGAGGTACTTCAGTCTTGTCACCCTCTTGTACCTCAGGTCCCTCTGACCTCAAGGAAGCCAGATGGGTCTGTATGTGTCTGGGACTAGGGACATAATTCAGGCCCCGTGTGCAGAATTTAGGAACAACTACAACTACACCACACTGCAACTTGGATAGGCCTAATACAGGGGCATTGGCAGTGGCCCAGAGCTCCCCAGGAAGGGGACAGGGCTGAGAAAGGCCAGGATTGGGCCATTAATTTGTGGTAAACATTGGGGGTTTCAGGTTGGGCTTTGTGTTGGTGGTGGAGATGCTACCGCCAATTGTGTTAATTGCCACTTCTTAGTTCAGGGATGAGTTCCAGCAAGGTGATTTTTGCAGGGCCACTGAGCTGGGCAGGCCACTGCAGACCAGAACTGGCTAGGCCTTTCCTCTTCCTGTTCAGTGACACCACAGCTCAGAATGGCCAGGCTGTAGCAGGGGCGGGGTCCTAGGGTCACTGTCTTGTAAATAAAACTTTATTAGTTTACAGTTGGAACAGTGGAGCCTTGTACCAGAATGGCCAGAGCCATTGTCCATGCAGGCAGTGTGGAACACTAGTGGGCAAGAGGTGATGGACAGGTAGTGACCTGGCTTGGAAGTCATTCTGTCATAACCTCCTGAAACACTCAGCTATGTTCACGCTTAGCTGTGTTCAAGCTCAGCTGTGCCCCAGGCAGCCTTTGCCCTCAATCAAAGTGTGCTGAGTCAGGATGAGCACACAGGGAGTGAAGAAGTGCATGCTGAGCCTGGCTTCCCTCAGTTCCCCAGAAGGAAACTAAGGATTCCATAGCAAGGCCTTGCCCAGTGATGGTACTTGAGACAGACAAGGCTTGGCAGGTCCTGTGGCTCCTCTGTGAGGAGCATCCACTCGGGCCTGCTGTCAGGAGTGGACAGCTCAGTCATTTGTAGTATATTCAGAGTAGTGCCACCATCACCACTGTTGAGTTTGGGACATCCCATCACCCCAAAAGAAAGCTTTCTCTCTCCAGCCACTAGCAACTCACAAATCCACTTCCCATTCATGGATTGGCTTGTTTGGGAATTTTCCTGTTTAGATTCCCACATTGAGTGGTGTCTTAGTCTGGGTTTCTATTGTTGTGATGAAAGACCATGATCATAGTGAGTTGGGGAGAAAAGGGTTTCTTTGCCTTACACTTCCAGGTAGTAGTCCGTCACTGAAAGAAGTCAGGACAGGAACTCAAACAGGGCAGGAACCTGGAGGCAGGAGCTGAAGCATAGGCCACGGAGGGTGCTGCTTACTGGCTTGCTCTCCATGGCTTGCTTAGCCTGCTTTCTTATAGAACCCAGCACAGAAGCCCAGGGCTGGCACCACCCACCGTGGGTGGACCCTCTCCCATCAGTCACTAATCAAGAAAATGCTCTACAGGCTTGCCTGGCTGCAGCTAGATTTTATGGAGACATTTTCCTAATTAAGGCTCCCTCCTCTCAAGTGACTCTGGCTTGTGTTAAGTTGATGTAAAGTTAGCCAGCATGAGTTGCCGGCATTTTGTTTCTAGGTCTCTCACTGAAGCTGATCTTCAGGCCCTTTCACGCTGTATGTGTCTTAAGTCTGACTTTTGTTCAGGGCTGCCTGGTGTTCCAGTTTACGACTGGGCTACTCTTTACCCATCGTGTATCTTGTCTGTGTTGACTGCTGCATGGGACATGAAGTCACTCCTTGGACCTATGTTGGACTCAGGTTTGTGGTGACAGTGACTTTGGGCTGTGGTAGTTTGGATTAGCCCTCAATAGGCTCATATATTTGAATAGGTGGGATTAGGAGTTGTGGTATTGTTGCAGGTTTGTCACTGGGTGGGCTTTGAGGTTTCAAAAGCTCTTATCAGACTCAGTGTCTCTCTGCTGGCTGACTGTGGATCAGGATGTAAAGCTCTCAGCTACTACTTCGGCACCATGCCTGTCTGCATGCTGCCATGCTCCCCACCATGATGATCATGGACTAAGCCTCCGCAACTGTAAGCCCTTAGTTAAATGCTTTTCTTTATCAGAGTTACCATGGTCATGGCTTTTCACAGTGATAGAACAGTGACTGTCACAGGCCTTTGGAGCTACCTGACATTCCCAGAGTCCCAGAGGCTGTTTCACCTTCTATCTGTATCTGCAGTGAGAGTGGTCCTAGGCTCTGAAGAAACACCTGGAGCTGAATCTGTAGTTGCTCCCCTCCTTCTCAGAGGCTGTGCTTTTGGCTGTGAGCTGCTGGCAGCCCTGGACCACGGCTCAGTCAACGCTCATGTCACACTCACACTTTAATCCTGTCCTGCCTTGTGCCTCAGCCTCCCTAGAGTCCCCCAGACACCCACTCTGTGCCTGCTCACAGTTGGTTCCAGTTGAGCTCTGCAGAGTGGCCCAGTGTGATGTGGGTCATGACCCTTATTCCTGTACTATTCTGGTGTCTTTTATTTCCTCCTTTAACAGACAAGAGTGTGGAAGTGACCCAGGCCTTTATGGTCAGGGGCTTGCCCAACAGTTCCCTTCACTCTGGTAGCTTCTAGCCAGTCACACAGTAGGGGACACTTGAATGCTGCACTTCATCTGTATTTGGGGTGCTGAGGCAGGAGGATGGCAGGACGGGTCCTTGCAGCAGAGAGCAACCTTGCTGTCTTTTGGCTGTTATTCCTGTGAGGTAGCCAGGGGATCTGTTCATATGGCTTGATGGGAGTAAAGGTGTTGGCCTGGTTGTTCCACATACCCTCTGTAAGCATGACAGGTCCCTGCAGTTACCTGACAGCACTACATGTTCTTGGGACTACACCACATCATCAGCTGGCCTTGGGAAGTACTTAGTTGACGACTGGCCTGTCTCCTGGTACTATGCCAAGTCCACTGCCCACTTGTTCCTGTGATCTGTGTGCCCAGCCTCTTCATCCCAGGAGTTAAATAACAAAATTCTGAGACCACTAGCCACATAACTCCCAGCCCTTGGCCTTGGCCCTTGGGCCCTGTGCTGTCAGCCCCTCCGTCCTGCAGCATCACCAAAAATCCTGCAGCCCCCCATCCATCCTGCAGCCCCCCATCCATCCTGCAGCCTCCATCTATCCTTCAGCCCCCCATCCATCCTGCAGCCTCCATCCATCCTGCAGCCTCCATCCATCCTGCAGCCCCCCATCCATCCTGCAGCCTCCATCCATCCTTCAGCCCCCCATCCATCCTGCAGCCTCCATCCATCCTGCAGCCTCCATCCATCCTGCAGCCCCCCATCCATCCTGCAGCCTCCATCCATCCTTCAGCCCCCCATCCATCCTGCAGCCTCCATCCATCCTGCAGCCTCCATCCATCCTGCAGCCCCCCATCCATCCTGCAGCCCCCCATCCATTCTTCAGCCCCCCCATCCATCCTTCAGCCCCCATCCATCCTTCAGCCCCCCATCCATCCTGCAGCCCCCCATCCATCCTTCAGCCCCCCATCCATCCTGCAGCCCCCCATCCATCCTTCAGCCTCCCATCCATCCTGCAGCCCCCCATCCATCCTGCAGCCCCCCATCCATCCTGCAGCCCCCCATCCATCCTGCAGCCTCCATCTATCCTTCAGCCCCCCATCCATCCTGCAGCCTCCATCCATCCTGCAGCCTCCATCCATCCTGCAGCCCCCCATCCATCCTGCAGCCTCCATCCATCCTTCAGCCCCCCATCCATCCTGCAGCCTCCATCCATCCTGCAGCCTCCATCCATCCTGCAGCCCCCCATCCATCCTGCAGCCCCCCATCCATTCTTCAGCCCCCCCATCCATCCTTCAGCCCCCATCCATCCTTCAGCCCCCCATCCATCCTGCAGCCTCCCATCTATCCTGCAGCCTCCCATCCATCCTGCAGCTCCCATCCATCCTGCAGCCCCCCATCCATCCTGCAGCCCCCCATCCATCCTTCAGCCCCCCATCCATCCTGCAGCTCCCATCCATCCTGCAGCCCCCCATCCATCCTTCAGCCCCCCATCCATCCTGCAGCTCCCATCCATCCTGCAGCCCCCCATCCATCCTGCAGCCCCCCCATCCATCCTGCAGCCCCCCATCCATCCTGCAGCCTCCCATCCATCCTGCAGCTCCCATCCATCCTGCAGCTCCTGCATGCCATCCTGTGGCCTGGCTGACCAAGTGAGGCCCTCAGCTCTCATCCTCTGTACCCGCCCTTCTTGTTCCCACCCCTGCTGTTCACTCAGATAAAGGAGGGCAGGGCTGCCAGGGAAAGCTGCACGCACAGGATTGGGAGGCCCTTCTGTCATAGCATGTGGGCTCCTTGTGCTCAGGAGTCACATACAAATGGCACACAGCTGGAGGGCAGACAGTTCTAGGGCCAAATCATTCTCACCTTGCCTGGGCTCTGTGGGACCTGTCAGGAAACCCACTTTCTTCTGCTGTGTGGCTTCCAGAGCTGTGGGCACCCCAACATGAGTTCAGCGACACTCTTGAACCAGGCTCAGAGAGTCATGGCCACTTTCCTGCTGGGGACTGAGCTTAGGTGATAGCCCAGGCCCATGGCCAGCTGGGACTCACCAGAGAGTTTGAGGTGTCACCCAGTGGCCAGATCTCCAGCAGGATAGGGACCTTGTAGACCCCCTCCTGGACACCTGGGGCACTGGCATCTTCAGTGCCACCAGGAGGAGTGCTCTAGTCCCCTGCACGCCTGTGTTTCCTGAAGATGCACTGGGGCACCAAGCCTCATGGTACTGGCCCAGCCTGGCTGTGCACCAAGGAGTTCAGCCCAGGGACTGTCACCGCACTTTCAGGGCCCTTGGGGCCCAGCCCATATCTCCTTAGTCCTGCCCTAGGGTGCTCTGTCCTAAGGCTTGAATAAGGTGGGATAGGTGTGCACAAGCAGTGGGGTGCAGGTGACAGGCCACAGCCGGCCACAATGGCTGAGGCAGCAGTCATTGCAGAGGCCCTCTGTGTACAGACCCTGCTCTACAAACAGCCTGGCCTGAAAGCTCTGGTCCTGATACGTGTTCCTGGATAGTGGGAGCAACCTCCCGTAGTGGGTCTCTGCGCTCTGGTTTAACTGGCAGGAGGCCAAGAGGACAGTTTCTCTGTGGGCAGTAAGGAGCTGTTTCCACTAGGTGGAGCCAGAGCACTTGCTTTTTGGCAGCCAGCATGTGGTGGCTGAGTGTCTTCTCCCCCCACCCCGCAGCACACACACTCTGAGGCTAGTAGGTTCCAAGTCCACTAGCCACAGCTCCTGGCTCTAGACTGCTAGGTTACTAGCTCTGTCTAGGCTACTAGGATACTAGCTCGGCTACTAGGCTATGTCGAGCCCAGATCCTCAAGGCAAGTGCCAGGCCCATCACAGGTGATGGGCCCGTTTGTGTCCTGGGAGCTTTTGCATGGTGGCTTCTGCAGCATGTGGGGATCCTCAGATGGTGGTCTGTATGGCAGCAAGTGGGGTGTCTGGCCCTTTTGGGGGTCCTGGGGCACTCCACTTGTCAGTTTTCCCAGCTTCTGGTGGCATTTGAACCCTAAGCTCCCCGCCTCCCTTGTGATGACACTGCCCAGGTACCTCAGGCTTCTGGGAGTGGCATTCTGTGGCTCTTAGTCCTGGTCCACCCCTCCCTAGTCCTGCCTCTCCACTGTGCCTCTCAGGACACCCTGAGGGGTCAACCGTGGGCCTGGCCCTCTGCTGATTCTCTGCAACTGGGACCTTCAAGATCTCAAGTCCTTGATAGGGAAATGCACCTGCTGCTAAGGCTGACAACTTGAGTTCCATCCCTGGGTCACACATGGCGGAAGGAGACAACTGACTCCTACAGGTTGTCCTTTGACCACCACACATGTGTTTGGACAGTCCTGCCTACCTGCTGTGTCCTGGCCCTGCCTCCTGCCTTTATTCTGTGTGCTGCTGGCCATGTTGCTCTGTGCCCTTTCCAGCAGCACCTTGTGTGAGTTTGTAGTGCCCCCTTGATGAAGTACAGCCCTCAGGTCCCATGCCCATCACAGTTGCCTGCACAGGACCCTGGTGACAACCGGGCTCTGCTGGCTGTGCAAGAGATGGGTAGCAGGGGGGACCTGCCCCAGTCCAGGTGGATGCGGTCCCTGGGAAGGAGAACTGTGTGAGAGCTAGGTGGTGAGTGCAGGCACCCTCATTACACCAGGGTGGGGGGCAGGGCTCAGCAGTAAGACATGGAACTGTGCTGTCCTGTCATCCAGAAGACACACCGTGCTCCCCCATTGAATGTGGCCTGTTAAGCAGCCAAGGTGGATGGAGCCCAGGGCTGGACTCAGCTGGTGGTTGCTGTGCCCGCCCATGCTCCTCCCACCTGCTCAGAACACCAAGGCCACTGATTTCTAGGCTGTGAGTTCCCCAGGGCCATGATGTTCCTTTTGTACCATCTCCCCTAGCTCTCATCTCTGCATGTAGGGAGGGGTGGCGCGTGGGCATTTGGGTCCTGGGCTCAGCAATTGATGTGGTGCTGGTGGGGACAGTGATGGCCCTGAGACCTGGGGGTAAGTCAGATTTCCAGCAGGATAGCTCCGCTCCTAATCTGTGGCTGGTACCCTGGAGGACAGTGTCTGACAGCTCTTAGTAAACCATGTCCTGCCACATGGCACTGTGGCTGGGAGGGCTATGTCCAGTACAGCCCAGGGCTCCCAGGTGTCAGGTACAGCCCAGGGCTCCCAGTTGTTCAATGTAGCCCCAGGGTTCCCCTTTGTTTAGTGCAGCTCCAGGGCACCCAGGTTCCGGTAGAGCCCCAGGGTTCCCAGGTGCCCAGTACAGTCCCAGGGCTTCTAGGTGATACAGCCTCATTCCTCTCCAAAGCCCATCAAGGAGGTGGCCTTTGGGTACCTGGCCACCAACCCTGGCCCAGATTTTTTTCTGTGTCCATCAAGCCCTGCACTCCATTTTTTGGTATGTGCTGCCACCTGGTGGCCACCCTGGAAAGTGTGGGAGCTGTGGAGGACAATCTCCAAGAGGAGGGGCCTGTGACAACCCTTCCTGGCAGAGAAGTTTCCTTTACAAGGGGCAGAAAGACCAGCTGTGCTGTCTCCCCACAGTGTAGATGCTTCCAGCATCTGTGACCCCTTCCGTGCAGACACACAGGCGGGTCAGTGCTGACTGTGGCTTGAGCAGACTCAGGTGTGTTGGCTTTGCCTTCCTGATCCAGGCTGATGGCTTCCAGGCTTCGAACAGCTGTACACAACCAGCCCAGGATGACCCCATGTGCACAGGGCTCCTGGTGGATTCAGTGAACACAAGGCCACAAGGTCCACATGGGAAGAAGGTCCCTGCTGAGAATATTGCTAGGTTTTGGTTAGAAGGCATACAGCTTTTGGGACCTCGTCAGCTTTGAAGTGTGGGTACCTGTATGTTTAGTCAGCTGGTATCATTTTGGCCCTCAGATGTTGGAAGTGATGGAGTTTCGGGTTTGCTGGCATGCCCGGGCTGCCCACTGTTGCCCTCCTGCAGCTAGGGGTGCTTTTGTCGCCTCTGAAGGTAAATGTCACAGTGGTGATGGCAGGGCTGCACTGACCACTCTTGTTCTCTCATAGGTGAGGCTCTGCATCACTGCAGCCATGGGGTCCGAGGACCACAGTGCCCAGAACCCCAGCTGCAAAATCATGACCTTCCGCCCCACCATGGACGAGTTCAGAGACTTCAACAGATATGTGGCCTACATCGAGTCACAAGGTGCACACCGCGCAGGTCTAGCCAAGGTGGGTCATGCCACTCCAAGGCTGCTTTGTGCCTAGATGCCATGTCACCTAACCCTTTTTTAAATCTACAGAGGCACCCGGTTCAGTGGGGGTGCCTGAACCAAATCAGGGCACTCGTGTCCCTAACCCTGGAGAGAACCTAGCCTGGGTGGGACACAGAGCCTGCTGCTGTGAGGGACAGGACTATGCTAGGCCTAACATGGAAG
The DNA here is from genome assembly GCF_943737965.1 of Phodopus roborovskii. Taxonomy (NCBI): domain Eukaryota; kingdom Metazoa; phylum Chordata; class Mammalia; order Rodentia; family Cricetidae; genus Phodopus; species Phodopus roborovskii. Next base: position 5,018,848 of record NW_026125554.1, read on the forward strand.
GGGACCTAGGATGTAAGGGAACCCAATGCCTGGGGGCAGTGGTATCAGGAGACACCTTTAGTTCCTGATTAAGTGGCAGTGCAAGAAATGGGCATAAGAGTCGTGTGTGTGTGTGTGTGTGTGTGTGTGTGTGTGTGTGTGTGTACATGTGTTCTTGTCTCTGTCTGTGTGTAGCTGAGCAGTGGTGGCATACACCTTTAATCTCAGCACTTAGGAGACAGAGGTGAGTTTGAATCCAGCCTTGTCTACACAGAGAGTTCCAGAGCAGCCAGGGCTATACAGAGAAACCCTGTCTTGAAAAATCAGAGAGAAAGAGACAGGTTGTGGCGGGGGGGGGGGGGGGGGATGATTTAGTGTGTGCACTCGCCTGTGTATATGTGTCTGTAAGAACTAGTGTGTGTGCATGTCTGTACTGGGGGCTCTGCTACCTGCACAGCTGTCCCTACCACCTCTGCAGGATCTGGGCCTTAGGAGCTGTGAGGGTGCTTGCTACAGGCAGTGAGAGACAGACTTCACCCAAGGGTGGGGAGTGCTCTGAGTTCGTGCCTTTCACCTCCCCTTGAGGAGGGCTGGGACAGTTCTGACTCTGCCCATCTTTGGGGTGATAGTACCACCTTCCTGCCTCCACCTGGCCTCTCTAAGTATCCTATCTGCCCTAGCTTATGTGTGGAATTACTGACTTCCAGTATCTGCTCCCTGTCTTCTTGGGGCCCCGGACGCTGCTTCTGACTTGGTCTTGGGCACTCCCTTGCAGCACACTGTCATGTGCCCACTGAGCAGGACCGAGGAGGCCCCAGCCCTGCTTGCTGTCTCCTGCAGCCAGGGGCACCCATGGCACCCATGGCAGCAGTGACCAAGAACAGGCTCATGTGTAAGATTGTCTCAAAGTGGGACCCCTGCTGACCCAGCCCTCCAGTGTATTGGCTCAGTTTATAACTACACACACTATGCCCGGCTTAGTACTGACTTATGGCCCAGGTCTTCCCCCCGCCCCAGTCTGCTACAGTGGGGCCCAACTACCACCTCAGCTGTCATGGTTGTCATGGTTGTGTGGTGTCATATGCCTGTGCGTGGCAGCACTGGTCTAGGGCACTTAGATCTTTGGGGACCTGGGATTCCCTACCCTTGGGAGCTGCATCACCCACACCCTTCT